>NC_086330.1:49112364-50337007 GCF_032445375.1 Bacillus rossius redtenbacheri
ACATGGAAAATTATCCCAAAGGAAAAATTTTGTACAGTAGTAGAATGAACATTTCTTAGTAACACGTCAAAAGTTTACCGATGAAACCTTGTGATCACACCAATAAATGAGCAGTTGAGTCCTTAATGATAATTTCTACAATGATCCACAAAAATGTTTCGTAAATTTAATAACTTTAATACTTTTTTAAGTCGGTTCTCATTATGGCACCAAAGTAATATAAAATAATGTCCTACATGGTAACTGTGATAAACACCTCAAAGTTAAAATGTCCTATTATTAAATTGGTAATTTTAATCATAAAAGGTAAGAAAAAAATATATTTTTTTATAGAAATTTGACTACATGTTACATAAATATGTTGAGCGTAACGTCAAAATCACTTCATAAATATTGTCTGTGTTTTTTTTTTTTTTAAGGTTTAAATGTGTATATTTTGAGTGTCTGGTACAATAGTCTGACCACTGATGTATTTCAAGCTGCGTAGTGTGTGGTGCAGCAGTGTTAAAGTCGCTCGTGCTGGAACGTTTTTTGCTCCAGAAAACTAAGGTTTTTAATGTATGGTAATTCCAGACTGAATTTTACTCTGAAAGAATAAAAGTTTCCTAACTGCAAGTGATTTTTGCTGCAAACGTAGATAAAAATCTTCCAGGATGCAATTTGCTTAGGTAAAAATGTTAGTATGATCGACTCTTTAATTTCTAAATTATAAATAAATAACAACAATAGAACTTCCCGGAAAGTTGTGATAAACTGACGATATTGCGCGAGTAGCAGACCCGTACGTGACTACAGAGAAAGGCTATTTTCCTTGACCGTTAGGATTTCTGGGACGAACACCCTCTCACAGCTGGGGTCATAAAATACGGTCAAACTCTTGCAAAAACATCCACCACCGCTCTTTGCCACTAGCAATTCAACGAAGTAAGCTAGGCGCAGCACTCCAATGAATTAACTTAGAAAAAAAATTACTAAATATGTAATTCTATCAATACATTTTACAACACAACTTATGTATTATTTATTTTCTGGAAAAAAATAATATTATCACCCGAATTATGTTATAAAAGTGACAAAACTCAATAAGCACATTAACGGTGTATCGTTTTCTTCAATTGTTATATAGTAAAATAATTTCATACAATTATATATATATATATATATATATATATATATATTATAATATAGGCTACATTAAAATTTTGCACAGTTCTGATCTAAAATAATATAATGTATTAGAAATAAAAAATAATTATATTTTTTGGTATTAAAATAATTTTTAATAATAAAATTTTTGTAACAAAATACGAACACACTAACACACATATATAAAACCAGAGGTCCTCTAGAATTTTGATTTACAAGTTCCAAGCAGAAATTGTTTATTGTTAATTTTATTGTATCAAAAATCATTCATATATAAAAAAATAATATGTATATCTCAATAGATGTAACATGAATACACCCTATTATATGCATTAAATATATTTTAAGTAATCCATAAATAAGACCAAGTTTATTGAGTGTCGCAGTACGCAGCGTGTTTCAAAGCCCGCCGGCCGTGAAAGATCAGTACGGCCGCAGTACACTGCAACGCTCGGGCAGCTTTAATGAGGCAAATAATTATGCTAGACTCTTTATAAATATACTATCTTAAAGCTAAAAGTATAATTAAAAACATTTATTTAGACATTTTTTCGCATTGGGCTCTTCAAATCGGTGTAAATCGTATTTTTATCTGGGTGGCAAAGATAAAAAAAAAATATGTCGTGAATTAATCGCTTTATATCATATATATTAAAAATTTAAATTTTTTCTAACATTAATGGGTGTATTAAAGTTTCTAGATTATTTTGGTAAGTTTATGGACAGTCTAAATTAAAAACTGTATAAATGGGTAGCATTTTAATGGACTGATGCAAGTTGCTGTCACCTAGGACTTAAATGCAAATTTTCGGTGATAACGCACAAGGTCTACAGCGGTAAACTTTCGGTATGTTATTAAGCATAGTCAATTCTACCACAGTACAAAAATTCAGCTTTGGACAAATTGTTCACAGGTTGTCTTGGTTTCCTGGAGTAACACGAAAGTCTACGCGGGGAAGGGCGGCTACCTGATCCGAGAATGAAGGATAAGGCGAGATGGGAAGCGATAAGAGCTGGTTGGGTGTCCGTGTTGGCATTGAATATATATAACTTATAGAAGTCGCGAGGGGATAGGATTTATTATTCCAATTTTCGGATCCAAAACTGTGGTAGTTGTTAGCTCCGCCGCTAGACAGCTCTTCTTTCCACAAGAGGGTACTCGTAGTTACCAGCTTCCACGCCAGAGCGCTGTAGCGTCGCTTTTTTCAAGGTCATGCGCGTAATTTTCTGTCTCACTCTATCGAGAGGCGGTGCCTTTTGTTGAAATCCGAGCGCTTAGATACGGGCGGGCGCAACTGAATTGGAGGAGTACGACCACCGAAAAAAAAAGTGCTGTTAAAAGATGCCAACATAAAAATTTAAGTTTTAATTATAAGAAAACTACAGAAATTTCTTAAACGTAATAACGTAAAAAAAAATACTGACATTCGTAGTTCAGAATTTATAAAATGTTGTGTTAACGGAGTGGCGCATTGAGTAAAATGGCAAAACATAATTTGGAATAATTCTTGACAACGTTGAATGATTTTGGTAGCTATGAAACAACTATGGCTGCGATGACTGTTGAAACGCGTGCACGTAATGTTATTAGTAACTGAAACTAATGGTATGATGTCATACTTTGTGGCTATGCAGTTTATAATTTTTTTAACATAAGATGAAGCATTTTTACATAATGTTTTGGTTGTTTCGTAATTCAAAATAAATAATCTTAAACGTTATATGGTGAATATTCCCAGTAACGAATGACCACTAAAAAAATCAATTTTGCCAACATAGATCTGAAAAGTTAACGATTTACTATGCTAAGTTGCTTATAAATAACGCACATTTCCCGGATCTCCAAAGAAAATAAGAGTTTTTGTTATAGCATTGAGTTGCCACTCTTTATATTCCTTGCTTTGAGGTTAGATACACAAGTTATGCTCGTAAAAACGATGCGCAAGTATTTTGAATACAAATATATTTTCTTTTAATAACCGAAAGGTAAATATTATTTCCATGAAATATAATACAATTATTTAAACACAGACAACATATAGGAGCTATTTTTTGTTTAATATTCCATCTGGCGTGATAAATATTATATTTTAAAAACAGTTTGTGGATTTTTAATATAAAATAAATATTTATTTATGACATCAATTTAAGTTGTTCAAAAAATTCGCTTTGGTATGAATTCAACCAAATTCATGTTATTCAGGGCAGAACATTAGAAACTACCAAAAAAGATTATCTACATTGCTGTTTTGTGTAAATCTGTGCACGGACTTAGTAAGTGATATATTTATAATTCCTCATTTTAGCAACCCATTTTAACACAAGAGAAAAAGGATTTTATACTAAAAATTATTATGTTAAACCATTAATTAGCAGGAAACATGTATGAATAATCTATTTAAATTTGCATTTGAACAGTGAATATTATTTTTCAATAATAAATATATTTTATCATCGTATATTTCGGATGAAAAGTTTGTATTTCCATCTAATCAGAAGAATTATGACACAGTTAATTAAATTGCTTTACAAGTTTTTATTCACATGCAAATCATTAAAAATTGGTTGGGAAGTTATATAAATACACAAAAACAAATCATTATACATACAATTTTATTATCTTAGTGGATTTAAATAAATGGTGTCCCAGTGACTACTGCGAAGAAAAAAATCTTGCGAAAGGTTTCCTCGTAATTGAAATTCGTCAAAAAAAATCTATCTCTCATTTTTGGTGACATTTCTGACAAGTGGTACGATGAAATTTGAGACTGGCAAATGAATGTTGTGAAGCAATAAACAAAATATCACATTCGTGAACTACAAATGTAGGTATAGTTGTTTTTATTTTATAGTAAAAGTATATCTAATAACCCGTGACTTTGCTCACGTAATTTCCGGGTATTTGCTGATATTCTACCATTTTAAGAAAAGTATGAATTAAATTCCCTAAGATTTTTGAAGAATTATACACAAAGAACTGTCAAGTATAGAACATATTTAATAAATAAAAATATTTTTACGACTTATTTTTAATTGGTTTAGCGTAAGCCTATTTTAACTTTTATTTAAAATTAAGTACCTACCTTATTTTCTATCTCCCGGTTTAGTGACTTTGAGAATATATATTTCCTTGATGAATTCTTAACTCTTTTCCATCTGACGAAGAAGCCAATTAAAATATAAACTAAGACTCGCGCACTTATTGTATGTTAAGACTGCCATCGTTTGAAATTACTGTAATTTTTTTAGTTATAGTCATGCTTAGGATAATAACATAATATGCCTTATTACGCATACATTTCAGTATTCATGAAACCAGTGCATTTTTATTTGGAATGTAGAGCAGTTACCAAATTTCTTATCTCGCATATTGATTTTTTGGTATGGCTATTATTACTTAAACTAAATTTTTGAATTTTCACTGATGTACTCTTTTCCCTTTTCTATGTGATTTAGAAAATATAGCAATATACGTAAACCAATTAAACCAAAATCATCCTGAATTTTTATTACCGAAAAAAGTTAAATACAAAAAATTTTAATATGCGTATTTAATTATTGAATTTATATATATATCTTGCCAATACTGATTTAGTGGGATCCATTTTTTTATTTTTAAAAATAATATCTACCCCTTTTACTACTTAATAGATAATGTTGAATAAGAGAAGGTTGTTTAAGGTATGTTGATTTTCCTTGCCAATATCTAAAAGTAAATTTGTACAAACGCGAAATATAATTTAAATAAGTATTTTACTTTTAAAATAAAACCATATTTTGAACGGAACACTGACTATTGGCCCAATACAAAGATTTAATAGCTAATTTTCACTTCACTCGGGTACAGAATCCCATCATTCAGTGATTTCCGTGGCTAGCTTCTTTTGGGATTTCATCATTCTCAAACGACGGTAAAGGAAGCTCCTCTTCAAGGTCGCCTAACGATGCTGATAAGACCTGCCGGGTAATTTGAATCGGTCTTTGATTTGGGTGTCTGGGGGGGGGGGGGGGTGAAGGATGATGTCACGACTGGGCTGGTTAACCTAGTTCTGCCAAATACCACCAGGGGCGTATACGGCCGATACCCAGCGATGAAAGCGATCGCAGCGGCGGAGCTTGGAACTACAACAATTCTTCTGAGAAACCAGACAGAAAATTTAACCTGGGCTCGCGACTTCTATACATTATATATATTCAATGGTGTTGGAGACAGAGATAGAGAGAGAGAGAAAGGCGATATTGTGGAAGACCTTCGAAAGATTCCCGCTAGATGGCAGGCCTCAGAGCTGCAACATTCGACAACCTCCCCTCACAGAAGCTCTCTCGCCACTAACTTGCCAAATCTCACCCGCTAGCTTATATATGTGCTGGCTGGCCATACAGTAGTAATAAACAAGCATTTATGAAACACTTAAGCTAATTTCCAACAAATTCTGACGAATGACTGTTTTTTGTCCTGCACCAATCCCCTTAAGCTAAATGTTAATGATTGAAGGCAACTTAATGTGCAAGTCATTAATAAGATTAATATATTTTTAAAATGTACAGCCTAGTATGCATGTTTCTTTTCAGAATGATTTTTAAAAAAGTATGCATGGTGGAAAGACTGAAAAAAGCTGTGTTAAAAATGGTATATTTTGTAGCTAACTTAGCTACAACTTTATTTTTTAGATACAAAATTCATAAAAATTATGTTTCGTAAATTTTTACCACTTAGTTTCATTTAGCTGCCGCTTTCAACACTAACATCATAAATTGCAGTGTGCCATAAGATTTGACTTAATTTATTCATAACAAAACTTCAATGAAAACTTATTAGTTACATAATTTTAATATAGTTGAATTTTAACTGTCATTTAAGAGATGTTTTACTTTAAATAACAGCACAATTTTTATTTCGGGAACCTTAAAAACTATTTTTAATAAGCTAATTATATCAATTTCATCACAGCATAATAATGAGTGAAAAACAAGTGCACTATAAATGCTTCAGCATTGAAATCTACCAAATTCCAAAAATTAAAAACTTACCAATTTAAGAAGTCCTCAGTCATTTACAATTGCAAATGAAGATAAATTTAAAAATGTGTACAAATGATCTTTTTTTTTTTTTTTCATGAAGGATAAAATTGGTACTTTGTTTGCTTGATTGAAAAAAGTTATTTAAGAAATCCATCTTATACTTCAGTGATGTGTGAGATGGCTAGTAAGCAATCACGTGTATCACCCTGTCAACTTGGTTCTTAAAATATTTTGCCACAACTTGGAATACAGCTCCCTCATCTTTTATTATTATTTTTTTTTAAAAAGCCTTACAGAACATAGTCCTAGCTTTTGGCACTTTTTGATGTCGAGATTTGGAGTCTGTGGGATTATTATGTCAGTTACAGTCCCTCACGTGAACATCATATTATTGTAACAAGTTATAAAGGCTTGGAGGAATATAATTTATGCCTTGTCATGCCAACAATTTGTTTAGGTAATTAAAAAGGCAAATTATTGCAAAGAAACTTAGGAAAACATCCAGAATGGATGGAACTAAGCCCCTAAGGTTCTTTTACCACCTACTAATAGATCTATTCCAATCCAATCCTGCTAAATGAATGTACCCTATTTCATAGCCATACTATCTGTTTTATTCACGTCTTTGTGTAACAACAATATTTCACAATATTATATGTAACTCTTTGTTATCAAAAGTTGCAATAAGGTTGACATAAGTTGAAGGCAAATCTCTAAGCTCATGTTTGGCTTTTCTACTTGTGGGTTCCTAGCTTCTGATTGTGTTTTTAAATTTTTTCTAATTGATGTGTAAGTAGGAGTAATTTTGTAAAAATCGAACGAAAGTTGAACGGAAATGTGTAAATAAAATGGAAGACCCACGTGAAGCAACATAAACCTGTATATAGTCACCTTTGTAAGTATTAGGGGAGACATACCAAACATATTAGTCTACCAAATGTAACTCTATGATAGTAAAACTACCTTGGAATACATTTGGTTAACTAATACAGTCATAGTAAAAAATAATTTCAATGTTTTAAAATATGTACTAAAACTGGCATTACAATGATAATACATATTCTGCTTCTTAATTCCCAATAGACTTAGTAGCACAGCGGTAGAGCATGCACATCATGACCTCAGGGTCGTGGTTTAAATTTTGTCACTGGAAACACCTTATTTAGTAACATAATATAATGTTGAATCAGCTCAATAAGGTTAAGGTTTATTTGTAGGAAGTATTTACAGACTAATTTCAGTTGTTCAGGCAAAAAAAATACAAACATATTTAGTTTTATAATATGTGTTTTAAAAATTTTCAGGTTGATATTTAACTTATGACTTGTGCGGAAACATTTTAGAATAAACAGTTTAGTGATTTTTTTTAACAAAATGGATAGTCTTTTAATTAAATTCCTTGTTTAAAATCAGGTCCAAAGCTAGTGTTTAAGATTTTTAAAAATATTTTTGCTTTTATCGTATCTGTTTTTAATAATTTAACATTTCCTGTTTCGTGCTGCTATCTGCGCGTAATGGGGGCAAGCAACGTTTACGATTCTGGCGGACGCAGATGGTCGTGTATAATTTGCGTCCAGAAATTTTGTTACTTGAAAAGCGAATATTTTATTTATCAGTATATTTATGCTGCCCTGCGTTATTTTAAATAATTCTACGTTAAATTTCGTGTCCGAGTTTCGTATTATAAATTTATTTGCAGTGTGAACAACATGAGAACACATGAATTTGCTCGTTACCGAGGTTAGATGGGTCCTTTTCTAGATATACATAAGCATCAATCTGGTTGACGTGTTTACTGTTACGCATGTTTCTCTGCGGAGGAATATGCAGATCGAAACGCTACTTATGCTTTTGCAAGTACACCCTTCTCCAAGAGTTCGAGGGAACACGCACATGTGGCGAAGAGTATTGGGTTCTATAAAAAAAAACAGTTATTAAAAAAGTGGTTTCGAGCTCTATGCTATCAACACAGGTCAGCGTGCGACTTACTAGTTGCGTGGAGAGAGACTGTAGTATTTTTTTTTATCAGTTAGTGGTTAATGATGTATTTTATTGACTGGTGACGGAAGATTTTTTTTTAAACATTTAAAAGGAAATTTGAAGCTCTAATTGTTTATTTTTGCAATCAATTTGTGTATCCATAAAAACATATTTTGCTAATCGAAAAAAGATCATAAAAAAAGTGATCTAGTCTTTCAGTACTCGCCAGTGATGTGTAAATATCTAACCTCTAACGAGCCAATTAATGTATTCTCATGTTGCAAATAAACTTATGCGAAACTCCGACACGTAATTTTAAAGTAGATTTCTTTAAAATAATGCCGAGCGTGATAAATATACTGATAAATAAATTTAAAATATTCGCTTTGAAATATCACTGCTGCACATGTCTTCTACCATCTGTTCGATTAGTGTAACAAGTCATGAAGCTTTCCCGTATTGGTTTCTGGTGTATTTGGTTAAACCCTATCAAATCACCCAAAAAGACAGACCTTTCATGAGCAGAAGGGAATGGCTTCTCATAGTTTCACGTGGTATGCGCATGGAAAGGGCATTTTCCAATTCTGTGGAAATATACAGCATGTACATTTCCAACTCTGTAATACAGTCTGTGCCAAAATCATAAACCAAGCAGAGCACTGATTGCCGGTCATATTACACGTACCTGATCATTTAATACCTTTAAAAAATTGCCTGTTTGTACGAAATGTTTTAACAAAAAACGATTTCTGTTTGGTATACTAACGCGAAGTTATATCTTAATGGCATATTATATACGTATAGAGTATGTGTGATAGTAAACGCATTATTTTAAAACATTTTATTTATATTTAAATTCACATAAAATATATTATTTATCTTATTCAGCATTAAAAAGGTTACGATTCGTGCCTTCTAATAACAATCATGACTTGTATATGTGCTAATAATACCGTTATTGTAAAAATTATTAAAAAAAAACAATAATGTAGGTGATCATTGCGAATTATTCTCCCCCATTAGAACATGTCGCGGGTACAGCTATTATTAAATTAATTATGTAATAGATTCGTTGTAGCAGGGTTGATTAATCGTCAATTATTTGAATCGATGCTGCTGCGGCAGAAACGCGACTGCGAGGGGCAACGATAGTGGCTCTCGCAGGGCACGTGGCAAAAAAAAAATTATGAGATGGCGCGCCGCCAGAAGACGAGCGGAGGCGCCCTTGTCCCCGCCGGGACCTCGCCTGCATTTAAATGGGCGTTTACTCTCTTTCCAATGCACGAGTTCTGCTGTGAGCGCTGTCCTTGTTTCGGCCTGCTCTGTTGCCAGATATATCCAAAGAACGCAGCAGTTTTAAATACTACTTACTTAATGTAATTAATTTTTTAAATTTAATTTACAAAATCAGTTTTTAAGAAAATATAATATTGAATGCGAATTCTGGATATATATGTATGTATATATATATATATATATATATATATATATATATATATTTAAATTTCATCAAGAGCATCTTCTATGTTAAATTGTTATTTCTAAGGAGTTGTTATTGAATGACGCCATCTGTGTTTCAACTGGTTTTGTAAACAATTTTTTATGTAATTTAATGTACATTTTTTTGCTCTTGTTATGCTTTGTTATTAATAGTGCCCGACGGCTACAAATAGTTTCTCCTGTGAAATAATAATTGGGCTTTAGCATTGATTTTTTTAAATTTTTTTTTTTTAGATTTACTACATATGTAATAACACCTGTCAATGGGCACTAATTTGTGGTCTTAGAAAACTTAACAAATAGCAAAGTTAAGAATTTTAATGAACAAGCCGGGTAATACCAACAGTGGACGATATTTGCTCTGTTCTGCAATCTAAGCGTGAGACAGACTATAGGAACACCCCGCTCGGGAGCTCCGTGTAACACATGCAAGTTCAAGTTATTTAAATTTCATGTGCAGTTCTGTGGCATCCAGGAGGAGTTGATCGCAACTTATAGAAAAGAAAGGTAAACACAAAAGTACCTAGATCCGGCACTGTGTTCACTCTCCCAAGTCATCTGTGTGAAAACTGTAAGTGAACGGTGTCTGTCAGTGTTGTTCCCCAGAAGCTATCGATTATAATATAACGAATCAAAACATTTTTATTTCGTTTTACGCTGTTTGAGTTTGGTGGACTTCTGGAATATTTCATGGGAAACTCCGCCCCCCCCCCCCCTCAAATTCGCTCATTCCTTTTGCAACTGAGACAATCACACCACTGGCACCTGTATATTGAAGTATAAACATGTGGCGCAAACGACAGGAAATAGTGAAACGCGCTTGAAAGTACTCAACACGATAGAAAACTGCATTCGTTATTATTTGCATTTGTAAAAAATTTTAACTGTTGACAGCTTTCTGTACTATCAGAGAATTTTGAATTAATGGAAAAATCACGGCGTAGTTAGGGAATTAATGAAATCACAAAAAAAAAGAAAATGCTTGTTATCTATTACCTCGTTTAGGGTAAAATTTCAATCCGGATTGAACCTGGAGTGGAGTGAGGAATCTAGATTGAAATATTACTTAAAACACTTTGTTGTGGACTGAAGTTGGAGTGAAGTGAGATAATCCACTCCACTTGTTGAGGTGGACTGGACTGAAAAATCCGGATTGAGATTTTACTTTAAACACGGACTGGAGTGAAAAGACAACACGCACGAGCTAGCCGCCGCCATATTTCATTGTTTGTTATTGGTCTCGTTGCATTTCAGGCATAATTTGTGAAAATGGCAAAAAAAGAGCAGAGGAATGTGTGGACAGAGATGGAAGTAGAGTTATTGTTGGACGTAATGATTGAAAAACATATTTTAAGATTGCTGGACGGAAAAAACCACAACATATCCAGTCCATGTTGACTCCAACTTCGATCTTGTTTACATTTCAATCTGGATTGTGATATTTACCATAAACGCATTTCGTCAGTCTATGTTCGTTACACATTCACTCCGAGTTCATTCCACTCCAGGTTCAATCCGGATTGAAATTTTACCCTAAACGTGGTAAATCGGTAACCCATTACCTGTGTTATGCATATTGTATTGGACAGATATTTGATGTTTTTGAAGAGAATCATATTTTACGTTATGCAAAACTAAATTTATAGTTTGCGATGGTGCTTCGGAGTGCAATGTGGAAAACATCACTATGTACATACTTTTTGGTACTGCGGTAACATTTTTGCCACAACATTGAAGAATCTGTGAGGCAGTGTTAGAAAGAAGCTAAAAAGGCTGGTTTCTATAGAAAATTTACATGTTTTTGTCAGGGAAAAATATCATTCAATACCTAGAGAAGTATGGGAAATGTCAGTTTATTCTGTTTGTGGGTTTTTCTAGGCATCCTGTAGTCGTATGGTAAAGTTATAACGACAGATTAGTAATAATATTTTTTATTATAGTTCAAATCCAAACCAGTTTTATATTTTTCTTGAAACTAGTCTGGCCACGAAATAAAAATTCTTTTAAAGTGCTATAATAAACATAAACTAATAATGAAACAAATGCGGATAGTTCCGTAGTTTCGCGGAATTTGTTGCTATTTTAAGGAAGTTTCTAATGAATATTTGGCACTTTTCCGAACATCACACAAAACTGGTTTAAAGATCGGCATTAATGAAAGGAAATATGATTGATTTAAACTGCTCCCAGCAGACAAAAAGAAAAAGAAGCTGCCTGCAGCGGAAGTGTACACAATTTTTACAAGATTTTTAGCCACTAATGTACCTCCTGCAAACACCGCATTTGCCGTACGTTGAGTGGATCAAGTGTAGTATTTCAAGGGATTTGCAGGGGTAGCTTATTTTTGACATTATGAATGTAGTATAAATGTATAAGTTAAACCAAAATGGTTTGTAAATCCTATTTATATGAAGACAGACCAGAAAAAAAATCAGCTTTGCACATGACAAGTCAGATTATTAATCACTAGACGAATGTAACTTTGCAGTGAAAAGGCGCAAATTGTCATTTAAAATATATATTCAAATTTTGAAGAGGAAAAAAATGACTAGAAGTGTTTGGTAAGTGCGGTAAATTGAAGGACGAAGAGGCTCCAAGTTTTTTTTTTAAGGAAAAGAATAAGCTCGCATTGGGTCTATCGATTACACAACCACTCTCACTCTCTGAGTATGGCCCTATTTTCTCGCTGTCCTTCACCAAAATGTGTTGCAAAGCCTTCCACGTTCGCCCCGATGATACGAAATCAATATCGGCGCCAAGGATGAAGAGATTGCGATTGCACCAAGGGATACAAAGCTTGAGAAAATTCCGTGAGGGACCCCGTGAAGCAGCCGCCTCCTGGTTGGCTGCTATTATTTTATTCTCCCTTCAGTATAGAGAATGTTTTTCTCCATTTGCCTTTCCAGAATGTTTGGCAGGCAGTATCGTAAACGAGAGTAAAGGCTCGTACACACTGCGCTGACGTTTCGTGTTAACACGCATTAACACGTGTAAACACATGTTAACACGTGTTGCAGAAAAAAGTCGTCATGACTTTTATATGGGAGTGCGCACATTGTTGTGATGTGACGTGTTATGATGTGTTATTGCGTAAGCTGACGCGGAGCGCGTCATAACACGTCATTACACGCGTCACAACAATATCTAGGCTCCCAGATTTTCGTCAGACGTGTTATGCGTCAGACACGAGTATGGAGGAGCAACTGATAGAACTTGTGCATACGTACGAGTTGTTGTACGTTTTCAACAATTTAGTAGCTTATAAAACTTATTTTTCGTCATGCGGTAGTACATTAAGAACCTCTCCTCATCGTCCAGTAGTTGAGGCATCAAATGATGAAATTCGCCAACAATTGGCCTGTCTGCGTTTATAGGATGCACCCACTCTCGTTCCTTTTTTTTTTATTTAACATGATGCATACTGCTACTGCACAATCTTCTTCTTCATCAAGTTCATCCATAAGTACAGTGATTTCAGCCATTTCAAATACCTTTCACAAAACCGTGCACCCTGTTCCGTATCAACACGTCATCTGACAGTATCAGAACAATGTGCACACTTTGCCGTGTTATGTCGTGTTATGTCGCAATCTGACGTGATGTGATGACACGTGTAAACACGAAACGTCAGCGCAGTGTGTACGAGCCTTAAGACTTACCGGTGCCTGAGGTAGTCTACACTGTGGCAGTGGCGTCCAATGCCCCCCATCCCCTTCCCAAAATTCACCTTGGATCTAAAAAAAACTGTAGAGATAAAAATCAACTAATCTACCTAGTAACTTTGATTATAAAGTTTAAAGAACTGAGAAATTAGTTTAAAGTAGCATTTTAATGGTGCTATTACTTTCAAAATTATTATAATATTTTTATTATATTGTATATTATTATATTATATTTATTATATAACTTTCAAAATGTTATTTTCAAAATTTTAACTTCATACCACCAAAAATCCTCCATTAGTTCGCCTTTACAAATATTCGAAGTTGCGTCCACCCGTGCGATGTTGCCAAGAGCGTACACAGAATTTCTTTTCCGTTGGGTGATGGGGGGGGGGGGATAGAACCCCTTTGCCCGCTTTTTGCTTTTGAATTCTTTTGTTTTGTTGTTAGGAATGATAGAGAAGAGCATGCGCCCTTGGTTGTAGTCTACATAAATAATATGCACACGTATTTGATAATCTATTGTTAAGCTGATTTTGACACTCATTACTGAGTTATTATTGATGTCATAAAATAGAATATGAGAGGTATTTATTTTATGTGTTGTAATTGTATCAGTTCATTTATTGTGTAACAAGATATGTACAATATAATTCTGCTAACTTTTGAAAAATAAATATTCCATAGATACTAAAATCTTAACTAATTGCACCTAAATGCAATTGCGACTTGTGGTGTCCGTTACATTTTATTTACGTCTGCAAGTGTAAATAAGGCCATCAAGGAAAGTCCGAATTGCTGAAATCGGGCTGTTGATATCGAGTGAATTAATCCGTGTTTGAGGTGTCTTCGAAATGGGATAAGTGTAGATGTACGAGGAACAAAGCGGAACTTATGGGTTAGTGGCGTAGTATGAGTGAGTGACAAAGCGGGGAGGCGGAGCAGGCGGGGAAATGGGGGTAAGTGGAAATGTGAAGTTGACTAAATCTTAAAATGTACATTAATGTGTATAGCTTCAGTAAATAATTATTCATTAATTCTGTAAATTTGAACCTTATGATATCGTATGAATATTACGTGTTGAGTAAATTAGATCTTTTGTCGTATTTTTGTCTATTTTTGTTTTTGTTTCTGTAATTTTTATGTTTATGGATTAGTGTTTTTTTTATTGTTCGTACCATTTAAGGCTTCTCTGCTGTTCGTAGGCATGTTCAAACAAGACAATCTCCCGAAAACAACGTATTAGCAACATTTACCATATATTTTAGTAAAGTATTACATGTCAGTATTATAATTATTTTTTAGTTTATGGTACTAATTTCGCAAAGATACATACATGACGATACATATCTGGAGAAAGTATCGCGCGTGTTCGAGAGACAGCGGCAGCATGCTCACGTCAAGTGCTACAGAGCTTTAGCGTTGTCCAGTATTGCATCATGGCGCGTGATTCAACCCGCCCACCACAACCTCGCTTGTCCGCGTGTAAGGACTGCGAGCCGGGAACGGGTTTGAACTTTCTGCCGCAACTGCTGTTCTTGGCGTCCAGCGAGACAACTGCCAGCTGCGAAGTGATGCTTCGGTCGTGATGTTCGCTTGGAGAATTTCGCCAACAATAGATTGTTTTATTAACACGCTTTTATTAGCTTCACTTGAAACTATGCAATCAAATCTTGTAAGTCGATTGTAACCTACTTGTAATTGCAGTATCGATTATATATATATATAATATATATAGGGTAAGGTGGGGCTATTTGAATAATTTCAAGTTTAAAGCTTAATAATAATTCAACATTGTATCCGATAAAATACAAAAAATTTTTGCATCATATGAAATCAAATTCAAAATTTTTAGTCAAGTCATTTCCTGATAAAAAATTATTAACTACAGCACTACTCCAACATGACCATCCAAAAATCGTGGGGCTATTTGGATCACGTAATTTGTTGCTTAATAGTGCAGGTATTAACACAATAATAAAGTCTGAAACAGTTCTCAAAATCATCAAACACATTTACCACAAAGATTTTTTTTCTTTTTTTTCTTTCTTCATAAGCACCAACACAGGTTTCATGGAACCATATGCAGCACTTTTGGCAACTTATCCAGTCACCTTTACTCTGTGACTTTTCTTCCAAATATCTAACACCAGAGAAGCCACATGGTGTATTTTCTTCATCTGATGTTTCTGACAAAATTTCTTCGGAGCTCGTAGAGCTCTCACTTTGTTTCCTCATTCTGCGCTGTCGCTTCTGTTTTCTATGAAACTGTTCGATAGAACTTGTCTTGTTTCTTGTCTGTGCTGATTTATTAAAAATAATTTATTTTTGTCCTTGTTTTTTCAATGTGTTCCGGAGATGTTATATGACACGCTGATCCCTTTGCTCTGGTCAATATTTTCTTCTTTTTCCCTTTTTCTGGTGTTGGCAGTACTACAGAAAAGGATGTGGTTGCAATGGAAGATTTTTGGTTTTCATAATTTTGTTGCGCAGATAAATTGGCTGACGAAGTTGGCATTTCTGATGATTCCTCATTTTGTAATTCAGTTCCATTGTCATGGTCGCTAGGAAGTGTATTGTCAAAAATTGCTGAAGGAAGGAACTGTTATGGAGACACTTTATCTGCATGAAACGGATAAATACCAGTGCATTTGAATCCCTTTAATGCGTTGCCAACAGTTGCACCCTTCCTCTGTAAATATCAAAAACTAATTTTATCTGTATGCAAAAGCAGTAATTATTAAAGTTTATTTTTTCAGGAATAAAAAAATACTAATTTATACTAACTACAAACAATATTGCTATTAATAAATTCACAATAAACATTAAAATAAATAAATTCTAATTATAATACTTTTATACCATTTAAGTATATACTTTTAACAATTAAACCTAAATTCTTATTTTGTTGTATCAAGTATTGTATTTTTTTTTAAATTTAATCTCTTTACCTTAAATCTAAAAACCATAAAGGCAATATAAACGTAAACGAAGGAAAAATCCAGTGTGATTCAAATAGCCCCGCCAGAAATGGTTCAAATAGCCCCCCGGGATACAAAGTTCAAAACTTCAAATAGTTCCGAAACCAAGCAACACATGTCGCTAGTTGTCATATAGAACGACGAAGTGGTCCTTGCAGGCCGTGATACAAACACAACATGCACAGAGTTTCAATTATTTTTCCCGTAAGATCTTAAATAACGAACATCGGAAACTACATCAATGCCATTTATTCACAGGAAATACTTACCTCACAAATTTTGAATTGATACCACATGAGATACATTACAGATATTTAGTTAAACCTTCTAGCACTTCCATTTACAACTTCACTCACAAACTCTCACGCGGTAAATGGGGTCTTAGCTAAAAACAAAAGTGGTGTTTTTTTCTTTTTCTTATTTCGATCCAAATAGCCCCACTCTACCATATATATATATATATATATATATATATATATATATATATATATATATATATATATATATATATAATCCGGATGAAAATACAATTATTTCATGACTATGACCCGAAGAGTGAAAAAAAAGGGGGGGGGGGGTTATAGGGGCAAAAAACCACTACTTTCGTGCTATGAGCAATAACCATGCTTTTTGTATATTCATGAGTCCGGGGCATAATGGGAAATTGGCCCGAAGTTGACTGCCCCCTCAAGGGGGGGGGGGGGGAGGAAATCAAAACCATTCTTTTTCAATTTGGAGCGTTACGAGCCATTCGGTGTCCTCAACCTCCCCCCCCCCCTCCGCAGGGGAGAGGTTATTATCCCCGATTTTTGTAAGTCGGGACAATTAAAATACATTTATTTTGACCTGCTTCCGGGGCTTTAAGCCACCAAAGACCTGGGGGGGGGGGGGGGAAGTCAATTCCCTCGAAATTTTCGGACACTGAAAATTGATTTTGTAGTGCATTTCGAGGAATTTATATAAAAAATAAATTATATATTAATTAAAAAGTAAAAATGAATTTATATTAAAAACACTCTTTAATTGTTTTATGAACTGAAAGGTATCAAAATTCTTTAAAAAGTTTTTTGTTCAAAAGCGACAGAATTAACTACAACTGAATAAAAATTTTTTTAATAAGATAAAAATAAAAATAAAGTAAAACATTTTTAATGAAAAAAGCGTGTGTTGCTTGATATCAGTTGTCTTAAATTTTTTGCCACTAATGTATATTCGTTAGTACAGGGTCATTATGAAAATGAAAAAAAGATAGCCCACGCTTTTTTAATTAAAATTAATTGTTTTGTTTATTACTTGATTCTTATTTTTAGTATAGGCCTACTAAAAAACTACGTTAAACGGGAGCTGTAGTTAATTCTGTCGCTGTTGAACAAATTACTAAATTTAAAGATTATTTTTTACTTTTTAGTTCATTCTACAATCAAAGCTTTTTTTAGTTTTTTTAAAATATAATTTTATTTATGTGATATCGATCGCATGAAACATGCAGGGTCGAAGATTGGAGGAAATTTCCGATGTGCTTCCGAGTTACTGTCCCTCGTGGTTTGCATCAGGTCGAGGTTCCCATTCTAAGGCCAACCGACCAATTGTGGTTTAGCAGGAGCCTGATCACCTTCAGTTAGGTTGAGGGTTTTGAAAGAGACACTTCGCGGTTGAAGTTCCGGTGTGTTGATGTGCTCCTTTTTTATATTTTTTATAACCACCATACGTCCGGCATAGGCTATGTAACAATGTTATTACACGCAGGAAGTCTACTTGTGTCCACATTGTCCTTGTCGATCCAACTAAAGTTTTATACGATAAATTGATGTCACACAAAACCAAAAATAATGTACATACAATACAAAACTGAAGAAAACTAACCGACATTAGGTGTTTCAAAAATAACGTAAATAAGTTAACATCAAGAAAATTTCACAGAAGTATTGAGGTCCATAAAAAAAAATTAGAACGAGTAATGAACGAATAACTACGACATTAAAATACAGAAAATGTGCAAACCATTCTGAATGACACAGCGAAGATAGCACAGACTCTTTAGCGAAAATTTTGATAAACATAGAATGTTGAACTAAATGTCCCATCGTCACGCTCACTACAGCTGGATTTGATAGCATTGTGTAATCCTCAGATAGGGTAAACACGCTTATACATCAGTTAAGTGTTCATTATGTTGAGCGAGTTTGTTCGCATGCGAATCCATTCGTTGCGTACAAACTCGTTTAATGTAATAACTTGCAGCTCGCTTTGATCCAGCGAGTAGCGTTGAAGGCTGGTCTACTTTTTTCATTAAAATGTTGACGTACGAATTAAATTTTTTTTAACAATATTGCTTTCGTCTGTTAAATTTGGTTAACAAATAAAAAAACACATATAGAAAGCTTTGTGTTTCCAGAATAAAGTATAAACTCACGGCAAAGTTCTTGTCAGCATGTAGACGTGTTTTACTGTGTAATCATCACGTCTTTGATAATAACCTCAATTTTAGTTGCAACTATTTGGTCGGATTAAATCATACCCTCCAGAAAATAAAAGGGTTTTTCGAGAACTTTCTTTCTTTAAATCATTATTTTGAACATTCGCCATTGCTAGTTTGTACAAAGATAGACGAATACACTAACACACAGAAAACAATCCATCTGTCAGTCTGTTTTTACCTAATGACGGGCACAGATCTGTTTCCGAAACGTCGGAACTGTTTTGTCTTAGGAAGCCAAACTATGTTCGTCTGTGTTGTCGTTTTCGTTGTGTTGTGTTTGATTACATCTCTGGGTTCTCATGTGCTTTGCTGTATTGTCGATGTATTATCCAGATTATCTGTTTAGTATCATAGTTGGGTTCCCCTGTCTGTCGCTGTGTTGTCCAAACTAATTCCCATCACTAAATCCTCTGTGCTGATTTTTGGCTCATTTGTTTGTCTGGTCTTCAGGTTTTCTCTTTGACATAAAGTGCAAACTAGTAATAGCGTATGTCCAAAATAATGATTTAAATCACTCTTACCCATTGCAAGAATCATCCAAAGAAAATAAATTTTGTTTGTGTATCACATCTAACCTACTTTTACTTGTAAACGTTTGTAAGTGGGCCCGGGGGGGGGGGGTGAATATGCACGGACGCGGATTATTTGGGGTCGGTGAACAGGGAGTAGGTTTCCCATGCCGCTCAGTACTCCGCACAGAACAAGACTGCGTCCTCGGGAGGGAGACCTTGGCCATTTCCTGTCTTTCCTAACTATATCATAGTAATTTCTAGTAGCATTTTCCTCGCCATAGTCAAATCTTATCACATGACCAGAGGTGGTGGGTTCTCCTTCGCCTCGGGTCCGTGCGACCATGACGTCCGCAACACGCTCAGTGGGCAACCGGTCCGGCCACGGCTGTACTAGGAACTATCTTTTTTAGTTTTGACCCGGTATCGTTGATAAATCTACATAGCATGTCAATTTTTGTATAACTTTTTGCTTGTGTTGTTTTAGACGGCATACAAAATTACTAGGGAAAATTCAAAGCTGCTAATTCAGCTCTCAAATGCAAAATATCGAAAGTACTAGCTATTTCATCACAAGACTCCTCAAATGATAGTGATGATGTGCAATCAACTATGGAATGGAAACAAAAAGCTGTAGAGTATGATGAATTAATTACCTTGATTAAGCAAAAAGTACCACAAGTAAACAGAAACAAGAAAATACAAATGCTTACACTTATTCCATCTTCATGGTCTAGAAAAAAAGTATCCCAAGAATTTAAGGTATCTGAATATGTAGTGCGACAGTCAAGAAAGCTTCGAGAAGAAAGAGGGATATTTGCACAGCCGGATCCAAGGAATGGAAAAACACTCTCCCCTGATACAGTTAAACTAGTTACTGAATTTTATGAGGATGATGAATATTCCAGGTTATTGCCAGGCATGAAAGACAAAGTGAGTGTGAGAAAAAATGAGCATGTACAAAAAAGACTTGTACTATGCAATTTGAAAGAATTATATCAGCAATTCAAACACAAATATCCATGCATTAAGGTTGGGTTTTCCAAGTTTTGTTCTTTAAGGCCCAAATATTGTGTTTTGGCAGGTTCTTCTGGAACACATTCAGTATGTGTTTGTACTATACATCAGAACGTCCAACTGCTAATCAGCGCTATACAACTGGAAGAGTCATATCATGACCTTATCAATATGGTGGTATGTAGTACAGAAAATGGAAAGTGTATGTTAAGACATTGTGAAAGCTGTCCAGATGCAAGTATTTTGAAAGTTATTTTGGAAGAAAAATTTGAAGAATATGATCCTGATGATGAGATCGAGTTTTAAAAGTGGATATCAGTAGACCGCACAGAGCTGAAAAAAATGTCTTGTAGTGCGGGCGAATTTACTGAGCTCATAGTGGATAAAATAGAGAAGCTGATACCACATTCATATGTGACAAAAGCACAGTCTAAATATTTGTCAAAACTTAAATCAACATTACAGTCTGAAACAGCAATAGTTCTAATGGACTTCAGTGAAAATTATTCTTACGTAATTCAAGACGAGGTACAAGGTTATCATTGGACTCATGGTGCTTGTACACTTCACCCTGTTGTCATTTACTACTAAAGTTCTGCTTCACAAACTATAAGTGTTTCAAGTCACTGTTTTATATCTGATGATCTCTGTCATGATGTTTGTATGGTGTACAAAATCCAAGAAGGCATAGTTAATTTTATAAAAATGAATATACCAGATGTAACACTGCTGCATTATTTCACTGATGGCTGTGCAGGTCAATATAAAAATTTTAAAAACTTTTTAAATTTGTGCTTTCATGAAAGTGATTTTGGACTCTCTGCAACATGGTCTTTTTTCTCAACCAGTCACGGCAAGTCATCATGTGATGGAATAGGTGGCACCGTTAAGCGTATCGTAGGAAGAGCTAGTCTTCAACGCCCTCTCAATGAACAACTGATCACAGCATGTGGTGTTTATGAGTTCTGCTGCAAATATATTGCTAATGTTAACTTTCATTTTATTCCAGAACTTATAATTGCAAATTCACGCCCAAAGTGTGAGCAGCGTTTTTCTACAGGAAAAACTATACCTGGTACAAGGAATTTTCATAACTTTATTCCTTTATCTCAGAATAAAATTGGTGGTAAAAGAACAAGTCTAGAAGACCACTTTTCTCTGATATTTGACTTTGGACAGCAATTGCAAATTCAGCAACAACTACGAATACATTGTTATGTCGCTTGCATCTATGATCAAAAGTGGTATGTTGGTATTGTACAAAGTATTAGTGAAGAAGAAGGTGATGTTTTAGTGGAATTCATGCATCCAAATGGTCCATCAAGTTCATTTTTCTGGCCCTCGCGCATCGATGAGTGCAATGTTCCACTTCCACATGTATTACATGTATTAGATGCTCCGACAACTACAAGTTCTGCCAGAAATTACATTTTTTCTGGAAGTGACATGGACATCTGTGAAGCTAAATGCCTTTCATTCAAAGATGCTAATTATGAACACTAAATGTGTGTTTATAATAAGTGCTTAATGATAGATTATTCTAAAGTAAAGGTAATGGTAATGTTAATTGCATATTTTTTATTTATGCTACTGGACTAATAGTGCATCATAGTTATGGAAGAAACAAGAAAGCCAAAACTATACTTTGTATATTCAAAGAGTACTATCTTTACATCCTGTAAACAAGTTTTGGATTGGTTTTCACATCTGCTTCTTCTTATATGCAGTAATTTAAAATGTGTTATTTTCATAAAAGAAAAATGACGTTTTATTGGTTTATATCCAATATTTTAAATTTTTGGCTAGCCTCATTTTATTTTTTTTATCATTTATGTTAATATATGTTTCTTGAGCTAAAAAACAAAAAAAAATATTTATGCTTCTAGCATGTTTTATAACAGTTATATTGATATTTTAACATTCTTGTACATTTGTACATCTGGAGTGTCAAAGTAGAACACATGATATTCATGCCTTACTTTGACAGGCCATAACTTTTAAACCATTTCTGATAT
This sequence comes from Bacillus rossius redtenbacheri, assembly GCF_032445375.1. Classification (NCBI taxonomy): domain Eukaryota; kingdom Metazoa; phylum Arthropoda; class Insecta; order Phasmatodea; family Bacillidae; genus Bacillus; species Bacillus rossius. The sequence continues at coordinate 49,134,676 of NC_086330.1, forward strand.
TTATTTAAGATTTTGTTTCATTTCTTACAAGTACAAAAACTTTACACAGAAAATTTTTTGGTGAATTCTGAGGTGATGGGTTTCATTTCACCAAATTTTTGGATGAACTGACATGGAATGACCCAGCCACATACTTTGGTTTTGTGGGTTCCACATTAGTTATGTTAGGAGCAACGCACATAATGTCATAGGAACAAGCATTTGTTTGTGTTGATTACATTCAGAAAATAATAACTTATATAGTCTAAACCACGAAAAAAAAATTTAAAGTGTTTTTATACTAAAAACCTTATGCCTATGGGATCTATTTATACGAAATCATTTCATATGTTATTAAAACCATACCTTGTCACGTAAATTATACTAGACGTCATCACGTTTGGTCATTCGAGAGATATAATGTAGATTAAGCTTTGACTACTATATGTTCCTAATTTCATTTTAAAAAAAAAAGACATGTGATTGGTTTTTGTCTAATTCATAATTCCAGTGATTTTCTTTTAATGCCATGTAGTTTATGGAGCTGGAATCAGCGTTTTTTTCTCCTAAAAGCAAAACACGGGAAAATACCAGGTACTCAATATAATATATAAAACACACATGGGTGCGTGGTTGCCGCGCGCGTTAGAATTGAAACCCCACAGATAGAGAATGTGTGCAAGTGTGAGTGAGCGATTATTCGATTGCGCATTTATGCGAGTGTGCTATAATGCAAACATTCCGTCGCCCCACACTCCCAAGTGCCCTCTCCGTCTCCGTCATCGAGCGTTCTACTCCTGATCGTTGCTCTTTTCGCTGCCGCCTGAGCGTTACACTTGCGTTATGCTCTATTGGTGTCATGGCCTCGGCTTATCCTACCGGCTTCACTTCAGGAATAAAATTATTCGCGGTTGAGTGCAATAAAAACATTTTTCTTCTTCCTCTGAACAACTGAAACTGTCAAAGAGATAAGATAATGGAGCGGTCAGACTAAAAAGATTTAAGGGATTAATAAAAGTAGACCACAATAGTCTTAAAGTAAAATAATAGTTATTAATATTGGTAGTTTGAATTAATTCCTTTATGCTGCTAGAAACAAATACGTCTATAAGTTATATTTCTTATCTCCTGTTTCGTGTTAGATTTATTTTTATAACGTACTAGCAGAACCCTTCAAACGTTGTCCTGACTTTACCTCTATCTAAAATTGATGGTCTGTATGTAATCTTCAATCTATAAAGCGTTTGAAATGGTATTCCATTTTTAAACTCAATAACCAATTACTACTCACAGTTATAATCACTATTTGTTATTGAGGATTAAAGACGTAGAAATCACAATATACCAATTTTCATGGCGATCAGTTGAACGGAATAGAAGTTGATGCGTTGTAGCGCTATCTAGTGGTGAGTTATAGTAAGATTTGCCAATTTTCATGGCGATCGATCAAACGAAGTCATAGTTTATCGACGTCATACATGCATACCATCATCATATGTATATAATTTCATAGCTCTTGCAGGCTTACAATATTTTACTGGTTATTTACTTAACAGTTCGTTATTATTAGACTGTGATACTTACATATATACTTTTTTCTCTGTAATGTTGTGTAATTTGACTTACTAAATTATTGAAATTATTGATATCGCATAGTTACATTTCTTCTGTTGAGAATGAATCTAGGTTTTGTTTGGGTGCTCGTCTCGATGTAATGAGAGTAGGTCCCGGATGCTGACGACAAAGCAGAAAAGGTCCGGAAATGTGAGTGAATGACACGCGAACGGATAGGCGGAAGTTCGAAGCTGTACACAATCATTTAAAGTGGCACAGGAAGTAACGCAGATTGCATTTCTAGTTCACGTATCTACATTCGGGGCATTGAACCCTACATTTAGCGCGAGTATATTTCGGATTTCTTTAATGTTGAGCTAAAATCGGCTAAACTGAAATGGCGACAAATATGTGCTCCCACAAGTAAGAATAGCAATAAGAAAGTAATCTAACAGATAGCGAAACAAAAGGTTACAGTACATTTTCAGCTCTTTAATTTTTTTACCAGTATATCGGTTGTACGTGTAGAATTGCATAAATAAATTTTGTTATATATATTTTTTTTTGTTGCAAGATGGGTTATGTCGCTGATTGTACTTAATGTATCGTTGACAGCGAGGTCATTATTGACAAATAAACTAAACACAGTTCAAGGAAACTGGAGAAGGAATCTTTCATGGCCTAAAGTAAAGCAGCGTTTACACGGGCAGAATAAACGGGATAGCATTACTTGTCCTAGTTGCCATCCTGTTTACTGTACTCGTGTGAACGCTCCTTTAGGAACCACCCCAGCATTTGCCTGGAGAGGTTTCGAAAACCGAAATCAGGAGGTCCGGACCGTAATTCGAACCCGTGTGTTCTGGAATGAGAGTCCAGTGTCGTTCGACTGCGAAACCTACCTCCGTGAGCGTGCCCAGATTTTTTGTTTGGGTTGAGTTATCACTTTACACCAGCTATTAAAGTAACAAAATTTTACCTTTTATTTACCAATCAGATTTCTGGTTGGTTATTATTAGCTTAATTATTAATCTCGCTAATACCAGTAGCTTCAAATGAAACCAGGTTCTTTATTTTTAAAAATATTCGTTCCTTTTTCAAAACAATAAATCGTTACTATTGTAAAGTATCACATTGTATATACAGATAATTAATAATTTGTAATTATATTTCCAAGTATTTTATATTTAGTAGTGTAACATTAACACACAGCATGATCCAGCTATTATAATGACAATTAATTGCTCCATAATATTTTTAAAACGTAGTCTTTGGCCAACCACAAACCTGGATTACTTTTTCTCGTAAGATGACTTTAATTAATGGCTTGATGATCCATTTATTATTTCATGTAAAATTTTATACGGTACATTAGGAATCAATCAAATACTTTACATGCAAAAATAAATTACAAAATGCAGTGTTAGTGTCATTTCTATACGCATGTGAAATTCGCTCACAATTATTATGCCTGATACTTGTAAGTAATTTTTTCAAATAACATATTTTCCAAAATAAAAGGTATACAAACCTTATAAAATTAGGTTCTTTCAAGAAATCATCAGTTCTGAAATAATTAACAATGACAAAAAAAATTAAATTATTTACTATATATATATATATATATATATATATATATAGTAAATAATTTAATTTATATATATATATATAGTCATAAGGGGAATATTATTTTTAACAAATTTTAGTCCTTAATGTATGAAAGTATACCTTAAAGAATAGAAATATAACATTGGACAAGCTCGACTATTAATATTTAAAAAAAAATTTCACTTCAGTCGTTGGGAAAAATGTCGATGTCACACATTTAAGGCATAAGGCACCAAGTAAAAAAAGAAACCATACACGATGGCTACTACACATTTCTATCGCGCTTTTTGCAAAGTATCAGATTAGGTGCTCTCTTTAACGAAACAAAATTGGACAGCTCGTATTAAAAAAAAAACTAATACTGCAGAATGATTTTTTTGCTATGTTTTTTATAGTGAAGAACCTCCAAGAAATAAATATTTTCGAACCAAGTAATGTTTTATAGTGCCCGCTTTGTAACTTAATTGTAGGGCAGTGATTTTTCTCTAAAATATTTTACAACTACTGTAGATAGTTTTTAATACTGATTGATGCGTGCAATATCACACACTATAGCATGTTTAATCCTTAGCTCGCAGGGTGTAGTTTTATTGGGGCATTTACTTTCTCTTTCCAATGCACGATTTCTGCTATCAGCCCTGTCCTGGCTGCTCGAGAAGATGCAGGCGCTGTGCGTGGAAGGAGATAAAGGATCGTCCCCTGGTCGACGCGGGCGCGGGAGACAGGTGGGAAGTGCGTGTGCGAGCAACAGGCATTATCGACCCTCTCGCGAGCTGAGCGTGCAAGATGCCATCCCTTCCCCTCCTGTCGGCGGGAGCCCATCCTGATTTCGCTTCTTATAGGCATTATCACTGTATTGAGACCACATCTGTTGAAATGATGGATTGCTCGACGTTTCGACGTGCCTTGTGGCAGCCATCTCTAAGGGTGATTGGCACTTGTTTTTTGTTAATCAGTTGTTTATCGTTCTTGAAGATGGCTGTAGAAGGCACGCCGAAACTTCAGGTATATTATCATTATCACGGACATGAAATCCAAGATTTATTTATTTACATTTGTAACATGCCTACCGAAAGCTATAACACTTGTTTGGTGGGCATGAAAGCCATCGGTATACAAAAAGAAACAGTCGCTTTTCGCATCAGACGAGCGTAGGGAAATATCTACGCCGTTGGGTTAGTTTTAAGTTTTTATAATTCCTTAGTATTTAGGCAGTAACAAGCAGGGTGGGATTTTCGGTGGCTATAGGGTGTTACGTTTATGGGTCGAGGGTTGGTAGTTCAATCCAAACCCACGCAGCTTGACTCCTTATCTGAGCAACTAGTCAATGTCAAGTTGGGGGCCGCCTGGCTATGTCGTTAAATGGCTTGCAGAGCTTCAGGTGTTAGCGCGTCATTTACAAACCGTTCAAGATTGATTGAAAATGACTAATTACAAATAGCATTTAAGAGCCATTGAACTTGTCTAAAATTTTTTCGTTTCGTGGTTTTGTCTTTGACATGTATTTTTTGAGGCGGTGAAAAAAAAGGCTAAAATGAGATTTTTCACGGACTTTCTAGATATGCCTCATACCAATGTTTTCTCGGATCTATGATCACACTATTATTAGAAGTGTTTTTTCGGTCACGCAAGAGTGTATTTATATATTTAAAGATTTTAAAACTTAAAATTGCCTTTGAAATAGATTTATTGATAATTATCGAGCTTTTACTTTTAGCATACACTAAGCAGATGTTCCTGTAAAATAATAAAATATCACATTCGTTACACACCCATTTATGTTCTGGATGCTCGAGAAATATTGGTGGTTAGTTATGGACTTCGTTAATATAATAAGACTGGCTGAAGTGAACCGGCAACGAGGCAAAGTCTTAAATTATGCACTGGAAAATAACTTAGATTTTTCTAAACTTCTTGTTATGCTGTTATATTATGTTCTTGTAATGGGCTAAGTATAGTAGTTGGTACACTTTTAATTAACAAGATATGGCAACTTAACCTTATTTAATTAATGTACTGGTACAGATTGTTATTGTTTAGTTGCAAGATCTAACACTTGTAAAATTGAACTTATGAGTTGTAAACTCGTACTTTGGGGGAAGTGTTTCCCTGGTTGCTAGTCGTCGTTCCCTATGGAGGTTGGGGTACCTGGCAGCTGGTGAAGCGCCGGGGAAGTGCGAACGCGCACCCATTACGCCTGGAATAGGGAATTTAATCACGCCGGGAGCCGGCGCGCGACTCCCGACCTCCCTGCTGGCTTGCGTGGGATCAGAGTAGCTTTGCTACGAATCCCGTCACAAATAGAGGTATCCTGCTGTGAAATTTTATCGCGTGCTGTTAACTCATCTGGGTTTTGTTCTTTTCTTTGACCAGGTGTGTGTGTCTCTGTGTGTGTGTGTTCGTGTGTGTGTGCTCTTGTGATTAGATACAACACAACTCGGTAATAAACAAAATCAGCGTAGCAAATAAATTTGTACGTGTTAATTTTTTCTAGATCCAATAATTATACAGTGCATAAGCCCTATAAAAACACAGTGCGGCCCGGAATGGTAAAACTAGAGATAAGTTGGAAAATGGCATTTCTGAGTATAATGTTACAACGATTATTATTATTATTATATTAATTTCAAATATTTTTCTCGTTTTTAATGTTTTTTTTTTCCCTCACCATTTCCATGAACAATATTGCCCTCCACACTTCTAGTATTTCAGAATCCACTAGGAATTTCGAAACGCTGTGTTTTGGAGGAAATCAAATTTTTTTTAGTTATCAGCCAACAGTTTCCATATAATCAACACAAACCGTGCAACATTTCCACGCAAAACGTAAATCAAAACTATATGCCCTGCTTTAACGCATCGTATGTTTGAGGCATTTCAAAACCAATGGGTTTTTCCTCTCTAAGAAAATAAATAAATCAGACCTTTTCGTGTTTTGACCGCGGATAGCAATAAGCTTTCACAACACGTCCTTACCGCGTGTCGCTATCCACGCATCGTTATAATAGGTAGAAACATGAAAACTTTACTTTTTTTTAAGCCTATTGCTTGCCAAATCCTCGACAAAACAAAATCCTAAACCAACTTCAAATAGATTCAAATTAATAATAATTAAAAATAATTAATAATAGCCGGAATCACAATGCCCGTCACGTCCGTCAATCGCCGAGTGACACATTTTTTTTTTCCATTTCAACACTGCCAACTATTGAGAAAACTTACATTTATTAGATAATTCATCTTTTATTATTAGATTAGCTTTACAAGCATGTAAGTTAAGCACTTATAACACATTAAATTCAATTTTTTTTTTCAGTCTAGTATTTATCTTAAAACGTTCAGAGTTACCATGTGTAATAATTACACGTCTTTGTCTCGGACGATTTTTATTTGTTTCAAAAAATAATCTTTAAAATGTGTTCAGACGTAAAAATAAAAGAACGGAAACAGCTTGTCAGTCAAACAAACTTCGAAACATTCTAATATAACAATATATGACATGCAAACACCTTGCAGACATTTGGAGAGTATAATTTCATCCGTCCGTAAAAAATTATGAACTTTTGACGGACGGACGGACGGATGGAATTTTTCGAGCTATCCTATTGGCTGCAAGTCACGTGATTGATGGACGGAAACGACGGACTATTGTAATTCCTGTTGTAGGCTAATAACGACTGTCTCGAAAGCCCACTGTGTTCGTCGGGGGTGTAATGTTCTTTCACTTCCCTCCACGGAATTATCTGTCGCCGTCTAGGTGTGGAACATCAATTAATAATTGGCTTATACAAATGGCGTATGTTCATTAAATTAGTTAAAAACTTTTTTGCTCTCGTTTTCCTAGCTGTCTTTAGGGAGATAATAATCTCTCTCATTCAGTCTCTAGGTGTTTGTACGTTGTTTCTACAAAGAAGCCGGTGTGAGGTATCCTGACTCTCTTGGGGGGGGGGGGGGGATGCGGCAGATGATGGAGTAGCAGTAGCGAGTAATCAAAGAACCGACTTGTAAGCTGTGTCACCACTAATCATGCCAGATTGAAGACGTCATATAAACTTACTGGTCGCGGAGGGCTTTCAGTTTTTTTTTCCACACTGTGAATGTTCAGTCAAGCATAAAAGTTTTACTTTTGATCTTCTTTTGATTGTGTTAATTTTACTTATTAGATATTTAAATTGCAGAGACCGTTGTGTATATAATTTTCGTATAAAATTATAAATTTATTTGATATCAATTTTTAGAGTGCGTAAGAGCTACACAGGAACACAAAACTTTGTCTAAAAATTCAACATTAACACTGAATGTTTAATTACGAAAATTAAATTTTTAATGCTTTAAAATAATAAATTAAACATGTTTTCGAGGTTATGAAACTCAAGTTTTTAGTTAGTTTGTTTTTAATTCTTTTGGTGTAATCTTTCTTGTAATTTTTCACTGTGAGCGTTTAGCTTTATTACTGTTAGCATAACAAATTCATATGACCTCGTTAATGTCATAATGGCATAGATTAATCTGACCTACACCTATCTTATTTTCCCGTTTGAATAAAAATGTTTTTGTTAACAATAGTAAATTATATAATATTAGTTTTAATAGATTTTTTTTTAAATTTAAAATTTTTTCTTAGTTACCTAATTCGAAGTTGTGTTGTAATTATCTCAAGGACCCTGTGAAGGCTTTTTCCAGCTTGGAGCGTGCAAGGCGACTGTACGGGACTCTATGCACCTTGTAAGGCAAAATATCATGACCCTTCGGTCATCTTGTCAAGGAAAACAGCCGTGATTATCACGCCGCGTCATGGAAAGTATGTCAAGAATACAGGCGTCTGTGTCAATGGCTAACAGTTAATATGTAGTGGTGATGTGCCGATATTATTTCAATGCCACGCTTCAGTTGTTCTAAATAACTACTTAGAGTATTTTTAGCGAAAACTTCAACGTCGTGACGAATGAAAGTCAATTTAATCCTGTGTTAATAATTTAATTGTATCTTGTGTGATTTAAAATGTTTTTTTTGGACACATGTCATTGCAGACACAAATAAATTAAGCCGATGTCAAAAGTTAAACGCATAGACCGCACAGAAAATTCGGTGGAACGAATTAGTCAGAAAAACATGTCACAGCACAAGACGAACACAGTAGACTGAAAACGTCGTGACAGTTGCAACAAGAACAGTAAATAAAGACGAAAAACGGCCTTTGACAACAGCGATAAACAGATGAACTCAACGATGATATTCTGAACACCACAACGACAACATAGACGAACACGTAGGTTACCTAAGACATATTCCCTCCCCCCACCCCACCGTTAGAAAGGTTTATCTTTGACAAACACTGTAACCATCAATGGCGTATGTCCAATAAATAAATAAATTTGAAATAAATCTTCCCTATTGCAAGAATCATTTAGGGAAAACTTGTGTATTATCATTTAAATGGTTTTGCGCGCGTTGCGTTCGGATACCATGCAATAATTTTAGGGGACGCGGGGAAGCACTTATAATTATATTTACAATTATAATTATAATTAAGAGCACAATGAGCATGACGCTCATGAGCAATAGTTTCTCCTCCACAAGTGGGTGAAAACTTCCGGTTATTATTTTTTTCTGAGCACAGTTTTCTTTCCTTTTTTCTGTTTTGTTAACAGAACAACAGTACCTCCGTAGCGATCAGTTTGCACACTTCCAAATTAAATTTTACGTTTGCCCAATGGGCCTTGCTAATGCATTATCGTAGTCAGGCGTCGCTTGACCTTAATATTGTCGACAACCACATGTTCAAAATTCTGGAAGAAGGGGAATTAATCTGAAAAGGTTTCAATTACTGTAATACCTAACACTTTTAACGTTACTATAACGTTGCAAGTAAATAATTATTGTATCCGCTTGTATGCTCGCTAGTACGATCTCGACGCCATGCTAGACTGGAATCGTTTTCCAGAGTACCCGGGTTAGAATTCCAGTTCGATCATCCTGATTTCAGTTTTCCGTCCTTTTCCAAAATCACTCCAGGAAATCCTGTGATGGTCTCTTGCTGTAGGATATTGCCGATTTGCTTTCCCAATATTTTTTGTCTTTGTTGTGTGTTACCTTCTGTGAGGACCTCGCTGTCTTCGAGATGTTATGCTGAAATAAAAATTAAAAATATGTATGCGAAGAGTTGCCTTGTTGCCGAATGTTCGAAGCTCTGGAGGGCTTCTTGTTGGTCGCGACTAAATGGGGCCGCTGATTCCTCTCGAGTCTTCTCCCCACACCTGCAGAACAAGGGACCATTTCGCAAGAGCACAAGTTTGTAACTAACAAGTAACATTGTGCAAGTTTCTTATAATTTTAAGTTACAAGTGTTTCACAGAAGCACTTTTGTAAATCTGCAGTGACAAGTGAATTTTCACAAGTTTACAAGGCTTGTAGACTGCTGGTTTATTGGCAGTTGTAGCTTATAAACTTGAAGCTGACACTTGTACTTATAATTTCATTTTTTTACCTACCTCAAATGGTAGGTAGGTTTGTTACAATTACAAGTTAACTAATAATTCTGTCAGGAAAAAGTCAAGTCAATATTTCCCCTCCTACTGAGTTAAAATGAAAAAAAAAATGTCGCAAATAAACAGTTATGACTATTAATAAGGACATCTATTAAATAAGTTGATATTTTGCCAGATCTTGTAAGTTTAAAGCGTGGTTATGTCGGGAAGCCTTGTTGGTTACAAATAAATGTACCAACTATTACGCTTGTCTTACACATCCAAAACTGGTACTGGTTTGTGACAATTTTAGAGAATCTATGTGAATTTCCTGTTTATAACAGCCTGTGATTACAAGTGCTTATTTGTTATAATTGTTACTTAAAAGACTCGTACCTTCGTGAAATGGACCCCAGCTCGTCTCGGGTACACGTCCACCGAGGTGAGGGAATGTTCTGGCGGCCGTGGCCTCTTTGAGGCCGCGCTGTTTCCCGAGGAAATTACCAGGTCAAGAGCGGACGAGGAAAGCTGCGTGGCCGGCCGTCGGCTGAGGACCCAATCTAACTTGATTGCAGCTGAAATGGAACCACGGGGCAGACGTGGAACCATGCGTAGGTCTGCCCCTTTGCAAGTGAGAGGCGAGAAAGTGCTCTATTTAGGGTTCTGCAGCGGCACTGGATGGCTTGAGTGACCAGCGACAAGTTTCACAAAGAACAGTTGTAAAGAAATAAGATCTTGTAATCTCAAGTTGTTTCGAACAGGTGTTTTACATGGATTTTCTAAAGAAAGTTGTCACAAGAAAAACGTTTCAGACGTGTGACTAGTACATTTAGTATATTTATAAAAAAAAATACAAACAAGTTTTTGCACCACAATCAAATTCAATTAATGTACTAGTAACAGTAATTTTTGTTAAGTTGTTGCATTAAATCGTTTATGATCCTACTTAATCTGTTTAGTTAATTTTAACTCAGTAGGGGAAGAACTACACCTCAACATTTTTATAGGAATATACTCGTAATTATTAAACTTGTAATTGTAACCTACTACATTATGAGGTATGTATAGGTAGAAAAATACTAATAAACAACAATTGTCATCTATAAGATAGTAAGATACAGTCATCGATAACTCAAGTTTTTGTAGTAGTAAATCACTTGGTAACTTGTGAATTCACTTGTAGTTACAATTTTACAAGAGTTCCTTTGTGAAACACTTGTAACTGGATATTTTCACAAACTTGTAACTTGTTGGGCCCCAAGTAAGACACCGAAGAAAACTCTCAGGTTATTTTAATGGATTAATACTTCCGTTCTCAAGTCACGCGACAGTGCTAGCCAGCAATAACTTTCGAGCTCCAACTGGAACTAGTGAAGTCTCGCTTTGATGTGCATATAAATTGACAAGTTTCACGCATTGCTAAGTGTTTTACCGCTGCCATCCCTCGCATTTTTCACTGCGTTTAAGAGCTTGGGTACTTTCCTTTGATATAGATGCATAAATAAAGACAGCAGATGATGCTGATGATGTTGAGTCATTTTACATTTTAGCCCATTACTGGGCCGTGAGCACAGGCAACGCCACGGTGATGACAGCCTTGACGTCCCTATGATTGGCAAGGCAGGATGATTCATTCTGCTGTGGTTTACCATTGGCTTTCGCGTAATGGAGGTGAAATTGGCATCACAAACACTCAGTGTTGAACCCAGGGAGAAGGTGTGTATAATCTCTTCCTCGACTAACGAAACTAAGACAGTTAATAAGATAATTTTATAATTATTTTCTTAGAAATTTTATAAAACAAATTTATTTACTTGAAATTTTTGTTGTCATCAGTAGTATAGGGATGTATGTCTGGCACCAGGAGTAGGAGTGAGGTGTGAGGTGGAGTCAATGACCGACTGCCCTGAAGTCAACGGCGGCCATCTCTGATGACATTGATCTTGACCTTTGACCTTGACCCCGGCAGGAGATTTTGATGCATGCAGTATCGACAGCAGATCAGACCTTAATGACTTCCGTGGCTCATGTTTTACCAGTGTTGCAATGGTTGTCAACAGTGCCAGCGACAGCGAGCGGTAAAGGAAGCAGCAACTGAAGGTGTTCCATCACCTGACTACATACTGTGAAATCAAAAACTTGAAAATTTGTGATTATGTAATACACAATTGTAATAATAATTGTGAACGCATTAAATATCAGTGCAACAGGTGTTGTCATTTTATACACGATGGAACTTGAAAATGCACATGTGGTTTTGCAAAGGACTGATTAATAGTTCATTGGAATTCAACTGTATATTCTCTGACAAAGCATGAGCAAATATTCCAAGTGCAATACGACATGAAATATATTACTGTCCTTTTAATGAAATCGAAAATTCTTCTCTGTGAAAAATGTGGTGTACCAGTTAGTCGACCTGATAAACTGAAAATAGAATACATATCAAGACATGTAAAGGACTAGCGTCGTACTCTAAGAAGACTGTATTTGTCGATAAACGCTAGTGATGTGTTTGTACTTGCAGTAGTGTAGAAATTATGTAATAAATTTTTTTATTTGTACTTGTTTTGTTTCTCGAACCTGCTCTTTTTTGCTGATTTTAATTAAATTAGCTTTTTCTTATTGATCAAGGATCGAACTAAGCACTATGTGATCGAATCACTAAAGTAACAAATAATTTGTTTGATAAATTTTGGAATTTTTTCCGAATTTCTAGCTTAACAATTAAAAAAAATTCAAGATGGTGGTTAAGACGACCGACAAGATGGCGGACATCACGGTAATAAATGATTCCTGCACTCTAGCATACAAAATTTAAACTAGTATGGTGGCACCACACCCTGGCAGATGTTGTGTATGCTAGCACTCCTGGTAGCATGAATTGAAAAAAAATATGGCTACTCGGGTTCGAATAGGTGATCATATTATGCCTACAAATTAAAATGTATGTTATTATTTTATATACCTTAATTAATTCTCAAACTGGTAAATGTCTTGATGGCCGTGCTGTCAAGGGCATATATGTTTTCCAACCCAGAGGTATGAGCTGTCATGGTTCGAATCACAGCACTTCCTATGTATTTTGTAAAAAAAAAAAAAATAATATTATTATTGTGCCGATAAGCACCACAACATTTCAGGTAATGGAACATCGACCTTATGTGTATGAAAAAGAACGATGCTGATGCTCTCTAAGAACAAATAGCAGAAACAAAGATGACGGAATTCAAGATGGCGGCTCCATCAGACGAAAACAAGATATTGGACATTACATCAGTATCGAAAAAGGTGGCTGTGAAATCAGATCCAAGATGGCTGACATTTTATTAGAATTCAAGATTGTGGCCGTAACAAATGTTGCAACGTTCGGGGATTTGGGCGCTTGATGACAGTGGTGGAATTCAAGATGATGGAAAGTTCTAGAAACCAAATTGCAAAATTAAAAATGGTGGAAAACAAGATGGTGGATCCAAGGTCACTCATCCAAGATGGCCGCCGTGAAATTAGGGCGGTTGGTCATTCTCCTCACTCCTACTCCTGACGCCGAACATACATTCCTATACTTCTGTCATCGTTTTGTGATTTCAACAGATATTAAGAAAGTGTCTTTCAGTATAAAAACAGAGTTTTAGGTGAAATTCAGTGACTTACAGCCTAGAAGACGCAAACTCCTTCGTCTGCTAAGAAAACCAACGCTAAGCTTGTTTTGGGAGCTTCTGGAACATGATTCAGATATCAAAAGCTTTGAAGCCAGTATCCCGCTTGATCTGCCGTATTGTTTTTTTTTTTTCTGTTGGCTTGAAAATTTTAAATTAGGCTTACAAAAATTACTAGAAGATTTTATAATACCAAGACTATGCATGTTATAAAATTATTATTTTGTGTACGGGTATGTTGTAACATTATTTTTCATTTTATGTAAATTTTTATTGAAAACAATATGTACGAAAATAACCAGAAAATTTCCTTAGTGTTGGGTGGTAATATTGATAACTCTCAAAATAAAGTACTTAAGTCCCGTTTTAAGTGTTGATCATGAGATGTGTACATTTCTGAAACTAAGTTTAGGGTATACAAGTTCTTTGTAAAATTCAAAGAACAATGGTTCATAAAATTTGTCCTCACTGATTTCTAAACATCAACTTCACTGTGGCCCCAATTAAAAAGAATGATGGTTCACTTTATACACTTGAGGTCTTAATTTTTTATGTGTATATATATATATATATATATAATTACGAATTTGTATCATAGCAAATTGGCGAGCTCTTTAAACGAACGCAAAAAACAGTGGGAAGAAAATTGAAAACTACTTTACGTAGTGCGTAATGGATGTAATCTTATCATTAATACATATCAATTTAACTAACCTATCTAATTATTCGGCTTTCTTTCCCACCGCACGTCAGGTTTTTTCGGCATAGATGAATGCGTACCTATTAAATCATAGAGAAGATGTCTTAGTGCATTTTAGGGTCTCCAGAAGATAGTGGTTTCAGTCAAGAATTTTGCATATTTGATGATAATATCTGGACATTTCAGAGTTAAAATATGTAATTAATTCGAAGCTGCAACATTCCTGACTTATACCATTATGTCCGAAGTTTTGTTAAAGAGCTTTTAAATAATGTAATTTATTTATGATTCTTACATGCCTACATACGGCCAGAATGCCCTAGATGACACATTGTAATTGACCTGTGTTCCTGTAGACTTAGTAGGTACTTAAAAAAAACAAAAAAGGCCTAGAAACGTACGGGCCATGGCATACGTCAAGAAGACATATGAACAGTGAACAGAGGCGGAACACAGGTACAATACAAAGAATTTAGGTGTTAACACTCCAAAAGGTTGGTGGGTGTTAAGGTGGATCGTAATCTATAAAAATATAAATAAAACAATTAAATCTGGTTACTTCTAGCTTATTTTAATGGTTAACTTATTTTATTTTGAACAAGCCAGATTTTTCATAATAGGTATGGTAGTTTAATGACTTACAAACTAGTGACAATATATATTTTTATCAAAATCCACAGGTTCAGTAAACTCAAAGTTTAGTACATTAAATTATAATAGAATTGAATTTTAACACGCGCAGGCCGGCCGCGGATACTTTGATAATTACTTTACAGATTACATTTATTTTAAAGCAAGTTGCACAAACAAGGTTTCAGAGTAATAAAATCAAAAATAAACAATTTTTCATTATTTGGATTGACAAGTACCTTTGATTACTATATTTTATACCTTTTTCTTTAATTGGTAGTTGAATAGTTAGCAAATTGTTCGTAGAGAATTTAAAACTTTAAGATTTCTTACATTGTGTCTTCCAAACATAGACTTAGCTGCATGCGAAGTGCTGACATCCGAACGGCGTGACGGGGCGGATAGCGGACTAAAGTTGACAGCACGATGCGTGGAATTTAGATGGCCGAAATCAGGAACTCAGTGCGGGTAGATGTGGTTGTCTACCCATCACTGGGGATGGAAAACCCCACTGTGAAAACAAAAGTTCGCACAGCGTCATTAAGTGGTTATGGCCAGTGGGAAAGTTCTCGGCCACAAAGGGCTCAAGAAAACAGGAAATCAAAAGGGTACTAAAATCTCTACTCACCAAATTGTGGGGTAGGTCGGTGGTACTTCTATCCATGATGGTAGACGTCCACTATCTTTAGTTGGGACAGGCGCCATGAGATAGCGCACCGGGCGGTGGCGTTGCTGTATGCCGTCTAAGGCAAAGGGGGATTGGAAGGTGGTGTTCCCTGGCGGGAGAAACAGACATTAGCATGCTTAGTTTCGGTTGTGCTCGAGAGATCGCGCACAAGCCTCGTGCATGGAGCGCAAGCATAGGCGTGGCTTGTTCCTAAAGGAGAGGAGGGGTTGACGAGGGAAGGGGCATGGTCTTGCCTCGGTCATGGTTCCTGGAAGCATAGCAGAAAACCTAAGAGTGCCAGGGGCAAGCGGGGAAGTGCTTGTTTTATGCCGAGACCAGCACATCCGCTTTTCTCGCCAGGGCCTCGAGCCTGGGAAAGCGAGCTAGGCTCGCCTGACGAGGCAGGTACCCCTGCGTGAGAAACAAGGCGGAAGGCACGTTAGGCAGGGAGAGTTATCATGTCTGTTCCTGCATGCCGGCGAGATAAAATTGACTTGGCTAGCCTACGCTGCGTGTAAGCGTCTGCATGTCTCTGCTGAGACGTTGAGACTCTCTAAAACCCACTAGTAAAGTTTTAATATGTATAGCCCTGGGTGGTATAGCTGAGAACTCTAGCTTATGGGAAAGCAAAAATATTTTAATAAATAAAAGTTGAAAAATTGAGCCATTAAATTACTGATTTTCGGCTCAACATTAAATACATAATACAAAACTACATTAGAACGAAAGCACATAGGTACAGAGACATTAAATCAATACAAAAGTACACAGAATTTAACAACACTAAAAACGAAACAGGACAATACATAAAATAAACACTGATTCTATCATGGATTACATATAATTGATCTAGGGTAAATAATTATGGTGGTAAACTACTATTTTCCTTGCGTTTAGTTTGTTGTTAAATAAGGGAACTAAGCTATTGTATTTATTGAAGTTTTTAACAATACTATACAATATATTTAAAGTGCTTTGTTTAACGAACTTAACAGTGGTTGATAACGGCTTGTATGGGGACTAGAGGGCGACGACTCCGACCCGACGTTCATGCCGGCGGGCTTAGTGGAAGATGTCTTGCATACTGACTTATTCCAACCTGACCAGTCGGGAACGAGGTCGGGCAACGTCCTGTCGCTCGAGGGGATCGAACCTGCGCTCTCTCCGTCGGCGGAGCGGCTCTCGCGCGCGTCGACACGTGCCTCGACCTGCCCCCGTGGCCAGAGGCGTCGCGACATTCGAGGATCATCGGCCCCCGTCTGGGCCCGATGATCCCATAGTCATTCCGACCGACTGCACCCTATGTGTTGTGCTAGTGCAATTTCATGTCAGTATTTCTGTTTTAGGGCATTTCCTACGGAATTATTTCACTATGTTATGTACTTTACTTGTATTACCGTTCGTAAAACACCATAAAAAGGAATGATCTCATTATAGAAGTTCATTTTTGTTTTGTTTTCGTACAGCTGCCCAATGCATGCAGCCATAAAAACACAGTCTGTTCCATAACTGTTCCAACTGACGACATTCCAAGGCAAGTAAGTAGTTTCAAATTTCTATGTCTGACACTACTGAATAGAGATAAAACGTTCAGCAAGAACTCTAAATTGTTCTGTTCAGATTAACTCAGGGTTCGTAAGCCTCCTTAGTATCCTTAAAAATTCCTTAGTTTATCTTGTTAGATAATGGCCCTTAAAAGTCCTTACGTTTCTCTAAGAATCCTTAAAAACTCTTAAGTAAGATCTGATAGCATTCAAGTAATGTAAAAATGCTGGCATTTTCATGTTCTGCTGTTTTCAACTCGGCAGAAAACAACGCTTTGCGTATGCTCAGTGCAATTGGCGTATTTCGGGCCCAAGTTATTTTATGTATTAAAAACATTATGAATTTATTATTTGTATTTTGTATCCAACCTTTCAACTGGAAACGAGTGTTTTACTGTCTTACTTTGAACTTATAAAGTGAATGTCATTGTGATCAAATTAAATGATAGGCTTCAAATTTCTGCTCGATACTATGCTTGAATTAGATATGTGTTCCAGAGATAATTATGGACAATAGGACCGTATCTTTAAGAATTGAACTAACCACGGAACCTATTTTTGTGCGTTAACTATTTAACATTTTGTTCCGGTGGGGGGGGGGGGGGGTACAAGAGGGTACGAACCATGTAACTGGAATGCACTAATACGAGTGAACAGTCCACGATCCGGCTGAAATTCGAAACCTCTCGCTTTCTGTGAATGAGCGAGGCGATGATATATTATCCACGAAATATTCGTGATGGCGAAAGTGGCATGCAAAATAAATTGTTCATAGTCGGTAAAACACTGACTGATTGTGAATGCTCGGTTACCAATCATAAATAAAAACGTTCATAATTCAGGTAAATCCATTTTGTTGTATTCAAAAAATAATAAATATTTTATTTTTTTAAATTTATAATTCCTTGCTGCGCAAGATGATTAAAACTAAACATGAATTTTTAATAGTATTGCCAAATCAATGTAATAGTGTAATCGTTTTACTCCAAAACTTAGGTAGAAAGAAGTTTCGTTTATAAAAAGATACAATATAGTAAAAAATAAAAATTTCAGCATTTAAAAATTTATGTTGAATTTTGGATTCCGTATTGTAAATGAAGTTAGGTTATCTAGGTATTGGAATATTTCTGTCAATCCATAAGGAGTTTTGCTTCACTGGAGTTAGTTCAATGTTAAAACACGCAGTCCTGTAATGCCTGAAGTGCTTTTGACGTTGTATCGTCTCCCATGTACGGCGAGCAACCAGGGTTGGCCACGAGGCTGGGGCGACAGCGGCGAGGTCTCGCAGCTTCGAGGGCGGACTAATCGATATTTGTGTGTCGACTGTGGCGTCTGGCGTCGGGTGGCGGCGGTGGCCGCTCGACACGTGCCTGCACCGCCCCTGACGGCCGTACACGCCATTTTTTGCTTTTTGCATTTTCTCCGTATAAATTTTGGTTTTGTTAGTCAAGCACGACAAATATTTTTTGATTTGCCTATTTTGTCATGGAATATGAGCTGTAAATGAATCGCTTTTTTGTTGAAAGTCAGACATTTATTAACTATTAAAATTTTTGCTGAGATAATTGGTACCTGGTGCTTACTTACACATGTTTATTTGAAATGTTTTCACAAGTGGGTAAAACATTCATAGTTGCTTGTGTGGTCTAATTTTTAAGCATACTTAAAAAAAATTATAGTTAAAACAAAAATACAATTGACAGATAAAGTCGAGTTTTAGGAAAACGGAAGTCAACATATTGCTTATTTTATACATGCTCTCTAAACTTTCACATTGTCAATTTTTATTCGATGGTCTACATTTTATTTTTATTTTGTTAGACATTTTTCTTCCCTGTTTATTTTACGGTTGGCTAATCAGGAAGCGTCTGGCAAACTAAACAATATATTACATTTAAAAGGCAACAAATGTTGCGCCTTACTCGGAATTTGAACTAGGAACCAATCTTGCACTGAACTTGGCGCTTTAACCAATTGCGCTATCGAGATCGGCGATCGGCCGATGTTTCGTTCGACTGCAGATCGTCGTTATACGACGTGGTAGATATATTTCTGCTGCGCGTGAGGTTAATCCATTATAGATGTGTCCATGTAAAACTTTCAATAATTTTTCTCACGAGCGCTCTATTAAAAATTTTGAAGTCGACACTTCGTTAATGAACGGTAGTTGGGTTTAACTCCTAAAATTTTAAATGAATGAGAAACATATTTAGGGAAGCACTTTATTATCTCGACTTGACACAAAACGAAAGAAAAAAAAACATTTAAATGTGGTACAAACCACCAGAAAATATTTTTGAATGTAAACTTTATCTCTTAGCGTATGTGACAGTGGCTCATTTTTTTCCGCTAGAATTAAAAATAAAACCACTTAAAAATATTTATTTTACTTGATTAGGTTTTATGCATTGCACTAGCCTCATTCCCCCAAAAAAATTTTCTTCTAAATTCCATTTCAAAACAACACAATAAAAACAAGTTATTTATTATACATTCCGTAAATTTATATGAAAAAGATATGAAAATTTACCGAAATGTGCGAGGAGAATGTTTTTTACCAGTAGGTACTTTCCCGTGATTATACGGACTTTTTTTATAATAGTGTGCTAATGTTGTTTTACTAGCCGAAATTAGTAAAATTTCCTATTAAAGTAATTATTTTTAAGAAGGTATCAGTGTGTATTATTATTATTTTATTTTTTTCTTAACGTGTATGCTCACCAGCACGTTTAAAAAAACTGACGTGAGGGAAATATACTATGTTGAAACCAACGATCATACAACAGTTTGAAAGTGGTAACTTAGCATTCAATTTAGGTACTAAATATGCTTTCATAAATTCCATAGTCCTTTGGGTACTAGCAGATTCACAAAAATAGGACCAACACTTTTCACTGGCTCTCCCGCACCTAGTATCGATCCCAACACCGTTCGTGTCCGCCAAAAATAGGCTAGACCAAACCACTTTATTTTTGGGGTCAGGACAGCCTCAGCTCTTTTCAAATGCTTATACAGCTATAGCATTTTATTGATGGAGAGCTGTGAAGTGAATTATCGTAGTTCGTACGAATAAATATAGCAATGAACTATTGGTCACGGAAAATATTGATAGAACACTTGACCTCGCGCATATGTAAATTTAAAATTATCTACTTTTTTGTCTGTGTTTCGGCCACCATGAATGCCATAATGTTTTCGTTCCTTAACAGAATTGACTCAGATTGAAGTGTCACGCTATACCGATCAGTCAAGATAGTTCTAACCACGACCAATTTCGCCAAAATGGTTGTGAAATGACTGTCATTAGGCGAGTTGCATGCTGGTAGGGATCCGTTTATTTGTGAAAACATTCTGTCGTAAGGCTAGGAGTGTCTGCATGCTTATGCTATTTGTAATTGTAAATTGATGATTTCCAAATATTTAAAATTGAACCTATACAGTTGGTACCTTTTTTGTGCATACAGAGCTGTGGAGTAAGTATAGTACACATTGTAGGTGCGTAATTAATTTTATCTGTTCGTTCGGAGGCGTGTTCTATGCTACTCGCACAATGTATACATCGCAAACAAAATAAATAGATTCGTAAAATCACTTAAAAATAAAATGGAAAGCACAATGCCCACATTTTTTCACTTAAAAACCCTAAATTAGTTGTTTACTTAGGCACTTAATATTTGGTATCGTATCCTTAACTTTAATGACTTTTGTCACTTTCTTCGCTTGGAATTGGCAGGTCGTTGGGGTCTTGTAAGACCACCAGCTTACTCACATTCCGTCGTCGAACATTCCTCTTCAAAATGGCATATAAATACTCTATAGGACTTACGTTCGTCTATTATGGAGTAAGTTTTTAGTTACTTCGGAATATTACAGATTAACCACTTCCTATTTATGGCGACTGTATGTTTACTGTCGTCCTGCTGAACGTTATCCACTGTTGGTAATCCATGTCGCTAGCACTTGGTTTCACATTTTCTAATGAAATGTTATAGACTATACCATCGATGATACCATCTGTAAATTTAGTGTTCCAAACTCTTTTGAACGGCATGGAGCCCTAAACCATTATGGATTCGTCACCATGCTATACAATGGGAAGCATGTTTGCCACGTTGTCGACGGTATTGTTTTGCTCCACACATTCGGGATACCATAACACTAAAATATGTGAATGTTGGTTTCATCAGTACAGTTTACATTGCCCCAGAAATCTTAAAGCCCATTTACATAGTACTTGTCAAATCAGCCTACGAGCTCGGTTTATTTGACTACCATAGTGCTTTTTCCTTGGCATTCTTACTGTTGCGTCTCTTTACAATACCTGACGGATAGTTGTATTACATGTTCGTTTACCTGTTGCGTGTCCCGAAATTACATTCAGTTTAGGCAAACTCATGTGAATTAGACACCACTTTTTCTACTATGAAATGCTCCTTTTGCTGCGTGAGTTTTTTCTGAAGTAAATAGGCTGTTGATACTTTATTTTATTGACCGCCCATCGAACCTGCAGTTTTTTTTTGATGTTGAAAGATCCACTTTTCCTCTTCAATGTTCAATAGCGAAAATACACGTTTCAGTGTCTAGCCATTTATAACGTTAGCATTCCAATAGGACATTAAGATGTGGAACTACTTTTCTTGAAATTCTGCCAACTTTACAGGGCGTAAAACTGGCTGTGTTTGCATTTATTATATACAGTGACGAGTACTGACTAATTTTGAAGGTTGATATAAAAAATTCTGAGTAGGTATGCTGTAGTTTAGACTACAGCCACCAGAGGGTTGTTTCATGAATTGACATCGCGCTGAACGGCCCATCGTTCACAACCACTGGCTCAACTGACTCCGCATCATCATCAGAGATTATATCCACATCCATTACAAAAACAATTTTCTGCATTCCCCATCCCTTCTCGCCAGGTAGACGGCTGAGGCTTGCTCGAGCGCAAATTTCTCGCCTCATTAGGAGGGCTCGTTTTGCCCCACTGGCTCAATTATCTTGGCTAATTTTTGCCTTATTCGATACCTAACGACAATTTTCTGTATTTTAAATTCCTTCTGCTCGTGGCGATTTCGCTTTTTTCTTTTTTTCCAACGTAACCCATTTTCACTTGGGAATTTTGCGATTAATTGCTCCAAAACCAAAGTTAGGAACTTTATAAGCCCACCCGACAAAAATATTTGGTCACCCCTGGAGAAATCATCACAAGCATCATTTAATACAATGTAACTCCGCCTCTGGACTTCATAACCGCCTGGATTCGGTTAGGAATTGAGTCCACAAGGTTGTACACATATGTTGCATCCAGGTTAAGTCATTCGCTGAGGATTTGATCGCGCAATTCCACCAAATTGCGGGGATGCTGATGGCGGCATTTTACCTGCTGTTCCAACATGTCCCAATATTTTCAATGGGGTTCAAGTAAGGTAATTTTGCGGGTCAATCAAGATGTATTAGGGTGGGGGAGTGTTCATAAAATCAGTCAAATATGCTTCCAGCCCGATGAACTTTGCTGTTGTCATCTTGAAAACTCGGGGTATACTCATCATGCAGATGTTGACTGAAAGGCAACACCTGTCCATCCAGAATGGTTAAATAAACATGCTGGTTCATGTTAGTGGTCACCGCAGTGAGCGTGCCCAATCCATGATACGAAAAACACCCCCAAAACATCACAGACCCACCTCCGGCTTGAACCTGGCCTTGCACACATCCAGGATGAAATGCTTTATTTGGCTTTCCGTGCACTCGACGTGCATCATTGGAATACAGGCAAAAACATAATTCGTCAGACCATTACATTCCGCCAGTCAGCCACTGTTCACGTCGATGATTTCAGCCTATTGAAGACGCGCAGCTTTATATGCCTGTGTGAGCAATGGTCTCATGCGAGGTGACCGACTCCAAATGTTCATTGCATGCAGTTCCCGTCGCTATGTTCTCCGGTCCGCCACTCGCTCAATCCACGCCTGCACTTTACCTGTGCGCGTACAGCCGATAACACTTCGCAGCTGTGTTCATATCTATAGAGCATCCCACTCTTAGATTGCAGTGTGGAAGTAAATGGGCGCATTCTCTCTCTCTCTCTCTCTCTCTAACACACGCCGATTGCCGTTAGCACTGTCCTTGTTTCTTCGTGCGTTGTTGCCAAATATCAAACGAAATTTAAAATTTTAATTTTTGGACCAAGCTTTTTTTCATATTGTATAGAATCAAAATAGGCATCAGGCAATGCTTATTTTGAATACTTAACAATATTTTAAGTGTCCGAAAAAATTAAAAAAACATAACTTATTCGCTGCGAACTGTTTTGAAGTATTCCGATATGTTTCACATCAAAAAAAGAAAACCTATTTGTGTATTTCATTCAGATTTTTTTATTAGTAAATTAATGCCTTAGGACGCCACCGAACAAATGTTAAGACAAAAACTGTACAGGTTTCACTTAAATAATTTTTTTAATATATTGAAATGCATTTTCTCACAACCTGACACATCAAAAAATTGACCCGCGGAAAACTTTTTTTCTGTTAAAGATAGATGGGGGACGAAAGCGAGAAAAATGTTCACAATGAATTGAATTAGTTTTTAAAAGCAGCCCCATCTCAATTGCTTCTACAGTTTCCGTGGAAATAGCTGTTAAAGATGTGTCTTATCAGTACAAGAGCGCGCGCTGCCGTCGTAAGAGGAAACAGGGTCGTGTGTTTAGATAAGTGGGGTTCTGTCCTTCAAGCAATTTCAAATACATGGCTTCCTTAGTCAACAAAAAATATTATAATCGATTCTTGAACATAATATGTAAAATGTATGAAATAAATACGAAGGAATTCAATAGCGATCATGGTACAAAATTTCGAATTATTTTTCTATCCTCAACACCAAGCATCTTATCAAACATTGTTTTAGACAAAGTTTTGGAAAATAATTATGATATTATTACAAACAATTTAAACAGATTTGATAAGGTGTTTACTAAGGCAGTTACGTTTTTTTGTCCGGTGAAATTTTTTTCGAACCCATGCAGTTATGGCTGGTCGTATCAAAAATGTATTTAGAAAACATTTTTCGGCATTAGGTAATCCGAGTTATCATACGTTAAAACGGATTCGATATTATTCATATTATGGGAGTTGTTGCGATTTTTCTGTTTTTCAAAAAATCTTCCCCATTTCGAACCAATTGTTCGGATTTTTCCCATAACTTACTCGACCGAGAATTTCCATTACCGTATTTTATTTATAATTTTGGACATGACTTGTCCAAAAATACGGCATTTATCGGGCCCATGAAAATGCGATATATATATATATATCTATATATATGGGATTTTTAGAACAGAAAAGAAAACTATAACAAATTTTCGTCTACAATAGGTAGTTTTTATTTGAAATTTACGTAAAAGTGGCATTATTACAAATTTATATGTGTAAGAGTATAAAATATTATAAATTACGATATGATATCTTAAAATGCTTCTTGTTCGATCCAAATTACATAGTCACGCATCTCCTGAAATTCGTAATGTGTTAGAGATTTGGCAACAGCGCGCGCCATAAGCCGTGTACTGCAATCTAAGAGTGGGACGGGCTATAGTAGCCTAATCATTCTAGGAATGTAAACTAAAAAACAACACAGGATTTAAATAAACTGGAAACGATCAAGTCTGCATTGTTAAGAAGCGGCGTGTATTGGAACGTTGACGGCAAGGACAGAAGATACAATAGATGTTATGGATAAAGGAAATATTGATTTATTTGGAATGAAGGGAGAGGCAGGATGAGCGGAGAATGGAGGTGAAAGAATAAGCGACAGTTTGAGATGAGCTTATTTTTCAGAACTTAAGTGTTTGTGCACCGCAGGTAGGATGCCCAAGTGAGGAGAAGTAAGTGTAAACTACAACTTGTAAGGAGAATATGAAAAAAAACAAAAAAACAAGTGGTTATGGGAGACCTTAATTCACTAGAAGGTAAAGATAGATATTGTTTTCAAGAAGTATTAGAAAAAATAATGGTTGGGAGAAATTAATACTGCAAATAGAGGCCAGATAAAAGTATGATAATATATAAAATAATAAAACATAAAAGAAAATTGGTTGCCTGTAAAGTCGGTTTACGGACGATAGTTTAACGTGACAACGTCATAACAAAACATTGATGAAATGATTGCATACTTTTATGAATAAAATTGAATCATTTTTTTTGAATTATCACTATTTTGTATGGATACAAAGAAGGAGTGAAATGAAATCTACAATTTAATTGATAAATTTACTTATATTTGCACTCATTAATTCAAATATGTTTATTACTTTAACGAAGAGATTATTTTAACTATAACTTTTATACATGTTTGTTATTTAACTTCTTCCAATCTGTGTTATTCTGTTGAGGATAGGACGATGATAGGAAAAGTAGGAAACGAATGGGAGTGTTTCAAGGATGATGTGAAGGAA
This sequence comes from Bacillus rossius redtenbacheri, assembly GCF_032445375.1. NCBI lineage: Eukaryota > Metazoa > Arthropoda > Insecta > Phasmatodea > Bacillidae > Bacillus > Bacillus rossius. The sequence goes on from NC_086330.1 coordinate 49,159,933, forward strand.
AATGGCTTACCGAACACCAAGAGACAGTAAAAAATAATATATTTGCGCCACGGACTCTGCAGCAATGCTAGGAGGAACGGGTTAGCAAAGAGCAATGAAAATGTTACATTGAAATGCATGAAAACAGAATTACGCCACGGACTTGGTCGCAATGCTAGGAGGTTCAGGTTAGCAAAGAGCGATATAAAATGAGCGAAACGGGACACTTTTTCGTGCGTGCAGCCGGCGTTCATCGATTTATTAGACGTCACGTCAAAATGTTATGAAAATACTAAGGATTTAATAACTAAACATTAAGGTGAAAAGGTCAGAAGAAAAATGGGACAGATTTACAAATTTTCGTCACAGTTGTAATAGGTGACTGTTAGTGTGCTAAACGGTATTTGTATTTTGGCCAAACACTACTTGCCAACTTAATTTTTGGAGGAGGTTAGTTTCATTTTGTCATATAGTAACATCTTTAATATCCCTTTTAAAAATGCATTGCTCTATTTAATAGGCCTAATATAATTCCCATCATTATTTGAACCATTTTTATACTGCTTAGCGGTAGAACGAAAACAAATTCTCAGGAATGTAAATTGTATTTCATTTGTTCTCTGTGATAATTTGGAATCTTCGGAACGACATATGGCTTCACTTAATAAGGCACATAGATCAATATATCAAAATCTAATAACAACTGAAAGGACGGAATCGGTTTTCATCGATTCCTGAACACATCATGTTTAGTTAAGTTTTTACAGCTATTCAATTTATATTAGGGGCAAGAAACTCACAATTGCCGTGAAATTATCAATCAGCACATAAAATGCTGTAAAAGCATTTTTTTAAGGAAGTGAACCAAACTGAGAATTAAGAAATAAACAAAAATACATACACTACTTAAGTCCACAATTAGGTCATTATGTATTTTTAACCATCTTAATACTTTATCAGCACCCCTCAGTAATTGTGGCATAGTTTTGCAGTGTCCTAGTTCTGTAATTTTGTTTTTTTAAATAATAGCCATGTTTCATGAAAACTACTGTTTCACGAAACATTTAAAACAGTTGTTTGTTCAGTTATAAACCTTATTATTAAATATTAACGAATAATGGATATTTTTAAAAATATAAATGGATAATACATCTGTCCATTTGTGATAAATGATTTTTGATCTTATGAAAATAAAACGTTTGCGATAGATATTGAGATTAAAATGTTTTCTTTTTTACAGTTTTTGTCAAAGGAAATTATAGTAATGAGTTTCATTATACATGTGTTGAGGTTTTACTTACTTAAGTCGTTGTTTTGTTTGTACAGTTGTTAGTATTCAGTAGGTAGAAACATTTCATATAGCTTATTGGTTTGTTTGAGTAATTTTTTGGTTTAAAGAAATTGACGTGATCCATAAACAGCACACGAAAATCCTACCGCAGTTCCCTTCAGTTCGCAGGCTAATGACATTAAAACTCGTCTCGACGGGGAGTTGGTGCGGCGTTATCACCCGAGCAGTCGCTTCTCCTGCAAGTCGCTGGTAATACCCTTGGTCTAATGGCGGGAGGGGATGGGGCTTTGGGCGCCGGAGGTTTTTTTCCCTCTCTCCCATGCCTTCACTCGCAGCTGGAGCCCTCGCCATTCCTCCCCGCGTATCTCTGCCCCTTTCGCCGGCCGGTGCCGCACATAAATCTGGAGGGTTGTGCTCCCCCCTCTAGTGCCGCCTCATTTATCGCGGGCTGGGAAGGCGGCTCCGGCACTCTCGCAATCCTCGGATCATCCGGCCGCTGCGAGGCTCTCCCCGTCTTCAGCATCCGACATTCTACCTCTGTGTGAAATAGCAGAGATGTTGATAGTCTGTGTCAGTTAACTTGTCTCAAAATTGATGGGGCTCAAAAGTAGTATCAATGGTCTTCGTATCATTCTGCCACTGTTCTGTCAGCCGTGTTCGTAAAAAAACATCATGTAATCATTTGCAAGTGACAGTTGGGAAAATTGGTATCTCTGAAACTACTTGTGAGAATGGTTAAGTTTGAACCAAGTTACATGTGACAGACTGAATATATATATATATATATATATATATATATATATATATATATATATATATATATATATATATATATATAATTAGGGTGGTCGTTATTTTTCAGTCTTAATTAATTTCAAATCGCCCACCCCCAATTATTTTTTCCTTCTGTTAAAAGATAAAAAAACGAGCCCTCACTCATCAGGATGAGAGGTCGGGACCCCGTGCCGCATCGAGCCTGAAGTTGGGAGGACGAAGCGCTTCCCGGCGCGAGCCGCTACACGCGCGGGCGTGTCCGTGCAAGCCTCGACATGTCCGAGCCCAGGTCCTCCCGCACTTCTCAGATCTCGAGCTGTTGTGCGTGTTACAAGTCCCCGATATGAAGCAAGCATGTGTTCCAATTTGAGAAGTGCCGATAAAAACGTTTATTTAGTGGGTTCAGTGTCTCACCAAATTCGTGGTTGCAAGCTACCCTCAAACAAGCAAGTACTTTCAGTTTTATTTTATAATTTACGGGAAGAAGTGAAGTTGTCTCTTGCCGAAAGTGCTAATTTAGTGATAAGGGAGTGTTTCATTTTTTGGGAGAAGGCAACATGAACATTATATATATATATAATGAACATTTAGGTGCTTAATAAAATAATAATTCCAACTTAAACAAATTTTCGTTTTAATGAAGTTTTTTTTTTTGCAATCAGGGAATTGCTTCTTGTGGTCTTCAACACTGTGAAAAAGGAATTGTCTTTGTTCTTCATTAGCTGTGAACAGTCCGTTAAAATCTTGTATTAATTTCACGTCCCTCTCTGCCGTGTCATTAACTACTCTTAAATTACTAATTATTTTTTGACTCTCTAAATAGCCATCGTATGCGTCCCAAAAGTCTGGGCTATGATTCAAAAAATTTGTGTTGATTTCTAATTTTTTTCAGGAAATTTAAACTTTTTTGAGAAATGAAGTCTTCACTATTTTTATCTGAAACAAAAAGAAAAAAAAATCCGTAACCATTTTTTATTATACTCTATAATAATAATATTTTATGTATATGCCATATATATAGAAAATAAAATGATATCTATTAGCATCTTTAATTTATTTACATATTTTAATTTGTAACCCTTTTTCCCTCCCATATTCAAGGCCGATGTTGCACGGGCAAAATTTAAATTTACTAAAGGAATTTTATATATTGTCATTTAACGGATAAGGGGAAAAAATAAGGGGTGGGGAACCTAGAATTACGTAGTTGTTTATTCCCCCCCCCCCAAAAGGCTGTGTCGACTATTACAGGAAGAAATTCCTGGAATGCAAGAAAAAAAAATCATTAAGACGTAAATTTGTTTAAGTTTGAACTAAGAAGTTTTTTTATAAACATTACAAATCTGTATTTATTTTACTTAAAAAAAATTCATTAAAAAATAATAAAAAATATAGCAGCATTTTAAATTTATTAGCGCGTTTTAATTTTAAACCCTACATTGCCATATTCAATGGCGATGCGGCACGTGTTAACGTTAAAATTTTCAAAAGATCATTTGTATATCGTCATTTTAAAGGGAAAGGGGAAAAAAATGAGGGGTGGGTAACCCGGAATTACGAAGTTATTTTTCACCCCTATAAATAAGGATCATCCTAACACACACACACACACACACACACACGTTCAATCAACTACATTGTGTTGTTAGGTAAGATACACATGAATAATTTCTCGCTTTAATCCTATAAAACATACTATCCACTCTGCACGCGACTTTACATGGATTACTATCATGCGCGTTTGCAATTTTGCATTCGAGAGTCGCAATGTGCTAATTTTTAGAAAATAACTTTTTAAAGCAGCCCCCAAAATGGTCATCATGATTTGCTACGATTCTCTTGTTGACTTCATGTTTAGGCGAGAAAAAAAGTGTTTTTAATTTCTTAGCTTTTTGGGATGAAAGTAGAAGGGAACAGTATATTGAAGTTATTATTTGTTCTTATGTTGCTTGCATAATGGCACATTTTTGAACTGAAGTACTATCGTAATTGGAAGTGTGCGGGAAATGCAGGCTATAGCTTTTATTTATGCACAGTGAAGGGCAAGCGAGCTGGTGCTGTTTCGGTAGGGAACATCACAATGGAGGCCAGTGGAAGCAAGCAGCGTGGAATTGCAAATGTCATCTCGAACGGATGGTTGGCCGTCAGAAAATAAGACCGAGCGAGGTGGCGCAATGGGCAGGACCTTAGTTCAAATCCATATCCGACCTTTCTGATTGTGGTTTGACATGGTGCAGCCGTTAGACTATTAAATACTAAGAGGACCAACGAAGTACGTTACATAAAATATTCAGACTACTTGTCCGAGAGGTTTACTGGCGCGACAATCATTCAGCGAACAGCTGTGTGATTGTTTCATAACAGGCCGGATTTGATGGCAACTATTCCCATTAGGGCTGGATCACCACCGATACGAGCTCCCTAGGGCTGTAGGGAAATGGATATGCCATTTCATCGCGACTTGGAGGTGTTTGAGGAGTAGCTATAATGAGAGGCTGAGCCAACCCATCTCAGCATCGTCGCCCACCTAATTAATCTAATTACCCTAACCTGTGGTTGACTCAAAGGTTCATGTTGAGTATCTCAAGGTGCTTAACCAACTATACCACATCTCTGGGACCCCTCAGTATTCGGTGAGCCTGTGATCTGGCCGGATTGCATCAAACTTCTACTAGCTTACCAGGCTAGTACTGAAGTTGTTTCGCAGCTCACTGCTCTGCTCTTCAATGGACGTGCTCCAAGTGATAAGATTCATCAACTGCCTTTGCGATACCTCACCATGCGACCGGCCCAGGTCGCATGGTGAGGTATCCCTTTCCCCCTAAGTGAGGAATCCCAGCGTCAAAAGGTTCACCCCGCACTATTACCTAGATTTTCATACACTTGCGTGCCCTTAAAATAGCACGGTAACTGCTCTAGTTCGACACTCAGGGAATGCCTGGGCAACTTGTCTCGTAGGTCCAGACCCTCAGATACCCCACCGTCTCCGGCACCCCGGAGCTTAACAACATTAATTCTACACCGCGAATTTTTTTTATCACTGAATCAGTATGTTCGTATACGTGTAGAATACTGCAGTATTTTAATCCGATACCTTGAGCAGTTACTTTAATTCGCGTTGGTTAATTCGAAACTCTTTACGCTGTTTGAGGGCAGCAGTGTTAATTTTAAATTTTTTTTCTTTGAGATTTTTAATTAAGATTCTAAACTGTGATTAGAAGTTAAGCCGTATGCTTTAACCAGCAACGAAAAACACAATTAACTGCTGAAGAGCGATCATAATTGCAGATAGTCAAACAAAAAGTGTTCATTATGAACACTTGCCGAACTTCCTAAAATTATCTGGGAACTATGAATTAGTCAGGGAAATAACAGGGAATCTTCTTGAAATCCTGGAAAAGTCATGGAAATTCCCCAGTGATAGTAATTTTAGGGTGAAACACCATGCTGTATTCTGAAATTACCAATACTGCGATACAATTTTTTTTCCAGTTGGTATTGGAGTGCATAGTTAGTTATACACTATGAAATTCCGTATGCAAGGTTCTTTTTGAAGCAAAGAAAGTGTTGAGAGAACTATGGATGGTGGAAGCAGGATTTTCCTTCATTCAGAAAATATTTTAATGTGTAAATAGTTAAAAAAAAAGGAGATTTTAAATCTTGATAAGGATAAAGTCGGGGAAAAATTTTAACCTATTTATGTGGATCACCTGTATAACATGCAATACAAGAATTATTATAAATCGTAAAAAAAAAAAAAAAAAGAGGCTTATGACTTGGATTTGCGATGACTGTACGTCCAGCAGAGCGCGCGGCTCCCGTAGCAGGCCTACGCCGACTCGCGAAGGCCTCGTTACCCATTCCGGCCTGTTGACTCTTCATTACCGGGCGCCCGCCGCTCCTCTTGTCCGCTGAATAGTTCATCGCGCGACATAACCCGGCGAACACGTCTTAACCTTTGAGATTGCGGGGGCATTAGCGTAGCCTCATTATTTACTAATATTGTTTGGTGCAAAACTTTTATATTTAAAGATTATTTATAATATTTTATTGATCAGTAATTTCAGGGTTAAGCTCACACTTGAATACGTCATGTGCAAATGCAAGTGAAACTATAGATTTTTACTTGAGGTCGATTGCGAAATATGAATAAACGTAGCGATTACAATCACAAAAGGGGGGGGGGGGGCACGGCTTGTATATATGCCAAATATGGTGTGAATGCAGAATTATTTAACGTTGAGAGTTATGAAAAGTACTTTGAGTCATCTGATATTGTTAAAAGTAATAATTTAAAATTATTAATGATTGTTGTTTATAGATCACCTAATTCTAACATTGCTTTATTTTTCAATTCCCTAGATGTATTATTAAATAGAGTAACCTTAACATTAAAAAAAAATACTAATATGTGGTGATTTTAACATTATTTTCATATTTCCTGTAACTAAAACGGAGTTATTGCCAGTAGTTCATAAATCAAAAGGTAAACGTTCATCAGGTTTAGATGCTGTACCTGCTTTATTATTACGACCTGTATTGATTATATAGTTGACCCATTGTTATATCTTTATAATGAATCTTTTATGCAAGGTTATTTTCCTACCTTATGGAAGTGTTCGAAAGTTATTCCCTTCCATAAAAAAGGTCCTCGTGACGCCTGTCAGAATTATAGGCCAATATCTCTTCTGTCTTCATTCTCAAAAATATTAGAATTATTAATGTTTCATAGATTAATGTCGTTTTTTGAGAAAAATAAAAATTTAATGGACAGTCAACATGGATTCAGGCGTGGTAAATCGACGATAACTGCACTTTATGAATTTATCAGCAATATAACTATGGACCTAGACAGAAAGAATCATCCTGTTGGGCTATTTTGTGACCTAAGTAAGGCTTTTGATAGTGTAAACCATAAAATATTAATTAAAAGGTTAAGCACATATGGTGTAAGAGGTACAGCGCTTAATTGGTTAACATCTTACTTGTCTCAGCGTTCACAAGTAGTCGTAGTACAACATATAGATCCCTTAACCAACATAACATATAATGTTCATTCAGATAGGCAAAACATATCTGTTGGTGTTCCTCAGGGTTCTGTACTAGGACCTTTGCTTTTTCTTATATACGTTAACGATTTGCCTAAAAATGTTAAGAGTGGGAAAATTGTATTATATGCTGACGAAACTAATATATCTATACATGGGGATAACCCTTTAAGTTTAATTGCAAATATCAAAATTTTAACTAGGGACATCATAGATTGGTTTAAGGCTAATGAATTAATTCTTAGTAACACAAAAACAACGTGGGTGCATTTTAAACTTAATAACTTATACAATTTGCAAGACCCAATTGTATCGATTAATGGTGATAATATATCTCAATCAAATTCAACCAAAATACTAGATATATATTGACAAGAACCTTAATTGGAAATATCATATTGCTCATTTAACTAAAAAAAATGAGCTCAATATTATTTGCTATGAGAACATTTTCAAAACTGACTAATCTAAATGCTTTAAAAATTATTTACTTTGTTTATGTTGAACCTCACTTAACGATATGGAATAATACTTTGGGGTAATTCCACGGGCTCATCTAAAATTTTTCAAATACAGAAAAGATTTGTACGTATAATAATATATGTAAATTATCGTACCTCATGAAGACAACTTTTCAAAAGCTTAGGTGTCTTAACATTACCATCATTATACATTTATGAATTACTCATATTTGCTCATTCACAGTTGAATGAACTGCAGAATTTCAATTTACATAATTATTCGACTAGAAAAAAAAATAATTTTCATATATTACAACATCGTACAAAATGTTTTGCAAATAGTCCGAGATACTCTGCTATATGTCTTTATAACAAACTTCCACCACATTTTAAATCAGAAAACCAACTTTGTGCATTAAAAAAAAAACTGAAAGATTTGCTGTTGGAATTCAGTTTTTATTCTATTAATGATTTTATGGAAGCAAAACTATGCTAAAATGTATTATTATTATGATATGATGTACATTATTTGTTTTTTACTATTATTTTTGTTTATGTGTATATGATTGTACTTAAATGTGTATTCATAATGTTAAATATTCTGAACGAGTCCTATACTACATGTACAATATAATTGTATATTTTTGTAGTCGATTTGGACAATAAAACTACTATACTGTACTATACTGTTATCAGATAGAGATAACCCGTACAGTGTGCAGATCATCGAATCTTCAGAAGAAACAACGCTATTTGAAAACTGCTCAAGATATTAAGATTGTTGTCTGTTTACGAAAATGTTTTTAAGAATACGCCGAAGACGAACGAGGCGCTATGTTTACGGACTTCATTCTTAAATTATTTTTTTAGAAGAGGGAAAATGGCAACAAAAAAAGTGCTTAGAAGCGATACCGCGCTAGAAGCATCAGCGAGCGTCGCATCTTATCAATCCGCCTCACAAACACTTTTTTTTTTAACCTAACTAAAACTATGTGTATTTGTTTTGGAGGAGGCTGGGTATTGGAAGACATTAGTCGCGTCCTTTCCCATTTCTGGAGGAAATTAATACTACTAAATTACTATCGTTAATGATGACTCGTGACACAAGAAACTAAATCCTATAACTGGTTTTGTCAATACGACAATGCAAATTAATCTCAAAAATAAACTGTTCGTTTTTTTTAAAGAGAAATATAAGCACTATTTTCTGTTTTGCTCCTTGCGAATGTTTTTTTTCCTCCCTAAGCGTTTATTACCCTATTTATTTTATTAATTATTATTATTATTCCCATATGAATTTTCTCACGCTTTGTTTACGCTGTAAATATTTTTTTAGACTTACGGTTTTGCTGTTTACACTGTAATAAGGAACCTCAATAACAGACAAAAAATATGAATATGCAAACACACATACAAACCCACTGTACTATAATATTTTTGTTCACTTCCACCCACGGAATTTGCTGTGCTGTGAGTGCTTTTAACCGTTCGACATCGGCTGATTTTGGCTTTGTTTTCTTTGTGTGATTGCATATTCATATTTTTTGTCCATTATTGAGACTTCTTATGGCATACAGTGTGACTAGCAATTAAGTATGTCAAAAAACATTTTTTAATCAATCTTCTCTATTGCAAGAACCAGTCATAGAACGTATAAACATACTAATGTCACGCATTACTCAGAAGTAGATTTATGTTTGGTTACTCAAAGGTTCAACTCAATCGGCATTGTATCTTTCGGGCAATTTCGACGTCGCATAAAACTGAACACTCGTAAATTTAGTTAAGGGGCCCGCCTCGTCAGGGGTGTATGTGTGTTAGTGAGGCGGGTTGATAAGCGCGACGCCTGTTGGTGCTTCTAGCGCGGTGTCGCCTCTAATAGTGTGGTGGCTTAGAGCCAATATTTGTCAGAATCGTGACCTGCTGGATTAAAGCGTCAGATTTTGTACAGCTCATATATACATTTGGTACTACCAAACTATGGGGTGGTGCCCGATTTTTGGGTCCGCCATCTTGAAATACGACGCCATTTTGGTTTTCTCCCAAATTTTTCGTCACTTGTTAAAAAACTGCTGAATATCGCCCTAACTGTCGTGTTTTTGGCAAAACATGTAGGCATATGTTTTATTAACAATTCAATTTGTTACAATTTGAGCCCAAGAACGTCTTTGTAGGTTGAATATTTCGTGACAAATAAATTATTTAACTTTAATTTAGTTTTAAAATTTTTGTCATTCGTCCAAAAATAGCTGTATAGCACCCAAACTGTTGGATTTATGGCAAAACGTGTAAGCATGTGTTTTATTAACAATTAAATTTGCTGCAATATGAGCCCACTACCATCTTTGTAGGTTGAATAGTTTGTGAGAAACAAATTTTCAAACTTTTATTTCATTGTCAATTTTTTTACTTGCACTGAAAAATAACACCAACAGTTCATGGTACGAACAACTTTTTAATTTTGATTAAATATTCAAAATTGATGTGTTTAATTGCTTATAATATTTAAAATTTTCAGTCCTTTCTTAAAATTTTGCGCTAAACATTTTGTAAGATACAAGTTTCTAATAAAAATGTCTAATATTTAATCTTTTTGGAAAGGTCTTTTAAGAAACTTTATTTGCTTGTTTCAGAACTGCAGTGGATCAAAATAGTATTCCCATCCTCCAGAAAGTAAAGATAGAAACTGATGATGTAGTGGCCTAGGGTGGCCTGGGGTTTTTATCATGCATCTCGTTAAACTGAGGCTAATGTTATACCTGGTATAACATCCCTTTTACCTTTGTTCGAAGAAAAAGCTGCAAGCATAACCATGGTAAAACATGGCATGGATATTGTAAGAGCTATTACCGAAAGCTGCAATCCGAGCCAGGTTCCAGTCATTGCCGTCGATCAACCAATATTCGCCTTAGCTAAGTACGTTCAGTGGCGTTGGCCAGAAATGTATGGAGAAGATAAGTATGTTGTAATTATGGGTGGGCTTCATATTGAGATGGCTATGTGGAGTATGGTTGGTGATCTGCTGCAGGATTCTGGATGTATAGAATTTCTTACTGAAGCCAAATTTGCATCATCCGGAATGGCCAATTCTTTCTTAACGACATCGCATCTTACTAGAACAAGACACGCACATCAAGTAACAGCTCTTTCTTTGGCAGTGCTTCAGGACAAAGAATTCAAATCTTTACCTGGACCACATGATGACGAGGCTTTTGTACAGTGGAAGAAAGACATGATTGGAAGAAACCCTACATTTGAGTTCTGGAATCTGATTTTGGAACTAGAACTCAAAGTTTTGATGTTTGTACGTTCACACCGCCAGAGAAACTTCCCTCTTTATGTTGAAGTTATGGAATAATTAGTCCCTTGGTTTTTAATTTTAGATCACATAAATTATGCCCGTTGGCTTCCCATTCACATTAGAGATATGAAGTGTATTCCAGATGTCATCAAAGATCAGTTTCAGAGCTGTTGGTCTTTTCCGAAGACCAGCAGGGCATTTTCAAGCATGCCTTTGGACCAGGCACACGAACAAAATAACAAGATGGTCAAAGTTGCAGGTGGTGCAGTTAGTCTGATGGAGAATCGAGATGCTTTTAGAAGGTGGATGGTTTCGGGTCCTGAAATTTCACGTATTTTGAATGAATTTGAAGACATCACAGAAGAGTCCAACACCGATGATAAAAATCATGAACAGGGCTTTTCTACACAAAAGACAGTCAAAGATCAAGTCAACAATTTAGTTGAATGTATCTCATAAAAGTTCAACCCCTTCCTTGAATGTGACGAACTAATCAACATTTACAATCACGACTGTGTCGGAAAGGAAATGGTAAGCGAGCTACGCACAATGCTGGATACTGCAACAAACCAATATTCAGCATATGTAAAAGATGATATCATCGATAGGACAGTTTCAATAAACAGACCACTCAAAAAGAATCATGTAACTCTCTTTCAGCAACCTGGAAGTTAGTGCACAACGAAAAAAATGTGATGTGAGCACTGACTTGAAAAGTGACTATGGACTTTTCGCTCAACTGTTTGTAGCATGCCAAGTGTTTCAAAGTGATCTTTCCGAGTTCTTTTCTCACGGAAACCACCCATGGCCTCCATCTATAAGTAAACATGGAAATTTGAGACTTACAAGCGATAAGTCAGATTTGCTGTCTTGCCTTCCTCCTAGCAAAAATCTTGAACCACCTAAATTTGATGTCAAAATATTTGATGGACCTTGCATTGTACATGCACTTCCTAGATATGAGGCAAATACTTTTGGAGACTATTATTGTGATATCGTATTCTTACCATGGATCGATAATCAACTTAATGACTGTTCCAGAATAGATGTTGTATGGGACACTTACAAAAAAGACAGTCTGAAAGGAGCTACCCGTGCTAAGAGAGGGAAGGGAGAAAGTAGAAAAGTAACAAGAGAAACTAAACTTCCTAAAAACTTTGTTATATTCCTTCAAAATTCAGAAAACAAAACTGAGCTCTTTGCCCTACTAAGTGATACAATCTCTATGCACAATATACAAGAAGATAAGCATTTGTTCATCACGCATGGTAAATGTGTCATTTCTAAAACCAGTGGTACGCCCATGCCCGAAACTGATCACGAAGAGGCTGATACCAGAATGTGCCTTCATATACTGGATGCATTACAAAAAGGTGCAACTAACATCCTTATAAGCACTGTGGATACAGATGTGGTTGTAATACTAGTAAGCATATTTTTCAAGCTACTTACTTACAAACCTCATTTTCAACTGTGGGTTGCATTCGGTAATGGTAAAAATCCGATATTATCATATAAATGACATTTGCCAAGAGCTTGGAGAAAACAGGTCACAAGCATTATCATTTTTCCATGCATTTACGGGATAAGATAACACATCTCAATTTGCTGGTAAAGGGAAAAAAAAAACGCATGGAAAACACGGAATGCATACCCTTCAGCTACTGAAGGATTTATTTTTCCTGCAAAACATCCTTATAAGCCAGTGGATAATAAAACAAAGGAGTTTGAACTCATCGAGAGATTCACATGCATCATGTACGATGGCACCACAGAACTCGGTGGATTAACAAGGTGAGACAGGATGTGTTTACACAAGGAAGACAAGTTAAGATGATGCATCAAGGCGCGTTTGCTTCCGCACTGTTTTTTTTTCCCCATGATTGGTGTGCTGGCGGTAGACATGCACCTGGTATAAAGCCAGCCATCCATGAAACACAGGCAATGCTACGAAGTTTAAACACACAAGTAAGCTTTTCACGAAAAGAACATGGCCCTATCTATGACTCCAGAGGCTTAGAAAAGTCGCCTTAGTATTTGTAAAGAGGCCGGAATGCATGAAATTTTAACACTTGAACTGCGTTCTCGTTGGACCACAGTCAGCATTTGGCTAAATAGTTAGAAATCGTTTCAGGATACACCTAATCCAGATAATTTTGGATGGAAATATAACGAAGAAACTTGGCAACCGATCTGGATGTCCATACCCGAAGCGAGTAACAGTTGTAGAGAATTTATAAAATGTGGTTGTAAGGTTGAACCCCTCTGTTCTAACAGTTGTTTTTGTAAAAAGGCCGCACTTGCCTGCACTGCTCTTTGTCACTGCAAAGGCCATTGTGGAAAGTGGAATTGTGAATGAACTGTAAGCATCTTTATGTTAAAATATAAACATTTCAAATATTATCAATGTAACATTACAGCTCTGATATTTGTCGTATTGCAGGTGCCCAAATGCATGATTTAGCTATTTTTTATGATTGTACACTTATTTATACTTCTTTCAACCACATTGCAAGTTATTGGAGAAATGTTTAATTTGAACACTAACTGCATTTTATATTATCAGAAAAAATCTCAATTTTGTGGTTCACTGCAATGACCTATAAATAATTAAAATCTAAATAACTTATAATTATATAGAAAAACATTGAAGCTATTACATCTGTTTTGTGGATTTCTTCATTGTTAACCCTACAGTTGGGGTTACAGTTGGTGCTATTTTTCGGTGCAAGTAAAAAAATTGACAATGAAATAAAAGTTTGAAAATTTGTTTCTCACGAACTATTCAACCTACAAAGATGGTAGTGGGCTCATATTGCAGAAAATTTAATTGTTAATAAAACACATGCTCACACGTTTTGCCATAAACCCAACAGTTTGGGTGCTATACAGATATTTTTGGACGAATGACAAAAATTTTAAAACTAAATTAAAGTTAAATAATTTATTTGTCGCGAAATATTCAACCTACAAAGACGTTCTTGGGCTCAAATTGTAACAACTTGAATTGTTAATAAAACATATGCCTACATGTTTTGTCAAAAACCCGACAGTTAGGGCGATATTCAGCAGTTTTTTAACAAGTGACGAAAAATTTGGGAGAAAAACAAAATGGCGTCGTATTTCAAGATGGCGGGCCCAAAAATCGGGCACCACCCCATAGTTTGGTAGTACCAAATGTATATATGAGCTGTACAAAATCTGACGCTTTAATCCAGCAGGTCACGATTATTCCGCTAAGCCACCACACTATAAGCGCAAGGCTCTGAACTGGCGCGCAGTCTTCTCGTCGTGCACAGGATAGCTGTGAAATTTGAGCGGTGATCGTAACATTATATAGCTGAGAAATGAAGATAAAGGTGTAATGCAAGTCCCTTAAGTGCTTTCAAGAATCTGTACTGGTTGTTTTACGCCTAAAAATTACTCTGAAAACATGCGTTTTAGCCATTTTAACTCTTCTAAAAATATAGTTTAAAAACTTAATCCAAAATCAAAAGTTCTTTTCGGTCCTCAGCGAACTCTTAAATGCTTTTCGTAAGCAGACTCCACTCGGATATCTTGAGTAGTTTTCAAATCGCGTTGTTTTTCCTGAAGCTCTGCGCACCTTGTGTGTGCCCGGGTAGGCGGAGCCCTTAAGAGGCCACTCCAGTGTTTCAGGGGCACTACGCAACCTGCGTTAACCTCATAAGATTCAATGCTATTTTCATTTTGCTTATAACTAATTAACTATTATAGATTTCGAAATGATGCTTGCTTGATATGTAAGACAACGATGTTCTTATCAAAGCCTCTTTCTTCAAAAACGTGCATAAATTATGGTTCAAACCTAGACAATACACTTATACATATTAGTAAAGATTAGTATTAAACCATAATTGATGCACGTTTTTGAAGAAAGGGGCTTTGATAAGAACATCGTTGTCTTACATATCAAGCAAGCATCATTTCGAAATCTATATTAGTTAATAAGTTATAAGCAAAATGAAAATAGCATTGAATCTTATGAGGTTAACGGGGGTTGCGTAGTGCCCCTGAAACACTGGAGTGGCCTCTTAAGTCTCAGCAAGAATTAAAACACGGACCTGTAGAGTTTGGAGTAGATTTTCTGTGATGTATGAGAACACGTTGTTTGTTTATGTATGTTGTATATATTTAGCTGTAAAACTTTTGAATTTTAAAATAGATGGTATTGGAATGACTCAAAATGAATGATCAAGTGACTACAGATATTTGCTACCTTTTTGATTTAATGTATTTGGATTTATATTGTTTGCTGTCAAAGTTAAAAAAAAATCTGCATTTAACGTGTCATTTCAGAGTGGTATTAGAGAGTGTATTTACCATGATACTAAGAATAGTGTATATATACTAATTTCACCTTTTCTGTTTCAGGTAAGATGTGGCTCTGCAGTGCAGTTTTTAAAGAGTACATTACAAATTTATCATCTTCAAGGTAGGCGCACTATACTTTTCTTGTTCATTAATGTAATTGCGAAAATTTTAAAGTTAATTATGTTTTATATATAATCACTAAGGATGGCATTTTGACTGTAGGCTATAAATATTCGAAATTAGCGTGTGAGTGAAGTGCAAAGTAGGCGTGAACGTGGAGCTCTCAGTAAGTGTGCTCCTTGTTGCTTTTGGACCTAGCCTCTGACTTCAAATAGCTTTACCTCAGCTCAGACAATAAATGGCTAGCTTTCCATGCTTAGTAACGACCGACTTTCGATCGTTCTTTGAACTAAAAATTAAAATAATTAAAACTATTAAAATTTATCTGCTCAATTTAACTTCCAGGCTACAACTTGTGAACAGAGAGGAGAAACAGGTATTTCGATTTCAAAACTTTCAGTTTGCCATAAAGTTACATCACCGTCATAAAGGAAGCAATTGTGCTGTTGATATTTCCCTTAGAACATTTAGTTGCATCAAGTAGGCCCATTTTTATAAACATATTGTGATTCATTAGTTTTAATTTTGTCTTCCATGAAGGAATAAATCTGGTATAATAATTTATGTCTTAAAATGCTTTTCTATTAATTACAATTAGAAATATTGGGAATCTCTGTAGTTGATTAACTTTCGTTGTATTAAATTTATACTTTTTTTTTAGTTCTTAAACATAAAGCACCAACATAAAGCAGAGCATGAATAAATTATTATTTTATTTATTTAAGTACTTGCAAGCAATGAAGGCCCAGCGTAATTAATAAAATGTACCAATTTCGTATGGCTTGCATGTCTATTAATAATCTGCTGCAGTAATTACTGAAGAGTAATTAACTGAAGAGAAATTCTGCGACCATGCCGCCGTCTTTGCTTTCAGCCTGTTCTTCGCTCCCTACAACAACTTTTTTTCCAGCCTAGAGTACTGTCAGAATTTTCCCGTGAGTATTGAGGCGTGCATATGTGTGTATTTTCACCCGCCACGCACCCATTGGTTACTGAACCCTTTACGTTTTCAGCGCGTAAGAGGAAGTTGGCATGTATTCCCATTGAAGCAAAGGAAATGGGGCCGAGGGGAGGGGGGAGAAGGAATCGAAGTATGTTGTATTCCATCACTGTTGTACTTACAGTGTTGGTTTGCGTGATTTAGTGCGGTGTATTTGTGCAAGCCCTTTCCCAGCAAGATCGGCTGCTGATGGCAGTATTAGAAGAAGATTCGGCAATCAGAGTAGTTCAACGAAGAAAATATTTTTGAAATTACTGTAGGCTATTTTAGGTATGTTTCAAAGAAGTTCTACCTATTGTATTCGTTACCCTGGTGCGTCTTCCGGAAAAATTTTATTAGTTTATCTTTTCATGGTCCATAGACCCCAAAACACCTCTCTCTCTCTCTCTCTCTCTCTCTCTCTCATATATATCACATTTTTATGGACACGATAACCGTCCTAATTTTTCACAAATTACTTCCAAGCTTATACATAGTATATAGTAATGGAATATCTCAGCCGAGTTCGTTAATGGGCAAAATTTCACCAAAGCGGTAGAATTGGGGAAAATTTTTTAAAAACAAAAAATTGGGTATAACTCTCGTAATATTAGAAATATCGCATCCATTTGAATGTATTGTGACTAGTAAGAGCAATACCCAATAATATGTTCCAAATATATTTTTGATACGACCTACCATAACTGCAAGGGGTGGAAAAATAAAGGGCGGGAAGACAAAAAATTTCATAACTCCCTTAGTAAGCACACTATCGAATCCGTTATAATTGTTTGTAAATGGTGTAGTTTTTATTTATAACTTTTGCCTGAAACAATTTTTGATATAACGAACCACTGCAGAAAAGGGCTGAAAAGGCAGGGGTAGACTTAAAAAAAAATTCATAATTTCCGTAACAAGTATACTATCATATCCGTTCCTATTTAGTGTAAAACCTTAAAATATCATCTAGGCCTATAAATTTCGTTCAAAATAATTTTTAATACGACCAAACATTATAGCAAGGGGTGGAAATAAATCGAGGGTTGAAGGACAAAAAAAATTCATAACTCCATTAGTAGACACACTATCGAATCCGTTCAAATTGTTTGTAAAGCGTATAAATTTTATCTAAAACTTTTGTCTGAAACTATTTTTGTTAAGACGAACCATTATGTAAGGGGTAGAAAACAGGGGTTGGAATAAAAATATGAATAAATCTTCCATACCATGTACATTCGTATTTATTTGAACCCCCTAAATTTGGTCTAAAACCAGGAGTGTAAATAAATAACAAGGATTGAAAGATATAAAAAATCATGAGTCTTTATTAGTTATACTATCAAATTCATTATTATTTATTGTAAAAATCCTAAACATTATCTAAAACCTTTGGCATCAACAGTTTTTGATGAGACTAACTAAAATCCTCAAACTTCCTTAATATCAAATTTGTTCCAATTTATTTTAACCATGCTATCCTAAGCCTTTGTCGAAAACAAATTTTTATACGCCCACGTATTAGTGCAAGTGATAAAAAATAGTGTTTGAGGGTCAAAAAAATCACTACTACCTTAGTACCTTAGTAGGCATAATATGAAAAATCGTTCTGAGCTGGATACATTGAGTTTAAAACATTCGAAATATTTTCGCTGCATGGAAATTTAAAAAAATGTTTTATCGATCATTTTGAAATATTGGAGAATATACAGGATGTTCTTTACATGAAGTTTTTAAAATGTCCCAGAAGTTTATAGAAGTTCCCAGAACATTTATAGAATAAGTAGGTACTTCGAAATATACCTGTAGGCGGTTCCGAGTCTCACAAGTACACTTCGCCTCAAAAATACTGCGATAAAATTCGAAATCTATGATAGTTATGCCTGCGCTAATACTAAATCTTTTAATTATACTTTTATTCCTAACCATAACTACTGCAAAGTTAGTTTTATTCTAAATATTTGAAACGTATTCATTTAGACATTTTATGATCTTTCAAGAAAGAGTTCATTAGTACAGTGGGGTCATTTTGCCTAAAAATATTAAAAATGTATAGTAGACATATAATATAGTAGACAAAAGGGTTTCAGTTTTTTTTAAGTAGTTTAGTATTCGTATATGCATTTTACCACAGAAAATATACGACTCGGGGCTGCAATAACTAAACAACTTACGTATGTGTTATCTTACCGAAATTATATGAGTCATAATGCCTGTAGACTACAGTGAGTCGCGGCAGGTTCTGTCGGCCACAGATGCTTCCTACTGATATCAGGCACTTGGCTGGCAGAGTGAAACTTCTCCACTTGTCGAGGTCTGCGCACGTACTGTTATCTCCAGCCCTTTGTCTTGTCACACACTGAAACTCCTGTGTGTCTGAACTGGCAGCCGCCCAAATTCACGGAAGAGTTTCTAAACTGCCAGGGGCTCGTTGCTCGATCGAAACTATGCTCTGCAAACAAGTCCTCTTAGGTCAAGAGGCTGCAGACCCGACAAAAGGACGTGTTTCTACTTGCATTACAAAACTTGCTTCCGTCTGGTATGCAGCTTTTATGTGAAACATCTTGTTTGCTTTTGTTAGCAGTACTTGGGTCTCAGGCTAGCAGTTACAAAAACATTTCGCGGTTTACCTAAGTTCATGAGTGGGAGTTTTCGTTATTATTGTGTTTTTTTTTTATTGTCAAACTGTAGCTTGTTCAAGATTATTGTAAATACAAAAGTTTATGTGGAAAATTCTGATACACAATTATTTGTTTTCCAGTTCTATGATAATTTATATATTTATAATATACATTTCGAGCGAATCTACTTTTTTGCGTGTTTAGGCTGAATTTATGATTTATTTGGTGGTGCGCGTTAGTGTCGCTTCATCATAACTTTGATTCTGTGCATATATGTAGTTTTGTTCCTCAAGTGACTAAGCTAAACTAAGCCCTTAAAAAGTCGTCATTTAACCATTTGTTTCACACGTTGACCGTGGCTGAAATTGCCTGTGACAGTGTGACCATTATAACTTGGGTGCTGTGTGAAGCCGATGATGGTCCACGGAACACCCGAAACATTGGCTGAAGCGTAGTGTTCGCATTGTGGAAACAGGTTCTAAGGACTGTACTTTATGGTAGTGGCTGTGTTTAACGACGGAAATTCGCATTCATACTTGTTAACCACGAGAAGCCTAAGATGTACATCAAGTTCTGTCCCTTCCCGATTACACCCGAACAATTCACCTTCGGCCAACTTCGGGATTTGTTTTATTTTTGCGCAGGAAAAATGAATTCAAATATTAAAAGTGGTCGGTTAGGTTAGCTACATTAAAACACTTTAAAACACTATGGAAGGTTAGTTAGGTTAGTATAGCTACATTAAAATAAACAGAGAAATATAAATATATATAAATAAACCCGAGGTTGGCCGAAGGTGAATTGTTCGGGTGTAATCGGGCAGGGACAGAACTAGATGTACATCTTAGGCTTCCCGTTAACCACTATCAGGCGTGGTCAGGCACCACTTCCGCAATGATTTTGGCCGTTGCAATATGACGATGTTGGAGTAAGAGGTGACTTCAACCATCTCCTGACAATTAACTTTATACTTGGCCGTCTAACTAGCATTATGCTCGCGTCGTGGTAGTCTTCGATCCGTGGAGTGCATATATATAGTTTTGGCAAAAGTCAAAATGTCTCACTGCGTTGGCGAAACGTTCTTTCCACCAAAACTATTGATAGTAAAATCCGAGCCCAAGTAGGATCAATTAATATTTGTGTCGATTTTTGACATGAAAACTTCTTCACAGCCGGTAGGGTAAGTCCAGGCGATGACTCATCGGAGCGTAACAAAAAGTGCAACCTTTTGAAGTGTGACGCTCGTTAAATGGTTTGATTGAGCGGGAGGGGGAATAACGAATAAAGAAGAGGATCAGACGTAAGTGTTTCGTCACAATGCTACGATTGCGAACCTCAATAATGTACTTTTTTTAATCTTTAAAGTGTATTATTAAATATTTTGTTTTATCGTTGAAGTGGATTATTGTAGTGTAAAATTTTACCTACATCGCTCTTGGCGGCCAGTTTTTTTTTTGTGTGTGTTGAGTGATTACAGACTATTTCTGGCCACGAAATACAAATATGAAATAAAGGTATAAAGCAGTTTTAATAACAGGTTAATTTTTGTTTGTTTAAGTTTGCATGAAGCTCAATGTACTTAAAATGTTTCAGTGTGTAACATTCACGCTGATAAGTCAACCGGACTTGTCACCTTTTTTAGGCTCCGCAGATGTAGCCCACGGAACTGCGCTACTTCGCAGCTTCGTCCGAGCTCTGCCTCTGTACTTCACTCTGCGGTGCATTCAGTACTTGGAGCGCAGCGTCCTTGAGGCGCGCTGAACACCTCGCAAGAGTCGCGGGGCTAGCCTGGAGGCGCCCGTCAGTCCGCGTGTACCTGTAGGCTTACGGCGCCGCTGTTAGCGTGCACTACACTGTAACAATTTCTCACCTTCACTTTACGAAGAACCCTGGTTACAAATTATCCAGGGATCTCCGTAGATTTACGGACACTGAGCTCACTTACTTTGGACATGAATCCAGAAGTCTAAATACGTCGTAGTTTCTGCGAAGATTCAGTTATTTGAAATTACGAAGAACTCCTCGTTTATTTCAGTTAAATAATTCGTTTGAAAAATCCGTAAATTTACTGTAATTTCTAACAGTGTAGTTGCTGTCTCTGGCGTTGCGCAACTGTTGCGCTCCTCTTGGCTTACGTAAGTCTCCCGAGTGCTGTACCACTCCTGCTCACGTATTTTTCAAATAATCTCTGTAAACTGTGTCACGTGCGAGTTTACTAGCCTCGGGTGTGCGCATGTTGTGACCAGCTTAGCGAGTGTCAATTACACAAGAACGAACAAATCTCATGTAGTGTCCTAGCTCGCAAGTGGTTTGAAGCGAGGTTATATTTTTGTTGTTGTTTCACGTTGCTTGCTGCTTGTTTTATAGTGGGAAGGGTAAGTCGAGGCAATGACGTCATCAGAGCGTAACGAAAAAAAAAAAAAAAAAAGCAACTTCAGAGCGTACAAAGTAGAGTCAGATTACTGTAATAATCTTAGCAGTTTTTTTTTAGCCGTTATGTTTCCTACAATTGTAAACATTTAATGTGAACCTACATTATGTACTTTATTAGTTAACGCTTTACTTTGCTGAAAACACAAGATGACAGCAGCATCGCTCGATGGCATGTTTGTATTATAGCTCACTAACATACTGGCGCACTTGTATACTCGCTTACTGGTGCACTCGCATACTAGCTCACTCGCATACTAGCTCACTCGCATACTAGCTCACTCGCATACTAGCTCACTCGCATACTAGCTCACTCGCATACTAGCTCATTCGCATACTAGCTCATTCGCATACTTGCTCACTCGCATACTTGCTCACTCGCATACTTGCTCACTCGCATACTTGTGCACACTCTCGTACATTCGCGTACCTTTACACTCGCCTAAACGCTGGTACATTTGCACACTCTAACAGGCGTTTCAAATATCTGTGTACTCCTGCACATGTCCTATCCCTCAGTTTAAGTTTCACTTATAAACGCACGTGAGGGCCACTCACCCATTTTTTTAAAATAATTTCATTTTTAAATTAAATAAAACAATAACGGTTTAGTTTATTTTTGAACAATTCCGTACCCAAACTGTTTATCGGGCCTTGAACGGTCAATCAAAAATCATGTAAAGGAAGTAGCGAGAATAGTAGACCAGTCTGAAATTTTACTAGACATACGTACCAAAGTGAGCATCGAAACGACTAGCTAGTAAACTCGCTCATTGTAATGAGGCCTATCTGCGTATCGTTTACCCTTAAAATTGTGCCGCAATCTTGGGGAAGCGAACAAAATAAAAAAAAATACGGAGCCAGACTCCCACAAATACCATGCTAAAATTTTTATTGTGAATAAAGTATATTAGGAATTTTATAAATTGCAATTTAATTAATTTAAAAACAGACTAAATGTATGTGATTGCTTATAGTTTTTTTTAATGTTATAACAATTTCGACTAGAAAAATCTCTACGTATACAGTTTTCGTCTCCTTTGTCCCTACATCTCCATTCTCTCTCGACGGCCTCGTCAAAGAAATGTCCCAACCCACTCCATGACTCTGGCTGACTGTATTTACTAACACTGAGTTGGTGTGCAGGTGGTTCGAGGCCCATCACAATGTTGGATGTTCCTTCACTGTGACCTCAACCTCTTCTTTCTCTCAGGCTCCAACTTAAGTTCCTTATGTTGATCCTGCCACTGGGTGGGTGACTCTCAAAAAGAGAAAGGTACTGCTATTTCATGTACCATCACATACATAAAGGCCTATAGGTAGCGTCTAAATGGGCTCAAAATCGCCCAGACAACTGTTCACTACTGTAAAAATAAGTACGTAACTTAATACGTTCTAATTATCCTAAATTTATATGGTACATTGTTTCGGACGCAACAATTCATCACGTCAGGGATGAAGTAGATGCCCACATGGAATTTATTTATGTTTCGTTTTAATCTGAATGTCTTGTATACAAATGGCACACAGTAGGTACGCGATTTTTTTGCAGACACTTCCGGGCGTATGATGGCGGAAGCAGGCCCTTGTTTTTGCAATTAACGATTTCTTTACTCATGAAATACGTGAAACGGCATGACGCCATTCGTGAAATGGCATGACGCCATTCGTGAAATGGTTTGCAACAGGCTTTGTTCTATGTCCTTGGTTCGATTTCATATTACAATTGTATCAGTGTAGCTTTCTCAAAGAGCTACAGTCATGGTTATTGTTTGAGTGTAGTAGACGTACCTGAGATGAAGTGATGTAACCAGTGCTTCTTAGAAGATCAAACTGAAATTTTTTGAGAAGGGCGGAGTTGCCGTCAATATCTGTCCCGCACAATCAAGCGAGCCTATATGTTACAATCTGAGAACTTCACAGGAAATTAAAAAAACCTGCCCTGCCAATAATACTGTGTTTTACATAAACCTCCATACTCGTGTATCCGGCAAGAAAAAACTTATGATTTTTTTCTTCCAAACAGAATACTTTTTCAATAACCACAGGTACATAACATTTTAATTAAATTTATGTTTCTGTGGCTAAACTAAAGCTTCTAGCTCAGGCTCTTGACAGTTATCGGTAAATTCTTTGGAAAAATTTTGTGATTTACCATGTTATGATTTGATGGAATAATCTTCAATACATAATCTCCAGTAAAACAAACGCCAAATTTGGACTTAGGTGCGTTGATGCTGAGGTACATAATAAAAACAAATAATATTTCGGTAACGTCGGTGTTTTAAAATGCTAATGAAGTTCTCAGTGATTTTTTTTTTACTTAGCCTTTAAATCCTTACTGTTGTAGGGCGGACGTTTAATTACCGCGTTAAATTTGTGTCGCGCGTGGTAGCGAATTACTTGCGGGCGTTGTAGGGCCAGAGAGATAAAGAATTAGGGCGGACACATTATGCAGCAACACGAAGTGCCGCCGGCTTCGTAAAGTCCGCCGTTGCTCCCATGGCAACCCTCTGTTCCACGCTTGGCCAGCGGCTATTGGCTTCGTGGACCGTCTTTTCACCGTTAGTGATGAGTTTACTGATTTCGATTGGCCTTCTTTGGCACTTACGTTACACATTGTTGGATTTGTATACTTCAAGTTATTTTCGTGTGTGTGTTGCATATTGCCTACATAACCAATTAGCTGCCATTAACCATTTTTATTTTAACATTCGAGTGATCTACCCAAGAATAAGGCTAAACGGAACACAGACTGTTTAATTATACTAAGAGCAGTTTATGTAAGTTTATTTTGGTGGATATATTTATGTATAATCCGTGCATAAAACATAGCAGTTTATGTAAGTTTATTTTGTTGGATATATTTATGTATAATCCGTGCATAAATTGAATTCCAGCAAAGCTTAAATTGCCTAAGCCTGTTACTTTGGAGCTGGCATGCAATGCATCTGTTCTCTCCACGGGACCGCCGCGTCCAGGCCTCGGCCAATCTTTCCTTGCCACACCCCCTTCCCTTCTTCCTCCATCTCCTGATCTCCTGCCCTGGCTACGTACGTGAGTCCGGTCCACCAGGCGCCACCTTTAATTAAAAATGAACCTCCCCCCCCCATGTTTTCTTTAGCGGCCGTCGACGGAACTTCCTCGTGGCAGGTTCAGCGTTCATTTTAACTTGTTCTAAGCTCAAAGGATCGTCTGCTAAGCCTCTGTTACACCGAGCGAGATTATATACGAGGTTTTCGCTTGCGGATTCAACTAGATGCTACCAAATTAGCACTGTTTAACAACGGTTTAACGAAGTTGAATAAAATGCTGCTTTTATCGCGACTGGTGTGATTGTTTGGAGATCTGCGATGCAATACGATAGCACGGTTAAAAACATATTTATTCTCTGCCCTCGTTTCGATTTAATATTACTCGCGTATCACTTGAGCTTTCCCAAAGGCTGCAGTTATGGTTAGTAAGACTGCAACTAGTGTACATTGTTTCTTTCTTGGGTGTTAAGACCTGTAGCGCAAATATCGTAACAAATGCTCGATTCTAAGGTTTATTTAATGCGTATTTCCATTCGATATAATATGACACTTTTAGAACATAATAAATAATATAAAGTTAATAAGTTGGTAATTTCACTCACAAAATTCGTAAATAATAACATAATCGCACACTTGTTATGTACCGTTTCCAAGCATACACATGAGTACTCGGTCATCCAATACCGTAATCTCTTCATACATCGTCGACATCTGTGCTTATGTATGCTAGGAATGATAATGCTGTTCGCTGTGGTGTATTAACACATTTGTCTTAACCATGGGGAAGAGGCAAGAGCTGATTCATGACTTAAAAGGAAATGAAAGTGAAACTGACTACGCATCCATAATTATGTACTTTATTCCCTCAAAAACCTATACACACAAGAAAAGTACATACTGTATTCCCTCAAAAACCTGTACTCACAAGAAAAGTACATACTGTAAGTATGACAAGTTATTAGCCGAAGAGTCGAGATCAGTAGTTCGCGAGGCAACTGTTATAGTGCTTTTTACGCTAAAGAAAATAAGAGGCATTTGTTTTTAGAGTTTAGTTAGTCCTGTAAGAAGTGGCGCTTTAGCGCTCCCGGGGCTGAAATACTACGAAGAATTATAATCTGGTTTTTCAAAATGCCTCCTGCGCCTAGGGAGATGGGTTAGGTTATTAAAAATAGTCAAGCCGTCAGCATGACATTGATTTTTTTTCTTCTGGAAACGCCTTCGTTGTATAGAAAAAATAGGATATTATTATCAGTTATTCAGATAAATTTTTTATATTCCTTGCTGTAACTTCTTTGCGTTAAGTTGTTGCAAAGTAGACAGATTTATGTATTGCAGGTGTGATGAGTATTTTGGCTTAACCATGTGGAAATTCATTTGCGTGTTTACGTATCCCCCCTCCCTTTTTTCCTTCCTGGAAATTAAATTACTTGCACAGAGTGACATTTGCAGGTAGTCATGTCACGTTCTTCCCACCTGAAATGGGTAAATCTGCATGGAGTGCGATCTCCCTACTATCTAAGAGGGTAAATGTTTTTATTTATTTAAGAATCATTTAGCCTACTTAACGTTATTTCCTAGGGTTATGGAAGGCGAAGGTCTTTGCATATCTTATAGCTACAGAACAATAATTATTCCCCTTCTAGTGGCTCCGTGCATGTGTCACGATATGCGGGATGTTCCTTTGTGTGGATGGATGAGGTTTCCTCTGTCGGCCCAGGATCAGATTGATGTAGGACTCGCACTTGGCAGCTGTGCTGCTATCGCTTGGAGCAAGCTCGGAGGGTTCCCTAGCCCTGTGAAGAGCTGCGGTGAGCGGCGACACAGCTTCGGTACTAGCCTGGACAGCTAGTAGAGGTTGGATAGGCCTCCACCGGACCACGGGTTGCCTGGGTGACTGAGGAGTCCCATTATGAAGTGGTGGATCGGGGTAGGCGCTAGCAGTACTGATAGGTCTTGAGACTGAGGACATAGTCAACTGTCTGGTTAGCTGAGCGAGCAAGGAGGGGTGGACGAGGGAGTGACGATGCTGGGATGAGGTAGCTTCAGCCTCTCGTTACAGCCGAGACTACCGGCTTTTCCGATTGCGTAAACGGCATATCAGTTTCCACGCCAACAGGGGCCTCAGGGCGGCAGTGCCTTATGGTTAGGAGCGCTGGGTTAACAACCCCTCATTAGTGACTTTTGACTTATGTTTACAATATTTATCGTAATGACCAGTTTCTTGGAATCCAACTCCCTCCGGGTGAATGTCTAATAACTCCATCTCTCTGTGCGTTTGTATTTTTGCGCTTGCAAGAAATGTATCTATATAGTATTATGTATGTGTATGATTATACATTTTCATCCTTAGAAAATAGAAATATTATGTTTTTATGCTATGAGGTTTCTTCTACTAAACGTAACTAAATCTTAATTTGAAGAATTTATTCCTGATGTTCGGAAGACAAATGTACCAGCTACGCCTGTGGTCGCAGACATGCGAATGAATAATTGTAATATAGGGACTGCTGTAAATACCAGAAGAGTTTAAATTGAAAGACTTAAAATCAAACAAATTATTTGTTCGTATGTTGCTTGCATAATGGCAGTCAATCTACACTTATATGTAATGAAGGTCATGAGGATGAACCTGAAATGTCGGGGTTTATGCCTCTTTCTTTTATGAACTGAAAAAGGTATCAAAGCGAGGTGTGCCAAGTAAAATTTATTCACAAACATTCTCATTCCCTGTTCGGGTTACAAATATATTAAAGCCACCCATGTGAACAGCGCTCTGTGAACTTGAGGAGGAGGTTGTCCCTCGACAGCGTGACATTGGGTTTTATTTTGATGGGTCGAAGGCTTGTTCACACGAAGCGCTGAAACAGGATAGTATAAAATTAAACTTTTATCATTAAAATTCATTTCGCTTACAAATTGCGTGTACCTATTATTAAGGGAGCCTTTCAGAAACAATATGTTACAAACAAAATTATGTGTGGTGGCATCCAAATACTACATTTATGTGTCACTCTCATCCCTACACATTATGCCTAGCGACTAGGTGTAAGAAAATAATGTTTACAACAAACTGTGCTAACTGATTAACGAGCTAAATGCTTACTTCACAACAAAGTTACGTTACAGAAAATGTGGCAGGCATAAAATTCATTTACAATTAAAAAGTGATTTACAACACTTGCTTTAAGGTATAGTTTGCTTCCCGTACTAATACTGTCAGAGTTATTTTCTTTCATTGTAAATTTAACTTCTCATATAGGACTCGTTTACGTAAAGCCCGCTGATGCTTGCGGGCTGGTACTCTTCGTCACTTGCCTTGTATTGCCGTAGCAGTCCTTCCCGGGCCACGCCACCACTTGTGACGTCATCGTCCCAGGTTCTGCCTTAGGCAGCTGCTCAAAACTCGAGCGACTTGCGCTCGTGAGTGGCCCCTGGTGTCGCGATGTGCACCGGGAGCAGAGACTTCAGCTACACCCTCTTAGCGTGAACCTTACCGGCCTGGGGCCCCCACGGGCGTGGATACGAGAAACAGGAGAGGTGGTAGAGATCCAGCTGTGACCAGAGGCTGAGGCTACCCATCCCAGAGCTTAGCCACCACCTTCATCCCCCCCCCCCCGGACTCACTAAGCTAACCAGACAAGTGGCTGCGTCCTAAGCTCTTAGATGTTATCAGCACTGCTGGCGCCTACCCCGTTCTACCCCATCACACGTGGACCCCTCAATCACACGGTGAACCCGTGGTCCGGTGGAGGACTATCCAACCTCTACTAACTGTCCAGGATAGTACTGGAGTTGTATCGCCACTCACTGCGTCGACTCCGCATAGGGCTAGAGAACCCTTGGAGTCTGCTCCAAGCGATCGGAGTATACATAGAGAGATATATATAGAAATATACTTTGTATATGTGTACCTACTTCAATCAAAGTAGAAAAATATTTATTGAGGCATTGCAGCGCATGCCGGGTATTAGCTAGTGTGTGTATACATATTTATACACAATGCATCTGTCAAAACATATATTATTCTTATTGAATATCTTTTGAAAACATTTGTGGTACAAAAACAAATGCAAGGGGGGTATCGTGGTAAAATTTCAGAAATAACAATGGGGAAAATAATCAACATGACGCAGGAGGAGATAATATTTGCGCTTCATGTCATATTCCCCCGTAGTTGCAATAAGGCGATCAGACTGTAATCTGGAAACGCATGCATGTGCGAGGCATGTATTCCCGGGTCTGTTGTCTGGTTATCTGCTTGCGCGCCCGAGTATCGATCTAGTGATTCCCCATGCGCGTTCATCTCTTCTCTTCGTTCAACTCGCGCGCGACAAGCAAATAGGGCTGCTGCGGCGGCAATCTCCTCACCGGGCAAATCTTTCCGTCTCTTCCCACTGCGACATCTCTTCCTCGGTCGCGTAGGTGCCTTGCATTAGTCTTCGGCAACCGGTATACACACGTCGACGATCGGAGGACGCAATTTCGTTGCGATGTAACCAAGCCACCGCGGAGCTGTTGTTCGTCAACGCCTTATAGCTCCATTATCACCACTTCGTGAACGTGGTCCAGTTATACATTGTGAAAATATTTACTTTCCTAAACATTTAATGAAGGTTAAATATTATTACGAGGAAGCTAGCGACGAGGCTGGCCAGTTAGCCGGAGGGATGTGATGCTGTTAACGCCCTCCACCTGTGGTAATCCGATTAGCAGCGGCGCCTCTCTGTCTCTCGAGGGTTCGGTACGTTCCCAGAGCCCCGTCTGCGTAAAGTGGCGTAACTAGGACGCCATTGTTCTCGCAGCTTCGAGTGTTAAGTCGGGATTCTGATGTCGTGACACTTAGAATGGCTAAGAGACGGAAATGAGATGTATACAGACGGGGAGAATGACCTGCTAGGCCAGTGAAGTGAAGAGGGTGAGCGACCCCTTAGCAGGCGACAAGCGATGGGATTCGTGTGTGAAGGTTGGTGCTTCGGGGACAGTGTCGCGGCGCGGACGAGTGAGTAGTGCGAGACAGTGTGTTGGGACCGAGCAGCCGAGAGAGCCACTGTCGAGCCGAGTTCTAGTGGGGTGAATAAATAGTGGACTTATTAAAAGTGTTATACTTTTTTAATAGACATTTAAAGTATTGTAATCAATCGTGTAACAATTAGTATATAGACAAAACTGTATTTAATTAATTCAGCTATCCTTTCCGGACCTGTATTCTCACACTCGCAACAATATATTTACCATGAATCCATAGTAGGCTATATCTCATATTTTACAGCGATTTTTCATGTAATTTATAGGTTAATATAAATTCCAGTATATACATGTTTTTGCAATGTAACATAGAATTGAGACTTTCGATGTGAAGTAATGTTATTGTCCCCCCCCCCCCCCGGATGGTTTCACAATTCTTTCGGCTGCGATAAAAGGCTTAAGGGAGAAGTTTTAATATTTATCGTTACAATGGTAGTTAAGTTTTTCTTTATGAGGCACGGTACATGCTGTATCGCTTACTGTCTAATTATATTGCAGTACAGATATGCACAATTTATCCGATTTAGCCTACCTCTCATTCTACAAAATGCTGTGCCCGGTACACGGCTAGGCGAACACTACACGTGAAATTTATTACAAGATAAATCCGGAAACAAAAATCACTTTTCTCAAGAAACTGAGTATGCTCAGCCGCTATTTAGAATTGAATAAAAAATGCTATTTTTTATTTAGACAGAACAAGTAACGAACTGTAATGATAATGTTTCAAAATTTCTTAGTAGATTACTAGTACAATTTGAATTTTTTTTAGTTTGAAATGATTAGTGATAAAAACATGAAAAATAATGTTCACGGGTATTTAGATTGCTTGTTACCTGTTTCAGAAGCTGCAATAATTAAGCAAGGGGTTCATTATTCACCAAAATGGGTGTATTGTTTGGAATAGTAGTTATTGTGTATTCTTAAAAATTTAAGGAAAATAAATTTCTTTTTCTTAAAAATTGTATTCCGGTCACGCTTTGAAAATATTGCAATATCAATAACGATCAAATTTATACAACTTAATTGAACTATAAAATTAACATAAACTAAAGCGTGTCGATAGTATGAGTTTTAAGTAATACTCCGACTTTACGAAATATGTTAAATACGACTGTTTATATAAACATATGGTGCAGGGCGTGACATGTAGATGTCCCCCGATTTTGAATTTATTTTAAGTAATTTTATTATTATTTTATTATAGGAGGAAACTTTTCCGCATTCGTGGTTCTGGGGGGGGGGGGGGCGGCGAAACCTTAATTATAAAATCCGCCCTAATACCTACCCCACAAGGAGGTGCCTTTTTGTGTTTCGGCAAAGGTCTCGTACCGTGCTCTTTGGGTGCCAGCAAACATGACGTCACTGCGCTGTTGCCACGGCAACGAACTTTGCAACTTCTACGAGTAATCCAGTCGCTAAATTATCAGTAAATTTATTTGGTTAGCGCGTAAGTTCGTTGTTATTACGTACAGACAATACTAAATCTAAATAATGAATAGTACTTTTATCAGGTACAGTTAAATATAAGTTGTGCACTATTTAAATATTGTGGTACAGACAGTTAAAGCTTGTTTTGAAAGTAAGTTTTAAACTTGAAACTCTGTTCCTCCCCCCCCCCCCCCCCTGAAATCAACGTGTTGTGATACTATTTACTGAAATTGGCTGCTTATCCAAAGAAAAGTTTTCTGTGGATAAAAATAATTTTTAATGATTGTTATTATTGCGATCGCGTAACTTATAGGTAATAAATTACAAGCTATTCAACCTGTCTCTAGCGGTTTAATGTGTTCGTGCACTCAGCCTCTTATTACTACTCAGTATCCATCGATATCGCTGACAGGGCTTGCGGCAAGCCACAGTTTCCCTCCACCCAACCCACTTTTATTCAGTGTTGTTACTTTATTACAGTTTGATTTTTTTTTTCCTTTTTCGGTGGTTGGGGGACGGAGTGTTGAAGGTTAAAATTTTTAATTGAGTTTTTTTCGTTTAGTTCTTGTAATGTGAATTTGGGACAAAATGGGCAGTACCTTCTCCTTCCTTTGGATACTAAAAGTTCTTTAAAATTGTACTACTTTTATGAGAATTGGCTAAACAATAACCGGGCTGATTTTTTAACAGAAACATAGCTGGCCTCGAGGTCAAACGCTACACTGCCATCACGTGACATCCCCTCTCTATATTCCTGCCACCCACCGACCCCTTAGTCGGGCCGTCAGACCACATATCGTCAGTTTGTCGAAAAAAAGCTTAGCGTTTTGAAAAACCAATGGATTAATGTGACATTTTTCATTTACCTTGGAAAGTTCGCCATAGAGGTCGATTCTTTGTTTAAAAAGGTGTACTGTGATGAATGTCTTCTCTCGCACTCAAGTTTTTGAGTAGTTTAAGCTGTTCAAAGAGGGAGGAGAAGTAATTGAAGATGACCCACGTGCAAGGCGATCCTCAACGTCAACAACGGACAAAAATATTGAAAAATTAGGAGATGTCATCCCAAAAGACAGTCGGTTGAGTGTTCGTGCGGTTGCTAATATTGCAAGAATCGACAAAGAAACAGTTCGGCTGATTTTACATGAACATTTGCACATGAGGGAGGTTTGTTCGAAAATGGTGCTCCAGAACCTAATGCCTGAACAAAAAGTCTCTGTAATGAACATTTGTGGCGACACACTGAAATCCATCAAAAATATCCTTAATTGCTTTATGAATCGTGGTTTCTCACTGGAACTCTGAAAAACATATTGATGAATCATGATTTTTCACTTATGATCCGAATACTATGCGCCAATCAATGCACTGGAAGAGTGTCAAAATCAAAATTCAAAGCAATGATTGTATTTTTTTGACATCCTTTGGATTGTGTACGCGAATTGGGTGCCAGAAGGCCAACTGTGAATAATATCATCTTGGAGTCCTATCTACACTCCATGAACAAGTAAGAAGAAAGCAACATGAGTTGTGGAAAAACAAGTCATGGATTCTTCATCAGGACAACGCCCCTGCCTATATTGCATTGGTTGTCGATTAGTTTTTTGGCTAAGCGTGATTCCCTGTGTTTTACCATTCACCCTACTCACCAGATCTTGCTCCGTGTGACTGTTTACTGTTTCCGAAAGTGAAATCTGCTCTGAAAGGAATGACAGGGTTCCCACGCTCCTTGAAAGTCCTTGAAAAGTGCTTGAAATGGTTTGAAGTAATCAAGGGCCCTTACAAGTTCTTGAAAAAACATTTAGGTGCTTAAAAGTGCTTGATAAAATTTACACTGTTTGTAAGAGTTATAATTACGTTGTATTTATTTAGGACAAGTTAAAAGTGGGGCACCGCAATTTAACTTTACGATATTTATGGTACGTTCAAATAGTTTTTACATAGATTTACTTAGATAAAAGTTCGGTATAATGTTAAACTCAGCCAGTTTGCAATGTTACTGTTCCTCCGATAAGCTTTTATATTTCTGTTTGTAAGTAATAGACAGAAAAAAAAACAATTCTGCACGTGTTCAAAAAATACGTACTAAAATTATTTCATAATATTTGGGTCCTTCAAATTTTTGAAAATGTTCTTGAATGTGCTTGAATTTTTTTTAGCTAAAAGGAGTGGGAACCATGAATGAAATTTGAGACGGTTAAAGTCGTGGAAGATAGAAGAAAAAAAAAACGACGGGGATCATGAACATGCTTTCAGAAAATAACTCCAATAATTGCTTTTAACAATTGAAAATTCGCATGGAGCGGTGTAATGGTCGTGGAGGGGAGGATATTGAAGGAGATAATGTTAAAGTTGTGAAGATGTAAATAATGTAATAGCCCTTATCCGGTTTTCATTTAGCCTAACCTCATATTTCAATTAAACATTTTTGAGTTCTTAATTTTCTTTGAGATCTCGGAAACCATCAGAGGAAGTTAGGGGCAAAAAAAATCTGTCTAGAAATCCGTAGTGTAATTTAGCCTATATATAAAACTATTCGGTATACTCAAGAAAGTAGCAAATGGCATGCACACTATTTTTAATTGCACTGTGGCATCATATCCTTCATGCTTTATGTACATTTAGTCACCATATTGATTATAGTGGATATAATGCGTATAACTTAAAAAAAAAAATTAAGTTTTAGTTTGAATGTTGTATTTGTAGGTGATTATACAAATTGAAATAAGACAAACAGTTGCGACGTTTCGTGAACAGATGTCAGTTTTGTTTCACACCCTGTGACAGCACCGGGTGTATGTAATGCTATTGTTTTGGCAATAACAATTTTGCTCTGCTAAATTTTATTGTAATCTCGTGTTTCAGGGTTGCTACAGGTATAGAACACCTGGAAAAATCAGGAGAAACATTGAAAGGCGTAAGTTGTAATCTTTAGAAGTAGAGGTAGTGACTCATCCGAGCGTAACGTAAAATGCAACGCTCAGGAGATGGGCGCTCCACGTTGGGGGAGGGGGAATAACGAGTAAAGATCAGACAACTGTAAGATGCTTTGAAGTTCTTTCGTCGCCATGTTTGTTACAATTGTGAATATCCAGTATGTACTTAATTGTTCAGTGTTATCGTCTGATTGGATTATTAAAGTTTGAATTTTCACTTCTAACGAAGGCCATGCGCCGATTTTTAAAATCCCAAACAGTGATAGCAAAAAAAAAAAAAAAATCATTTGGCAATATATAATCCTCTGACTGCAACTTCGGGTGTCAAATTAATAATTTGTATGAGACGAATTGGTATGAAATGAAATAGAAAACTATACTACCAATGAGTAAACAAACATTACAACCATTTTGTCTTAGAAATTAGACATAATATTTATGATAATACGACATTTATACTAAGTTTAGATTGTCCAGAGTCTCTGTAATTTGTTCTCCCCGTTCGGTTATAAATGTGTATGTGCAGTGTTGCAACCTTTCCCATCACGTGTACAATACTGTTATTTACCCTCTGCTAGGCCCGTGACTTGACGTCGTTACTTCGAAATTTCACAGCAGTTCCCTAAAGGCCATGCATAATTCGTACTACATGTACACCCGAGCGCTTGTCCCAAAACTTCGAACCTGGTGGTATACGCAGTTCATGGGCTCTGTCGGTAAGATACATTCTATAGGATAAACCTTGTTTAATCGATAAATCGATACAGGCACGTACCACGGAAGTAAATTATTTTTTAACTACAGCTTATAACACTTCCTAGCCTTTCCCGATGCTTGAAAGAATTGTTTGCTATGTCAGGGCATGATAAACTGCACTTTTAGACGTAACTCAAACATATTGAATTATTTTATTTTATTTTGTGTAATGTGCCATCCAACAGCTGAGGGCCATTAACAGAATGACACATACAATACATACAAATACACAAAACACAGTGTTAACACAAACATACAATGAAAAATATACTTTCGGTGACAAGAAATCTTACAATATAACACACGATATTAAATTTATTATCAACATTTATTTATTTCTCATGTATTGGGGAATCACAATCACCAGAGCAGGCAATCAATTTTTGTTTACCAAAAAGGGGCCTTCCGCAAACTAGGCATAAATCATCA
The DNA here is from genome assembly GCF_032445375.1 of Bacillus rossius redtenbacheri. Classification (NCBI taxonomy): domain Eukaryota; kingdom Metazoa; phylum Arthropoda; class Insecta; order Phasmatodea; family Bacillidae; genus Bacillus; species Bacillus rossius. The sequence goes on from NC_086330.1 coordinate 49,194,875, forward strand.
CAAGGAAGCATACCTGTACACACTGCCCTAATGCATATTTGGAGTCTAACACACTATTAGAGATTCTCCATAAACTCATTGCTGGAAGGCGCACACACGAGATACCTACGTCTGCACTCAACAGGAGCTCACGGCAAACTCATTAGTAAAGGCATAGAATGTGTACATTATTGCTTGACTACCAACTTGGTGCTAAAGAGGCAAATCCATAGATATTTATCAAAAAAGAACTTTTGGACATTTTTTTTAAGTTTGCTTGATTTGAACAGCCTTTAAGAATGATACATTGCTGTATCTGTGTGTTCATTCATGCGTGTATAATTTTCTTTTATGAAATTCCCTATTATGATGAACGTACATCAAAAATTAGTTCAACTGATTTATTGGCATTGTATGTGGTATGGTTTTTGCTAATAATGTGTAAAAAAATTTGCATTTGTGTCATAAGCACGCATTTTGTCCAGCTTTATTTAATGTGTCGCAAAAACACAAGTATCAACATGACCCGCAGTTTTGAAACAGACCATAACATTTACGTAAGTACTTTCGTGGTGTATCATACACTATATATCTGGCACCCGTACGCTGAACATATTTCTACTTAGTCTGAAGTAGGGTTTGGTCATTTCGTCTTCACCTGCATTCGGCGTCGTCAACTCTGCGTGCTCCCTTCCCCCTTAGCCGAATATCTCCTGTTTCTTGCGTGGTGTTCTTTACGTCCTCGTCCTCCCCGTGGTTTCATCCCCCTGGGTCGCGGTCTTTGAAGGGTTGCCGTGATCATGAATACTGCACACCCTATTTTCCCCTCCTTACCGCGCCACACCAGGTGAGCCCTCTCCCTAACCTGAGAAGTGAATACTGGGTCTTACCCCCTCCTGCAGGGATCAGGTGGCTTTGGGGGACCCTTAGCTGTCTGTCGTCACGCCTTGGATAGTCCAAGTTTGCAACATATGGTGCCTTATTTTCTATCGCATGGAGAACAAAATGAAATATACTACTTTGTCTGCATGAGAACAGGATTTTGCATTGTTCATGCCTTCTGCGTCTCCATGGCAATGGGCATCGCGCGGCAGTGGCGTACCCACAAGGAGGGGCATGTATAATGAGCGGCGTAAGAGTGATCTGCCTGTAGACTGCCGTAGCGAAGTACGGGTACATCAGTTGTACGTTGCGTGCACTAGTCGGGAAACCATCGGTGCTATTCATTTTCTCTCCGGTACATTATACAGCATTGTAATAAATTTTCACTGAATTTTTTTATTTACCATTACTGTAAATGGGAGATGTGGCTTAATTTTTATTCCATTAGTATAGCAGTGCGAAGCCGGGTCGGGCAGCTAGTTAATTAATAATAGTGTAAACAAATTATTACGAATATTAAAAATATTAAATATTAAACATATTTTTTTACTATTGGTTCGTAGGATTTCGTGGGCAGTCACGAACTTCTACTAGGCTTCTGGGTTGAAAGGCCACGCGTCCTTTGAATTGATAGTGTGCCTGGAGTTTCGGCATGCTTTGTTTCAGCCATCTTCGAGGGCAATAAAAAAACAACTTCTTACTCATCAAAAAGCTGAAATCTGAAGCCAATAAGTAGTTATTTTAACTCGTTTTGCTTACTGCACGAGCTAATTTGGAAGCAGTCGGAGAGCATCGCCGTTGCTCTACCATGCGGCCAGCAACTCCAGAGAAAGTGACCAACAGTGGTGAAGGCAGTTCGACAGGGCTGTCATCGCACATTACAAGGAAGCTATTGGCCTGGACAAACAGTGCACGTTGGAGATCATTGTAGTTGTTTCCAGCTGCTAGCTGGTAGCACGCACTCTACCGCGTACGACAGAGTTCAAATTGTGCCCAGGAAAACATAATGAATATTTCATACGACGAAGTAGGAAATACAATAAAGTTCCCAGTGGTATCTCGATCGAAATATTTCAGCCTATACATGTACGTACAACAAACATCTGTTTCACTTGACTTTCCAAGTCACTTTTCTCGAAACCTACGTAGTCAGCTTAATTAAGTATATTTATTTTATAAGTATTTTTATTTTAATTAAGTGTATTCTCCACTTATATTTGACCCTAGAATTGCGTGGCATTGCCTATAGCTGTGAATTTCCGCAAACACTTGTATTTAAATTCAGGATTACGGTGGTTTGGTTGAATCTTAGCGTCTAGACGCTGGTGGGTTTTCTGCTCCATTTGTCTTGCCGTGCGCCTCTAGGTAGTTACTCTAAAAATAAAATAATAAAAAATCTTTTGGTATCGTCCCTAAACAAGGAACTTGTATGGGAAATGTACATATAGATATGATTTATCTCCTATATGTATTTCTGAAAAAATAAAATGCATTGAGGTTATACCGTACTTGTATGGTACTGAACTGTATAGGTTAATAACTTCCATCACATTTAGGAATGCTATCACAAAAATTTGACTGCAGTACACATTGAATTGAATTTGATACTTCAGCTCCAACATTGACAGCTAAATATATGACATTTTCCATTAGTCATTTCGACACGTCCGAGCAAAAAGAATCGAAAGCTGGAAGTTTGGTGTAAATATCGTCCTCGCTTCTGATGAAACGATACAACGAGGCTGTTCCTTTACCCGACGCCCCCCCCCCCCCCCAATACATTTTTATGCCATTACCTGTTTTTTTTTAATTTGAAGTTGCCTTTAATTGAGCAAGCGTGTTTTATAACGCCAGAAGCGAATTGGATAAAATTTTCAGTCCATATTGAAGTGTTATTGATTTGTGGGTTTAATTATTTCCAACCCCTCGTAGTTTCTGGGTGCCCTCCCTCTCGCTCCACCTTTCAGTTTTCGCCGGGTGTGCAGATAAAAGTGGTTTCAGAGACAATTTCATTTGGACGCGGGAGCCTGCCCCTGCCCTGCGGGCGCTGCGTATTTCCGGTGCCGTAGCGTCGTGTTCGGCGGTTGCAGCGGGAGCGGCGCCAATCAAATTACCGGGTTTTTCTTCCCTCGCCCTCTTCTCGTGGCTCTCTCTCACCCCGTTATAACCACTGTGGGGTTTTCAGTTTCAGCTTCAATAAGCTCGATCGTGCCCCGTAATTGGCTTGGGACTCCCAGGCTAGGCCGTAACGAACAGACCACGCCACGTCGCTGCTCGTAAATGTTTGTCGTATTTCTCGTGCTGGATTGTATTACGTTACTGTTTTTTTTTAAAACTTGAAATGGCAGGTTTAGTTAAAATAATATAATCTTAAATGAAATACATTATTTAAAAAAAAATTCACATTGGACATAATTTAGAAGAAATACTTTTACTGGATTAATTTAGATGGCATCAATTAATAGGAATTTCGTCTTTAATCTTCAGATTACTTTTTACAAATAAATGACATGTATATTTTATTATTCAAACTAAGCGTAAAGATGATATCATGTTTATTTTGTAATTGAAACCAAATGTTAAGATTGTAACTTTTGTATGTTATGGTTTAACTTAAGTATAAAATTCGTATGTAAAAAAAATTACACAGGATGTCTGTTTGCATAGTGGCATATAATGGCTGGAGATCTGGTTTTAGCCTAGGCCTAGGCTATTTAAATACATATGAGCTCTACCTCAGAAGACAAATTGTTGTATCCAACAGTTTTAAATACACTAAATATTTAGCTGCTGTGGATAAGACAAATACGACACCCACCTTTGAACCCAAGAGGAATTTTCTGCGCCATAAAAATTTCCGAAAGGGTTGGAATCAAACGCACTTAACAGATGTCCTGTGAACCAGAAAAAATCTGGCAATTTAATTTTTTATGAACACCATGATTTAAAAACCATAAATGTGGCAAGCTGACACATTGTTACGAGGCTTCCAGAAGCGAGGTCCGGCCAGCCAGACCGTTGCGCAGGCCAAGCAGATACCTTGGGACACCCCTCTTCCCCCTCGCCCATCCCCTGCCGTAAACATGAGTAGCGGCCTTCCTAAAGATTTCGCAGCGCCTCCTCGTCCCTTTGGAGTATTCTGCTAGTTCCTGTTGGCCGCCGCGTAGAGTGACGTAACTAGGACGCCATTGTTCTGGGAGCTTCGGCTATATAGTCAACTCTGATGACGCCACACATCGAAGGGGCGAAGGACTATTCCAGAAGGAGACCAAGGAGTATAAAAATGGGGACGCCGGCCTCCGAGGAAGTTAAGTGAAGAGGGCGAGTGAGCCCTTGGTGAGCGAAGGTGGACGACGAACGATGGACTTCGTGCGCGGAGACTGGTGCATCGGGGACCGAAGCATCCGGGACTGTGGTGGGTGTGCGGCGGACGAGTGAGAAGTGCGAGGCGGTGTGTTGGGACTGAGGTAAGCGGTAAGAGACGAGTATTCGTTAGAGCCACTGTCGAGCCAAGCTCCAGTGGGGAGAGTAAATTGTGGACCTCATGAAAGATATAAATTTGTGGATAGAGAATTTAGCATAACTTCAATCATAGTTTTATTATTAGGTAGTAAATAAAACTGTATTTAATTAAATCGGCTCTCCTTTTGGAGCCTGTTTTCCCACTTGCAACAATATTAATAATATATCGTATTATATGGCACGTAATGCAAGTTCATAAACGCACGACTGGAATACGATTGCACTAAAATATTTAACGTAGAGCACATGCAAAAAAAAAACTATTCAGCTAGATGGAATACATTTGAAAGTTTATCGGCAGAATTAGTCAGTTTACAAGCAATCCCCTGCATAGTCTCCCAGCATAAGGTGGATACGTTAATGTTCCCTAAAATATTATCTCAGGTGAACTGGAAAGTAAGCCCGTAGAAAACAGCTATATTCAATGTTATTATTAGGCACTGCTTTCCACCTGATTTACTAACTTTTCTACTAAAGTTTTCTTGTAAAGTTGGACTATTATTTGGAGCGCTGTACTCTATAGGAATTTCTGTAAAATTGTTGCCAGTTTTGTGCAAATTGTTTCGGGTTTTGGTTGACACCAGATAACGTGGCCGGGTTGGAGTTAAAAAAAAATTGTTTTGTTATGTAGCAATATTGTTCCATCGACGTGTTCACAGTGCACGACTTTGAAATTTTGGTTTCTCTCTCTCTCTCTCTCTCTCTCTCTCTCTCTCTCTCCCCCCCCCCCTTGCACATATCACTTATTTCACCTGAGGGGAAATTCTGACATCGTGGCAAGGGTCGAAGCAGCAGTCTGCGTCGCAGTGCTCGCCGGAAGCAAGGAAGCGAAAATCCATAAGTTATGCTGCTCCTGGCGACATTTTCAACCCGCGTGCCTTGTCGCATTTCTGAAACTTTGCGTTAAACGTAAAAAAAAAAAAGTGAGCGAGTCCTTCAGTACTCGCCAATGATGTGTAAACATCTTACCTCGGTAACGAGCTAATTCATGTTTTCTCATTTTGCAAATAAACTTATAATAAGAAACTCGGACACGAAATTTAACGTAGAAACCTTACAAATAATGCCGAGCGTGATAAAATATACGAAAAGTAGTCAGTGTAGGTTAAAACGGTAAAAATATTTCTCCGTTTTAAACCTAACTATAATTCTGTTCAACTAGATGGTACTATTGATTTCCCAGGGCTAACCGAACAATAGGAGTACCGAAAGCGTCGCATGTAAGTGTCTCAACGCTGAATCTGCGCCATTTCTCCCTGGACTGGAATTATCATCGCCTGCGTTTTTAACATTATACTTCCTTAGGCGCATTGAGCCGAAGTCGTCAAGATGCTGGACCCATGCGTGGCAACATTCACATATATATATTAACTTTCCTGAACATCGGGATGTACTGAGCGTATTGGTGTGCCAAGTAAACACTATGGTAGTGAAACTATCCTGGAATACATGTTTTAAACTTGATAGTCATAAGATATATTGCAACTTAAAAAATACATAAAAATTATTAGCCAGGAAAATTGTGTTGGAACAAACATGGCGTCAAAGATATTTAACATTTTGTTGGTTCTTTTAAGCATTAGAAACACGGCGCTGACTTTTAAGTGTTTTTCAAACTAAAATTTAGGAGCCCAATAGATACATTAAAACAAAATTAACCTGAAACATTTGAAATTCATATTATAACGTGTACGTAAATTTTTTTTGGCTTAATCGACAGAATCAGCCTGTAAATACTTCCTACAAAAAACCTTAACATTATTGAGCAGATTTAACATTTAAGATTGTACTGTAAAAATTCAATCACGAAATTCTTTTAGTCAACCTGGCGTGAATATATGTAGGCTAAAAATTTGTTGTGTGTCTACAGTTTGACAAACGCTGCGCTATTTCTACTTTTCAATGTTAACTAAGAATTGTCGAAATTCTAATGCTAATTTTGAACTGTCATTACTTTTTATCAGGGTATGTTGATTTTAATCAGCATGATTTAAATCGTGATTTTAATCATGATTTAAATCATGTTATTTTTTTTAAATCAGTGATTAAAATCAATTTGTAATATGATAATTATGAACGTTAATATTTCCTATACTGTATTGTTTAAACCAAGTAATCATGCCTACTTACATAAAAATTGACTGCTGCAAAGATAGAATGAAAATTGAATAGTACCTACTTAATTTCTTCTACAATGTATTTTTTAGTTATTTTGAAACAATTGTTAAATAAAGGTGGGTGGAATGTACCTTTAAATGCCACCTCATTTTCTCTCTTCTCTCCTCTACCTCATGTGTTTGTGTTGTGTGTGTGTCATATATTCCTTGGCAACAGGTTTGTCTTCCAACAATGTCAAATGCTATTTTTAGAACTGTAGGAAGGAAATTTTCAGTTCTTTGGTATGTCTGGTTTGGTTCAGTCATCATTAAGAAATCGACTGGGTACAGAAAAAGCTGCAAAACTTGTATTTTTGTTTCAAATTTTAAATAAGTAATATTTTATGTAGAAGTTTTACTTTGAATACTCTCGTATGTGTGCAATTCTGAGAAGAAGGAAGAGAAAAAAAAGGAAGTTGTGGTTTTGGTTTAAATTACTTTATTTAGAACAATTGGACCATAAGACTATAAGGGATGACAGAAGTGACAAAGTTACATTTAAATATGATATATTTTCAATGATGTAGTTATTTTCTATTAGACATCTTTTTTTACTAATGTTAACTGTGTTACTGTACTAAAAATTTTCATAAAGTGACATAATTAATGTTTCCTTAAAACATTATGCAATGTAAAATGTGGTTATTTCAAAGAAAGAAAATTAGGCTAGTTGTCTTTACAAAATGAATTAATCTGTTATTAATTGTACTGTAGAGCAAAGTCAAGTCATGAAAAGTCATGAAAATGTACTGTATATTACACAGATTACAATTTTGTATATTTTAATAAAAAAATCGATTTGTTTTTATTTTTTTAAAAAATCAGGATGTTTTCCTACCCTGCTTTTTATTATGATTATAAATTATAACAAAGTACTAAAGGATAGTTGTTATATTTATAAAGATTTGTTTTTTTCACACTAATACGCTTAGTACATTCTCCGATGTTCGCGAAATTTAATATAAAAGTACGGATAAATCACGCGAGTCCGCCATCTTTTCGAGATTTCTAAGATTTCCACAGATGACAACACCGTGTTTACACATTTCGGTTCCAATCGACCTCAGTTCCATTCACGAAATTACTCCTATCAAATGCCGTATACCGAGAGCTAAGATGTTTACACATAAAAAACCGACAAAAATGGGCCCCGCAGAGTTGCTAGATATCGAATGTCGAGGCAGGCAGTGGAAGCCCGCTTGCGGCAGAGTTACCGGGGCCGATACTGCAAGACACGCAAGGATCGGTGCACTTCAGCTCGTCACAGTTGAGTGTTTGATACGCGATGCCCAGTTGAAAATTTAATTGAAGTACATATCCTATTTTTTTATTTTATTTATAAATAGCCGAGTTTACCAGCAGTGCAGGAAAATGTGCACTGAAAAAAAAAAAAGAGAATCGCAAGACTATTTAATCAATAAAAATGTTCAATTTATTGCACAGACATTTGCCTACGAGAGAATTTTTTTTTTTTCAATATACTATTGAATATACAACTCTCTCTATTCGTGCATTTAAAAAAATTGTAGTTTCGTGTAGCTTCTTCCATGATTCAAAAGCAAATTTATTAAAACTTGATTTATTGTGTTACGTCCATTTTTCGGTACTCTATCCCCTCAGTTGCTTAGAAATGTGGCAACTTTTTTTTAAATTTGGTTTTCCTGAAAGATTGTGTGCAATCCATTTGCAATCACCACGATGATAAGAGTAAAAAGTAAAACGTGTTGCACACAGATCAATACATCGAAACACTTATTTTATTTTTTCCAAGTGCAGTTTTGTAGTATCGCAATTTTTGCCCTGAGGTTCAAGCTGAGCGGTATTGGTTTGTCTTTCATAGATCCGTGTGTGTTGTATGTGAGTAGTTAACATCGGTATCGGCGTCGTGGTGCCGCGGCTAATTCTTGGATTGTCCCCCCGAGGGTGGAAAAGGGGGGGGGGGGGGTGGTTAGGAAGTGTTATTTATTTTTTAAAGATACTTTGAAAGTAGATTATCAACGTTCCTGTCTTAAGCCAGCCTTGCGGCTTAACGGGACGCAACAGCTTACAAACGAACTAATCCCGTGTACTTTTGAGTCCGAGGTGAACTGGGATACACTACCCCAAGGCTACAAGGCTAGAAGAGATGCGCTCAGACCACTTCACTACTGAGGCAGATTATTGGCTATTGCAGTGCGTGTATATGTGTAGGCTATATGTATATTTATGTAACAGGGAGTCGAGCATCGGGGAAAACATGGAAAACTTAGAATTGTTTCAGGGAATAGTCAGGGAAATATATGTTAGGCCTGGGAATTTAAATGAAATGGTTAGATTTAGGCTGATTGAGTATCGTTTATGAGTTAACTGTGCCATGCGTATTGTGTTGGGGTCAAGTTATTGTATTTTATGCAATGTTGTTTTGCCAAGAATTTCTGAGCAGAGTTGTGTAGTTTGGTAAGTGAAGCCGAATTCCATCTGTAATGGGGCCTCATAGGATGACGTAAGAAACATCACTTTGACCATAGTTCCCAGGATTTGGATTTCTGTGTAAACAGTTTGTTACGACATTTAACAACCCGTAACTAGGATATATTGTGATAAGGCAGTTTTAAGAAGTAGCGCAGAAATTTATACTGGCGATTCTCCATGGAAATATCGCATGTTTTGGCCATTGAAAATTTAAAAATTCCAAGAGAAGTAAGGTAATTCTGTCAGTAGGTTTGTGTGGACATCTATAATAAGTATTACTAGTCGACCCTTTGCGGAATTCCGCAGTGCACACCAAATCGTTTTGTGTGACATTCCATTCCTTAAAAATTTGGGAGAAATGACATGTTGAAGAAAAAATAGAAAAAAGTATACGGGTGTTGGTACAAAAGAAGACATGTAGCAAATAGACAAATAGACTGATAGCTGTTACACATTATTTTTTACAGAAGTATTATATTCACACATACCAATAATATAAGCGTTTACAAAACATCTTTAAATACAATGTTGGAAGTGATTATGTGATCATCGTTCACTTTTTGGTTGTACGTATCTTCAATACTATCTGATGCTGTGAGAAGTAAATATAAGAGGTTATGTTTGTGATACAAAATATCAACAGTAATTTCAAAAGTAGGCCTACATACTTGCTTATAAGAAAAATCTGACGTTCCAGACGTTTTTTTTCTTTATCATAAGTTCTGTTTAATATGACGGAAGTGCAATTTAAAACTGAAATATGTAAACGCTGATGTTTCAAGTGGATATCCGATTCAATATTTTTTATCGAATCCGATTCGATATCTATCGAAAAATCGACGCATCCATTAAAGGACCACTTCTTAGATGATTTTAATTCTCAAATTTAAGTGGAGGGGTACATTTTTAGACCGTGAGTCTATTTTTCATCATTAGCCGGCACGATAAGCTTTTAAATGAGGGTTAAATCAGGTAGTTTGATAAAGGAATAAGAAATATCTCGCGGACCGACAGAAAAACAGACTAGAGAAATAATGTGTATATAAGATTACACAAGACACTATTTCTATAGTCTTGATGTCGGAATTGCCTAGATAGAGTGAATGCAGTTGAGGTAAGTGGAGGTGGAGGCGGAGAGCGTGACGCTGCAGCTGCAGCAAGACTGCAGACTGCATGCGGACTGCAGGCTCGGCCCGGGTCGCCGGGTCGCCGGCCGAAGCCTCGCGTGCCGCCGCCAATAATAGCAGCGATGCCCGCACGTGTCGCGGTGTCGACAACCTTCCCCTAGCTGCTGTCGCCCGGCTACACGCCGTATGCGTCACCTTCGGTAGAGAAGCTTTTACATTGCAAGAGTTTTTCATCTACCCTCTCTGTTTTCCAAGTTAGTTACCTTCATGAATGTCGTAGAAACATGCTTCTTATAAAAAAAATTAAGTTCCAATTGTGTTACGCGTTCAATGGAAAAATAAATAAATTCCCTTAACTAATTCTCATACAAGATTTATCGAATTTTATATCGTTGGGGCCGCACCAATTTGCCACCGGCATGATTTTACACTCGTTCTGTCTGATGTGGCTGTCGGGTTGAGGAAGTGTTTGAGGCTTGGTGCTGCAGGTACAGACCAGAAACCAAATAGGCCCTAGCATATGCAATACAAAAAATTATTTTAAACTAGAATCATTGTAATAATTACTGGGAAATTAAATATCGAGCCTAGCCTGGACCAGCAGCGATGATCTAATTTCAGCATAATAAATATATTTAGTAAATATTTTTAATTTGCATCGTCGTTAAGTCTTGGTGATTTCATGAAGTGCTAAAGAAAAGAAAAACGTTTACCAATGAAATTCTGTATAGGTTTTCCTTCGTTATCGAACAAGTAAGGCCCGTTTTATTTTGATTGATAAACAGGGCTGGAAAGAAAAAGCTTTCTTCCACACCAGCAGAACTCCCTGCACTGTAAAGAGCCTTTATATATAAAGGTCATCTCTGTAAACCGAGAGTGAAATGGACTAAGGAAGTAGAAAATTGCTGAAAACCGCAATCAGTAGAGGACGGGAAGAAATACAGGTCTGTAGTTGGCTGTACTTTAAATATTGTTTACTAAAGCTTGGTTCGCACGGAAACTGCTTCTGCGCGGCGAGATTGCCGGAAGGAAGGCGAAATGATGCGTCGAGACAAAATGTATGAAAACAGTACAGTAAAAACTATTAAAGGTATAAATAGAGATTACTTTATGCTTATATTCTGCTCCGCAGAACTTTTCTGGCGGTGACAAGTGCGGATGTCTTATGTCGTAAAAAACACTAAATTATATATGCTCACATATTCAGTTTTAACGTGAGCATGTACAGAAACCTTTATTTCGTATGTACTTCATGGTGAATTCAACAACAAATTTGTGCCACTTTATCTCTAACCAGTTTACTAAGATTGGTTGCGGAAATCGTAGCACTTGTTGGTTAAATACGTGTTTGTAACGTAAAGAGACATACTGAGCTGTAATTGTGTATCAAAATGCATGTTATGTCGATCTCCGACTGGTTTTTATAGAACTTTCAGATGCCGGATTCGGATGGTGGGTAAAGAAATGGATGGATTGTTTACATTTACTTACACACACATGTGATATAAAAGTTTCATTTATCTATTTACGAGTAGCATTTGTCGTTTCTAAGGTTGTGAGTAGCGTTGTCTTGACATCTTGCGGGCACGGAGGCGATAGCGAGGTAGTTACGATTCCACCACGATCTTGTGGTGGGTGAATGCTAGCGAAGTTTAAAGGTGCTGCTAAAGTAAAGTGGTAACATGCCGCTCCAGATTCCGCTGGTGGCAAAGGGCAGCCAGACACATTTTCTTCGTGATTGGCGGATGAGGCCGCACTGGGACAATGTTTCCCCTGCCACCTGTACCACACCAGACGAGTGAGCAGGCTGGCAAGGAGCTCATTAGATGCGGCGTGGCACGTCCTCTCTCGCCGACAGATGTTGCGACCGGCGCCCCGTGGGGGGGAACGTCTCCATTAACACAATTATTGCGTTTGACGTCCCCAGCTCGGCAGCTCCCGAGTTGGCGGAATCGCGCGGTGCATCAGAATTCAGTGGCTGCCGACTTCATTTTCAAGTCCATGTGTTAAGGGTCCCGAAAACCGGGGCACACATAATATGAGATGTATCCTAGATATCCTAGTAGTATCTGTTTATGAAAAAAAAAAAACATTTAATAGTATTCTAAGGGGGATGAGTAGTTCTGTTTCTGTATTTCAGTTTGAAACTGTATTTTTAGAATAGTGAAAATGGCTTAAAACAAGTGTTTTCAGAATAATTTTTAGGTGCTAAAATTTTGGTGCTATGTCAAAGTAGTGAAAGACAGCTTTTATGAAAAACAATCTCTAAAATTGAACGGTGGTGGTGTATCTAGTGATCATATTATGTTATCAAATGTTTTTGCCCAAAAATATTCAAGTGTTTATGTGTCGTCGAACAATACTCTCTAAGTTCCAGTCCCCAATAAGTGCCAGATACTTCATATGTTTTTATCATTTCTGAAAACCACGTACCTTGGGGCATTAAAGCCTTAAAATCCTCTGTCTACAGGGCCTAATGGAATAACAAATTTCATTTTGAAAGGTTGCTCTTACTTGCTCGTGCCTTTATTGAAACATTTATTTAATACAAGTATAAAATTTCAAGTTTTTCTCTCAAAATGGAAAATAGCCAAGGTAATTGAGATTCATTAAAGTGGTACCAAATTGAATGTTTTTAATTATAGATCTATATCAGTACTCAATGGCTTTTCCAAATTTGCACTGCTACCAATCTACTTAATTACATTAATCATATTCAGAATGAAGTTATAAATAGGCAACAGGAAGTTGCTTGTTATTTTTATCTACCTTAAGCTTTTGATACTTTTAATGGAAAGAGGGTGATGTACCACATAAAATTCTGTCTCCATTCCTACAAATGATGATGATATGATTAAGGGTTACATGTCTAAAAACTTTATGCAGTTACTTCAGTAAATCCATGCATGATGAGACCCTCTGAAAAATGGTGCAGTTGTAAGGCAATCCCCTGAAATTATGCCCTACACAAAATTTCCCCACAGCTAGAGCTAATTAATATCTTTTATAAGCCCACCCATTCACAGTTCTCTTTTCATGAAGGGAAAATTTATTCTTGCTACCTAATGATCCTAGGATTTTAGTTGCTATTCATTTACTTTCAACTTTAATTCCCCAAACACAGTTTGCTTGAGTCCTGACAAATTTCTTAAGCATTCAAAAACAATAAATTATTATTATTCTCAGCTTGTTCTGGATGGAAAACATTGTAGCCAAGTGACCACTGTAGTCATTTTTTCAGTATTTTAGTTGTGATGTACTGTAATTTATGTTGCTTGTATTAGCTATTTTGTTTTAAAGAATAATAAATTGGATATTGGTAATAAAAATTACCACTTTGCACACAAAGTGTTTTTGATCAAAAATTACTGGATCAGCTTTTTCATTTGCCCACAGTAAAAAAAAATTATCTTCATAATTTAAATGCTTGTCATAATGGATAGGTCTTATCAGTATATAGTCCAGTTTCTTTTCAAAATAGCTGACTGTATCCAACAACAATAACCTGACATTCTGCAGTTGTGTAAATTGTGCAAATTTTTTTAAGTTTAGTAAGTATTATATTGTCGGTTAGCAAAAAATAACACTTAACTGACATTTTTAACGAAATTTACTTTTTTGGTTCCAATGCATTCTGGTGAATGTTTCGCATCCACTGATACAATTTTTGCGGCAATAATCCTAGATATAGCAGCACCATCACACAGAAATGGAACCACCTAAATACACATAACTGCACTAGGCTCTATGCTGAGGTAATAGGACAAGATTTGTTGGTTACCCTTGCTTTATAGTAAAAAAAAAATATTCAGAATGTTTAAAAATAAAAAAAATACCATTACATTAAATACACACTATACATATTCAAAAATAAGCAGTTCTTTGACCCCCTTGAAAAGTTATTGAAATGTTAATTAAGCTGTGTTATTTGCTAATCGACGATATGATAACTTCGTTCACTAACTCTGCAATACATATTTCTTATGCCAATTCTCATGTTCATCATATTGTGGTGAATCATACTTTTATTTGTATTAAAACATAAATTTTGACAATAATTTTCAATATAGTCATTATCTTTTAAATAATAATGATCACTTTTTCTGTTTTTTTAAAAACATGCCTACTACACTCATGACATCTAATATCTGTAGGTATCTGTAGTATTACTCTTTTGAAAAAATCTTTCACAGTAAATTTTACATGACCAAAACCAAATCTTCATGAAAAAGCCAGCAGACTACAACAACATCCTTATCAATCCATACCAAGTGTCATAAATGTTTACGAGGAATATTCCAAAAAAAACCTCCACTTGCAGTTCACCCCTTAAAGCTTTTCTGTATTGAAAATAACCTTTTAGGCTAAGCAGAAGAAGTGGGAAGGCTTGTCAGAATCAGAAGTAGCTTTATATTTGCTAGACTTTGAAATTGGTTCTATTGCAGTGTCTGGCCTGTCATTTTCATTTACACGATACCAAGGAAACCATAACACAAAGGGAACTCGAACTACCATCAATGCTGAACTAAGCAGCTGCAGATATGGGATTGGCCAGATAGAAAGTATGTAAAATTATGATGATGCCTGGGAACAAATTAGGTGATTATGTGGCATTTTTATGGTTAATGTTGTCATTTTGTTTACTTTTTTCTTGTAAAATTATTAAAATAAAATAAATTATTGTTATATTCAACTACATAAGGATTACATTTTTTTAAATTAATTTTGTTTATGCATGTAGTTGAAGTGAAGGTTAGGGAGACAGGTTGCTTCTTGTATCTTTGTATTTATAACGGTGTATATTCAAGCATATCCGGGGTGGACAACAAGAACCAAAAATCAATAAACTGTAAGAAAATCGGTAACTAATCCTTATGAACTCTTGTTCAAAACATTTTTTTTAGTGAGTTATGTTCTTTTTTATTTTTATTATTTTATGGCACCATGGATCCTCCTCCCCCATAAAAGGGGTTCAATTTCTTTTTTTATTTTTATTGATTGATTGATCGACTTCATCTTCTGTTTTGAGCTGGATAGGCCTTTGTGTATAATCATGATGTCATCATACATCTAAAATTTAAGCCACATGATTTTTTAAATGTTTAATATTGTAACACATTTTCTGAAGTTAGTGAACAGTTTAGGAGTTTGCCAGATAGCAGGTGTAAGGTGTTGCTATCATAAACATATATTTTTTCTCGTCTCTGTAGCCTAGAACTAGTTATGCAGTGGTGTAGTTGAGTTTGTTTTTGTGAATTGTTGCAGGACACAAAGAAATGGCCATTGAGCTGTACAAGAAGGGAATCAGCGAACTGGAGAAAGGAATTGCAGTGGATTGTGTGGGTGGAAAGGGAGAAGTTTGGGAGCGAGCCCAGAGGCTACACGAGAAAATGAAGACTAACCTGTCCATGGCCAAAGACAGGCTGGACTTCCTAGGTACGTTCTCTTTATCTGCAAGCTTATTATTGTTATGTTTGGCATTATTGGTTTACGTTTCAGGCCATGAAACACGTACGCCGTTATAAACATTTTTTAAATTTTTTTATTAAAAAGTGGAGTTCATTGTATTTAAACAAGTTTATTGCCTGCTCATTTATTTTGTTATAGTTTTGCTACTTTGTAAGTGTTCTATAGTATTTTATATATGTACAGTGTTAATCAAGTGTTATTTTCAAAATTCTTTCCAGTAACTATAACACCTGTTCCAGATTACTGAACCATCTAATTTAGTTCTGTGTTGTTATTTTGCATTTTAATTCAGCAGTAATTTTCAAAAGTATGAAAAATGTGTTACTTCTTCTATATTTTAAATATATATAAGCTTTGGCAAGTGTTGGTTTCTACACCGGGCCTGCTGTCAAGTAGTAAAGAGTGTGATGCTATTTCATGGTCTTTTTTAGCAGAAAAATTAGAAAATGTACAAAAATTATATATTTTTTAAATTTTACTTATTTTAGGTGAAAAATAAGTGCATGTCTGCTGTCATGTTGGCTATTCGTAAGTTTAATTTTTATTGTAAATTTTATTTTTTAATGTTCTTTTCTAAGATTTTTTTCTTTTTTCTTCTGTAACTTTATTTTCACTTTTTCTTGTTTGTTTTGTAGCGAGCATAGTGCACCTCGGCCAGTTAGCTGTTTGCAATGAGCAGGACATGGACGATGCGACAAGCAAGGCACGCCGCCCTCGCTTGATCTCCCACCCTCCGCCTGCCTTACAGACATACACCAATCACGTTGACACGAACAAGTCTCGGCTTCTCCAGCCTAAAACCATCGTGCCCCCTTCAGGTACAGCATGGCTTGCATCTCTTCGCATCGTCGTCTCCTGGCCTGTCTCTTAACGACCTCTGCTTGACCTCTGCTTACAGTCTCTGTTAGTGGTTCCCATCAACTTTCTTAGATGAGCTAACTAGATATAGATATTTTTTACTAACAGCATGAAAATTCAGTTTGTTTACTAACTTCATGGTGCTGGAAGGTTAGTTGGAGTTCTAAACTCTTCTTGTAGAAAAAATAATAATATTTTAAGCACGCTTGCATTTTGAGTTTGCAGGGTATGTATGCAGTGTTCTCAAATATTTTCTTCTGAATTGTATCCTGGCTGACTTGGGCTGTGCATTTGCATGTTGTTATTCCATATAGTGCTGACATTTTATGAAAATTGATTTAGTGGGCAGAACTTTCTGGGTTTCAGACTTGGTCTTAAAATATACAGATTCTGCCACAATTTTTAAACTAAATTTTAAATAATTATGAAATCTCTGATTGTGACTGCATATTCCATTCACATTTGCTAGTGTCAGATTGTCTTTTTTTTTTTCATTACATAAAATTGAATTTATTTTTGACAGAATGTATAGCTTGAGATTTTCCTGCTGAGAAAACATTACCATATTTTGCATTTTTTTTTACTGTTGGAAACATTTTTTTCTGAATACTCGTCCTTTCGTGTTACTTTGTGTTATACTTTAATTCTATTTTTTAAAGCCTGTAGAGAGGTAGGCTCTTTTCACAAAATAAGTTTGTGTAAGTTGTTAGTCAAGAAAATAATATAACTTGATTCAAATGCCAAAAGTTGTCAAATTAGTACAGTAAATTTATATTTGTTGGTCTGAATAAACCATTATCCCTTTTTTTATGGTCATGTTCATGTTCGGGAAAAGCACACATTATCATTAAGTTTTGGTTTTTTATCTCCTTTTTTATTTTACTTCTTTTGGTATCCATTACAGTTGTGGCACAGTTAATACATAAAGGTTATAGTTGTAAAAAGTCAATACATAAGGTCAGTCCTGAATTATCCATTTAGGCAGTTTAGGCAACTGCCTATTGGCCCCTCGCCGCCTAGGGGCCCCGCGGCCCGTGAGAAAAAAAAAGCCTTGTTTTTGATGTGAGCATATATTATTTGAGCAGCTTGTTTGTTGGTCAAGTGAAGTCATAGATTATCATTAAATCATCTTGATGTGCAGTAAGTTTATCGTCTAAGGCATCAAAAAATAAGAAAGATAGGTTTTTGGTGATGATTTAAGAGGTAATTAGATATTACCGAGAATAAAGAATTTGTTTAGAGATAAATTAATTTCCAACCAAACAGCTTTAATTGAATTCCAGGATTGTCGACAGTATGAAGTGGTTGAACAGATACAAATTTGAGTTTTTTAACTGCTATTAAGACACAAACACCATGTTATTTAGATGGAATGCATTTCTATCATTTCTATAAATGTGTTATATTGATCGGTGAAGTAGTGCGAATTAATACTAAATTCAATAAAAACAGGTTTCTGTAAGGCAGATAATATCTTGATAAGATAAGAAGTAATTAAGATTTTAAAATAATTCAATAGATTTGGTTCTTAGGCCTCTGATGTTCTGATATTATACTTCACACTCCGTAACATTGGAAGACACAGAAGAAATTAATGATGCTCCTCCAGGCACCTGAGATGAGGTCGAAGCAGTCCCACTTGCTGGGATAGGTTTGGGGGCCTACCCCTACCTTTATCACCGGGATTTTCAGTATTAGATTCATTACCCACAATATGGTCAGGATGTAGTTTCCCCCATAAAAAGGGCTAATTAGGCACCCACTAGATTAAAAAGAACTGTGTTGGTGATTATATATATATATATATATATATATATATATATATATATATATATATATATATATATATAAGAGGTAGCAAATATATTAATTTTGTTCCAAGTTTGGCTACTTTCTTATAGGATAGGTTGAGTTCACTGAAAATATAATCAACAATCTTATGTTCCTAGACATTTGGGCTCAAAACAAAAATGAATTTTTAAATTGTATAGAAAGCATTTTTTACTAAAAAAATATCCTCCAGGATGCTTTAATGCAGGCAGACTGCTGAATATTCATTTTGTGTTTACTTATTGTAAGTAGGAGTATTGTGGTTACGAAACTAATGCTAGTCCAGTCAAGAAATATTATCCACCACTTACTCAGTACTCAAGTAAAAATCCTAACATGTTTGAAAGAGCATCTTCTTTAAACACAAGTTACGATTGATTAAAATATTAGGTGGTACTGACTTTTACAAATTACAAGAATTACTTTATGACTTCTTGACATTCAGCTGATGATCATATAAGATCTAAGTTAGTTATGCCTTAATCTCTTATAATATTTATATTGATACTTTGCTCAAACAATCATATCTAAATATTTTCTGCTTAAATCATCTATATCCTTGAATCCATTTTATTCTTTAGGAAGTTTCTATGAATTTTTTTTTGTATTTAATAAGTTTAATTTCACTCTTTTGACCTTTCTGTATAATGTAATGTAACCCTTTGAAGTAGTTTTTTCCTAGTTTTTTTGAGTGTGAAAAACTTCTATACGGAGTTTTAAAAATATTCAGAGAGAGTTTCTCAGTTTAGTATTTGTTACTGCACTGCATGTTCCGTCATACTCAGATTCACGTTCATCTCCAACAGTGGAGATGCATGCAAAACTTGCATATACGGTAGTGTCTCGATTAACAGAAGTTCCTATTATCTGAGCTGACCTAAACTGCCATTACCAGTAAAACTGTTGAACCATTTGCTTGAGGACCTAGATAATGATCTAACAGTTGTTAAAGGCCTAAAGAAAATTAATCTCAAAGATCCTTTTTTTACTGGTTGGGTAAATCATGGAGTGACATGAAAGAATCTACACTAAAAATAAGGCTGGAAAAATGTCACCCTGAAAAATGATATCACCGGCCAATTGAAAACCCAAGACAATTTATTTATTATGTCCATGTTATCCGAGATTTTGCTTATCTGAGGTTGCTACTGACACATTTATTTGGTTAATGGAGACTCACCTGTAGTTATGAAGCTGTAATCATGGGGAAGGTGATGCACCGTGTGTGCACGTTGTTGTACAGCCTTGGGCCGCAAGCTGATGATCCCCATGAAGAGGCCCCCCGGCACAGCGACCAGCAAGAGCCAGACCCTCCCCCGCAGCATGGGCTCACGAACGCGCAACAACGTCCCGGTGCCTGCTCCCAGCAAGCCCAGCTCCACGCCACCGGCCATCAAGCGCCAGCTGTCTGTAAGTGCTCGTTGACCCTTGCTTGAATATAAAGGCGGCTCGAGTAGAAATTATTCGTGAAAGGACATCCATATTCTTTCGTTGTCAACACAACCTCGTGTCTAAAAAAAATAATCACATTTTCGGTAGTCATTTGTTTGCACTTGAAGATTTTTCATACTTTTTCAAGCCAAAATTAATTTTTTCAAAGCTCAAGTTAATTGTTTTAAAGTATTAAATTAAATATAGCAGAAGAGATAGGAAATAAAATATGCTATCTTAGCTTCAGCAGTTTATAAGCTGTAACAATTTTCTATAGGTTTTCCTTCAAAATGTTACTTTGTTAAAATATAGGTCAGTTATATAATTTAGTGGAATTCCTGAAGTTGACAGTGAGAGGCTCCTACAAATAATATCCCCTGTGAAGTCATTGGCATTTATTATTAAATTTATTCTTGTGAATGACTACAACTGAAATAACACTGTTTATAAACACCATTTTGTAGTCTTTGTAAAATTCTAAACATGCAGTCTATGCTTTAAAGAAGGCCAATTTTCATTTTTAAAAAAAAGTAAAAAAAAATTGTCTAAATAAATACAGCATCTATTTTTTTTCTATCTGTGTAAGCAGCAGTTAGCTGGCTTACCAAAATATAGCGTCACAAACCTATTACAGGCCAAAAGAATGCATGTAATGATGCTATATACTCGTCCTTTTACCAAAGGGTGCATTGGTGATTTTGTAAAGACCTTACAGCCATTCAGAAGGTCAACAAAAATGGCTGACATCCTTTAAGATGCATGTTTCAAGGATCTTTTAAGCTAAAGGGTCTTTCAAATAGGAATTCAGTAACAGTACCTGTATCTGGGGTGGATTTGTTTCGTAAGGTTTTACGCTGCTGGGTTACGCGTAGAGGCTTAAAGCGATGGGACCCTTTTGATCATAGTGGGCTCCGAATTGCTGGTCTGCTCATGTATTTGTCATGTTGGGGTGTTGGGATCGAACCCTCGACGTGAGGTGTGGTGATCACGACCACTCAAGACCCTTAAATGGAACGGAATAACTATTCTTTGCTCTCGTACTTGTTGTAAGTTATTAAGCTCTAAGTGGTGCATAAATAGGTTTTTATCGACAAATGACATATGGCTTAAAATTGAATTAAGTAGTTGGCATTGCTCAAACAATTTCTTGTAGGTGCAGAAAAATTTCTATGTTGTATGGAAAGCAAAATCACAGTCACGACAAGAAACAGCATATCTGTATAGTTCTTGCTAAGAGGTACTTGTACGCAGTCTTTGTGTGTACAGTCCATTCAGGCTCATCTCAACACTTCTGAAATCAGCTTTTGATAAAAGTCACTGTCAGTAACAGCACGCAATTCATGGTTGCAATGTGGACTGATGATCGTTAACTGTCAGTTCGAATTGTAGGTGTGTGGGTGTGTGGAGAGAAGCCAGGAAAGGTGAAACTGTCTCAGTTCAACCTGTTAGTCCGAACTAAAGGCAAAACTGTTTATGAACCCCTTAGACTTTCCTGGTTCATTTTTTAATTTTTTTGTTTTACAGTGCTCATGTGTGTGTGTGTGTGTGGTGTTCCAGGGGCCTAGCAGTTCGCCCGTGAGGAGGCCAGGGAACCACAGCAGTAGCAACAGAGGCACGCCATCCCGCCGGACATCCACTCCTGCCCTCAAGGGGGTCGATCCCAAACTTGCTCAGATCATCCTGGACGAGGTGTTGGAGGGAGGTGCGCCAGTGCACTGGGAAGACATTGCCGGCCAGGAGGTACGTGCCCCGAGTGTTGCCACGCTGCACGGGTGACGATGGAGGTGATAGGCCTGGAGGCAACCGTCACGGGGCGATGGGCACTGCGTGACTGAGGCATCCTGAGCTTTCGCGGCAGTTTGCCATTGCCATTCGCAGTGTGGACACATCTGGAAGAAAACCTACGACCTTTGGCTCATTAGCCAGAATCTCTAATCACTGACCCCATATGTTGGACATCTGGCTCTGTGTAATCAGATGGATGTATTAATTGTTCTCTTACAGGTGAGGAATAAAGGGTTTGAAGCATGGGGTAGATATGTATACATATTTATATGGGTAACCAGGTGAAGCTTTTTCTTCAGCTCACGGTCAGCGCTGTGTTGGTTAGGTGCCCAAAACATTGGCTGAAGTGTAATGTTTTCATTGTGGAAACGGTTTTTAAGTAACTGAATTTTATGGAAGGTACTGTTTAATGACTGTGATTCTAATTCATACTTACTAACCATCACCACTTGAGGTCAAGCACCAATTCAACAATGTTTTGGGTGTGACAATATGTCATTGGCTAGATAAAATAGTGCCTGCAACTAAATCATAGCATAACGTCCTCTGACAATACCTAACTTCGTAGTCTAAAGTAAGAACTTTGTTGCTTATGCCACTCATTGTGGAACTTACTTTCTTGAAAACTAAATAAACGCTCTCACATCTCAAGTTGACTAGCGTCACATTCTATATAATTAAAATACTCGTATTTCATTTTAATAACTCGTCACATGTGTTCCACTATCTTAAATTAGTTTAATTCAAAATTTCAAGATATACTGTCAACAGTCTTTAAAAATATCAGGTTACTATCATCACTCAAAAGGAAACTGTAATATTTGTTAAGTCTGGGTGCTATAGAAAACTTTATAAGTAAAAACTAAGCTCAAATCAAACTACTATTACTTAAACTCAAGAGATAATTAAAACCAATAGAAAAGCATAGTTTTACTATATATTCTCCAAAACAATGACAACTAGATATCAGCATATACTACTCCCAGTTCATAAAAAAAACAACTTGGTTACAAAAAACTCAATGCCAAATTAAACAATTTGTTGATCAAATACACTTGACATCTGTAAATCAGTTGGTTTCGTGTTTTCAAGTTGACTAAAAATAATAACTTTAATCATTTATGTGTGATAGTGTTCAAATATTACAAATTACTTTTTGCACAACTAGTCAGTCAGTACAGTAAATAAACAACAGAAAGTTAATAGATAATCTCTGGAATATAGTGAGAAACTAAATTTTTTAATGTTAAAATATGGTTTCAAACATCTATTAGCAATTCATGTGAAAAATTAAATTGAAGAAGCAATCAAAGTTAATCTGTCTAACTTTTCGAAAGTAAATGCTAGTTACCTAATATTATGTAATGTAACATTTACACTGAAACAAAATGACAAGTTTTACATACCATGGACCATACCTTAATTTGCCACAATACAATGTGAATTTTGTGGAGAGTCCAATCGTCAGAAATAATTACAACCTTGACTTGTGGAGCGAAGCGATTTCTGATTGTCGGTTGACCTTGTGAATCCCGGTAGCGGTGAATGTTCGATGAGGTGTGGTCACAAAGTTGAATATGATTTGAAGCAGTGGCTTGCCGCAGACACCAAGAGTCCTCTCGATGAGACTGACGAAAAATTCACAGCACTCGGATGGATCGTCATGTCATCATTCTTCAGAATGTCGTAGTTCAAGCGTAGTGTTGACAGTGTATCTCTTGACTTGATTATCCACATGTCCCTTAGAATTATGTTGGTGGAGTGTATACCTTGACTAGCTCCATAACTCATTATTGACAAATAATTCACTCAAAAGTTTGTTCTACCAACAACGACGATTCTTTAACGGTCCTTTGCTCTTTCTTTATAATTCTTGCACAAACCATATGTAGACCAACTGGAAGTGTCTATCAAATGAGCAAAACTTCTTGTTTTTTTTTTTGTTTTTTTCCGCTCCCAGTCAGTAGTTTTTAAGTAAAATAATAAAAATTAAACTTAACAAAAAATATTGTATAGGTCCAATAAATTTCAATATAAGAAGTATGTTTATACAGTTTTCATACATAAAGGTTACTCCAAAGACTATTAAACATCAGTATTATAACCTGGTATTACTCTATGAGCTTTAACAAGAAAGAAGAAAAATAATTAAATAATAATTAAAAGTTATGAGAATATTTCTCCACAATGGTTCGAATGATAGCCTAATTTGTTATACTTTATACCCCTAATACACATCTCTTATTTCACCACTTAGTCTCTCCATAAAATAATAATATCCTAATTAGCCCACTTTTACACACATCTATTGTTGGTCTGTGTCCACACACCACTATTCCAGAATACTTTCTCACCACCATTCATTCGTACCTTGCGTTGCAACCGGCTCCTCAGGTCCTGCTCTCTTCTACTCAAAGCCTCTTTTCCAGCCGAACAGTCGCTCGTAACCTGGAAGTTATACTTAATTGCTAACCAAAAGACTGACTCGACTGGTCCGTTGACGAAGTTATATACCCCACAGGAATGGCTAAGGAATGTGTCTATGCTTTTCAACCATGCTGCAAAAAATGTCCTTTATTTGCTGCCCAGAAATGTGTCTACAAAACAATTTTAAAAGGGGTGGTTAATTCGTAACAAATTTCAGTACGTACGTATAATTATAAATTCCTTGTCTACAGTTCATTTCAGATTCACTAAGCAAACAGCAAGTAAAATTATCTACTTTTCTACTGCATATTTTTATTTTGTAATATTGTATGTATCAAAGGCTAGAATCTGACGTTATGCAAGCAATGATCGCTTCGTCACATTAAATTTCTTTCTCTGTGTGTTGTTGACTACAGAAGAAAAAGAGTGGAAGAGGTCTAGCATTGTAATAATTGTTTTGTGTTGAAGCAGTGGATTTATTAATTCACCCTTGCTCCTGGTGGAGCCAGCTAAGCTAGTGGCCAGTCTTCCTCTGGCTCTCCATACTGTCTTGTTTCCCGATATGTATCTTCTACCCACTTCTTTTTTCCTAATTTTTGTAATTTTTTTATACTTATTATCTTATTCCCCATGCCATCTCTCTATTTTTTTTTACGTGTACCAATTTTAATGTGTATTCATTTGAACTGGTTGATAAAGCCTTATTGATATTAGTAAAACTCAGGCCACTGATATTAATTTATATTAAATTATCTTGTTGAGGAAGAAAATGTAATATATGACTATTTTGATCTCCCATTCATTGTTAATAATGGTAAGATCTGAAGTACTTAGGTAAGAGAGTAACGTTTCTTATGTCATTTTGAATTTGTGGTCCGTATGTGATTCACATCATTATACTTGCTGTTTGCTAATCGGTCTATGAAATTCGTCGATCCAGTGAAAGGTCTTAAATCCAGCACGCTCAAGCCCTCGGCCATGCCCAGATTAGTGATTTCACTGGTTTATCAAATGTCATTGTGGTTTTAAAGGGAACATCTAGTGTGAAAATGTGAAATGTGACCTGCTAAAAAAAATAGGAAACACTGCAGTGAAACGAAAACTGACAGTAATGATGAACTCTGAGCGAACTAAAAAACGTCAGCAGCTCCATAATGTCCAAGGTAACCTGCAAAAAAAATCTGAAAAGGAGCAGCTCAATTAGTGCCAGATTGCAGTGTGTGCCGATTGTATAATCCCAGATTGAAGACTCACATTGGTACAGCTGCAGTAACTGGTCCTTGCTTGTGACGGCCGCCTGCTCCGCGGTGTGCTCGCAGGTGGCCAAGCAGGCCCTGCAGGAGATGGTGATCTACCCCGCGCTGAGACCAGAGCTGTTCACGGGACTGAGGACGCCCTCGCGGGGCCTGCTGCTGTTCGGGCCGCCGGGCAACGGCAAGACGCTGCTCGCCCGGGCCGTCGCCACGGAGTGCAACGCCACCTTCTTCAGCATCAGCGCCGCCAGCCTCACCTCCAAGTACGTCGGCGAGGGGGAGAAGCTGGTGCGGGCGCTGTTCGCGGTTGCCAGGGAGCTGCAGGTACGCTCGCCGGCTCCTCTTCTGCCGATCATGGCAAGGCTTCTACAAATCTTGTGTTTTTTTTTTTTAATATTCAAATTGAATGTCCAAATTATTCATGAATATTCATTGAATTGAATCTAACATATATTGAAAACTTATTTTTTTTCACATTCACTGGAATTCAAGAGAATTTAAAGCTAAATATAGTAAAATACATACAATCATAATAGAGTAGTAGAAAATACAAGAATAAAAAAAACCTGGCAATGCATTTTTTAAGCCAGTAAAATTTTAAGTTTTAAAAATGTTTTGTTGATCTTAATGTTTACATATATACATAAAAATAAAGTATTTTTAATAATATTTTATTCGTAATCACAGATTATTTGTTACATACTAAAAGTTTTTTATTGTGGTGCAGAAAACAAATCAGAATGATTTTTTTTTTTTCATTAAAAAAGTTTTTGGAATGAATGCTACTTGGTGTATCTATTGACTATTGGTAACAAATAATCAAATATAAAATTATTCACTAATATAGAATATTTTATGAATACTCATGCAGGCCTCTATTATTTTTGATAACTTACCATTTCTCTGTATTTTAAAAGCTCGTCTTATTCTAGCAGTAAAAATTGGAAAATCTCATATTCTTTGATTGTCGCCATTGGTGGCCTGAGTTTTTAGTTACTTCTTGGCTTTTTGGTTAGACCACGTCTGTTGAAATGATGATGCACCAGATGTTTCAGCTGCCATGCTGCAGCCATCTTCAAAGGCGATCAAAAACTGAAGGCCAGATGTCCTAGCATAGTACTTATGTAGGGTTGCCCACAGGGATTAGTTACAGATCAGATGGAACTTAAGCCATCCTAACACGCACGTTCACCTTGTACCATTATGGTATGAATGTCTTGAATGTGTACATTTGTTATGTTGTGTAGGTAGTAGCATCCAGCTTGAGTTATTGGTAGCCTACCAGTTTACTTTCTGCAATATTTCTAAATTTTCAGAACTACCTTTATTAAGGGGAGCGAGTACCTTTTTTGGTTCACATGTATTTTAAATGGGAAAACCACCCTTAATTAGGTACAGTTATTTTGAATTACACTGGTCCTACCAACTTGCGATTTTTACTAATTATTTAGCAAACATCATTACAACTTCCCTACCAGAATAGTAAAATTAGCACCTTTAGTTCACAAGAAAAAAAAATCTTAAATTTTAGAGTAATTATTATTATTTTTTAAAATGAGAAATTAATTTTTTTAAATAGTAAAATAACACTAATTTTTATCAGATTGGTAACATAGCCTTATATAGCAAAAAGAAATATTTGTGCCAAGTTTGAAGTCTGTAGCTCAAATAGTTTTTGAGAAACATGTACCTTAACATGAAAAAACAACACTTTCGGAAAATCAAGTTTTAAGATGAAGGTGCACCTTTTCATTTCAAAACCCTCCTGGACAATAACATTCGCTGTCTTCCCTCTTCCTTTTTCCCAGCCTTCTTTTCACTCTTTTCTTTTTATTTTCTTCTACAACTTCTTTGTCAGCCTTTTTTCTTCTTTCTGCATCTATTTCCTTGAGACCATTCATCATAAATTTCCCATCTTTGATGTTCAATCTCTCCAGAACATTGGCTTTGGCAACAGAACCCTCATTGAAACAAATCACTGCATCAGCGACCCCAAGTTTCATGGTCTGGAGCCCAATGTAGACTGTTTTTGGAAGCCTTTGCCATATTGTGCTGTTGAAACTCTCGTTGGGATTTTGAGTTTTCCCGTGGAGACACCGCTTCAAGAGGTCTATTTTGGATAAGTCTTTGAAAACTGGTTTTATAGCATCCATAACTGCTTCTGGCAGTGAGTTCTGGTGTCTGTATTCATTTTCTTGATTTTTTGCTTTAGCACTATTGAATTTGCACCAAGAATTTGCACCAGATGGACAAAGGAAATGCTGAGGGTTTGCATCTGTTGATTTCTTATGAAAATAAGTTGCCCAAATAGCTTTCCTCATAGCTTCTGTATCAGTTAGATTTTTCCTTATGGCCTGGCCATAATAACGCTGTATCTGGTCTATTTCAGCATCAGTGAGTCTTCCTTTTACCCCAAACCCCTTTACCATCACTAAGTTTTTGTCCTTTCATATCACGTTTCAGCCGTCTTAGTCGGGTGCCAACACGTTTCTGTACATGCCCAACACATTCAAGCTTGGTAATCTCAATATGATTTCCATAAGGCTTGTTTCCTAGAACAGCAGCAAATCCTTTAGAATTTCCATCTCCTAAGTACTGAACATAACGCAGGCCAAGTTTATTTTCAGATCGAGCACATAGAGTAGTGGCTCCAGCAACCTCCATACCTCCACTTGAGCCCTCGTAATTTGCCGCACATGCCTTTTTGTGCTCCTCCATTTTCTCTGGATTTTGTACATTTGTTTTGTGAACACAGCCAGTACAAAATTTAGAGAAGCATTCAAAATCTAACACTTTGCCTGTGTCAAAAGAGGTTACAGTCACCACTCCATTCATAGATGTGTGCCCCCGCTTTTGCCATGTACCATCAAAAGCAGCAGCCACATCTGATTTTCCTTCATTTTTCATAACAACCTCTTTTGCTGCATTTCTCATAGATGCGTCACAAACTTCAGTAACAGCTGCAAGAAGCTTTGTGTTGTATTTTTCAAATTTTGTGTTTGGTGCTGACAAATTCATTACAGCTGAAAAAATCTTCCCAGATGCTTTACCTCTGCCAATGGAACGAAGTGCATATGCATATCTCAGATTTATTTCATACATATTTCTAATGCACTTTGAACTCATTCCTTGTCCATTTTCGTCGCAAATACTACATTTTATTACAATTCTATGAGCCAAACAACATTTGAACTGTTCATCGAGAGTCACCACAAGGCTATTTTCACTACCACAATATTTACACTTTGCTGAAGACTGTACTAACCTAGAAATAAGTTCTAAATCAACAATGACATTCACACCAGTCTCTTCATCAAAATCTTTTTGAAGTTTGGAATGTTTCAGTTTTTGCGAACTAGAAGACTTCTTTGGACTTATTTGCACAGAATCTGTATATGTTGATGCTGAACACCTACTTTTAGAATTATGTTCCTTTGTATGTTGATTACCTCTGAAAGTCCGTTTTGGATTGAATTTCCTTATCCTTGCCATGATTGTAACCAGATACAATAATACACAATGTAGTCCTACTAACCAGTTAGCACAAGATAATCATAAAATGAAATAAAACTCATGACTGTTACACCAACACAAATAAACACAACAATGAATGGGTTAGTTGTTTACCCAAACAAAAGAAAACCAATTTTGAAGTGTTGCCAACTTAGGATAATATTGAGGAATGTGCTGCCAACTTTGTAATAGGAATTAGAAATAATGCAGACATAAATATAGTGATAAAAATTGTCAGTGAATAAATAAAACCATAAAACAAACATTGTAAGGTTCCAGGCCTTCAGTATCTCAAAAAATGGAAACATCACAATGTTTCAAATACATTTATGGTCTAAAAATATATATCAAAATGTTAAGTGTCATACATCATTTAAAACAGCAGGAAATTAAGTTTTTTTTATAAAATAAATTTGAAATTTTGATTTTTTCAATAAAAAAAAGGTACTCGCTCCCCTTAAGTTATTTTGCCACTTATTGAAATTGTGTTGGTGGACTTTGTAGTCTTTCTCCATGGTGCATTGTGTGATGATTTGTTGTCGTCAGCCATCCATAATCTTCATCGACGAGGTCGACTCGCTGCTGTCGGAGAGGAGGGAGGGAGAGCATGAAGCTAGCCGCCGGTTGAAGACTGAGTTCTTGGTGGAGTTTGACGGCCTGCCGTCGAGCTCGGAGGAGCGAGTGCTGGTGATGGCTGCCACCAATCGCCCTCAGGAGCTGGATGAGGCTGCGCTCAGGTGAGGCCATGTTGTCTCGTGGCCAGGTTGGCTTATTAGCTTACTGGCATCGCTTCTACCAATAACTTATGGAGCCATGCACTTATTTATGCTAGGCTCTACATTCATGTGTGCTTAGGGAGGCTGTACCTTAGTGGAGGTGTTTTCCAAACAGTAGAGCTGGGCCGATGCCGATCCCCGATCGTAATAATCGGCCGATTTTGTTAATTTTGCCGATCATAATGATCGGCAAAACGTAGCCGATTATTTGAGCCGATCATTGGTATCCTACTGCAAACTTATAACATTGAATAATTACCTATATCTAACGAATTTCCATGTTTGTTTACGGTACTTTTCGGGAAGAAAATTCAATTATTCATCGAAAAATAATAGGATTTAATAATTTAAAACTAACCGCACACGAAAAAAATATACCAATAAAGTAAACAAACAGCGTATGTTTTATAAACATTGAACAGTTACATACCTAAGTATCAATTTCCACGTATATTTACGGTACTTTCGGTAAAATAATTTTCCATTATACTATTTGCAAAGTTATTTATCATTTACGAACCGAAAACTATGTATTTGTTTAGCCATTTACGGTTAATATTACCGCAATGGCGAATGGCGACTGTTGTTTAGGTTGGTTATGTGACGCCAGAGATTAGAGTGACGCGCGTCGTGCGACGGAAATCGTACAGATTAATAGCGCTAGTAGTCTTGTGGTTAGTCTACCTCTTCGGGAATTCATCTATTTAGTTTTTTCTCGCTAAATATGGCCTATTGAAAGTTTTGTTTAGCGAAATTAATCTTCTTACCCTGTTTAGCGGGAAATAGAGCTTATTTTTCTTTTGTATAAAAACCTGGTTGAAGAAGAGTTTTGTTCCCCATTTAGTGGTACAGTAGAACCTTGTTAATCCGTGATGCGCTAATTCGGGAATCGGATAATCCGGGACGATTTAAAAGTGCAGAAAAAAAAGAGAATCTAAAATTGTCAGAGCTTAAAATTTACGTCACGCGGGCCGGTGGCCGGCAAACACTGCAAGCCATCGCGTGGGCCGTCAAACTCTGCTACGCTGTTTGTACCGACCCTTTGTGTCGCCCCCCTTTCAGCTGTCACATTTGTCACTCTTTGAACTTGAGGGGATGTCCTGACTTCTGCTTCCCGTCTCCCGTTTGTTTGAATGTTGTTTCACGTGCTGCTGAGTTACTTTCCGCCCGCCAACGCACAGCAGGCGCCTGGCGAGTGACGTGTCTGGCTGGCATTCGGCTGGTCGAATGAAGGGAGGGGGGTGGGGTGCTACCCAATATTTATGTGTGCAAGGTCAGCACGATCTTATCTTTCTCTCTTCGGCTGTTGTAAATGACCGTGAACTAATGGCTAGGCAGTGCCGTATTTTTTTAAGCCGAGACACTAATTCGAAGACGACCCTTACCGTGAACGGATTATCCGGGTTTATTATTAGTATTATTTTTTTTACAGAATTTCTATCATCCGGGCATCGGCGGGTCCCAATTAACATGAATAATGGGGAGTTTACTATTTTTATCCATCTGCTGCCAAGGCGCAGTAAGCCTCAGGAGATGTTACATCACATGACCTTGGCCTTAACCCAGCTGCACGCTGGTGTCTAAGAAGCTTGACAAGACCTTCCGGGCTTATAATCGCTAGTCCGTGAAATTCGGTAATCCGTGATTATCTTGGTCCCGACCATTACGAATTAACGAGGTTCTACTGTATTTCGTATTCACAAATTAACTTACAATCGGGAATTATTGAAAGTTTGTTGGCGGCACTGGGGGGAATAAAATTATCATAGCTGACGTCTACCGGCACACACGGATCACAGAATGACGGAGTTGTGATTAGGTTGAAGATTTGGTTTGACCTTATTACATTTTAACGCAGTTAATTGTGTGTACGTGTGTGTGGTGATTTATAAGTAATAATGTCAATGAAAAGTAGTTTTGTCTGGGAATATTTCACCGTTTATAGTGATCCATCAAAAGCAACGTGTAATCAGAGGTACTTGAAAGGCTCTAATCGGCTCAGAAGATCGGCAAGATCGGCAGCAGATGATCGGCATCGGCATGATCGGCAAAATAGGTGATCGGCCCAGCTCTACCAAACAGTTTGATGCAATTGGCTAGTGCTATGGTCCCTTTTTCCCGAGTAAGATTTAAATAATTCACCATAAAGATATATCACAATATACATTGTGATAAAAAAAATAAAGGTCTTTCTTCGTGGTGTTAATATTAATATAATTTCCGAGGCACAGTAAAAATTATCAATATAATTATCACTTTGTAGTAAAAAAAACACTTAAATGGTTATTTTAAATCATTTTTGGAGATAAGAGGCCTCTAGCACCATAGGTTTATTTTTTACACTCCTCAAATTTTAAAAATGATTAATGTTTAAAATATTTTACAGCATATTTTTATATTTTTTAGATCTCTTCAACTTATGTTGAATTAATTTGTTTTATAAGTACTGTTGTCATCCTCACCACCACCATCCATATTTGTTAGCAGCTTGCTACCGGGTCATTTCTCCCAGTCTACATCTCTGTTCCATGCACCTCTTTTGTTTACTGCTACTCTGATTCTTGCACCTGCCAATATTTCCTCTTTCTCTTCTCTCCTAATTTTTTTTTATTATATCTCTGCTGTCATTAAATGCTTTTTGCAAACTTAATTCCCATTGCCTCAATGATAATCTTGTGTCATTCTGTACATTCTTTAATCTAACATCTTTTGAACTGCTCATATTCAATATTTTTCTGGTGATTTCTGGCATTTGTCGACTTTCGCCACAAGGTCGTGTTACTGCACTGATGGCATTTTGAGTTTGTCAGAATATGTTGTACTTTTCCCCCCCCTGCCACCATAAGAATTCCCTGTTACCTGGCATGTTATATATTGCACATGCAACTGATATCGGATACTTTACCCATTGAAATTTTGTTTTTAGAGAACCTTATTGCAGCTTGTTTTTTTTTAGATTCTAATTGTACTTTGTATTAATTTTTTTTTTTTTCGTTCCAACTATTTTGATTTTCGGTAATCCCGCAAAATCCTTAATCTAGCATGGCGGTGGTCCCTAACGTGCTGAATGAAAGATCTTTCTCTGCATAAACGTTTAACGTGGGACTGGCCATGACGGGTGCGGTGCAACGCTGTGTGCAGGAGGTTCTCGAAGCGCATATACGTGACGCTGCCCGACCAGACGACCCGCGTCCTGCTGCTGAGCCGGCTGCTCGGCAAGCACCACAGCCCGCTGTCGGGGGACGAGCTGCAGCGGCTGGCGCGTCTCACGGACGGCTACTCGGGCAGCGACCTCACCAGCCTGGCCAAGGACGCTGCCCTCGGTCCCATCAGAGGTCGGTCGCACCTGGTCCAATTGTGACGAACTCAACTGCTTTGTACACATGTTTGTAACGTTGAAGGAATCCACCAGTTTGAATTTGCATTCATTCAAATCAGGGGACAAAGCCTTATTGATAAATTGTTTGGTTTGGAAAACCAGTAAACTTACAATTATGTGAACTACAATTCATTGCTAATAATGGTAAGATCTGAAGTACTAAAATAAGATACCAGCCTTTCTTTGTACACAGTTATGTATAAATAGTTCTTAATTTTTTATTAATACTTTCATATTATTTCTAGCTATTATGTTTTACATCATTATACTGAAAAAAAAAAACTTTTTAAAACGACACAGCTTAAGATGTTTTTCGCCTCTGAAATGTCAGATTAATATTGCATCAAAAGTTTTTCATACCATTAATCTGACATCCGTCTTTTAACACGTTTTTGGAGTATTTAGAATTTCTTGTTAAATAAGCACCAAATAAACACAAAATTACTCCAAAAATTCATTGTATATCAAAAATCCTTGCATAATACATGCTTGAATGCATTGTAACTGTAGTGACAACATTTGTGTTGTAGTCAAATAACAATAACACAAAAATGTTATATTCTGTTTCTCAAATAATGGTGTTTAACATAGCGCAATTTTCAGAGGTTACTTTCTGTGTATTCATGCATCCTATAAACAATCCACCATTTCAAAACAAATTACAATGGGGTAAAAACATTCTTAAGCACTATCAAAAACATTAACTATTCTTGGCATTTAAACATACGAGTAATCAAAGCTGTCTCTCAAAACTGTAGCTGATAAAATAGCATGGATTTGTAAAAATACTTAATATTTTTGTTGTTTCAAAGTTCAAGGGAAATAATAATATGGGCTATACGCTTTTGTTTCCTCAAGCATTATAAAGAGAAAAATATAAGACTAGAACTATGGACTACAACAGATTATGCTGACACGCTTTTGCCATGGACAATAAAAGAAGTGCATGCGATAGTTGCCACAGTGCATAAATCGCTAGTTACAATCAATCTACCACCATCCACGCAATAGTAGCTTAGTTGCCTCATTTATCTATGATAAAACGGATGTTGCGACTCAAAAAATATGTAAATAAAAGTTCCAGACTTGAGAGGAAATTGTACTTAATGTTTCTGTATATTGTTGAACTAAAATTCAGTTTGTGTGGCTGCCGTTAACCAAAACAGGGGATTCTAGTTTTTAAAATGTAAATTGGATATCTTTTGTCAGTTTTCCTCTTTTAGAGCTGTTATTAAAAAAAATTCACATTATTTTGCAGTTTGCTCAAATTTCCTCTCCCTCTAAAAATGCTGCAAGTAAACTTCAATTCCATATAGAACATACTTCTGTTTATTTTCCATGTATCACAGCTATTTAACCCATGAAAGTAACACCATTTTTAGTACTACCGTTTTTATAAGTGTTCCTACTTAAGAAGCAGTTTCCATTATTTTCTTAACAGGGTTTCACTGTACTTGCTTGTAATGATCAGTAATAACAAAATTGTGTAAGGGGCCTAACTTATGATAATATTTTTAATGGGTCCCAAAATGTTCTTTCAATCAATGTAACGTAAACAAAAGTTCTGATACCACCAGGGTAAACCTGGACTAAAAATGAATGAGGTAAATAAGGATGCTGGTTAGGGATGGAAGCGGAGGGGATGGGGAGATGAGGGTGCTGGGTTCGTGATCTTCGCACTTGTCGCCTGCCTGTAAGGTTTCTTTGGAGTTAGTCATAGAGTCCTTCAGTTAATACACTGACAGGTATTTTCCAGGGACCTTCCTATTTATTCATCATCTCATCTCTGCATGTATGTACATGAAATCTAGTAGCTGTAGGTTCTACTCTACCTGAGGGTCGAACCTAGAACCTCACTGCTAGCACCCGCCGCTCTGCGTATTGCTGTAAGACTTGCAGACTCTACTCTGCTTCTTAGTTGCTTCACACATTTCTAGTACACTTAGTAACCTAGCAATATTGCACTGGCCTCACATCGGCTCTTTGTACCCAACAATCTCGTGTCTTTGCATAATGAAATATCTTCTTGGAACTCCCCTCACCTCTGCCGCACAGCCAAGCAAGGGCTGTAATTCTCGGCACGCGGTCAATGCACCAAGACTTGCTGACTCGACAACTGTGCGTCGTTGTTTTAGCAGAGTTGAAACGAAACAATTTCTCTGAAATTATATTCCCTTACAATTGGTTGCATCCAAAGATTCTAGATACTTAGTAGAGCTGCATTGAGTGAGTGCTAATTGGCTGGGACATTAATTTTTAACGTTTGCAATAAAACAAATTTTTATGTAATTTAGAATTTTTGTTATAGCTAACATGAATTTAATACTTTCTAGGAAATTGTGAGAATTCACATCCAAAAACAGGAAATACTGCAGAAACTTTTAAAAATGAATTTACTGTGATTTAAATGATAATTTTGGGTTAAAAAAATTGCAAGAAAACAATTAAAAAGAAAACATGTGTGATTGTTCTAGGTACTATTCTTTGGTTTTTATCAGTCCGTATCATCTGCAGTTTAAAAGTTTAAAACAGCGACTATATACGTGACTGAAATACCAGAATTTAAACGTTTTTCTGTTCCTACATACAATAGTCTACTACACTACCATTGTAAATCTACAAATTAAGTAACGCGATTGAGAGTTAATAATTTCATAGTATTGTATAATATTCATAATGATAATAATGATGATTTATTCTTTTTTATTTTATTTATAATTTGAGTGCATGCCAACAGTCATAAACATTAATAGGCAGGCACTTAACAAATAATACAAAGTTCATAGACAATCACATAATGAACATTGGACAACTTAAACTTAAAATAGAATGACAAATGCAAATAATGACACTAAAAAAATAAAATACAAAAGAAACAATTTTAAATAATTAAATAAAATTAATAAAATATATACATTATAATTAAATAGTTACTGAACTACCCTAAACATGTGAATTCAAAATGTCTTTCATTGAAATTTTTTTGATTTTAAAAGCAGTCCAAATCTTATAACATTTTAAGCAATCATTGCAGTTATCAGTGCTACATTTGGGTAACTCATTGACTTTTTGAGTTCGAAATAGTTGTAAGATTCTGTGTTAGAAAACCGGAACTCTTAAGTCCCATTTTGTTTAATATAGATAAACACTTATAGACACTTGTAAAACAATTAATCACTAAAACAGTATCTGCCACATTTCTTCTAAACTGCAATGCTTGCATGTTTAGGGTTTCCAGGGTTAGGTCATAGTTAAATTGCTCTAGCTTATCATATACTAAATGTTTGTTGAAAATGTATCCAAACTTTTTTTTGTATGTTTTCAAGTCTTTTTAATACTTAGTTCTAGATGACTGACATTGAGTTTTTTGTATCATGTTATTTATTACATGTTTAACATTTTCTGTGTATGGTTTCCGAGAATATGTTATGATTTTAATCTTATTTACATTTAATTTCATTCCATTATTTTGGCACCATTTAGTTACATTATTTATGTTCCACCTCGAGCATTCCTGATGGTGCATTTGCATTCTTTAGCATAATGTACTGTTATGCAATTTTTTATTATATTATAGTATGTGTAGATATCATTTTGCAGAGTGATGCATTTATTTGAAATGCTGGTACTAATGATAAGCTGTACTGCTGTGTTAATTACCAAATTTTATTTGTATTTTTAAAATTAAGATGTAAATATCTAACTAAAAATTGACATAGGTTTACATAATAACTGGGGGAAAATAACACCACTTTTTGCCATAAAATAAAACCACAAAAATGCATGTCTCTACTACTCAGTATTATTTATGTACGCCTGACAGCATTGCTTCAATATTCTGATTGACTTTGAATGTGTGTGTTTTTGTTTTATTTATTTATTTAGTATATTGTCTTCAAGTTAGCTTTAAAAATAAATATATATATTGTTTCTACCACCCAAAATAAGGTAACTCTAGAAAACTATAAATTTTTCATTTTTGTTTATATTACATTAACTATTTTTCTTTTTGTGCGCAGAATTGAATCCGGAAGAACTGCGTTGCTTAGATCCTGGCAAAGTGCGCAACATTAACTTCCAGGACTTTGTGGATTCCTTGAAGCGAATTCGGCGTTCTGTGTCGCCGGGCAGTCTGCAGTTGTACGAGAAGTGGAACCAGGAGTTTGGCGACGTCAGCCTCTGATCTGTGGCTCCGCGCACTTGCCGCGAAGCTCCTGTAACTGTCGCTTAGTTAATGCTTCTGCTTCTCAGATGGTCGCGCCTGATCACTATCGCAGCAGAGGTCATGGTTTGACTCGCTTGTGGAATCCACTTCATGGAAAAAGAATAATACGTCCCTTCAAGAATTTAGTGAGAGTTGTTATTTTAGTTTGCTGACAATTATGGGGAAAAAAATGTATGCTTTTCAAGCAAAAATTTTGTGCGTTAGGGTTTCACAAAATGAAAGTATCTTAAAAACACAATATTTGTTACTTATTAAACATAGTTTTGTTATTGCAATTATAGATGTGCTTTTCTGTAGTATTCTTGCCAGTGGAGATAGTTCTGTAATAATGGTTATATGATAGTCATTATATTATTATTTTAGGAGGAATGTTACCTAGCAGTCACAATTCTGAATAGTTTTGTGTGGAAGTCTAATAGACTATAAAAAATGTTTTATTGAAATTTTTGTAATTTTGCACAATGCTGTAAGACTGCAAAGTGTTCTATTTTTGTGTTTGTTTCGTCGCAAATTTATTTTATGAGACTTTACTTGAATGAGACTTCATTTAAAATATATATTTTTAAATTTTATGTTATCTTGTAATATGCATCATACCATTTATGTATTTTTATGGCAATAATAATTTCAATTTGTGAAGTGCTTATATGCAACCATTTTCAAGCACATTTTATATTAGAACTCTTACTACCTTAAGTTTCTTGTACTGTGTAATTTAGCTTTTTCTACCACTATTAGTCAAAAAATGTTAATATTATTAACAAATATGTTCTTTGCTTTGTATGGTATAGTAGAATTTGTACATACAATTTTGTAATTGGTAGGCTTAGGAGAACAATTTTTGAACTATGAATAATTTATTTGTTTGTATAAGTCACACACAAACTTATATTTATTAGTGCTTGTGTTTAAAATAATTGTAGATATTGTAATATTTTCTGTAATATCTTCAGTGTACTACCACTTAGAATGAATAGCAGTTTTAATGTGTGTGTTGTGTTTTTTATTTGCTTTTGTTTTGCATGCAAGTATCTTTTGAGCTATGTAAGAAGTCAAAATCAAATATGGTTGTGATATTTCTCTCTCATAAACTTAATATTCTTAGCATGTTTTTATTTGATTAGTGGTTAATGTAATTAATGTTTTTGCATCATTTGGTAGTAATGAACTTAATTATATAACTTAAGAAATTCATGAAATTTCAAAACCAAGAATTACAAGTAATTAAGGGTGCCGCCTACTGGAGCAAAAATACAGTGCAGAGCATCAGGAAAAAAATACAATCTGAAAACTGCTCATGATATCTGAGGGGGGTACATTTACGAAAAGCATTTAAGAGTTTGCTGAGGGCTGATAAGTAGTTTGGTTTCTGAATTGAGATTTTAAAGTGTATTTTTATGAGTGAAAAAGGCAAAAGGCTTGTTTTTAGAGTAAGTTTTAGGCATAAAACAACCAATACAGATTCTTGAAAGCTCTTACACCTTTATCTTAATTTCTTCACCTCATAATGTTATGGTCACTGCTTAAATTTTATAGTTACCCTATGCTTGATGAGAAGACTGCATACCAATTCAGAGCCTTGCACTTAGAGGCGACACACTGCACTAGAAGCACCAGAAAGCATTGCACTTCTCACCTCACTAACACAGATACACCCCTGACTAGGTGGGCCCCTTAGCTAATCCTTCATTTATAAAAGAATGAAAAACTCAAACAACGAATTTTCACAAGAAAGAAAAATCTTTGTTTTGAAACAACTTTGTTGACTTTGATATCTACTGGCATTGGCTTTTTTATGGGTTGCCCTTTGCAGCTTTTTGGTATTATTGCACCTCAATTAGTATTTCAGTTATGCACTAGCAGGTCTTAAGCCTGTAGTGGCAATGGGAAACCACTTCACTGTTGTTGGTTGACATCAAACCTACAATTTCCTAAGTGCCTGCAATGCATTCTAGTACACATTCAAATACTACCTTTTATATCTAGGTCCCGGCCAGATAGATCACTGAATGTTATTCGTGCTGATAGGTTATGCGAATAGATGACATCTTGGTCCTACAGGTTTGGCCGTACCTGTTGGCATAGTGGACTGCCATATGCTGGCCAAGATGTTAAGTTGGCTGTGCGCGAATCTTGTAGGGGGTGAGCACCCAGCCTGTACAGCATGTGGTGGACTTAACTGGGTAAATTCAACAGTCAGTGATTGACAAGTGAAGAGAGGGACAGACTGGGTGGATGGTGGAAGATTGTGGGTTCTTCCTGCCCAGCAAGAAGTCATGGTGATTATCAAACAGGTTTTATTGGATTTAGGTTTCATGTGGTGTTCTGATTGGTTACTCATTCAACTATCTTTATTCCAGGAGACTTAAACTGTGACTGCTGAAGACAAGATTACATTATGCAATGAATACCTGCTGTCGAGTTGTAATCCCATATTCAGCACTGTTCTGATCAGGATAAGACATGCTGTGGAAATTACCATCCCCACCATCTTTTATTTTTTAATTGTTTTGACAAATTCATTTTTTTTTTTTTCCAAGTTTTTGATATAACAAAGCATAATTTATATCTTCCCAAGTTTTTACCTTCTAATAGTCTAGTATTCATTATTAGACTCCAGTCTGTAATTGCTAGAAGGAAAATATATTATTATTTCATGGGAATGAATATAACTCTCAAATCAAAAATAAATTTAAATTATAGTATGGAAACTTCTGCGAGTTGTGGAAATTCATTGAAAAATTCAAGATGGTGGGCCTGATCCTGCTTAAGAAATTGTGGGCTTATCTTTCAAAACATGCAACAATCAAGTGTTTGGTTGTCAGAATTGTTATTTATAGGGCCTGGAATTTTTCGCGATCGCGAATTTTGCGAAAATTCACGCGAATTTCGCATGAAAACGCGAAAAGTAAGTACATTCGCGAAAACCACAACATTTCTATATTACACTGCGAATATATCCCCGAAAAGTACCATTACAGTAGAATCCCGCCGATGCAAGCCCCCTCTGATGCGTCCATTCCGTTTATATGACTGTTTTTTGAGAAAACATGAAAAATTTGAGCAGAGAAAGTCGAAAATTTGAGTAAAATCGGCTGAAAAACAAGTCTGTTACACTTTGTTGGGCTCTATGTGTTCATGTTTATCTTGGCGAGAGCTGTACTGTAAGCAGCCAGGCATACAAAAGACGTCTAAAAATAGATACCACCCCTCTAGACTGGCCACGCGGCAGTGTCTAGACGAGCTCGGCGCCTCCACTATCGCACGAAAAGCCGTCTCAGCTTTCATGTTATCCAGTGGCGAGGCGTGAGGTTTACATGAGGGGAAGCAACTCCGTTCACCCCAAAACACGGCCGGGGGGGGCCCTCCCCCGGGAAAATATGGATTTCAAGGTACAAAAGGGTGCTATTTAAGTAGTTTTCTTAACCGAACATTGACTATTCCACAGGTAGAAAAATTTACATTTTTTTAAATTATAAATTATTTTTGAAAAATAATGTTTGACTTACATTATTCTGATAATAAAATACCTACTCTACATTATTTATATACTTAGTGGGAGTGTAGTATCATCAATATCTGGTACAAAATATATAAACAGACAACACATGGCAAAGTAAGTACCTACTAAAGAGAAGAACCTCATAAAAATGTACTAGAATAGTAAAAATTAAATGTTGGTATTTTTCGTACCAACACGAAAGAAATTAATTCTTCATACGTGATCAGAAACTCTGTTAACTAGTACGTGTACCAAGAAACTGGCCGTGCCGAACTGTAGCGGACATAGCCGCAGCAGTCGGCGGAAGAATTCCACCGTCTGCTTCAGCCATGTTCGCTTCAGTTCAGCAAGAAAGCGTTACCTTCGTAGCTTCTACCACGTATTTTTACAGCCAATCCCCTCCTCGAACCTTTGTACCATGCCACCCCCCTTCCGAAAGGAAACTACTGCGGCAGCCTTCCTGCTGAAAGCGGTCCTACCAGCGCTTCTAAACCTAGCAACGCTTCTAAAACAGCATGTTTTGTGTGTCAACGAGTTCTTTTCTTATAGCTCACAGCGCACAGTATTGGGTCCCAAGAAGATAGTGTAAAAAATACATACACCTAACTGCACGAGCCAAAGTAAAATACTATTCTGAATAAAATATTTATTTAAAAAATACATTGTCTGGAAACTGCCTGGGCAAGCACTGCTTGCCTTGCTTGCCCTGACGAGACGCCACTGATGTTATCTTACCCGCCCGGCGGCTTGACGTCATACGTGACGTGACGCGACGCTTACCTCTCCCATCCCCTGCTAATTCTTCAAGGCTCATCCCTCCCAGAGCCACAAACCATGTAAAAACAATTCCCCCCCCCCTCCCTCCATATCCAACTAACATTTCAACACATTCCCTCCCTTATTTCAACCTTCTGTGTGAGAAACTGTCAGCGTATTTTTTTTCTCTTTTTTTTTTTACGCTGCGAAGGGACGTGGAAAAGATAATTGCTTGAGCTGTCAAAATAAACATCGCTGACGGCAAGGGCAGGAGCGCATCCTGTCGGTCTGTCGCTGTGATTATCTACTCCAAAAACATGTCACAGCATTTCAGGTTAGCATTGTTATTTCTTTCGTTTATAGCCGAATGTTTTCTACTTGATCCACACAAGGTTAAAGTATCCTTTAACCCAAGTCTTGTGTTTCAGCATAATTACCTTATTTTTACATAAGCCGTGTTCGTGTATGGTTTTGATGCTCAAAATTGATCTGGGGTATAGTTCACACTAAGTTTCTTCTCATTTGTGCGCTGGGGTTTGTTCAAGTGGCAACCCCGTGTTCCTCCACTCCATTAAATACGAGCATATCAGTATCAGAAACATGGGTTTTATTGTACTGATAATAGCACAGTGATGTGCAAATTTTGCAACTGTAAAGTTTCATGGGATAGAAAAGATTTCATTGACAAACACCTAAAGTCGGCTAAGCATGTGGCATTGGCAGCCAAAAAAAAAAAAAAATTTGTAGTTGCAAACATCTATAGCAACGTGTCTGTTTTGTGTAACTGTTTTGGATTTAATTGGCTGTTATTATGCATATTAGCCTATTCCTAGTATACATGGATTGTTTATTAAATAATAAACTATTACAGCGAAACCCCTTATTTACGTTACCGTTATTTACGTTTTCCCGTTATTTGCACTATATTCTTCAGGTCCCGTTTGGTTCCCATATAGTCCAATACAATACTTTCTTGCGAATTACGTCTCAAAAATCGAATCAATCCCGCTATTTACGTCACGTAACAACCATAAACAACCAGAAAATACCGTGGAGCTAGTAGGCAATGAACATTTTAAATAGCAAAATATACATATTTTATAACATGAAAAGTTGCTTTTATTTCTAAACATGTAATAATTTAAGCCTAGGCGTGTAAAAGTACGAGTAATTATAGCAGGAGACAATCTAAAATGCACGAGGGAAAAACGTAAACTCATGAATGTACAAACATGGCTGCTTGTAAGTTCTGATACTGTATTTATGTCACAACTTAGCCGAAATACTGGTACGAGACATAAACTTCACAAGATAAAATGAGCGGTGTCTTGGTAACTGTTTTATACGTCTTTTATAATTTGGGAAGTATTGTACAGTTGACGCCATATTTTTTAAACTAACAATTTATTTCTGGGGATCGTAAATAATTAATTATTGGTACCAAGACATCATGATAATATAAACATAAACTTGAACATGTCACGGCAGCGAGAAAACTGGTGCGTATACCAATAAACTGGTATTAGAACTGGATAAAATTGGTACACGGGAGGTGGAGCTTATATTTTTTTCCGCTAAGCTCGCATCTATTGGTTGGCGGCTGATGGCGTCATGAGTCTGGGCGGAGCATAGAGTGCGCATGCGCCGCCGCGTCGTTACAGCAGCTGACCGAGTACAATGACCTTTCTCCGCGTTTGGCGCGCTATTGACGGTAAACATTCATCAATTTGCGGCCTTTTCTTAAAAATTTTTTTACTGTGAGCAATGTGTATGTAGCCCGTATTTGTTATAAACCCTGCCGGTTGCAACTGTATTTATAATTTGGAGAGGCAAATAATCTCCTTGAACAGCCAAAAAAGCAAGCAGAAGAAAATTTCAAATTTATTTTTTAGGAAGTAATCAGAAAAACATTTTGGCTTTCATTCTTTTTTTATTTTTGTCAAATGTGGTAAATTAATAATTGATTAAATACTAAAGTAAAATTTGTTGTTAGTGTGTTTGTACCTGCATTGTAGTATGTGCTATTAAACAAAAGGAAAAAAATTCTAAATAAGGTAAACTGTACTCCTTTTTATACTTTTCCCTTTATTTACACTTTCCCGCTTTTTACACTTTTTTACTTTGTCCCCATGAAAAGTGCAAATAAGGGGTTTTGCTGTATATTTAATAACTGCACAATTTAGTCAACATTTAAAATACCGGTAAAATTTCCATTGCATAACGAAAATACTGACTTTAAACCACCGCTTTTCTAATTTGAAAGTACCGCTTTTTGCGTACTGAAAACACCGAAATTTTCCAGGCCCTAGTTATTTATGATTCAGTCTAGATTGCTTGCATCAATTATTGTCCATGATATTGGGCCGCATTGACTGAGCTATTTTTGCTATCACATGGACTTCAATATGTAATGGGAAGGTGTGCATTGGAGCTTTTGTCTGTGTGTTTCTGGCATACCGTATTTACTCGCATATAGGTCGCGGCAATT
Organism: Bacillus rossius redtenbacheri; assembly: GCF_032445375.1. Taxonomy (NCBI): domain Eukaryota; kingdom Metazoa; phylum Arthropoda; class Insecta; order Phasmatodea; family Bacillidae; genus Bacillus; species Bacillus rossius. The sequence goes on from NC_086330.1 coordinate 49,238,684, forward strand.
TTACCAGATTTGATGGGGGGGAAATGAAGTGCGACCTATATGTGAAGAAAAATTTTTTAAAACTTTTGAGGAATTTTTTTTGTTGCAATATTTTGCTTTAAAATGCGAAAAAGAAGTTTACAGCTAAACCCCTTCTTTGCACTTTTCATGGGGACAAAGTAAAAAAATGTAAAAAGCGGGAAAGTGTAAATAAAGGGAAAAGTAAGAAATTCGTTAAAGTTAATTAAAATACAGTCGCATCCTGCAGCGTTCAGAACAAGTACACATACACACAAATACACGGGCTACAATACACATACGCATTGCACCACAGTAAAAAAATTTAAAAAAAAGGGCCGCAAATTGGAAATTTACCGTCAATAGCGAGCCGCGCGCGGAGAAAGGTCATTGTACTCGGTCAGCTGCTGTTATGGCGCGGCGTAGTCGCCGGCTGGCTCTCTCTGTTCTCTGAGCTGGGCATGCGCAGTATAACTCACTCAACGCTCCGCCCAGACTCGTGACCTTCCATCAGCAGCCAGCCAATAGATGCGAGCTTAGGGGAAAAACATATAAGCTCCACCTCCCGTGTACCAGTTTTGTCTAGTTCTAATACCAGTTTATTGGTATACGCACCAGTTTTCTCGCTGCCGTGACGTGTTCAAGTTTACGTTTATCTTGATGTCTTGATACCAATAATTAATTATTTACGATCCCCAGATATAAATGGTTAGTTTAAAAAATATGAGTCAACTGTACAATACTTCCGAAATTATAAAATACGTATAAAACAGTTACCAAGACTATGCTCATTTTACCTTGTGAAGTTTATGTCTCGTACCAGTATTTCAGCTAAGTTGTGACATAAATACAGTATCAGCAGCCACGTAATATTCCCGATGATCCCCTTACGTTTATACATTAGTGGTTTTACGTTTTTCCCTAGTACATTTTAGATTGTCTCCTGCTATAATTACTCGTACTTTTACACGCCTAGGCTTAAATTATTACATGTTTAGAAATAAAAGCAACTTTTCATGTTATAAAATATGTATATTTTGCGATTTAAAATGTTCATTTTTTCAATACAAAGCACTGTTTTCGAGTTATAGTCTACAATTAAGACATTTTAAGAAGTCAGGAATCTAACTTGACTTCATTTTTCTATATTCGGTTATTACGAGTACTTGTTGTTACAACAATTTATCGCGCCATTATCAGCTCTCATTGTAGCGGAGTTTTACAGTACCCGTTAACTCTTTCGTGAACGGCGCGCCGGCCGTTTGCGTCATTAAATTACCGGTGCAACCTATATGGGGGGAATCTTAAATACCAAATTCAAGACCTCAAATTATGGGTGCGACCTATATGCGAGTAAATACGGTATATTGGTTAGTTTGTTCTGATATGAATGCAGCAGTGTTTTCTGTCCTAGTTTTGTTTACACTGTCATCTGATTCAATAAACTTATAATCAAACATTTGTATTGTCTGCATTGGTTAATACTACATAGTATGTATATAGAATAGAAGCATTTAGTTAAAAGTCATAACTGCATGGTAAAAGTAGTGCTGAGCCAGTGTTTTGATTTGGTTAAGGTATCATTGAGAAACTCATTTGATACCGATAGATTACAATGCTGAGGGCAGTATTGCTTCATTAGTGTATGCTTAATAAACAGGTGTTTTATTTTTCCCCCTCTCACAGAAGATGCTGGAGAATGGTTTGGTGCCTGTTGTTACATTCCCACACCTTGCAAATTGTGGATGATAAAGATGTAGAAACTCTCAAGACCAGGCTAAAGATGAATGATAGAATTATTTTTATATAATTAGGAAAATTATTCTTTAAGTGAATATACAAATACTTTAAGGAAGTGATTACAGAAAGCTTACCTAGTTATAAGAACACAAAAGTTTTTGAATAATAAATGATACTTTTACAGTTTGATGTAATAATATTGAGTATTTATATTGTTTGATTACTTATTTCAGCATTGATTTCCACCAGTACTACTATGATATTGTGAAGTAAAAAACCTCATAATGTTATTTTGTCAGGAAAATATATATACTGTACATACATATCCATTAAATGTATGTGGATTTTTAACACTTATTTAGCAGTAAATTATTTTGAACATTAATTGTAAACTTGATTTTCACCTTTTGATTATCTCCTTTGCTGCTTTATTGCTTTATCCATGGCACCTATATAACTGCTGAAAACTATTAATTCCCAAAAAATCCAAGCAAACATGGAAGAAATAACATCAAAATAATAAATTTATGGACTTTTTTTTCTAATGAACTATGTTTAATTCTAGAAGTAGTATTGTCACTAGCTTTAATTTATATGCCACTGTTAGTTCAAAAAAAAAGTCAATTGCAAATGTAATAAATTTAAAAACTGCAAGTTTGGCGGCTAGAATGCTTCCAGTACACTAGGTACTCAGCTCATGCCCGCCTTGAAGGTACCTGCGCTTGTGACATCGCGGCACACTGTGCCTCTTTGTTCTCTTCCCCTTGCTAGAGGAGATGACCGACTGTCCACAGTCTCACTGGCTGCTCACCCCCAGACACTCACAATGCATTGCTGCATAAACACTAAGTTGGTCACAGCTTGACTTTTACAATTCTATTTTACACCAGAGGCCTGTATTTCTTTCGTTGTAACATATTTTATTCCCAAGGATTCTTGATCTACGGAAACAAATTTAATTCTCAGTAAGATATAATTCAACTTGTAAGAAGCCACAGAAAATGAACTTTGCTCTCACTTTGCTAAAAGTTTGCTTTGCTTGGTGACGAATGTAAAAAGGTTTTTTTTAATAAAACTTTTTTTTTTGCATCGAGCCATTTATTCCTGGCAGCTTGCTCAAAGCTACTTGTTTATGCATTCTTTTAGTCACAAAAGGTTTTTTTTTTCCTCCTTTTATGGGTTTGGAGACATATACCTACTTTTAATTCTCATTTCAATCAAATTTCAAATTAATTTTCCATTATAATCATATAAAAATATAAATCATGCATGCATTTTGCTAAAATTTAATGATTTAATCATCACTCTGTGCTTATGTTTAGTTTTTTTGCGATTACATATTCTGAATGTACATGTTTGATATTTTTTGATTTTGAAAGACATGTAACTAATGAAATAAAAAAAAATAACTTGAACAACAGGCTGCTTAAAACTGACTGAGTTCAGCACAATTTCGTGTTCATGTATCATTTGGATATGAGTCTCCTAAAGCATTGATTTGTTTGGATGAGTTACTGTATGTAAATAAATTAATGTTTCATTAAAAACTTTAAATATTGTGATGATAAACCACTAAACAATCATATAAAAATATTCTAACAGTGTGAGTAAATGCTTTACCAGGCCTATGTATTACCTGCAGCATGGCTCCTCACGAGACTAAACATCTTCATTGGCCAAGGTACACCCTTAAATCCGGATCTAGGACCTGGAAAACTGGGCGACATGCCTGCAGCAGACGGCAATGCCACGACACATTCCTAGTGCAAGCCACTCGCTCTTACGCAGTATGAAACTCGAGCATTAAACTAAGGCCTGGGCATCTAGGTGCTAATTTTTTTTTACTTAAAATCAGATCTTAATTGAAAATTGTATTTTAGGCTCCAGCTGTATTTGACTTAAGTTTTAAATGTAATGTTTATGAGGAAATATAACTTTCAAAGTTTCAAATCCTACCAAAAAACCATGTTGCACAGATAACCTTAAATATTTTAGAAAACCTGTCACATTGACAGTGTTTATTACCTACTTGACAAAGCTATTTCAAACATTATCTAAACTTTATTTAATATTTATAAAGTAAAACTCCTTTAAGAAAGTTGCTCAAGGTACTTAGAAATTTGGACGTATTAATGGCAAAACTTATTAAAGGGGTATAATAAATTGTATGTGTTTAAATTCAAATTTTAAAAATTAATTTGTAGCAAAATATTCATGTACAGGGATTTTTTTCAATATGATTTAACTGCCTGACAGTGCAGAATTTGTGTTTATTGAGGCAAACTACAATGTGGTGGGACATTTTAACCATGTAAACTAAAATGTAAATCCTAGGATAGGAAATGGCCAGATAGGAGGGTATTGTCAATGAAGTGTCATCTTTGGACCTGGAGGCTGTCTGAACTTGTTGATTAGCTCGTGGGTAGGTTCCCACTTTCTCAGTTCCAAGGACATTTCCACAGTTATTCAGCTGTGTCTTTTTTTGGTCATCATGTCAGCAGTCATATTTTCAAAGATAGTAAGGTTTCTTTGAAAATTTGCAGTACGTCCGCATTGGTTCTCTACAACAAAGCAGGTAACGCTTGAAGTTGGCTATCCCTGATGAAGAATACAAGAGGAAGCGGCTCTTGTTATAGCTTGTCTCATGTAACTTGTTTTTAATTTCGATGTTTTAAAAAGTACGTAGTACCTGTGTTCCCATTTCCCAAGTGTCATTTGCAGAGCTTTGCATGATGTTTCAAACACTGACAACCAAATAAAATTGTTCACTGTAGTGTAGGAATGTTTTGGGCAGGTGTTTGCAAGGGTGTGTGTGTGAACAATGATGGTTGAACGAGATACATAACAGTGGCGACGAGATGTTAATTTTTGACGGGAAGTGCGATATTGTGATAAGATGGCATCAATTGGGTCTGTGGAAGAGTTTGACGAACATTTAAATGACATTGATGCAAACTCGGTACTGGAAAAAAAGCAAGTGGCAGTTATATTGTTGGTGATTAGGAACCATGCGTTCGGCGTTATACGGTATTCAGAGGTCCTGGACGATCCTGGCACTAAGTTTTGATCAGTTGCTTAAAACCCATTACAGATCTCAGACATTTGTAATCGCAGAAAGACCTAAATTTCATGCTTGGGTGCAGAAAGAAAATCAGTTGCCACTAAGCATTTAGCAGCAACATGCAATTTTGGCACATTGTTGCTAAAAGCTTTATGAAACTATTAGAACCCTAATACAGTTTGGAACAAGTTTATGCGTTGGCTTCGACTTTGGAGCAGGCTGAAAAACAGAGGAAGCTATTCCAGGATACTCCAGTGGAATCAGATGAAGGCAGCAAAGAAGTGTGTTTAGTGCGATTCCAACATAAACCAAACTCAGCATACATGAAGAAATGATTTGGAGGGGGTCTGAAGGTTCGTTGTGATAATGAGGACCATATGGCAGCAACATGCCCATAATCACAATGCCAGTATAACAAGTGTCTGCAGACAGGTCACTTGGCAAGGAAATGTCAAGCTCAGAAGGCAGTATCAGTTTAACAGTAGCAAAAGAATGCTTTGACCATTGGTACTACTTGCGAGAAAATATCAGATTTGAGACAAGTTACATGGCACAGACTATATCTGCCAACACAGGCTGATTAAACTGATGGTTAACAGGTTCCAGTACTGTGACATCCTCTTTTATTTCTTTCTTGTACGAAAAATATTTCGGCTCCTTTCTTGCCTTTTCCTTCTTAAACTTTCTCGGTTGTTGGGTCTGTGTAGCCAATTAAATCTCTGCATTTTAATCTTGATTATTCATCATGTCAATTTGATTACGTAATTCTATTTTGTGTTCATCCATGCACTTTAACTCAATCTTGTTAGGAATAAGTGATTAATATTAACCACTTCAGTCTAGAAATTTTTTGCCACTAAACTCTATTGAATTCAAGAATAAAATGGCTAAAGCTGTGAACGTAATTTTTTAAAAAGTACACAAATTATGTTTTGCTTTCAGTGTGCTTCTGACTACTTGTGAAGATGATGTGACAATATGATGAAAATAATATATGTCTGTCCAAACAATCAGTCTTCAGAATATGTAAATAGAATTTCCTTCTGATAGGATGGTTAAAATCTTATGAATCACTGAATTTCTGTTATAGGCTACAAAAAATACAATTCTGAACATTATACCTTTTTAATAAGTTTAATTATGATAGTGTAACTATAATTCTGGCTTTGTCACATAATTGTGGTCAATACATGCTGTTATTATGCTAGTTAATACAGTGCATTATCACAGTTTTAATATTCTGTAGTGCAATTGCGGAGTACATGTATCCATAACTACCCTATAACTTCTTACTGGTAGGTATCAAAGAAACTATAACTATAGTGCATGTTTTGTATTTTTTCTTTGCAGATGTCATTAAAAATTTATTGTTTTAATGTTTTATGTTAAGTACATGAGTTCTACTGTTAAGATGGACTTATAATTTGCTGTTACCAGGGTTGGCATCTTAAAATATAGGTAGGTACAACAGTCATGAAGGGGGGCTTAGAAGTTCGAGGTATTGTATCAAATGCAGCAATAAATTTCGCAAAATGGACTGCTATAGTTATTTTCTTTGTGATTGTACTCATGATGCACGGAGTTCTGAAATGGTACTGCACTCTTGAGGCAGATTGAGCAGCTCAAAGACGAAACTTAGGATGTCCAGGATTTTTATTTTACCCATAATAAGTTGCCGGCAGAAGGGAGAGGGTGTCAGCACTTCAAGCCCTCCTTGGATCCACCGCCGATTGCAGTAGTGTTTTAGTGAAGCTGATGACAAGTGAGAGGATATGACGGTTGTCAGCATGGACAGGACTTGTGAATTAGTGAATTAGTTGTCAGTACCTCGTAGATTGTTGCTAGTCAGTGTGGAACACTAACAACGAATCGCAGATGTAGCCTGCTAGATGTGACGTGCTTGTGTGTTTAGAACAGATGGCAGTAGAACAGTTTCCGTCTGACACTGGCAAGCCAGTTTCAGTGCATCTCTGCATGTTATTTTTAGTAGTGTTGCTTTGATTGTTTACATGGCCTAACACAGCATGCTACATACAATGTTCAACCTTAGCCTTAATTATTTTGCATTATGGAATAATTGTGTTTTGCTACTTTTATACAAAACATTGTACGTATAGGCAAATTTGTGCACTCTTATGTAAGAAGTATGTAATACAAGATGTAGTACAAACTGATGTGTATTAGCAGTTTGATATTTTAGCATTCATCTGTGTTGACAAGAGCTGTAATCTGCAATCTTAGTTACTATGACAGATTCCTGGATGAGTTTCAGAGCACGCTCAATTACTGCTTTAAAAATTATGATTTTATGTAATTAGTATCTGGTTCAGATTCCTTTGTAATCAAAAGAATTAAGGACTTTAAAGACTTTAAGGGCCTATCAAAAACAAATGCTACAAAAAATAATATGTAACTTTAAGGGGGTGAAAAATGATGAACTTATCAGTTTGCAGTCTTTCTGAAGATAAAACACATTATAAAAAGTAAAACAGTTTTTTACTATTGACAAGCGATAGACAGTGTTTCATTAATAAATTTTGGATGCAACAATATCAGTAATGATAATGTAGACTGAAATTATTTTAACTTGTTTTGACTCTTGCCTAACCGTTAACGAAGGTTATATTTGAATTTACATAACTAATGCTTATTTTCAACAATTATTGTCTTTCTAATTATGTTGCACTGAATGAACAACACACTGTCTCTGAAAACTTCTACTTTTTGTGAAAGACTCTACTTTCATTTCAAGTACTCACTATCAATAATATCCTTAGATCTTTAATCGGTACAGTATGAATGTAACCATAATAAATAATGTCTCAGACTATGTAACATGGATACATAAGATGTTTCCTTTAGATGCTCAACTTCTGTGGATTTTTTAATATAATTCCTTGATCTACTATAATTTATAAATTTCTTTTTCGAACGATTTATTAAATATATGCTTTCCCTACAATTCTGGGCCTTTATTTCACTTGATCCAAACCATTTTAAAGAGACATGATTCAAAACCAGATCATAACTTTGTGCAGGAAGGGACTGGATTTCATACTACAATTGTGCATAATTACTGTACAATGGCACAAGGTAATGGTAAATTTCAGATGTGTAAAACACTGTGTTATGCGTGTTGGAGAATAACACGATACCTTTGCATTCCTCGGTGGCCACAAAGTCCATGGTGCAAGTACCATTCAAGTGGTACGACTGCAGTAATAGTGGTACAGCTAACGATCTTACATTCAAAGGGTTGAACAATTTATAATGTGTTAGTAAAATATGATTTTTATACCCTTAATTTTTTAACAAACACAAAACTGCTGATGATATTTTGTCAATAAGCCACAATTTTCTTCTTTACTGCAATACATTGTTAATAAAAAATAAAGGGAATTTTAAAGCCCTTGAATAAAAATTGGAAAGGACTTTAATGGACTACAGGAACCCTGAGAACTCTGTATGGTACATTTGGATTAGTCTTGTTCAGATGTTTTTGTTATGAATAGTTCAGAAAGTTACTGTTATGAATTCATTTAGCCTTGTATTGTGTGTTAGAGTAAGTATAAAGCTACCTGAAATCATGTTAAGTTTCATGGATAGTTCTTGATTATACTAAATAGTATCTTTGAAAATGTGACTCATTACATAAATATTTGGCAAAAGTACACACATCATAATGGTAATTTACAGCAAATTTATCATCATTATTATTAATTTAAGATGTCATTATTCATTTTTAGTTTGTTTCATGAACATAAACTCATGTTATTTATGTTGGTGAAATTTTTATAGAGAACTATAAATGCTGTAAATGGTTTCTGTTAATGGTTTGAACTGTTGGTACTTCTACTTAACCCTATGTGTAATTATTTGATTAGTTTGTACATAGTGATGTTTTATGCAGTAATATTGGTGGTTCTGAGTGAGCCTTGATGCACGGGCATGCACACAGGAGTGCTGCCTGCCCTTACTAGAGATGTTAGTTTTCCAGAATAGTATCTGTGGGAAAATTTTCCGAGTTATACTTTCACAGAAATAAACATAAATTTATCAACTTTTTAATTCAAACAGAAGAAAATAAAACATAACATTTTGTCTTTCTTTACCACCTTATGGCTTACTTAACATTTCAGAGTTGGGTAGGACCCATGCTACCCACTAGCAATTTACAGGCACAAATAAATTTGTATTTAAACAGTACCTACGAATCTGCAGAAAATAAATTGTTGTACAACATATATCAATATATCTTAAATTATTTAACTCTATATTGATAATGGGAAAAAGGGAAATTTTCCCGAAAATTGTGTGGTTATAATTTTCCCACTTGCATCTCGCGCCCTCACCTTGCCGCGTCAAGTCGGCACAATCCACCACTGGAGAACCTGGTTTATTAACCAGGGGTTTGACAGGTAACGCAGTGTAGGAAGCGGGCGGGGTCTGCAGGCAGGCCGCAGCCAGGCTCCTCGGAGCAGTAGATGTGTCCCGTGTGGCTACGACAGAGCTCTCTCACTCTCTCAGCCCGTGGCAGTCGTGCTAGGGTCGTCTGTTAGAGCCACTAGTGAGAAGGGAGGCCTCTACTGTGTCTTGGGTAGGTACAAGGTGAAAGCAGTACTGGCGTTGACTATTTACCTAAAAAATCGGAAGGTTCCTGCAAATAGTGGATTTATTACGTATTATGTTTAGTTTTTTTTGTACAATAAAAAATGACCGTATGATATAAATAGGTCTTGAAAAAGTGCAAAAAATTGGTTGACCAAGTATTTGTAGACACCCTGACTGGTGCATTCGCCTTGGTCAACCGCTAGCTGACGGTCACTCGAGAGACAGGACTAATTAGGCTTGCCGCCACGTTGTGCACGTATGCTTGGCAGGTCGTGTGCAAAGGTATGATGCTAGGACAAGATGAATAGTAATTATTATTATTAGGGTTATAACATATGATCAACAGCACGTTCATTAAAGGTAGTGAATAGCAACACGAACCAGGAATATTGGGAATTGGTATCAGCCATGTCTATAGCAGAAGTGGCCAGCCTTTGAAGAAGTCATACTAAAGAATTAAAATATTTTGAAAGCCAATTTACTGTAATAGAACAGTTTTAAGTGCAAACAACAAACTATTGCTCTCAAAAATACCAAATGAGAAGAATGTTCACAAATTTTATTTTTGTCAGAATGAGTTACTGTGTTTGGCTGATTTTTTTTTTTTTTTTTTTTTTTTTTTTTTTTTTTTTTAGCAGTCTTGTAGTACTGTGGTAGTTTCTTGATAGTGTGGTGGGCCACCATACAAGCCTCGGCCCACGAGCCTGGGGCAGCCACCTCTGGCCTGTAGCGAGGTACCATCCCAGCATTTGCTCGGAGTGATTTTGAGAAATCACGCAGAACTGAGATCAGGTTGGCCGGATGGGTTTCAAACTCGGATCTTACTGCTGCGCTCCACGGAGGAATATCAGGCTGTGACTACAGGGTTGGTCCGTGTTGGGGCTCCTTTCCAAGTCCTCTGTCAGCGACACCCCAGCCAGCCTCCCGGCAGTGTGCTGAAGTGATGATATGTCATAACATGAGGAGAACCCATTGCAACGATAAACAGAAATGTGCATCTGATATGATAAAGCTTTTTAAATGCAGTGTATGAAATTACATAGCATGGGTCAAGTTAATAAGTATTCTTCTTGGCAAAAATACAATTATATTTTATCTTAACTTATCCAGAGTGAACTATCAGTATTGCATCTGAAACCATGTAACATATAATTATGTTACAGAAAAATTTGATGTATAATAATGATACTTGTTTAAGTTATGTAATTCATAACTTGCTTACAATTTGCGGTAAGCATTTTTTTTTGTCTAGTGCAATATTCATTTGAGTAGTCATTAAAACATTGTGTTCTATTCACTCAAGTGGTGTGTGGTAAACTTAATTGGTTTTGTTGTACTTGAAAGGTCGTTCACAGTGTATATCTCATTATCTAAGTGCTGTGAAAATTTTGAACTAATGTGTGTGTTATAAACAAACTTTTATAATTATTATATTTCCTTAAGAAGCTTATGCTTGTATTTGAAAACTGTAAATCAGGTAAATATTAACACATTAAAATTCAGTTAAACAATGTTTCGTAGCTATTATTTTCTATCTGGTCGGTGGCATTTATCCATGATGAGTTTTCCGGTCCAACTTGTGCACTGCACTTTACACTTAATGAAGAGGATGGTTTTCTTTCTGTTTAATAGTCACTTTTTTAATACATTTTTACTAAAACCGCACAATATTATGGATGCATAATTCTTTTGATTTGTTACTTTCCATCACTGGAAATGCTTTTAGAGCATTGTGGATTTTGATGCAAGGAGGGTGGAAGAGTGCAGATAGATCGCTATGCACCACTTCAAATTTGTGCGATTATTAAAATATAAGTTATTAATGATGTGTAAAGTTTTCCGAAATTGTGTAATGGTCAGCACTAAAATATAATTTATTTCCTCCCAACAGTTTTCTCTGGCAATAGTATTACATTTTCTTCTCACAGCTTCCTCCAGTTATGATGCATATTTATTTTGTTTTTTGATATGAAATTTCTTTTAAAATATGTGAATGAAGTATTTCCTTCAATGGATGAAGAGAAGATTAGAGAGAGAACTTTACTGTAGATTACATGACTATCTGTATTGTCTTGCATCTTCAGGTCAAGAGGAATGTAGATAAGCCAGAGGCAAATTTGACAGGTATGGCAGCAGTTCACTAGAGCGAAGGAAATAAGCAGTGTTGTTAAAAGTACTCGGAAAAAGTAATTGGGCTCAATTGCAATTACTGTGGTGATAATGTAACTAATTACAAGTAAAAATTACTTTACACAGAAGTAATCAGTAAAATTACAATTACTTTCTGCTACCATTTTAAAACTGACCTACGATTCAATTTTTTTACACTTTGTTACATTAATAAACATACATACATATATGTTTTGTTAAAAAAATGATTTCATGTAATTATTAAATTTATTATCTTTAATTAAATGAATAATATTTGAGGACAAACTTGCTTGAATAACATCAAAAGACTTCATACAAGTAGTGGAATTGACCTTACAAAACAATTGCATTTTAAAGTTCTCATCAGATAGATTCCCTCTCTTGATGGCAAAAACATCTTTACCAACACTAAAAAGATGCTCAACGGGAGCACTTGACGGCAGTGATGTGTTAAATTTTTAAAATGCAGATTTTAGGATAGGGTAATGATGGAGACACTGCAAGTCACTATGGCTCTTCATTTTTGATCAGAGATGATGTGCATACGATCGTAGCACTACAAGCGTAAAATTATAAACTTTACTAATACAAAAGTGTATGATCTTCTTGTTCTTAATTGTATTCATTAAACGTTCCGAGAATAAAAGTAACAGCAAGTAAATATAAAGTATTCATTACCTTAATGTATCGATTACAATTAATGTTATGTATTCCGATTACAAGTACGAATCACATTTTTTAAATGTAATTCGTTACAAGTATAAATTACTTGAAAAGTAATCGTTACAAGTAATCCGATTACTTGTAATTCCTTACTTAACAACACTGGAAATAAGGCCTCGATTCCAAAGAGAATACTACAAAGTTTTTTAAGGTGTAGTCATGGGACTGTTTTTTCAGAATCATGCTATGCTGGAGAACATTCTGATCACCAAGGAAAATTACATCTCTTAAATTCATATCTAGACATTGACACTGAATTATATTTTATATTTGATAACTAACAGAACTGGTTTTCCTATGTTAATGATGCCTTTAACAGATTTCAAGTGATTGATCCCCCCCTATCTGATGTCAGCAATAACCTATTCAAAAATCATAAAAAGTGTTGTTAAACTTGACCAAAATCAGGATGGCTGGGCTGAGATTCGAACCAGAGTCCTCTATAATCGAAAATCAATGTTTTACAACTTCACCATCCATCCGGCTAATTAGTGTTGGTATAGTTTGAATAATTGCCTTTTGCCAGAATATTAAGTTTCAAGTGGACCATTTTTGATGGTTTTGCTCTAGCTGAGTAAAGCACTTTAAATGGTTGAGATGGGTTGCATTGCCCACTCCAAGTAAAATGGAGGAGAAATGAAAAAAAGAGTTTGGATTCTTTAGTGAGATGAAATGAAAGCAAGGACAGTTTCCTGTACTTACATACAGTGACTCACGTAAGATACACTTCCTAACTCATATGTTACTATTGACAAACACAGCGAGAAGTCTTTAATCCGGCACATTCGGAACCACAGCCATGCCGGATTAGCAAACGTCAATATAGTTTTAATGGGAATACCAAATGTGAAACTTAACTCGCTAGACAATGACCACTGCACTAAAATGAATCCCAAAAGTAACGATAAACTCTTAGCTAGTTAAAAAAAAGCCAGCAGCGTATTAACGTGACCTCGCAGTCAAAGTGAACAAATGCCGGAACCCACCCAAAAAAATTTGAGCACGATTGGCTCTATTGTTACTGGGTTACAGAATATCCTGAACCATAGAATGCCAGATCAAAGACTTGTCATTGTACTTGTTTCTCATACTATTTTTCTACATAGTGAACTGATTTTCAAGCGTGAGGCACTAGCATCTACGAGTTCCTCACATTGGAGCCATAGCCTTCTGCAGGGCCTGGATATTTTGGAGGGGAGCTATCAAGGGGACCTGGTAGATAAGGAAAAGTCCCCAGAGAAAAGGAGGTTAGTTTAAGGGGCCCTCCTGTGGAAAACTTAAAAAATAAATTCTTTAGAACCATGTTTTTAAGCCAATTTGGAACTTATTAAATAATGGTTTGGCTAATTTATCCTAAAAAATGTTGATACTACATGTGTATCGGCAATAACAGGGCTGGTACGGGACCCTGGAGGGTCGCCCGGCTTGCACCGATCCTTGAGACACAATCAACTTCTTAATTCATTTTAAACATTATGTTGTTGGCCCTAAATGTCCTTTTTTTCACATTTGTTTACAGCATTTCAATCAATAATTCAAATTAATTGCCTTCTATTATAAATTCTGGGTGTCCATACAAATCTGTAATAAAAATTTCCCTTATTTTTTTTCTTTTTAAATAGTTTTCTAGAAGAAGTAAAAAAAAATTCAGCCTCCACCATCCCTATAGCTGCCCTAGTGTTCCTGCCACTTTATTTCAAATAAAACCTTGCATACATCTAAACGCAATCAGAAAAAAAAAAAAAGGTGTTTTCGTAGTCTGGGTGATAGCAGACTGGAAGCATATTTTCCCTGCTAATTATCATCACATTTCCAGAATTACAGGTAAGATCCCTGACCAATCCTAACTTTGACGTCGACCCAAGTGTCGACCCAGCTCTCACAGCCCGTTATGCCACGCCAACGCCTTCTCCTGCCCTGTGTTGCGTGTGCGCCGATTGTGCAGTGCGGCTAGGGCAGGGGGGGAGACGAGAGATTCGCGCGCGCCAAGGGAATCAGCGGTAAATACATAAGGACTGGACGCTGTGTTACAGCAAGACTAATTATTGTAAATATTCATTAACATTCTTTTATTGTAAATAGTTTATTATATTATTTGAAGTCCTTATGTTTTCCTACCATGTTCACCGGGCGACGACGTGCCACCCGCCTGCGACACGTCAGGTGAGGCGCGGGACGCAAGAGAGGGGAAGGGATGAGCCGCAGCGCGGAGGGGAAGTCAGTTGAGATCAGGCCGGCACGAGGAGCGGTCGCGTCGCTGAGGAGTCGTGCCTCGAGACAGTCAGTGGAAGTGAGAGTCGTTGCCAGGCAGGCGCGAGGAGTGGTCGTGTCACGAGTGTGTCGTGCCTCGAGACGGTCGCTGAGCTATAAGCCAACGACTAGTAAGTGCATCGCGATGCAGGCATAGGGGCAGCTAGGCATCAGCTTCCTAATTATAGCTTGCTCTTTTATGTGGCGGAGAGTAGTAGCTTCTACTGTGCATATAATATCTCGCGGGACATTAGGCTTTCATACAGTAGCTCATGGCATAGTGTGTTAGTGTCACGTCACCTTTCCGGGTGCCTCTGAACTGCCGGATTTAGCACGGTGCAGGTTAGCCAGAGCGTCACGTGGAGTATTCAGTCAGGGGATAAACCTTCGCGTCGCCACGCGCCAACCAGACTGTCACAGGCGGTGTGGGGACAGCCCCATGTATAGGGCCTTGTAACAATAAATCGGGTGTACGTCACGGACTGGTGGATATTAATTCTACATCCTAGCTTGTCCCTCCCGGGCCACACTGGCCGAACCCCACTCTACCTAGTACAACTGAGCAACCGGGCGTCGAGCGACGAGGGAGGGCGAGCGGAGCGACGACAACGTCCCTGGCTGTTGTAGAATGTTGACACCTTGTTTGTGCATTCATCTTTCCATTTTTCATTTACAATATCATTCTAGAATTAATGTAAAGTAAAATTTATCTGCTCTTGAACTTCAGTTAGGTGGAGTGTTTCTTCTCAAATTCTTTACTATACTCTCTTGAACGATTAACAGTCCACTGTTATGATTAGTGCTTGTTAATAGTTACTTAACTAGTGTGAAACTCAATTAAGCTTCTCAAGGTAATGGGGAGAAAAGATGCAATAGTATAATCAATAGGGATGGGCCTGTCAAATCCTCCATTACAAATGAACCATTAATATTTTGAAAATACAAGATTCAAGAAATTTTTTTCAGGAAATGTAGTAAATTAAAAAATTCTACCCTGACAACTCTTAAGTTTACTAGGTGTAATTGTGTTTTTATTTACCTATCCAATATATTGTACTTTTAATATATAAATAATGTAAATACAATGTCAATATGTATTGATTTGAAAAATTTAGTTTGTGAAACAAACATTTAAAAAGTTTAATTTTTAACCCCCTTATTAATGTACATTATTTTATTTTTTATTCTTGAGTCCAAGATTTGAGGTATGCTTTGTACATAATTCATATTTAAAACTGAATTACAGAAACTGGGGATTTGACTCATAACTAATACAAATTAAAAATACTGGGAATTTATTCTGTAGATGTACTTCCAGCTTTTTGCATTAATAAACATTGCATAAGCTGTGAGTACAGCATGACAGATTATCCCATTAAAATTCCTATAATTGCTTGTGTTCAAGCATGGGTAGTAGTTCTGTTACATGCTGTCTAAAAAACCTGGTAAACAAAAACTTTGAATAAAATTTTCATACAACTTTTTTTGCATATATTATCAGCAAAATTACACACAATTCAAAATAGATCCTTCTATCATCAAAAAACCATATTCCAAGTTGCATTAAGTTTGCTGGAAATTAAATTATAGTGACTTCCAACACAGTTACTGTTTATTTAGGAATTTTTTTGTGTCCTACCATTCAGTTTCGACACTTTTCCATGACCTCGCATGAACAACCTTTCAACTTTTACAATAAAACCATCATCTGGAAAATTACAAGTGCTTTGCGACACAACTTGTATAATTATCAATTAGATCAGGAAGCTTTTAGAAATACAATTTTCTGTAAATGTAATTACTTCAAAATAATACTCAACAGTATTTTATCATCAAGAATATAACTAAAAACTAAGCTTTTTGAATTTGTAATGTGTAAGCAAAAATGAACATTGTAAGGGGTCGTCCATTAATCACGTGATGTTTTTTTAGCAAATTTTTAACCCCCCCCTCCCCCCTAGTGATTTGTGGTGAGGTTTCAGAGTAACTCCCCCCCCCCCCCCTTCCCCAATAAATCACGTGTATTTTTTTGGTACAAAATATTTTTAAAATTTTGGAATATTATCTTTAAATATAGGTATAATCTAATTTAATTCTGGAAAATTAAGCACAGTGATAAAAATGTCCAGACACACATTTAGGTTGCAGGTTTATTCTCACTGGCATAAAAATAATAAAGGAAAGGCTTATATGTGATTTACGCATGTATTCGGCGCCAAAATCACAGTCTTACTGGCGACTGGCAAGCCGAGCCGGGTGGTTCATGTTGCGGCGGGCAGGGATATTGTTGTCTGGCTACGGCGACTCTAGGTCACGCATCGCTTTTCGGTTTAGTAGAAATCGGGCGAAAAAAAAAAATACACGTGATATCTCTCTACACCCCCCCCCCCCCCCTTTGTGATATTTCGTGATTTTTCCTGACCCCCCCCCCCCCCCCCCCTTTTTGAGCCTCATGTGATTAATGGATGGACGATCCCTACTATTCAAAATAGTAGTACAAAAAAGTTGTGGTGGTGTTTCTAGTAAAAATTATTATTTTTTCACAAAACAAAAAACATTTCAATATTTAGTGCCCTGAACCAGAGCCCAAGAAAATTACTTCACCTCTGTGCTCTAATGTGTTAACCATAGCACCATAATCTTGAGTGCATTTATCTTGTGCTGGATTCTACAAAAACACACCTGCCTTCCAGCAAGGTTGTGTTTGACTGAAGGAACTTCATTAGACTATGCAAACATGCAAAATGTTGAAAGGAACCACACATCCATCTATGATCAATAGAACATGAAAATGTATTATTCTTCCTTTGTAGCTCTGCCCTTCAACCACCCTACCATTGCATCTCTGGCTGCAGGGTTGCCACACTGGGAAAATGTTTGTCAATTCAGCTTTTTTTTTCCTGTAAATGTGGCATGTTGAGTACAATCTGGCAACTGACTCCCAATTTTGGCTGCACATGCACAGATACTACAATTATGATTGATGAGAAGTAACCATCAAATTATTCATACATGCACATGAGAGCAAGCAGACAAACCGTTAGGCCAGGGGCGTAACCAGGGGGGGGGGGGGGGGTTTAGGGGTTCGAACACCCCCCCCCCCTTTGCTACAAATCTTTAATTAGTTTCTTATTCATAACTCAAACAAATTTCATATTAAAAAAATAAAATTTTTGCCATTACAATATTTAAATTTAAGTACCGAAAACTGCTAAAATAGCACTATTTTACACCTTAAAATCCAAATTTTCCCAGTGTGGTTTTTTTTAAATATGCTACATCTTTTTGTCAGGCCAAGTAAAAGGAATCTGGTGTGTTGACAAGGTACCGAGGGTGGATAACAGATCGCAAGAGGATGTGTGCAACAGACACGGTCCTAGCAGCTTTAAGCCCTGCCAGGTACTGGCTGTTTCCCAACGCGGATACTAGACAGCTGAATGCAGACCGCTCCACCACAAGGCTGGCTACACTGCCTGTGCCCACACTGGTACCAACTCTATCCAGTTGTAAGCGAGTTCACGGCAGACAAAAGTTAGATGCAATTCCCACGGGAAACTCTCTAGCTACATCTATACTCCCTCCAAACAATTTGTAGTTTCCACTCATGATGTTTCAGTAAATCATCCTCTGCAGCTGTTTCCAAGGCCATCCCATCAACCATCTCACTTAGGTTAGCATTCATCTCTTGTGACTGACGTCCCTACCTATGCTAGGTTAGCACACCTGGTAACTGTCTAAAATAAGACTCACTGTAGAAATGCGTAAAATAAATAAAAATTTTGGTTTCATCATCAATGAAAACCCTTAAAAAGGTTCCCTGAGATACAGTTAGAGAATCATACCATTTTTAAGAAATAAGTTTGTAAACTTAAGTATAAATATTACAATATTTATGGTCTAAAAATTAAAAAAAAATTATTTCTAGTACTATGTTACATAGCACAAAATTCATATTCTAATTTCACATGCCAGTAAGATTTTTTTACCCGTTGCAAATTAGCCCCATTCTGTTTCCCAGGGCACAAGCAGAAACCCTTCCAGCACATGCACATTTGGTTTGTTTTTCTCTTCGTGTTACTTTGAAAATAGATCTAATACTAATTGCTGAACTAACTTAGGTGAACACAGTTAACCAAAAAAAAACTGTTTAATTTGTTTATTTTAACTAAATTAAAATTTTTACTTTAAAATTTTCTGACAATCTCTACTTTCAATTAATCAATGTATAAATTATCACAGCAAAAGAAAGTTACTTAAATACTTTGCAGGGAGTTCACACAAATCTTTAGAAACATTTCCCTCACATTCAGACTTTTCATGTCCAAAATTACAAATTTCCCTGACAAATATATTTTTTAATGTAACTATTTTCCAATTTTCCGAAGAAAAAAAAAGACAATCTAGCCTCCACCACCCCTATAGCAGTAATACTGAGTTCAAATAGGACCTTGCTTTGTCATTTTAGTGTATGACTATGGGCTGAAACACCATCAGGGGTAAAAAAAAAAATCATGTGTAACTCAGTACACGTGATAGAAGTGAAACTTCTTTGGCAATTCAAATCTTGACTATATATCTCTTTTGCCAAGTACCCATTCTCTGTCCTTTTTGCATTAGAAACTTTTTACAAAAATGTTTCACGAAAACATTGCATTAAAATTCGGTCTTAAAATTTTACTCTCTTCACGCTCACAGTAGTTTCCCTTCAAAAAATGTGCTCAGAGTCTACATGATCACATACAGAAGCATTAAATATTACCCTCAAATTACTATCACTGAGGATTTTCCATGAATTTTCCAGGTTTCAAAGTAAATTCCCTGACTTCCCCTGACCAATGTTAAAACTTCCCTTAATATTTCTTGATTTTCCATGATATGGAAACCCTGATAAAGACACTCATTTAACATTTATAGACTTAAAAATTGATTGTTTTTTAAAAAAAAAACAGATAAAACAATATTTAGTAAATTAAATATACACAACAGTAGCTGCTATTCAGAAATACTGTCAGTCACAAAACAAAACTTTGTTGTACCTAGCTATTGACAACACAAAGGTAAAAGTATAGAAAAAATATGTTATACAATAGGTATTTATATTTTAATAAAAATTTGTATGTTTTTTATGTTAAAATTGCTTTAAAAAAACTTGGGCCTAATAATGGGGTTTTAAACTTTAAGCAGACATTTAGGCCTACATCAAATAATCAAGACGCATATCCCAGCTATATTAGATAAAGAAGGAAACGGGAAGTATGATACTAAAAAATTTACAAGACAAAGTTTGTAACCAAGTCAAAATATAACCTGCCAATAAAGGTTGCAAACAGCTTGTAAGAAATAGAACTAAAAAAATTTATATTGACAATAGCTATGGTAAAGATTAAAATAATGTACAAACAAGTGAACATTGGTTAGATTAGTCCAGCTAAATTGTTTATTTATTGTGTATGGTCATCTAACCAAACTTTTTGTAAGCAATAATCAACGAAATTTTAGAAATTCCAACCTTGGCAACATATACTGACTACAATCAATCACTAGTTCTACAAAATACGAAGAAGTAAATAAACCACCTTTGTAACCAGTTACAAATGCTCACAACACACATTTCAAAAGACATGCGAGCATATTGTTTCAAGTATTTGACATGGCCAAAATCATATCCTACTACAAACATGCTATAGAAAAATAGGTAAAAGATCCATATCACGTATCCAAGTTAATCTCTTGATCCTGACAGCATGATCCGGAATGAATATATGATGCCTGCCGTTTTAAGTTGTACGTTGAAAGATCCTGGCCCGTCAAAAAAAACTTGTGGTATAACAATGAATGATATTAAGGTGACTAGAAAATAGATTTTCCTTTTTATTCAACTTCATAATTTATTGTTATATGACAAGTTTTTGTTATGTGCAGGATCTTTCGACATACTAAATTAAAACAGCAAGCATCATGTACCACAGGATCAAATGTACAGGATCATGCCATCAGGACCAAGGGATAAACTTTGATATGTGATACAGAACTTTTACTGAAAAATAACTGTCTAAATAAATTAAATAATAAAATTATAGCTTTGCCCTTTAATAAAGATATTATAACAAAATTTAGAAAGTAGAAAAATGCATTTTCAGATATTTTTTTTTCAGATGAGTCTCTCTCCTAGATAATTACCTACCTTTGTTTTGCAAAAATATTACCTCACAAATAATTAATGACTAAAAATTTTGTCCACAATTAAAAGATACCAAAATAAAACAGTTGCCTTCCCCGTGGTGGGTTGAATCCTGATCTGAAATGTGATGCAGTCACATTCACAGCTGCAGGTGGTCAGATCTTAACAGGTGCTTGAGAAAGAACCAACACACAGCAGCATACAATCTTAGTTAACACACATCACTTGCTCATATATGAGCCAGACCTCACCATGCTCAGGATGTGAGGAATTTTTGAAAAAACAAGAATGTCAGAATTAAGTCTCTCGCTCATACTATTTTAGTTGCCTCCAAAAACATGAAACTTATATTTCACACAATTTCAGATTAAATTTAAAGGTACTTTGAACTCTGATTAGGAATTAAAGCAATTAATTATACAGATTTCACTCGCTCAAATGGGTTTTATTTCACATAAATTATAGTTTAGAACAGTGGCCAACAGAGATTTCAAGTCTAACAAAGCCATCTAGCTTGCTCCTGTTCGTAACGTGTTGAACTAAATCAAATAAACCTCCACTGCTGAACAGTTACACAGTGTTTGCACTTTACACACTCGTGAATGCACAACACACAAAATGTGTACGAATTTCAAACATTTACTTTAATCAATTTTGAATCTGCATTGCTTTGTGCTAAATGGAATATTAATTTTAACAATTATTTTTTACCAATTAAGAAAATACAAAAGTAGCCTAGTCATGCCCATCACTATTTTTCAATATAAAAACACACAAAATTTTTAGTTTCTGCCATAAACCATACGGTTTAAAGACTCATTAGTAAAACTTTTACCTTTAATGAAATCTTAACCTGAGATTAGTTTGTTTTCTCTGTGCAAGAACAGAATTAACATGGACTAAGTGTGAAAAGATTGAATTAACTGCTCTACAGGGCATTGTCCCACATGGTGTATCCAGCGCTTCGACACGTACAAGCTGTATTCAAACCAAGTCACACAATGGACGGATACGCGGACTCTGTCACGCTGCCTGGGAGTGGGAGAGGAGTGCTAGTAAAGACCAATCCAATAACATTGGTACACCAAGCGACACTACTTTCCTGTCGGAGGGAACAGAGAGTTACAGATAGGCGAGTAGCTAGTCGACAGACGCCAGAGCCACTGGATACAAAATATGACACACTGGCCCCACTTAATTTTTTTGCAAATAAGTGTGATGGGCATTATTAATACAATAATACTGTACTTTTTTTTAAACCCATTTAGATTCAATAGTTTTGAGCGAAATTGAGTTTCCAATTAACACTTCAGAATGCAAACAGAAACATGGCTAGAAAATAACTTAAATAACTCTGGTATCACAACAATTTCCTTGGAATAACCTTCAACTCTCGATAATGTTGTTTGCGATAGTAAACTATCAAGCCTTGAGCCTTATTACAATTCATGCTCAAAATTTTGCAAGTATTTTTCCAAAAGGGGCAAAAAATCAAAAATTGCAAAAATATCTGGGCTCTACTGTTAGGCCTACTTTTTCAAAACTTTTATAGAAAGAGGAGGAATGAAGCAGGAATGTTCCAACTGCCATAACCAGGAATAAAACAGCCACAATGAGTTATTTACAAAATTTCAAGACCAGAGTTAAAAAGCTGTGAAAATCAATCACAATACGTTCAGAGATCCATTTCGAACACATTTCTGCTAACTAAATTCTCCATCTGAAGTATATTAGGCTATTAAAAAATCCTGGTTATGACCAATCAGTAGAAAATGAGCTCAAAAGGCTCCCAGGCCCAAACATTTTTATTATAACAATCAAAAAAATTCAGGGCATCAGTTTCCAATGGAATACATTTCACACTTTTGACAGGATTACTGACTGTAACTTACACCTAATATTTATACCATCATCGTTAGTGACACTTTTTTGAGCTCGCGTACAGAGTTGGTGCACTCTAAAAACATTCTGCTGTCACCAACTTTATTGTTTGCTAATCTAAGTGTTTGTCAGCAAGCGGTGCACGACACCAACGAGCGACGTCGGACACAAGGAAGCACTCACTCCAGTTAGCGGAACTGTGACAAGCCACTCTCAACGCACGGCACAAGTCTACTACGTACACCCACACATTGCCCAACATATTTACACCTGGCATGAGCTGAAACAACCAGTATCTCTTACAATTTTCAATAAGCCTTCACTAGGTTTACTTCCTGAAAAAAATTACTTTTCAAATCTGACATGAGCATAAAAATTTTTACAGTTTGTTCTAGCTTTCTATTAAGTTACATCACTTTAAGAAGAGGTTATGTTTGTCACTGTTTCATAATCAGTCCTGTCCTTTTTTTCTTTTAATTTTACTAGTAACAAAAGAACTGTAACATGCTAGGCTATGTGGTCTACTGGATAGTACAAATAAATGATAAAAATTATGGTAAACAAGGGGACCACAATGTGTTCGCAGACATACTCCACACAAGACAGTAAACTAATGGATGAAGAAAAATGTTTCCCAAAACCAAGCATTCTTCAGCCATTAGTTTGGGCAAGACCTCAAAACTATTAGCCACAATTCACATAATTTCGAGCATCGTGGCACCTCGTGTTTATAATGTTCCACAGTTTTCATAACTTAACACAGATACTTTTACCTCAAGCACTGTTGAACCAAAACAGTTCGCAAAGTCGTGTGTCGCGGCATCTAGTTGGCGAGCATGCATCACTGCGTCGGGAACTGTTGCATGGTGTACGCCATCATGCCGGCAGGCTGTTGCATGGCTGCTCCCTGGGCAACCGCCATCTGCTGGGGAGCTGCTGGCATCTGCGTCTGGGCAGGCATGCCCTGCCATGCTGCGGTCGGAATCTGCATGCCCATTCTCCCCATGTAGCCTTGTTGATAGCCGGTGAACTGCCCGTATGGGTATCCCTGCATTCCTTGCAAGTACTGGCCTTGCATTTGCGCAGCTGCTGTGGCTGCAGAAGCTTGGTATGCTTGTGGGTACCAGTAACCCATCTGTTGACCGTACGCGTATGGGTACTGTGTACCGGCAGGAGCTTGGGGTGCTGCTTGAGAGTGATTTGGATCACCCGTTTCTTTCCCCCAAAAGCATTTCACCGTCTGTCCGTTAACCTCCGTGTTGTGTATCGCTTCAATTGCATGCGTAGCAGACTCTTTTGTTGAAAATCTAATGAATGCATAGCCTTTGTCCTTGAAAACTCTAATGTCTTGAATGGTGCCGAAAGGAGCAAATGTTTTCTGCATTAAGTCATCTGAAATTGCACCATTAACAAATCCTCCACAGTACACGGTACAATTTGTCGGGCTTGACTGATTATAAACTTCATCAAATGTTGGTTGCTTTTGATTGTTATGCCTTGGACGTTCACTCCTCGGAGGTGGAGGTTTTCGAGTCGACCAATTTGTTCTAATACTCCGGCTACCCAACCACTGGCCATTCATGGCAGAGATTGCATTCTCTGCTTCAGCTTTTTTAACAAATGATACAAAAGCATAACCTTTAGATTTCAAAGTTTGAGGATCTCTAACTATTCTGCAATTAGATATTTCACCGAATGGTGCAAAAGCTTCTCTAAGCGTTTGTGTTTCAATTTCCGGACTGAGGTCACCAACAAATATATGGTAATGGTTACTAGTATCTTGTTTAGGTTGATTACCTGGAGAAGTTGCCCAGTTTACCTTCATTTCCTTTTCTAAGAAGACTCTTTTGTTCATCGCTGCCAGGGCTGTAGCAGCCCCCTGATGTGTCATAAACTCGAGGAAAGCGTACGGATCATTTCCGGGCTCACGAATGATCTTGCAGCCTTTGACGGGTCCAATGTGCGAGAACAAGGCACACAAAAGATCGTCCGTAACAGAAGTATCCAAATTACCTACGTACAAGGTCCGAGGATGGCTTTCGTCACTCATCTGTCTGGACATACTATTCTCGCCTTCCACTTTGTTGTATTTTGTTGATTAAGTACGTGTTAAAATTGTAACCCACAGGATACACATATGCTCATAGAAATGCCTGACGCATGCCGATGCTCATTTGTCAAAAACGATGCTATGTTCAGAAAGCTAGAATTTATTGGTAAATCGTATAATTATTCGGTTATATAATAAAAGAAAACTTAAATCTTAGATAAAAGTACAATAAAAAAAGTTAGCTTTCCCTCCAAATGTTATAATGTATTTTAAGGTCAATGGAAATTAACTTTTGAACACATTTAAAAAATTAAAAAATTCTTTACATGTTGATGGAAATTTACAAGAGTTACAATTATATTCAATACGAACACAAAAGGTTAGTGCATTTTAAAGATAACAATGTGCTAAAAGACGCAAATTGGAAGAGAGGTATAAAAAAAAGAGAAAATGAATATACAATTTGCCAAAAAAAAAAAAAAAAAAAAAAGCACAATTTATTATACTTTCTATATTTGAAATATTTTACATGGCAAAAGACATTCTTGTTTCCAATGAGTTTTATCACTTTTTCGAATGCCTATAAAAATACCTACTGCATGTAAATAGTTAATGTTTAAGCAAATATTGAAGTATGACAAAATAGTAAATACGTTGAAAAACAGCAGCCACGTTACACAGAGCACTTTAGCAGCAGCACCTGATCATATCGCATTAGCACATTTGTGTAAGGGTATTTTGGCAATTTTAAATGTATGTTTCGACGCCAGCCACGGGTGCTCCCTCTGGGTCACACAGACCGTTACGTCCCAAAAACACTTACTCGTAAGTGCAACGAACACGCCCATGCGTGATGTCCGCCGTGTGAGTTGAAGTGCGCCGCGACGAACAGCAAGTCAACCAAAGCGCCCAGTCAAATGTGGCAATGTGCTAGTGTGTAATTAAATAAGTAATTCCTCTTTTTAGAAAACCAAAATAATAACAATTAAAAGATACTGAAGTTATATGATTATTATGTGCAATTGTAAAATAATCATGTAATATCACAAAATTTAACAACTAAGTCCAAAACTGGTCGTGCCTGTTTTCCCGCGCGATTGCGACATGCGTCTTGGCGCGAGTCGCGCGATGCTTTAGCGGCAGTTGCCGCCGGATGCTCACTCGGGTTGGTCGCTCAGTGAAAGCAGAGCCTACAGTTTTCGCGCCACTTTTCCAGTTCATCGCCATAGACGTAAGTTTACCTAATCTTTTTCAATTAGCTCTGTGCCCGACCCCACTTAGCTGTACATTCTTATGTGTGGCTTTTCGCTTAATCATTTAAATCCCAACAGGGATATTTCGGCATATTACGTAAATTTAATGTTCAAAGTACTCGGGCAGCGGACTTCAGTCTTACACATTTCTCCAGGCTTCGACACCAGTTCATCGTCGTTGATTAGGGCTTCTGGCAAGCCTTTAGTGTCATGGTGTTCTAACACTTTAGTAAACGTGTTTTCGATTTAATTAACTTTGACTGTGTAATATGCAGTGGTGTAGCCAGGATTTGTGTATGGGGGGTGTTAAGAAGCATGCCGCCCCCCCCCCCTCCTCCTGGTATTAAAGCGGTCGGTCCAGGGGTCCTCCCCCAGGAAAATTAGGATTTTAAAGTGTAAAATAGTGCTATTTTAGCAGTTTTCGGTACTTAAATTTAAATATTGTAATGGTAAAAATTTTATTAATTTTAATATGAAATTTGTTTGAGAGATTAATAAGAAATTATTAAAAGATTTGGTGCTAAGAAGGGGGGGGGGGGTTTAAACCCCTAAACCCCCCCTGCCCAAGCTTCGCCAATGGTAATATGTGTATTTGCAATCTACCCTCGTAATAAGAACTTTATCAACCTTTAAGGAGCTACTGTGACTCTAGTATAATTTTCATCTAGCCGCGCTTATGCAAAAGCTGAAACATTCGTATTGTAGTAGGTTAGATTGCGCTCATGTTTAAGAACTTTTGATCGTATGCTTTTGCCATTTTATTTTAACTTCAATTACAATATAAATATAGTTGCAACCTATCAGTTCTGCAGTAATTTGCCACACCCTTAGTTTTGTCAGTGCCGGCCTCAGGATAGAACTTTATACACATGTTTGCAGCCTAACCTGTTCGCGCGCAACGTCAATGTGTTAAAATGATCGTGAAGCGAAGGTCTGACGACAGACTCGGCCAGGCATTGGACAAGCAAGTGTATCAAGCAGTAATAAAGTACAGTGTTTTCTCAGTCATTTTCCTTTTATTTCAAGGTGTTCTGGGTGGCCTGAACAGCCCAGGTAGTTTAAACTAACGACGCACTTCTTCCTGCAGCCACGAGGTCGAATTTACCCCTCGCCCCTTCAACAGTGATCATTTTCAATTCAATATTTATTCTAAACATAATCAGGCAGTGGGAGTGGCGTCAGGTTTTTTCCAAGTTTTATGCAATTGTAATTATTTAATATGGCTGGAAAGCTCGTATAATGTTTCGTTGCAACAATTAGGATGTTTATAGCTGATCAAAGTCGTTTTTAAATTTCTTTAGGCATGGTTACGTCTCCGTATGGATGCTGACGCCAACCGCCGGTGCTCCCTCTGGTCCGCAAAGGTCGTTATGCCACAACAACACTTGCTCCTAAGTGCATCGAACACGCCCGAGCGTGATGTCCGCCGAGTGTGTGTAAGTGCGCCGCGGCGAACACCAAAGCGACGTCAGCGCCAGGCCGGGTGTGGTAATGCGCCTAATTAATTATATAATTATTTTGTCAAATTAAAACAACTAAATTAATAACAATTTAAAAGAGGATCCATGTAAGGGAAATTATGTCTAATGGTTTTATAAGCATATATTTTGTAACTTGTCTTTAAGTCCAAAACTGGCCGGGTCGGTTTTCCCACGTTTCACGTGGTTAGGCGCGAGGCCGCAGGGCGGTCTCGTGCTCAGTTACCGTCTGGAGCTCGAAGGGGTCGGGCGCTCCGCGAACGTCGGGTCATCAACTTTAGCATCTCTTCAACATTTCAGCAATAGTGTAAGTTTTGTAAATCTTTTAATCAGCTCGGCGCCGACCCCAACCCAGTCGCACGATATTTCGTGCGACTCTTAACTTATTAAATTCTTCCCATCAAGGTACTTTATTTTCATACGTAATTCCATGTCCAGTTTAAGGACCGCGTAGTAGTGGTACGCAATTTTCGGCTCATTAGCAATTAATCGTCAACGTCGTAGATCCTCCGTAATAAGTGTTGAGAATAATTATGACTAACTTTCGCCTTTTAATTATCATCATTATAAACGTGTAATGTGTAACGTGTGTTTTATCTAAATAACTTTCATTTCCAAGGGACTTTTACGTGTACGTCTCCAGCTGGCGTGTCTGCGTAATTTCAGAGACGTTTGACACCGTTCCGGCTGCCTCCCCGTCAAAGCTATCAAGTTTTGCGGGATGGGTCTCGGGGTTTGGGTTCAGCCAAGTGGCGGGAGGCAGGGACGTGTCCGTAGAGCTGATCCTTGGGCTGTTTAGGCCACCCAAGACGCCTTATACTACAAATGATGCACTCCGCTACGTGAAGTGTGGTTTTTATTACACATCAACCTCTTCATGGTGCTATCCATCCCCTGGCCGCGACTGTTCGGGGTTAGAGAGCTCTGCGCGTGTACGGCTGTTCGGCGATGACCCCGCTTACTATGGAGAGGGGGGAGTTTTGAGCGAACAGTACGTGGCGGACGTTGCTGCTAAGACCTGCGCGGTGATGCGTGGTGATGCACGGCCAGTGGTGTTGTAACTCACGATCTAGATGCGGTTGCGGAATTGGCGCGAAGACGACCAGCCTCTTCGAGCTCCCGGTGGGTACTGACTCACTCGTGTAGCACAGCGCTACAGCAGGCCTGCCAATTGCGCGCCAGAAGCGCAGCGCGCGGGAAACAGACGCGGCCAAGTTTAGGACCTATTCGCACGTTGAACAATGGAATTAACAAATAAAAACATTTGATGAAATATACATTACATAGTTTATGTCTGTGAGAGAAAACATGTGCCCTTGATGCTATAGTCCGGCGGAAGCACATTGCCACACCCGGCGGAGTGCTTCCGCCGAGGTGGCCGGTAGTGGTGCTAGCTGTGGGTCGTTCGGTGCACTCACACTCGTTGCACCATGTTGCACGCGCGGGCGTGTTCGTGGCACACGGCTTTGAGAGGCGTAGGAGAGGCATCGCGGCCTGTGCGACCAAGAGGCGCACTATCGGCTGGCGTCAAATGCCCCCCTCTATCTGAGGCCGCTATGTGCACCGACGCCTCACAATGATCGCACGGGAGTTATGCACTCGAAGCACGGCACTGGGGTGGTGTACTATGCCTGGGGTGAGATTCTAGGCCCTGAGCATCTCTCTTCAAACAAGAAAATGACTGTGTGCCTCCCTCACTATGCTCGTTCCCCCTCAGTAGGGGCAGTGATGTTTTGATGTGGATAAGCTCCATTGAGTTGCACTGTGGTGGCACTGTAGGGTCCCTGGCCTGGCCCTGATGATTGGTCCATTCGTACTCAGCAAGGTGAACCGGAGCCCTGCGGGTCCTCTGTGGCCGCAGTGGAGGGGAGGGGGCTGCCGCTTGCTCGGGTGTGATGTTCGGCGGGAGGAACACCTTCAGGGGCAAGAACTTGTCCGAGGTATTGTCCTCAGTCTCGTCCAGGGGAGTGATATCCTCAATAATGTATCTCCCGGGCTCGGCCAGGGTGTAGGCCTGGCTAGCTTGGTCTCTCTCAGGCTCGTCCGGGGGGGGGGGGGGGTGACATCCTCAATTATGTATGTCCCAGGTTCGGCCAGGGTGTAGGCATGGCTAACTTGGTCTCTCTCAGGCTCGTCCGGGGGGGGGGTGACATCCTCAATTATGTATGTCCCATGTTCGGCCAGGGTGTAGGCATGGCTAGCTTGGTCTCTCTCAGGCTCGTCCGGGGGGGTGACATCCTCAATTATGTATTTCCCGGGCTCGTCCAGGGGCGTGATATCCATGGACTCATGTTCGTCTAGACAGCACGTCCGGACTGGAGCCCGCCGCGTGCGTGATGGGTACCTTCCCCCAATGTCAGTTCCTTCCTCCCCCCCTTCTGACTCATCACCTGACTCGTCGACAGACATCTGCGGGTTGGCATCTACCAAGCTCATGTTCAGCATCCATGATGGCTCATCCCATTCCTCTGTCTCCTCCTCGTCATTCTGTTGCCATATCGGGGAGTCCTGATGGGAGCCACCCGCGGTGTCGATCGGAGGGCTCAGTGTATGGGCAGTTGGAGTTTCCAGTTCGGGGGGGGGCAATATGTATCGGCTCAAGTCCCATGTTATCATCAGATGGTGGGGCGGAGCCCTTTGGCAGAACTTGCTGGTTCGTTACCTGCTGGCCCTCTGATTGAGGCACCCTCGAGTTGGGCCCTGGTGACACGCCTTCCATTACCCCGGGTGCTACCAACCGCAGGTCATCCCTGTGGACCTTGGCAGGCCGTCCCCGGGGGGTACGGACCGCGTATGACGTGGGTCCGGATTTCCAGAGCACTTCCCTTGGCTCCGACCACTTGGGGGCCAGCCCCGCACAGAAATTGCGAGCGACCGATGACAGATGGTGCTGCCTCACGTACACCCACTGTCCAGGTTGTAGGGGCGTTGGGGGGTGACTGGTCTGTGGTGTGTGCTCCGATAGGAATTGGTTTTGCTGTTGCCTGGCCTGTTCCCTCCCTTCCTCAATCTCCGGACGGATTAGAGTGTCCGTGATGGCCGCTGCCACCCGGCACTCCCCTGGTAGGGCGAGGTTCTGTCCATACAGCAGCTCGGCCGGGATGTAGCCTGTGACGGCATTCGTACGGCGCCTAAGACAATACAGTAACTTGGGTATATGTACATCCCACTTAGAATGGTCGTCCCCCAGGCACAATCTTAACTGTGCTTTTACTTCTTGGTTCCGACGCTCGGTCGGATTGGCCTGGGGGTGATAGACAGGGTTGGTGTGGTGGTTTAGGCCCCACCGACGACAGTCAGCTCGCCAGCGCTTCCCAGTGAATTGACACCCATTGTCTGTCAGTAGTACCCTCGCGAAGCCGTAGCGCGGGAAAATTTCCTGGTCCAGTAGAGCTGCTATGGTCCCAGCTCGCACATTGGACACTGGGAAGGCCTCAACCCACCTTGTGAAGATGTCCGTGATGACCACTAAAAATCTTTTGCCCCGAGTGGTCTGGGGATATGGCCTCATGATGTCGAGTGCCAGTGTGTGGAACGGGTCCTGGGGTCGACGGGGGCGCTGTTGCTCCACTCCGTCCATCCGCCGCGCCTTCCGCTGTTGGCAGCGCTGACACTGTCGCACATAACCCCTAACGTCGCGAGTGATGCCTGGCCAATGAAATGTTTTGCGGATGTCCGTCTGCGTCTGGTCTGCCCCGGGGTGGCCAGCCAAGTCATGGTCGTGGTGAAAATGTAGTACGCCAGCTCGTGCGCACCCGGGTACGTAGAGACGCCATGCCTCCATGTCGCCAGGCACCCGTGTCTGTAGCACTCCGTCTACTACCCATTGGTAGGGGTGGACTGTTCCCTCACCCGCCTGCACTTCGGTCTGAGTGGACTCGTCCGTCTGCTGGGCATGCTGCACGGCCGCCACTAGGGCAGTGAGGGTCTCGAGCACCTGGATTGGGGCAATGTCCGGGGGCGTGGTCACGGCGCACAACACCGCTGGTGCCTCCTCCCCGGTGGCGACAGGTAGGGTACCTGGTGGGGGTAGTAGCCCCTCCCAGCTGTGGTCGTCCTGAAAAATGGACCTAGGGTCGGGGTGACGTGACAGCTCGTCAGCGAGCTGGTTGTCCTGCCCCTTCACATGCTCGACCGCGAAGTCGAAGCTCTGGAGCATGAGTGCCCACCGCGTGAACTTCGACTTGCCGCCTTGGGCGGAATCCAGCCAGCTTAGACACTGACTGTCTGTCCTCAACGTGAAACGCCGGCCCTCCAGGTGGTGTCGGTACCGCCGCATCGCCCAAACGACGGCCATGCACTCCTGTTCGTTCACATGGTACCGCCGCTCGGGCTGGCCGAACTTGGCGCTCGCGTACCCCACTATCTGGCGTTCCTCGTTTTCCCCTACCTGGTATAGGACAGCCCCCATGCCCTCTTGGCTTGCATCTGTCTGCAAGTATAGCGGGGAGTCGGGCCGCAAGCGGGCGAGTCGGTGGCACTCCCGGAACTCGTGCTTGACGGTGGCCAGTGCATGATCTGCCTCCTCTGTCCACCGAAACCGGGTCTTCGGTGACAATAGGTCGGTCATAGGGGCAACTATTCTGGCAAAGTGGGGTACAAAGGATCTTAGCCAGTTAAAGAGACCTAGGAGTTTTTGTAGCTGCTTACAGGTGCTGGGTGCAGGTTTGGATTCAATGAGGTTCAGGTGTTTGGGCAGCGGCCGACAGCCTTCGGCATCCATGAGGTGCCCCAGGTACTCAATCTCTCGCGCACCCACGTGGCATTTGTGGGGGGCGCATGTGAGTCCATGTCTGGCCAGCCGCTCAAGGACCAGGCCTAGGTGGCGTGCGTGGTCCTCCCACGACCACGACCAGATGATGACGTCGTCTAGGTACGCTGCAGCAAACTCGCCGGCGTAGCCATCCAAGACGCGGACCATCATGGCCTGGAAGGTCGCAGGGGCGTCCATCAGCCCGAACGGCATGGCGCAGAACTGGAAACGCCTCCCATCAGGCGCGGTGAAAGCTGTTTTGTGCCGGTCCTCCGGGCGTACCGGCACCTGCCAATATCCTGATTTTAGGTCTAGCGAGGTAAAGAAACATGCATCGCCCAGCCACGCCAAGGCATCCGTGATGTTGATGAGGGGAGGGGGGGCAGGTATGGTGACTGCGTTAATTGGCTTGAAGTTGACACAAAGCGCATTGAGCCATCCTTCTTACTGGCCATCACAATCAAACAATTGTAACGGGACTCACTTGGCTCAATGACGCCATCGCGCAACATCTCAGCGATCTGCGTCTGGATGACCTCGTTCTCCTTGGGCCCGAACCCGAACGGTTTGACGAACCGGGGTTCATGTGGCCTGGTCGGAATGGCGTGCTCAGCGACCGTGGTGCGTCGTAGCATATCAGTAGCAGCAAACACTTGCGGTTGTTGTGCCAATACCCGGTTAATTAGGTCTATCTGCTCGGGTGGTACGCCATTTTGCAATTCATCTAGGGTGATGGGGTTCTCTCGCCGAGGTGGTAGCCGCCGACCCAGGCCGTATACGGTACGCCCTTCCTGCTTGCCGACGTGCACCCTCCCCGCCCGCACTTCTACTGTAGCATCCTCCTGGGCTAACCATGGCAAACCTAAAATCAACTGGTCCCTGAGCCCATCCATCACGAGGGCGGTGGTTTGACTTGTGTGATCTCTAATGGCAAGGGCTATTTGGGTGCAGCCGACCGTAAGTGCCTTCGCCCCCTCGGTGGCTAATTGTACATTCTCACGCTCCGGGATCAGGTCCCCCTCGGGTATGAGTTGAGCTGACACGTAGGAATGACTGGCAGCCGTGTCCACTAATGCATGTTCAGGTTGCCCATTCATGGCCACCGGTATCCTAAGTAGGTACCCAGCCTCAGGTCCCAACTGTCCCATGTGAGGCGACTCACGCGACTGCTCCAAGGGCGCTGCCGACGTCGTCAGAGGCACGTGGTGGCTGGTGTAGCTCGCCGACGACCTGGTGCGGGCCGCTGACGGGTGGCGCTGGTCATCCCCGCCCGTCGTGACGGGGTACGCCGGTGCATTAGGAGGCACCGCAGGTGCTGCCGTGGTCGCCGGGGGCACCCGGTGGCTGGTGTAGCTCGCCGGCGACCTGGTGCGGGCCGCTGAGGGGTAGCGCTGGTCATCCCCGTCCGTCCTGACGGGGTACGCCGGTGCATAAGGAGGCACCGCAGGTGCTGTCGGGGTCGCCGGGGGCACCCGGTGGCTGGTGTAGCTCGCCGGCGACCTGGTGCGGGCCACTGACGGGTAGCGCTGGTCATCCCCATCCGTCCTGACGGGGTACGCCGGTGCATAAGGAGGCACCGCAGGTGCTGTCGGGGTCGCCGGGAGCACCTGGTAGCTGGTGTAGCTCGCCGGCGACCTGGTGCGGGCCGCTGACGGGTGGCGCTGGTCATCCACATCCGTCCTGACGGGGTACGCCGGTGCATAAGGAGGCACCGCAGTTGCTGTCGGGGTCGCCGGGGGCACCCGGTGGCTGGAGTAGCTCGCCGGCGACCTGGTGCGGGCCGCTGACGGGTAGTACTGGTCATCCCCGTCCGTCCTGACGGGGTACGCCGGTGCATAAGGAGGCACCGCAAGTGCTGTCGGGGTCGCCGGGGGCACCTGGTAGCTGGTGTAGCTCGCCGGCGACCTGGTGCGGGCCGCTGACGAGTGGCGCTGGTCATCCCCGTCCGTCCTGACGGGGTACGCCGGTGCATAAGGAGGCACTGCAGTTGCTGTCGGGGTCGCCGGGGGCACCTTGTGGCTGGTGTAGCTCGCCGGCGACCTGGTGCGGGCCGCTGACGGGTAGTACTGGTCATCCCCGTCAGTCCTGACGAGGTACGCCGGTGCATAAGGAGGCACCGCAGGTGCTGTCGGGGTCGCCGGGGGCACCCGGTGGCTGGTGTAGCTCGCCGGCGACCTGGTGTGGGACGCGAACATCGCGACCAGGTGAGGCGGGCCGCCCCCACCCGCGCTAGGTGGATGGGACGGCAGCTGGGTGGCCCCCGCAGCAGCGTGCGGGGGCGGCGCCGACGCCAGGTGGACGGCATCGCTCGCCGGCGCCCTGGGGCAGGCCGCGAACATGTGAGGCGGGCCGCCCCCACCCGCACTAGGTGGATGGGACGGCAGCTGGGTGGCCCCCGCAGCAGCGTGCGGGGGCGGCGCCGACGCCAGGTGGACGGCGTCGCTCGCTGGCGACCTGGGGCAGGCCGCGAATGGGTGAGGCGGGCCGCCCCCACCCGCGCTAGGTGGATGGGACGGCAGCTGGGTGGCCCCCGCAGCAGCGTGCGGGGGCGGCGCCGACGCCAGGTGGACGGCGTCGCTCGCCGGCGACCTGGGGCTGGCCGCGAACGGGTGAGGCGGGCCGCCCCCACCCGCACTAGGTGGATGGGACGGCTGCTGTGTGGCCCCCGCAGCAGCATGCGGGGGCGGCGCCAACGTCAGGTGGACGGCGTCGCTCGCCGGCGACCTGGGGCAGGCCGCGAACATGTGAGGCGGGCCGCCCCCACCCGCGCCAGGTGGATGGGACGGCAGCTGGGTGGCCCCCGCAGCAGCGTGCGTGGGCGGCGCCGACGTCAGGTGGACGGCGTCGCTCGCAGGCGACCTGGGGCGGGACGCGAACATCGCGACCAGGTGAGGCGGGCCGCCCCCACCCGCGCCAGGTGGATGGGACGGCAGCTGGGTGGCCCCCGCAGCAGCGTGCGTGGGCGGCGCCGAATTCAGGTGGACAGCGTCTCTCGCAGGCGACCTGGGGCGGGATGCGAACATCGCGACCAGGTGATGCGGGCCGCCCTCACCCGCGCCAGGTGGATAAGACGGCAGCTGGGTGGCCCCCGCAGCAGTGTGCGTGGGCGGCGCCGACGTCAGGTCGACGGCGTCTCTCGCAGGCGACCTGGGGCGGGACGCGAACATCGCGACCAGGTGAGGCGGGCCGCCCTCACCCGCGCCAGGTGGATGGGACGGCAGCTGGGTGGCCCCCGCAGCAGTGTGCGTGGGCGGCGCCGACGTCAGGTGGACGGCGTCTCTCGCAGGCGACCTGGGGCGGGACGTGAACATCGCGACCTGGTGGGGCGGACCCTCTCCAGCTGTGATAGGTGGGCGGGGTGGCGGCTGGGTGGTTCCGCGGCACCGGGGTGCGTCTCTCCACGGAGCTGGGCTGATAATTGGGGGGTGGTGGCCAGCTGCGTCACCGCCCCCTAGACGGAGTTTCCCGGGAACTTCACCTCGCCCCTCGCGTTCGCCAGACTGCCTCGCGGGACGGGCACACCGTGTGCCAGTGGTACTGCTCTGTCGCGCAGTAGCGGCAGCGGGGTGGCCGGCTGTCCTGGGTGCCCTGTGTTCCCCCGCGGTGGTCGTCGCGACGAGTCTGTACAGCGCCACGGTGAGGAGGGCCCGGTTGGGGCATCCCCTCCCCCATCGGGGACGGGTCGGTGGGCCGGTAGTTGCCCCTCGGCGGCGGCGGGCCCGTGTACGGCACTACGGCACGTTCGACCTCTGCGCGCGCCGCTCCCTTGGTGGACGGGGCTGACCGGGGCGTCGCGACGCCCTTGGCGCTGCGAGCTGATTGGAGGGCATGCTCTACGGCTCCAGCCCGCGAGTCACTGCTTCGCGCAAGAATGGGCGAAGTTCGGGGGACACTAGCTCCACTATGAAGGGGAGTATGTCTCTAGTTTTACCCCCGGGTGTTTGGCGGCGGTATAGTCTGAGCTTGTTATAAACAAACGTCTCCACCGCCTCCCCGTCCCCTTGGCAACGGCTGAACATCTCACTCCGACATGTGTTCAGGGCTCGGGTGTCATTGAAGCGCGCCTCCAGCTGGCGGGCGAAGTCTTCCCAGTCTGCGTCGTAGCTGCCCGCCTGGGCCCACCACTCGCGCGCCTCCCCGCGCAGCTGCGCACTCACGCGTTCCGCCCACTCTTCCTGCGGTATCTGATGCCGCACGAGCCTCGCCTCGCATGCTCGCAAAAACACGCGCGGATCCTCGTGGTTGAGGCCCGCTAACTCCGGGAGGGTAATAGGCCCGGTGAGGGGGCGGGACGTGGTAGCTAGCTGACCCCCTGGGTGCCCTCGTGCGCGTCGCTCGCACCCCCACACACAAAAAGTCCGTCCCGGAAATTTACGAACTCCAGCGCGTCTGCGCATGCGTGGTGTTTAATTGTGCCGCACTGCTGGCATTTCGCTACCTCGCCTCAGTAACCAGGACAGTGGACAGCGGCGCACTGGGGATCCTCTTGGGTTCTGGGCTGCCCCTCCGACTTGACGCGTACCGTTTCGCAGGTGCAGTACAGTTGGGGGTACTCACAGGTGCTGTGGCTGGTGGTGTGGGGTTTACAGCACCCGGCGCAATAGCTCTTCATGGTGATGGCTATGTCCGGCCTCTTGTCCATGGGCGATCCGTGTCTGTCCGACCCGAACGTCGGGTTGAAGCGTCGGTGGCGGGCGCGGGCAGAACCGGGGATGCGCCCCCTTGCGCTTACGACCGAGCGGTCTTGCCCGCACGTACGTGCCTCGTGGTTGTTTACGCGGCCGCTGCTGGTGACGTACTCTGGCGTCTCGGTGATCTTCGGGCGAGCTCATTTGTCCTCGGTGCGCGATCGGTCGGGGCAGTACACTCTCCCGCGAGGGGTTTGGTGGGACCGTGAAATGCAGGAGGGGTGAGCGAACGATTTGAATGCGTGAGGAGGGGGGTGTGGAACCGTGGAATGCGGGAGGGAGTGAGCGAATGATCTGTGGGCGGTAGGGGGGTTGTGTGGCCTGATTACCCGGCGCGTCCCGTTCTGCGGCTACTGCACATCTGTGCGCGCTTTCTCTCCCCTTTGTGCTGTTCCTACGCGTAACTCTGCCGGATTTGCTGCTATTCGGATGGCGTTTGCAGCGTTGTTATGTTGCCACACTAGGTGGGCGCCATTTGTTGCCATCTGCCTTCTGCCGAGGTGATGTTAAGTGTGTGGAGTTGCTTTTGGGCGCCAACTAGCAATATTAACTACGTGCTAGTGCCTAGCCGAGACTCTTAACTCAGGGCGTGACGTCGCTACGTGGCCGGCAAGCAGTAAGGGTCGTTCCGTGAGAGTAACCCCCGGCTGTTTTAGCCACCAGGGAAGCTATTCTACGGGTTTGTGACAGATACGCGGAGGCTTAATTTAAAGTGTTTTATTATAAGGCACGCTATACATGCGCTGCGTCGTGCATGGCCCGCTAACTGGGAGCCGCACTCTACAGGCCACGTTTCTGATGGGCTTGTGCCGCGCTACCCTAATGTTCAGTGCACACTTCACACTCAACTAACCTTAAACAGTATTTAGTAATACTGGGAATTCCGGTGATGAGTACGAATTAAGTAAGGGGTGAACTCAGGTCGACTAGCCGGACTGTCCGTGAGGCTAGGAGCTGACGGGTTGAAAGCTCACGCAATTCCAGTAGAGATGGCAAGGGCGGAGGTTGAGAGGCTCCGCGGGCGACTCACGACTAGTCTCCTTGGAGGG
This sequence comes from Bacillus rossius redtenbacheri, assembly GCF_032445375.1. Lineage (NCBI taxonomy): Eukaryota > Metazoa > Arthropoda > Insecta > Phasmatodea > Bacillidae > Bacillus > Bacillus rossius. Next base: position 49,276,550 of record NC_086330.1, read on the forward strand.
CGGTGATCAACTGACGATGGATGTGGCGTCCGCACGACTCTCCAGCCTAGCTCCCGCGAAAACGTGTCGTGTGCAAAAGTAATCCCAGGCCATGCACGCCGCCTGATCGCGCTTAAGTCCAGAATTACAAATAATAATTAAACATAGCCATTACTCAATTTAGATTGCTTTTAAGAGCGCTGAAAGTTAATTACAAAGTCCAGATAATCAGGTCACCTCACAGTACCCCCGTGGTCGACTATCGCACGGGCGACAGTCGATTAGGCGAGGCAGCTTATCTTCGAGGTTTTGCACCACCCTGCACCCAGGTGCGTTCACGTCGCACACACTCGGGTCGAGGCGGCGACGCGCCATAGCGGTCCGTGCGGATTCGAGGAGTACTAATGGTTGGCGTCAACGTAAACAAAAGTTAAGAACATTACAAAGTATTATAAAAAACGTATTTGACAACAGGAAATACACTGACACGATAATTACAAGATAGAAGGAATTATTTACAAAACACGTATTCGTTTAGGGACGTTCCTTGGCGCACACGGGTGCGTCCCTGATCGTAACCACCACAATGCACTTCACTTAATGCAAGAGAGGACGCTGACGAGGCATAACGGCCTGGAGGAGCCGGGGAGACACTTGGGCCGACGTCAACACCACTTTGCACTAAACGAGTTCCGTTTCATCTGAGGCGAGACATTTACATTTCAGCTTGTCAATGTTTGTAGCATTCGTTTAAAATTACGCACCTTGCGATAATCAAACTTTTTTCTTCGTGTTATTTGTAGAGATGTACAGTATTTAAATGAAAGCACCTGACTTGACAAAACGACCAAAAAACATCCCATCCCCCCCACCCCCCCATGTTTTAATAGTTTTATAGAGTTTTTAATGAAATTAGGTCGCAATCACTACTGTTACTCAATGCCCAATTCTACTAAGCAATTGTAAAACATAATCAAAGTAGAGTTAAACTGATTATTCTATAGAACAATCACTGCGATTTGAGAATTTAGAATGACCTATCATGAAACAACCACTGCAATTCAAATTTGTTTACGTTTAATTACCAATTGGGCTGCTTGGTGACGTTATTTCTCTCGTTGCTCTGTGTTTAGAAATTGAGCTCGAATTACATGAGTGTTCATAATTTTCCTGCCTTATTTTTTTTGGAGGGGGGGGGGGGGGGTGTTTGAACCCCCAAAATATCCCCCCTCCCACGCGGGTACGCCTATGCTATTTACACATTACAGGCCTGAACTGCCCCGCGAAATGCTTTGTGTGGGGAATTTACACGTAAGCGGCTGGGTTAGGCCCTACACAGTAAAATGGACCGGGTACGCACGGGGAGTTTAAACAATGATGAGGATTGGAAGAATGACTATAGTCAGGGCCTAAACTTTTTGGGGGGGGGGGGGGGGTAAGCAGGGCATACGCCCCGGGTGCAAAGCTGTCGGGGGCGCCGAAATCGCTTGCATTGTAATTCCTACTACAACTGGTAACTGGTAAAAAGTTTTTGCATGGAAGTTACAGTAGCACAGAAACTTTTACATGTAGGTATGGAAAATGCTTAAATAGCACCATTTTTCCGTGGGAGGGCCCCTGGACATCCGCTTTATTGGTGTGGTACCTATGTGCAAAAATAGAGTGGTGGGCGCATTAATCCATTCATGCTCCGGTTGCCAGACACTCTAGTTGCGGCCCTGACTATAGTTACCAGTAGTGAAGACTCCCTATGGGACGCACATCCGCCCCGGTACGCGAGTCGCTCGGTACTAGTGTATGGCCTTGGTGCGAGGGGAAATCCTCAGCGTTCTCTCGCGCCAAAGTTTCTAAAGTTCTGTTATTCGGAAATTATTAAATTAACAAGAGATTGAAAGTGGCTCTAAATTATACATTAAATAATAAAGATAAACCTAATTTGCAGATACTCTCTAAGAATTAGATTTAACAAGTTTACAGTAATTAGGTTTGAATAATACGAGTCACACTGGAGGCTGTTCATCACTTGTTGACTGCTCCAGTGGTGAGTTACACAAAAAAATTGGGGAGGTCATTATTACATCATACAATACTCAAATTAATTTAGGCTGAAGACCGCAAGGGGAGCACTCACAAATGTATTAACGTGCCGTCGCCCGGGTTCTCGTGTGCGAGACTCGGCGGTGTTCCTAGCGGAAAGGCTGTTCTGTTGCGGGGAAACGTGTCCGGGAGGGCGCCAGGCTAACGCGGTGGCTAGCCACGAGGTGGGTCGTGAGGTCCGGAAGCCCCTGCGTGGCCCGCTAGGAACGGCGGCGGTGGTGATGATGCTAGGGATCCTTAATGCCTGTTGCCCCACTGGCCCTATACACAGCATAGGACGCTGATCCCTAACTGGATTGGTGAGGTTTAGGAAAAATGTACACGGTTTGCACTGTCGTTCACACCTCGCGCACGGAGTGTGCGAGTGGATTTTTAATTACGTTGGCAAATTATACGGCACTTACAATCACCCGAATTCCCTAACATAAAGTACATTGTCAATTACACACGAGGCGCTCTAATGCGCCGTCACTAACTTTATGCACTCACGCCAGTTGCAGTTGAGGGAGAGTGTTTGATTAGAGTCGGCTAATTCCGTAATTGGTAATCGGCGACGCGCGGGCCCACCTGTGTGGACTGTGGCTCGGTATTAAATTAAGAACACGTCTACTATTGGATGTAGCCAGTGACTGTGCACTTGGCGATTAAGCGAAAGTCTGTGTTGGCGGGAGTCGGCCCGTGCCGTATATTGCACGGCCCCACGTAATGCTTTGTGTGGGGCGTGTTAAATTGACGCGGCTGGGTTAGGCCCTACACCGGAAAAGGACCGGGCGCACACGGGGAGTATTTAAAAAAGGTTTCGGGTGTGACTATAATTACCAGATTAAAGTTCGATGAATACAATAGATGATGGCTCCCCGTGGGACGTGCGTCCGTCCCGGTCCGCGAGTCGCGCTGTACTAGCGTCTGGCCCTGGCGCGAGGGGAGGGGTGAGCTCCCTGTCGCGCCAGAGTTTCTAAAGTTCCGTTATTCGTAAAAAATTACGTTAATAATAAAAAGCAAGTGGCTCTAAATTCATACAATAAAACTTAATGATTAACTTAATATTGACGCCGTCCCCGTTGCCTGATCTGATTCTACGTGAATTTAAACTGTTTGATTAATTTTGGATCTCAAGGGTGGGGTTCCTGGCCTCGTGGCTGCAGGCAGGGACGCGGCGACAAAGGGCCCCCCGGGCTGTTATGGCCTCCCAGGACGCCTGATTAATGAAACACACACGTACTTGTAGCTCTTTTATTGCGTAGCACAATCTACACGTCACACACTCACGTAACTGGCCGCTTCATCGTCGACCTAAGCTCCACGCACGATGAACCTGTTCTGGCTTATGCTAATGTACGTGGACGCTACGTGAAGTGCGTGGGCGATAGGTCCCGTAAAATTACTTAAAATAACACATTACACTAAATCACTGTGGTAAGTCCCGCTCAGGTGGATATGCAAAGGCGGCTATTCCGCGAGGTGGCGAGGGCCACGTTATGCTGGGTACGGACACGGTGGAATCTTGTATGATATCACACACGTGGCCGTGGCACGTCCCAGTTGATGACTCGTCCGAATGTTTAGGTAACACGTTTGGCGCAGTGCCGCCCTGCGTGGGCAATGAACTATGTCCCGATGTGGGGCGTTATAGCGTGAGGCGCAGGTGCCACGATGGGCCACCTAATTAATTACGTAGGATATAAAAAGTCCCTGGATGGACTACACACTTTATTAATAGACCGCCAGAGGTCGCTAACGGCCGATTTGGGCCGACCTGGGAGCTGATATAAAAACGGTTTGGCTATAATTACCTATTGCAGTTACAGGATGTTGGCGCGAAAGTTGAAGGCTCCCCGTGTTTGGGCTGCCGGCCCGGGCGAGTGCTGGATGGCGACTGACTAACCTCCCTGGCCGCCGGGGCCAGGGAGGGGGGGAAATTCCGCGGGAAAACTGCGGAGCGCGGGAAGATGACTTCGGCCAGTTTTGTGAATGATAACCCTTTATAAAATGATAGTTAAATTAACATTAATTATTAATGGTCTTAGACTTAATAGTTTCTGTTTCTCTTATCAAATGCATGAATAAATAATACCCTTGCGCAGTGCCACACCCGGCCGGGTGCTTTGCACACGTAGGAGGCCGTGACTGACGTCACGCCGTTCGGGGCACTGCACTATGTTGCCGCGCGGGCGTGTTCGAGGCGCGGCACTGAAAAGGTGTTGAGGACACATAACGGCCTGTGCTCTCAGAGGGAGCACCGACGACGGCGTCAAATGCCCCCCCCTCGACGAGGCCGTTCTGTGCCTCAACACCTTACACACACACTTAAAGATACGCCGGCACACTGACCTGGTAGACCCGTGGCGGCTGTCCATTGGGCGGCGTCAGGTACCTGTGCGTCAGCGTCAGCTGCGGCCGAGGTGGGCAGCGGCGGCGTGGCGGCGCCTTCGGCGGCAGGCGGCGGCACGTTTGAGGTGGCGCCCTCAGCGGCAGGCGGCGGCGCGCCCAAGGTGGTGCCCTCAGCAGCAGGCGGCGGCACGCCCAAGGTGGCGCGCGTGGTGGCGCCCTCAGCGGCAGGCGGCGGCGCGCCCAAGGTGGCGCGCGTGGTGGCACCCTCAGCGGCAGGCGGCGTCGCATCCAAGGTGGCGCGCGTGGTGGCGCCCTCAGCTGCAGGCGGCGGCGCGCCCAAGGTGGCGCGCGTGGTGACGCGCTCAGCGGCAGGCGGCGTTGCGCCCAAGGTGGCGCGCGTGGTGGCGCCCTCAGCGGCAGGTGGCGGCGCGCCCAAGGTGGCGCGCATGGTGGCGCCCTCTGCGGCAGGCGACGGTATGGCGCCTTCTGCGGCGCGAGTGGGAGCACGGCCGGTCTGCATCGCGCCCACCCCCCGTGAGCCTTCACGGCAGTTGGGGGCGGCGTCGGCGGCGGCGGCGTCGTGGCTGTCAAGTCCGCCTCGGTGCCTTGTGGCACGGCGTCGACAACCCGGTGGTCTGCCAGACTAGGTCGAAATGTGGCGCTTTTGAGACAAGCGGCCGCGCCACGTGCTTTCTCGGTGGCTGGGGGCGACGTCGTCGGTGGTGCCGGAGGTGGTGTTCGGGATCCGCAGTGGCGCTGCGTGTGATCCGCCACCTGGTGATCCGGCCGACGGTGTCGCAAATTGGCCGTTTTGAGGCTTACGGCCGCGCCAGTTGCTCCTTCAGTGGCTGGGGGTGGCGTCGTCGGTGGTGCCGGAGGTGGTGTTCGGGATCCGCAGTGGTGCTGCGTGTGATGCGCCACCTGGTGATCCGGCCGACGGTGTCGCAAAGTGGCCATTTTGAGGCTTGCGGCCGCGCCAGTTATCCTTCAGTGGCTAGGGGCGGCGTCGTCGGTGGTTTCGGAGGTGGTGTTCGGGATCCGCAGTGGTGCTGCGTGTGATCCGCCACCTGGTGATCTGGCCGACGTAGTCGCAAAGTGGTCGTTTTGAGGCTTGCGGCCGCGCCAGTTGCTCCTTCAGTGGCTGGGGGCGGCGTCGTCGGTGGTGCCGGAGGTGGTGTTCGGGATCCGCAGTGGTGCTGCGTGTGATCCGCCACCTGGTGATCTGCCGGACCAGGTCGCGATGTGGTGATTTTGCGACACGAGGCCGCGTCAGCTGCGCTCTCAATGGCTGGGGGCGGCGTCGTCGGTGGTGCCGGAGATGGTGTTCGGGATCCGCAGTGGTGCTGCGTGTGATCCGCCACCTGGTGATCCGGCCGACGGTGTCGCAAATTGGCCGTTTTGAGGCTTGCGGCAGCGCCAGTTGCTCCTTCAGTGGCTGGGGGCGGCGTCGTCGGTGGTGCCGGAGGTGGTTTTCGGGATCCGCAGTGGTGCTGCGTGTGATCCGCCACCTGGTGATCCGGCCGACGGTGTCGCAAAGTGGCCGTTTTGAGGCTTGCGGCCGCGCCAGTTGATCCTTCAGTGGCTGGGGGCGGCGTCGTCGGTGGTGCCGGAGGTGGTGTTCGGGATCCGCAGTGGTGCTGCGTGTGATCCGCCACCTGGTGATCCGGCCGACGGTGTCGCAAAGTGGCCGTTTTGAGGCTTGCGGCTGCGCCAGTCGCTCCTTCAGTGGCTGGGGGCGGCGTCGTCGGTGGTGCCGGAGGTGGTGTTTGGGATCCGCAGTGGTGCTGCGTGTGATCCGCCACCTGGTGATCCGGCCGACGGTGTCGCAAAGTGGCCTTTTTGGTTGGCCTAATTGCCACTTGGGCGGCAACAGGGGGCGGCGTCGGAGGCGGCGTGTCGGCCTGACGTGTCCACCCGGTCCCAGTGTGCCAATTTACCACAGGGGCTGGACGGGCGTGGCATTCCCGGTCTGCGGCGAGGTCTCCACCCCATGTGGCGGGGGCGGCGTCGGAGGCGGCGGGTCTGCTTCGGATTGACGTGTCCACCCGACCCCCGTGCGCCAGTTGTACCACAGGGGCTGGAAGGGCGTGGCTCCCTCCGCCTGTGGTGATGTCTCCACCCCATATGGTGGGGGCGGCGTCGGTGGCGATGTCGGGGGCGGCGACGAGTGGCAGATGGACGTCTCGGTTGTTCGTAAAGTGGGCGGAATCTTGGCCGCGACAGCGGCGTGGTGGTCGGCCGTGTGTGGCAGCGGCGATGCGTGCTGTGTCATGTGGTACAGTCGTGGCGGCATCCAGTCTACTTCCGGTCCCTCAGTGTACTCTGCGGTGACGTCATCCTCCCACTCGTCCTGTTCCTCGTACTCCCAGTTGTACCCTGGGCATGGGTAGCCCTCGCTTGCCCATGCCTCGTAGGCCTCCTGGAAGTCGTTCATCTACAGAGACTCGTGGTGACTTACGACCTTGTTGCTCCACTGTGCTTGGCTCGCGGCTGTCCGACCCGAGCGGCGGGTGGGGACGTCGATGGCTGGGTGCGAGCAGGTAGGGGGGTTCGCCTCCCCTCACCAACAGAGTTCATTTCCATGCTCGCTCGCTTCCTGCCTCGCGGGAGCCCGTGGCGGCGTGGCTGCATGACGTCTGTTGACAGCTGACTGCCGGTGGGTGAGGAGGGGCGCGGGGTGGGGGAGCGGGGTTTTTGTGCGGGCGGGTGAGGGGTGAAGAGCGAGAGGGATGAAGAACGAGAGGGGTGAAGAGCGAGGGGGGTGAATGAGGTGGGGGCGGAGGTGTCGAGCGGGGGTGGTAGGCGAGTGGATAGCAAGAGTGGAGGGGCGAGGGAGGGGTGATGTCTGGTCTCGGCCTGGCTTATCGTGCTAGCGCGGCGCCGCTCCGGCGCGCGGTGTTGCCACGTTGCGCGCTGTTGCCCTATCCCTACTCGAGCCCTTTGTCTGCTAATTTTTCCATTTCGTTTTCTTGGCTTGTTTGTCGAAAGAGTTTGGTGATGTTGTAGCCACACTAGTTGGGCGCCATTTTGACCCCGTCCCCGTTGCCTGATCTGATTCTATGTGAATTTAAACTGTTTGATTAATTTTGGATCTCAAGGGTGGGGTTCCTGGCCTCGTGGCTGCAGGCAGGGACGCGGCGACAAAGGGCCCCCCGGGCTGTTATGGCCTCCCAGGACGCCTGATTAATGAAACACACACGTACTTGTAGCTCTTTTATTGCGTAGCACAATCTACACGTCACACGCTCACGTAACTGGCCGCTTCATCGTCGACCTTAGCTCCGCGCACGATGAACCTGTTCTGGCTTATGCGAATGTACGTGGACGCAACGTGAAGTGCGTGGGCGATAGGTCCCGTAAAATTACTTAAAATAACACATTACACTAAATCACTGTGGTAAGTCCCGCTCAGGTGGATATGCAAAGGCGGCTATTCCGCGAGGTGGCGAGGGCCACGTTATGCTGGGTACGGACACGGTGGAATCTTGTATGATATCACACACGTGGCCGTGGCACGTCCCAGTTGATGACTCGTCCGAATGTTTGGGTAACGCGTTTGGCGCAGTGCCGCCCTGCGTGGGCAATGAACTATGTCCCGATGTGGGGCGTTATAGCGTGAGGAGCAGGTGCCACGATGGGCCACCTAATTAATTACGTAGGATATAAAAAGTCCCTGGATGGACTACACACTTTATTAATAGACCGCGCGAGGTCGCTAACGGCCGATTTGGGCCGACCGGGGAGCTGATATAAAAACGGTTTGGCTATAATTACCTATTGCAGTTACAGGATGTTGGCGCGAAAGTTGAAGGCTCCCCGTGTTTGGGCTGCCGGCCCGGGCGAGTGCTGGATGGCGACTGACTAACCTCCCTGGCCGCCTTGGCCAGGGAGGGGGGTAAATTCCGCGGGAAAACTGCGGAGCGCGGGAAGATGACTTCGGCCAGTTTTGTGAATGATAACCCTTTATAAAATGATAGTTAAATTAACATTAATTATTAATGGTCTTAGACTTATTAGTTTCTGTTTCTCTTATCAAATGCATGAATAAATAATACCCTTGCGCAGTGCCACACCCGGCCGGGCGCTTTGCACACGTAGGAGGCCGTGACTGACGTCACGCCGTTCGGGGCACTGCACTATGTTGCGCGCGCGGGCGCGTTCGAGGCGCGGCACTGAAAAGGTGTTGAGGACACATAACGGCCTGTGCTCTCAGAGGGAGCACCGACGACGGCGTCAATATCTATATATGTTTTAGAAATGACATTTAATAAATTGGTATAAAATAAGTTTGAATTATTAGAGTCACACTGGAGACTGTTTGTTGCTTGATAACTACTCCAGTGGCGAATGATAAATGCTAATTTGGGCGGTTTGAGTTACGTCACATATTACACTATTGAATTTAGGCTGAAGGCCGCAAGGGTTGCACTCACAGCTGTTTTAGTAGAAAACTACATGTGAGTGACCCGGGCACTCCTACGTCGCACTTGTGTTGCACGGTGTTATTAATTCAAAGTGTCGGGTTCATTAAAGTTTAGTGAATTTACTGTGTACATGACTCGGTTTGTCTTGCCGATTACGTTAAGGGCGTTGATAATACCTAAGTCCCGCGGCGCTCGTCTGACTCGGGTGGGCCATGGCTAGGGGCGCGTTCCGTTAGCGGGGTCGTATACTGGCGGTTGCAGGTCGGGCTTTAGGGTGGCCCTCCGGTCGGACGACGTCAAACGTAAATTCACATGTGAGTGACCCGGGCACTTCTATGTCGCACTTCCCTTGGACAGGGTTTTTAATAAAAAGTGATGTTACCATTAAATTTTGTTTGATTTATAATGAACAGGAGTCGAGGTGGCTGTTTAATTAGGGCATGGTCTTTGATTCTTCCTGTTGCTCCGGTGCTCGTCTGACTCGGGTGGGCCATGACTAGGAGTGCCTTTCGTTAGCGGGGTCGGATACTGGCGGTTGCAGGTCGGGCTTTAGGGTGGCCTTCGGTCAGACGACGTCAACAGACAACCCCACATTTTTTTTATTCCTCTCAATATATTTAATGACTTTGTCTTATTCCTTATTCTGACCTCGGCCAGTAAACCACCCATTTTAGGAACAGACCCCCGTCTGAAAGACATTATACATATCTCCTACCTGGCACCTCTATGGGAAGTTAGTGCAGCAAGTGCCCATACATGGCGACAACAGATTTATGAACAAACAGACTAAATAATTATTGTGCCTTTGCCGCAATGGAACTCTGGCACTAATTATTCGTCATATGTATTTTATAAGGGTTATAAATATTTAGTTAATAATATGTAGTGGTCTGTGATATGATGTATAACAGTATAATATAATGGTCTCTCACTGGCAATTTGTAAAGCTGGGGGACATAATCATCCAGCAATGTTTGACCACAATTTAGATGAGAGCTTTCCTGCCAGTACTTACAACCGAATGGCCTTCATAGGCAAATTGAGTATCAATAATTAACATAATTTCCTATGTTTCAGATTATTTTTGACAATAGCCTGGTCTATTAACTGCATCAAATGTCTTAGCCTGTCTTTGACTGAATTATTAAGGAATGCAATAGTTCGGTCCCTAAGGCGGCCAGTAGAGTACTAACCCATGTAAATTCTTGTTTTACGTTCACAAACACGACCACACGATTATATTCCTGAGCGAGTGTCGGCCTGAACTTCCTGTTACATGCTGCCGTCGTCCGCGGTCTCGTGTTCGAGTCCGGGCGCGAGTTCTAGCAGGGTGGCTGGTCTGATTAACGTTTTATGTTCCGGGAGGGCGCCAGGCTAGCTCGGTGTCTAACCAATGAGGGTTCGTGGTTCGTTGCCCCAGCGTGGTCCGCTAGAACCGTCGGCGGTCTTGCCTGGGAATTTACATTAAAGAAGAATGCGTGGGATTGCCGTAGTAGCGACGTGCCTTTATTCAAGGGATTGACGTCACACCATACAATTACTGAGTACAGACATGCCCCTGAGGGCTACTTGTCCGTTGCGGGGTGCAGGCCGGTACATGTTCAATGTTTCGTGGCACTGGTTTCTCGGGTAACAGTATGCAGGCCAAGTACACTTGATGCAAGAGAGGCGCGCACAGATGACGTGGCGCAAAGTTACATTAACAAAGTACACTTAATGAAAATTAGGCGCGCACAGATGACGTGGCGCAAAGTTACGTTGACAAAGTACACTTAATGAATGTTAGGCGCGCACAGATGACGTGGCGCAAAGTTACGTTGACAAAGTACACTTAATGAAAATTAGGCGCGCACGGATGACGTGGCGCAAAGTTACGTTAACAAAGTACACTTAATGAAAATTAGGCGCGCACAAATGACGTGGCGCAAAGTTACGTTAACAAGTACACTTAATGAAAATTAGGCGCGCACAAATGACGTGGCGCAAAGTTACGTTAACAAAGTACACTTAATGAAAATTAGGCGCGCACAAATGACGTGGCGCAAAGTTACGTTAACAAAGTACACTTAATGAAAATTAGGCGCGCACAAATGACGTGGCACACAGAGTTTGTGGGTGACTGGAGTCGGCCAGTCCCGTAAGCGATTGTTTCTACGCTGGTGCCGTGCCCACTGGGGTGGTACACGCACCGCCACTAAACTTGGCGAAGTTTTCCTTGCAGGTTTGTGGTCAGCGCGAAGGCGCGTGGCCTTAAGAAAAGTTCTGTGGTTTGCGGGAGACGGCCCGTGCCGTATGCTGAAGAGCGACCCTGCGCACCAGGTGTGGTGCGGGACGTCTTTACGTTTACGCGGTCGGATTAGGTCCTGAACCGTAAAAAACGGACCGGGCACGCACGGAGAGGTGAATAGAAAAAGGTTTGGTTTATGCTAAATGACTATATTTACCGGACGTTACTTGCGATGAAGACAATGGTTGTGGTCTCTCCGTGGGACGTAGGTCCGTCCCGGTCCGCGAGTCGAGTAGAACTGCGGAACTGGCATGGCGTCCGGTGGCGCGTCGGCCCCTGCCGCGCCAAGCTTGACCTCATTACGTTAAAAACTAATTGACTGCGTCTGGAAGAGACTTTAAGGTCGCAAAATTCGTAATTAATTGTTTGAGGGGGAATGGGTGTGGTTCGTCTCTAGTCCACTCGGATTTAGTGTGCTTTATAATAATAATGTCTGGTTTGGCCGTTCGGCTCGGTGGCTCGCTCGACTCGGGTGGGCCACGGCCAGGGGTGCGTTCCGTTAGCGGGAGAGTATAGAGTTGGCGGCTCTAAGTGATGGGTGGTGGTGTTTCGCTTTGTGGGTCTCCCGAGGTCGTACTCAGCCAGATACCCCGGTTGTCGCCGGTCTCTTTGGGGTCTTCCCGTCTGTGGGGTTGGTGGCGCGGGTTCTGATCCGTGCGTCGAGTGTGTCCTTGAGTCTGCTGGCATGTTCGGTTGGTCGGGCCTCAGTTGTTGGTCCCTGACGTCACCCGCTTGCAACCCACTTGCGTAGGGTTGCCTCCTGCGCTCCGGGATACCTGGAGCTTCGCTCGTCTCCGTGTCGTTGGGGTCGAATAGCTGGCGTGGCTCCGGTCCTGGGCGCGGTGCAGGGTTTCCCTCATCGGGTTCGTCTACGAACATCCGGAATGTGGCGTCCGCGAGAGAGGCCGTGTGTCCCCATGCTCCGCGTGTCGGGCTTACTAACTGGTCCGCGTCAAGTTCCTCCGGTTCCACTGCGATTGCCGTCACGTCATCCGGTTGAGGTGTTAAGTCCCCAGTCGTCATTTCGGTGATCGTGGCATGTTCGTATTCTGTCGGTCGTCCTGGCTGGTGCGGTGTCGTTGCCTCGTGCGGGACTTCTGGCGCGGGTGATAGTAGGTCTTCTGCGTTCTGTGCGTTCGCCTCTAGTATCGGTGGTGCGTCATCGCGGCCGTCACCTGCGGGTGGTGGACGGTGACCCTCCTCCGGTTCGTCGTATCCTGGTGGTTCGTCAAAGTTCTGGTCTCCTGGGGGAGGTTCCCCGGGAATCGAGGCGAGGCGTAAGTCGTCGCGGTGGATTTTACGCACTCGTCTGCCCCCGAGTCGGACCAGGTATGACGTCCTTCCTAGAGATTTCTGCACGGTGTAGGGCCCCCCCCCAGCGGGGTGCCAGCCCGGCGCAGTAGTTGCGAGGCGCTGCGGACAGTGGATGTACGCGAGCGTATACGCGATCACCTGCTCGCACCGCGGGGGGCTCCCGCGCGGTTTTGGGGGTGATTTCCTGCGTATAGTTCATTTGGCGCTGTCTGGCGGCCTCGTGCATTGCTGTTAGGCGCCGTGCACGCTCCCTCTCTCCTTCCCCGGTGTGTGGGACGCCGTGAGTGGCCCACTCGCCGGGTAGTGGGAGGTTGTTCCCCTGTACCATTTCCGCCGGGGTTCGCCCGGTCGCGGCGTTTACGCGGCGGCGGGTACAAAACAACGCGTCTGCGACGTGCTGGTCCCACTGGGTGTGGTCGTCGCCGAGTCTGAGGCGGAGTTGGACCTTCAAGTCCTGGTTCCTGCGCTCCGTGGGGTTGGCCCGGGGGTGGTAGGCGGGGGTGGTGTGGTGCTGGATGCTCATCCCGTTACACCACTCCTGCCACTGTTTGCCAAGAAATTGGCTGCCGTTGTCCGTCAACGCTGATTGCGGATAGCCCCACCGAGGCAGGAACTCGTGAGTCATGAGGTGGATGATGGTGTTGGCCCTCGCGTTGCTACAGGGGTAGGCTTCCGTCCATCGCGTAAACATGTCGGTCACCACGAGCAAAAATCGTTTGCCTCTGGGTGACCTGGGGTAGGGCCCCATCACGTCTAGCGCGATAGTCTGGAATGCCTGTGTTGGTTGGCGGGGTTGTTGTTGTTGTTCGCCGTCCCGTCGGCGTGCTTTACGCACTTGACATACTTCGCATTCGCGCACGTATTCCCTGACGTCCCTCGCCATCCCGGGCCAGTGGTGGTGTTGTGAGACCGCTCTCTGGGTTTGGTCTGTCCCCGGGTGGCCCGCAAGGTCGTGGTCGTGCACGAAGCGTAGTACCGCCTCGCGTGCTTCGGGTGGCACGTATGTCTTCCAGCCTCCCGCGCCCCCTGGGGCACGATTTAGGATGCGGTTAGCTTCGACCCTCCAATTTGCGTGGGGTTCCTCCCTTAGGCGATGTCGCCGTCGGTCGGCCTCGGGAGACTGTTGTTGGGCTGCTAGTACCCGGAGGTCCAGGTCAGCGGCAGTGTTAGGTGGTGTGTCAGCCCCTTCCTCATCCGTGATTATGCGTGTGCACGTGGCTGGTGAGTGGTGCCAGCTGTCCTTCGGGGAGGGGGGTAGCATCTCCTCCCACCCTTCGGCATCTGTTACTTCGTGCTGATCGCTAGGGTGTCTGGATAGCATGTCTGGCAGTTGGTTTTCCTTTCCTGGTACGTGTTCCACTACGAAATCGAATGACTGGAGAAGGAGGGCCCAGCGTATCAGTTTTCCCTTGCGCCCCTGCATGGTCTGGAGCCAGGTAAGGCAGCGGTTGTCCGTGCGGAGGGTGAATGTCCGCCCGTCGAGGTGGGGGCGGTACTTTTTCACGGCCCATATCACGGCTAAACATTCTTGTTCATTGCTATGATATTTCCGCTCAGCGGACCCGAATTTCGCGCTGGCGTACTCAATGACCTGCTTGTTCCCCTGGTCATCCGTTTGAAATAGCACCGCTCCTACCCCTAGCGCGCTTGCGTCGGTCTGGAGGATCAACGGGCGTTCGGGGTCAATGCGTGCTAAAGTATGACACCTGGTGAACGCGCCCTTTACCCGTTCAAATGCCTGTTGGGCCCAGGTGTTCCAGCGGTAGCGGGACTGGGGGGACAGTAAATCTGTGAGTGGTGAAATTACGTGGGAGAAGTTTGGTATGTAGTTCCTTAACCAATTCACCAGGCCGATGAATCGCTGCAATTGTTTCCGTGTGCGCGGAGTCTCTGCCGCTGCGATTTTTTGCAGGTGGGATGGTTGCGGGTGGCTCCCTTCCGCATTAACCATGTGCCCTAGGAACTCTACTTCCCGCGTGCCTAGATGACATTTCGCCGGGTTGGCTGTTAGGTGGTGGGTGGCGAGCCGTTCGAGGACTAGGGCAAGATGGCGACAGTGGTCCTCCCACGTCTCCGAGAAGACGATGACGTCATCTAAATATGCGAGAGCGAACTGGCCAAGGTACCCCTCCAGCACTCGGGTCATCATGGCTTGAAAGGTTGCTGGCGCGCATTTTAGGCCAAACGGCATGGCTCGGAATTGGAAACGTCGGCCATCGGGGACCGTGAATGCCGTTTTCTCCCGGTCTTGCTGCCGTATGGGCACTTACCAGTACCCCGACTTGAGGTCTAGGGTGCTGAATATCCGGGCTCTACCTAGACTGGCCACAGCGGTCTCGACGCTGATCCGTGGGGGTAGTGAACTGATTGTCACAGCATTTAGTGGGCGGAAATCCGCGCAAAAACGTAATGTGCCGTCCTTCTTAGCGGCCAGTACTATGCACGCGTTATATGAGCTGTTGGAGGGCTCTATTACTCCGCTGTGTAGCATCTCCATCACCTGTTCGCGTATTACCCGCTGTTCGCGAAACCCGTACCCGCGAGGTGACTCGTAGATGGGTTGATCGGTGGTGGTGGGGATGGAATGTTCGGCTACCGTGGTGCGCCGTAGGGGCTCGGTGGTCGTGAACACGTCCCGTTGTTCGCGTAAGATCTTGTTCACCGCGGCTTCGTATTCCGGGGGAACGTTATGACGCAATTCGGCGAGAGTCACGCATCCGTTTGCCGGTGTGGGGGCTCGTCCTATGGCGTAGACTACGAACCGTTCGGACTGACCGACATTCACTTTGGCGGGGCCTAGTTCCAGAACGGCGTCGTGCTCGGCCAACCAGGGCTGACCTAGCACGAGTTCTTCACTTAGGTCACTCACAACGATGGCGGTCACGTTAGTACTTAGCTCTCTTAGGCTTACCTGGACGTCAGCGTACCCCACCATTAGGCCGGCGTGTGTGGCGGTGGCCAGGCGTAGCTCACCCCGGTGCGGGCGGAGGGAGCCGGGGGGTACCAACGAGGGGTGGATAAACACGTGGCTCGCTCCCGTGTCCACGAGTGCAATGGCTGGTGTGTTGTTGACCTCTACCGGTATGCGGAGCAAGTTGTCCGGTGGTTGGGTCAGCTGCCCGAGTCTTGGGGGTTTGTGCCCCCCGGGGGTCGTGTTGGTCATCGCGTTTGTTGGGTCGGCGCGGCGGTTCGTTACCAGTGCGTTCGTGTGTGCGGTAGTTCCCGCGGCCGTTGTTGTCGCTGGAAGGTGGGTGGTGGTCACTTGGGGGGTTGGGGGACTCTGTTTCAGTTCCCCCTTGGCCCGTTTCCCGCCGGTTGTGTGTCGCGCGGCCCTTGTTGGTGGCTCTCCCTCTGCGTATTCCCCTTCCGTGGGCACTCATTGTGCCAGTGGTAAGTGCCCCTTGGGCACCCCAGTTGGCAGTGAGGCGGTCGGGGGGCTGTGTTGGCGTCCGCTTGAGGCGCCTCCAGCGCGTAGGGCGGGCGTCGGTTGTCGGGGTGTGAGGGCCTGCGTTGTTGGGGCGGTGGTGCCCCTTGGATGGCTAGTGGGCGCCGGTCGTTCGGCGGGTTGGGGTCCTCACGGTTTGTCCTGCGCGGGTTTCTCCACCAGGCCCTCTGGAAATTTTGTTCCGTGGCTACTGCCAGTTGGACGTAGTCCTCGACGGTGGTGGCGCGTCCTATGCGTAGGAAGGGCTGGAGTTCGTCTCTGAGGAGTAAGGTGATGGTGGGTAGTGCCCTGGCTGGTTCCACGAGTGGTGATATCCGGCGGAATAGTTGTAGTTTGTGGGCTATGAAATTTTCCACTGGTTCTCCCTCCCGCTGCGTGCTACTGTAGAATTGTGAGGTGCATTGCACCAGTGTAGCCCCGGCGTTGAAACGGTGGTTGAGGGCCTCTGCGAACTCGGGCCACTCCATGTCGGCCCGCCCCCATAGTTGCCACCAGTCGAGGGCGGGTCCCCGCAACCGTTCGCTGGTCCTCTCAGGCCACTCGTCGACGGTTATCCCGCTGTGTGCCAGGCGCACTTCGCATTGGTGTGTGTATGCTAGGGGGTCTTCGTGGGGTGCTCCGCTAAATTCTGGTAATTTCGCCATGTAGTTCGCTGTCCGCGTCGTATAGGTACGTGTGGCCTCGGGTTGGGTGATGGCCCCGCCCTCGGCAGCGGTGTTGGTGCGGGTTGCGTGTCCGCACTCCTGGCGCGGTTGTGGTTTCGTATCGGTTGCGGCGGTGATTGGTACCGGTTGTAGTGGTATGGTTAACCCCGTCTCTATTTTTCCCTTCCAGATTTGATCCCAATTCACTTCCCATTGTTCGTGTTTCGGGTCGGTCTCCGGTGGTGTTCTGTTCAGTGATCGGCATTGGCAGGTGTTCTGCCAAGGTAATGGTCCCGTTAGTAGGTCCATTGTTCTCGGCCGTTGGCATTGCGCGCATGTCGCGTGGGCTCCGTGTGACAGCATGGTGCGTGGTTATTGACAGCTGAGCTCTGTTGACGGGCGGGCGCACGTGTTGTCTGTTCGCCAGCGGCGCAGTCTGTGCTGTTAGGCTGTTCCACGCGCGGGCCGCGCTGGCCGGCTGGATGGGTGCCCGGACAGTCGCACAAAGCGGACGGGTGGAGGATTGAAAGGGGAGGGGAGCTGTCCGGATGGCCGCGCGAAGCGGAGAGTTAATAGTGGGTGGATGGGTGGGGGTCGAGCGCCCGGATGGCCGCACAAAGCGGAGAGTGAAAACAAGGGTGGTTAGGTGGGAGGGGGGGAAGAGTACTCTGACCGCCGCGCGGAAGTGAAAGCTGGCCGGTGTGGGAGGGATGGGGGGTTGGGGGTGGTGCTGGGCTGTGATGTTGTCCGCCTGCGTCGCACGCTCTGCTGGAATGTCAGCGCTGGGGGTGGGGGTTGATGGATCCTTTGTCCGCCGCTCTTGGTGCGTCCAAAATGGCCGTTTTCTTGCAGTTTGCTCAATTTTCCCGTTTCTTGCTTAAAATTTGGCCACACGCAGGGGCGCCATTTGCCGTCGTCCGCGGTCTCGTGTTCGAGTCCGGGCGCGAGTTCTAGCAGGGTGGCTGGTCTGATTAACGTTTTATGTTCCGGGAGGGCGCCAGGCTAGCTCGGTGTCTAACCAATGAGGGTTCGTGGTTCGTTGCCCCAGCGTGGTCCGCTAGAACCGTCGGCGGTCTTGCCTGGGAATTTACGTTAAAGAAGAATGTGTGGGATTGCCGTAGTAGCGACGTGCCTTTATTCAAGGGATTGACGTCACACCATACAATTACTGAGTACAGACATGCCCCTGAGGGCTACTTGTCCGTTGCGGGGTGCAGGCCGGTACATGTTCAATGTTTCGTGGCACTGGTTTCTCGGGTAACAGTATGCAGGCCAAGTACACTTGATGCAAGAGAGGCGCGCACAGATGACGTGGCGCAAAGTTACATTAACAAAGTACACTTAATGAAAATTAGGCGCGCACAGATGACGTGGCGCAAAGTTACGCTGACAAAGTACACTTAATGAAAATTAGGCGCGCACGGATGACGTGGCGCAAAGTTACGTTAACAAAGTACACTTAATGAAAATTAGGCGCGCACAAATGACGTGGCGCAAAGTTACGTTAACAAGTACACTTAATGAAAATTAGGCGCGCACAAATGACGTGGCGCAAAGTTACGTTAACAAAGTACACTTAATGAAAATTAGGCGCGCACAAATGACGTGGCGCAAAGTTACGTTAACAAAGTACACTTAATGAAAATTAGGCGCGCACAAATGACGTGGCACACAGAGTTTGTGGGTGACTGGAGTCGGCCAGTCCCGTAAGCGATTGTTTCTACGCTGGTGCCGTGCCCACTGGGGTGGTACACGCACCGCCACTAAACTTGGCGAAGTTTTCCTTGCAGGTTTGTGGTCAGCGCGAAGGCGCGTGGCCTTAAGAAAAGTTCTGTGGTTTGCGGGAGACGGCCCGTGCCGTATGCTGAAGAGCGACCCTGCGCACCAGGTGTGGTGCGGGACGTCTTTACGTTTACGCGGTCGGATTTGGTCCTGAACCGTAAAAAACGGACCGGGCACGCACGGAGAGGTGAATAGAAAAAGGTTTGGTTTATGCTAAATGACTATATTTACCGGACGTTACTTGCGATGAAGACAATGGTTGTGGTCTCTCCGTGGGACGTAGGTCCGTCCCGGTCCGCGAGTCGAGTAGAACTGCGGAACTGGCATGGCGTCCGGTGGCGCGTTGGCCCCTGCCGCGCCAAGCTTGACCTCATTACGTTAAAAACTAATTGACTGCGTCTGGAAGAGACTTTAAGGTCGCAAAATTCGTAATTAATTGTTTGAGGGGGAATGGGTGTGGTTCGTCTCTAGTCCACTCAGATTTAGTGTGCTTTATAATAATAATGTCTGGTTTGGCCGTTCGGCTCGGTGGCTCGCTCGACTCGGGTGGGCCACGGCCAGGGGTGCGTTCCGTTAGCGGGAGAGTATACTGGCGGGTGCAGGTCGGGCTTAGGGATGGTCGTCGGTCGGACGACGTCAATGCACATATGAGTTAACTACCCTGGCATGTTCTGTGTTCCCAGGGGTTCGTAGGAGCGGCTCGCACAGCTTTACACTACAAGCCACACCCGAGTTTAACTAGGTCACTTGAAATTACAGCACACCGACAAGCCTCTAATGCACACCAACACGACAAACACTACAACACGCCAGTTAGTCGATCTAACTGGTAGGGAGCTTCTCTCCCCCGCCGAATTAGGTACACGTACCTTTTTATAGCATTACACCACCTACCAGTGCACACACAGGTCCGTGTGCTGAACTTATCCAACAAGACACGTGCCCCGCCCTTTGATCCAAGTGATTTTACAAAAGTGTGGGGTGCAGCTGAATTTACACCCACTAAGCGAGTTATAGAAACTTCGGTTTCTGGTCTCGCACACACTAACTGCCCCGGCTGGCAATATGATGGATCGGCGGTGGCGTGACCAAACAGAGATCCTTACCCCAGAGTAATCTGGGGGAATTAAAGCAGAATACTAAAACCTGGTATAGTTTTTTCTGCTCTCCTTTGTCATTTTCCTTTCCCACTCTCTCTCCTTCTTCCGGAGCAGCCTTCGGGATTACGCTCTGGAATCCTTCGCTGGAGCGGCCCTTGGGATTACGCTCTAGCATCCCTCTTCCCCTGTAGCGCGGCCTCTTGAGGATTACGCTCTAGGACATTCCTCCTGGAGCAGCCTTTCGAGGATTGTGCTCTAGGTCCTTTCCCCCTCCTCTTCCATGTCCCCCTGTCACGTAAAAGAGGGCCGGCTGCCCTATTTAAGGAGCTATTCGGCAGTGACGTCTGGGGACGTCACCTCCCAGGAGGGTGTTTACCCCACTTCAAGCCACTCCAGCACTGGACGCTGTAGCAGGGACATGTCAATTTAAACAGTATTACGATATTCTAAGTAGTATAATAATAGTTCACTGTTTTGAACAATTTATATGGTTATTTTAGCTACATTTAAAATACAGTATTATGTTATAAATGTTTTTTTTTTTTTTTTTCAGTTTGAGTACCTACATTAAAATCACTTATGATGTTTTCCAAGACATTATTACTCAAAAATAACACTTTTGGAGTCTTCACACAAATGCACTCACACACACACACACACACACACACACTGTTCAGCACCTATATTAGGAAATTAATATTTTATAAATTTTATCATGTTTCACAAAATTATTTCCTAAAGTATCTGTTTACGAAAATTCAGATTTAAAGATAATTAAGTTTCATTGTTTAAAAATGTATCCTTTGTCTCGTGTTTAAGGTTAGGTCATTTTTCATAATTGTTAAGTCAATGAATTTTGTAGATTACAAAAACCTTGTTTCGATTATGAATACATTGTTTTCATACAAATATATGAACTAAAAATTCATTAAAAAGGATTTTAAAAGCCCAGACAAAATGTGCCCCTAGATCGCCCATTGTAATAGAAGGGAATTAGAAATTCGCTGGCGATTTTCAGGGATGCCGCCAATTAACATTTTTCGGCACAACTCTAAATTCGAATTTTTGAAAAATAATTTCGCCAGTCATTTTTGCTGCTAACACTTAAACTTTTTCCGCCTCCTGTACACTCCCATTTAATCTTCGTCAGGCCAGTCTCCCCAATCTTTTCCCAGCACTAAATCTGATTTTTGCCGAGCCAGTGCGAGTCAGACTGTGCGCTCATTTTATCTCGGCCTTGGTACACGTCCGTCGCCTGTAATTGTCATCCGAGCTGTGATCAAGATGCCTTATCTCGGCTTTCTCCCAGGGCACTATTTTTCTTGGAGCTCTCCTGAGGCAAGCATAGAGAGGCACACCCGCAGGTCGTCTTAACTTACTTTTCGGCACGTCTCTGGCATAATTTCCCACAGCAGGGCAGTTTAAACCACCCCCTCCACCTCCAGGCTTTCCTGGGAACCCGGGCCAGTTCACTGACCAGCTACAGACAACGGCCTGCCCCAAGGTCTCGACACCAGTCTTCTAATGTACCATCTCTGCCCTATAGTGGCATATTTGCGAGCTATTTCCCCTGGGTGTTTGAACGCCAGCTAAATGCCGGCCCCCTGGTTCCTCACGTAACAAACAGTGCCCTGTAGTTCATTTCCAAGCCACCAGAATGCTGCACTCCACCCTCCATAAGCTCAATGCTTTAGCAGTCGCCTCGTGCGAGTAGATCTTTTCTTGTTTCGGATACCCCTCAGTAGGTCGCGCTGACATCGGCCAGTACCACCACTTCGAGATATCGAAGTTGGTATTTCTCGACCACTCCCTCGGAAATCTTCGGGACCTTATGGTCCGGAAACCGAAGTCTCCCCCTTTCTTTTGATTAACTTACCTTTTTTAATTACGAGTCGCTGCCACCCTGAAAATTCTGCGCGCCGCGGGAGCAGACTGACAACATCGCATTCGTCGGTGAGCTGTACAAGAAGACATCAGTCCGTTTGTCGTGCAAATATGTAGTCAGCTAGGCAAGGGATGTTTTCCCTACAACTCATTTTTAATCATTAATTAGTCAGTCTGCGTGCCTGGTAGAGGTAGTTAAATTTTCCTAAATTTAACAATGATTTTAAATCCTGGAAACGTCTGTGACAACCGCACGTTCGCGAGCTTGGCATCCTGGCAGATGACTCGCTGAGAGCTAGAAGCCACCTCCCTGTCAACTGAGTTTTTATCAAACTCTATACCCCGACCATCACCATCGCCATTGTTTGCATCTTGTTGTCTATGTTAAAAAGTTAAAATAATCCTAATAACTCTAAGGACAGGTTGTTGCTCCGGACAGTGCACAACCCACCCACTGACCTATCTTCTGGGACTAAGATAACTTGTTCCATGGCTAGGGCATGGGTTGCTGCACCTCGGGTGGTTTTCTGTTATCCGTGGTTTATGAACAATAATTTTATAAATGCCTTAGAAATTTAATTCATTCAGGAAGGCATGCCAGGTTGTAATAAACCAGTCTATCAGAAATTATCATAGGTAAACCACAGAGAAACCTTTAATTTTAAATACTATACAGGATCAACGGTAATTCCTATATAGAGTGGATCGTTGTCACTACCAGGTACTTACTAATCTAAAAGAGAAAAAATGTGTTTCGTTTCGCCTTTATTACTGTTAACATTTCTTTTATTTTGCTTTGGATAATCTTTTTTTGACTTATCTGACTTGTGCCCACTGTGAAGATGGTGTCGTTTGGAGATGCCGAAACAACATGCATCACCGGCCATTACTGAATCATGTGAGTTCCTAGCAGCAGGAACTTCTCCAGAAATACTGCAACCGAAAGACAAAGCCAGTAGAAGCCATCTGGACCCCCAAACTGAGACCCATTGTATCAAAACTGAACAGTACATAAAAATTAAAAAGAAATGTCAATAGAACAAAGGTGAGATTAAGTAGGGTCTGAATATTTATGGGCAGGTCAATTTCAGGTTTTATAGTCACAATTATCTATTTTTGGTGAGGAGGGATATTTTGAAGCTATATCCTTGCATAAACGATGGAAGTAAGATCCAAAAACCAAATATTAAGCACAGGCGAAGACACACGAAAAACTAAAGCACTACATTATCGTACGAAACAAGGAAGGAGATTTTGGGAATGAAATTCCCAAATTAACTTGAATACATGCTGTGTTTAAGATTCCGATACTGTGCTTTATGTAAAGGCACCAGAATTTAACAGAGTCTCGAGCAGATGTCCCAATACAACTGCAGTAAGGTTGGTCAAGTACCAAGCATAATTAATGTCCCTCTTACTGATTGGATGGTACGGCAAAGGGGTAGGGTTGAAATAGTGGTAACTAAGAAGCCATCCTAGAAAGAGGCACTCCGATTGGATAACAGGAGAGAATGGAGAAGGGCATCCTATGGGATGGTCTAGAGGCCAAATGGGGGGTACTGAGAGGAGGTAGGCCTTGGTTAGTGGCACTGTCTGGGGGTGCTAAAGAAACTACAGAGTGATTTAATTTAATTTCTAAGGTGTCCGAGAGGGGTCGCGCAGAGCAGTGCAATGTGCACTGGCATGTAGAATGAAAAGGGGGAGAGAGCTGGTGTCAAAATGGGGCGGTGACTCTTTATTGTGCGGGGAGAGGAGAGGAAAATCATGCCGATGTCATGGCGAGAAGAGATTAGGTAGGCTGGGAGTGAGAGAATATGCCAGAGTATCTGCTTGCACAGTTTGGATGCATTGTGCCATGCATGTCTGGCATGAATGGAAAGGGAGCCCAGATGTAACGAAAGACTCTGTGCTGCGCCAAGCACTTGTAGCTGTACGTGATTGCAGGCGGGGTATATCCAACACACTGGC
Source organism: Bacillus rossius redtenbacheri (assembly GCF_032445375.1). Classification (NCBI taxonomy): domain Eukaryota; kingdom Metazoa; phylum Arthropoda; class Insecta; order Phasmatodea; family Bacillidae; genus Bacillus; species Bacillus rossius. Next base: position 49,299,805 of record NC_086330.1, read on the forward strand.
GGAATAGTACGGTAGCTCTAGTAGTAGGCAGACCGACTGTATAATGTTTAAATATGACTCCAATTGGTATTGATGCCACCCGTCAGTGCTCCTCTTGTTGCACAGGCTGTTATGCGTCATCAACACCTGTCCAAAAGCGTGTGCGACGAATGCGCCAGTGCGCGCAGTGGAGTGCCGATGTGAGCAATGCGCGAACGCTACGAAGATAGCGCCACTACCGGCCACGTTGGCCATATCACTCCGCTGGGTGTGGCAAGGTGCTTCCGCCAAACTACGCAAAAGGGTTCATGTATTTATTTCCAGGGACATTCGCCGCCGTGAGCTGACACGGGCCGTCAGCTTCCACGCTACCTGGGAGCAGCTTTTTCGCGGGCGAACGAGCATGTAGGGGAAACGTCTGTCTTGTCGACATAGTATTGTTTATCACACGCATGGTCAGCACAACGACAACTGTGTCATAAGTATATTGTCGGAGTGTCATGTATTCACTTCAATATTAGCATCAGAGACTTCGTGCCACGCGGGAATGTCCGCCGCGTCACTCGTCGGCAAGGGACCTCCAGGAGCAACGGAATCGGTGCCGCCATTGGAAGGGGCCACGTTAGTACGGAGACGGATATCGGAAAACGGAAACGGCTGACGCCAGCCGATAGTGCGCCTCTTAGTCGCACAGGCCGCGATGCCTCTCCGACGCCTCTCAAAGCCATGTGCCACGAACACGCCCGCGCGTGCAACATGGTGCAACGATTGTGAGTGCACCGAACGACCCGCAGCTAGCACCACTACCGGCCACCTCGGCGGAAGCACTCCGCCGGGTGTGACAATGTGCTTCCGCTGGACTATAGCATTCAAGGGCACATGTTTTCTCTCACAGACATAAACTATGTAAAGTATAATTCTTCAAACATTTTTATTTATTAATGCAATTGTTTAACGTGCGAATATGTCCTAAACTTGGCCGCGTCTGTTCCCCGCGCTCTGCGCTTCTGGAGTGCAATTAGCAGGCCTGCTGTAGCGCCGTGCTACACGAGGGAGTCAGTATCCACCGGGAGCTCGGAGAAGCTGGTCGTCTTCGCGCAACGTTGAGAGGCCACCTTCGCGCCAATTCCGCAACCTCGTCTAGAGCGTGAGTTAAAACACCACTGGCCGTGCATCACCGCGCAGGTCTTAGCAGCCGTCGCGTGCCTAGCGCCATAACAGCAGCAACGTCCGCCACGTATTGTTCTCTTCAAACTCCCCCTCTCACCATTATAAGTGGGGTCATCACCGAACAGCCGTACACGCGCAGAGCTCACTAGCCTCGAACAGTCGTGGCCAGGGGATGGATAGCACCATGTAAAGGTTGTTATGTAATTAAAACCACACTTCACGTAGTGGAGTGTATCATTTGTAGTGTAAGGCGTCTTGGGTGGCCTAAACAGCCCAAGGATCACCTCTACGGACACGTCCCTGCCTCCCGCCACTTGGCCGAAACCAAACCCCAAGACCCATTCCGCAAAAACTTGATAGTTTTGACGGGGAGGCAGCCGGACCGGTGTCAAGGCCAGGAGTGCGACAGCACCGTGTACCTCGTGCCAGTAAAAATAAACCTCTGTTATTTGTCAGTGTATTAATCTTTTAATTTAATACTGTGTCCAGGGTAGCCTGAACGAGCCAGGGATTCTTTCAGTCGGCACGCCTCTGCCTCCGGTCACGTGGCCGAACCGAACCCTGAGACCCACACATTTTCTTACGGACTTCATTACTACAGGGAGGCAGACGGAGCGGTATCAGTATTAAAAAATAAAAATATTAAATGTAAGTTACTGAACACGGATAAAAATTACGAATAACTAAAAACATGAAATGGTGCCAAGAAAATCTCTAATTTGCTGCATAGTTTCGTGCCATTTCGTAACTTACGCTATCGCTAATATTCGTTAGTATGTCTTGCATCTTTAGTAGTGTGCAAAGTATTTGATACAAATTGTTGTAGGCTGGGTAGCTCCAACAAGTGACAAATCACAGTGTTTTTTTTTTAGAAATGTACGATGACAGCTCGAAGCAGACCTCACTCTTCTTATTAACATATAATGGCTAAATTTTATGTTTTAAGTTATGAATGAACATTATAATATTAAAAGATCATAAATTCTTTAATGTCATTTCCAATGTTTGATGTCATGACGTCTAATCTTTACAGCCTTATCGTTATGTCGGGGCAATATTAATGAGATCATTAATCTACCTACTGGTTCCGTGCAAATTAGAACATCACCGACCGCTGAGCAACATTCACCAATCTGTACATGCTCCAAGGAGCCTGGTGTGCATCATTGTTATCGTTCATGTATGTTTTAAAATAGAGGTAATTTTTATAATCACGTATAATTGTGTTCTTTGGTACTTCTTTTTAGTGCTCTGTAAATGTAAAGTTTCTTTAAGTTTGGTTAAGTGTAATAAATGTGTATCTTATTAAATTTTCTTCCAATAAAGAGATAATTAAATTAATAATATATAAATTTTATTTGTAAATTTTAACTAGTTCAAATATAGCTTAGATTACCGTCATCCACGGTCTTGGGAACGATACCTGGGGCGGTCCTAGTGCTTTTCAGTGGCTCTAAAGGAAATCTCTGGCGGACGCCAGGTTATTTCGAGGATTAACCGAGGAGGTCGTGGGTTTTTGCCCCTGCGTGTTCCACTAGGATCGATGGCTGTTGATGGTGGAAGGGAGTACCTACTCCTAATAAACACTGACCCTAAACAGTATAGAGGACTGTTTTCTAATTGTTCAGGAGGCGTTTGCGAAATAAAGAAACGGTATTTAGGTGCTGGTTTTTTAATCTGGGATCTCACATTGTGTGGATGGGGGCACAAGTTACACAATTACACTGGACAAAAAATACGTTGGCACTACATACACTTGCACTGATAATTAAGTACGTATTACATGGATGTTACGTTGCGGCACTTGCAAACAAGGTCCCTACATTGATTTGTGGTTCGACGAAGAGTTTGGGTGGATTAACGGCCACTCCCGTGATGAGCTGTAATAGATTCGTGCCCGGGCTCACCTGTGTGAGTCACGGGACCACAAAGATAATATTAAGTGGCAAAGTCTTTAAGATTGCAGTCGGCAGGCGTATGCTCGACGAATTACGTGAATTTTTGTTCGCGGGAGTCGGCCCGGACCATAAGATGACTGCGTCGCGGACCTTTGTTCCTTGACGAGCAAAACTTAAAGCGGCTGGGATAAGCCCTGCACCGGAAAAGGGCACGGGGGCACACATGGAGAGAAAAGAGGTTTAGTGAATTATAATAGTTACCAGAATGACGAATTAGAAGCACACGGGATCACACGTCTGCCCCGGCCCGTGAGTAAAACTCTACTGCCGCTTTGTGCCGACTTGGAAGGGGAGGAAGCGTCATGACACACCAAACTTTCTAAATGTGCCGTTATTCCAATTTTATAATCATAATTAGTCATTATTATTTATAGAACACTCATATCTTAATGACATCTGTCTGAATCAGTTGGCGGAAGGCCTATAATAATAATAATATGATGCCGACCGCCAATGCTCCTCTATGTCGCATAGACCGCTATGCCTCATCAACATCTCACGAATGCGTGTGCACCTAATTCGCTCGTGCACGCACCGGAGTGTAGAAAGTGCAACGAGGCGAACGCCAGGTAACAGTGCTACGTCGGCGGAAGGATGCGGCCGGGTGTGGTATATCCCTCCGCTGAACTACAACAAATGTTTATGTATGTTTTCCATAGGATATTATTAGACATTATTTTCATTATTTAACATTTTATTTTCTCCAAAATTATGTTTCACCGTGCGCCTTGTCCCGAACCTGGCCGGTTCAGTTTCCCGCGAAAATCACATGTTTCCGCGGAAGGTACGGCGGGGGAGGGGGGGTTGCGCGTGGTAAGAGCGGCAGTATCCTTCCAGAGCTGACAGAGGTCGGCAGCCTCTGCGCGACACGGGACCAGCATTTCTTATTTTCACCGATATGTAGTTTTCAATAGTTGTATAATTCCGTAAACCTTTTCTTTCAGTTCCGTGGTCGGCCTCGACTTACTGAGTGGTATGTAACCTAATTATTCAGTGCTCCAAGACGAGCATTCGATGTGATACGTAAGTACTATGTGCGAACTACGAGATGGTACGTCGGCGCTTCACGCCATATCCTAGACAATTAGTTTCAGCCCACACAGGGCAGCCAGTAGGCAACACGTAATAATCAATCTTACTAACGCGTCAATTTCTGGGACAGTCCTAAGATTCATGTAGCATCGCCGGAGTTACGGGCCTACGTGTTCTTAGCCCAGTATACTACGTAATTATAGTTGTAAAGTGTAATCTTCTTCAGGATTCTAGTGTGTTATGTTTAGGTTCGTATTTTTAATCACCGCATTGTGTCCCAAGTGAATGACCTTACCGGGTAGTAAAATCGTGAGCCGCCACTGAGTGAGGGGTCGCGCGCAGGGCCGCAACTAGAGTCTCTGGCAACCGGAGCATGAATGGATTCATGCGCCCCCCACTCTTTTTTTGCACATACCACACCAATAAAGCGGATGTCCAGGGGCCCTCCCATGGAAAAATGGTGCTATTTAAGCATTTTCCATACCTACATGTAACAGTTTCTGTGCTACTGTAACTTGCCGTCACCCGACCTCTGTGAAAGGCCCGGGGGGTACCTGACGGGCGCTACGGGCGTCGCGATGCTCTTGTTGTCCGGAGGGGCGCCAGGCTAGTGGGCTGCTAGGCCGTTGGTGTGGGGTCGTGGGTACTCTGCCCCCGCGTGCCCCACCAGGTACACGGCTTTAATGTAACCTGGATGGTTCTACCTTGACTGTGAAGGCCGCTCGGCCGTGTGGAGGACGGGGAATTACGGAAAATGATATACGAGTTGGCGAGAATACATTTAATTTGGGAGTTTCACCGGGGGTCCATGTGGGTACATGGTACACTCTACAAGTCCGCTCCGCTGTTCAGTCCCACTACAAAAATTCTCACCAACACTAAACACAACACTATGTGACAATGGTTACCGCCGCAGTCTCGCGGGACGTGGGTCGATGCTCGCTGGAGACGGCCAGCGCCGAAAGTTAACGGGTGCAGGGGGGCTCTATGAGCGGGCTCCTAAATTCGGCGAAACACTTACGTGTGTGCAGCCGGCAGGCATATGCACGGCGTCCTTAAGTATAAACACTTTCGCTGGAGTCGGCCAGTACCGTACATTCTGTGATACAATACGTAGCGCGGTATCACACTGAAGACTGTCGGGATAGGCCCGGCTCCGCAAAATACGCGCCGAGTCGACGTGGGCAGCGGTGAATTAATAAAAGGTTTTAAATTTAAGGATTTATTACAGAATAAAATAATCAAAGAAAGAAAACTTGGATGCTGCCCACGGACACACGTCTGTTCCCGGCGCGGAGTGGTTGGAGACTGCCGAACATGGCCGCCTCGCAAGGAAGAGAAACTTTCTCTTCTTTGTGTCGGCATCAGAAAACTTATATTAATTGAATTTACTCTATTACCAGTTAAAACATGTTCCAAGTGCCCAATTAAAATGTAGCTCCTGGTAATTTGGTGCTTAAGGTTTAACAATGGTTTTAATGTATTTAATTATTTAAAATGTGACATCAAGTTGGTGAATGTAAATTTACTAACATATTGTCCCACTGTGAATTGTTTTAGAGGGATTTCTCCTATTCTGACTTGATCATAGTCACGGGCATTTTAATTAAGGCCAGTGGCCGCGGTGACTGTTAATGAGGTTTGTTGTCTGCTCCGTGCATGGTGTACTCGCCCGGAGTGGCTACGACGCACTTATTACATGTCGGGTAATTAGTTGACGCCTCCCGCCGGTGCTCCCTCTGGTCCGCAAAGGTCGTTATGCCACAACAACATGGGCTCCGAAGTGCGTCGAACACGCCCGAGCGTGATCTTCACAAAGTGTAAGAAAGTGCACCGCAACGAACGCCGCGACGACGACAGCGCCCGGCCGGGTGTGGCAATGCGCCTAACTAAACACTTGATTATTTTGTTAATTAAAACAACCAAATTAATAACAATTTAAAAGAAGGGTTCATGTAAGGGAAATTATGTCTAATTGTCTTATAAGCATATGTTGTGTAATTTGTTTCTAAGTCCAAAACTGGTCGGGTCGGTTTTCCCGCGTTCCACGCGTTTAGGCGCGAGGCCGCCGGGCGGTCTCGCGCTCAGTTAACATCAGGGGCTCTCAGGGGTCGGACGCTCCGCGAACGTCGGGCCAGCACTTCTAGTTTCTCTTCAACATTTCAGCAATACCTAGTGTAAGTTTCTACAAATCTTTCATTCAGCTCGGCGCCGACCCCACTTCCATCGCACGATACTTCGTGCGACTCTTAGCTTAATAATTTATTCCCTACAGGGATCTTTAACTTAACACGTAAGGCCATGTCCAGTTTAAGGACAGCGTAATATTGGCACGCAGTTTTCGGCTCCAGTAGCCAATTAATTGTTATCGTCGAGAATCTTGTGAAATACTGACTAACTTTCGTATTGTAACTTTCTTCATTTTTTAGTGCAATTTGTAACGTGCGTTTTAAGTGACTATCTTGCCATTCATTGAGACTTTACGTGTACGTCGCACGCTGACGTGATTGCGTAATTTTTCGAGACTTTAGTTTTTCGTCGCAGGCTAGACTGCAATCCACCCTGATCACAGGGTTTCCGCTATTCGTTTATTTTTCTACATAATTTGTTGCAACCCCAATTCCGTGACTGTGTACTGACTCTTACCCAGGGGCACGTAGCCACCGCTTCAACCCATTGATTTCACTTTGCAATCTACCCTGGTCGCGCGTATTGTTCGCCCGCATTTATACGTGTGTCACAGCGGTTCGACAACGGACGCGGCCAGTATCGGGACCAATCAGTGTATCAACGTTGAATAAAGTGCAGTGTTTTGTAATTCGTTTATTAATCAATTACAAGGCGTCCTGGGTGGCCTGAACAGCCCAGGTGAATACGGATCCACGGCGCACCCCTGCCAATAGCCACGAGGCCGAACCCCCATTAAAATCCCTGAGATCTTTTCAAGCATTCATATTTAATTTTAAAACATAAACAGGCAGCGGGAGTAGCGTCATAGTAATTTCGTACTAATGGCTTTTCCCTTAATTGAATTATGGGTTCGAACCTCCGGGGTTCCGTACCTTTAAATTTCATTATGTCTATTGGGGTCACGCCCGAGGCGCTCGCCTGACTCATTCCGGCTGGGCAAGGGGCGCGCTCCGAAAACGGGATAAGGTACTGGCGGTGCGGAGCACGGGCTTAACGGCCATGGTCGGTACGACGTCAAACTTCCATGCAAAAACGTTTTACCAGTTACCAGTTGTAGTAGGAATTACAATGCAAGCGATTTCGGCGCCCCCCACAGCTTTGCGCCCAGGGCGTATGCCCCGCTTGCCCCCCCCCCCCTCTTCTAGTTGCCCCTGGTCGTGCGTGTGACATTTCGATTCGGGACAATTGTTACGGCCAGGACGGGCAGCATTATGTATAGGGCTGTGCCGGAATAAATTAATCAGAAATCAGCCGGTATTATCTTGTTCTTTTCAGGCATCCCAAGGGGCCAAAACAGTTCGGTGGCCCTACTGCATCGAACCAATGCCTCTAGCCACATGGCCGAACCTACCCTGAGATTCCGAACAATGCTTCAGTCATTTAAATTCGCATAGAGGTAGCGGGGTTCGCATCAAATACATAACAAAATTTAGATTAATTAATTATATTTGAAAATAAAGTCATGCTGGAGACTGTCTGTCACTTGTTGACTACTCCACTGGCAATTTGCAAGTAAAAACAGGGTGGTAAAGTAGGTTGGTTAAGACTGTGGTTAATTATTGGCGGAAGGCCGCAAGGAACGTTCCAGACATTTAGTAATTGCAGTTTCCCACGGGGAAAACCGCTGCACCCCTACGACGCACCTTCACTATTAAGTGTTGTTTTGCAAATTAAAACTCACTTAATTACTCACAGCAATTTATGATGTGTGGGAACTGTTTGGTGGTGTTAGCATTATGGACGTATCTGGGAAGGCACTTACCGGCGTCGGCGGCTCGCTTGACACGTCATATGCGCTAGGGGTGCGTTCTGTTAGTGGGGTTTAATACTGGCGGGTGGAGGCCGGGCTTTATGACCTTCGGAGGGACGACGACAAGCTTCTGGTACTATATTCTCCAATGCATAGAGAATTAAGTACTCCATTGTCGCAAAAATATTTCAAATTTGTGTCACAATTATATTTTTTGTGTCTTCGTTTTCCTGCCGGTCGTAATTGGCGCTTGCCTATATCTGTGGAAAAGTATCTGACGTTCAAATTGGGCAAGCCTTTATTGGAGGAACTGAAACTATTAAAAATAAAATGTGGATGAGGATTTGTTGTGCCTGTGGGAGAATTCGTATAAAATATTTATCTTAAATTTTACTGTAGAATATAATTATGTTTTTAGGTCAGTTGCTTTTATTATTTTTGTCATTTATTTCTCGAAATGGCAGAATCGGATACCCCGCAAGAACAACAGGAGAACGAATTGCAAGCACTTACGGTGGGTTTACTGACAATGTGTTGCTAGGTTTTTATTAAATTAATTTTCTATATCGTCTACGCGTTGCTGAAATTATCCCTATTAATGTATCATGCATTTTAAATGACATAGATTAGGATTTGTATAACCTAATGGTAATTGGCGCTGTTTTTTTTGTTTCTACCGAGTTAGTAAAGCTAGAACGTAAGATTATAAAAATTGCAACGTTAATGCTGCTGCAGGTAGGCAGTTGTGGTTACTACAGGAAATGGCGGTTTTCACTCTGATTTGCTGTCAAAGCATCATTTTATCAGCAGGTTTGCTGTATATAGTATTGAATACGATACAGTTTATATAATAGGTATATCACAATACCACCAGGTTTAGTGTATTTTGGGATACTACATTTGGATAATTTACTATATTTTCCTATGATTATCCTCTCTGGTATTGTAACGTATTCTTCAGCCCTACCTAGTCTAGTATAGGACATAATAGATACTGAAAAAAAAATCTATCTACTATAATGTATTTTTCCTCAAGAAACATATATTTTTGCTTAACAAACACATGAATTTTCCCGATCCAAAACGCCCTATTCCTGCACTGCACCGCAAAAATGTATGAGTCATAACTACTTAAGCACCGCCTTGTTGGCGACTTCATCAATATACTTACCATATTGTGATGCAAACTTATAAAACTCTTTTTAATGTAGTTGAACTATCCTCTCCAAACCTTTTATTTGGTTCTATTTCTTCAATGAGTGCAAAACCAACCTCACCTAGGAAAAAAAGACTTAACCTTGTCTAATAAATTTTTTCTCACATAAGTTAAGGAAAATATTTAACATATTTTGAATTAACCACACGCAACACCCGTCTCGGTAAATATGTAGTTGAGCGGTATTTGTGAAAAAAAAATGTTAAAAATCCGAAAATACCTTTATTAGACGCTCTTCAACTTCCTCTTTTCATTAAAAGCGGCGAAGGTAAGAAATTCCAAATACTTTAGGAGATATCGCCGTTCTTATTTTGCATACAAGACCTGTGTTTATCATTCTACCGCCGCCATTTTTTTTAATTTGCCGTGTGTTTGTGAATGCCTAATTAATGAAAATGGTCGATTAGGTCAGGTCAGTTACATTATAAATACTTTGAAACTAAGCGTACATTAAAAATAATATGAAATTATTTCAATGGTTCTTTAGTTTTAAAGTATTTATAATGTAACTGACCTGACCTAACAAACCAGAACAAAGGATGAACAGTAACAACTCACGTAAAATTTTTTTGTTACTTATTACTTGCGCAACAATAAAAAATAAAACTTTAAAATTAGAAACGTTAAAAACTCGCCTAAGTTGGAGGCGGTAATTAAACACCGTTTTAAAACAATAAATGAACTAAATAATCACGTATTGGTTCATTTGAATTCTGGCCTATCACGATCAATCACGTGACATCATTATCCAATAAAAAAAATAGATACTCGTAAACAAGAAACAATGCGGAATGCCACATGAATGCACTGGTATAATTGTGATGAAATTTAAAAATTCGATATCTCCTAAAGTATTTGGAATTTCTTATCTCCGCCGCTTTTAATGAAAAGAGGAAGTTGAAGAGCATGTACTAAAGGTATTTTCGGATGTTTAACATTTTTTTTCGCAAATACAGCTCAACTACATATGATGAAATTTAAAATTTCGATATCTCCTAAAGTATTTGGAATTTATTACCTCCGCCGCTTTTAATGAAAAGAGGAAGTTAAAGAGCATAGAATAAAAGTATTTTCGGATTTTTAACATTTTTTTTCGAAAATACCGCCCAACTACATATTTACCCCCCTCTCATCTCAGCAAACAAAATGCACACAAATCCCTGCTATTGAATCACTGAAACCTTTATAATATATATAAAAAAAATCCTTTTAACTCTCCTTTCTGTATTTTCACTATCATGTACTAAGAATTATCCTCTTGTATATATTATGTTTACGCCAAAAATGCTACGTGCCTTTTTACCGAAAAAATTTATTCAATATCGCGAAACACAAACTGTCAGTTTCCTTGTTACCACTACTTTAATCTCAACTGCACAACAATCTCTATATCGAGACTTATTTGAACCTTTTGTTGAGACTTTTTGAACCAAAACTGGGACTTTCTTCCCAAGGCCATTAAAACTGTTTGCAATACTTGCTGGTATATGAATGGTAATATTCATATGTCGTGGCTTTTCCAGAAATAAATAAAATTCTGAAAATTCTTTTCCAAAAACTAGAGACATTCCTGTATATATCCTGAAAACAGTGTCTTTATATTCCTACTAGTTTCTGAGAAATCACAGTTTATAGGTTAAAATACGATACCTATGCATTGATGCAGCCATTGCCATTTTTTAAACATTTTTATATATACATGGAGAAATACAGGATCGACAAATCTAACATTCATAACATTTCATTCCGAGGCTGCGTTTGGTCATGATGGGTATAAATATTACAGGTTTTTTACATTGTGAGAATGGTTGTTTATATTAGGTTAGTTCCATTAAAAATACTTTAAAATGTTGTGGATGGTTGGTTAGGTTAGTATAGATACATTAAAAATACTGTAAAATATTTTTAATGGTTTAGTAATTGCAACGTAGCAGTTCACGCAAGTCCATTCCCAGGCCCGAACAGTTACGATGTTTACCAAAAGTTACCAAGGTTTTTAGATTGCACTAGCATCTTAAGTAGCAAATAAAAATGTTCTTAAAAGATGTCCATATCATCTTTTTTATACTTGAGTGATGGAGAATTAGAGATTAATCGAGCTACATTAAAAATATTTGAAAGTTGTGGATGGTTGAGTAGGTTAGGTTAGCTACATTAAAAATACTGTGCAATCGTGTGGACTGTGGTGTTATGTCAGGATAACTAAATCTTAAATTGATAATTCCTAATAAACCATTAAAATATTTTACAGTGTTTTTAATTTAGTCAATCAACCGTCCACAATGTTAAGTATTTTTAAGGTAGCTAACCTAACCTAACCTAATTGACCATTCACACAATCTGACTGAAGTTCTCCAAAATATAAACACACAGACTCACACGGAAAAGTAAAAAAATGGCGGCGTCCGTATCAATGCACAGGAATTGTAATGTAAGCTATAAACTGTAATTTCTCAGAAATCAGTAGGAATTAATCACCGCTATTTTCAGAGTAAATACAGGAACGTCCCTAGTGTTTGAAAAAAAGGTTTTTTGGAATTTTATTATTAATTTCCGGGATAGTAGCAATGTAAGAATTTGACAGCATGAATTTATATCACAAATTTTGTATTAACATTAGGCAAACTGTTGATCTGAAACTTTTGCCCTTAAGCTTCTAATGGAGCATTAGGGCTGAAGCTTCAGTACAGAATTTGAACCACCTTTATTTCTATGCTTTAAGGTGCCCACCTGTCAGGGGTATATTTGTGTTAGTGAGGCAGGGGATAATAAGTGTGATGCTGGTGCTTCTAGCGCAGCACTAAAAACTGGTGAGCAGTATTCTTGTGAATAGGGCAACTATGAAATTTGAGCAGTAACCATAATATTAGTTGGCGGAGAATTGAAGATAAAGTTGTAATGTTAGTCCCTTGAGTGCTTTCAAGTCTCTTTGCCAGATGTTTCATGTAAAAAAAAAAAATAATCTGAAAATATTTGTTTTAGCCATTTTCACTCTAAAAAATACAGTTAAACAAAACACGGGAACAGAATTACTCATCCGTCTTCAGCAAATTCTTTAGTGCTTTTCATAAATAGATGCCACTTAGATCTCTTAAGCAGTTTTCAAATCGTACAGTTTTATCCAAAGCTCTGCACACCATAATTGTGCAGGTAGGCGTGGTCCTAAACATCTTGTACCAGACATTGCCTGCAGCTGTTTTGTACTGGGGAAAGTGTACACCTCAAAAATAAGATTGCGTTACATTTACAGAGATAACATTTCAACATATAATTTATTTTCTGCGAGCAAGATATGAAGAGAACTGTGTTGTTTATTGGAGTTATATACCTTTGAATATATATACTGTATAGAAGTCGCGAGTGGATAGGATTTACTCTACATTTTTCAGGAGCGTATGATGAGCAGCTTGGGAACTTCACCGCTGCAGTGCGCTGCCGTAACGCCCTGTAGCGTCTTAGTGGTTATTTACACATTAGAGCGCAGCACTGTCGCCCGCTGTCATTCCCGCACCCCCCACCCATCATTCACTGCAGCTCAAGGTCGTTCAACGGGAGGGGGAAGGGGTGTTTGAAGAGTTCGACACTTGTCCGCTAGGGACCACCACAAGTCGATGCCCTAGAGATGGTGGCGATTGCGGCGGTGAATTAAAAAACAAAATGAAAAACTCATTCAACAACTTGCAGTTCATTGAAAAGAGAACAAACAACTAATCAGAACCTATGCCTGACTGCGCTAAACTCTGTCTGATGTAGAAAGGAAAGACAATCATGTGTCTGCACATTGTTCAAGTACTTTTTCATTTTAAGCTGCCAACAAACCAAAAATCTTAAATGCCGGTGAAAATTTATCTTGTATAGATATGTTATATTAAAGATCAGAAAGTAAAGCACATAATAAATAATTAATTTTTTTTTCGCTATGATATTTATTAAAATATTTTCAGTTGTTAAAAATATGTTCAAATGTATGTTAATAACATTTAATGGAAGCAGCTAACCAAATAAATATATGTACTTATAAACCTTATAAGAGAGTAAAGGTCATTTGGCCATAGGTATCTTGCTAACATTTTGAAAGTTATTTCATTCGTCTGTCCGTCAAAAATTAAAGCTTGGTAAGGTTTTGATGGACGGATGGAAGGAATTTTCCGGGTCATCTAATTGGCTGCAGGTCAAGTGATTGACAGACGAATGAGTGACGGATGGATGAGACTGATGATTGTGAGTCCAGCTTTAGGACAATCCATATACACTCTACACAATTTACCATTTTCATCCTACATTTAGGATATTGGACCGGATTGGATTGGAAGGTGTGTAAGGGCCTTGAACCAATCTTCATTAAAGTTGGCAAAATATCGTTTAAAATTATCACTATATTAATTTTCTAAAGTTTGTGAAGCAATTATTAGGTAGTTGTTATGAATGGCACTGTGTCATCAATGACTTGTGATGATTATTTGAAGATACATACTGTGATATTTTTAGGTTGTAAACATTCATAAATATCTAAATATAATAATTCACAGGTAAATATGTACTTGTAATATGAAAGTGCCCTGCAGAAAAAAATATTTATTGTAGATGCTAAAAAAAATTATTTGTTGAATTTACCTTTTAATGAGAGTCAGTTAAGTAAACAAGTATCTTCAGTATTCATCTTATTATATGAAGCTATTTTTATTTTATTTAGACTTCATAAAGCCTTAGTTAATGGCACACCTATTTACCTAGTGTTTTCTTCCTTTATTGCGATCAATTAACTACACTGGGAACACAGATTTGTGATTTAAAATGGGTGAAAAGGTTGTAATAGTGTTCTCCCATAGCTGAATATAATTTATCAATGTTAATTTGTTGAAATGTTACTGAAAGAAAACAGACCGTTAAATTTGAAAATGTGCATGTGGAATGTTGTCTCTTTTCGAAGTAAAACATAGACCATTGATATTGCAGAAAGATTTGAAGTATGATTTTATGGATGAAAGCTGATAATTGGTAGATAGACTCAAAGTGTTAAAAGTATTAAATTTAGCTTGGTGAATGCTTTGTGGAGCAGTTGGGAACATTTTTGTCTTAAAATTTTTTATTTTGTTTTCTAGGCCATATTCTCTCACGACCTACGGGACGTGAGAAAGAGAGCATGGAGTGTGTGGAGCCCCACAGACATAGTGATCACGCTTACGCCCCAGCAAGGTAGCAGCGGCTGTCGCGAGGTCCATGCAACCATTGATCTTCACATTACGTGCTCCGAAAAATATCCAGATGAGTATGTATCCTTTTTTATTTGTTTTCCTGATTACTGAACCGAAAATGATGTATGGAATTAAAATTCTGTATTAAAAATCAGTTTTCAGACCAGTGTGTCATTAATCATGCAGAATAGCGTCTTCTGGGAATTAAGACAAATAATACTAGAATGAAAGGTTAAGTAGGTTAGATCAGCTACAGTAATAATATGTATTTAATATGGTAATTAATATGTATCATATTAAGTATGAAGGGCATATAAGCACCTTCATAGAAGTATCAAAAATTTTGGCTAAATTATTCATTTTGTTATGTACCTACATAAAATGTGTTATACTCAACCAAGTAATTTGTTGTCTATGCTTCATACTTTCGGCGAGCAGTATTAAATCTATGCTGTAAATATAAAATGTTTTCAACTGCCAATGAAAAGTGTTGTCGTAAAATTAGTGTTCATATAAACAGTTAGCAATTTCTTTATTTTATTACTATTTCAAGTACATAGTAAACTTTTCAAAATATGCAATCAAGTTTATGTACATGTAAAGTTTATGTTCAAATAAGTTTGTTAATGAGCATTTAAATTCTATATGCGAAATAAACTAAACTATACGAATTAATAATGTCCTCGGTGATTGGCTAGAAGCTTGATAACATTTCTGAGTCAGTCCATAAATAAAATAATAAAATTCCAAAAATAGTGTTTTTCAGTACTACAGACGTTCCTCTTTTTACCCTGGAAAGTGCGTTAATAAATTCCTACTGGTTTTCAGAAATTGCAGTTTATTGTTTACATTGCAAAGCCTGTGCATTGTTTCGGCTGCTGCATTTTGTGTTTTAATTGCATTGTCGATCCTGTGGTTCTCCATATACAAAAAAATGTATATATATATTTTTTTTTGATTTTGTGATGCAGTGGAAAGTAAATAAAAATAAATACGTGAGTCCCTACTGTGCATCCAAACCTAAGCGTCAATTCTTGATAGGGATGTTTTTTTTAGCAGTATGGAGGTGCAGAGCTCTGACTTATTAAGTGCGTTAGCATGTAATCTGACATAAAAAAAAAGGAATAATTATGTTTGATACACGTAATAATTACTTTTGTTATCAAGTATTGTTTAATATACATAATGACAATTCCTTTTTTATGTCAGGATACGTGCTATTGCATGTAACAAGTCTATGTTTCATGCCTCTATACTGCTAAAAAAAAAATCCCTGTCAAGATTGGATGCATAGGTTTGGATGCACAATAGAGACTTACATTGTATATATATATTTTTAAAATATATTTACCTTCCACTGCATCACAAAATCCAAATCCAAAATATACGTGCAAGTACTTATGTAGCGAGAGCCACAAGATAAAGTTGCTACACTAAAGCACAATGGCGGTGGCCGCATCACTGCAAAGGCTACCTAACATAACCTATTAAATGTATTTTCTCAGACACCAGTATGAATTTACAAAGCTGTTTTCAGGGTAAATAGAGGAATGTCTTAAGTGTTCGAAAAAACTAGTGTTAAATTAAACCGAGTTCGGAATTTTGTTACTTTATTTACAGAAAAACTGCGATGTAAGAATTTTACTAATAAAAATTTTTTTTAAGGTAATTTGTTAACCTTTTTTATGTTTTAAGTGTTCGAATAAACCGGTGTTCAAAAAAACCAATTTCGGAATTTTGTTACTTTATTTACAGAAAAACTGCGACGTAAGAATTTTAATATTAAATTTTTTTTATAGTAACTTGTTAACCTTTTTTAAATTGATTTTAAAATTCTTATTTCTGGAATTATTTCTATAAGAAAACTATTGGTTATTTATTTATAAAAACTACCTAAAAAGTACAAATGAACCTTAAGCTATACCGAGCTGTAGAAATTTTGTATTAAAAATTTGTAACGGTTTATATTTGTAATTTATATGGATGCATCAAAAAGCAACCTTTTTTCAAGATTATTTTTGGGTAAGTATTTTTACATGTTAATTTCAATTTAGATAAAATTTTACAAACACAAAACATCATTCAATGTTTCTAGATAATAAAATTGCTAAGGTGTTATGTCAAATAGGTTGTTACAGTTTGTTATGGAATAAAAAGATTTTCCTTCCTTTTCATTCCAGAGTTTTATTGTCCGAATGACGAAACAATTGAATTCAATCACTTTTAATATTTTTCTCACTCATTCAACACATATATCCGCCTGTCGAGAAATGCTCGCAGCTCGGGCGATGAAAATTAACGAAAACAAACGTAGATTAAGTCTTTCAGTAAAATCTTTCTGTAAGTACAAGAAATCAGTGTGACCTCAAACAGGGCAGCACCCAGCGAAACCAAATTTCGCCACGACCCAAACGCCGACGAAGATGGTCACAATTTCTAATTAGAATGGCCGAATGAAAATATAAAAACAATTAGGTTAACTTAAAACTCGACATGGCTCTGACCACCAACGTTAAATTTTCTATTCAATAATTACTACATATTTGGCGTGGAGCCACCGAACGCGCCCTCGTTGTGCAGCGATCGACAGACCTGAAGTGTGTCCTTCACGCAGGGAGGAGAAGTCACATGACCTCACCGACCAATCACACACCCGCTTCATTCACACTACACATCACAAGCCAATAAGAATACACGACACACCTTAAAAACAGTTTTCTACACACAGAGCCAGGGACTTTACATTCTCTCTCTCCCACATCGTGAGACAGCAGTTATCACTTAGTTCCCACGACCAGTGAGGAATCCCAACTTTTGTCTCTCTCTTACTGGGGAATCACTGTTTCTTTCTCACTTGCACTTTTAGGCCCTTTATGCCTCTCTCTTTCTACACATCACCCCAGACACCGTCCCTTGTTCTAGAACATTATGTAACATCTGCATTCTAATAAAAATGTAATATATAATTATAATACAATATTCAAATTTAAATAAATAATAGAAAAAACTCATTACACATAATATTAGGTAAATCTAAATAGCAAAACAAAGTTGAAATGATAACAGAAGAAACATGATTATTAAATAATTATAAATTCAGAATAAAATATACTGGCAACCTAACCCATTCTTAGTAACAATATTATTAGTATAAACAGCATGTATACTGCAATGCTACAAGGTGATATAATTATTGAAACAGTTTGAGTGAAAAAAACTATTTTCTGTTACCATAATAAAATTGATAAAGTGAAAACAAGGCTCAAACTCAAAAGTTAGATGAAGACAGGGTTTTACGTGGTAGGTTATCCACAGAGGCTTAAGGGGATGGAACCTCCAAGCACATTTGTACAGATTAGGTGTCTAAATGTGACGAGATGAAAACTTGAAACAGAAAATTGTAGTATTTTATTCATATTGCATTAAGGTTTTGGAATACAAAAAAGGACAGAAATGAAAGTTAAAAGCTTGCATATTTCTCGAGTTGTGTTCTTGCACCTTGCATGTCTTGTGTTAGTTTATAAACCCTGCATCATGAATAAAAATGGAAACATTTCTTTATGGAAAGTGTGTAGACAAGCATGGAACTCTGCTGTGTATCAGGCCTCCGACCATACTCCTGGAGAGAAGCAAGGGCCTGTCATCTGAGAAAGTGTCCCAGCTGAGCACGGAACTGAGGACGTTAGCCCAGCAGCTTGTTGGTGAAGTGATGGTGTTTGAATTGGCTCAGCATGTGCAGGTTCGTGGAGTTTTTATTGGCTGAAGCGGCTGCCTGAAGTATTGTGCGTAGTAGAACATTGTGCATGAATAGTTTTTGCTTTTAAGAATTAATGCTGCCGAAAATAACACTTGTTTAAATTTCATACAATTTTAATACCTTATCAAAATTTATTTGGTAATATGAAACTTATATTACCAACAATTGAACCTGAAATGAATTATCTAAGTAAAAATTGAATTTAATAATACATACCCCACTTTCATCCAAACACGTGTGATTTTCAGCAATAAATAAATATCTACAACCTCACTTAGAAATATAACAAATGTATCTCAAAAACAATTTTTAAAAAAACTTTAAAAAATATGTTATTAAACTTAATTCAAACATATGATACATGGTTTACTTCAAAATGTAACCTATAAAACTCACAAACTGACATATTCATCAATAACGTCCAGTATTTAATTTCTTTCATAAAACATAAGTTTGACCTAGAATTACATTTCAGATTGCATCCCTAAAAAAATGTTGAACACATCAGCTTTAATACTTAAAACATATTTCTAATTGAATAATTTTACATCTTTGCATCAAGTTCATATGTGTGTTATAGTTCTCTGATTAATATTTTACATAGAAAACTAGTTGAAAATATACTCTATGGGAAACCTCTAAAATTAAAATGTTTTCACTAGTCGTTATGATTATGAACTTATAAAAACAATCAACAACAGTAAGTTTGTAGCAACATTAGCCATAAACTGTACATACTAAAACTTAACCATTTTAAACATAGAAAATATAACACTCAAAGCGTATAAAAACTGAATTGTGCCACGGACTCGGTCGCAATGCTAGGAGGTACAGGTTAGCAAAGAGAAATAAAAATTATATAGCCTACAGCGTTACGTTTTCATTAATACAGTGATAAGGATAACTAATTTAGGATAATTAAAATAGTAATAATAATAGGCATTCATTAAAATTCCACACAGAATTTTTACATCACTGTTACGAACACGAGAGAGCAGCGGAGCTGGCTAGCAGACCGGACGACCATGTGCAGTCCGCTGACGTAAGGCATGCCACGTGCGTCTGGCCGGATTTCAAGGGTTGTCAACACCTCCCTCCCCCCCTCCGCTCCCCGCACATCGATCTGCCTCTGCGCCGTTATCTTTCGCTGAGCGGCCTTGGGAATTTCACGGGCCGCCGTGTGAGCAAGCGACGCCCCCTTCCTTCTTGACTGTTCGGGTGTCGGGTTGGCCTGGGATGATGCGAAAGTTCGTGAAGGGCAGCGATGACTGAGTTTTGGCGACAGAGTTCGGCGAGGAGAGCGGCGAGAGTTCTGCAATGGGTGCCGCGTGAGTCCTGAGACGAGTTCGGCGACAGTTCCGAGCAGATTCCGATCGAGTTCTGTGACAGTTCCGATAGTTTGGAGAGTTTCCCGTGTGAAGGAAGTGCAACATCTGCGAAGAGGGTGAGAGACTCCTCCCCTCGAGAGTGGCATGACGCGGAGCGACGGGATCGAGAGTGCGACTGAGTGGCGGGAGACCGTGTATGTGAACAGGCGTGAGCGAAGTAAGGGGCAAACCACTGTTGAGCCTAGCTCCAGTGAGGAGTGCGGACTGTGGAACTTGACAGATATTGAGTGACTGAGAAGAAACATTTTTAAATGCGAGTAATTGGTGATTAGGCATTTTTAAGTAAGATTATTTATTACTGATGTAATTATTAGTAATCAATAAAACTGTAATTGGAAAACTTAATTGGGCTATCCCTTATGTACCCAGTAGTTCTCCCCACATAAATCATAACGGTTCTTGCATTGCGTGAATAAATACTGTTCGTTTTCAATAGAGGTTTTAAATTAATAACTTTTCTATTTCATAATTGGAATAATTTTATGCCATTAAGCATAGAATAGTAATAAATTTGATTTTACTAACTCTACTTCACCTCTGATTACATGACCTAACCTAATTCATTATGTATAGTTAGGTACATGTTTATAACATTTTCCTGCTTGCAGTACCATTATTTTACAATCCCAGCAGTTTCTTCAAAAGCAAAAGGCATTCATTTTCAGTTTATAAAATTTCATGTTTTGCTATTTTTTGCTTATAAAATCTTAAAATAAGCTTTAAAATGGAAATATTATTTTTAATTTTTGCTTGGGTTTTTTCGTTAATCAAAGTAACCTGGTCACCTAGTAATTTTAAATATAATTCTTGATTACTTGTTTATAAAAATTTTGTCCATGCAAGAAATTAATAGAATAGAATAAAAATCCTGACAATTTTTATTTTGATAATAACTATTATCTTATATATCTAATTGAGCCAATGATCAGCTGTCCGTGGTTTTATCTGACCAGATATTTTATTTTCCGCACTTAAATGTTATTTATTTTCTGTTAGTTACATTGTACTGCCGTCACCGCGGTCTCGTGTTCGAGATCGGGCGCAGGTCCTAGCGGGGTGGCTGGCTTTCTTAGCGTTTTCTGTTCCGGGAGGGCGCCAGGCTAGCTCGGTGTCTAACCGTGTGATGGTCGTGGGTTCGTTGCCCCAGCGTGGTCCGCTAGAACCGTCGGCGGTGGTGAAATTCGCTTCCTGACTGGGTTGGGTTGTTTAGGTTAAATTACATACACTGTTCTGGTTGTTCTACGGGTCGCACGGGGGGTGCGGGGTGGACTTTTTATTGTTCACGATTGACACTGGTTCATTACATTGGGCGCGAGATTTACTCGGCGGTACATGACTGCCAATGGGGCGTCGGAACACGTAGAAGTTTTGATTACACTATGATTACACTTACACTTGATAAAACGGCACTCTGTGGTGCTTTTAAGTACACGACTACACTGCACACGTTATCTGAGAGGGACACCTGCGTGCCTCTACGTGTGTTTACTTATTAAATCCTCACGCCAGTCGCAGTCGAGGGAGAGCGTTCAATTAGCATCGGCTAATTTCGTAATCTGTAACTTGCGACGCGCGGGCCCACCTGTGCGGACCGCGGCTCGCTACTAAATTAAAACACGTTTAATCTTGAAGGTAGCCTGTGCCTGTGCACTAGGCGATTAAATAAAGTTCTGGGGTGGCGGGAGACGGCCCGTACCGTATACTGCACGGCCCCACGTAATGCTTTGTGTGGGGCGTGTTGAATTGACGCGGCTGGGTTAGTCCCTACACCGGAAAAGGACCGGGCGCACACGGGGAGTATTAAAGAAAAGGTTTTGGTTGTGACTATAATTACCAGATGGATGTTCGGTGAAACAAAGAGATGCTGGCTCCCTGTGGGACGTGCGTCCGTCCCGGTCCGCGAGTCTTGCTGTACTGGCGTGCAGCCCTGGCGCGAGGGGTGGGGTGAGCTCCCTGTCGCGCCAGAGTTTCTAAAGTTCCGTTATTCGTAAAAATCTATATAATTAACTAAATTTAAGTGGCTCTAAATTCACATAATAAAACATAATGATTAATTTAATATCTATATATGTTATAGAATTGACATTTAATAAGTTTGTCTAAAATAAGTTTGAATATTAGAGTCAAGCTGGAGACTGTCTGTTTCTTGAAAACTACTCCAGTGGCGAACGATAATGCTAATTTGGGGTGGTTTGAATTACGTCACACGTTTCACTACTGAAATGAGGCTGAAGGCCGCAAGGGTTGCACTCACAGCTGTTTTAGTAGAAAACTACACGTGAGTGACCCGGGCACTCCTACGTCGCACTTTATTAATTAGGGGCTTTTGTTTGTTTTTGATTACGTTATTATTGTGTGGGGAATTTTGTAGTCACGGGGAGTGCATTGCATGCGTAATTAAAATGGTTCGCTATTCTCTACCTTGGGCTGCGGTCCGCTCACTTGACTCGGGTGGGCCATGGCTAGGGGTGCTTTCCGTTAGCGGAGCCAAGTACTGGCGGGTGCAGGTCGGGCTTTGGGGTGGCCTTCGGCCGTACAATGTCAGTACTCAGTATACATACTATTTTTACAATGCCATTTTTAAGTTAAGTGCAAGTTTATCTATTAACCTTGTTACATTTCAGACCAGCCTGGCAAGGCAGTAAGTCAGTCACAGGTCTGAAAAAAAACTTGAAACAACTATTGATGTGCTTCTGAGCACTGAATAAGATAGAAGTTTTTAGATTCAAAGTTAGTTTCTTGATTGCTAGGTTAAGTTGCCTATTGAAAACAAAATAATTCATCAAAACTTATTTTTATTCTTCACTAAAAAAAATTCCCAATTTTTAAACACACACTGTCCAAGGTGATTATTCACAATTGGTTCATCACTCGGTGCCAGATATTTACTTTTGACAACTAGAAAGAAGAAAACTGTAGGCCCCGTGATCACACTTATAACTAATGGTACTGCCAAGAACAAAACTTTTTTCTTGACAGCAGCCAAGCCACACCAAGGCTGCGCCATGAGCCCGGAACACCGACATGGGTGTTTGAGAGATGTCAGAATGTTTCAATGAAAACAGGGTTTTTGGTGGTAGGGCTTGGACCACGGAAGTTAAATTGTCTCTTTTAACATTTTCTATAAATGATTTTGTGAGTCACAGGCCCCACGCACAACCGCTCCTGGCTACCGCTGAACTATGACTTATGAAATGACGTAACTGACTACCGCCACGCAAGGAAGAGGCAGTCACGTAACCTCTCCGACCAATCATAATGCAACTCTCTTGTACATGGACACAACACATAAACTACATAACTCTCGCATCGGGGCGTTTCTGCAGAAAACAAAATCCACAAAACATGAAATCTGTTCTTATTGGCTTATGACAACCCCGATAATTTTTCAGTATCCAGTGGGAGGAACATGCTGATATTTCATCATAATAATATTTACTTTCCTAGAAAGAACCAGAACGTCTCTTCTTAAAAAGATGTCTAAAAAAATTTCCCCGCTGAGTTGCACACCAGTCTTTCGTCCTTTCTTTTCCCATAACATTACACAATGTTCCAGAAACATAATTACAGCCTCAAAATAAATATAAACCTAATTATAAAGTTTAAAAACAATATTTAGTGTGAATAAATACTCTAAAGGACATTTACACAAATACTAACCTAGCAAAGAGGAAAACCAGTAAGAACAGAGATAATGGGTTTTTCTAAATAAAATAACTAAATATCAAAATTAATTACAAGAATATTAAGAATGACAAAATACAAGTATAAAAAACTAGTTCACTATGTCCTTGAAGCAATATAACCAGCCGATCCATCCGAATGACAAAAACATTACCTTATATCCTCTCAAAAAATACTCCTAAAAGCTGAGAGGGCAGAGTCCTACGATGCTACAACCTTGGCACTTGTTGCAATGAACCATTCATTGTGGTCCCAGAATTTATAGAGATAAATTCAGATGTATTTGAACTTATATTTATATTATTAAAAGTTCCTCAGGTGTGTTTTCACTGTAATTTTAGATGCATGTATTTATTTATTTACATAATGTAATATGTATAGTAAATTGTTTTTAATGCCACCCCCCCCCCCCCATCCCTCCTTGTCTGGCACACACATGATGTGAAGAGCTTTGAAATAAAACCATGTAATTTGAATATCCAAAAAGCATTTAAGAATATTCTGAAGGTGTATGAGTTGTTCTGTTTGCATATTTTGTTTTTTAACTGTATTATATGAGTGAAAAAAAGTTAAAATGTGTGTTTTCAGAATAATTTTTAAGCGTGAAACATTCTGTACAGATTCTTGAAAGCATTCAAAGGACTTGGCATTAAACCTTTATCTTCATTTCTCCGCCATATTATATTATGGTTAATGCTTAAATTTCCTAGCTGCCCTAAGCACAGCGAAAAGACTGCACTCCAGGTCAGAGCCTTGCGCTAGGAGGCGATACCGTGCTAGAAGCACGAACGAGCATCACACTCATCATCCTGCCTCACTAAGAGCCCGTCTACAATAGTCTGAACCTGTGCGTGGTCCGTGTCCTTATCCTAATGTGAGTGACGTCACATTGTCACACGGAAAACTGCCCTGTCCACAATTGCGATGTCTGATGTCCTAATGTATTTGTTATGTCTGTTCATTGTACTTCGCCCGATGGGCTGCGATTCTGGTTGCCCGACCTAACACACATCGGCCATTCGGTCCTGCACCAACAACAACAACAACAACAACCTAATCTATCTACACTTCCGGCCTCCACACTTCTTGGCATGGCTGCCAACCTAGAACTATTGCACACATACACTACACTCCTTCCCTCCAAGAATCATTCACCCTACTACATTAACAATTAGGTTCTTTCTGTAGACACAGAACATAGTCATTGAATTTCTTTGGCTTCTCTCTGACACGTGATGACATCTGCTTCGCTGCCACTGGTGCCGTTCCCAGCTCCGGGTCCTGTTCCCTTGAGACATGAACATCCTGTAGGGTGAACTGCAGACTCCTGTGCAGTTCGTCTGCTGGAGGCCCCCACCACCCCTGGTCCTGTTCACGGGGTGTAGAAGCCCCCTGTATGACGGCTTGGGAATGGCTCTGTCGCTCCCTCTCCCCCGGTCTGCTGGGAAAAACTCCCTCTCTTGGATGCTTTTGATCATCCAATGCGAAACCCAAAAAAGGCTCCACACTGTCTCCTTGCGAGACCAGCTGGGCTTCTTGTTGTAAGGGCGGCGTTATCGCCAACCCTAGGGTTCCTTCTTGTCCAGGCCTGCTACAACCTCTGCTGCTTCTGGATGCACCCCTGACTGAAGTGCGCCGCAGTAACTGGTCAATATGTCGTCTGGTGATCAGCCCTCTGTCCTCTTGAGCCTGATAAGTCACTGGGCCTTCCCTCCGCAACACAACCCCTGGGACCCACTTAGGGCCGGTAACATAGCTGCGAATTAGTACCGAGTCACCTTCTCGGAAGTAACGTCCAACGTTAACCCACTTCTCCCTGGCTCCCCCATCCATCTCTTGACCTAATGAATGGGGAGACAACTTGTCGAAACATGTACGCAGTGTACGGCCCATTAAGAGCTCTGCTGGTGTTTTCCCTGTCACCGTACTGGGAGTTGTGCGCACCGCAAATAACATTCTCTGTAGTCTAGTAGTCCAATCCCCTGATTTTAACTTCCTCAGCTTATCCTTGACCGTCTGGACCGTCCGTTCTGCTAGCCCATTACTTGCTGGATGATATGGAGGTGCGTAACGGAAGGTTATGCCGTTCCTTTGCAAGAATGCCTTCATTTCACCCGATGTAAAGGCCGTTCCATTATTTGACACCACCATGTCCGGGATTTCATGGGTGCTAAAGATGCTTCGCAGCTCCCGTACCATGGCTGCTGATGATACTGTTGGCACCAGCTTCACCTCCGGCCATTTCGAAAACGCGTCCATCACAATAAGGAATGTTTTCCCTTGAAACGGGCCAGCAAAATCCACGTGCAGACGAGACCATGGTTTCTGAGGCACACTCCAAGCTGCATGTGTCTTTGCCGGGGCTCTCCAATCTGACCGACAGGTCTCGCAGATACTGACAACATGCTCTATTTCACTGTCAATTTTTGGCCACCAGAAGTAACTCCGTGCTACAGCCTTAGATTGCACTACACCATCATGTGATGCATGTAACCTTTGTAGCAGATCTGCTTTTAATTTGTGTGGAATCACCACCCGTGTTCCCCACAGCAAACAGTCTCGATAAACTGTGATTTCCACCCTTCTATTCCAATACGGTCGAAACTGCTCCTGTGGTAACTCCAGAGGCCAGCCCTGTAACACAAACTGTTTGACCTGTTTGAGGACTGGATCTTCCATTGTGGCCTGTGCGACTGCATGAGCGTCTAAGGGTGCTTCTGGCATTTCCTCCAACATAAGTACTTCTGCCACTCTTGGAATGGGCTGGTCTTGTCTTGATTGTGTAACCCTACTTAAGGCATCTGCATGTCCAATCTGCACCCCCGGCCGGTATGTGATTGTATAGTCGTACATGCCTAACAGCAAGCTCCAGCGTAGCATACGCGGTGACAAAATATCTGGAGTCGGGCGCCGTGGATCTAACAATCGCAGTAATGGTTTGTGGTCTGTTATAACTGTAAAGGACCTGCCTGCCAAATACTGCCGAAATTTTGTCACCCCAAATATCACGGCCAAAGCTTCTTTATCGATTTGAGCATAGTTACGTTTACATTTCTGTAATGTGCGAGACCCAAATGCTACTGGCCGTTCCTCTCCATTGTCCATGACGTGTGCCAAAACCGCACCAACTCCATATTGTGATGCATCGCAGGATAGCACCAAAGGCCGTGAAGGATCGTAATGCACCAATACACTGTCTGCCTGTAAGAGCTCCTTGGCCTTGGTAAATGCACTAACATGTTGTTCTCCCCACTCCCACGCAGCATTCTTTTCGAGGAGCCGGTGTAGTGGCTCCAGTACATTTGCCTTGTTTCCCAAAAATCTCTCATAAAAATTCAGTAACCCTAGAAATGCCTGTAGTTCTTTTACATTACAGGGCTCTGGCACATTGGAAATAGCTTTCACTTTGTCTTGCGTAGGGTGAATACCCTCAGCATCTATCTTGTATCCCAAAAAGTTTACTACTGTTGATGCAAACACACATTTAGCTTTCTTTAATCGCAATCCAGCTTTTTCAATTCGAGAGACCACCTCTGTTACTCTAGCCCAATGTTCCTCTTCATTTGGACCCGCTATCAACACATCATCCAGCAGTACCACAACACCACTTACCCCGGCTAATAGGGTTTCCATCAATCTTTGAAATACTGCTGGGCCACTACTCACTCCAAACTGCAACCTATGAACCCTAAACAGGCCCTTAATCGTGTTGACCGTTAGCAAATCCGCTGTTGAGTCGTCAACTCGTACCTGAAGATAGGCCTCCTCCAAATCTAATTTTGTGAAGTATTTTCCTCCTGCCAATGATGCCAGTGCTTCGTTGATCGTCGGCATGGGATAACTCTCTGTCCTGCATACAGTGTTTACTGTACCCTTGTAGTCTGCACAAATTCGTATGGACCCATCTGCCTTCATTATTGGCACAATTGGGGTTGCCCATGCAGAGTAAGGGACAGGCTCATAAACTCCTCTTGCCACGAGTTTGTCAATTGCCACTCCTACCTTTTCTTTGATCGCAAATGGCACTGATCGACTTTTCCTAAAAATAGGCTTGGCTTCGTCTTGAAGGGTGATAGTTACTGGTGGACCATTGTACTGTCCCAGATCACCATTGTCGAACACACTAGGATATCGTAATAGTAGTTCCCGGACCCACCTGTTTTCACCTTGCACTGACTTTGACCCATTTACATCGACCTCATTCATGTTCCCTCTGCCCTCTGCCACTGTAAATATACCTTCAACTGAAATACCCAAGGGCTGAAACCAATTTCTCCCCAATAAACTGGGCCCATTACCCGCAGCTACCAACAAGGGAAGCGTCGCATTTCTGCCACTGCTCAATCTCACCTCAACCTTCTTAGTCCCTTTTACCGTCAACTGTTCTTGTGACCACGTGCGCAAAGCAATGTTACATCTTTCCAAGACTGGCAGCTCCGGCCACACCAACTTGTAGGTTTCCCAGCTAATGACTGAAAAACTGGCCCCTGTATGAACTTCCATGCTGTGATTATGGCCATCAAGCCACAGGTTTACAACCATTGGTGCTCTAGTCTTCAACTCCTGGAGGTTGTACAAACTATACATTGCCAACATGCCCTCTTGCTCTTGCTCCTGTAGGCCCATTGCTGTATCAGAAAGCACATGCGTCGTACCATTATGAACTGTTCCTCCCGTCTTTTTTTGTATGTTCCTGTCTGTGTTTATCTTCTTTTTCTTTATGCATGCTCTTTCTAAGTGACCCCGTCGTGAACAGTAACGGCATACTGTTGTTACATGCCTACACGATTCTGCTGAATGGGGCCCTGAACATCGCCAACATGGCTGCTTAAGGGGAAGTTCTGGAAATTGTGTCTTTGTAACTACATGATCCATACGCTTGCTCCGGTCTGTACCTCTTTCCCCTGCTACGACATGCACCACATTGTGGTCACCATCAAGGGGACTTACACTAGGCGCAATATAACTCCGAGCTTGAGCTACGTCACACATGAGGAGTAGGGACTGCAACTATTGTGGGGGGTCGGGTGGATGAGGAGGGGGTATAAGCAGATACGGCGACCTTTCACAGCAGGTAGAGAAAAGCAGAAAACATTGACCACTTACCACTGACATTCCTAGCACTACCTCAGTTCTTCAACGCCACTGACTTTTCCATCCGAAGAGTCTGATGTGTAAACGTCACTGTTTGCATCACCTAACTGAACAATCACTTTATCAATTTCAATGTCAAAACGCACATCCTTATCCCAGTATTCGTTCTCGAGTGTCTTGACGTGATTGAAAATCGGTATCCAATCTTCTGGACCCATTCGGTTAAATATCTCCTCGAAAAGTTTTTTTTACATTTGCCAAATTGCAAGTAACATTGCTTGAAGCGACTTCTCCTTTAACTTTAGCCCATATGCTTTCTATCGAATTCAAATCCGGATGATAAGGGGGCAGACGAAGTAATGTGTGGCCACTATTTACCAATAGTCTGTCTGCCGAGTACTGCACTTGCGAAGGTTTGTGCTTCTTTATGAGGTTATACAAGTTTGGTTTGAGCATGTCGCTAGTAAAGGAAATATTCTCCTTACTTAATCACTGCTGCATTTCCAATTTTGTCGAGCTGGAGGTAGGCGTTTTATTTATTTTTACATTGTGATAGGGGCATTATCTATCACAACAACACTGTTTGGTGGAAGATTGGGTATTAATTGTTCGGTAAACCATTTTTCATAATTATCTTTATTCATGTTTTTGTGATAATCCCCTGTTGCCTGGTGCGACTTCCACATTGCAAGAGAATTTGGGATGAAACCTTTTTCGCCACCTGCGTAAATCATTATTAATATTTGACCCTTCGCGACAGGCAATAGTAAACCATTTGAGGACATGCCACTCCACATTTTATTTTTTACATGATACGACAATATGTACGACTCATCCATGTATATAATTGTGAATTCATCGTTTCTTTATTGACGCATACTCTTGAGATATTCTATACGTTTTTTTGCCGAATATCTGATTTTTCTATTAAAAGTAAGCGCTGCGATTTGGTTTTCTGCCACCCGAATCCTAGCTTCTTCAAAGTCGTCCTTAAGGTTGTATTGCTACCTTGGTAAATTATGTCATTCTTTAGTTTACGTCGTACAGTTTTGACAGCCGGCACACGTTTTTCAAGTAAGTAAAAATTGTACACAGTGGGTCGTACCACAGCTTCATCAAATGTGTCAAGTTCGTGTTTACATGTTTTCTTTCGCTTCTTGTTGGGCGTCTCGAAAGATGTTCCTTCACCAGCTTCATTCCTCTTAGCCTCCCTTTTAATTGTTTGTACAGTCGTGCGAGACACATCCGTCACCTTAGCTGTTCTCAGCTGTGCTTTCTCTAATTATATGGAGGGTTCCTGCAATCGCGCTTCATTTTCCATAAACTGCAGAACGTTATAGACAATTTTCCGCGCCTGCGGGTGCAGTTTTTTACTCTTAACTTTTGACAACACTGGAGGCATTTTATGTATAAAGTTGTAATTTACTGAAGTACTGCACTACATATGTAACACTGGCTCTGAACAAAATTGATACTCTACATGCACACAAACCTCAGATCCAAACCGTAAACGAAAACGTTTAGTAAGTATTCGTCGGATTTCACCGAAGGACTAAGTTTTCACTCTGTGTAGTAGCGTGTAGCCCCTGTTATCAAGTTACGCATTATCGCTCGTTGCTGCGCCACGTCTGCCTTCTCCAATGTCGTGACTCACATACACACAACGATTTTCTAACCGTCACCCAGGCTCGGAGTTATGTTGCGTCTACTGTACCTCTGTGCTTGCATCACTTCTTACTTGCGAGACATTCCTCCCTGCTGCCTCTGCGGCCATGGCAATGTCAACCGCCTCCTTGAAACTGAGCTTATCCTTAGCCAACAAAGTATGCTGTACCGCCCTGTCACGCACCCCACACACCAGCCGGTCCCGTAACATTCTTTCCATATTCGGGAAGTTACAATGTGCACTGAAACGTCTCAAATCTGCTACATACACTGCTATACTTTCTCTCTCATTTTGATCTCGTTTGAGAAACTTGTAGGTCTCCACGATCTCGCTGGGCTTCGGCTCAAAGTGCGCCGTGAGATTCGTAAACACTTCACTCAGTTGCACCGCATCAGTTCCGTTAGGCGCGATTAAACACGTGACCAAGTCATAAAGCTCTGAACCACAAACTGTAAAAACACCGCACACTTTGCGTCGTCAGTTTCAATTTTATTTGCAATGAAATAAAACTGAATTCGTTCTCGATATGACTTCCACGTGTCCCGACCCGCCACGAATTCCCCAATCGCTCCGATGGTAGCCATACTTGCTATAGCTCCAGTATTATTATTCTACCCGCACACCTACAAAATATCCTCGTTGCCACTGTTATGTCTGTTCATTGTACTTCGCCCGATGGGCTGCGATTCTGGTTGCCCGACCTAACACACATCGGCCATTCGGTCCTGCACCAACAACAACAACAACAACAATAACAACAACCTAATCTAACTTCACTTCCGGCCTCCACACTTCTTGGCATGGCTGCCAACCTAGAACTATTGCACACATACACTACAGTATTTATTTCTAAAGTTGTCACCAGAGCGCAGCAAATGTGCCAAACCAAATGTTTTTGTTTATTGTTTTGATGCTTTGTAGTTTGAGATTGAACTTATGAAAGTTGTGTGAGTTCAATATTATATATTTATTCAGTAAGGCAAAGTGGCTCTTCTTGACTTACAACACCTTCCATTTCCTTCAATAACAAAAACAAACACCACGTTTTCAAACGGGAACCGGAAATTCAAATATCGTGAGTGTTCTGTTCTTTTTCTGTGTCCGAAGTACACAGGTTGGGACAAAAAGTTCAAATTGACGAATGTCTTCGGACCAGGTAGGTTCGGACCTTCGCCCACTTGACGCATGACGTCAGAGGGTCACGTGGACCAATCAGGGACGAGTGTCCTTCGGACACAGTTTAGGACATTGCTATTGTAGACGGGCCTTAACACACACAGACCCCTGACTAGGTGGGCCCCTTAACTAGTGATTTTGGTTTGGTGCAGAAATTCCTCCACATCCACAACAAGCCTGGGTTCAAGTCCTTTTATGAGGAAATGGTGTTGCGGCAGCAGGAGCTGCATCACAAGCAGCAACTTGTCCGTAAGCAACAGGAAGACATGCAGGTACGGTGTTCGTTAACTTCTAAAATAAATATTGCTAAATGATGCTGCTATACTTTTGTTGATGACATTTGAATTTATTCTTGATCAAGAACACCAGATGCTAGTCCAGGTTAGTATTTCCTGCATAGTTCTGTTAAACTTGAAGCATTTTAAAAATAAATATTTTTAAATTAAAAGTTATGTTGTAAACAGTCACCTGTTTACAGGTTGATTTCACTATTTCATGTTTATTGTAAATTGTTATTTTTAAATATGCATTTGTATTATAAGTTGTACCAGCAACCACACTAAATAGGGATAGCTAAGGCAAGCCAGTATGTTGTCTTGGAAATTGCCGCAGTTTAATAATTTCTTGTCTTCATTTATTATTCTTTGGACGCCAATTCCTTTTTCTGCAAGCTTTACATGAGTTGTACACAGGTTTAATTACAGTACATTTGATTTTTACTACTTCCTCCTAGTTGCGAGCTCGCTGGTTTCTACAACAATCCTGGGAAGAGAGAGTTGTAAAAGAAAAAAAAAAGTATAGAGAGAATTCCACGACACCATGGTCGATAGAAGACGTTTCCCTTGCGATGTGTCGCCAGAAACCTGGTGTCCGCAATGGAAACAAGAAGTTTGTGTCAACCACGATAGTTAAATACTACAGTGTTAGCAGAGTATTCAGATAGGAAAATTTTGAGTTCATCTATCTCAGAATACAGGGTATACGCCTTACCACAACATACGGGGCGTTTCGTGAGTGCTTCCAGCATTGCGACTTCTACATCTGATTCCTGTCATCTCGTGGTGAGAACTTTCCTTGTACCACGTTTTCAGGACCATTTCTTATCGCTGATCCAGTCACTGAATCGTAGCCTACGGCAGTCGTAGTTGATTAAAACTCTCTTACAGTGTCCCTTTCTACAAGTTTCTGCGACCATCCATCGATCTACCCAGAAGTCTTGAGTGGCCGAAGAACATGATCTACCACAAAGAGAGCTAGTACCGGTAGTTTTAACCATTGAGAATTCAGTAATGAAAGTGTAGTATCAAAACTTGGCCCTAGTTCATTTATATCTGGCTATCTGTATTTGGTAGGTTATTTCTAAGCTGGTGCAACGTTAGGGAATCTGAACATAATTTTTCTTTTCAGACTTGTTCAGATCATGAGTATTCATTTCAAGTGTTGTACCTACATATGTGCTGAAAATTAAGTATCAATAATATATAGTAATATTCTTATATTGATTTACTTATTTGATATTATTAGTTTTGGTACTAACCATACACGAATACAGCCAACCAACATACTTTGACAGCCAGTTAATATGCTTTACCCTTAACATACACTACACCGTAATATCAAATTTGAGAAAACATTAATTTTTAATTACTTAAATATAAGTAACTGTGACGTGTTAGCTGTGTCAAATGCAGTTGTAGTAGCTAGGCAGGCACACACGCCACAATGTAATATCTTTCCCTTCTTTTAGGGTGATTTCATAGTTCGGCAATCTCTTAGATATATTGCGTGTACTTTAACTTAGTCTATAACTACCATAGTGGCAAATGGTATTTTAACAAGTGGTCATTCAGCAGGTTTTGGTTTATTGTTGCTGTGAGTTTGTTTCAAGTGTGGTAAAGAGGGGCAGTAAAATGTAATCATTTAATGTAATGTGATCACAGGCTAAAATTTGCATGCCCTTCTTTGAAGATGGCTACCTTTATTGCACCTATAATTGTGATACTTGTGTAATTTAAAAACATTTTTTGTGAAACTGCAGTATCAAATTGTAGCTCTGGTTCCATTTGTCTCATTTGACCAACTCAATAGACATACACATGGTCTTGAATTCATATTTGGGTGGGGAGGGGGGCATGGTGGTTGAGTAGTCAGATGACTTCCCTCCCTATCAAGGAGATCTGAGTTTGATTCACTAATGCATTCTATCATTCCATTGCAACCTTAATTCCTTCACTCATTCTTTCATGTTTTTGTGTAAGCACTTTTTTTACTCGTGATTTTATTGAATTTTTGTGTTTACTATCCTGCAGCTTCTATTCTTTTCTTCATTTTACTCAAGTCTAAGACCACAAATGTACTGTCCAATTTCTCAACTTTTTTTTTCTTCCAAAGCCTGATTCTAAGATTTTGCAAACAAATATGCATTTAATAAAATTAAATACAATTTTTTAAAACATTTATAGATCTAAGCCCATTTAATGGGCTTAAAAAGTGACTAAAAAAGGTACATAGTAGAATTGACTAGATTCAGTATTTTGATTTGTATACTATGATTTTTTAATTAACTGACCCATAAAACGTATTCATATTTATTTATTTTTAAAATGAGTATGTTTACAATTCTTTACACGAGTATGTCGCATAGCTTCTTGTGCTCGAAATTTTGGTATTTTACAATTGCAGTTATGATAATTGTAATGTTCAAAAATTTTTGGTGTCTTAATGTCAGCTGTAATGATCATACATTTTGTGAACTGGCCTGTTTCTGTAAGTGATAGAATTGGTTGATATTGTTATAACCAAGTATTCTTTAAGTTAAATTTAGTTATGGCCATGAAGTGAATTTGACGTGTCCCAAGATGTCCATCAGGAGTGTTGTGTAGAAGAGACGGGTAGGAGTGAAACCACAGAGGTTGTTACCTTGAGAAGGATAGGAACAAATCCATGGAGACTGCTACCTAGAAAAGGATTGGAGTGAAGCCACAAAAGCCTCTACTTAAAGCCAAAATCACAATAGTTCGTTGCCTCCATCCATCTGTCCATCCATCATCAATCACATGACCTGCAGCCAATCATATAGCCAGAAAAATTCCATCTGTTCATTCAAAAAAACTTGGTAAATTCATTTACTTTCAATGGATGGATGGACGGACGGACGGATGAAATTATAACCTCCAAATGTTTGCAAGGGTTTATGTGTCAAATTTTATTATATTAGAAGTGTTTGAAGTTAGTTTAATTCCTTAGATGCTTACCTAATAATTTTTAAAATTATGTTTGAACACATTTTAAAGGTTGTGTTCTGCAACAAAAAATCATCCGATTCTCAGAAGTGTAATTAATTATGCATGGTAACTCTGAAAATGTTGAGTTAAATACCAGAGTGAAAAATATTAAGTTTAATGAGTTATAAGTGCATAGCTTACATAATGATCAAACTAATTTCATTATACAAAATAAATTTTCTACAAAATGTAAGTTTTCTCATAGTTGGCAGTATGTATAAGAGAAAGTATTATGACGGATGTAAGTTGTAAATTGCACAGCGGCTGACGGACGAACGGACAATAATGGACAGAAAAGACAGGCTTTTGTACTGCCAGCTTAAGGAAGGATAGGAGCAGAGCCACAAAGACCACTACCTAGGGGAGGATAGGAGAGAACCTAAGAAGGCTGCTATCAATGGGAGGAAAGTTAATTTAAATTCTTGTAAAGCTTTATGGATGCCTAAATTGCTTTTGGAGGAGCTTTCTCTGAAGTTGTGCTGTTTTTTACAGATACATGTACAATCAACTACAACATTCGTAAGGTTTACACAGCAGGGGAATATTACTTGTAACTACAAGACCAAAACTTAATGTTATGGCTAGTTAAACGTGAAAGTGATAAGGGTAACATATATTTCCACATTTGATTATGAAAGCGACAATTATACTAAATTACGCATTAAATATTATGATTGTATTTAACCATAAGTGTAATTTATCACTATCCTACAAACTCTCTAGAGTCCATAGATAACATTGCTTGAGGAGTCTCTTTGGTGTGGCGAGCACTTTTTCAGTTTAAATTACTTTACAGTTTGGTGGTAAATGTTTTTTTTTTTCAGCGTCAGGTTATTTTGGGAGAGATCATGCGGAAACAAGAAGTTCTCAGAGAGGAGAAGCAGGAACGCAGAAGAGAAAGCAGCCGCCATCGGTCTCGAGACAGGTTGGAAGAAATAGTATTCTGTTTAGTAGCATAACCATCCAGCCAAGAGGCAGTTTGTACATATTCATAACAAGTTATATTTCTTTTTATGCTAGTAGAGTTCTCATTAATGTGAACAAGTTGAGGGTTCACCTTCCCGGGGCACACATATGGTGGGTAGAGCTTCCGAAGAAACCACACAGTTTAAAAAGTGCTTAAGATATCAGAGTGGCATCTGTTTACATATTTGGTTTTTAAATTGTAATTTAAGAAGAGTGAAAATGATAGCTAAAACACTTACCTTCAGTATAATTTTTAGGCATAAGACATTGGTAGAGTGTCTTGAGAGCACTTAAGGGTCATGGATTACACTTTAATCTTAGTTTCTCCACCATATAATGTAATGTTTACCACTCAAATATTACAGTTGTCAAATATTACAGTTGTCTTATGGATGACATTAAAGACTGCACGCCAGTCCACAGCCTTGTGCGTAGAGGCATTACTGTGCTAGAAGCACCAGTGAGTGTCGCACTTAATGCAAATACACCCCTGACAAGGCGGGCACTTTGAAGACCTTTCAGTGTGTCCATTGATTGAAATAGGTATATGTGTATGTTATTGTTATTGATGTATTAGCATACGTATGTGAGTTGACAAATAAATATGCTTCTTAAAGCTTCATAGTGAATAATTTATTTATTCATGGTTTTCAGGGATCAAACTGTCTCAGAAAGCAGTGAGAGCTCCTGTGATCTCATTAGTCCGCAAGTGATCAGGTTCAACAACCGCAATGAGAGAGAGGTGTGCAGAGGAAAATGCTTAGGTAGGAGGCTTGTGAGCTGAAGTGGTCACACCCACAGTCTTCCACAGTTCTCTGTTGTTTCTCTTCCAGTGTGGACAAGTTAGTGCATTCATACTTTTACTTCTATCCTTCCTGCTTTTTCAGTTGGTTCACCTTCAGTTGAGCATTTTTGCAGGTTCTTAGTAAAAACATCATTCATTA
This sequence comes from Bacillus rossius redtenbacheri, assembly GCF_032445375.1. Classification (NCBI taxonomy): domain Eukaryota; kingdom Metazoa; phylum Arthropoda; class Insecta; order Phasmatodea; family Bacillidae; genus Bacillus; species Bacillus rossius. The sequence goes on from NC_086330.1 coordinate 49,336,254, forward strand.
TCCCTCCTCCAAATGGCAAATACATAGAAATTGGTGTGGGCCTAGTGACTGGTATGCATGTGTTGATCCATGAAAATGTTATATTACCACAAACAAAAATGTTTATAAAAATAACCTTACTCTAATAACTAACTAAAATAACTAACTAAATATTCTCATTAACAAAATAGACTAATAACTAACTAAATAAACTAAGGTAAACATATTTCATTTGTACCACTTTCAATAACACTTTAAATGTTAAAAACATTTTCCTTTATTTGCTACCAACTTAACAGGCTATTAAGCTAGCTATGTGTGTTTTCTTTGAATTATATGCTGTTTCTGGCAGTAAGTCCATCATATCTATGGTTTAAAATTTTTAGTACACATGATTTATATATAAGTAGTTTAACTCTTTTGTAGCTCATACATCAATAGTTTTTAGTTCTTTTTAGCCATTAATTTTTTTCTTTTTCTTTTTTAAGTGGCTTTCTGTAATATGCAGTTAAAATGTAGATTGTCTCTCAAAGCTGGTTTTAAAAAATTAATGAATAAAAATAAACATTCACTACCAAACCTAACATTGCTGATCAAGAATGATTAAAATTTTATTTTTTTCTCTCATATTCTGTCTGTGTCTGTTCTATTTGTGCTTTGTGTTGTGTAAGAGGAGTTATAAATTACTATTCTAAGTTGTAATGTTCATTTGGTAAGCAAGCCAAACCAATGAAGTTTGTTGTACTTATGTGGTTATGTTAAGTTTCTCTGTTGTAAACTATGTAATTAATGTAAAGTTCTTTAATTTTATTTGTTAAATAACAATATATGATGTCTATTTAAATTTAGGTCATAGTGTTGATGGCAGTGCAGTTCATTCTGGATTCGATGTACAATCTGGAGAGTTGTTTGCACTCATCACATGGACTTTTCGGGGTGATTTGGCATCAATTTTTAAGCAAGTGAGTGGTATTGCATTATTGCACTACATAGCGCTCATTCTTTTTTTCTTCCTTCTTTTTAATTTATTAATATGTTTGATTTTGGAAAGAAAACATAAATTATAATGTTCTGTCTGTTGTTTAATGGGTGTGAAATTTTACTATTTTTTTTTTGGTGGTTTATTGTAATATCCTAATATATCAAGAATTTCTTTGATGAAGGATAATATTTAATTTTCACATAAAAAATATGTCACTGTCTTAGGTTTTTTTTTTTTTGCAAAATAAATTACTATTTGTCTGGGTTTAAATTCTTGGTTGTATATATTTTTGATATTTGTTATATCAAATGTAACCCATGACTAATAAACAAATTTTTAAAAGATTGTGGGTTTGGTTTGGATTAGATTTTCAGAGTACTTTTATTTATTAAAATTTAAGTAAAATTTAATTATATTGATTAGTAGTTAATGTAGTGCATTAATTTTATTTTAGCTGTCAAGTATTGACCAGGAGCTAAATTATTTACAAAGGCTTCAACATAGTAATCTTGTGCGTTATTTAAATATGACGTACAGTCAGAATCAAGATGCGATCATAGTTCATCTACTCCAGGTAATGTTATTTAATCATTTTTTTATTTTATTAATTTATTATTTACCACTATTTGTAATTTTTGAAGTTCCTTTAGGTTTCAGTAATGAAAATATTACAAGGGAGTGAATGTATCTGATTGTACAGATCATACATAATTTATAATATAAAAATTCACTATTTATAAATTGAAACTACTTTTTGATTGGAGAAAGATAAATCTGTATGTTTCTAGTAATAGTTTATGTAGAGATTAGCAATTTGTAATGCAGTGCACATTGTTTTTTTTTTTCCTGTGAAAAATAATTGATGCGGATAACACAAAATTGTTAGATAAATTGTAAAATTATCAGATGTATAGCCTGTTAGTTGTGTTTAAAAAAATGTGCTAGCAAGGATTCCAGAGTATCACGATAAAAATCATTAGGTATTTTTATGGAAATATTTTTCTATAAGACCATAGGTGCTTTCTTTCGAATAACTGATTGTCTTTGTTTGAATTAGGATCACCAATCATTCTGACATGTTCTTAATTACCATGATTTGTCAGACCACTTGCATATAATAAAGGATGTGTGTAAATGATTAGAATCCCATTCTTGGCACATTTAATTAATTTATGAACACATAGTTTATGGTATTCAACTAATTCAAAGCATGCACTCTTGGAATTCATTTGTTTGAACTCTTGTCTTGATCTTTTCTGAGCATAAATTAGTAATGTTACATATACTTAGTTATTCTGTCTCAAATCAACACTGAAATAAAAGACCATCTCAGATTTTAATAAAATTTGGTATATATAGGTGCTCTCTGTACTCTATATTAATATAGATCACAGGCTTTTGCGGTCATTGACTGAAGTGGCTTGTCTTCTGGGTTGTAGTCGCGTCCAAGGCGAATATATCATCTACGCTTTGGTTGATGCAGTCGCCATCATCAGGGTAGAGTTACATACTGAGTCGGTGATATATTCGCCTTGGACACGGATACAACCTAGAAGACAGGCAACTTCATAGATAAAGTTGTTAAATTTTCTAAACTGGTTGCTTTATAAAGATGTCATAATCGTAATCTTTTGTCATTTAACACATAGTGTTATAGAAATTGTCATCATATACAATAAAAGTACATAAATTACATACACATACTTACATAATTTACACTAGCGTAAATTTACTCAAACTTAAGTTCACTTAAATTTACATGATTCCATTCGTCAATGATATTTGGTATTTTTCCTAGTGTCTATAGAGAATACCTATGTGCCAAATGTTATTGAAATCTGAGCTGGTGAAGTGAAAAACTAATTAAAATCTTGTTGAGTTTATGGAATGACTACTACCTACTGTTATGCCACAGCCAAATGATTGCTTTGTCAGGTATTAAGTATTGTTTTAGTACTATGATTGTTGTGTTAATTGTTGACTAAATAATTAATATGGCCAAAGAACCAATATCTCCTTTGTCAGAAATCAGAGAATAAATGATGATGAAACTGTATGGAGGGTTATTGGCGAAAGTATAGCCAGTGACTTAAACAGATTCTCGTGGTCGTGAGTTACCTGGGACAGTCTCCCTTTGCTTCTGTTGTGGTCTGTGGTTGAAATAGTTTAACTGATATACCATTGCCATTCTAGATTAAAGCTCTTTTACTGATGCAATTTTTTGATGTATAAATCACTTTCTACATTATAGTTATATATTAAAAATTAGTCATGTGTCAGTTCTGGTTCTCTGTTCTCAGTTCCACTGGTTCTCTACAATATAACTGGCACTGATTACAATAAATTTAATCCTGGTACAATTACCATGGAAATCTTTATAGCCAGACAATTCTTTCTTGGTGAAAATCTGGTAAAAGCCTCCTTGTGGGCAATACTATTAACCTTGTCCTGTATAGCATACATATATGTGTTTAAAAAATAACACAGAGGCTCAATATACTATAATTATAATAATTATTATAAAAATAAACTATGTAAGAGCATATCATTTTAGAGGAATCATGTAGTTTCAACTCTGTGGAGGCGACGACGTACAGCTGTCGAATCAGCAAGTATTCATGAGTTGACTGCTTGCTGAGATTCGCCGCCCTAGTGATTCCGACTGTCCCAAGGTGCATTGTGTTTGGGAACCCTGACATGTAATTTGGCTGCGGGGCAAAGGTGAAGTGAGTTCAAAGGGAGACTGCGTTATACAAGTTCAAGAGAACGTTTGGTAGAAAGAGCTAATGTCAGGCTGTGCAATATTGCTAAGTTTGTAATAGTACTAGAAATGCATGAAGCTGCTAAGAAGTATAGTAGAGTTAGTAAGGCGTCACAAAGCTTACCGCGGTACATAGTACCTACAGTGGGTGCTTGCTAAGGAGGTTCTAGATCCGACCCTTTGGTAGAGTAGAGCCTACAGTGACTAGACTTCATGTTCGTGCAGAGACTGTGAATAAATAGGAAGGTCCCTAGAAATACCTGTCACTGTATTAATTGAAGGGCACTATGACTAACTCCTGAGAAACCTTAATGGCAGGCAACTAGTGTGAAGATTGTGAACCCAGCGCCCTCTCCATTCCCCATCCCTCCCTTTTCTCCCTATCCATCATCCATTCTTCACTCATTCCCTTTTATTCCAGTTTAACGATGGTATTATCAGAACTTTTGTTACGTTAAACTGAGTGAAAGAACATTTCGGCAACTAACGTAATGTGGTCAGAAACTCTCACCATTACATTACTATGATATATAATTTTCTACTATTCGTGAACTGCAGGTATTTGCAATAACTTTTACAATTGTACATCACTTTAACTTGTCCATCAAATAATGTGTGTATCTGTGAACATCCTCTTTTAAAAGACCTTTGTCAACTTGAGGGATTCGGCCCTTCTTCATTATAATAACTGCATTGATATAATATTAGATGAGTTTATTATAATTTAAGTTCAGAAGGACCGGTATTTAAGTTTTTCTCAAACAATTTTTAATTGGTTTGCGTAAATTAAATATTCACACAACAAAGAAACAATTGTTAATTCTTATCATTAGAAAAATATTGCAGCACCACAGGATGTTTGTTCTGTACTGCTCTAGCCATCTAATGACTCTATAAGCAACTGTGCTACATAGTTTGTTTTTCAAAGCCAGGCTTATAATCTATGCAAGAACTGCAATAATACAAGTAACACATATTATAAGTTCATTTGCAACATGAGAACACATTCATTTTCTCGTTACTGAGGTTAGATGTTCACAGATCACTGGTGAGTACTGAAAGACTCACTTAGATTGTTTTTAATAACCAAACTGATAACCAGGAAAAAAGTGGAACCAACACACCACAAATCATATGTTGCAAAGTAAAGTGTTCATCTTTTTCAGGAATTTGTTCATGGCACATCGTTGTCATTCTACATCGTTAACCACATGCCTATGGATATAGAAATTCTGCGCTTCTCTGTATCAGGGATATTGGCTGCATTGTCGTTCTTGCACAAGAATAATGTCGTGCATAAAAATCTTCGAGCTAGCAGTGTGTTTTTGGAAAAAAGTGGTGAGTTCTGTTTTATTTGTTTGATGTTGGGTAAATTGAAGAGGATTTTTTTTTCATGTAAACTAGTTGCTATACAGAAATTTCTGAAATTCATACATCATAGTATTTTGTACCATTTTTTTCTAATAGGTGTGCAAGATGGTAGACAAATATTACTTTGTGATTTTTAAAAACTTTTGGTTTTTCTGTGTTTTCTTATTATGTGATTCTATTTTGTGACTTTGCAATAGAATTAGAAATTTGCATAAAGTTGGTGCATTTTACTGGATGTCCATAAAATAATTACCCAGTTTCAATGGTACATATATTGTAACAGGTTAATTTAGACTATTTGCAATGAATCATACATCAAATTTAAGGTAAACTAACCTAGTCTTTCTTACAAATGTTCTCCTTTCAATATGTGCACCTTTAGTGCACCAACCTAAAATCAAATGCTTCCCACACTTTTGGTAATACGTCTGGATTAATTGAAGCAATAGCCTCTTCAATTCTGTGTCTCAGCTGTGGCAAATCATTAGGTAGCAGCGGAATGTAGACACAATTTTTTATAAAGCCCGAAAGGAAAACATTGCATGGCGTTAGTCAGGTGAATGTGGAGGTCAGTAAAAAAGAGTTCGGTCATTTCGACCATTAGGACGAATCCAACGGTCAGGGACTTTGACATTCAACTACTCTCGTACAAACGAAATGCACGTTGAACTGAAATTACAGATTCACTCTTAGCAAATTGTAGAACACAAACGCTTAATGCTTAGGAGTCGGCATTTTGCGTAGGTGGTGTTGCAAGTAAGAAAACAACAAAGCAGTACTCGTGCATGTGCTTATCTAAAACTGTTTGAGTTACTCTATAATTGTGACCTTGAACCAAAACTCTACAATGCTTTCAGTTGATACTATTAAAATTTTTAACTGGTGCATTCTTTAATGGACGCACTGTACTATGTTACGGATGTATAATTTCAAATTTGTTAATACTAATTACTGACAGTTAAAAGATTGTAAATATCTGGTCTGCCCAATCTATGTTTTGTATTGGTGTTGTCCATTTACTGTACTGGATTTAGCAACCATGGTGGTTGAGTGATCAGATTCCACTTCCCTCCCACCAAGGTGATGTGGACCTGGTTACCGGCAGGGCCAGATAGAATTTTTCACATAGGTGGGATGTTGCCTTGAGCCAGAGAATTTTCTCAGGGTTCTCCGATTTTCCCCAAAAGATGCATTAGGTTGCTACTCCATCTCAGAGGTTCACCTCTCAGCCTCTCTAATGACCTCAATGTCAGTGAGATGTTAAACCTTGATTGATTGATTCATTCATTCTATATACTACAGGGTTCGTTAGTCACCTTAATTTTTGTATAAAAATGTCCTTAATTTGATTTTTATTGCTTAACTCGTCATTGGTCGCGCTATGAGCATTTTGCTCACCTTAAGAAATATTCTTTTACTGTTATTGTTTTTATTGCTGCTTGGAGGTGTCTTTTTTTCTAGCTGAGTTTTGAACCTTCATTATCAAGTCACTAGGTGGCTGACAGAATGTAACTGATACTTGGCCTTGATATAAGTATTCGCTTACAGGCATGCACGCCGCATGAGCAGTTTGCTCACAGTGCGACCAGTCGCGTTGCTACACTTGCGACGACTGTTCGGTTTGCAATGTGCTGTGTTTAGTCGTGGAATATATTCTTGTGAGACTAAATCTAATGATTCGTGGTATTACTTATTGAAATGAATCGGGGGAAGAAAATTGTGGCTTTGGCTCTTCAACAAATCGCTGAATGTTCCAGAACAGGTAAGTTATGTTATAATTATCAATATTTTGTTTGAAAATACAAAAAAATATAAACATATATTACATAAAACATCAATTAACATCAATAATAGTAAACATTAACATTTTGTCACAAAATTGTTGATTTTCGTATAAAATAAGAAATTATTACTATTGAATACGGAAGTTGAAAAGCTGAATTTGGATAGAAGTGAGACAAGATTTTATAATTTTGGAAAAGCACTTAGGAATTCCAGAGGATGATATGTAATTGTAGTCTTTCCATAGTTTTATGTTTCTATTTTATTTTTGACTAGAATTTTCAGTAATGTAATATATATTCTGTGCTTTGTATTTACAGAAGTTCCACCATGGTTGCCGGATAGGTTACCACCGGAAAACCAAGCAGCCGCAAAGATAAAAATTTTGACCAAGATAATGTTGAAAAATCCTAATAAAGTTAGGTGTTATAAAATGTAAATTTCCATGAAAGCAGTTAATTTTGATGTAGAAATTTTCTATTGCATAATGTGTGTTCTATTAGTCATAGTCTCAAATGTATAACATAAATTAGTGTGCCCTCAAAAGACTCAGTAGATTTAATAATTTTTGTGCTAGAAATGGTGAAGTTGTGAATGATGTGTGATTTTCTGTTGCTTCCAACACTACTGCATTTATTGTTGATGTATTCGTAGGCCGGACAAAGGAAACTCAGTATACAGCCAAATAGTTTATTGTGTTGATGATTTATGTAAAAAAAATTTAAAAATTATGTGATAATAATACAAAATATTATTTAAACAAGCAGAGTTGTTTCATTTGCAATATGTAAAAATATTTGGCCTTTAAAAAGTGGTTAAGCACGACTCTAATCGTAAAATTAAGTCTGTGAGCAAAATGCTCATGCGCGACCACTGGTGTAACATTTTACAATGCGACCAATGACGGGTTAAAGGTCCTTAAATATCCTTCAATTTTACTATGGATACTATAAACTTATGTTTTTCCAGTCACATTAAAAGTAGCACTGTGCTGGATCTCATGAATTGGGAAAAGTTTCAGGATCACAAAAGGTTTTTCTCATTCAGAGGAAAATATTTCCAGAAATTTTTCTGGACTCTTAAAGTTATTTATGCGGTGCATTTTTTATTTTGTACTTCATTTGCTATTTAAATTTTGAGAAGACTATCTACTTAACATGCATAATTAACACCTGTTTTATTGGCTAGCAACATTTTAGCAGGAGGAGAACCAGTCAAGTTGTTAAAAATAGGTTAAACCTATCAGCACACTGATAAGAATAAATAGGTTTCTGTAAAACAGAGCATTGCGTGATGATTAGTTCAGGGTCATTCCATACCAAATCAACCAAAAAAAATTATTTTTGACACCCATCGTCTCAGATTTTGACGAAACTTGGCATGGTTGTTCAATTTATTGATATAAGTAACCATACCAATTTGTTTTGCTCTATCTCTAGTGGTTTAGATTTTACAGCCCCTTAAAGTTTATGGATTATTGGCATTTTAACCATCTGGCCGCTGTTAACTAGATGTGTTGTCCGATGGAAAAAAATTCATATTTTTTTTATTTACTAACCATTTTGTCTGAAAAAATTCTTGTGTTTGGATCAATGTCGCAGGAATAATATAAAAAATGAACAAAACTACTAAGTGTTTATTTGGAACCATAAAAAAATCTCAAAGTGTAATTTTTATGATTATCGAAACAAAATGTAGAGTTTTACGGAAAATGGTAAATCTCATAAAGGCAAAAGAATAATCATGAAATCTCTGTTTTATTTTTGTTCTAAAAGATATGTTCTACCACATTAAACAGTAAGATTCGTGGTTTTTTTACTCCTTTGATAATTTTTTTCACTTCAAAACACAAAAATGAGTTAATTATTTAATTTTGATTAAAAAGCTGCTTTGGCCGCTATTTGCCACCTGACTGTGTTTCTGAATTATATACAGATGATTAAAATACCACATTTTTCTTTTGGTATCCCACACACTTTTTTATAAAATAAGTTGTCTTACTTGCTCCTTCCTGTTTCCCACGCTGTCAAAGCCCTGCATTCGTGCCATGACACCATCCTGTTCCTTTTCCACTCGCAAATACATAAACAACTGCCAGTGTAGTTTACCTATTTTTTGTGTTTGTGCCTGGCTGCGGACTTCACACACCCCTTCCTCCGTCTTCTGTGCTCGCCCTCTTCCAGATCCAGATGCAAGATCTTCCTAGGAGACAAGCCATAAGGCCAGCAACTGATACAATCCGTGCATAGAGAGAGAGCACGGCGGGCTGTGTGTGACCTTCTGCATGTCCGAACCTGCCTTCCCATCACAGCAGCATTATTTAATATAGCTTCCATGTCAGTCCGTCACAGGCAGTTGCCATGAAAGAAGTAAGATTGGTGCTTATACATAACAGTCAATTAAGCATTTCAGTAAATGAGTGTTATTGATAGTATTTGTGTGTTTTTATTAAACTAAGTGAGTACCAAAGTGCATTGTTGTTATGTTTTGTTGAACAATGGAAAAAAAGTGCAGTGTTGGAGAAACTACTGAAAGTAATTGCCATCTGTTACACTATGTCAAGGACAAGTCTATACAAGGTATTGAAAAACTTTCTGAAGAAGATTTGAATCTTTTGACATTATGATGTGAATCCAACAAGTTAACAACTGTTTGCCTTCACCATAAAAGTGTGTTTTTAAAGAAGTATGAATTTTTACAAAAGGTGAGTTGTGATCCTTTCAAAAGACATAAAACTGTTTTAAAAAAGCACTTAGTGTTTTAACTGTACAACAGAGTAGAATCATCTTATCAAAAGGGTACAAGGTTAAACCTGGTCAGAAACTTTGTGCGTTTTGCAGGAATAAACTTTTAAAAGATAAAGAAGCTGACAAGGTTGAAAGTAATGATGAGCACGAGAATGGACAAACAAAGGATATAGGACTAACATTTAGAGATGAACTATACCAACTTCAAAAAATTACTGTAATTGACGAGCTAAATTCTTCCTTTCATGAAATTGGATGTTCACCAATGAAATTACATACACCTGGTCATCATAGCAAATCAAGTTATGCTAAAGAAAAGCTACAAAAAGTTCATGAAAAAGTAAAATCAAAAATTGAAACTGTTCTTGAAGTTTATCTACCAGAAGAAAAATACTTGTTGGAAAAAAGTATGTTGTAGAACAGTGAAGACATGGATAAACTAGTGAACATTATTAAAAAGGAAATTATAGGTGCATCAAGAAAAAAAACACATTCAAATGTTGACAATACCAGCTTCTCTGTTGTGGTCAAGAAAAAAAAAAGAAACTTTTAACACATCTGATTATTCTGTTCGTAAGGCTCAACATGTGTTTAAAGACAAGGTTTTTTTTAGGCGAACCAGACCCTAAGAAAGGGAAACAGCTAAGCCTTGAAACTATTGATTTAGTGAAACAATTTTATCAGGGTGATGAACATTGTAGAATTCTGCCAGGGATGAAGGATGTCGTGAGTATAGGAAAAAAAGATTTATGAGGGAAAGCGTTTGATTTTGTGTAATCTTTCTGAGCTATACTCAAGTTTTAAATGGGAGCATCCTCATTTGAAAATAGGTTTTTCAAAATTCTGTTTCTTGAGACCTAAATGGTGCATTTTAGCTGCTTCTAGTGGCACACACTTAGTATGCGTGTGCACAATACACCAGAATGTTATTTTATTGATTCATAAGCCGGTATAGATGAAGATTACAAAGAACTGATATTGCTCATGGTTTGTGAAGGAGCAACAAGAGAATGTATGTTAAGGCATTGTGACAAATGTTCATCAAAAGATAACCTTGTCCATTTTTTACAGACAAAGTTTGAAGAATATGACAATGAAGACGTTATTGAGTTCAGTCAGTGGGTTTCCACAGATCAAACTGAAATGATGAGGTGTTCCAGCTCTGTTGTTGAATTTATAGAAATATTAGTTGTAAAACTCAACAAATTAATATCTACCTCATTCTTACATTGCCAAAACACAAGCATCTACTTTGAAAATTTTAAAAGAAACAGCTCTTTCCAATGTAGATGTAATTTCAATGGACTTCAGTGAAAATTATGCTTTCACGATACAAGAGGAAGCCCAAGGTTACCACTGGACCTCAGATTCATGCACTATTCATCCTGTAATCATTCCCTGCAAGGATGCAACTGGCAAAAAACTTGTTCTACCTTTTTGCATCATATCTGATGAACTCAAACATGATGTAAGTATGGTGTACGAAATCCAAAAAAATATGACTGCCTTTTTGAAAGAGAACCACCCACACATTAAAGAGATTCATTACTTTAGTGATGGGTGTGCAGCACAATATAAAAATAAATACAACTTCGTAAACCTGTGTCTACATGAGAGAGATTTTTTACTGAGAGCTCAGTGGTCATTTTTTGCGACCAGCCATGGCAAAACGGAATGCGACGGAATATTGAGGCTCGAAGAATTAGCAAGGATGAAAAAGCAGCTATTATTTTTAATTTATTAGCATTCAGCAAAACTATCTCGTGAAATTAGAAGATTTGTACCCTGGATGTTTTATTGCTTGTGTTTATGACAGCTTCTGGTACTTTGGCATGGTGAATGAGATAAATGCTGAACAAAAAGATGTCACGGTACAGTTTCTTCATCCCTGCGGACCATCACCATCCTTTTTTTGGCCCAAGAAAGAAGATACGTGTGCTGTGCCTATTCCTCATATTATTGCTACGGTGGAACCGCCAAAAACAATGACTGGAAGAACCTATCAGTTTTCACAAGAATGTATGACAAATATCCAATCAAAATTTGACAATGTAGAAGAATTTTGAAGTACAATGACCTAACAGTGTTACAACCGCAAGAACTGTAAGCCTTAAGAACATAGGAGTATTGCATGTGTAAGTAAACACACTAATGTTTTATGTAGTGTAAATTAATAATTATATTTAAATTGAACTGCAATCTCATTACTGAGGTCAGTTCTGTTCGTATTTGTGAGTGTAAAGAGAACAGGTTAATGTCATGGCAGGAATGCAGGATTTGACAGCATGGGAAACAGGAAGCAGCAAGTAAGGTAATTAATTTTATAAAAAGGTAAGTGGGATACCAAAAGGGAAATATGGTATTTTAATCATCTGTATATAATTCAGAAACACAGGCAGGCAAATAGCGGGCAAAGCAGCTTTTTAACCAAAATTAAATAATTAACTCATTTTTGTGTTTTGAAGTGAAATAATTTATCAAAGGAGTAAAAAAACCACGAATCTTACTGTTTAATGTGGTAGAACATATCTTTTAGAACAAAAACAAAACAGAGATTTCATGATTATCCTTTTCCCTTTATGAGATTTACCATTTTCCATAAAACTCTACATTTTGTTTCGATAATCATAAAAATTACACTTTGAGATTTTTTTATGGTTCCAAATAAACACTTAGTAGTTTTGTTCATTTTTTATATTATTCCTGCTACATTGATCAAAACATAAGAATTTTTTCAGACAAAATGGTTAGTAAATAAAAAAAATATGAATTTTTTTCCATCTGTCAACACATCTAGTTAACGGCGGCCAGATAATAAAAATGCCAATAATCCATAAACTTTAAGGGGCTGTAAAATCTAAACCATTCGAGATAGAACAAAACAAATTGGTATGGTTACTTACATCAATGAATAGAACAACCATGCCATGTTTCGTCAAAATCTGAGACGGTGGGTGTCATGGTGTGGTTGAACTGACATGGAATGACCCTTCAGTTAAAATGCGGTGAATAGAAGAAAAGTTGTGTAGAGATCTTGGCTACCAACATATAACATTTTTCAGATTGCCATTAATTTGTATATCTTTGTTTTATTTTTGAGTTTTACTTATTACAAATTGGTTATTGTTATTGTTTATTATTAATAAAATATAAAGCCACCTATAAAAAGCACAAAGAATAATGTGGTATTTAGTAGTTTTGACAGTATTGTTTGCTGATCGTAATTTGGCAACATTCAGCCTTCTATTTTATCTTCATCAATTCCATCAAGCCGGAAATAATGAGAAACAAGTTGATTTCGAAGCATGCCGCCTTCACAAAGAGCAGCTTAATTGCTGACTATGAATCATGGATGGCATTGAAAAAATACGACTTGAAATATGAAATGACCTTTGTCAATCTAACTTCAAGACCTGTCTGAAGATATAAGTATGAATTCCAACCAAAAACTATTTGCAGACAAAGGAAAAGTTGAAATGTGGTTATTTCCTCGATAGGTATTAATAAAACATTAATACATTAACATAGAAATTCAAATCACCTGTTGATTTTACAACATGTTTTTCTTGCACTCTCACACTAATATTAAATGTTTTATTAGTGAGGACAGTATTTGTGGTGAGTTGCGAAAAACAGAATTAACTCTGAAATGTGTGTCAGTACAACAATAGCACCTTAATGCACATAACTATGCCATTTAATTCCAAAATACTGGTTAATTTGTTAAATTAACTGAATTTGAACAAAATTTTACTCAATGCAGTATTTTATTCATTTACATCACAAATGCAATGAGTGTTATTAGTTTAACATATATTTCATAACACAATACTTAGACTAAGAGGATTTTGAAAATTAATTAGGTTTCCCAGTTGATAATGCACCTCATATTTACCATGCAGTTTTTAATGTAACTGTCTTCACAAAATAAACAGCATTTATTAAAATAAAACCAATTACATTGAAATAGTTCATTCTAAAAACAAAATTAAGCAATAAATGAAACAATAAAATTTTGTCTTTAATTTTAGAGGCATAAAGCTGAGAATACTTGTGTTTTATTGAATTTGGCAAGTATGTTTCTTGACTTATTTTGTTTTGCCGTTAATAAAATTACAGAAAAAGTATGTTAACAAATGGACACCAATACAAAAGAATGCACAAATTAAAAATTTTTTTTTAAAGATTTATGACTTTTTAAGAATTGTACTCATTAACAAAATTACATATATTGGTACACTGACTATTTATTGTAATTAAATAGTCTGTTGTAATGTACATAACTTTTGTTTTTATGTATTATTTATATTTTTCAATCTAATAAAAATCATATAACTTGAATTCATTTAAAAAAAAATTATGTGTCGCACCGTATCGAATAAGGCGGTATTTGTTTGTGATGTGAAGTGAAAAATGATAGTATACATCCTTTAGAATATAAATTGCAAACAAGCATTTAGTTGTAGCATGCATGACATTAAATTTTCTTCGCAAATATATTTTGAAAGACTTAATTAACATATTAAATCATAGTTGGCCTTCTTTTCTTGGTCTGCCATATTTTATTTCTGTCGTATTCCGATATTAGTCGTGCCCCTGCTTCGTACTTATATGAGTTGGTCGGTGGACTAGCAATGTTCTGGTTCTTTGAAGGAAAATTTTTGGTCCGAGAATGGTCTTTCCTTAGTCTGGATCAAAAAGACATAGACGCTCTACATGGAATTTGGAAGAAAAGCTTAATATTATGGATTGGAATATGGTAATGTGAAAAAATCAGATACTGCAATAATTTTAGTGTTTTCTTGTATTTAATTTCTTGGCATGTAGAGTAAAATGGTTTGTTCCTGCTTCCTGTCTTTAGTAAAGCTTGTAGTTGAAGATTGAACAAAAGCTTACAAAGCTCAGGAAATTTTTTATTGGCTTTTAAGATATCTTATTTCATTCTGTTTAGTTGACCTACTTTGTTACAGTGTTTCATTAAGGTAACAAAAAATTTTGAAAGTAATCCTCACCTGGCTGGTACCATGATTTTTGAAGCCAGAGTTGTAACTCCATCAGTTTTTGTCTAAAGATGTGTAGATTACCAAGGCTGTGAACTGTAATGTTGCACAGGCAAAGTCGTCGTCACCGACTACAGCATAGACAGGCGCCTGCAGGACATTTCGCAGGCGGACAGTGGGTGTGGCGTATCTTCAGGTCGCTGGACCAAGAAGACGGACATTCACCAGCTGGGCCTTCTTGCTTTGTCGCTTCTCAGAGGCGAAACCCTTGCTGGACCACTGGAACTGGAAATTCCTCCAAGTTTACCTGCAGACTGCAAGGACTTCTTGCACAGGTTGCTAAAAACAAACTCATTATTGATTCATTGAATGGAATGATGAATTAGGGATTGTCTCATCAACATTTGGGTCATTAGAGATGATGAGTGATGATGAAACAAGAATGAATGGGTGGGGGAAATAAGAGTACCCAGAGAAAACCTACCTGCTCACGGTAATGTCTGTCGCTTATCCCACTTGTGAAAAATCCAGTTATGACCCTTCAGGTATTCAAACTGGGACCAACTTAGTGGAAGGTGAGTGATCAGACCATACGATGTCGCGTTCCCTTAAACTAATTATTAGTTGATGTAGTTTAGTGGAGGGGTAATTGCAATATTTTAATGTTGTCATTCCTGTTGATTCTTAGTAGAGAAGGGACATCAGTACCTACCTGTGATATATTGATGCTACCAATATGTGATCAATATCAAAGCATCAAGTAGTGACTCATAAATGTCATGATATAAAGTTTTAAGATTTTTTGTAAGGTCATAAATTAATTACTTCACTGGTCTGTAATATATTGCTGTTTTAACATTTTTCTTGAATATTTTCTTAAATCACAAGGTGGCTGCTGTTTTGTTTTGTTATCCACATTTTTTAATGATAAATTTTAAACCAGCTGTGAAGTATCCGTGAAACTAATGTTTTCCCCAGAAAAGGTCATTTAGCCAGTTTAAGATGTGATCCAGAATGGAGGTAGTCAGTCTCTCAAGTCTTTCTCTTGGATATGCCTGTGTAAACAAATTAATATTTTTTTTTCTTATTGTAATGTGTACTGCCAGTATTTTTTTTATGATGTTAATTTTATTTTATGATTATTGATGAAATGTGGTCAGGTGTTTGGTGCGAGATGAAGACCAGAAGTGGAGTGCAGGTCAGTTGCTGGGCCATAGTTTCTTCAAGCCTTCAGTCCAGCATGGTAATGGTTCCAAGAAGAAGAATTCTCAGGTGTGTGTCAGTTGTGCTCTTCATCAGTGCCAGAATACAATTTCCATGCTTTAAACACAGAAATATTGAACTACAGTAACATTCTAAATAACTAATGCTGCCAAAATGTATATTCGCATCCCTGTTACCCTAACCAATCAATGAAAAAATAATTGAAAACTAAACATTCTTCAAAGTTAAAAAAAAAAAAAAAATTGAATTTCAATCAAATTTATTACTA
Organism: Bacillus rossius redtenbacheri; assembly: GCF_032445375.1. Classification (NCBI taxonomy): domain Eukaryota; kingdom Metazoa; phylum Arthropoda; class Insecta; order Phasmatodea; family Bacillidae; genus Bacillus; species Bacillus rossius. The sequence goes on from NC_086330.1 coordinate 49,352,368, forward strand.
CCCAGGTTTAATTTTGACTAGAGGAAATTAACTGTAAAGTTTTTTTAAATTTATTTTTATAGTTGCTTTGACTTGTATTGCTGCCAAAATATATATTGGCCAACCATGTAGTCACAACCATTGAGTAAACCAGACTCTGTGAAAAACCTTACCATGACATTACTTAATGCACCACACCTGACAAGTTTGGTTTATACTTTACATGCACTCTTTCCTTTCACATCAGAATAATATCTTCAGAATTGAAATCTAAAAACCCCCACTTCGTTCTTGATTACGAAAATAAAAACTGCTAAAACCCCAAATAACATACGTCAGTAGTACCTACCTTCAGTTTGTTAAAGGCATGACCTCGTGTTTTTTTTTTAAATTCCAGAGTAAACAGGATGACGAAGAAGAAGATCTTGATGCTGAGCCAATCCCTGCATTGCCAGCTAACAGCCATGGCCATTCTCGAATACACAGTGATTTTGAGGTGCTGAAATCTCTGGGACAGGGTGCATTTGGAAGTGTTCTTAAGGTACTGTTATATGGATGTTTAGGATTTACAAACTTTTTTTTGGTCATGCTAGTAAAATGTTACTTTAAACTTGGTAAAATTCTATGGGATTTTGGAAATTTATTTAAGGTATTATAGAAGTTCAAAGATTTTAGATATACATACTGTGCCGCCAATTATCATTTATCGGCACAATTGTAAATTTGAATTTTTAAATTATTATTTTAGTAACTTTGTAGCTTAAATTTATTCAAGCTCATCTTATCGCTTCAGCGCATGTATGGTCACTGAAACGCGGCATGTCGCCGTGATCAGGACTGCTTGTGACTGCATCTTCGCAGGACCCAGAGTTTCTCAGAGCTCTCCTGAGGTGAGCATTCCAAGGCATGTTCACGAGTCATTTTACCAAACCCACAGTCACGTCTCCTGGCTCAGTAGAGCTCCGTTCCCACTGCCCCTGCAAATTTCCACTCCCCTCCCCTTCCCTCTTTTACACAAATCACCGCCCAGAGCATTGACGGGTGCTTAACCCCGGCCAGCGATGGCCTGTTTCAAGGTCTGGACATAAGTGTTCGAATGTACCGCTCTTGACCTCTAGTGGCAAAATTAGCAACTACTCTGAGCGGTTGTCAAGCTCAGCCTGCCCCCAGGCGACTCATGCAATAAACATCTGCCTGTCGTTCTTTCCCGAGCTAGTAGAGCACTCCACCAGTCTCCTCCATAAGCCCTATGCTTTTGAAGAAGTCAAGTGCGATATGTACGATTCGACTCCTTCTCGGTTTCGGCCACTCGCCAGTAGATCGCGCTGCAAGCGGGCGCCAAAAGAAATGTTGAGATATCGAAGTCAGTATTTCTCGATCCCTCACTCAGAAGTCTTCGGAACCTTTAAGACCTGAAGCCGAAGTATCCCCCCTTTATTTCTAAATCAAGTGCCTGTTTTAATTAAGCACCACACTGACCGCCCCAGGGACTTCTTGGCGCAATTTCAGACTGACTTCTTCATGTTTCTCGACCAGAGCTCAGAATAATTCAACTACGACATGCCCACTAGAATGTAGTCGTCTCGTCAAGGGATGTTCTCCCTAAGTTTTTAAATAGTAATTAGTCAGTCTGTTTCAATGTAAAAATTTTTATATTTTATTAAATTTAAAAAATTCTAAATTATGAGTGCTTCCACGTTCACCGCGTTTTTTACGGTCAGGATCTCGTTCGCTTCCCGGCAGTACCCCTCCTGAGCACAAGGACAACACCCTGTTTTGATGAGTTTTCAACACCCTCTTTCTCTTCCCCAATGATCCCCTTTTTTGTGGGTATTTTTGCCCGTTCGACGACTGCCTGTGAAGCAGATCCAACCCGTTTGAATTTGACTTGTTCACAACAGGGTTCAAGAATAAGTATCCCAGAATCAGTATTCAAGGAATTGGTATCCCAGAGCCGGTGCCGAAATTGCGGCCAAATGCTTTTCCTTGTCTTCGCTAACCGGAAACTACTGATGCACCACCTGGCAGCCCGGCTACAGTAGAATGTATCATTCCCGACCAGCAAGTTTGAACTAAACAACCCCCAAATTCCTCGCGACTTCTATACAGCGTGCCAGTGCTACGCAATTTCTAAGTGCCAGCTAAGTGATAACTCACGTGGGAATTGCAGGACTTTAATTACGCTACGTGCTAATAATTACACAGGCCAACAAAAAAATTTATTTTGAAAACATTTTTTGACTTTAGTAGCCGATCTTTGTAGATTTTTTTGTGCTGAATCCAAATCTGGCTATGATTTTTTTGTATCACCCATAGTTTTCGAGCAATCAGCTATTTATTATATAGTATACATCCTCTATATGGGAAAATTAATGGACCACTATGTGTCATCATAAGCATGGTTTGTATTTACAGTAGGCTACTTACAACAGTGATATAATGTGCTAATACAGGTTTCACTTATCAGTTGGTATTGGTTTATACTTTCTTTCTTTTTTTTCTTGGAAGCTTCTTGTGTAGCTTTTTCTGCGATGAGTTGCTTGCTGAACTTCTCGGTGAAGTGACCAGCAGTAGTCCCCCATCATGTTGGTGTTCCAGCGGCCCTGGTAGCGTTTTTCCATCACTTAATGTCCTGGTGAAAACGCTCACCTTGCTCTTCACTAACATCTCCCAAATTCTCCGGGAAGTAATCTAGGTGACTTTATTAAAAGTGAACTTTCAGGCTCATCAAACATCCTAAATTTTTAAACTTGTTTAACATCTTAGCTATAATAGAAACATATTCAGGGTGTTTTTCATTTCCCAAGAACTCTTTAACAACTTGCTTAAATGATAACCATGCTTCTTTCTCATTTAAGGTCATTGTGGATTCAAAGTTAATGTCAAACATAATTTTTCTAATGTCAGGTCCGACGAAGACGCCTTCTTTTAGTTTAGCTTCTGAAAGGTGTGGAATCTGTTGGCAGAGATACTTGAAACATGGTCCATCTTTAGGCAAAGCCTTGACAAACTGTTTCAAGAGGCCTAACTTTATATGTAGAGGTGGTAGGAGTACGTTTTGTGGATCTACTAGGATTTTGCGCAGAATGTTCTTCTCGCCAGGTTTTAAATACTCCCTCACAGGCCAGTTCTTTCTGCACCAATGTTGATCCGTTGCTCTACTTTCCCATTCACACAAGAAACAAGGAAATTTGGTAAAACCACCTTGCTGACCAAGAAGCATACATATCATTTTTAAATCGCCACATATCCTCCAACCATGAGCAGAATAGCCTATTTTATTTAACACTATCTAGTTTTTCATAGCTTTCTTTCATATGAACAGAATGACCAACAGGTATAGATGCGTACATGTTACCATTGTGCAATAAAACAGCCTTTAAACTAGTTTTGGATGAATCAATAAACAGCCTCCAGTCTTCCTTTTTGTATTCAAGACCAAATTCACTGATCACACCGTGAATGTCTGAGCAGTACACTAAGTCACCTTCCTGTTCAAAATACTTGGAAAATTGCTGCTCCCTCTTCCTAGACACATTAATGCTAGTTCCAACCACCAACAAGTTCTTTTCTTTTAGTCTAGAGCCAAGCAATTCAGCTTTTTCTTTCGTTAAGCCCAGATCCCTGACCAAGTCGTTAAGCTCGATCTGAGTAATCAATTTAGGCCCTGCATTTTCTGTATTACATTGGAATTCTTCAACATCTGGTTCATCTATCTCAGATACATTAGACAAAACTTCCGTTGAAATAGGATTTAAATTATCTGGTGGTTCAGGGACCGGCAAATCTTCACCATGCCCTACTAGTCGGGTAGCGGACGGAAGGTTAGGGTAGCATATTACCTTCTTGTTTTTCTAGTTATGCCCAGTAATATCAACACCGCAAAAGTAGCAATCATAGGAACAGCAAATCTAAAGGTTTTTTCCCCCTTTTTTTGACCATTTTCTCAGATCTTTAACACATAGGTACATAGCATACCTTATGCGGCGCCCAAGATTTATCTTGATCACCAAGTTTAATTCCAAAGTATGATAGATAAACGTTTTTCACAAAGTCTGAAATATTTCTTTGGTGTTTCTTAATCACAAATTCACCACAAATATAACAAAAACAGTCAGCAGAGTTTTTACAACCACGATTAGCTGTTTACTGTAAAATAGATGCAACTTTTTTTTGCCAGCAGTTATGTTTGAGCAGTGCTACCAATGTCCTTTACAACCATTATAACTACTTTTTCAATTTATTTAAACAAAATAAAAGCTGTTAAATTCTGTAATAAATCGGGTAATTTTATATGTTTATAAAATGTGAACAAATGGTGGGAGATACAGCTTCTTAAGTATCATATTTGGATTCAGCACCCTAAAAAACATAAGAATTTGGTATTTTAAATAAAAAAGTTTTTTCAACGTTGGCCTGTGTTATTACTCTGGGATTGTTTATTTCTAGGGATGGGCTGGTCGAATCCTCGAATCCCACCGAATCTCTAGTATTCGAAAGATTCGAAATTCGAGGGAAAAGATTCGGGATTCAAATAAAATATTGATGTAAATGTAGTACTTTAAAAACTTAAATGCTTAGAATTTACTTGGCCTGTTTACGTTTTCCTTGGAACACATCCTATTAAGGTACAGTAAAACCTTGTTAATACGTGATGGTCGGGACTGAGATAATCACAGATTACCGAATTTCACGGACTAGTGATTAAAAGCCCGGAAGGTCTTGTCAAGCTTCTGACACTGGCGTGCAGCTGGGTTAAGGCCAAGGTCATGTGACGTAACATCTCCCGAGGCTTACTGCGCCTTGGCAGCAGATGGATAAAAAATAGTAAACTCCCCATTATTCGTGTTAATTGGGACCCGCCGATTCGCGGATAATTGAAACCCTGTAAAAAAAATAATAAACCCGGATAATCCGTTCACTGTAAGGGCCGGCCGTCTTCGGCTTTAAAAAATACAGCACTGCCTAGCCATTAGTTCACCGTCATTTACAATAGCCGAAGAGAGAAAGATAATATCGTACTGACCTTGCACACACAAATTTTGGGTAGCCCCCCCTTCGTACAGCCGAATGCCAGCCAGACACGTCACTCGCCAGGCGCCTGCCGTGTGTTGGCGGGTGGAAACAAACAAAGGGAGACGGAAAGCAGAAGTCAGGACATCCCCCTCAAGTTTAAAGAGTGACAAATGTGACAGCAGAAAGGGGGGCGACACAAAGGGTCGGTACAAACAGCATTGCCGAGTTAGGCGGCCCATGCGATGGCTTGCAGTGTTGCCGGCCGCCGGCCCGCGTGACGTTAATTTTAAGCGCTGACAATTTTTACTTCTCTTATTTTTTCTGTAAATCGTCCCGGATTATCCGATTCCCGAATTAGCGCATCACGGATTAACGAGGTTCTACTGTATTGTACTTTTAATTCGTTATTATATAAAAAAATTATGAAGCATGTACTGATTTGGGAAACTTATTTTATATTCATGAAGATGGATGCATTGTCGCTACATTGGCATTAAATAAGCCATAAATCACAGATGTATTCTCAGAATATGCTAAAAAATATAATAAAGCACATTTAGGATCTAGACTAGTAATATGAATCTTGTTTTTTTTAATAACTTTACCGAGAAATCTGTTACTTAGTAATACAACAATAATGCTGACTTTCATCACAAGATACGGTCGCACATGTAGTAATAACAATGAAATAATGAATGACTAAAATGAATACATTATACAATTATTATTTTAATCGCGATTCAATTTTAAATATTCTGATACATGTTCTATTTATGAATTTTTTTAGGACCAAGTTTGGTTTGTGTAGACTACCAACGTTAAAATATGTATTATCTGAGAATTCCATGATGGCCAACCAATAAATTTGTTAGCCAATCATTTTGAGCAACACAAAAAATAACTAATATTAATATAAAGAATTTTAATGGGTAAACTAGAGAAAACACCCTGTCACTTTTAACTTCGGGCATATTAATCACTATGCTTTAGTGAGGCTTAATTTTAAAAGACGCACGACAATATTTCTTATGGCTTAAAAGTTTAAAACCATTGAAGCCAAGATAGCGCCTTTCAGTTTCCATTAAATATTTCAGGAAAGCGTTTATCTTCATTTGGGACTTTAAACAAATGTCAAGTTGGTAACTACAAAATATTGTTCCGTCGGATGTTGAATTTCGTTTTCTTATTTCCGTGGATACATGAATCACTGTACTCACAGATAATGCCTGAATGCCTTAAATCCACCAAGTCGGATTCTACAGCAATTGATGAAGTGACCAGATTCTTACGTGATCCTACAGTTAACCCAGAAATAAACATCCTCGAATACTGGAAAACTCAGTCTGCCTGTTCACCCAGGCTACATAAACTGTCCAAAAAATATTTGTGTTCACCACCTGCGACTGTGTTCTCTGAACGTTTGTTCAGCACTGCAGGAAACATGTGACCAAAAACGGAATCGTCTTGATCCAGACCGTGTCAAAATCCTTGTTTTTTTAAATAAAAATTTAAAGGGTTAAATAATTCTGCATAATGTTTAATTTTTTCTCTTAACTTATAAATTATTTTATTATTAACCCTTGAGATCTGGATTCGGATTCGAGGTACTGTTTGGGATTCGAATTCAAGATTCGGATTCGGGAAAAATGGGATTCAACCCATCACTATTTATTTCAATTTTGATTTTTAACTATGGTGTAAGGCACCTCTTAATAATTTGGCACGGGCCAGCCCTATTATAAAATTTTAACTTATACAGGTATTAACCTATATTATAAATTGTAACTTCTTATTAGGATTATCAAAATGATGTTTTGTTTACTATTCAATTAACTATAATAGAAAAATAAAGAGAGGCACAGTTGTAGACGAACGTGCATATGTTGTTATTTATTCTTTTGAAACTAAAGATCCACAGTCTCCCAAAATGTTCCCAGTGAGTGTAACAATACTTGCTAGTTGCTACATTCTTAGGGACGTCCTAAGCTTCGGGAACTAGAAGTCGAATCGAAGACTAAAATTATTTGTCTACTGGAAAATTAAAAAAAACTTAATAATTCCAAAGAAATTTTTTGCTTACAGCAGAATACATTTAAAGCTGAATTCAAACCCCCTCTTCCCCTTGTCCGGTGATTTGGGCCATAAATAACATAACATGTTGTTGGCTAACTGTGGTTTTTACTGGAGAAAGAACTACTCAAGACTTAAAAATTGGATTAAAATGGTCAGCATTCTGTTTTGGGTTAGATACTGTGCCGTAAATTTGAAGTATTTGGCACATATTTATTTTTCACCTAAATTCTCCAACATAAACTTTGTTAGACCTTTGTGCATAGTGATAAAATCTTTCCTACGAGAGTCCTGCAACACTTTCCCAATGCTTCAACCTACAACCAGATGTGATTTCGCCTATGCTAGAAATTCGCCTCACTTTTCTCCCTGCCTCAAGTCCAAACCAGACCAGAAATGTGTCCGACTTCGTGACAGGCAGCGAAGACCTTGGCTGCCTTCTGCAGCAACCCAGTTCCAAGAGCCCAGCTTAGATTGGTAACACCAGGCATGCCCCCCCCCTTCCTAATGTTTCAGTACTGTCTGGCACATATTGGCGCCTGGCACAAGAGATTTTCCACACGCTAACACCCCTCACCCCTCCATTCATTCTGGGAACTTCCCCCCAGATCGACACTCCGGCCTCTAGAACAGACCACTGGCCGGCAAACGGACAGCTTGCACCCTCTCCAGGCGGCAAAGTGAACTAACTTACCTTTAGTTAGGCATCGGAGCGAGACCTCTGCCGGCCGCTACCACAACACACTAGGTGCCATTCCACACCGACAAAGTTCACCCCTAGGACTCCAGGCCTCTCGCCCCAAATTTAACCACATGTCACCTGGGAGATAGAGAGATTCGTCCTTCTGCAGTCACCGCCTAAACACCTCGTGCCGGAGCTCATTGCCTGCGACTTTAACATTTTCGGCCGGAATAAAATTGAGAGACGTAATCTCTTAATTTCAGGAGTTTTCCCTAATTTTTTATTTATCTAGTTGGCTAGTCATTTTATTTCAGCCGAGTAGCTAGTTCTTACGATGTCTCGTGACGGTTTACCGTGACCACTCGCACTGCCTCTCCTGAGGGAGTGACACACTCCACTCCAACCCCAGACTGGTAATTGGAAAATTCAACGTCCTTTTGGCTATATTTGCCTCTCCATTTAATCTTTTGCCCTAACTTTTCTGTTTATTTGAGTGACCATTGGACCCCATTTTAGGTTCCAGTGGGGTGCAAGAGCCCGATCAAAAGTTTTTCAAGTCCTAGTTCAAGAATTAGTTTGAGACTTTTCAAAATTTAATCTACAAAATTCACGCGGATCCCTCGGAAATTGAAGAATGCCAGAATATCATAGTTATCCTCAGCCAGTGACCCGTTAGTCTGGTTCTGACAAACAAAACGTAAGATTGAACAGCGAGCTTCATGCGAGCATTCACAAGAAGAGACGTAATTGATATGCCAGTACGCTGGCAAGGCCTCTGACCCTAGCCCACCTCCCTCCACTCTTTCAGTTTGGCGGGAGGGTAAGCATTCAGCAAGCCATTGCAGTGTGTGCCACAAGAGGGCGAGCAGTTTTGCAGATGCAGACATTTACCTCTAGTATTGCCATTAAGAATTTTCTGCAGTGACATGCCTGTTAAAATGCAGGAATTAATGCAAGGTACAGGCATGTCCTACTTGTAAGTTCCTTAAATTCTGATGGTTTTTACTCCAGGTTGAAAAAGGGCATTTTCTTGATGTTGGTGGGGTCAGAAAAGTGTAAATGCGGCTACAGGACAACTTAAATCCACCAGACTGACATCAAATGTACTTTTTATTACTTTCCTGCTCAAACAAAATTTTAAAATCTCAAGTACTTTTTAAATGAGAGTCATAGAGGTAAATGTCTACAGTGTCTTTTTTTTCGAGTGTCCAGACAGCACCCTTAAATACCACATTTGAAAATAAATGTCAATCTTATGTATTTAATTAAAATATTAATTTTTTTTCAAAATTGACATCCATTTAATTGTAAACTCTTAAAAGTTGAATCCACGTTCTTTGAGTATTTCTTGCAAAACTTCATTGCAGCAATCTTGGTCACCATCATCTGACAGCTTTTGGAAATTGGAACTGTTTTTCGAACAGTGTAAAAACTGTGCACAATTTGTATAATTCATATTTTGTGGTTTTTGTTTTTATGTTTCTTGTTGGAAGTCAAAAATTTCTAACGTTGTTGTGTTTTTCAAATGCGTTACGACAATGTACATCATTGGTCAAGCTTGGTGTCTTACAAAATTTACCAAACGTACTTTCAGATTTACTTCAAGTAAACACAATAAAATAAGTACTTTAGCACACTTAATAAAAAAATTAGGTACATAAATTAATAGTAGACTATTTCTAGTGCACTGTAGAGTATAAATATAAATAGGTGAAATTCGTGTACTAATATGAAACACACCTCCAACATAAATAATGGGCCAATATCTGCTCGGTTTATCATGTAAACATGTAAACATGTTTCAAAGGGCAATGCTCTGATTGCTATTGATAATTGGGACTCAAAATTTATTTGCCCACTTATTATTCAATATATTTAAGTAATAATTGAATTCTAGTACATTCTTAGTTGAGATTTAAAACTTTTGTTAAATTATGTGTAGTATTTGTGTGTTTGTAGTGTAAACTAGTTTTATTTTAAATGCAATATTATTTTGATTACAATATCATTCTAAGATAATTATTTAAGTTGGAATTTTGTGATAACACATCAGTCTGGAGTCATAAATTACTGTATGTAGTTGCGGCACTAAGAATTTAAATACGAAAAGAACTTAACCAAAAATAAATAAAGACAACAGTAGATAGAAACAGATGCCACGTTTCTTTTTTTCTCTACCTCTCCCCCCCCCCTCTTCCATAATCAATCTTCCCAAGTCACCAGTGTCATAAGCCTCAGTCATGTGCCTGTTATTATGCAAGTACATACTGAACTGTTGTGGATGATTTCATCTTCATCTTCTTCTAATCTGTATTATTTCAGGTCACTACTGTACTTATTTTGTAGTGGCATAGTGTGATGCCGTAATCTGTGAACGAAGATGTCAATTGTCAACAGTAAACTTTAGCTGAAATTTCTTTAAAATATAACTTTATATTTTTAAATCTTTGGTTAACATTTACTTACATTTATAATTTAAAAATATTAATGTGTGTGGTTTGTTTTTGGTGTCCCCAGGTGCGAAATAAGCTGGATGGAGGCGTGTATGCAATTAAACGTATTAAGTTGAATCCACAGAACAAACAACTAAACCGAAAGATAACACGTGAAGTAAAGTTGCTGTCTCGATTGAATCATGAAAATGTTGTACGTTACTTCAATTCTTGGATAGAATCTATTAATGTTGATAGTGTTTTGTCTGCCAGCGAATCTGTTGCGAGCTCATGTGCAGTACCTCAGAAATTTGATGGTAAATTGGTGAGTTCATTTGAAACAATGAAGTAAACTTATTATTTAAGTAATTTCTAATTAAGTTGTTTAAATATTTTCTAATATATGTCCTTTTGGGGTGACTTTTTCTTTTTAGATGACTGCAAGCTCTGATGTTGAAAAATTAGCACCTCCTATGAGAGAAGTTAGTGTAAAGTGGAATTTGTCACATCGGTCATTAGCCAGTGGTATCAATTCCGAGAGCTCTTGTTCAGATGATAGCTCAGATGATGATGACTACATGGGTTTCCTGTAAGTATCAGCTTTAAGGATTTGCCAACTGTAACAAAATATGTTGGAAAATAATTATGAACACATTTTTAAGGACAGTTTTTTTTTAAATATTCCAGAAATATAGTAAAAGAAGCTGTACTTTTTCTTAATTTTTTTGTAAATATGCATGCAATTTAGTTAAGATACAGAAATATTTTCAGGATAATTCTAAATTTTCAATCACATGTTTTATTTGTTGTTTTTTGAATTTTTTGAAGTAATGTTTTTTAACAGCAAATCTTGATCTCCACGGTGCATTATAAATTAGGCTTATGATGAAAACAAATAATGCTGCCATGTTTTGTATCTATATGGGCAGTTATTTGGCTACATTTTCCTCAGTTTGTGATTTTAAAAATACTTGAAAGAGGCAAGAAAAGTCACTAATTCATATTAGTAGATTGGCACTGCGGCAGACATCCTGTTCATGCGTAAAGGTGAAGCATTATCATGTTTGTATCAACAATGATTGTGTGGGAGTCACGGTGGTTGAGTGGTCAGATCTCTCTCTCTCTCTCCCACCAAGGGTTTGATTTTTTCGCAAGCGGGAAACACAGCAGATGTTGCTGTGTGCCAGTGAGTTTTCTAGGGGTACTTCCATTTCCCCCCACCAGTTCATTCCATCACTGCTTCATCTACATCATCTGACCCCTTATTGTCTCTGTTGACCTCGATGTTGACAAGATGTTGAGCCCCAGTTCATGCAACATTCATTATGTGCGTAGAGCAAACAGGAGCTCATCAGAGGGTGTGGTTTTCACCTACGATGGCTCGCACTGCATCGCCAGCAATACAGCGGGATCAGATCAGTTTGCTTCACATAATGGTGCTGTGAGTGAGAAGAGGCCAGTCTGTGATGAGGTGCAGTTCATGTACATTCAGATGGAGTTCTGTGAGAAGAGCACCCTGAGGTGAGGTTATGGTTTATACTTTTGTACATTATTAACAATTAAGGGATCGTCCATTAATCACGTGAGGCTCGAAAGGGGAGGAGGGGGGGAGGGGGTTGGGACAAATCACGAAATATCACAAGGGGAGAGGGGGGTGTAGAGAGATATCACGTGTATTTATTTTTTTCGCCCGATTTGTACTAAACCGAAAAGCGATGCATGACCTTGCCGTCACCCGACCTCTGTGAAAGGCCCGGGGGGTACCTGACGGGCGCTACGGGCGTCGCGATGCTCTTGCTGTCCGGAGGGGCGCCAGGCTAGCGGGCTGCTAGGCCGTTGATGTTGGGTCGTGGGTACTCTGCCCCCGCCTGCCCCGCCAGGTACACGGCTTGAATCTACCCTGAATGGCTCTCCCTTGACTGTGAAGGCCGCTCGGCCGTGTGGAGGACGGGAGACTACGGAAAATTAGTGTACACGAGTTGGTGAGAATTACCTTTAATTTAGTCCCGCTACAAAACACTCTCACCAACACTTGGCGAGGTCTAGCAGTTACACAATTAACACAAAAAAAAACACAACACTACGCGACACTAATAGTTACCGCGGCAGTCTCGCGGGGCGTGGGTCGATGCTCACTGGAGACGGCCAGCGCCGAAAGTTAACGTGTGCAGGGGGGGGGGGGGGGTGTGTGTCGATGAGCGGGCTCCTAAGTTTCGGCGAAACACTTACGTGAGTGATACGATCTGCAGCGCGGTATCACGATGAAGACGGTCGGGATAGGCCCGGTTCCGCAAAATACGCGCCGAGTCGACGTGGGCAGCGATGAATTAATAAAAAGATTGAAATTTAAAGGTGTGGTGCAGAATAAAATTAATAGATGAAAGAAACTTGGATGCTGCCCACGGACACACGTCTGTTCCTGGCGTGGAGTGGTTGGAGACTGCAGAACATGGCCGCCTCGCAAGGAAGAGAAACTTTCTCTTCTTTGTGAGTCTGCGTCAAAAAACTTATATTAATTGAATTTACTCTATTACCAGTTAAAACATGTTCCAGGTGCCTAATTAAAATGTAGCACCTGGTAATTGGGTGCTTAAGGCTTAACAATGGTTTTAGTTTTAATGTATTTAATTATTCAAATTGTGACATCAAGTTGGCGACTGTAAATTTACTAACATATTGTCCCACTGCGAATTGTTTTAGAGGGATTTCTCCTAGTCTGACTTGATCATAGTCACGGGCATTTTAATTAAGGCCAGTGGCTGCAGTGACTGTTAATGAGGTTTGTTGTCTGCTACGTGCGTGGTGTACTCGCCCGGAGTGGCTACGACGCACTTATTACATGTCGGGTAATTAGTAATTTCGTACTAATGGCTTTTCGCTTAATTGAATTATGGGTTCGAGCCTCCGGGGTTCCGTACCTTTAAGATTCATTACGTCTATTGGGGTTACGCTCGAGGCGCTCGCCTGACTCATTCCGGCTGGGCAAAGGGGCGCGCTCCGAAAACGGGATACGGTACTGGCGGTGCGGAGCACGGGCTTAACGGCCATGGTCGGTACGACGTCAACCTTGACTCGTTGTAGCCAGGCAACAATATCCCCGCCCGCCGCAACATGAACCAGTCGCCAGTAAGACTGTGATTTTGGCGCCGATTACATGCGTAAATCACATATATGCCTTTCCTTTATTATTTTTATGCCAGTGAGAATAAACCTGCAACCTTAATGTGTGTCTGGACATTTTTATCACTGTGCTTAATTTTCCAGAATTAAATTAGATTATACCTATATTTAAAGATAATATTCTTAAATTTTTAAAAATATTTTGTACCATAAAAATACACGTTATTTATTGGGGGGGGGGGGGGGGGTAGTCTAAAGCCTCACCACAAATCACTAGGGGGGAGGGGGGTTAAAAATTTGCTAAAAAAAATCACGTGATTCATGAACGACCCCTAAGGAGCTTTATAATGACTTCAGATGTACATGTAAATTTATATATTTATTTTTACCTTGCAATAAGTAAAATTATTACTATCCAAGAATTAAACTTATGAAAATCCTTGCCTTTACCTTTAACAAAAGAAAAGCAGGCACAAAGATTTTTCCAAGTCTTACGTATACTGTACATACACTGTTGAACCTTTTTTTTACATTATTCAAGGGGGTGTCTGATAATGTTGTTAAAAGTTGTAAAATGTGGGAAATGTATGAAATATTCTCTTTTTTCTTAAAGAACTATGATATTATAAACCTGAACATACCATACATAACATATTACCATATTAGTATACTATTAGGCGTGTCTGAAGCAGCCAAATTAACTTTACATTAAATAAAATGTCATGTTTACTAGCTTACTAATATATGATTAATACTCAAGCCATGCCCAAAATACAGCACAAAAAAAAGTTAAACTGTTAAAATTATTATTGAATAAAATAATTTACTTAAATTATAAGGGTAAGTAAAAAATGTACAAAACAATTGAGGTGGTCAAAAAGTTTTCCAAATAGATTACACACACACAAATATTCTTATTTTATGTTTAATCTAAATTTTAGTTGACCCCATATAACTAATAAATTAATATTACAAATCCAAATAATAATAATTATTATTTTCTATCATCTTAAACTGAGAACAAGAACCCAAATGTGAGATGGTACTATCATCCTAGTACACACTAACGACAAAAGAGTGCGGGCTATCAAATATTTACTCAGCACCAGGCAGAATGCAATTGGCAAGCTAGTATCGATATTGATACTCAACAACCTTCAACCTAAGCAAACTTAATGCCAACCAGCACACACTACATTATCATCTGTGCTACACAGTGGTGATGGAACTGATGTTTTAAAATGTTCTGAAAGAGTTTACGCATCGGACATCATATTTTGGTTATTAATAAGTAAACAGCAATTTTATAGCAAATTATTAATTTCAATGTCAGGAAAAATGTTTCATACGGGAAACAAAAGTTTTTAGGCGACTTCAACATGAGAAATAATAACGTACATTGATGGAACCGATAAATTTGATCATTTGATGTAAATTGTATTGTGCAAGAACGTCTTAAACAAGTTTTATGTTGTATATGAGATGTAAGTAGCGGGAAGAAAGTAATTTCATTGATGTAATTTGAGGGAATGTATTGCATTACATTCAATGACATACAAACGGGATCTAAAGAAATTGTTGTTAATTGCAGGAAAACATAAATTCTGAGAATGCAAAAATGAGTTTTTACTGTACAACTATTGAGGTTGTGAAACGCTCACAAACTGCATGCGCAATCTCGCCTAATCTTGAACTGAATGAGTAATTCGATTTATGTACTTGGTTTTATCACTAGATGAGGCAAATAAATGTAATTTAAATCAAAAATATTTGTCATTGCTTGCTGCCAGAGTCCAAAACAAAAGAAGAACATCCATGCAACATGGCACATGTGTTATTATGACTCGATAAAAAAGTTTATTAGGAAGTTTTATAGTAGTAGTGTTATAAGACAAAAATTTAAGACCATTTAAGAACCCTTAAACAATAATCATCAAATTAAGAAATTTAGAAGGATATTAAGAATGCATACAAACCCTGGAGATGCTTTGAGTACATAATGTTTTTAGTTATGATGTAATTAATTTAATGCCATCTGGCTAAATGGTAATAATCGAGTTTCAATGTATCTGTGGACCATGAATTCGTTCTTGCTACATTGTATGTATGTTTAAAGCCATCCATGTTGTTGTCACATTAGCTATACAGAACAATAATTTTTTATTGGGAAAATATCTATGAGCATATGAAATTTAGTCCTTTAAAATGTAATGGAGAATCCTTATTTATTTCTTCAAATAAAGTAAGGAATCATTTTCTAAGATTATGGTTAGTATCACATTTTTCATTTTTTTGGGAAAATATTTTTAATTAATACAGGTAACAAGTACGTACATAGATTAGATTAGGGTATTGGTTTGGCAGCAAACTCTTAACTAGTACTAAAAAAAATTGGCTTGTTGCCCCCTGGTGAGTTAAAGTTATTGTTTGTGGTAGGACTGCCATAGACAGTGGACTGTGTGAAGACGAAGTGAGGGTGTGGCGATTGTTCCGAGAGGTGGTGGAAGGCTTGGCCCATATACATCAGCAGGGCATGATTCACAGAGACCTGAAGCCAGTGAATATTTTCCTTGACTCAAATGATCATGTGAAGATAGGTGATTTTGGTCTAGCCACAACCTACATTTTGCCCAGGTAAGGACAATTATTTTTCAGGTGCAGTTTAAAATGGATTTTTTGTTGCTTTGGTTGCAGCATTTTGTATTAATACCAAATATTGTAATAGTGAGATTGTAGGAATCTGATGAAAAAAAAATGTGAGACAGTGATAATGTCAGTGGTGTGTCCCTACATTTTTATTCAATATATGTTCATTAAGGCTAGGTAGTTACAATAGTGGCATCTAGGAGTGTGGAATGGAAAATAGCTGTAAAGTGCTGCAGTTATGTGACTTGCATTTTGCCAAAGCTAATTGGCTTGAGCAGCATTCCAAATTGTCCTATTAGGTTATTTGTTAATCCTTAGTTCTGTCTTTAGTGTGACTCGAAATGTTACCTATAAAACATTTAATGTATACTTATTATTGCTACAGCAATAGTTTTTTTCATTTTTCCTCACAAGTATTTTTTTTTTTCCATTTGCCAATATAGTACCCATTTATATATTATTATTATTTTTTTACACTGCCTGAAGGCCATGGTAGTTGAGTGGTTGGATCACTTGTGTCCCACCAGTGAGATCATGGTTAGATTCTCTGAATGGTCAAACTCGGATTTTCCGCAGATGGAAAACTTGGTGGACATTATCCCACCAATTCATTTCTACAATGCTTCATCCTCATATCATGTCTCATCTTCTCTAATGACCTTGATGTTGGCAAGATGTTGATCTCGTTTATTCTAGGGTTGGGTCAATTTCAGTTATAAGTCTCATGTTTGGGATTTTAGTTCCAAGTCCATCTAATTATGTACTCTTTGCAATAATGCTGTACTGCTTGTCAAACTATTCCTGAATTGTGTACTCAATATATAAAAACTTATTTGTTATTCACAAATATAATTAGATATAATTAATGATATTTATTGTTTACCTACATCTATTTTAATTAATAACAATCAATAAAGACATAGCACTATAATTTCCCAAGCATAAATTTTCGGTATAATTGTACGGTAAGAAAACTGTATTTATTCATTATATTCAAAATGGATAAATTTTTTTTTAAAACATCAGCATTATGGAATTGTGTGTTAATGAGACTTGTTAGTTGTTACTACAAAATTTGGCTGTAATTTTGTAAAAATCTGTTACCCTGCTAACTAAATGTAACTTGTCTTACATCAAACAAGATTTCTGGTAAATTGGATCAACACACTGATCTGTGAAAACACTGACTAAAAAAACATAAATGTAAAATTAAAAAAAAAATCACACAGTTTATGGGGTATTGCCTGTATAATAGGGTATAGACCAATAAGTGGGCTATCGTTGGATTAGTGGAATGTTGGCCAGTTAGTATCATCTGATTAGTGGGGAATCGGCCGGTTAGTAGGGTATCGGCCGGTTAGTATGCTATTCAGCCAAATAGTGCAGAAACTGCCGATTAGTGTGGTATCTGCAGATTAGTGTGGTATCAGCAGATTAGTGTCACATCAGCAGAATAGTATGGTATTGGCCAATTAGTGCGGTATTCCCAATTAATGGGGAATAGCCTGATTGGTCAGACGAAAATCCTTATTTAAAGTATCAACAAATCTAATTTGATGCTCCTTTTAAAATACGAAATAAAAATATCAAGTTGTGCTATAGGGGAAAAATCTGCAAGCTGTAATTCCAAAACATTGGACTCTTAATCATTCGATACCATTGGAATCTATAGAATCTTAATATTTCAGGATCTGAATCAACCCAACACTAATTTATACTGTATGCTGCTGTTTGCAGTTTGAAGTAAACTTCTAATGTTATTGACGTTATGAAATTAAGGGCAGCGGCTGCCAGTGCCTTCAGCGAGCATGCGGCGGTGGACCGTCGTCTGGCTGAGCCCGGCTCCGTGTCGGAACTTCTCGACGGGTCGTTGACGGGGCAGGTGGGGACGGCGTTGTACGTGGCTCCAGAGCTCAGTGCTGCAGGATTCAAGACTCTCTACAACCAGGTCTCTAGTTGTTTATGTTATTTTAAATAAAGTATTTAGGTACCGTATTTACCCTTGTATGGGGCGCATATTTTATGCTGATTTTTAGTTTAAAAAAGTAGTGCGATTCTTCTGCGAATTTATAACATTTGGGTAAAAAATTTTATAACTGCGGTGTGTCTGGAGTAAGTAGGTAAGTAAATAACATTCCTGTGTTGTTTTTTAATTAGTATGTTACGAGTAAGTATAAATTGTTTAGTTAAAATATCTGAGCAGTGTGTGAAAAGCAGTATGAATGGCGCCATTTTGCTCATCTGCCCAGCCGCCTGTGCTGGCGAGCGATGTGATTGGGTGGGCTGGCATTTGGATGGAGAGGAAATATAGAAATAAACCAGCGAGTTTGTGTGTATGGTCATGGTATGGTGCATGTGGTCATGTAGTGGTGTTGAAGGTTGCCCCTCCCTCCCTCTGTCCCTTCCTCCCTTCACTTTTGAAAATGTCTGTGAACTGGAACAATCTCCACATTTATATTTTGACAGGTTTTTAAGATGCAACTGTGACCCAACATTATGGTTTTTTGCTTGAGATTCCTCAGCTTTCAAATGCAACATTCCATGACAAAACTACAGCCATCATTGGTGTTTTGAAAGCAGAACTTCAAAGCTGGGCTTTTTATGTTTTTCAGCTCCAAATTTGTGTGCTATTTCTTTATAAAAGAAACTGACAAGAAAGGGTAGCTTGCAGCCTTTTTTTTCTCTCTATTCTTTTGGAAGAGGACTGGTTTAAAAATATACAATAGCTGGGAAGGGATACAGGGGAAGGTATACACTGTTAGAAGGGGTAATAAATCAGCAGTGGTGAGGCTCTTCTGCAGGTAAATGTGGTATATTACATCTACGAAGTACTGGCTCTGTACGCCTTGATTCTCTGGATTGATTCTCTACACAGTGAATATTCAAGTTATGGAGAAAATTAACTGCCCATTGGAAGAAAAAAAATGTTTCAAATAATGTGAAATTCAAGCCGGAGAGCATATTTAGTGTCTTTTTAAAATCATCTCTTTCAGATTTATCTGTTATCATTGTTATTCAAATATAGCATTATTATTAAATAATTATGTTCAAAATTTACTTGGATTTTATATGCTTGCTCAAAATTAAAACTGAGTTTCCAAATATGCAGTGAAATGTTTGGGTATAACATGCTGCATTTGGCATGTGGTGAAACTTGTCACCCATTCTGCCAGCTGCCTTGAATTAGAAAAAAATATACCCCAGTTTGCAGTATATATTTTAATGATTTCATTTTTCATTTAATGGTTATTACAGGCCATACACTATTTGCAAGCATATATTTATGGTTAATTGAACCATCTATGCTAATGAGAACACTTATAATCAAGTTTTGAAAATCACTTTTGGCCACTTCACATACAAATTATCTTAAAACTGGTCAGGTGTACACATATTCCAGTTGAATACATGTAGGCACAAGAAATTTCATTTCTTAACATTCAAGTATTTAAAGGAAAAAAAAAAACATATAACGGTAATAAAATTTTTATCTGTGAACCAACCATAATTGGACCCTTTGTAGAAGTTTTTTTTATCTACAAGCCTACATGTTATGCTCCTTCAGAAAACTTGCATGCTATTCATTCATTCCTCTGCTCATCTTGGCATTCTCCTATCTTGTACATGCAATTCAGTGACTTCAGTCTGCACGCAGTTACTTGTACTAGCAGAAATCTGGAAGCTTGAGCTTATAATGTTGTGAGCCCTTTTGCAATGTCGGTACTGGTTGTGGTGGGTGTATGGGTGAAGGCAGGGCTTTGTGGTGTTGCAGAAAGTGGACATTTACAGCCTTGGGATCATCTTTTTCGAAATGTGCTTTGCTCCTCTGGAGACAGGAATGGAGCGAGTGAAGGTGCTAGCAAACCTGCGACACCCTGATATAATACTTCCATCCAATTTTTCAGACCAGAGAATGCAACGACAGGTACACATTATCAGGTATGTGATCTGTGTTACTAGAAAGTGTAGGGGAAGTGCTGTACCACTGGCTATTAACATTAACTCCATGGTTAAACAGGGATGAAGCATACTTATGTGTAACTAGCTGCAATACCTGGCATTGCCCAGGCTGAACACAGGGTGTAGTTTATAATTGTCTTCTTAATTTGAATGTCAAGTGTGAAAATTAATTTATATCACTTTCAGATCCCGACAGACCTTGTTCTGCCAGTTTATAGTTATTTACCTGGTCTGTATGTAATTTAGACTTTATAAAGCAATATAGAAAAAAGCTGAAAAATAAGAGATTACTAATATTGAAAAGATTCCATTATCTAGCTAATGCTCGGCCTGCATTGCAATGCCTCATTCAGTTTTGTTTTGTAATATGTTTGAAGTAGTTCCACATATACAATACATCTATCCATCTCTCTATATATATTTATCTCTATCTTCATCTATATACATCTATGTATCTATCTCTATTTATCTCTTTATATCTACATATATACTTCCCTTTATCTCTATATCTTCTATATACAAGTCTATATAGCTCTTTACATCTATAGGTATATCTCTTTATCTAACCCATTTCATTCT
Source organism: Bacillus rossius redtenbacheri (assembly GCF_032445375.1). NCBI lineage: Eukaryota > Metazoa > Arthropoda > Insecta > Phasmatodea > Bacillidae > Bacillus > Bacillus rossius. The sequence goes on from NC_086330.1 coordinate 49,372,852, forward strand.
CTATATCTCGCTCTATCTCAACTTATCTCTCCGTCTCTATCTCACTATATATATATATATATATATATATATATATATATATATATATATATATATATATATATATATATATATATATATATACATACATACATACATACATATATATATATCACTCTATCTCTCTTTTATATTTAAATAAATTGTGTCATGCGTGCACACTTATACAACAGAAACAGACGAAGTGCCACTATATAAAATGAAATAAACACAATTTTTGACACAATTCGTGCTCCAACTATTGAAAAATAGTTATACTGTCTCAGTAACCTTCATGGGCATGCGCACAACAAATCACCAAAATTTCATCGCAATCGGATGAATGGTATAGGAATGCATACGGCACAAACAAACGAAAATTAAAGACATGACAAACGCATCAAACGATGGTGCGTTTAAAATTAAAGGCAACTCTATCTATTGACGAAGTTAAGAACAAAACTGTTATTAGCGCCTTTATTTTGCTAGCCGCTGCGAGCTCCACTAAGCGGACTGGTCTCACCAAGGAGAAAAATATTAATTTGCCAGACCTTACTATGTGTATGATCGTGTGTCAGACATAGAGAAATGACACTCACTCACTATTTGTAGGTCTGTGACCTATGATTTTTTCTGTTATAAAATGAAATTATCACTTTTTCACTCCTTTAGGGATGGAATTTCATATTAATATGGGGTCTATGTGTTAATCCAGGTTATAAGCTAGCTGTAGGCCAAATTTAATTCAAATCCATTCAGTAGTTTTTACGTGAAAGAGTAACAAACATCCATCCATCCATACTTACAAACTTTCGCGTTTATATTATTAGTTGGATATACTAGGTAACTAGGTGTATTTATATACAGTCATTATTTTCAATGTCTTCTTACATTTGAAGTAAGCTTAAATTTCAGGTGGCTTTTCATTCGATGTTGCCCTTCATTCAAGAGCATCTTATAGCTTCAGGATAACCTACATGCATGGGCGTATTATATTCGACATTATTCTTTTGGACTGGATGAATATGAAGTGTAACATTTTAAGAATTGAATGTATTAAATAGTTTTGAGTAGGTATTAAGATTTTTTATGCAAGGAGTATAGACACTAAACTAGTATAATTAGATAATATATCATCCTAATTTTTCAGTATTATTTCTACTATGAATATTTGTGCAATCCTGTATGAAATGGTGTAAACTGAAATAGCTTTTTCTTTGAATTGCTTCGAAACACTGTAATCATTGAACCTTTCTCAAGCTATCTTAGTTTTCCTATTGTAATTTTTGCCCGGTTGTGTACAGTTGAATAGTTGCGAATAGGAATTAATAAACTGTTTACATTCAGAGGTTGAATATAAAAAAAATTGTGAATATTTGCATGCACATCTGTTTAGTTTCTCCTGATTCCAAGTGATTCATTTTGTACCTCTTTTAATATTGGAGTTTCTAATATATCAGTATATTCATATTAACCTAAACCTAACATATTAACCTATAACATGATGCATGTTTTAAAAAGTTTATTCAGAGAAATCAAAATAAACTGTCTTTAATAAAATCAACACGTCCTGGTAACTCAGTGGTAGAAAATAAGCACGATGCCATTTAAAAATGAAACAAAGTTAGCAGGAATGTCAACACCTACCATATTTTTTATGAACATTTGCCATGATTATTTTGTAAAACATTAAAATAAATAATATGCTAAACATTTGATTCAATTATAATTATAACCTTTTCTGTATTTGTTTTGATATCACGAATAATCACGAAATTTTGTCTGTCACCGCTGTTCGATGTTACAATGAAATCAATTTCTTGTTTTTGCACAATTTTATTTTAATCAATTGGTATGTTAGTAACCGAATGGAACAACAATTATAGACTTCAATCTTTCATGTTGGCTTTATGATGAAAATTTGTACAGTTTGTTACCACATAAACATTGCAAACTGAACCACAGTTTTTTTTAAAGTGGTTTAGTTTATTTCAGAAAAAAAATGAATACCTACCATGATACATGGATTCGGACATCATCTTTATATATGCGTGTAATCAACCATGGAGTTAGTGGAATCATTTTCTTCTTTACCAGCAACAAGCAGATAGCAGGTAATATAACGTGCTACTTATGTTCAGCACTTCTACTGGTAGCCTTATTCTGGTATTCTTTACATATTTTTTGATCATGTTTTTGTCATTAAATATTAGTATATGATTTCAGTTCACAATTCACATGTAGTGTAACCAAACACAATTTTGTTATTACAGTGTTTGCAGTGAGGGATAACTTGATATTAAAAACAACAGAGAAAAATGGTTTGTCATTAGTTTTAAACTTTGTTATGTTGATTAGCTCATTATTATAGTTCAATCGGCATTCAAACATTTTTCCAAACAAAAATAATAATTGGACACTGGTGTCTAGTTTCTCAAATTAAGTCTCAAGAACTGTAAATTTTGTTGTATAAATAAATTTAGCCTTATTACCTGGAAACTTTATCCAATGTAAACATTAAAACATAATTGGTTTACTACATGTATTTTGTATGGTAATACACCGTAGCAAAATGTGACATCTATTTGACTTATAAATTATTAGCATTCAATATGAAAATATTTGTCCTAAAAAAATCCACTATTTGCGCACCCCGAGTTATTTTAACAGTCTTCTCGAGCTATTGAATTGATTCTGAGCAAGCTGAGTATAAGAATGTTCCAGCTTTGACCCCAAAGCATTACTAGTTTGGTCATTTGCTTATTTCAGTATTTATCTGAAAATGTTTAAGAAACCTTTTTTAGTACATAAGTGAAACCCTTTGCTTGCCAAGCCATAGCCACATCCATAGCATGTACATGTGAAGGTGTTTGTTTTCTTTGTGTATGATCATTATAGGTGTGCATGTGTTGTCTGTTAATTTAGTAAATACACCAATCCCTCACTTAGCACGACTAATTCGTTCCTAAAAATGTTCGTGTTAATCGAAATCGCGTATTCTGAAGCATTAGTCCCCATAAATATAAGGCTAAATTATTTAATGTGTTCCAAGATGTGTAGGGAAGTAATCTTTACATAATATAAATGCGTAGAATAATACTTGAAAATGCATATGTCATATCATTTATCTTTTTAAGCCTACCACCGAATACGTTAGATAAAGAAAACATGGCACAGTGTAACGGGAGATAAGTGGTAACATATTTACCGTCAGTCAGCAGGTTGGCTTGCCCGCCCAGGCGTGACCTTCAACACGCGCGCGCGTCTGTCTGCCTGCTGTTGCAAGCAGCTGGATCCTTTGTTATTACGTTTAAAACTTAACAAAATTAAAACACTTTTATGAAATTAAGAACCGGTTTTATATAACTTTAAAACACACAGCCATATGTAAACATTTAATTTGTTATGCACACCTCTTGTAAAAGCGGCTATGTAAACAAATCAGTTAACAGATAAACAGATTTAGATTTTCCCTAGAGCACAAACATAACATTAAAATACGGGTACACTCCCTATTTAACGCGGTTGTCGGGGGACATAACTTTTACCCGCGTTGTTGCATAACCGCGATGTTTCGATGTGACCAAGGTCAAAAGGCATAAAACACCGCCTGTGTTCTAATAGGTCGGCAAGCACGCACAGTATAGACGGCCCGCCTTTGTGCGGACTTTGCATCCGCAGTTTCCACTAAACACGGGTGAAAAAATAAAAATAATAAATTTTAAAGATAAATATTAAATGTTGAATTGTTTTTATTTTTCCGCGTGCCGCGCACAGTTTGTCGCACGGCCTACGAGCGCGCCACACGCCGCCATACACATGTGCGGCACACAAGCTGCTGCTGCCAGTCTCGTGGTGTTAGCCACAGTATCTGCTTCGTCAGTGTCCGTAACAAAGTAAGTGCAGTGTGTGCGGTTACACACGATTCTGTGGTCAAAGTCTTCTAAAAAGAAAGGCCGTAGTGATACTTCAAACCGAATATGAATCGCAAAGTACCGAGTTTGATTGACAAAATAAAAATTCTAGATTTACTTACAGATAGCTTGTCTTTTGTAGAAGCAGGCCGCAGATACAGGAAAAAAACGATTCTAGCATTCGTACAATAAAAAATAAAGAATCGTCTATCGTGTCAAGTGGTTAAACTTTATTATCCATGATTACAGTAAATTATAAATGGTCACATGTGGGAAACAAAAATTGCGCCAATTTAATTTTAGCGCAATCAGTGACGCCGTATTAAAAACCGTGTTAAACTTTGTCTTTACTTATTTCACCAAACGCTGTGTCGAGTTGCTGAGTGTGTGTGGCTCGGATCGGCAAGTGTTATATTCCCCAGCCTCTGTTTAAAGGTCGGGAGACCGCTACACATAAACATTTCCGGGACTTGTTTACTACCTCACGGCAAAAGTGGTACAGTATGGTTCACGTAAATATTGGACCACTGGGAATTCCTGGGCAAAGATTAAAAATACGCTAGCCGATTTACTTTACTATTTAATGTTAAAACATTATACCAAAGTAAAAAGATGAACTTGTATAATACAATGAATTACCCAATAATATTACGTCTGTAGGTTTAAGTTGTAACAAAACATTTATATACAGATGTCCAGTAAAGTACCAATTAAGATTCTGGAGTGGAATTTTAAACACCGGACTACCTGATTTTGCCTTGTACGCAGCGACGCTGCTCAGTCAAGTGACTCATGCTCTGCCTGTGTGCTGCGTGAACACATTCCCTCCCCCACTCCCCCTGGTGTTTCTGCCCGCTCTAATCTCTACCTCTCTCCATATTCTCGGCTCGTCTCTCCCTACCCAGCGCTTGCCGACAACCAAGCCTATCCAACATCAATCCCCAGCCGAGTCACGCTGGACAATGTCGCTGGATGGTGGGCTTTATCAGGTCCCCTGTCCGATGCTTCATTTGTGAGATAAAGCGACGTTAAGAACTAGAGTTTCAGAAAATATCACTGGGCTGGATTGGACCATAATTTGAAAACCCTACAAGATAGAGGAATGATGTACGGAGATATCTTGTTTAGAATTTTACTGCGAACATTTTCTACGCCTAGGCTTTTTTCTGCCCGATGCTTAGTTTGTTAGTTACAACGCAAAATTATCCTAATCGGCTGTCAACCTTTTATTCCATTATTATTATTCATTTCTGACTGGGGGACATGGTTTGACCCGCGATATACCCGATTCTGCGATCAATCGGGGCGCGATATACCGGGAGTTTACTGTATGTACAATATGTACATATAAAAAACATAAAAGTTAGTTAAATATTTTCTGGGGTGAAATTAACACTATCATCTTGCTTTTTTTTTTTTAAAAAAAAGTGTCCAATTTCATCTGCTTTGGTTTCTGTACGGTACGGCCTGGTCTGCAGCCGGGCATCAACGGTAGGGCCTGGTCTGCGGCCGGGCATCAACAGTACGGCCCGGTGTTTGTTTATCTGCGTGCGCATCTCTTTCCCCTTTCATTCCAAACCACTCTTCCCCCCTCGAATTCCATACCTGACGTCGCGTCGTTTCCGAGATTTTTTTTAGCCTGTGGCGATTTCGTGCTAACTGAAATTTACAGACGTGCTATTCGAGACTAGGGCAGTAAAATTTACATCGTGCTAACTGAATTCGCATTAATTGAAGACGTGCTATGCGAGGGATTGGGTATACTAATATAAAATATATGTTTCTGACTTGTGTTAATCTGCATGCTTTCTTAGAGAAGGTGGTACCGGTATATATTTTATGGTGTATGTGTGTATGTGATTTGTGCATGTTAGAGGTATGGTGTTTTTACTGTTTTTATACAATATGTAAGTGTCTTGCATTTGTAAATATCATATATCTGATCTTCAAATACTCCTTTTTAATGTTTTACATAACCCTTATAAATAAACTCGTAATCTTCCATACTTGGTGGAAAATACACACCAGACTAGTTTTGGTCCCATCTTGTCTGATGGGTGAAGTGCTGGACACACAAAAAATAACAGCTCAATGAAAAAACTAACTAGGCAAACTTGTCTTTGAAATGCAGTACTTAAGGCGGTAGACACAACCGACACCATGCTGAATTGTTCCACACTGAGCTTTGCACCTGCTTGTAGGAGTACCAATAACAACAAAAAAGGTTGCCCCAACAACATCAATATTATAAGGCGAGAAACTAAAATTCATACAACTAAACTAAATATTATGGCCACCCAAATGTCATATTTTAATTACCCTACTGATCACATACACCTCCGACTCGCATAGCACGAGTTCAATTAACGCGAATGTGCATAACGCGAGAACAATTTTTGTGGTATGGTTTCAGATAGTGCGAAATAAAAACCCGCATAACGCAAGGTGAGAATTATTTTTTTGGTATAAATTTACTGCCGCGGGTTGTCGCCGCATCATTGGATACATTGTGTGAATGCCGCTCGGGCAGTGTCTAGCCGAGCTCGGCGCGTCAACTATCGCAGGAAAAAGCCGTCTCAGCTATCATGTTATCTTACCTGCCCTCCATGTGTGTGTGTCGTTTTCATGACTCAAAGCGCTTCCCAGGCGACTGTAGATATACTAGTTATCGTCAAGCTTTGTTTTGTTCATAAAGTTGGGGGGGACAAATAATGATTTTGATGTCATGTAAACCCATTCCCCTCTTACTAAGACGGGGGGTCCGGGGGTCCTCCACTGGAAAATTTTGATTTTAAAAGTGCAAAATAGCGCTTTTTAATTGGATACATCGATGTTAAAATTGTTATTGTTTCCTTAAGATAAAATTTGAGAGTGAATAAATTACAAATAAAGTTGGGCAGAATAATATTATAAAATAAAAATATCACGGTCTAGAAAGTTGGGGGGGACAGTCCTCTCCACCCAAAAAGTTCAGGGGGACACGTCCCCCCTGTCCCCCCCGGTTCCTACGCCCCGGGTTTTGTTGTACACTTTATAATCAGCTAGTCATTTTGTTATTGTGCATGGTAAAGTTCGCAGTACATATGTAATAATTATGAAACGTGCAAAAGAAGTACAGTCTGATAAAGTGGTAGCAAAAAGAAAAACTATTTCTTTAGAAACGAAGTTGGAAGTTGTACGGCGTTCTAAAAACCATGAAGGCAATAGTGGAATTGGTCGCGCATTACGCATTAGGCTTAAGTGAATGTACGGTACAGACCATTATCAAAAATAAAAGTGAACTGGAGAAACTGTTGTCATCTGATGCATTAACATCCACGGAGGTGAGAGTGCGGAACCGAACACCCATCATGATTCACACTGAAAGACTGCTCAGTGAATGGGTGTTTGAAAAAAATCAAGGTAAAGATAAGTGTGGGTTAATTCAGGCGTGATAAAAGAAAAAGCATTAGACATTTTTACTGCTTTAAAACCTAAGTACCCCGATAGTAGTGAAGCGTTTACAGCAAGTAAAGGATGGTTTTCAAGGTTCATAGACAGGTACAATATGCACTGTATTAAAAATAAAGGAGAAGCAGCTAGTGCTGATTCAGTTGCAGCTGCATCATATCCTAGCATTCTAGAAGACATCATCGCCGAGGGAGGCTTCAGTCCTCATCATGTGTATAATGCAGATGAGACAGGTCTATATTGGAAGAAAATGCCTGACAGGACTTACATTTCAAGAGAGGAGAAGACTGTCCCCGGATTTAAGGCTTCCAAGGATAGGCTTACACTTCTGCTTGGCGCTAATGCAACGGGAGATAATAAATTAAAACCCTTATTAGTGTACCACTACGAAAATCCTAGAGCACTCAAAGGCTGCTCAAAACCACATTTGCCAGTAATCTGGAAGGCAAATCATAAAGAATGGATTACACAGGCTGTATTCACAGATTGGTTTACAAAACATTTTGTACCAAATGTTACAAAGTACACAAAGACAACTACCTTGATAACAAAGCATTGCTGATTCTAGACAATGTTCCTGGCCTATGGACCAAGGGGCGATTGCAACATTCAAAGCATATTATTTACGACACACTTTTCTGCAGGCAATCAAAGCGACGGATGGGGAAGGGAATCCATCACTGAAAGAATTTTGGAAGTCGTATTCCATAAAAAATGCCATTGATAACATCTCTGCAAGCTGGGATGAGATGAAACAATCTTGTATAAGTGGTGTTTGGAAGAAGCTGTGTCCATTCTTTAGAGAGGAATTCCCTGGCTTTGAGCCAGTTGAGAGTTGGCTAGAGGAAATAGCAGAGGATGTAGTGGATATGGGCAAACAACTTGGATTTGAAGAAATTGACACAACAGATGTGAATGAACACATTAACTCCCATGATGTAGAACTGACCGCACAAGAACTTATTGAACAGGATGAGGTGAGACGTGCAGAGCAGGAAGCAACAGAAGACATGTCACCTAGAGCTGAACGAGTCCTCACATCAACAGATCTGGCTACATTTTTTTGCAAAATAAATGGAGCTTGTATGATTGTAGAGGAGAATGATCCTAACGAAGAAAGAAATGACAACTTTAGAAAATAAATTGATAAGTTATGTCAGGTGTACAAAGATTTGTACGAACACAAAAAAAGTAAAACACAAACACGGCTAGAAAGTATTTTTGCGCCTGCATCAACTTCCAAAAGAGCAGACCTTGTGAAGGAGGCAACGGCACCAGCTTGGGAAAGAGAAGATGAAGGTTGTGACACGCCAGCTACCCCTCCCACTTCAGGACAGGAAGTTGATTCACCCCCTGCTGTACTGTAACACAAAGAGAGCTTGTTTACATTTTCACTCGTGGAGGAAGAAGCGACTACATCTACATCCGCTTTTTCTCCGGACAATCTACGTAAATCTTTCCATTTATGTAAAGCAATCTGCAACTTATGTCATGTGTGTTTACGAGTTCATTTTTTTGTTTTAGGGTTTTTTTTAAACACACACGTAAGAATTTAGGGGAAAACTCAAAGGTAACTTGGTGTGTGTGCACCCAAACAGTTGTGTCATGTTTCATTATTGTTCTTAGATGTTTTTTCCTCAAAGTTAATACGACTGATGCTCTCCACCACTATGTGTGACAGTTTTATGACCTTCCCCTCGTACTTAAAAGGATTTTTTTGTGTGTTCAGTAAACCGTACCATGTAAAATAACATTGTTAGTAATGGGGATAGCCGAACTCGCGTAACACAAATTCACTTAGCGCAAGTATTTCTTGGAGCCAATTGTTTGCGGTATGCGAGTCCGAGGTGTATTGAACGAAGTGAACACAACTTGGTCACAGATCACTTCAACAAGCCACCCAAAGTTTTGACAGATGTTAAAAGGAATCACACCATCGTTGCCAGGAAACCTCGACCACTCGCTTACTGGATTTGTGGTAATTGATTGCCCTTCAGCAGAATCATTGTGGCAGCTCAATCTTGGTTGCCGGATCAGTCCATGTGTGTTGTTGCTGCAGGGTGTGAAGATAATCGCTATGCCATTGTTTCCAAAAATCTTGATGTATGCGCTGGATAAACTGCCACTGTTGGCAACAATTCAGAGGACTGGTAATAAGTCAGGTTCTGGTAATGGTGCTATTGTCAGGAACTGGACGAGGGTTAAAGGAGCCAGATCATTAGCCGAACTGTTCGTAAGAGCCAGATGTGTCTTCATAGCCTTGACTCCCACTTCCCAAATACCACTCAAGTGGGGTGCACCAGGAGGATAGAAGTGCCACTTGATCACTATTGGCGTAATGACATCTTAGACTTCCTTCTGGTGTGGCAAAGATGTCACTAACTGTGTTACATCTCACTCCTACCGACTAGCTCAGAATTATTTCTAGGAGTGAGGATGCACATACATATTACACTTTCAAAATAAAGGGCGCCAGGAACTTCCTCTGTTCCAATATTCCTGGTATGTTAGGCTAACCAGTTGAAATAATGTCTCTCGGACACGATGGATGTTTACAGATTATTTATTCAATGTTCCACACAGTCATGGTCAATGTGGCCGCCATCTTGCCGCTCTGAACATAGTACAGAGTTATCACAAACATTTATCTTCACACGATTCTACTCAAACAAAATACGTTAGCTGGCTGAGGTACCCTATCGAAACTGATTGCAATATAATAGTTCTTATTAAATCCCGTGGTTACATATGCACGCACGGTACAATGTCCAAGGACTACGTCCTTGGAACGACGACTGCTTAGAATAAAGAGTCTCGTTGCGGGCGTTACCTACGACTGTGGCCGAATAAATTCTAATTGAAAAGTCCAAAAGTTCAAAAAAGGTTAAATATTACATAGGTGATGCCCAGACCACAGCCGCGAAGTTCTCCATACTCACATCATTTGTTAAATTGTGAGCCCCTGCCCAAACGTGACCGCCATGGTACCTCGCCAGACAAAGACTCAAGTTCCGAGGCGACGCAGTTGCCTTCTCCAGGATAGGCAGCTGCGTGACCTCTCAGCCAATCACAGCCGCTCTTTTTACCAGAGGGACTATGACGACTGGTGACGACATATTAAGCCAATAACATAATTCATATTTGAAAGGGCCAGCCAATCCCGGCGCATGGCAACAGCAGTACAACGCATTTCTCAAGTCCAACCTTTTCTGTCTCTCTCGCACGCCGGACGCGTCTGGTGCCAAGGTGTCGCAACTCGGAACAGCTATTGCATCAGCCCATATCACCCACAAAGCACTGGCCATGTTATAACATTTACTTGATTTAAATTATATTACCATACGTTTGTATCAATATGAAAAACTAAGCAATACTCACAACTTGCATTCAAACTCCAAAAACGTAATTTCTCATGCCCATATTTCAATTATTCAGTCTAGGGACTTTCTTACTTTACAGAAACATAATTATAATTTACATTAAAAAGCATGAAACCATATTAATTATGTCTGCCGACGGTGTAACAACCACCTGCCTGCTTCTTCAGAAAGTTTTCAAATCTGCTCTTTAAATCATATAAGAATTTATCCATTTCAAACAATAAAACTACATGTCACAAAATTATTAAGTGCAATCCTCCGATTTCTGAAAAACAATCTTACCAGCCTTATTTAAAATACATACGTTAAATCACCTAAAACGTGGTTACAAAACTGAGCAAGTAAAAACAAAGCCTAAGGGCTCATTCCTTACATCTTAATTAAATATTAAATAGACTGAATTGCTTTTAATTACATGTCCATTCCTACACTTAATCATGCTCACATGAGCATAAAAAATATCTCTTATCATGAAGAAACATTATTATTGAAATTATGAATAAATATCCTGTTATTAATTATTATCTAGAGAAAAAAAAAGAAAGCGAACAATTGGGAAAGGCAGTCGCCTGCAATGCTACAACTGGTACAACTCCTTTAGATGGTTATTGGCTCCAACAAATTGGGTACCGCAATCACTGTATATGTGTGAACACCTTCTCCAGCGGGCAAGGAATCGCTGAATAGCTGCAATGGATTCCTTGGTGAAGAGGCTTGATGCCAGTTTCATGTGGAGTTTTAAGGTCCTCAGGCACACAAAAAGGAAAAGATAATTCTTGTGAATCTTTGCTCTCTGTGTTTGAGCCAGTGCAATTGAAAATGGACCGGTATAGTCCACATCAGTGCTGGTGAAAGACTTTACCTGATAGACATGCACTGGGGGGAGGTCACCCATGGACTGTACAACAGCAGCTGGTTTTGTACAGAAACAGTAATGACTCCTGCTCAAATAGGGCTGAATGGCTTGTTTATAAGCCAATATTTCTGCCTAAGAATATTTGCCAAAGTTTGGAGACCATATTGGTGGTTCAGCAAATATCAAGAATTAGTAGTTCTGTCAGCCGATGCTTCTTGGGCAGCAGAATAGGGTGTTTTTGGTCAAAGTTGATGCTAGCATTTTGCAGGCATTCACCCACCCTGAGAACTCCGGTTGAGTTGACAATGGAGAGAGGGTCAAATTTGTGGGGATGGACGTTTATGATTTTGGAGTGCTGTAAAAATCATGGCAGAAAAATTCTTTCTAGACCTTGGTAACCCCAATTGCCGTCACCATTTGTGATGCAGAGAGCAGTGAGACATTCTTGTTATTCATTTGCCTGCAATTGTGTCCAAATCTTTCTAGATAAGCTATCACACAGAGAAACTTATTAAACTGACTGAACTTATGTACATAAGTGCCTGAAACGGGCTGTCTTCCCAGGTGGTGTGAACTATCAAAGTCCTCTTCTCTAGCTTAGCAGCAGGCTCTGGAGCATTATCTTCAGGCAAGGCATTGTCATGAGACCACTGTTCAGGGGGGTCACCTAACAAGATAGAGCCTGGCTACCAGAGATGATGTGATTCCAAACTTGAAGAGAACAAACAATGTGAAGCACAGTCAGCCAGATTATTTTCAGAGTGAATGTTTTGCCGCCACCAGTTAGTATTTTAATACTCTTGTGTGATGCAATTACTAACAAATGTTTACCAACGATGTGGAGAGGAAGAAATCCATGTGAGTGCAACTGTTGAATCCAACCAAGAAAATAAACCATTGACTGTGAGGCCTGCTATTAAGAAAAAAAACTTTAGCAGTTTTGCTATCAGCAGTGATCTATAGCTCTAATCTAAGTGGAGTTACCACAGATTTAGCAATTACCAAATGTATGTGATGTGACACCACCGGATGCCCCAACAGATCAGCAGTACACTTCTGCACCATATTTTTGTCGAATGAGGAAGCCACCTTCATAAATAACTATTTTGCATAGACTCACACAAACAACGGTTAAAAAACAACTGCACATCCTAAATGACTTAAATTTCAGAGGGTATGTTCCAAAGCATGAGCAAACACATTCCTCAATTTTTATTGATGAGTTGTGCCATCTTCATGAGGTCACAAACTTTTCAGACAACCCTCATATAATTTCAGTAAGTAATTTCAATTTGGAAAATAAACTGTTGATAGTAGGGCATAAAGAAATTTGTCTTTAAGAACATTTTTGTAATGGCCAACCATTGTGAAGTTCAGATGGAAATAAGTCATTGGTTAGAACTGCAAGAGATTTATCATCAATACGTATCCTCAGTTTTTTAGGAGAAAATCTCCAGAATATCTACAAGACCAGCCGCTTAATGAAAATAAAATATAGAAGATTGATATAGGTCTTAATGTGTTATATGTGAGAAGATTGTCTTGATGTAAGTTTTTGGACATACGCCATTGCTAAGCAATTAGCAATGGCGTATGTCCAAAAACTTACATCAAGTCATGCACTCCCATTGCACAAATCTTTTAAAGATAACATGAGAAGATTGTGTTGAACTGCTTCTTTGGTCAAGATTCAAACGTAATTATAACTATTGCAAATCGTTAACATTGTTGCAACAAAATAATACCTTTTAAAAGGGATACTGCAAATTGAAAGTTCAACTGTAATTTGGTGTGAATTATCAAATCAAGAGACACACCTTCATGTATTCATGAACTTTCATGGCGTACAAAGTATCACAGAGAATTCTGCTCATCGGCTGTGACTCCCTAGTTCCTTGTGCAACTCTTGGTGAGCCAACGTTCCAGACTATTTCGATGATTACTGTTCTGGACGAGAGGAGGACATGGAGGACGAGCGGGCAGGCAGGCGAGCAGGCGAGACAAATATGAAACTCCTTCATAATTGGGATGAAGGAGCTGAAAGTAAATGTGTGTAAATAATATTTCAGAAAAAAAAAAAATATGAGAAGTAAAATTATTGATATCCCTAGGACTTCGAACTAAAAACGTTTGCACAAATGTAAATCATATAGCAGATGATTTATGTTGGCTTCTGGTTTCTAGCTATGTTGAAGGGGAAGATTTCATTGACTTTTTGGTCGACCTTTGCAGTTACCATCTTCAGGATAGAGCTGCCCTGAAGATGGCAACTGCAGGATTGACCGAAACTGTGGTGAAATATTTTCCTTTGACGCAATGAACATGTCTGAATTTGTTCGAAACATATGTGTAACAAGAACAGCTTGACTGTTTGCAGTTGTAATGCTAAAGAGACTGGAGATTAAAATACACTGGTATTTGCCAATTATGTGTTTAAAATCTGGAATCTATGCTGGTCCTCAGGTGAGACTGGGCTGCAGTTAGAAATAAATCCAGTTGTGTAAGCTAGGTCAGCGGTATGTGCAATCAGAGCACCCTTAATTTACCACTTACCTGTTGGGTGTAAGCAACTGCTGCAATCTTGTGATAATGTTTAACCAGCAATAGGGTGGGAGCAATAACACAGGGGCTCGTGGCCATAAACTAATGTTTTCGCGGGTTTTACCACCAAAATGACATTTTATCGAGTGTTATCAAGGGAGGGTCTTCAGCCCCTTAAGTACATTCTCCTCACTTGAATCCCAGCCCCTGAAGAACCCCCCTTCCTTTGTGCTTGTTGAATAATTGTTGTTTGCATCAATATTTACCATGATTGTGCATTCATGAATTATTTTCTGTTTTGAATTATTTTCTTTCACAGCAGAGTGTTCCAAGTTTCAGACATTTTATTTTAAAATCAAAAGCCCCAAAAACTTTACTAATGGGCATTTCATACAAACATTCAAACCTTCTTGTAACTTAACTTACCAGTTATAATCCTTACAAAACTTAGTGATTATAAGATAGTTCTAATTACACTAACTTAAGGTTTGCTTGCTATGGAATACATATCATAAAGCTTCCATTAACATTAATCCTTTATTAGATAACATACCTACTTTACCGTTAAGAGATTTTGTTTCAGTTCCTATTTTAAAATACACATTTAATGTTACACAGACCTCTGAGGTAGATTCCATCATGAAAAGAAGCAAAATCAAGTAGTTTCCATATTAGTAAAATTGTAGACCAATGTTAGTAAAAATAGTTTCTTCAAAACAATTGAAAATGTATCATAACCTCTTCCCTCATGTTTAAATAATCAACTACTTAAAAATAATATAATACGTATCTAAATATAAAATCAACTGAAGTGCTTGGCTTCTGGGTTGTAGCCGCATCCAAGGCGAATATATCATCGACGTTTCAGTTGACATTGCAGTCGCCGTCATCAGGTTAGAGCTACCTATTGAGGTTATTATAAGTTCTTCTGCCTTTAATACTCTTGCAGACCTGCCAACTCTCACGATTTTGGTGTGAGGCTCACGATTTTAAGGTCCATTTCACACCCTCACGCCAAAATAGTGTTTCCTCACGATTTTTCGGGGCCCCAAGATTTTGTTTGTAAAAGTTACAAAACAAGTTTTACGAAAGCTTACAGTAACTTGTTTCCATCAATACTCGAGTCACGTAAAGGAAGCAATTTTGCGTTTTGTAGCGTGTGCCGTGCTGATTTTTCTATCTCGCATAGTGGAAGAGGAGACATTGTGAAACATGTCGCTACAAAAAAACACAACTAACACGTAAAGTGTATTGCTTCCAATAAAAAAAATTAATTTTGCTGTGAACAGTGATAATAGTGTTACACGAACAGAACATTATTTTACATCTTTTTTAGTTGCGGCCCTGCATGATCACTACACGACAGCGCTAAATTATGTTCAACTAAATAAAATCTGCAGCCTATAATTTGTTGAAATAAATTTTGAAGCAGAGACCATGTAACATATGTACAGGTATGTCACTTAAATTTAAAGATTCTCATTTGTTGTTATATCTAACCTGTATTTATGGGCCTGAAAATTTTTATCGAGGACCTCATGATTTTTTTAATTTGAATGTTGGCAGGTCTGCTCTTGCCTGAGAGGAGTGTTTCCCCATTGACTGCAGCTGTGGGCCAATACAGCCTTCCTTTCGTCTAATTGGCCTGTAGGTTTAGCCAATCAGAGCTGGGCTTCTGTGATTGGCTGGGGGTGCTGGCAAATCAGTGGCCTCTTCTCTTCTGATTGGCTGGGCAGTTTGGCCAACCAGAGGCGACCTGTCTTTTGTTAGATGCAGAGCTAGGTTTTGAGATTTTCTGAAGAGTGGGTCCCATATTCTGATTAATTTGTTGCCATCTTCTCCATTTATGTTTGCTGGGTGTTTTAATATTTCTACTTATTCTCGAATGTATCTTTTCTTTAATTGTCAGATGTTGGTTATGATGTAATTTGGTCGAAACAATGCTGCAAACACAAATAAAGAAGATGGCTACATATTAAGCTGAATATGGGATCCACTCTTTAGAAAATCTCAAAACCTAGCTCTGAATCTAACAAAATACAGGTCATCTCTAGTTGGCCAAACCAACAGGCCAACTAGACAAAAGGAAAGCTGTGATTGGCTTACAACTGCAGCCAATCAGGAAATGCTCCTCTTCAGGCGAGAGTATTAAGGCAGATGAACTTGTAATAACCTCAGTAGGTAAATCTACCCTAATGATTACGACTGCAATGTCAACCAAATGTCGGTGATATATTCGCCTTGGACGTGGCTACACCCTAGAAGTCAAGCCACTTCAGACAATGGCCGCGAAAGCATGCAATATTTATTATAAAATCAACTGCCAAAAAATCTTATTTCTGTTCTTAGTTCAGCCTGAAGGTAGCCTGATACCATTTATTTTATCTACCTATAGTGTTGATCATAATGTAATTATTTAAATCCACTGCAAAGAGTTGTGTTATACATACACGTATCCCTCACTTAACACGGTTTCAGATTGTGCGAATTCATTTAGCGCAATTGTAATTTTACTGCCCCAGTCTCAAATAGCACGTCTGTAAACTTCAGTTAGCACGAAATCTCGGAAGGAAAAAAAAAAAAAGTCGAGCACGACGCCACGAAGTCTGTTTCAACTTCTGTGAACATGTGCTGTGGGATACATTTAGCCAAACAAGGGGGGGAAGAGAATCACGCGCTGGTCTGTCTGCGCTATCGGCTGTTGTACAAACAACACCTGTGGCAAGTTAATTTGCGGCTATGGAGTGTAAAGGACCAAATGTTTTTTTACGTCCACGTGTATGCCGCCGTGCCGTACCGTGGTCGCCTGGCCACAGACCGGGCCGTGAACTCAGTCTAGCCAGTGGCAGGGAATTCACTCAAAAAAAGCAACGTCTGCCCATTCAGCCGCCGGTAACTGTACGTGCTTGATCACTCATAATGCATCGTGTTCAATTATTTTATATAAAACTAGAAGTATTACGGCACACAGATTGTCATGAAGGCCAAGCTAATGATGGTCACACTTTAGTTTTAAGCATGTCAACTGTGCGCATAATCGTACGAAATAAAGACTCTTACCAAAAGTTCATAAGTCTGATGCTGTTGTTTGTACTAGCGGGAATATATTTGACATTAGATACCGGAACAGAAAAAATGAACAGATGATTCACGTGGAAAAGTTTGTTAAATGAAATTTGCAATGAAAAAAAATTGGCTTGACAGGATTGGTGTGAACCAGGTGGTGATACGCGAATAAGCACTTAAATTTTTGAAAAATTAAATTATAATAATCCCGACAGTAATATCGGTTTCACTGTCAGTAAAGGATGGTTTGGAAAAGTACGCGACGTGAGTTGCAAGCGGGCAAGTCAGCCAGCCGACTGATGATAAAGTACAGAACCACGTATCTCCCATTACGCAGTGTTGTATTTGTCATACAAAGTGCGATGAGAGGCATATAAAGATAAATGGTGTGAGATATTTATAGTTGAATGTTATTCAACTCATTTATATTACATCAAGTATATTCCTGCAAAATTTTGGAACACATTAAATAAATTAGCCTTTCTATTTATGGAAACTAATGCTTCAGAATACGCAATTTTGAATAAATCGAGCATTTTTATGAACAAATTAGTAGTGCTAAGTGAGGAATAGGTGTACTATTTTACAACCTTTTTAACAACTGTTATTTTTTAATTATGATAAAAATGCTGCTAAATACATAGTCATTCTATTGGAAGAAAACTTATTTATCTATGCATTTAGCACTTAAAGAATTGGTTTTTCTTGTTTTTGCATTTTGATAATTTTTTTCTTACATGTAAACATTTATGATAAATATATTTGATCTTATTTTGTGGCCAGGTGGTTGTTGAACCACGACCCAGCACTGCGACCTACCTCCCAGGAGTTGCTGCAGTCATCATTTCTACCCCCTCCCCAGTTAGAGGAAGCCTCGCTGCAGGAAATGGTGCGACATACACTGTCCAATCCACAGAGTAAAGCTTACAAATACTTAGTTGGCTCCTGTTTCAAGCAGGTATGTTTCCAGTCGCAAAGTCCTTAAATATAGGTGGTTTCACTAGTTTTGTTAGATACAGGTTGCACTGAATTATTAACTCTTTCAGTACGATTCTGGTACCTGATACGAACACAGTGTTTTAGATTGTCAGTCGGCACTGATACGCTGTACAAACAGGTATTCCTTTAGCTTAAATTTAAATATGTTTGCTGCATCGCATACAATTGCCAACTATTCTGAGATTTATTTTGTAATATATGATTGAAGAGAAAAATTTCAAACTTTATTTATAACCATATAGAATTAGTAGTTATATTCGGAACTGAGAATAAGTTTTTAGTTAAAATGTTTTAAACTTAAATAATATATAAAATAGTCAAAAGTGTTTCAGTTACATTAAGCAGTGCATAGTTTTTTAGTCTTGAAAGTGTTAACCTAGAGAGCTTATGTAACTAAATAATAAATACCATACAGTGGTTTGTAGGATTCAAATAATGTTTTTCTTTTGTAGATTACTTGAAAATGTGTGTTAAATGCTAACAGTTGTATGTAGATGTGTGACTGTGGACGGTCTAGGAGATGGGACCTGCCGAGGACATCACGTACCACATGAGTCTGGTGCGGGGTCCCTCGCCCTGCATGCAGGAGCTGGCGAAGCAGACTGTTGCTCGCGTGTTCCACAAGCACGGGGCCGTGAGCCTGCCCACTCCCCTTCTCTCGCCCCCGAACCAGAGCTACGAAGCTGCAGACTCGTGTGTGCGCCTCATGGCGCGCTCGGGAGTGATTGTGTGCCTCCCCCACGACCTGCGCGTGCCGTTCGCACGGTACGTGGCCTGGAACGGGATCACGTTTCTCAAGCGCTACACGGTCGAGCGAGTCTACAGGGAAAAAAAAGTCTTTGGGTTCCATCCCAGGGAGCTGTACGAGTGCGCATTTGACATTGTCACACCCACAGCTGGTGAGTTTTATTTATACTAGTTTTTGTTTTTAGAAGTTTGAATAATTAATGATTAGTAATAATTGTATAGCGTGTCACTTTATTCCTGGACACACAACTGACTGTTATTTGACCAGATAAAGAAAAATATTAAATAAAAAAGAACAGTTAACCACATCAAAAACTTTGTCACATAATTAGCAACTTAATTAAAAATGTAATAAAAAGTTAATTTTAAGTTATCTGTTACGTGGAAGTAGAAGTAGGGCACAAAGAAATAAAATAATCTGGTAGTTTTGCTAGCTCAAGATTGGGGCCATTTTGTTTTAATATGAGTTTTTTCAGTAGCTCACACATTTGAATTTTTTTAATGTGTGTATTTTGTAGGCAGTCTGGTGGCTGATGCTGAGCTGTTGTCGGTGGTTGGAGAAGTAGTTAATGAGTTCCCTAGTTTGCGCGACAAGGCGTGCAGCATTCGTTTAAATCACACAGCGCTGCTGCGAGCAACGCTGCTTCACTGTGGCGTGGATCCAGATGTCCTGCCTAACGTGTGTGCCATTCTTGAAGAAGCGAAGGTCAGTGCAAATATTCAGGGAATACAAGTGTGCCGCATGGTTTTGGTTACTTGTACTTAAATGTTATGACTAGGTAGCTTACAAGTGTATGCAAATAATTTGTCTATTGTGTCATTGGTACTTGCAAAGTAAAATGATGTGTGACACAATTTTGAGTTGTAAACTATGGGAAAAACAAACTGTGAATAATTATTTTAGGACGAGAGACAGTCGAAATTCCGAGGCCAGCTGCATGTGAGCGGCACATCTCTGAGCGACCAGTCAATAGCCACCTTGTTTGGGCTGATTGACACAGAAGGTTCGCTGCCCGAAGTGTCGGCAGCCTTCAGGATAGTAATGAAGAGGCGTGGGGAAGCTGCCTCCCTGGCCAAGCAAGCCTTTCATGAGCTTGAAGCGATTATCAGCCACGCGGAGGCGCTTGGAGTCACTGTGAGTTCCTGCCAGCGGCAGCGTATACATTTAACATGTTAATTTGTTCACAAGCACAGTTGGTTAATAATAAAATTAATTAAAATCACAAATTCAAGTGACAACAGCAATAAATAGGTATTGTTTATTGAGGTGTCACTCAAATAGAAAGGAGATAGATAACCACACAGTATGGTTGTTCGCAGTGGCCAATAAGCATAGCGCCAGGGTTGGTGTACAACAGCCACCAGTACAGTGGCATGATGTGCCAGTTTGTGTGTGAGCTGAAGAAGAAGCGGAGGAAAGGTGGCATGGATGTGCTGGCAGCCGGGGGACGTTACGACAGCATGCTTCACACGTTCAGGTCAGCATTGGAGTACTCTCTCAAAAATCTTTGTTGTTCAATTCATTCCAGGTATTAAACTACAATGAACTTAACTTGGTCATAGCAATGTGTCTATTGCGATTGGAGGAACATCTCTTTTCTGCAAGAGTTTGTTAGTTATGTACTAACTATAAAATATTGTGTTTCACTAAAGAAAGTTTTCATTTGCATTGGCACACGATGCTACAAATGCATAGGGTGGGATTATGTAGGTTAAATTGATTCTGTAATTTACACATATTTTTTTTAACTGTCTGTCTATATCTATAACAGTGTAAAAAAAAAAGGTTGGAAATATATTTTTAATGTCTTGTTATACAAAAAATGATAATATATATATTTTAAAATAAGTACTATACCAAAAAGTTACCTCTTTTGAAACTACATGTGGCAGATGAAAGAACACTGTGTTGTTGTGTTGTGCCGTGCCTAGGAAAACTGTGGAGCTGGCCGGGATGGTGCCCCGAGAGGTGAGTCAGTCGGCCGCGGGCGTGAGCATTTCCCTGGACCGCATCGTGTCGGCCCTGCAGGCCTGCGACCAGGACGCGCGTGCGCTGGACGTGGTGGTGTGCTCCCTGGGACACGGCCCCATGATCAAGGAGAAGTGTGCCGTCGTGCGGGAGTTGTGGGCGGCGGGCGTCCGTGCCAACCTTCTGGACGCGATACAGGTGGGCGCGGCTTCCATTCACAGTACACTCTTGGAATAACTTCTTCTCCTGCTTGATAAGTTTTAAATAATTATCACCTTGTATTCTTTACTATGAACAAATGCAACTTAAGTGAAACAAAACTTCCAAGTAGATCATCAGGAACTTTAATTCACACATTTGTTAAGTTGTAGCTATGAAAAAATGAGAAACCTTTAGATTACTAACTAACCAATTTTTTCCCAAACATGTGTATGTACATATTTCTGGTGTTATAGTCAGTTAATTTCGTGTAGGTTTTTGTCCTATTTAATTGTTACTAGCGATAGGTGAGTCTCCAAATTGTCAATTCACGCCTATTTCAGTAATAATATTTTTAAGTCCAGACTTTAATATTTTTAGTTGAACTTTAAAAATAAAGTCCAGCTCGAGTAGTTGCATGAGTTTTTCTTTGAGATGTATTAAAATAAAGAGCATTAGAATGGCATTGAGATGTATTAAAATAAAGAGCATTAGAATGTATAAATGCTACTATATTAAGGTACAAATAAATACTGTATTTACTCGTGTATAGCGTGCCCTCGTGTATAGTGCGCACCACGATTTTTGCAACAAATTCCAAAGAAAAAAATTAAATTTTTTTTCCCATAAATAAATTTTACTAACATTTTGTGGTACCTGTTAAGTAATTACTTATGAAACAAATGATTATTTCAATTGATGTGTGGTGATGTGTCAGGAAAATACTTAAATTAAATACTCTTCCACCTGAAAGCGAAACTTTTGTGGCATACTGTACCATTTGAAACGACACGAGCAAGCTAAACTCTGCTGTGTAGACGGAAGATAATGAAGCGCTGTATCGTCACAACTGGTACTTGGCGTGAGGGAGGGAGGCAGGCAGGCAGGCAGGCAGGCAGGAACGGGACTACGACCATCAAGTAACCTTGACAGTTGACAGGACTAAACACCACCACTCCCGTCACGCTACGTTGCTAAGCTGGCGCGGAGGACTTGATGACTCACAGATAGCTGCAGGGACGAGGAAGTGAAGGAAGTGGGCCGGGGACTGTTGACAACATTTTCTCTCTCTTTTTTTTTTACTAGCTGCTGCGCTGGCTTACTGTAGAGGTGGGAGGTCTAAAAATAAAGAGACCATGATGTGCGAGCTTGCGCGCGCCCGTACGTGTGTGTGAAAGAGAGGCCTCGTCGCTTGTGCGTATGTGTGGGGGCTGGCCAGAAACGTCAACCATCACCCAACAGTTAACGACTACCACTCCTCCCCGCCTCTGCCCTCCACAATTTTTTTTTCCGCACATGGCGCGCAACCTTGATTTTTTTCCTTTACTTGAGGGAAAAAAAGGGCGCGCTATACACGAGTATAAACGGTAATGCATGAGAAACTTAGTAATACAAGTTATATTAATTAATTTTGAAATTATTAATGCATATAACATTAAATATTTTAAGTTCACAGATCTTGTGACATTTTTGTGTGTAATATATCACTAATTAACTAACCAACATTATATATATATTTTTTTTTCTTCACACAATTCAATAAACATGTTAAAAACGGTTTGAAACTATTATTAAAATAAAAAGTGCTAATATCCAGGAGAAAGTTAAGTTCAGTATTATTTTTCCTTTTTCTTTCACAATTTTATGCTTAGCAAAGATTTTCTCCTGTTTGAAAAAGATGATAGAGTCCAAGTACGGCCTTGGTCATGTGGGATTATTGTACGTCAATATATTTTAAATGGAAATATTAAAAAAATTATAAATAGAACAATGGTATTTAAAAAAAAGTGTTATAATTAGCTGTTCAATAGAAAAGAAGAAAAACTTAAACGTCTTATTACTGCTAAAAAAATTTCTGTTGTCACACATTAAATCTGTGAAATGTCAAATGTAATATACAGTAAAACCTTTTTGTTGCGACCCCATTTATTGCGACCACCTCTCTATTACAAACCAATTTCGAGGAACCGTGAAAAAATTGCCGAAAATCGGACAGAAAATAAGTTTCTTGTGGTGAGTAGCTTGTTACTGCGTTTCTCTTGCCGAGTGCTGTACTGCCGTAGGCGGCGCATATCTAAAAATAGATACCACTTCCTGTCGACCGCTGTCAGCGCTTGACAACCCCCATTCCACGTCACTTTGCCGGCAGGGTGCAGATAAAGGTTTTTGTGCCAACGTGTTTACGTTTGGCTTTTTGCGAGTGTCTAGTGTGGTATGCAGTTAAGGCAAAAAGGCAAAGCTACCTGCTGGATTTCTCTTGATTTTGATTACTATTGGTTGACAATGTTTGCTTAGTTTTGGAATTTCGATTTGGTATATTTTCTGGCTTGAATTTGTGAACCAAACATATCTGGTATATTTTGTGTATTATGACTTAATAAATAAAATACCATTAAATATTAATTACTATTAATACAACGCAGGAAAAACCCTCCGCCCGCAGCATTTGAACATGGTAGTCGGCTCACCCTCTCCCCGTACCGTGCGCTGCTTGTACTTGTTAGCAATCACGTTGTCTGCTTCATTTTAACGAGGAGAGTAAAAATATATTAAAACTGTCAGCAAATTGATAAAAGCTTTGTGTGTCCGCAAAATAGGGCGTAACACTGGCCCGCCAGTTGTTTTCATTCAAAACATGGCTAAAGAACTTTTCTGGATCAGGCTGAAAACATCCGGCAATACGTGTAGGTTATAAGGAATCTCGGTATGAATTGAGATGTTATGTTTTTCGAGTATATATAGGCCTACACAGCGACCGACTGGATGCACGCCCGCCTCGACTTGTTTTAACTGCCGCAGCGATGTTTATGTTGACAGCTCAAGCAATTATCTTTTCCCTTGGGTTGACAGAAAAAGGTCGCTTCACCCAGCATAAAAAAAAAGGCTACGCCATTTATTCCCCACGCAGGAAACACACTGGCTGCCGTCTGTCTCCCCCGCATTTATCGTTCTTCTAACAGTCCACGTCTCGCCTCTCGCGCCAGCAATAACGAAGCGACCACGCATTGGGCCGTTTATGCTTTGTTTGGTGACAGCAGCTTGATTTTATTCGGTATGTTCCTTTTCATAGGACCGTTGCTATTAAAATACATTTATATTTAAGTTTGAAAGCTTGTAAATTCCTTGCCAGAGATGACTGAACTCGAACTTGGTGTGAAAAGTGACATATTTTGACATACTTTTTTTTGGGCGTGTTTGCGGGGGAGGGAGGGGTCCGAAAATATTTACAACGATCTTACCCCTCCCTCACCGCTTTAGTACCCCATTCATAATAGCCAAATTTTACGGGAGAAGGGAGGGTGAAAAGAGCATTTTCTCACTGAAGGTTTTCAAAGGGAAGCGAAGTTGGAGTGTTATAAGGGAGGACACTAGATGGTTTGTGTGTCTGGGAGGGATGAGCTAGCCTTGAAGAATGTGAACGAGGGGAGGGAGGGGTGAGCTTATGCGTCATGAAGTCGCTGCCACCAGCCAGCCGGGCGAGCTTCGTGTGCGCCAACTCGCGTTGCAGAACCTACCGCTGCCATATTTTTAAAGGAAATGTCCCATTATTTTTTTGTTATTCTTACATGAACATTATTGGAAGTATTAAAGCGACACAAAAATACGCTGTGTGTTAAAATTAACAGATTTTAATGATCTTCATTTCGTTTTTTTTCTTCTGATTTTCACTTTTTGGTCAAAATGTCCAATTTTTTTGACGGTTCCCGAGAATGTATTCGTAAAATCACTGCTTCGTTAAATCCGGGGTTCGTGACATCGGGGTTCTAGTGTACTTAACTACGGCAAGCAAGAAAACGTACATGTAAACTAACCAGTAAAAATAAACTGTGTTTTGACATATTTTCTTTAGAGGTGGCCTGTAGGGCGACGGACTTGTCATGAAGGTTGAAGTGGGTTTAAAGCAAAGCCGTCTAGCATTGTGAGTGACAGCATCCTGCCATTGTACGGCTGGTTTCTTGGCGAGTAGGGGTTTAGGGTGGGGGGGGGGGGTGTTGGGGGTTGGAAATCAACTGAAAATTTTGGAAAACATCTATTACGACCCTATTCCTAGGAACCGTGAGGGGTCGTTTCAGAGAGGTTTGACTGTAGTAGGAAACACTGTACTGCAGTGAAAACTGACAGTAGCATTTAACCTTAAATGGGCGAAAAATGCTGGCAGTGCATTAATGCGACCTAGCGGCAAGATCAACAGCGGAATCCACCTAAAAAAATGTGAACAGAATGTCTATAAAATGCCTTATTGAAAACCTTTCACCGTACTTTGGCATTTTAAAAAGGCACATAAAACTGGGTATAAAAAACAGCTTGCATTGCATTTTGACTAAACAATCAAATGATGTAACCGTTCAGACCTCCAGTTAGCTCAGATTGGTTTGACTGTTATGTGCTTAAACATTTGAAGAAGGTTTTACAGGATGTTTGAAAAACTGTTGTAAGTTTCATAAAAAGAATGCCTTTCGAGGTTGAGACTGCATAAATAAAAGAATTCACAAATTTAGTTTGTTGATTTATTTTCTCCTTTGCTAAACACTAAACCTGACCGTCATTTCATAACGCAGTAACATTTACGTAATGAAATCTATAATCTAATAACTCACAGAAACCAACAACTCTACGTGCGAAAACAAATTGGATTATCCCTTGGGCACGATATTGACTTAATGTTTGATCGTTTAATCCTGCGATGGTTTACCAACTCATGGTACAACTGTCCACGAGACCATTGTCTTCTCGGCATGGCTACTGATGTACAAAACAGGCTTCACTTGGACCCACTGCCGCCTATGGTTGAATCTTCTAATTACAAAAATAAATTCTTCATAAGTGTGAAATTCTTCTCTGACTACATTCAACTGTTAAAATTGGCAAGCTGCCCCTCAACAGGTCCGCTTCCACTGGTGATTAAGTAACTACTAATCCTGGAATCACAATAACGTGATGGCGCTATGCAAATACATATGGCAATGCGACAGCAAAATATCACGTTATTGTGAATACACTGTTTTTACCCACACTATAACCAAAAATAAACATTTGTATATTAAATGTTTCTGGGTGTTACAGACCAAACATACAACAGCCATCAATTCTTGCAGTTTTTTTTTTTAATAGATATGGTTGAGAGCGTAATATTTTTAAACTCAAATTTAACTTTCAATTGTAAAAATCACTCTGTGTAAACACATTTCAGTGATTTCACAGATAATTTAGCAGACAAAACCATAAAAATACAATAATTATAATAGACTTACCAGTTAACCAGTTTAACTATCTTTCAAAAAAAATATTTTGACATACATCAGTAAGGTCGCATCTGCAACGCAATGGAAATAGAAAATATTTATAATCAGAAATTCTGTCATGTCCACAATTTATTTTGCGCTGAATTCATAGATGTGTCGAAGGTGATTGGCTAGAAATATTTGCCTTGTCAGTTTTCACCATCGCGCTGTTGTGATTTCAGCATAACAAGTGCGACCTAAAAATCCACCTTCTCGCTGACTAGCAAGCAGTTGGAGTTATAAGCCAATCACAGAGCACCTTACATTTACACCCAATGACACAACACTTCTCCATAGTGAAAATGAATAATGGTCCTTTGTAGTCCTTGTCCAAGGGACAATCACATGATTTATTTTTCCAGACACACCATGTAACTTTTGTAACTGACAAAACTATTATTTCAACCTGCTATCCGACAAAGCACTATAGCTCCTAGCAAATAATACGAAAGAAAATTACGGTAACACACAAAATTTAACCAACCAGTAAAAAAGATGTAAAAAAGACACTGCATAAATAATTAAAAAATTAACTTAAATAAAGAACAATTTTAAAAATACTCTGCTAACATAAAAGTTCTTCAGAAATGGTTAATTACATGGAACCAGAAAATCTAACCCAGTATTAAATATGAACAGAAAACATATAATTCTTTAATAAAAATTGTTTACGCAAGGGGAAAAGTAAATGCCTGCGTTAAAACAATGAAGTTTTCATGATTTTTCCTTGGTCACTCCCTCACAAGATACAATTACCAGTTTTTTTTCTATTAGTCAATCAGACCTCTTTCTACATCATGAAAACTAAAAAAAATTTTTTCAGGTAGTTACATTTGTGGGATTAGGTTCTTGATTTTTTCTGTGAATCGCCTTGAATATATTTACAACATATATTTTTTTTATAAAAATTGGTTTGTAGATTTTGAGAAAAAATATTTTCTCCAAAAATACTAGTGGTATTTTTATCTTTTTTCGTAGTGCAGCTACAAGTTGAAATTCAGGGTGAGTTTGGTACCCATCAGATGCAAATTTTGGCCAAAATTTGGAACGAATGTGCGTGGGGGCCGCTCACCCCTACTTAGCCGGCAATGACCTTTTGGCTTTTGAGAAAACATAAATAACTATAACATAAATATGAGGATTCAATTTAAGAGTGTTTGTAAAAGTGTGACATGTGATTTTATGCTTTTTGCACATGTCAAATATTTGTGAACGAGATTTTATGATAAAACTAAAATAACATCCAAAGGATGTCATTACTATGTAACACCAAAATCAAAGTTAAAATAACTTACATCACCAAAATGCAACAAAAAACATTAAATTAATCAACATCGTAACAATACTTCATTCAATATTACAAAAATATATTTTAATATATTCTATTCAATTCAATTCAATTCAATTAATTATCCCTTGTACAACTTTTAGTGTTACCATATCTGCAGTGTTTGAATATTGGTACAGAGTTTGGAAGAAGTGCAAGACTGGTGTAGGGAAATGATGGTGTCAAACATCGTCTTGCTGAAAGAAACTGAGGCAACAAGTGTTCGTGTGCGCAGCTGGGATAAGGAGCGAGAGAGGTAAGAACCTTTATTTTTCTTGTGCAGTAAGCAGAACTATGATTGATATAGCATTCAATAGTTTTATGTTACAGTTTGCATGGGGAAAATGTAAGTAAATTTATTTCTTATCACAAATTGTTAATTGCATACTTGACTGGCTCTATCAATACTGATAAAGTGATAAAAAATGTTTTCTTACCAATTTCATGTAAGAGTTCAAGCTTTGCTTTTTGTCTATCTAAAATTATTTAAAGATCTGGTACAATTAGGTGGTCTTCAGACATGAGGACATGACCCTACCTGATTCTGAAATAGTATTGTACGTGATGTCACTCTACATGTCGAGATGCCAACTTTAATATTTGGGATCATCAGCAGACTGGCAGGGTGTGTGGATTCCATTCACCATTGTTTTGTGATGCCATGAATTACATATGCCAAATCAAAGGTTTATCCAATGTACAAAGGTGCAGTAAACACTATTCAGGTTCATTGAAAATATATATTACATGAAATAAAACATAACAAGCAAAGTATGTTGCTAAAACATGCTCACCAACAAGCTTTGGGTGGCTGAAAATTTGTTTGAGAGCATAAAAAAAGAGGGTTTCATTCACATATTTTTCACTTTTTTATTCTTTAATTATGTTGTATTTAATTTTTTTTGAATTTATAGGTCTACCTATTAAAAATTGTTATTTATA
Source organism: Bacillus rossius redtenbacheri (assembly GCF_032445375.1). Lineage (NCBI taxonomy): Eukaryota > Metazoa > Arthropoda > Insecta > Phasmatodea > Bacillidae > Bacillus > Bacillus rossius. The sequence goes on from NC_086330.1 coordinate 49,401,541, forward strand.
AAATGTGCCACAATTAGTTAATGAAATCGCAATTTTACAAAAGCTTCTATTCACAAATAAAAATATGCAAGTATTTTGATGAGCCATGAAAATGTACGTAGACAGTGTTTACTTTATTTGCTAACTCAGGAACGTAACAAATTTTTGTGTAGTTTTCTTGAGTGATCTTGCCTACCATTATCATCTTTATTCTCAGCAATTGTGTTATGACGAGCAACAAAATGTGAGATATAGTAGCTTAATAATTTCAAAATAAAACTATGAATCTTAAAATATGTGAATAACATTGAGATATTTCCGATATTTTAATCAGTAGCTTATGTTTCAGTAATAAGCCAATAAACATGACTATGTATAGTAATAATTTTTTGGTTGGGTATGTAGTTTGGGAACTATTCTACTCAAGTATATATTTTTTAAAGTTCCGGCAGCTCGGAAACAATAATTAAATTGTTTATGCTTTCTTTTGTTGGAATATAAGTATAGGGCCTTTGTCGTTAGTACATAACTGTATATTGGGCATCTTAAATTTGCGTAGTTTAACCATCAAGCAAATTCCTTGAGTAACTAAATTTTGTTCCTTGAAAACCCGGAAATGAGTATGAATTTCAAAATGAAAGTTTGGTGGCCACCCTACACCACTTCACTCCCACATCATCTTATGTTGACTCTGTCTTGGGCGGGAAACACATTTATTTTTATTCATTCATTGAATTAAATATTGATGTTATGCATGTTGTAGTGTATGTAATGTTACTTTGATTACAATGCATGACCAATCCTCCTACTTTTGTATTTTCTTATTTGTTGTACACTTGTACCATAAACTGATGACACTTTCATTGTTCCTCTGTTACTGATATTAGTATGGTTTCACAGTTATTCTTTTTGTATTACCTGCATTTAATGTTCTTTCTTGTGCCATTTAAACTTTAAAGTACGTAAAACCTTCTTTGTTATAATCCAATGTAATGTTTGTTTTAATTTTTTTTTTCTCCTTCGGTATTCGCCATAATTTAATTGTACACACCAACCATAGCACACTGCTCATAGGGAATTGCTGAAAACTGTAATGTTACAGTAAGTGGTAATGTGCAGGTTCCAAGAGAAGCGAGTGGCCACTGCAGATCTGGTGGACTTCCTGCAGCGCACTCTGGAGGTGGGCGACGTGTCTCTGTCCCTCACTCGCTCCGACAGCAAGACCAGCACGAACTGCGAGCCTGCCCCCACTCAGTCGGTTAACGTCAATTTTGTGTTGGACGAACGAATCAACGCCGTCCAGCGGCGCAGAGTGGAAAATCAGGTTGGTATCTTGTACTAATAAATTTAATCTTTTACAAGATGGTAAATTATCACCTTTATTATTATTTTATATATTTATTGATGATATTGTAAAAGTTCTAAACCACTTGTCATGGTGTTCAAGAATTAGAAAATCAAAACACTTGTCAATAGCAATTTAGTCAAAGATTTGGGCCTCACACGTGACACAAAAAAACTTTTCAATCATCACATTGAATCCATTATAATTGTTAAAAGAAAACTTGCCCTCATTAAATACATTACTTATTATGCCTCTAATATAGATTCAATAATATGTTTGTATATTTCCTTGGTGAGATCTAAATTAGAATACAGTTCCATTATCTGGAACAATCTAAATAAATCTAACAATGACAAAATAGATAAAATGCAAACTATATAAATGAATATCAAATTAGTTATCAAGTTATCAAATTTTTTTCTAATTTATTGTAAAACATTTAATTGTTATATACATCTTTTGTCTTAAATAATTTTTATAGGGGTGGAATAAACAGGGGTTAAATGACAAAAAATTCCTAACTTGCTTATTAGGTACACTATCAGATCTGTTTAAATTGTTTGTAAATCTTATAATTTTTATCTAAAACTTTTGTCTGTAGCAAGTTTTGATAAAACAAACCATTATTGCAAGGGTTAAAAAAAACTGGGTTTGGAATAGGAAAATAAATAAAACTTCCCTACCTTGTACACTACCAAATCTATTCTTATTTTTGTTTAACTTTATAATTTATTGTATAAATCCTAAACTTCATCTTAAACTTTGGCTGAAATAGTTTTTGATGAAATGAATTATCACCATAAAAATAGGGTTTGAAATTTTAAAAAATTTGAAATTCCTTAGTATGAAATTCATTCAAAATTATTTTAAACCATCTTAATACAGTGAAACCTCGTTTATTCGTTCCCGCATTGTAGAATTTCCCGGTTTTATTGTTCAATGTCCGTGGTCCCGAAAAAATCCCGCAATAACAATGTTAAAAAAATCCAGTTTCCATCGTTTACGAATATTTTTTAACCCGGTTTAACGGGTTGAACTTTATAGGCTTTTTACCGATTTCACATTCAAATTCCCAAGAAATATTCCAGTTTACGCGTGTCTACACGACACGCAATACCAATATTTACATATGGCGGCCATTACTAAAAGAAAACGAATAAAGTGAGCATGACGCTGTTGCTAACAGGTTCACCAACTTCGATAAAACAACAGACGAAAGCTAACGCTCGCACGATAGTTCTTGCTTTGTGCGATAATCGACACAACAATATAACCGTGGTCGATATACTGTACATACTAGCCCAACGTAAACACGTTTCTATTTAGCGACAGTGAAATCCTGCGAGAAACATAGACGAAATTGTTCATCCTAGCGTTTCCGTGGCCGGCCGTATATGCGCGAGATTTTCTTTGTTTACGGTAAATTAGCTTTACGCATTTAACTCTAATGCACGTGTGAAATTTGTAAAGGTTCATTGATATGTATCGGCCTACAAAAGAGGTTAAAACCATTAAAGAGCGTTTAGAAATTATAAATGCAGTTGAAAAAAATCCAGGCGAAAAACGGGTTGATTTGGCAAAGCGCTATGGTATTCCTCCATCGACTCTTAATTCTATCTTCGCTAGAAGAAATGAGATTCGGAAACAAGCAAGTCAGTTCGGCCAGTCTTCAAAAGAACGGAAAATGGCAAGACAGTCGAAATACAGTGAGCTTGAGAAAGTTTTGTTTTCTTGGTTCCAGCAAGTTCGGGCATCAAACATCCCAGTGGATGGCACATTTTGTTCATTTAAAAAAATTAAGGAAGTAGTGAAATCCCTTATTTACGTTACCGTTATTTACATTTTCCCGTTATTTGCACTATATTCTTCAGGTCCCGTTTGGTTCCCATTTAATCCAATACAATACTTTCACGCGAATTACGTCTCAAAAATCTAATCCATCCCGCTATTTACATCACGTAACAACGATAGTAGGCCTAAAAACATTGTGAAAAACGTAACTTTTATAGTCGGCAGTGAACATTTTAAATCGCAAAATAAACTTATTTTATAACATGAAAAGTTGCTTTTATTTCTAAACATATAATAATTTAAGCCTAGGCGTGTAAAAGTCCGAGTAATTATAGCAGGAGGCAATCTAAAATGTACTCGGGAAAAACGTAAACTCACGAATGTATAAACGTTCTGTTACTATATTTATGTCACAACTTAGCCGAAATACTGGTACGAGACAAACTTCACAAGATAAAATGAGCGGAGTCTTGGTAATTGTTTTAGACGTATTTTATAATTTCGGAAGTATTGTACAGTTGACGCATATTTTTTAAACTAACCATTTATATCTGGGGATCGTAAATAATTAATTATTGGTATCAAGAAATCAAGGTGAACGTAAACTTGAACACGTCACGGCAGCGAGAAAACTGGTGCGTATACCAATAAACTGGTATTAGAACTGGACAAAACTGGTACACGGGAGGTGGAGCTTATATTTTTTTCCGCTAAGCTCGCATCTATTGGCTGGCTGCTGATGGAACGTCACGAGTCTGGGCGGAGCGTTGAGTGAGTTATACTGCGCATGTGCAGCTCAGACAACAGAGAGAGCCAGCCGGCGGCTACGCCGCGCCATAACAGCTGATTGAGTACGATGACCTTCCTCCGCGCACGGCGCGCTATTGACGGTAAATTTCCAATTTGCGGCCCTTTTATTTAAAAAATTTTTACTGTGGTGCAATGCGTATGTGTAATGTAGCCCGCATTTGTTATGAACGCTGCAGGATGCGACTGTATTTTAATTAACTTTAACGTATTTCTTTTCCCTTTATTTACACTTTCCCGCTTTTTACACTTTTTTACTTTGTCCCCATGAAAAGTGCAAATAAGGGGTTTTGCTGTATAATTTTCCAATATTGATAGTGTATATACAGTGTGCTGCTGGTGTCAGTTTATGGAAATACCTAACTGATTCACTGAAAGTTTTTGCAATAATAGTACATACATTGTGCATTTGGTAACTTTAGAGTGTGTTCCCACATTGTAGGATTTCCTGGATTATCCGTTTTTTACTCATGGTCCATTGGAAAACGGATAATCAGGGTTTCACTGTATTATCTTAAATTTTGGTCCAAAGTAAATTTTTATTATATGACCACATTATTAGTGCAAGGGATGACAAATAGTGTTTAAAGGTTAGAACAATTAAATAATGATTTTTTTTTTGGAATATATGTAATTCATTCTAAGTTATTCATTGAGTTAAAAATAGTCTTAATATTTTTGCTGCATGGAAAATGAGTAAATATTTAATTGATCATTTTGTAATATTGGAAAACAAATATGTTATATACATTAGTTCTTAAAATTTTCCAGATGTTTATAGAAGTATCCAAAATATTTCCAGAATTAATAGGTACTTTGAAATCTACCTATGCTTGTAAGTTTATTTATTTATTTATTTATTTATTAAATTTGTGACATGCACACCAACAGCCGAAGCTTTGGAGGTGTGCACAGAACAAGTAATAAAAACACGACACATACAAACGAATAAATACAACATAAACAGGATAATAAAAGACGACACATACAAGCGAATAAATACAACATACACAGGATAATAAAAGATGACACAATAACAAACAAAACAAAACAAAACAGCAACAGAGATAATCTTAACTAAATGATCTAGAATGGGAAGAATAAACAGGATTATAAAATTACTCAAAATATTAGGGTAATCATAAAAATTAAAATTTAAAGTTTTTAATAAAATTTTCATATTTATTGAAATTTGAGATAAGTCTGTAAATTAAATCATTATTATTGTGTAAGGAACATAATAGGGATCGAAGGCGGCTTTTGAACTGCGGGACTCGAATACCAGAGTTATCAAGTAAGTATAAGCAATTAATTTTTGAACTATAGCACTTAAACACAAACAGGGCATCCAGATGGATGCGACGATTTGAAAGAGATTCTAATTTGGGTAATTGATGGTGTCTAGAACTAATTATTTTGAAAAATTTATTTTGTATGGATTCAATTTTGTCACTATCGGTGGTGTTAATACTGTTCCAGATAACTGAGCAATATTCGAGTTTACTTCTGACTAAGGACAAATAAAGAGTAAGAATGGATTCAATATTAGATGCATAGTAAGTTATATAATTTATTAAATATAAGGTTCTACGGGAAAAGGATACTAAAGAATTAACATGTTGATGAAAAAATAGTTTGGAGTCAAGAATAACACCAAGATCTTTTATACTAAGAGATTTGGAAATTTTTGAGTTGTCAAGAAAATAATCATATTTAACTGGATGAATTTTCCTTGTGAAAGAAATAATTTTTGTTTTATCTTTGTTAAGTGAAACTAAATTCATTTTACACCAATTATCAATTTCAGTAATATCAGATTGAAGAAGCAGACAGTCATTTAAGGAGGAAATTTCTCTGGATATTTTAAGATCGTCAGCAAACAGAAAACCAGTAGTATGATGAAGAACTTTAAAAATATCATTGATATAAATATTGAATAGTAAGGGAGATAAAGTACCCCCTTGAGGCACACCAGAAGTAGCATGATATAAAGTAGAAGTTTTTTTATTAAGTGAAACAAAGAAACATCTATCTTTAAGGTAACTAGTAAACCAGGTTATATAATTATTACAGAGACCGAAGTTAGAAAGCTTAGCTAGTAAAATGGAGTGATTGACAGTATCAAAGGCTTTAGCCAGATCAAAATAACATGCATCAACCTGCCCCCTTGTTGTAACTTTATTGTATATAGGATTAATAAATGAGAGAAGATTAGTAGAAGTTGTCATACTATTTCTAAAGCCATGCTGATTAGGAGCTAATCTGTTGTTTATTGGGAAGTTAATATGTTTAAATATTATTTTTTCAAAGATTTTAGTAAAGCCATTTAATAATGATATAGGCCTATAATTAAATACACTGAGTTTACTACCCTTTTTATGTATGGGAATAACCTTAGCTATTTTCCATTTAGTGGGAAATACTTGTGATTTTAGACTTGTATTAAATAGATGCAACAATAGAGGCATTAGAATAAAAGAGCAGCCTTTAATTATGAAATTTGGTATACCGTCAGGACCAGTAGACATAGTTGGTTTTAATGATTTAATTCCCCATAAGACCTGGCTTTCTGATAAGAATGATACAGGAATTGAATCGTGAATAATATCGGGATCAATGATACGAGGGTGGTTGGTGGATGGTACATATACACTAGCAAAGTACTTAGCAAAGACATTAGAAAGAATACCTGGATCATTACAGATATCACCATTGACATTAAGAGAATGAGATTCACTATAACCATTTTTCATAACATTGACATATCTCCAGAATTTTTTAGGGTTATTCTTAACCTTATTATTGATACTACGATTCCAATTAGTTTTATCACGCTTAATAAGATTTTTAACTAGTGCTCTATATTTAGAGAAAAGAAGGTAATACTGAGTATTATTGTTTCTTTTATAGAGTTTATGAAAGTGTTTTTTAGATTTTAAGGCATGAATTAAATCACCAGAGAACCAATAAGGATGTTTAGAGGCCTTACGTGTGGATAATGGAATGTGAGTATTGATTTTATCACAGATAAAAGATGTAAGTTGATCTACAAGAGCATCTACATCAGTGGTGTTATAATATTCATCCCAATTGTGGGTTTTTAGAGAGTTATATAGGCTTAAGTAATCACCAGCTTTGTAGTTTCTGAAAATAGAATCTGGAGTAAAATTGTGTGAGGTCGCCTCAATATGTAGTTTAATAAGTAGGGTAGGATGATAGATATCCTCTTTGACCAGAGATTCAACAGCTTTTTCAACCACACAATGGGATAGATTAGAAAGACAAAGATCTAGAAGATTATTGGAAGATTGTATTAGGTTGTGCTGAATTAAATCCAAATTAGATATGAAATCAAGTAGGCACTGAGCCTTGGATCTGACATGTGCACGGGCAATATTGAAATAGTGATTACCTTTCCAATCTATCCCAGGTACATTGAAGTCACCTAAGATAATCACATTATCATGAGAATTAACGAGTTTTTGTTCAAGAGCTTCAAAATACAATGTGAATAGATTAGGTGATGTAGTTGGAGGAAGATAAATATTACCCAATGTTAAGTACTTATTAAAAGCAATTTTAATATTAATCCATACGGCTTCTACTCCACGATAGTCATATAATTGAATTAGCTGAACAGAAGGGAATTTATGTTTATTCACTGCGATCAACACTCCGCCACCACGTTCCATTGATGAGAGTAGCGGATCCCTATCAGTTCTAAAAATAGAATAATTATCGGTGAAATAATGAGCATTGATACATCTTTCGTTGAACCAAGTTTCTGTTAGACAGATTATGTCATACTGAGTATTAATAAGATTATCAAAGAATTCAACTGATTTTGTTCTAAGTCCTCTAACATTCTGATATGCAATTTCCCATTCATTAAGATTGGGCATTCACTGGAAAGTGGGTAGGAAGCACTCCTCCAGGCCCTGGCATAGAAGTTGCTGGCGTAAAAGGTGACGATGTACTGCAGGAACTTGGAGGTAATTGGGTAGAATTGCCGAGAGCTTCAGGAGATGAATTAGTACTAACAATTTGGTCTTGATGCAGTTTTCCAAAGAAAGGACTGATTAAACAGCCACTGGGCCAAAAAACAATATTATTAATTCTACTAAAATCTTCTTCCAGAACAGATACATGGAAGGAGGCGTAAGAATTATGCTTTGTCCGGAGCTTGGCCACTTTGACTTGCTTGAGATTTAGTTCGTTGGAAATATAATCTACGACTTCTTGTTCCGTGACAGACGGCTCAAAACGCGTGACAAAGAGAGCTTTTGTTTTTTTGTAAATAGGTTTAGCAATTGTTCTTAATGTTGAAACATTCCTGATGCCAATTTGCAAGGGATTTTTCTTACGATCCGTGTTAGATGATTTTCTATCGGAGTTTTCATTATTCGTGGACTTGCGTGAATGTTGTACTACGGTAAAGCCGTCTTCGTCGACGGGCTGTTTACCGTTTTTCCTGATGACGTCGTTGGAGACACGCTGAGTTGTAAGTGGGTCACTGGTGGGCGCGCTGTTGCCAGATACACCGGATGACTCGACACAAACAGGTTTCTTGTTTGAGGAGACTTTTTTTACTACTTGACTGTATGAATTAACAGAATCAGTCTTAGAAGATAAGATCTGTTTGATCTGTTGCAGTTCATTTTTTATCTCTGCAGTTTCACTAAGAGAGTCGATAAGAAGGGTTTTTAACACCATATTCTCGCTTTTTAACTCGTCAAATTTCATACTGAGGGATTTCACGGCCGAGATTAAGTCTTCCATGGTGGGATCCAGAAGTTTTACCGTCCAAGCTTCACTAGATGATTTTTGCTTCGATGAACTTTCACTTGCTTTTTCAGATATTCCCGGCGAATTAGAAATCACTTTTTTAGTAGGCGATCTGAACATTTTAGTAACCGTGTCAGGAACTAATTCAATGATCGTATCATTATTATCGGGTAATGAAAACCCATGAAAGTCGGAAAGATTAAGCAGCGATGAATCAATTATGAGTGGAACTCGAACTTAACGATGGTGAAGAAATAATAGCACATTGAAGCCGGGGAGCGCGCGCGCACGTCCGTCGGCTATGAACGCTCAGCCGTCACAAGTTGTGCCGAAAGGAATTTTTTCTATACTAGTTAAATTTTTACAGTGCTCTCAAATTCTCTTATTAGAGGTAATGTTTATAGTGCTTGTTTGTAGGTGATATCCCAGCTAACAAGCACACTGCAGAGACTGTCGTCCCGTGTGCGAGTTGAAGTGCTGGTTCTGTCAGTTGATTCTGTCGTCATCAAGACTCTTGTCTCTCACCTGGATCTTGATGCTGATACAACTGACTTCCAAAAGAGCATTGGCCTTATCATCGAGAGGTATATTGGAAATGATACGGCTTTAGTAGTTTGTTTTTGCATGTACTGGTTGTAGGTTAGAATAACAAAAGATACAGTGTTTTATTGCATAATCGTAGCACATTTTATACTAAAATAAAGTTTGAATAGTAGGGGTGCGACGTTTATGTGAGAAAAAAAAATTTGTTAGGTAAAGATATTCATAATAACAAAACCCATTCATGGAAAGTATGTTCATTTAATAAGTGAAGTATATAAGAGCACACCAAACAGTTTAAATTAATAGTCATGCAACAAAAACCTTTCTTCAACTTTAAATAGAAAAAACAAAATCTGCGATCCGAATGCGAGCCTGAAGGAACGCATATCTATGGTCGTAGTGCACACCACAAGTGTGTGCGGGGCATCAAATATAGTTAACTCGGCAGTTGACAGAGAGTGTGTGTTGCATGCAATCGGCAAGATATCGATATTCGACTAGGTGTGCGCTCTATACGAGAAGCAATATAACCTATGCGATAAAAGAGGGTAGTTTGACAAAGGATTTTCAGCTTAAAGCTAAGTAGCTACATGGCACACGTGAATATGCAGGGTGTCTATAGACTGCAAAAATAATGAAAAAGTAACAAAATTATCAGCATGTTCCTGAAAGCATCCCAAAACAAACAAGATGCTAGAAGTCATGTTACTTTACTTTCCAGTAGCCTTTTACAGACTTGCATTTTGTTTTTTGATGCCTCACATCAGTTTATAGTTATTTGTTAAATAATATAAATATTAGGAGACAGTTCACTTTAATCATGCAGAAATTTTGTCAAAAGGTTTTAGTTTTCTAACATAAAAATCTAGGAATGTTCTTGTTAATAGTAGATCTATTTTTGATATTATTGATACATATGTAGTATACCGAGTCAGCACCAAAAGCAAAGTTAATAACATTTATTTTGGATTTACGTTGTGACGAGGTCATTCGGAGTAAACTCATACAACACAAGTTAACCTGAATCATGCTGGATGGATTGAAACTCAAATCTGAGTTATATTGAATGTGAGTCCAATGTTTTACCATTGGGCCACCTCTCGCTTTGTTCAGAAGCCAAGCACGTACCAACTCAAAAGTCACTACATCTTGAGTTGTTAAAGGATGTGCAGTCACCAGGTGATACTTCAACAAAGTAGCAGTACGAAGCCATATCTACCTGGCATCTCATATAGAATTTAAGAAAAAACTCAAGGACTTTACAAAAATACAACAAAATCCATGCCAGCTTCATCAATCACAGGTTTCCTATATTTCTAAATAACTAGGTAAGACTTGGCTATATTATTATAGACATCTGGTTTTACCATCATACGTAAAAAAATCCAGAAAGCTATAGCTATTAAAAAATTCATAATATAGTTTGTTTTCATTTTATAAATGAAATAATGGTAGTAATAATATGTCTTTTGGTTAACAAAGCTGAAGCAGACACATTTTGTGAAATATTTGTAGTTATTTTTAATGAGTACTTTATGCTGAAGTAGAAATTTGCATGGAATTTTATTTATCATTTCAAATGCATGGTCTCTTATTTTTACTGCTTCTATTTGTATATTATTTTTGTTTTTTAGGCATCCTCGGCATAAAAAGTACCTATCTCGGGTTTGTGACGAGATCCAAGACTTGTGCTGTCAGAAGGCTCGCCCTGTTTTGGTTTTGTACAGTCGAGAAGACAACATTTTCAAGATTATTTTATGATATCAAAAATATTGGCTATAAATGGTCCAGTATTTTAAACACTGCAGGTAAGCTCGCACATGATACAATTGAAATTTCAACACCATACTCATTATTTCAGTAGAACTATATTATTTGTTATGATTCTTGGGAAGTCAAAACCCACATTTACTCAAATCATGAGAGATTTGGTGGCAACATTTTTGGGTTTCCACAGTCTGTCTTCCGTAGCCTCTGCATGATGCCTGTCAAAATATATTGACCCTTGTTCATCCCTCACCCAATCCTGAAGCTCTAGATACAGTAGAACCCCGATTATCCGTGTTAATGAAAGGGACGAGTGAGTCGGATAATCGAAAATCACGGTTAGCAGAGTCATGCTTGTCTCAGCCATCTGTGGACATTGGGAGATTAAGATATTACATATACATAAATATACACATGCTTTGTGTGCGTGTGCGTTGTTGACATAGAAGCGGGCTGCTTAGTGCTGGACAGCAGTGGTTTTTAAGTCTTTCGTGTGCGGAGACGTGGGATCGCGAGTCGTTTTTGTACCGAGGTGTGTGGCTAGCCGCCCGGCCAGTCCGAGGGCCCAAGACAGCTGATAGCTGTCAAGGTCACACATTCTTTTCATCGCTCGTAAGCAACGCTATCACGCTTCGCTCATTGCTCTGTTGTCAGTAGAGGTGTAAAGTAACGAAAAAAAGCGTACCCATATTTATTCGTTACTATAACAATTAGTTCTCGTTACTATTGTATCGTTACGTTACTCGTTACTTCTGATACCGCATAACATGCTATGTTATGTTACAGCAACGAATCGAGTCGTATGGCGTACGCGTACTGTATGACGTCTCGGAAATAATTAATCGAATATAAACAATTGACAATATTTGATAATTAACTATTTTTGTTAACCAAGAAACAATTAAATCTCATTAGAGTGGCTTTATTACGTATATTATCTCTGTTAAGATAAGAACAAAAAAAACGTGAAAATAAGCGACAAAAAAACATACATATTTCTAATTTGTAAAAAATACTTTCTTACGTTGTTTCTGTTCCAATCTCAAACTTTGTCTACACACACAATACCTTTAATAAACAGTAAAAAACTTGGACGACGAATTTCCAAATTATACTTTACTTAATAAACAAACATCGGTTCTTTGTAACGTACGTTTTTAAATTCATCGAATAAGCGCGCGCATGCGTAAAACATACGAAAAATGCGAGTAACGAAAGGCATTCGTGTGTAACGATTCATTACTCAGTACTATATGGCGCACCCGTTACTCAGTACCGAATACATACGGTTTGCTACAGCTCTAGTTGTCAGTAACACCATCGGGCTGGTTATTGTTTTACAGAATGACTGCCTTTAAAATTCTTTTCGAAATAAGATTTTCCATACCAGTGCATTGAGACTTTATTTCATGGTTTTGAAACGGTGTCTCTGTCTCGTATAATTCACGGTGTTTTTATCCCTCTTTATTTATATGAATTTTAAATTTTAGATTTTTTTATTTTTTAGCTTGCTGAACGTGGACTTGGTGCAAAAACGGCCTATTATGACATAGGGTTGCAGATGGGTCGGAAATCTTATAATGACCACCTCTCTATTACGACCCTAATCTCGGGAACCGTGAGGGGTCGTTATATCTATTCTCCGTTCACTCTTAGCTGAGTTTTGAAATAAACAAACACCGTCGTATCACTGGACCATGTCAGCAAGTGATAGGCTGAATTTATCTTGCGTGCCAAGCACTAGTTGCAACCCACACACTTCAGTACAGTCGGTGCTAATAAAATAACGGAGAAGTAAGCTTGATGGACATAAATCGCGGTTAATCCGCGAATCGGATGATTGAGTTGCGGATAATCGGGGTTCTACTGTACTTATTTTTAGTGGTGCACCGATATGACTTTACCGATTACCGATTTGATTACCGATTATAATGAACCAATTTTTTAAATTGTAATAATGCACACAAAATTTTTTATTCCCATGTGAATTTAATAACAAGATTAGGTAAAATTGAGAATACAGTTATAATAACAGTATAAAAATAAAAATATATAAAATACACTATTAAGTCATTGCAAAGTGTAAATTAAATTAACTTCTATTTATATTTGTTATTGTAAACAACTTGAACTACAGTCTAATAATTGTAATTTACAATGGGTAAGTTTTTGTTGCGAAAAACTAGCATTATTATCGACTATCACATAAGGTTGCATGTCTTCACAAATCAATTCAGCTATAAACTGTGTCAGTTCTAATGCTCTTGGGTCATTCACATCATACAGTATTTTCTTTTCCATGATATTTGTTATTTTTGTTTGAGCCAATTTCATTACTTTTCTTGGAACCCCATCTGTATCACAATCATCTGTGGTTACAATAACACACTTCTCCACTAATTTATCAGGATGCATTCGCTTGATGTGGTTCCATAGGTTAATAGTAGTAGTATATTCCTGCTGATTGGTCAGTCCACTACCACCACCACGAGAAATTACCGTTAAACATGTTGCTTTATTTTGTTCACTTGAGTTTATAGAAAAATGTTTCCACCCTTCACTTTTTTTCTCTCTACTCGCCATCTCAATATAATTATATAAAAATGACACAAAACCAATTCTAGCATATGTGATTTTATTTATGTTGACTGAATATATAAAATTATAAATACTTTTTCACTTTTCACGTCACATACAAATAACAAAACAACTAATAATGTTACCAAAGACAACCATAACGAGTAGGTAAAACGCAGTGATAAACTCTAGAAAGTATCGGGACCGCAATTTTGAACCGCTACTAGGACTCGAAAAGATAAATTGTCATAGAATCCACTGCAACTGCTTGTGGTATTTTGATTGCGTGCCATCTATGTTACGTATCTGGCTGTAGGTAATGTACAAGGCCACTAAACAAAAGACAGAACAAAAGATGAAACGTAAATAAACGTGTTGGAAAAAAGTTTTTTTTTATTGTTCGAGGCAATGAGATTTATTAAACTTAACGAAATATCTGTAATCAAGATCTGACGGAGTTGGATGAATTTTGTAATATTACCGTATTTCGTCCTAAAATGTGTAACAAAATATTACACTGTAAAAAAACCTACTTAATTACGCCGGGACGTAGATAATCGGCAAAGTAATCGTTAAGATAATCGCCGATCACGATTAATCGGAAAGTACCCATAATCGCCAATTACGATTAATCGGTATCCGCATCGGTGCACCACTACTTATTTTAAAAAGTAATATGATGCTTATCACAAACTGCTTACCTTTTTTCCACCATTAGAATGCTAAATGATGTGTTTCTCGTAAAGGGTACCAGCATCATCTTACCCCAAACTCGTATAGACTTACAGGCCAGAACAATTAGCATTTTCTAAATAAGTCTTTTTTCAGCTAAATTTGTTTAAAATCTCATTTATTTATAAAATGCAGTTTACAAAATTATACTTAAGTGATAAACTTTTTTTTTTTTACTTTTCAAAATTGTTGTAGCCTTTCAGTAACCTTACTACTCTTTTAGTTGTACTTTGCAGTTTTGTCTGGGACACATGCGCATGTATAATTAAATCACTCTAATTTATGTCTGTCAATGAAGACTTATCAGCACTTCAGTTAATAACAAACACAACATGTCCACCATCTTTCCCGCAGATTTCCTCTTCTCGTGGACGAAAGGTGTGCTATTGGCTAATTAGATAATAACAAAACAGGCTTCACTAGCTTGCATTTTGGTTTAGCGGGAGTAAAAAGTTAACCACAGCAGTACTATAGGTACTTGGCATTTTCCCAAATTCTTTGTGATGCAGCCAAGTTAATGCATCTCGGTTAACTTCAAGTATAATTTTTTGATCAAAATATCTCAGTTGTAGTGTGATGCTCCGTGAGCAGCGCACTTATCCTACATGTACGTGTGCTGTGTCTGCTATCCGCCCAAATGGCGCCGGAATGATGTGTCTGCAAGAAGGGCGAAGAGGGGAAAGTCTTAAAATAAACCATCCAGAGAGAAAGCAAGAGTGTGTGGCGGTGTTGATGGTTATTTCTTCCTCTCATCATTGTAAATGTTGCAGCAACTGACATCCTACACAATTATCTGTCTTGACTACATGACAGGTGTTTTTAATACAACTAATTTTTTATATACAATTGGCCAATGTGTGATTCGGGTTTGAAATGAAAAATGATAAGAGGAATGCTGTCTGTTTGGGCACCTTTAACAATACAATATATCAGAAAATCTATATTAATCTACAAATCAGATTATCTTGAATAATCAAGGTTTTTCTGTACTTTTGGGTTTGGTGGAGAAATGGACACGGCCAGATTTGATTATCATTAGTGATGGGTTGAATCTCAATTTTCTCGAATCCGAATCCGAATCCCAAAGAGTACCTTGAATATTTTATTTAGTTTAAGTTTGTCACATGCCCACTAACAGCTGAGGGCTTGGGCGGTGGGCATGACATATAAAGGACAAGAACAATGTGGTCACTGCAGTTACATGGACACTCCTTCCCCCTTCACCCGGGCACCAAGAGCAGGCAAGCACAACCTGAGGGGAAACCACAGCAGGTGGGGGCACCTGCAATTGGTCAACATACGTAAGGCGAGTGCACCACACAGCTGCAGTGACCAAAACAGATATAAAAGAATACAAATTAAAAAAAAAATTTAAGGATGCAATACAAGAGTTCTCTGAAACGTTTCTGACCTCAACATGAAGATGGCAGTACTCGTCAACAAAAATTGGGGAATGTGTTTGCTTGTGCTTTGGAACATACCCTCTGAAATTTCAGCCATTTTGGACACACATTTGTTTTTTAACAATTGTTTGTGTGAATTGATGCGCATGTTTTTGTGAAAATGGAAAATTGAGTATCAAACTGTCATTGAATATTTGTTTTTGAAGGGCAATAACTGTATACTAAATTTATGGAATGCTTTGTTATTAATAGAGAGTACACATTAATAGTGCTAAAAATAGTTTTTCTTATGACATAATTTATGTTTCATTGAATTATTCTTTTTTAACAAAAAAACCCAACAAACAGTAAACTAAAAAGTAGATAGAGACGTGACTCCGTCAGACGTCCTGCGTACACCCCACCTATACACATAACAATAAATAACCTATAACATTGGGGGGGGGGGGGGGGGGGGGGACTGTAGCTCTTGGGTAGGCATGGTACTCGTGATCAAGTCTTCTCCCTATACAGGAAGTGTAGGGTATTATTTATGTACTGAAAAGAGACTTGATTAGTTCATTCAAGCACAGATTTTATTTACTAGTCCAAATACGAGAAGCACAATAAACAAACTCTGAGAAATAATACAAAAAAAAGGTTAACAGGAGAATTCATAAATAATAATTTATCACGTAGATTCACGAATAAATAAATACATTAAATACACATTAAAGTGACGTCAGCCGGCAAACAATTATCACTACAACATGGCGGTTCTCTCGTCGTCGCAGCTCCGCGGAAGAATAGTATACTTCCCTGTTACCACTACCTGCATGCTTATAACCAGACGTCGATTTTTCCCGAAACCAAATAATAGATAATAGGGATGGAATAATACTACATTATTACTTAAAAGATTAAGACGA
Source organism: Bacillus rossius redtenbacheri (assembly GCF_032445375.1). Lineage (NCBI taxonomy): Eukaryota > Metazoa > Arthropoda > Insecta > Phasmatodea > Bacillidae > Bacillus > Bacillus rossius. The sequence continues at coordinate 49,418,178 of NC_086330.1, forward strand.
AGATCGTCCAAGAAATGGTCGTGGCGAACGAGCCATGGCCAACCACTTACCCTCTGACTTGAGGCGAAGCAAAGTTGTTTTCAAACCGACGTGGACCTGGCTTCCAGAGAGGTCCCCAGGCAAAAAGCCTCGGCCCCTCCCTGGAAGGAGGTTTTAACTACAAAACTGGGCCAAGCCGGGAAAAAAAAAAAAAAAAAAAACAACACGAACACCGGGAAAACTTATTCACAGGGCAACTCGCGGTCCCCTCCCTTCCCACAAGGAAAAATTGAAAAACAAATGAAGTCAGCTATTCCTTCTGCGCAGGCGCGAGCGAGTTTCCCCCTCTCCCTCTTGCGCTGCTCGATTGTTAATTTTCCGTCTACGTTTCCAAACTCGGACGCAAGATGGCATCACTAATCAGGACAGAGTCCTCGAAACGAGTACACAAAAAGCCTCGCGTGGCAGAACACACAGAACGACAAACAAGAGACTAGCGTAGCGCAGCGGGTTTTTCTGGAACGGCGTGTTGCAACCTCTCAGCAGGCCCTGGCCAGCGACCCACGAGAATTAGCAACCCACGCAGCCTCGCAAAAGCCCGCGGCGCTTGCAAACTTCTATCGCAGTAACCTATATTCCCATACCCGCGTGTCGAAATCAACCGGCCGAGCCTGGAAACGCGCACGTGCACCAACACGTTAACAAAAGTAAACTAAATTTAAGAAAAAAAAGTAATGAAATTTCCAGACCGCGACAATATATTAAAATGTATTGTAATTAAACATGGTATTCCAAATGAGATTTTTAATGTTAACAAGTTAAGCAGCATCAATATGGCAACAGTGGTCACATAGTGTGTACTGCAGTCTAAGCGTGAAACTTATTTTATGGAACTTAACTGCACATCATATATATGCAAATAGTACATTAGGCATAATGTTTAAGAGTCAAAAAGTTTCATTGCAGAATTATTGCAGGTTGATTTTAAGCCTGAGCAATAATTAGTCTAGCCAGTCTTCTGCTTTGTAAGTTTTGTGTGTTGTTAAATGTGAGTTATTGTTACCTAACTCCTTACTAAATACTTTATTTTCCAGGATGTAGCTGAATGGTGGACTGGTGGTGCCACAATATAAATGCATTAAATTATGAAGACTGGCAGTAATGTTTTGTTATTTTGTAATATTGTGTGTTAGAATCTGATTGTACCAAACAAAGAATTGCAGTTGAAAATTAAAGACTGATATATGTATGTTACTTTTGGTATTTTGTTCTGTGTACATTCACCATCATCACATTTATTCATAACTGAGGAAGGCAACTTTGTATCAAAAATTTTGTGGACCACTTAGTACAAATCAGTTAGGTACTGACTCTGTTCGTCAATTTTAGTCATGCTGTGGAGGGGATGGGAGTGTTTGGGATTGCCACTTGGTATAATTTGATTGCTAGCAAGGCTAGAGAGAGAGAGGTCCTTTGAAGAACATAGCATTAGGCTAGGGCCACACTTGCGTCCTGGTCGCCGCGACCAGGACGCGGTTATTTTACCTGGCCACGATCTGAGCGCTTGGCACAACTCGAGAGACTAGTTTGTGTCATGGCGCCACGTGATAAAGTACTTTTAGCAGTAGCAGTAGCAGTAGCGAAGTACCTGAATAAGAAACTTAGAAGTAGATAATACGGTGTTCACCCTATTAATAAGCAACGACATGTTGTCGGACAATTTCATACGTTCATATTTTGTATTATTGTAGTAGTAATTTTCCCTCTTAGTATAATTTCATATCACCTAAAATAAAGTTTTTCATACTTAAATTTTCTTAATGAGATAATACTGAATTTAATACAAGATTCGTAATGTGCAGTGTATGATATGCCATATTATTTCAATTTTATTCTTACCTTGTTCATTCTTTTCTTCGTTCGTCAATACATCCCACCTCTCCACTACTGCAACTGCAAGTTCTATCCAGATCTTGGAATTTACATCCCGGTTAGCATAGTCACGATGCTTCATATTCCACAGCGGGGTTCGCTCGTGAACTTCATTAATAAATAAATACGTATCAAACATTGCAGTAACAAGCAGTAGCACGGCGTGGCTCAGACTGATTGAAAACACTCCACTGTCCGCGCGACAGGCAGCGACCTGAGCGCCAATGTGGCCACCTTCATAAGAAATAAAGGCAAGCGTATTTGTCGCCGCGACCCGAAAACGCTCACTCGAGCGTTTTCCGACGTGTCGCCATGTCTGGCCAGCCTCATAAGAAAGTATGTAATGCATTAAAGCGACCTGGTCGCGGTGACCAGGTCGCAAGTGTGGCCCTAGCCTTACACGTCACATCTTTAAGGGTAGCCTGGAAAAAAAATAAGGTTTATCGCAGACCAAAAAAGCATTAGTGCTGGCTACCATATGAATAACCTAAAGCTAAACGTGTACAATTCACATGATTTTCTTTTCTGAATCACCAATCAGTGTACTTAATCGGATTTGATTTGATTTGGGTGATGAAAGGTGTAATTTGACATGGAAGCATAAGTATTTTTTGCTATAGGCACAAGAAAAATTAAATTAAAAAATTTTTATTTAAAAGAATATAAAAATATAAACACTATTTGAATAAATATACATTTCAAAATTAGTACAAACATAGTAACAAGGGTCCACTGTGCAGTTATCAGTTCTATAGCACACTTTCATATGGCGCTCAGAACTCCCACGACTCCATCCAGCGCAGACCATACATCGAGCTTTCGGGATCGGACGATGACGGCCCAGACATCCCGTAAGCCAATGGAGAGAACAAGTAGAAACTGCACAACAAATTTTACTACATTAGCGTGCAATTTATGCGCCAACATAAACCCTAGTCTCTCTCGTTTATGTTCTCGAAGTGAACTTGGTTAACAGCCATTTTTAGTGTCAAAATTACCGCAGTCCTCTCATCTTTCATCTTAACGTGCAAATTTGTTTTCCAATTTTCTAATCTCAAATGCTAAAATTGTCTTGTGTGTTGCATTGCATTTTATGCTGGAAAATATGGTATGCATAATTGTAACATAACTAAAAACTGAAAATTATTGTAAAAATAATTTTCTGATTTTAAATATCAGTCTAATAATTCATTATAATAGATGTTGAATGAAAATCGAACACTAATATCATTTTTACCAAAATTAAGGTAAAGCAAGCCTACCACAAAATTTAGTTTCTAAATTCAGTTTACAGCATTTTTAAATGCTGTAAGATTAAAACCTTAATTTACATTGTTTATTTTTTGTGGCTATTTTAAACATACAATGTAAACTAGTTAAATTAAGGTAAAAAACATTTCAGTTTTCCCCTTACCATACAAACTATTTGCTGGTATCACAGTAAAGTGAACTCAAGTTAAAAGTTTCTTTTCAATTCAGGCATTCTTAGTGTTTTCCTCATTTACAAAATTAAATGTTTAACCTACAACTGAAGTTATTACAAGTTTTAAACAAATGTAGTTTATATTATTATAAGGCTTGAAAGCAGGCCTGCAATACAACAGTGCATTCAGCTTTGGTGATTCCATTGATCATTTGTGAGCTGCTTTCACCATCTTAATGTAGCTGATCACCCTTTCCACACCATCATTGCCATGGGGAAGAATCAATATTGTTTTCACCAGTATTGAGAGCACTGGGAAAAACACTACACCATTTTTCTTATGTTGAGAGAGACTGAGCCAGTATGAATCCATTTGCTGTTTTGGTAAGGCTGCTCCAGGTTCCCTATTAATATTATAAATGTGAAAGTGTGTTTGTCTGTCTGTCCTTTCACGCAGCAATGGATCAACAGGTTTTTGGACCTGAGTGTGACATAGACGTATAATTATGAAATTCCATCCCTAAGGGAGTGAAAAAGGGGAAAATTCACTTTTATAATAAAAAAATCATAGGAGGTAGGTCACAGACACACAAACAGCGATTTTGTGTCATTCTCTATGTCCGTCACACAATAGTAAGGTCTGGTAACTTCCTATTCTTCTCCTTGGTGACGCTCATGGCTGCTAATAACAGTTTAGATTAGATCTTCATCAATAGATGGTGTTGTCTTGAATTTGTAACGCGCTATCGTTTGGTCGTTGTCACGTCTTGCCTACATATTTACCTGTCTTCCCAAAAAATGAAGCTGAATATTGGTGTCCCGGTTTTGCTGATGCGTAGCCTTGATGCACTGAGATTGTGCATTCAAAGGGACATTAAAATCAAAATTTTCCATTTTTCAAGTGTATGTCCTACAGACTTGGAACTCTGTAGTGATGTTTTTGTTTATTATGAGTAGTTTTGAACAGGCAACGCAGGGTACTCCAGCTAGTGTGAAATAAATTCATTAATTCTGTCCATATCATCTGGCTCAATTGCATTTGGAAACATTGTTGCAGGAATCATGAATCTTCATGTTCTTCATCACATCTGCAAGAGGCCATAAAGCTATTTAGTTCCTGTTTGATAGAATTTTCCTATATCCCAAAGAATTCTTTTGTTCTGTTCAATGACCAAATTTCAGGTTTCCAGGAAATATGTTTTGTGACCTACACAAATTTCTTCATCCGGCTGGTGGTTTTCACGCTTGAAATCTACTTTTGTGATACCACATGTCTGAATTATTGGAAACTTTACATAACTTGTTGCAAATTGCCTAAGCAGAACACACGTTTCAAGATAGAGTTTACGGATGTGTACGGTCTTTCTTGTTATGGTGTTCAATATTGAAAATCTTGGCAGAACATCTTAAGGAAGAAAAAGAAACGTTTAACCTTATCCGAGTGTAAAGTACTAACAATACGTATTGCATGTCAAACAAATGGCGGAAAATTCACATATACCTCTTCTATCATGCTTTACCTAATAAGTTTTTTGTTCTTTAGTATTTTATTGCAAGGTTATAAGATACAGTGGAATCCGTTTATAATGACATCGAAGGGAATTGACAAACACGTCATAATAAGCGGACGTCATACAAAGCGTTTTGTGAAGGAAAAAAAAACTGTTTTTAGGTGAATACTTATTTAAATTACTTATTATATTTAATAGAGAAACTTCTAACCTAAAAAAACACGTGTACAAACATAATACATATATGTACATATTTTTCATTTTTAAATTAAGAAATCTGTAATTTTTGTCTGCTTTTGTTTTTTTCATTTTATTGTAATAAGTCTCTAATACTATTGTGTATAGAAGACATCACCATGGTCAAATTACTATCATTTTCAATATTGCTATGAACAAATTGTGATAATAATTCTGCAGCCTTTAATGCCTCTTCTGCTGTAGGTAATGGTGCTTACTCGACTACCTCTTCCCTTTCCCCATCACTTTCGAGGTGTTCCCTAGCATTAATGTTCTGTACAATATTTTCATCGGTGGGTTCTTCGGATGTGAGAAGAGCACTATCGATGTCAACATAATCTTCCCACATTTCCGGTGCTGCTAAAGAATCTGAATTTAGGTTTCGTGACCACAAAGATAAAGGGATGTCATCTTATTCATCAAATTCATGTTTTGCTGTTTGAACAGGTAAACCATCGTGGTTTCCAATGAATCCAGTATGATTGAAACAGTTGTGAATGGTACTTTGTGACATTTTGTTCCAGGCATCATTAAACATCAGAATTACATCTAGCACCGTTATTTTCGTAGAAGAGTTGTTTTCATTAGCATCAAGACAATTAATCATTTTGAGCACAAGGTTTGATGTATTCGGTGGAAGGAAAGCAAGTGTTACAGACTTAAAATCAGTAACTTTTGGATGCGCCAGGCAATTATCAACAAGCAATAAATCTTTTTCTTCTTCTTCACCAAATCACGATCCCAATTTCAAAGCCATTTTTCAAAAAGCTCTGATGTCATCCAAGCTCTACGATTGTTAGCATAATCGACAGGTAACGATTGGTTTTTGTGACTTTCCCATAACGAGCAATTTCTTTTTCTCTGTACCACTCATATTTGCTGCTACCATGACAGTTATTCTGTCTTTCGACAACTTGCCTCCACTACAATTCTCACCTTTAAATTTCAAAGTTTTGTCCGGCATTAATTTGTAAAACAGTCCAGTTTCATCAGCACTAAAAATCTCATCATCAGAAAATTGTCTTCGTAGATTCGGCCACACAGACATCAACCAGTTTGTTGTTGAATTTTGATCAACAGATGAAGATTCACCGACAATTTTTCCCACCACAATGTTATATCAAACTTTAAAACGACTGATCCAGCTTGCAGAACAATAGTCGAGAATACCAAAACGCGTGGCAAAAATATTTGCCTTTACCTGTAGCATAGGGCCGCTGACAGGTATTCCCTTGTTTCTTGTGATTTTAAACCACTGAATTAATGCTTGATCAACATTTTCTTGTCGCGATTTTCGAAGCCTCTTCGGTTTCAAAACATTTGAATTGAACAATTACTTAATACGGTTCTTGTTTTTGAAAATCATTGAGATTGTCGAATGACCCACGCCAAATTCCTTTGTGAGAGAAGAGTTTGATTCTCCATTTTCTAATCTGCATATAATTGCACCTTTCTCTTCAATCGTAAATGCTTTACGGCGTTGAGATGACATTTTTTCCACAGGATATCACAAACAACAATGCGTGACCTTCAACTGTCAATTACTCACTGAGGTTCAAAACAAAAACGAGCCACGTGCCACGTCATCTGGAATTAACGAACATTGCTGAAGGTGTAAATAATAATTTCGGTCATTATAACCAGACATAATTTATAAAAAATGGGTCACAATAAGCAACATGTCACTGTAAGCAAAGTCATTATATCCGACTTGTTTACAAATAATTATATTGAAAACCAAATTTTGTTCTGTTATTACGTCATGGTAGACGGTTCGTCAATATAGGCGGAGTCATCACTGTAGTTGCCGCATCGACACCTGCGGTCACTTGTGAATGCTTAGTTTAGGCCAATCAGCAGTTAACGATTAAAAGCTGATTGAGACTTGGAAGTCACCGCTATGACAGTGTTTATTCCAGAGGCAAACAAACACCACAAAGGAAATCACTCTGGGTTACTACCCCTTACACGATTCACCAAGACGAAGTTGGCCTACATCTAATGTGCATAATTTAATTGTTGCCTGTGTGTGCAACTTTTCTAGCATGCAGTAAGGAAAAAAATCTTTAAAAAGAAAAAGTGGGTGCACGTTAATTAGTGTGTATTTTTACATCGCTTGCCTTTCCTGCTTTCCCTTTTTGAACCTTCCTGAGAAAAAGAAACAAAAGAATTTTTCATAGCATATTTTCTTGTGTTTGCTTCGTCTAAAGTTATGGCATCAGGGGTGCTTGCGCACAAAAATCTTTCCTACAAGTCAAAGTGAATGTGCAAAATAATTTCCAATTTTTAGTACTTAAAGGCTTACCTTACCTTTCTTATATTCCAGACAATTAAGATGATTGACAATTCCACAGTTACTCTCTGAATGAAACTGTTCAAGGCTAGTCATGCAGGAAGTAAGTGTACCTGTAGAAAATGATGGAAGAGAAGACGCCCAGAAGCCAGTGGTACACGGTGTGAGCCAGTCCAGCCGGCAGCAGCTGCGGTAGACTCTCCAGAGTGTAGCTGAGCACAACACCTGCACACAAGTATGCCTCACAGCGAAATGAGCATACCTACTTACCTTCCCCAAATAAGAATGGTGCAAAAATTTCATGTAAATATATAGAAGCAGTGTGAAAATTCAAAAAAAAAATTAATGTTGGTTCTAAAATTCAGTACCACATGTTATTTTCCTCCCCCTTTAAATTTGTTTTCTGGGGACAGAGGCCGAAAAATTAACACCTTCTCAGAACACCATTCTTTTAAAATTTACACTTTAAATGCTTTTCTTTTTCACCTAATTAGTTTGAAATGTCATTCATTAAAAATATTCTCTATAAAATGCCATATAACTGCTACACATTTTTTTTATAGTTTTCAAAATTGTACAATATATATATTTTCATACTTACATTCTCTCAAACAAATAATTGGTAAATGGTTGGCTAATAAGATGAAAACAAAGCAAGCTGTACACTGTTGAATTTTGCCCTGTATCTCTCCTCAGTCGGTGCTAACTTCTTTGACGAAGGCATCAAGAAGCTTGTGTTACGATATGACAAATGTCTCGATCGTTTTGGCGATTATGTAGAAAAATAAGACCCTGCTGAACTTTTGCTAATAAAATTACGTACTATGTTATCTAATTTTTTTTTATGGACATCTATACAAATATTTCCCAATATTCACATGAGCGCTCTAATAGCACATGTGCTCTTTCTCAAAAAAATGTCATGTGTGCGTGTGTGTGTATAAAGTTAAATACAGTTAGAAATTGATAAATTGTGAAGGAAACGTTTTTGGCAATGTGAAGAAAGTGACAAGAGGTAAATAAAAAGTGTTGACAGTATAGAAAAGCTAAGTATCTATTGCTGAAGCCATCGTGCTACTAATTAATAGAGACCCTGAAAAATGGTGAAGCGCGAAATTCACGAAATAACGTGAAAATTTGATACTTTTAACGAATTTTGCAACTTTCTTTTGATTTTGACATAGTCACGAAATTCACGAATTTTCGCTCGAAGTTCACCCTTTTTCGCACGATATTCACGCTTTTTCGCACAAACTAATGTCCTTATGTCGCAAGTTCTAATTATTTACGCCATCATAAACACAGGCGTGAAATAAACATAGACTGAAAGACTATTGCTGTGATATTATCTTCATTTTGACACGTTACTGAAATCCACGTATTCTTATTACTCTGTTTACAAGCATAAAATATTGCCATCGCAAATGAAAACAAAATGTAACAAATGTCAACAATCAATATGTACGCACTACCAACATAACAAAATTGACTCCATAGTTTTCGTGTTTTGAATAATGGTTGTTTCTGCCGCAAGGTGCACTGGTGTCGATTTTTCTAACCTAATTTAATCGCATGGAGCTAAGATGGCAGTCATTTTTGCGTGCACATATCTATGAGTGTTTACAACTACCGTCCACATTTTGTAAGTTTTGTGATACAATTGAATTTGTGGCTAAGATGCCGAAAACTTCGACAATGTTTGATCGCGAAAGAGAGATGAAATCGGATGATTTTATATTTTTGATCAGCGGGACAAAATTATGATGTGCAAGTTCTGCAACGTGCAGGTTGATTGGACACGCAAAGACACGTGCAAAAAGCATGTGGCAAATGACACACACAAAACAAAACAAAAAAGACAAGACAATTATTTTGTCAAGCATTCTACCGTGTCTAAACAAATCTCAATAGGCCACAGCGTGAATAAAGCAAACAAGCTTGAAAGTGCAGAAAACAAGAATTTGTTTCTGATTTTGTTAATATGATGCTGTAAGTTAACATTCCTTTGGAAAAAGCTGATCATCCAGCTATGAGGGAATGGTGTAACACCCATGTTGAAGGTTAGCCTTATTTATTTAGAAATGTTTTCCCCCTCTAATAAAAGTTCATAAGCATATGTAGGCCTACAATATTATCGATTAACTTACCTTTAGGCCCAGCTTACCTTTACTTCAAATAAATATGCAAGTACCTCAGATTAACAAACACATAAATAGGATGGATTGCATTGTGAAATGGTGAGCACACCAAAAGATATTTTTGACTGATTGATTGATGGTTTGACTCTGTAATCCAGCAGTAATCTTGAAAAGGTTAGGTTAGGTTTGGCGAAGAATTGTTTTGAGTAAATTAGCCCATTAAAATTTTCACCGATAACCTTATAAATGCTACCTATTTATAAGTATATTGTAAGTTATGTATACATTTTAGGTGCAGGGGATTTGCCATCATCAGCCAACACACTTAGAGAAACTTATATCCCAAAAATTGGCCAGGCAAATAAGGAAGCAGTAAGGCTATGAGGGTTTTTTTACACAGCCAATGGCATAAGTTTTTCACAATTTATCGGGGTCTCTACTGATTGCTTATTTTTACACCAATTTTTTGCACCGCTTTTGTCATTTTTTTACACCGAAATGAGCCAGTTTTATTTACCATTTTCTGCGGTCCCTACTAATTAATTTTATGGAACAAAAATCTTTTATTAGTGAACAGGAACCTAAATAAAAATTTGTGTGAAAAAAAAAAAAACCAAACAGGCAAACAAAGCTGATGGATATATTTACAATGCTGCCTCTAATTCAGTTTTTAACTGCTGCATGTGTAGTAAAATCAACAATGTGTGGTAATAAATAACTTAAGTTCTGCAATACATATTTTTTAGCCAATTTGTTAATTTTTGACAATACAATTTTTATGTTTACCATTGCTTCTTTGTAAACCTGATACAGGTGTTTAGTTAGGAATACAAAAAAAATTTAGTTTTTTTTTTGTATGTCATATGTGGTTCTGAATCAGTATTACTGTATAGGGATGCTATTTGATACAACTAATATACCGATCTTTCTAGTAATTAGGGATGGGTCGGTACCGGTTCTTGGTTCTCAGCATTTTAACCGGCACCGAGAACCGCAGCTAAAATGTCGGTGCCGGTACCGGCAATGGCAATGTAGCAAAACCCTTTACGAAAATAGTCCTTCACAATAACTTAACTGCAGCATGAAATGGCTCAACTCACGTCCAATTCAAATATGAATTATTTTTTTGGACTTCGGTGGAATAATATTCATCTCTAACTATAAAATAAATAACACGTGAAAATATTTAAGGTTCTCGCCACATCTGTAAACAAAGTACGTTTTACAATCAAAACATAACAGTTGAAGGTGCCATAGATGTATATAGTTCATAGAGGTGTGCAACTCTATAACGTGCCTCAGCAGAGATGTGAGAACAGAAAGACGCCATGTTTGTTTCAATTTGTTTTTAAAAATAGGCAATTAATTGAGTCGTTGACACGTAAGTAAGGGTGACTGGCAGGGCCGCTGAGAGGATTTGTGGGCCCCTGGGCAGCTGGGGTAGTAGGCCCCCTTCCTTTTTATTACATACCACTACTACGTACACCATAAGTATATATGGTATCGTAAAATTGCATCCTTCATTTGAACATACATAACAAACAAGTTATGCAAAAAAAAAAAGAGAGCATTTGCATGTATTATCTCAGTGCACTTTTACATTGTTAATCCCATCAAAATACAAATAATAATTAATTTTGATGTATATATTGCTAAAAAATATCTTAAATGGTACTCAGAAATTGCATTATTATATGAGTGTTTAAAATACATAAGTTTTATTAATTTATTCTGAATATAAATATTATTAAAATAATTTAAAGTAATAATACATTTTATTACTTCGAAAACATCAAACACATTTAACCACGTTCATTACATTGAAAAATTTGTAATACATATTAATAAATTATACAAATTAATTTAATACCCTTAGTTCGATGCTAAATCATAAATGACATGAATTTTAAATAACAATGATATATATTTTACATCCTACTAAAACACAATTCAAATATCATATACTATATAAAAATGTCTAAATTTAATAACACTTCAAAATGTTTTACAACAGAATTGTCATTACTTCATATCGAATCACTACATTCTGAATAATCGTACACAGTAGTGTCTTATTAAAATTTTTAAACATATAATGCATTTAAAAGGATTATGCTACTCAATAATATTGATTTACAAACAATTAAATAGTTCAGAAGTAATCACAACAAATATGTTTTCCGTGCCTTTTTAAAAGCAAAATCGTTAATTGCATCGTCGTAGTTCAATGACCGAGCGAGATCAGGCTCTAAGGCAATCAAGGTGAGCCCACTAATCCTTTCCTGAGACATGGTTGAGCGATGTACATTTTTTATTTCCTTCATTTTGCTGAAGGACCTTTCGACTTCGGCAACTGTCACGGTAATTGTGCAGAACACTCGAACAGCGATACACACGTTTGGAAATAAACTATCCAATTTTAATCTCCGTAGTGTGCTTAAAAGCTGGATTGGTTCCAACTGGTTTGGACCAATATTTGAAACATGAATTGATATGAGATGTTTCATTTCATCAGATATCTCCATGATATCCAGCCAGGGCCCATCACCGCATTCTTTACTTCAGAAGGGGGAGTCTAAATGGCATTGACCCCACGTGGAGGGGTGTACGGGACCAAGCAAACCTATTGTTCTTGTACCTGGCGTTCCCATTTCTGCTACTACGCAAGTATTTTGGTGTGAACTGAATGTTACAAGTACTGCTCGGTTAGGTTATTGGTTATCGGCTGTAGTTTTAGGAAAACACAAAACAAAAAAAATATATATATATATATATATATATATATATATATATATATATATATATATATATATATATATATATATATATATATACATATATATATATATAATAGTACAAAATGTTTTAATAGCAGGGAAAAAATGTTTTTCCAGCCATTTATTTTCCACTTCCCAGCCGGACGCCCGGGCCCCTGAGGCTACCGGGCCCCTAAGGCTACCGGGCCCCTGGGCATTTGCCCCTTTTGCCCCCCCCCCCCTCTCGGCGGTCCTGGTGACTGGTGTATTGCAAATTCCACAGAATATTTGTTTAATAGAATTAATGATTGATTAAAAATTTTCCGTAATAATTTTCGGCATTATAAAATTTTATGCATTTTTTTGTGCATTGCTTTGGAATGTAAGTTCACTGCATCTGCAGCCATCTAGTGTAATGGCTAGTAACTTTCTCTTTTAGACAAACAGGATTTTTTTGAAGGGAGAATTTACAAAATGCTTGTTGACACTTGTAAAGTATAATTATTCTGGCCAAATAGAGCAAATTGTGTAAGAAATGGCATCAGAAGTGTGGCAGTAATTTACTGTTGACTGTGCAAACAAACTGAATTCAATGTAGGCAATAAGTTTGATAGACAATTTAATATTTTAATTCTTTGAAAGTTCACCATCATTGTATTTATTTCCATTATTGTAACATTTTCTTTTTATTCCTATGTTTTAAAGGAGGGTGTATGTAGATTTCTTGAAGTAATTACTAGATTAATATAGTAAATTTTAGTTTTATTAAGGTTGGTGTGTTTACTGTAGCTTGAAAACTATACTAAACCTTTTAATTTGCTTTGATAGCCTCTTTAAAGACTGAATCATTATGCCAATGCATTTCTTTGTAAGCATACAATAAAAAACATTGAGGACAGAACAATACAAAAAAATAATTATTTTCAGTGTTATAAACAGTAAATTGTTGAAGATTAAGTCTGGACACATGCTTTTTAGTGCTTTTTTGTAGCCAAAACAATAAATAGTTTATTACTTAAAACACCTCATAAATAATGTGTGAATAATATTTATTTTATTTTTTTAAGTCAGAACCGAGAACCGAGAACCGAGAACCGATTTTTAAGAACCGGTACCTAACCGAGAACCGGGAAAAAACAGGAATTGACCCATCACGACTAGTAATACAGTTTATTTTATGCTTAGTGACAAATTGCCAAATTGTTAACATTGTCTTGGAGAGTTTATGTTCGTTCACATGTTCTATAATCTGTAATTTTCTGTTATTTGGACTGGGCTAGGTCCCGATGAGTCCAGATAAAAGATACTACTAGTCTTTATATATTTAATTGGTAATTTGACTGCGATAACACAACAGTTAACACATATAGTAGCATCTAATATGTGAGGAGCTGACCTGTTAGCATGGAGCTGAAGAGAAGAGCGGGGAAGTAGTGGTGGAAGTACAGGACTCTGCCCATCGCCCAGAACGGTACGTAGTGAAGTGCCCAGCCAAGGAACAGCCAACCACATGCGCTGGACATGCGATCTGTGCTCTCTACAAACAATCAAATCGTTTTAAAACAAGTGTGTGTGTGAGTTATTAGTATGTGCCTTACATTGATAATTCTTTTTTATTTAATAACTTACAAACTGTAAACATTTTAAAACACTTTTCTCAATTGATGAACAAATCCTGACTTTGAAACAACTTAAGCTGAATCACCAGTTAGTCAACTACATCTATCTACTGCGTATAACCGATAATAAAATTGTCAGCCATGTTTGTCTGTCTTCTAGTGTCATTGAAGTCAACTACTGTGCTACAAAGACTCAGTACTATATAAGCTGAGACTTTTGATTATCAGTGCTGCAATGCAAGATTTATCCTATATTTTTAAAGTTACAATTATTTATTGTTACAACTAATGTTTCAGTTTACAAAATGCAATCCAGGATAGTATCGTTATCATAAATTTTTAATTAGCACACCTATATGCTTGATACCTTCCCTGAAGTTTACAAAAGCGATAGTATACAGGTGCATGCTGCCACACGCTGTTCCACTATCTTGAAGACTTCAGCTCGTGGGTACATCAGTACGCGCATGCGCATAGTACTTCAACTGGTTAAATTTCCGTTCAATCGCACTTCCATTCCATTTCGTTGTATTTCCGTCACATAACTAAAATATCACCCACAATGTGCCTAAAGAACTTAATAAAAACAAAAATTGTATGTGGAGTCCAAGTGCGACAGAAGTGAAACTTCTTGCTTATCAGGTATAGAAAGAGATAAATTATTATTTCCAATCACACTATTCACATAAAAATGAATGACATTTATAACGTTAATTGCACATAGCTGTTACGAAAACTGAGGCTTAGACAAACACAAGCAGCGTTGCTGGAATTTTTTTTTTATTTTTTTTTATTTATTTGTAATTTGTCACATGCCCACCAACAGTCGTAGACTTTAGTGGTGGGCACTACATGTAATAACAGGAACACAGTTACACAGTTATCACTAACAGTGTATGGACTTCCACCTCCGTCACTACCATAGGAGGAAACATCTACAGATGGCCAGCAAACGAGAGCAAGAGTACCACACACTAGCAGTGATAATAACAAAACAGACAAAACACTAACAAAGGTAAAAGAACCATAACACATAAAACATATAGGTAAAATTGAAGGAAAAATAATATAGATATGACAGATATAAATCAGAATTTATAATTAAACACTGTTGGAATTCAAATATAGATTATTGTAGTTTGTTATAAGTCTATAAATAATATCATTATTAGTATGAAGAGTACACAGAGTAGAGCGTAAGCAAGAATTGAATTGAGGAATTCTTAAGGCAGTATTGTCAATAAAATAAGGACATCTGAATTTATGAATGTAACAATTATGAACAAAAAGGGCATCATGATATGCCCTGCGGTCTACCAGGGGTGTCCAAGTGGGGCGTGGGAGGTTCCTCGTAATAATTAAATCTATAACTTTATTTTGAATACTTTCAATTTTTTCAGAATCTGTTAAGTTGATGCCATTCCAGATAACAGAACCATATTCTAATTTTAATCTTATAAGTGCCATGTAAAGAGAGATAAGTGAGTCTGAGTTGGTTGCATAAGAACTAAGAAGTAATAAATTTTATAAGCGCTAGAGTTCTTCGTGCATATGAATATATGTAATCTACATGTTTATGGAAATATAATTTTGTATCAAGAATGATACCGAGATCCTTTGTGTAGTGGGCTTGAGAGATAATAGAATTTGCTAATTTGTATGAGTATTTAATTGGATGGTATTTCCTAGTGAAAGATATGACCTTGGTTTTATCTTTGTTGAGTTTGACCAGGTTTCTTAGACACCAATTATTAACTTTAATAATATCTTCTTGTAATAATTCACAATCCTCTAAGGAATAAATAATTTTATAGATTTTTAGGTCATCCGCAAAAAGAATGCCAGTAGAGTAGGAAAGTACTTGTGTAATGTCGTTAATAAATATATTGAAGAGAAGAGGTGAAAGAGTACCTCCCTGGGGAACACCAGAACACGCATTATACTGAGAAGATCTATGATTGTTGATCGATACAAAAAAACTTCTGTTGGATAGGTAGCTTGAGAACCAATTGATATAGTTTCCACAAAGACCTAAATGGGATAATTTAATAAGAAGTAAGGAATGGTTTACAGTATCAAAGGCTTTAGCTAAGTCGAAGTAACAGGCATCGGCCTGACCCCTATTAGTAACTATATTATATACAGCATTATTGCTGCGTCGTTTCTACCTCTCCCGTGTCGTCTCCCCTTTTGGGCCTTACAACTAGCTTATAGCATGCTACGTAACGTACCTATCCCTCCTTTTTATTGCAGTTTTCCCATTCGACCGCTAGTGCATGCGTTGGATTGGCATTGCCGCTGACGCACTCTCCTCCTCTACCGGATCCCCCACCACGTACCTAACTGTTCCCTTCATGCGATCAGAATTTTCGTAATGCTCAAAAATAGTAGCCCCCTCAGCAAAGAAGTGATTATAATCCACAGAATTTGCTAAAATAATTTACCAGCTTGTAAGCATTTGCTTATGTTATACAGAAATTCAATAGTAACAAATAAATTTGGAAATTAACAATTTTAAGTTTTGAAGAAATTAAAGTGAGATTACAAGTTGCTTAGTTTTTATCCATTTTTCACAACTTGTAATTTTCTCCCAGATGTTCTGGCTACTGCTGCTGAGTTATCTTTAGTCCAGGTAAAATAATCGGAATTTTAATAGTAATATTTAGATATTAAAATAAAATAATCTGAAGTATTGAAATAATATACAGTAGAACCTCGCATATCCGACCTTCCCACAACCGACTCCTCCCGATATCCGACTGTCGGTGATTCACACGCGCTTCCGGTTGGTGAGCCTGTTAGGCTTGAAGGAGTGACTCATCTACGATATGCTTTGTTTTCGTATCAAAAACTGTCAGTTCAGCTGTGAATCTTGATGTGTAATGTGCTCTGACTATAATCTTGTACAGTTCTGTGTTTGTTAACGTCAATACTGTTTGTGTTTTTCCCCATTATTTATTCACGACTACAGAATTTAAAGTGTGCAATACGTAGTGCTTTACATGTGTGACAATGGCAACTCAAAAACGTAAACGTGTTTGTGTTTCTCTGCAACAAAAACTTGAGATTTTACAACGATTGGACCATGGAGAGTCTGTTATTAAATTAGCTTCTGAGTTGGGTGTAGGGGTGACTACGATAAAAGATTGGAAAAAAAACAGTAAAGATCTGGAAACGTACTCAACAACAGTTGAGACAGAAGATGCCTTAAAAAGTAGAAAAATGTTGAAAAAACCAAAACTTGAACTTGTCGATGAAGCATTATGGGTTTGGTTTTGTCAGGAGAGGCGCAAGGGAATACCATTGTCAGGCCCCATCGTAAAGGAAAAAGCCATAAAATTGCATGAAAAGCTGGGAGGTGATCTAGAAAAATTTAGCGGTAGCGAAGGGTGGCTACATAAATGGAAGTTGCGTCATGGCATACGACATCTTATTATTGCGGGGGAAAAACTCTCAGCTGATGATAATGCTGCTACAGAATGTGTAGCAACATTTGAGAAGTTGGTCACAGAACAGAAACTTGTACCCGAACAAGTGTACAATGTAGATGAAACAGGCCTAAATTACAAAATGCTTCCAAAAACCACTCTAGCTGCTAAAAATGAACCTGTGTTAGGAACAAAGCTGGCTAAAGACAGGCTCACAATTGCAACTTGTAGCAATGCCAAGGGAAGCCACAAAATGCCACTGTTCGTCATAGGAAAATCTAAGAAACCAAGAGCATTCAAAAATCTAAACATGGCAACACTTCCAGTTTTCTATCGGAATCAATCATCTGCTTGGATGGATGGCGATTTATTTAAGGAGTGGTTTTTTGGCGAATTTGTCCCCGCAGTAAAAAAACATTTAAAGTCTAAAAACTTACCTGCTCGTGCTGTTTTGCTGTTAGATAACGCTCCTAGTCACCCCTCTGAATGTGAATTAAATAAAGGAAACATCAAGGCTTTATTTTTACCGCCCCATGTTACACCTTTAATACAACCTATGGATCAGGGCGTCATCGAGTTGTTAAAGAGAAGATACAGAAGAAAATATGTCGGCTCTCTGCTGGACAAAACAGAAGAAGGAGGTAACCTTTTTGAGGCGATGAAAAGTTTCAACATAAAAGACGCAATCTACACCGTTGCTGCAGCCTGGGATGAAATTAATCAAACTACCCTTCAGAAGGCTTGGAAAAAGATTTGGCCATCATTGAAACAAGAAGAACCTGAGACAGAAGCACAAGTTGAGACAGACAACACAGAAGTATTACAAAATTTACAAGTGTTTCAGCATGATCTCCAGATGAATGATGTAGAAGAGTGGTTTGTTGAAGCTGATGTTTCGGAAGACACCAATGAAGAACTAAATGACGACGAAATTATCGCTGTTGTGCAGAACAAAGCCGTGGAAGAAGATATCGACTCGGATGAAGACGAAACCACCGGTGAAAACGTAGTGAGTCATTCTGCTGCTAAGGACGCCTTCGAAGTTGCGCTGAAATACATTGAGCAACATCCAAATGCAAACCCAATGGACGTATTGTGGGCAAAAAAGTGGAGGGACACTTCTGCAAAGTCAAGATTGACAAAATTAAAACAAAAGTCCATTACTGAATTCTTTAAATAAGGTATGCTTAGATTTTATTGATCTCATTTAATTTAAAAACAGTAAATGTTTGAAATATATACAGCAACATTTTTATAAGTACATACTTTACAATAAAGTTGTATTACAGTACGATATAGCTGTTTTTCTATCTGAGAAAGTCGTTTTTTTTGCTCCTCCCGATATCCGACCTTTTGGCCGTTCCGACCATGGCCTGGTCCCGTCATGGTCGGATATGCGAGGTTCTACTGTAGTTTGATTTTGATTAAACATATTTAGTTAGATTATATTTGAAGTCATTGTCCGTAATCACTGAATTCATTCCAAAACTATTCGAGCGAAATGAATCACATGTCCATTGTACTAAAACTCTCTACAAATTGAAAGATATTAAACTTTACTATCAATTTACAATGTTGATATAGCAAATATTATTGAAAATATACAGTAAGTCCTCTATTTACGTCGTACCGATTTACGTCGTTTCGGATTAACGTCGCTAATGTTTGAGTACTCGTGTTTCAATTTAAGTTGTCGCCGATTCACAATAACGTCGTTTACAATGACCGTAAATCTTTATTTTAACCAAAACACCGTATATAATTCGTTTATAATTCTTTGTTTCCTTCGGTAGTTAATTTATGCTATGTAGCGTAAGCTACACGTTCACCGCCTTATCTTATCATACATCATGAGGGACGCTTCCTGCTCTCCGCTGCTCCGCACAGTGATGCAATTCTACCAGCCCGCCCGCTCGGCCACCCACGTATCTCGCACGTAGAAGTGTTATCTACTTCCCGCAACGACACAGCATTTTCTCCTACCCCTTTTCGTCCAACTCCTTGGCACTTCAGTAGAGGTGTAAAAGTAACTAAAAAAAGTGTACCCGTATGCATTCGTTACTATAACAATTAGTACTCGTTACTTTCGTATCGTTACTCGTTACTTCTGATACCGCATAACATGCTATGTTATGTAACAGCAACGAATTGAGTCGTATTTTGTACGCATACAGTATGACGTCGCGTAAATAATAATAAATCAAATATAAACAATTAAAAGTATTTGAAAATTAACAGCTTTTGTTAACCAAGAAACAATAAAATCTCATTAGAGCAGCTTTATTATAATATCTCTTTTAAGATAAGAACAAAAAAACGTGAAAATACGCGATAATAAAAAACAAAAACATAAATATTTATAATTTGTAAAAAATACTTTCTTACGTTGTTTCTGTTCCAATCTCAAACTTTGTCTACACACACAATACCTTTAATAAACAGTAAAAAACTTGGATGACGAATTTCCAAATTATACTTTTCTTAATAAACAAACATCGTTCTTTGTAACGAATAAGCGCGCACATGCGTAAAACATACGAAAAATGCGAGTAACGAAATGCATTCGTGTGTAACGTTTCGTTACTCGTTACTAGATGCCGCACCCGTTACTCAGTAACGAATACATACGGTTTGCTACAGCTCTACACTTCAGTCGCTATGATATCATTGAGTTGGCCGGACTTTTAAACGTGCCGTTGTTAACTTTATCGTGATTAAATGCGTTTGTAGTAAGCCTACAGTATCAGCTCACTGCAATTTATGATTTTTTCTTCATAAGATGTCTTCCAAACGACTATATATCTGTTTTTATATTTCAATCAATAAAGGTAATAAAGCAGCTGGTTAAATAACCATTCTATAAAGCTGAGAAGTACTAGTTGAACTTGTTTCCCACGGTGTCGGTTGTCATTTGCTGATAAAATTGCCCGTTGTCACGTCTGTATGCCAGCGCTTCCGGCCGACCTTGGGCCGTGGTCGGCCGGTGGCATGAAACATGGCTCATTTTGCGTCGTTTCTATTTACGTCGCGGTTTTCAGGAACGTAACCCCGACGTAAACCGAGGACTTACTGTATGTATAGTTTACATAGTATATCTGGATATCATAGCACCCAATTTCATCTAAATTATTAATCAATTTTAATAGAAATTGTTTTGTTGTAACAACATCTAAATTAACATTGAGTTTGAACTGCTGGTGTATTACTGTTAAGACTGATTTGATCAATAGTTTATTAGTTTCTGACCATAGACATAGTACACATTGTAGGTCGCACTCTGTTCTGTCTTTTCTATCCCTTTGTAATGTGATGAAAAAAAATATATACCCTCCTCACCCTTCTGCTCACCGCACCTCATCCTGCCTCGGCATTGTTATCTATCTCTAGCGAGGAGTGCAGCGAGAGTTCTACGAGGAGTGCCAACTGTGTAACTTGATAGACACTGAGTGACTTGGGGATAAACATTTCTAGGTGCGAGTAATTGGTGATTAGGCATTTTTAAGTTAGATGATTTATTAGTGATGTAAATATTGGTAATTAATAAAACTGTAAAAGAAAAACATAATTGGGCTATCCCTTACGACCCAGTTTTCTCCTCACATTATCATGGCACAACTTTCCGGCTATTTTTAATAAAATACAGGTGTTACTCAAAAGGTTTTAATTAGGGTTGTGCAAATACTTTTTCAAAGCATAAACAAAACAATCATAAAAAGTATTCTGAAAAAAAATATTTTTTTTTTCATTAATGTTCACCTCCTGAAGAAACCTTTTGCAGTATTATGAAATGCCTCTTGTTTTCTTTCAATATGACAAAATAGAATGTAATGTAAAATAACAACAATAAAAAATAATAACTTCTTAGAAAACATTTCAAGCATTTATGAAAAATAATAAATTTACATAAATTTTTGTCTTGTTATTTTAATTCATTATTTATATGTATTTTTTCAGATAAAAATTTAATTATTATTTAACAGAACTGTAAGAAACATATTAACATTATTTCACATGTGAGCTTGCTCAGTTAAATTTGAGACATTCTTTTATTTAACATTGTATTTCAGTTACAGTCACTTTTTTTTATACATTGTAGGTCATATTATAACCAAGGTTTTCTTAGATTTGGGATCCCCCTTTTATTCCACGTCATTTAACACAGTACCTAATTCATTTTTGAATTCGAAGTCACTGGATATGATGCTTCACATTTCACAACTGAAAATAATAGTTTATATGTTATTTATATGTATAGCTTTTCCCCCCAACAAGCAAATAATTTTATAATGTAAGTTTGACTATACCTTTAACTAAAACATTTTTGTTGCAATGACTTTCATTAAGGAAATTTAAAATCAAAACCACGTATTCACACAAAAAGGTAAAACAATAATATTAATATTTCATCAGTGAGTTTGAAATATTCATAAAAACACTTTTGAAACCAACATGAACTTGCCCTAGATTGGTTTCATATTTAAAAAAAAAAAAAATTACCAAGAGTAGCATGTACAAACTGCAGGGTAGATGAAGCGTAATACAGAAAGTGAACGCAGGAGTGCAAGGGGAACTCACCGTGGACGGGCTTGCCCCTGCGTCGGCGCACAGCGTGGCACAGCTGCACGCCCAGGTACAGCAGCAGGAACACCAGGTTCCCCCACCAGATGACCGGGTTGCCCAGCAGGTATATGCGGTAGCTGTTGCCCGAGAAGAACTGGCCCTGAGCACACACCACAGCAGTGCAGGATGTGTATCCGCCCAGGGGGCGTTCGCAGAAGGAGGGATAGGACCACTTTCCCCACTGTCAGCTTTCAAATTCTTTCCTTTTGTTCGTGAGCACGCTAGATTTTTATATAATTGTTTATAATTAGGGGGGGAGAAAAAGGATATATTAATTACATTCATTAAAATCTCAAATCTGATTCTTAAAATCCAAGAACCCTACCCATTCCAGATACTCTAGTACTCCACATGAAACAGCCAATAAAAATGAAACCATTTGCACTGTATTTTATTTTTCCAAGTACAATACAATAATGTACACATTAAAAAAATCTGTCACTTTGTTTTGTGTCATTCACTTGCACATCCTGGACATAATTTAAATTAATGTTCTGCAAATATGAATTTTTTGCAAATGTTTAATTGATGTTCTGCTTCAATGGTCCTTACTTCAGGTACAAAAAAATCACATCTCCGTAAATTTGTGTTCCTCTAGTTAGGCAGTGGTCTCCTGTACCGAAATAACTAAAATCCCCGTTATAGCTGCACGGAGATTATGGGATTAACTTGAGATGTTTATTCGAGCCTCGAGATGCGGTCTAATCAAATCAGCAGCCAATGCAGATATGCATGTCAATAGGCACAGATTCTTTCGACTATGATTCACAAGCTGCCAAAAGTACCATACAGTTATTTCCAAGAGCATTCAGTAACCCGTAGAATATACATAGGGGCAATCGAAGAGTTTTCCTTGACACTGATTAGGTAAGACAATTTATCAAAACAGTCTACAGTGGCATCTTATCAGTCATACATTGTTGATAACATTGTCACAATCTTTTGCTTATTCTGAATTATTAAAAGTACAATTCCTCTTAGTGCCATGAATTGGTTTAGTCATTTCTGTAGAATATTACTGCGCAAGATATTCCTTACCAAGGTAAACTTGAGCATTCAACATATAAAATGTCTTAGCATCACACATCATCAAAATCTGAACTCCATACTTGTCGGTTATGCTGGAATAAACATCTTGAAAATACAATGTCCACAGAAACCACGTAACAGCTCGTTGACTGTGCAGTATTCTGATTGAACAAACAGCTTTTGACTGGTTGTGACAACATGATCGAAAACCTCCCTTACTTGCAGCTAGTCTATCTGTTTTTGACCTTCACTCCTACTTCCGCGATCATCAAAGCGTAAAGTGTTAGTCAATAATTTAAACCTTGCTTGAAAAATAGTACTATGGACATAGGTTAAACCTGAGTGCTTATCAAATAGTTCACTAGTGGTAACAGAATTAATTTTCCAAACTACATAGTTAATATAATCAAAAAAGCGCTTTAGTTCTGTAACATTTGTGCCACGAGTAAATAATGGTCTTACTGCAGCTTCAGTAGCATCTTCATCAGCATCTTCATCAACATTGTTCAGATGTAGGTCACTACAACATTTTGCATGCAGCAAAACAATTTATGCATTTTTATGTTTTACAATTACTGTTAGTACATCCTCTATGCTTCCATTCCAGAGTTAATATTACTTGCTGCACCTTTATACCCAAGAAGTTGAAGCACTTTATTCCTAGATTTTCACCACACCATTTGCAGTTATTTGTTCCCAAAAGTCAGTCAGGCATATCAATCACTGAGAGATCTTCAGATTCAATGTTTGAGTTATGTCCAGTAGGTGAAGAATTACTTGCCAGAACACACGTATCACTACGTAATGAACCACTTTCCTGAAAACACTCACCACTACTACTTATTTTGAGTCTGCAATCTTCACTGTCTGAAGAAATATCACTTTCACTAGTCATCAGATATCATTAAATGTTCTATTATTTCACTTACAGTTAGAAGTAACACCAGTGACTAGAGAATCATATCAGAATTAACAATACTTGGAAAGATAACAGTTTTGAAAAATAAATGCAATTAGTTACTTGTATTGTATGTTAACCACAAACATGTGCTGATTTACCCCAACACTCTCGTAGAACATATCTGCATGGAGCAGCTTTCTGTCCACATTAATAACTTCAAGGTCAGGTAGAAAGGTATGTGATAAAAAAAAACTTTTTTGTGTGTGTGTGTGTGTGTGTGGGGTACACCAGTATCCTGGGTACAGTTCTTGTGTTTTAAAAGAGTGCTTCAAATCAGAATCTAGATCTCAAGAGTCAGGAATAAAAAAATATATGAGCAAAGACACAGAAATTAAAGTTTTGAAGAGACATTCAACTCATCACAATATTTTTTTTAATAAAAAAGCATATTTTCATTTTTAAATTCAAACCATATATTTTTGTGTCACAGATAAATCCTGAGGCGCTCAACAAACATTCTGAGAGAATCTGTTGATGGTGGCAAATACATACATACATACATACATACATTTCTTTTACAGCTTACATATATAGAAATAATGTAGGTACAGTAAGTCCTCGGTTTACATCGGGGTTACATTCCTGAAAACCGCGACGTAAATAGAAACGACGCAAAATGAGCCATGTTTCATGCCACCGGCCGGCCACGGCCCAAGGTCGGCCGGAAGGGGTAGGAGAAAATGCTGTGTCGTTGCGGGAAGTAGATAACACTTCTACGTGCGAGATACGTGGGTGGCCGAGCGGGCGAGCTGGTAGTATTGCATCACCGCGCGGAGAGCAGCGGAGAGCAGGAAGTGTCCCTCATGATGTATGATAAGATAAGGCGGTGAACGTGTAGCTTACGCTACATAGCATAAATTAACTACCGAAGGAAACAAAGAATTATAAACGAATTATATACAGTGTTTTGGTTAAAATAAAGATTTACGGTCATTGTAAACGACGTTATTGTGAATCGGCGACAACTTAAATTGAAACATGAGTACTCAAACATTAGCGACGTTAATCCGAAACGACGTAAATAGAGGACTTACTGTAGTTCTTGTCCACTAAAAAAGTTATAATAAAGATTTAATGGTATCTAAGAATTTTATTGGCCTAGTATTTACCCTTTCATAAAAAATAATAAATAAAATTGTGCATGTCTTAACAATAGTAAAAATATTTTATAAACTATGAAGTTCTTTTTTTACTCAATTATGTATATTGCAGTGTACACACAGTTCACACTTTTTTCCCCACCCAATCTATGATAGAAAAATGCATTTTCCTTGGGAAAGTTGCTAGCAATACAAATAGTCACAGTACAATCTCATTATAACAAAATATGGTTGTTATAATAGAGAAATTAATAAAATGTGCAATTAAAATGGGTTGTATCAGATTTCTTCAGAATTATATGTTTATCATTAAAATATAATTCCAAATATTTTGTGTCATAGCTCACTGTTATCAAAATTTAATGAAAAACATAAAAAAAAAACCAATACACTGAATACACTGTAAAAATATATATAAAAACTACATTATATATATATAGTATGAATATAAACCCATATTTTGGGAAATGTAGTTTTTATATATATTTTTACAGTATATTCAGTGTATTGGTTTCGCCGAGGTTCCGCTCGACTCCTCGCTCG
Source organism: Bacillus rossius redtenbacheri (assembly GCF_032445375.1). Classification (NCBI taxonomy): domain Eukaryota; kingdom Metazoa; phylum Arthropoda; class Insecta; order Phasmatodea; family Bacillidae; genus Bacillus; species Bacillus rossius. The sequence continues at coordinate 49,443,747 of NC_086330.1, forward strand.
CCACTTCGTTAGGGACTCGGCTGCGCCCGCGACTCTATCGCCCGGACTCTCCGCCGCGGGAAAACTCCCGACTCCACTGAACTCACTCACGCCCTGGAAACTTCGTCCAAGGACTTCGCCACTCTGCCACACCCACGGCACTATCGCCCGAAACTCCGCCGCGGGAGAACTCCCAACTGAACACTCCGAACTGACATAGATCAACACATAGCAGACACCCAGGCTTAATATCTAAATTTTTTCACATTTGGCGCTTACGCCACTTCGTCAGTCTAACGACGAAATGTTTGTGTTATGAAAGGATATTTTTTATTTTACTTATAAAGTATTTTTTAATTTTATATTTTAATGACACAGTACCATCAAACGGTCAAAACACTTACTAACATGCATCTTACAATAATAATAAAAAAACACACACAAATACTTTTTTTTCAGCCCACATGTTTAAGAATTGCCCCACCTCGTGATATTTTTACATGGCAGAAAGTGCATGTAGCCTTGGTATCTTCATTTGATTGAAGAGTGAAGTACATATTTCCAAACTTCACTTCTCTTCCCAGCCATATCATCACTCTCAGAAAAATCTTTAAAATATCACTTTATGTTTAGATTTTGTAACCAGTCCAACTGTTTACAGTTATATTATTATTATTTTTATTATTATTGTAACATTAATTGTATATTTCATGAGCCAATATTATGTATTTAATTATTTTATTGTAAAGAGGACAACCAAAGTATAACAGATATTACACATCTTATTGCCAGAGACAACACACTTTTAACTTCAGGGTCTTCTAAGCATTATCCTTTGGAAACTTTATTCATTTGGTCTTAGTTCGATACTCTTACATGCTAACATCCAAGTTTTATTTCACTATGCAGTTTATTTGGTTTGCTGATATCGATAGCTCCTTGGTTGCTAAGGACTGAAAGTAAATAGTTAGAAGGAGGAAGGGAGAGACGCCATCGCCATCTTGCAGCGGGAAGACGTTTCTCGGGCTGGGGCGAACCAAAGCCTTGGTTGCCGCCCGAGGAATTGAAGATTCACGTCATCCGCTGTCGTGTACTATCTAGAATTCTCCATTCTACGAGTTGGGAGAATATTTCTGGACTGAATAAGTCTTAGATAGGGAGTATCGGCGGCGACTTCGAGTGCCAACTTCCGCGTCGGTCCCGTTCGTCCCATAGTGGTTCCGGACGACTGATGTCAGCGCCAGCTAACCACGGCCACGAAGATTGGTGAGACTGATCCAAATTAAACCAGACTTTCTAGGACGAGAGGGAAGTCGATTCTTCAGCCAGACACCCGGCTACCTCAGATATTCTGTAGTTCGCCAATTACAGCTTACAGCGTCCAGTGTTCCAGCGTAGCAGCAGACCACCTGGAGGTCCTGGGAAGAGAGCCTCAAGCCTCCGACAGCGTATAGCTAGACCCGGCATGGTATTCAATGTGTTCCTGTGACGTCATTTGCATATAATTACCGACACCTAGATCTGAACAAAAGTTAACATACAAAATACATTATTTTGGTTGTCCTTCTCACTTAATTACATGTTAACAGTAACGTCCGTCAATATTCAAGAACCCATTAAAATCATATGTTTTTCAGCTATTACTATTTCATTTATAGCAAACGTCAGTTCCGTATAAAACAGACCTGGTCATAGGTAATGCAAATTTCCACTAGTCACACAACAATACCAAATTTCCTTTTTATAATTACTCTCTGGACAGTAACACAGTGCAGTGACGTGCTAGCTGGATTATCAGTCTGGGTAGTTAATCCAGTAGCAACGTTCCTGATATCTACTGCGAAGAGAATAGGCGCCAAAACCCCATGAGAACACACCAGTATTAGCTAGAGAGTGGCTACCACAACTTGGGGCCAACGTATACTACGAAATAATAGTTACAATTTTAACAATTCAAGCTAACGTAAATACTAAATTGTAAACAAACACAACATAATAACATCAGCAAAGCCATAGATATATAAACATGGAGATGGGGCAAGCTACTCAGACGTTCTTCAGCAACTGTTTCTATCATCGCAAGTGCTGTAAACGTGATCACGAGTGCAATTTACTTTATCGCGAGCACTGGTAAACATAACGTGAGGCTGTCTTTGCTCCACAGTTGGCAATGAATATTTTTTTATTTATTTATTCAGTTTTTGTTCAGTGGATCCCATATGGAGTTAAGGGCTCCGGGATATAGAACAAGCCAAGTCAATTTTATACAGATAACACATATATACATACATACTACGTCAACTTCAGGAAACTTGCCACGTTTCGGTCCTCTAAACGCACGCCTCATAGAATTAGTGTTTTTCAAGTCGTCCTTTTGTTTCCTCCAGCCACGAATAAGTTTCTCACTAACAGAAAATACCCGTTCCGCAGCCCGATTCCCATTCTCTTCTGCAAAAACAATCACTCGGAACTTGTACGCCGCCGAATATTAATTACGCTTTTCCATAATGCAAATCACTTAAAAAAAAAATTACTCTGGTTATCACTCTACTACCTTAACACAATTGAACGAGATAAAACAATGGCGTCACAGCATCTTCAGGACGCTCAAATTCCTTCCTCCCACACGGCCAATTAGGACATTCCATTCAAGGTCGGACTAATGATAAGCGCCTATATGGTGAAACATGGACCACATGCCACATGAAAGCAGGGTGTTCCATTTTGTTTACCGCTGTTCCATTTATTGTTCGGTAACAACTCATTGCTGCGAGTGCTGGTTGTTGCGAGACATTCATAGTTACGAGTTTTGTAATGCACCTTTAGAGTGCCTAAGCAAATTATACTACCTAAATTAAACCGGTAATTATGAAAGCTTCCTTGTTGGCCCTTCCATAAGTACGAAAGATTTAAATGGCATCTTCGAAGAAGAGGAAAAAAACTGTTGAAAATGTTCATGCAGTAAACACAAAAAAAATGGTAAACAAAGACGAAGGGAGATGTTGCACCTGGATGGCAAACAAGTAGAAAAAGGGAAGGGGAGAAGCAATGGTTTCCCCAGCCACTATCTTATCTGTGTCGGGAACTTCCTCATGCGTCAGACCAATCGCAAATTTAAAATGAAAACTGCTGCAGATATAAAAAATCATAACAGGTTTTTTTATTCATAGTTAAATTTACTACAACTTTTATTCTGTGCATTTTTTCAATACAAAGCACTGTTTTCGAGTTATAGTCTACATTTAAGACATTTTAAGAAGTCAGGAATCTAACTTGACTTCAATTTTCTATATTCGGTTATTACGAGTACTTGTTGTTATAACAATTTATCACGCCATTATCAGCTCTCGTTGTAGCGGAGTTTTACAGTACCCGTTAACTCTTTCGTGCACGGCGCGCCGGCCGTTCGCGTCATTAAATTACCGGTGCGACCTATATGCGATGGCGACCTATATGCAAGTCAATACGGTATGTTAAGTTATCTATAATGGCCAGGGGATGTAATCCTAAGTTAACAAAGGGTTTTTAATTGAGGATATACACACACAATTTGATTTTAAAAGTAAATATATTGAACTTATTATTTTTCCACAGGTTTACATTTAGTTTAAATGATCATCCCTGTCTCCAACTGAAAAAATAAAGAAAAAAAGTGTTGGGATCTTGGCAGACAACAGAAGGGGAGGGAGAGTGCACCGCTACACTATTTTTTAAAGATTTATGAACCATTACATTCCACTGATCACAAGGGGCTTAAGAGAAAGTTAGAAAAATGTGTGGGTGAGTTGTCAACCAAGGGCAATATTGTCTCTCTGATTATTTATGGGTTTTACTGAAGTCTTTTGTAATTTTACCAGAGAAGGTTTGGCTGTAAAGCTTTCCATGGTACCAGGATTATATTAACGGTTTTTGGTGCCAGTCAATTTGCTGAGAACCAGCGTACCTGAGAACCGAGACCAACAAGTCACTAATATTATAAAGATTTTCCCATCACTACAAACTACATATTGACAACTGCTGAAACTGATTTGTTCCATTTGTCTACCCAGATAATGCTTTACATATTATTTCTTAAATATGTGGGAGTAATGTGCATTGCTTATAGCAAAACATTTCTGCCATAAGGTCTGCCTGCCCCATCCGAAAAGTTAAAACACACTAATTTTAATTAAATAATAACATATTTTATTGTGTATGTATGTGTGTGTATAATAATAATAATAATAATAATAATAATAATAATAATAATAATTTAATAAAGGCAAAGATTAAATCAAAAAAGTTTTTTAATTAAGAGAATGTGGGCTTACTGCAAGTAATACTTTTTAAAATACATTGTATTTGACTGCAGCAGAAAAAATTCCGGTCGCAAGCCACAAATAAATATAAGTTACGAGAGACCAAAGAGTCAATGAAATAAACTTGTACAACAGACTACAAATGAGTGGATGTACAAATATTCTTGAAAATCTATGAAAGAAATAGTGAACAAGAACTCACTCTGAAGTTGATTGGCCACTGCCATGGTCGTGAGGTCACTTCGCCCTCCTTGGGTTTCAGGCCGGCATTGCCTTGGAACATCACTGCATGAGATTCAATGAAACGTTCCAAGAACCCAGGAGCATAAACTTCGAACGACACATTTGGCACTGAAACATCACAAACACATAATTTTTTTTTTTTATTGGGATATCAATCCATCCATATTTCCAAGTCAACTAGGACACTGATTTACTGGACATTTACAAAACCAATACATATTATTAATACAGTAGGTGCAGTACATAAGAAATCTCAGCGAATGAATAAATAAATCACCCTTGAATAAGGGCAATTAACAATTTTTTTGACGTGACATCTAATAAATCGATGAACGCCACCTGCACGCACGAAAAAGTGTCCCGTCACGCACATTGTCCCGTTACGCTCATTGTACTCTTGCGCCGCACCGACAGAAGTGAAAACTTAAAACTTTGTTTATAAATGTATAATATGAAATACTTTCTACGTCAAATGTACGTAGGAAAATGAATCTGATTACTAGTATAATTTCAACTATTTATTCTTTTATTATTAAAAAAAGTAGCATCTATCAGCTCATTGTACGCTTGCGCCGCACCGACAGAAGTGAAAACTTGAAACTTTGTTTATAAATGTATAATATGAAATACTTTCTACGTCAAATGTACGTAAGAAAATTAATCTGATTACTAGTATAATTTCAAGTATTTATTATTTTATTATTAAAAAAAGTAGCATCTATCGGCGATTGCAGTAATAATAGGTTATGTTACAATTGACTAAAAAATTATGGTGATTCATATAATTGATGATAGATATTTGATTACAGTTTATTTATATGAAAACTTGTTCATAATTATATTTAAACTTTATAGCTAAACGCCAGTTTTTAAAATTAATTACAAGTCATCTACACTTGAAGTGAAGTGAAAAGTTAATGTGGTTTTCATTGCTTATTACAACAACAATTTCGGCAATAAAGGTTAATTATTCTTGCATTTTAAAAATCTGATTACTAGTATAATTTCAAGTATTTATTCTTTTATTATTAAAATAAAAATATTCAATTTTATTCATAAAAGTATGCAATCATTTCATCAATGTTTTGTTATGACGTCACGTTAAACTATCGTCCGTAAAACGACTTTACAGACAACCAATTTTTTTTAATGCTCTAAGTTGCATAGCTATTATGCAGAAAATTCTAACCTGGGCTAGTTTTTTTGACCTTGTCCAAGAATAAATTCAACTGTCACCAGGCTCTCGGTACTATTGTACTATAATCATTATGTTCTAAAGGACAATAAAAATTTAACAATATGAAATTGATGAAAGTATAAAATAAGCAGCCTACATAACATATCACAATTTAGCTCTATTGCGGCCTCCAGCAGAACAGTAAAACCCAAGATGGCGGTCGTGACATCATCCAAGATGGTGGCCATGATGTCAGAATCTAAAAAAGTGTTTGACATCAGATCAAAGACGGGGGACAAGACATCATAATTCAAGATGGCAGACATGATGTCATAATTCAATATGGAGGATGTGATGTCAAAATTAAAGATGGCAGATGCAATGAAAATTGCAAAGATGATGTCATAATTCAAAATGGTGGAAATTTCTAGAAAACAAAATGGCAGATTTGATTTCATATTTCAAAATTGCGGAATCCAAGATGGCTGCATTCAAGAAGGTGGCCGGGGCCAAGGTTAAAGGTGAAGGTCATCCAAGATGGCCGCCGTGACGTCACAACCCAAGATGGGGGACATCGGCTCCAGCTCTTCATTCTGGCTCCAGTATCCGGAAGAACTATTATATACTACTGACTGTAGTTATCAAATATGCATTCAAAATCAATCAATTTGTATTGAATTAACATCTCTTATCTAGAGCTGAGTGTAATGGAGAATTTTGGTTCGGAAAAATTTCAGGCGAGGGAAAAATTTCAGGCGAGAGAAAAATTTACTGCATAAAATGGGACTGGATTGAGAATTATAAGAGGTCATAAATTTTAAAAATTTCTACTCTTTTACAATGCAAAAATAGTGAAATTTTTATTGTGAAGGCCCATATCTAGTAATAATAAATTGATAAAGGTAGGTAATTTTTACGAAACACAACACACCATGAAATAAGAATAAATTACTTTAATTTTTTAACCGCAAAATTGACAAAAAATTTTTTTTTGCAAAACAAAAACAAAAATTTATACTTTAAACTAGAATTATTCACTTATTTTAGTTATTTGAAATGCCATTTGACAATAATACAAACACATTTACAGATAATTTCCACTCAAATCTGACAGTTTTATTTAAGTTAATGTTTGTTTATTTTCTTTTGAGTAATGAGTTGCAACATCTATAGTGCAACTGATAAATACAGCAAGCTACTACTGTGTGGACATTGTGGTAGATCAAACATCTTAATTTTAACATTGTTTAAACTAGCATAATAGTTCCCATATTTTTTGTGGACGATGTCTATAGTTTATATATACAATTAATTATATATATACTTTATTTATTTATTTATTTTCCCCCGTTACTGATTGTCGTCTAGAAGAGACATATTAGATGCTTTAGTTGTTAAAAAATTTTATGAAAGTAAACTTAAATGTAATTATCTCTTGGAAAACTCTGGAACTAAAATTCTGTCTTGATAGTCAATATCATCCACTGTTATGCACACTGAACCATACCAATAACATTTTTTATAGACTTGTAAATAATTTCAATAAATATGATAACTTAATACCCTTAGTTAATAATAAAAAAACTGTAAATAAATTAGTACAATACTTAAATTATCTTAGTGCATTTATGTATATATAATTTATGATCTAGATAGTGTTATTCAATAATATGTATTATTCAATACTGTTTTGCACGATATTGTTTTTAATGCTGTCCATTTTTCATGTAGTAATGTTTAATTATTATCTCTGTACCATTGTATTTGTTTTTTATGTGCCCTGTGTAAAGATTGTGGTAAATGTTTTGGTGTTTTTTGCTGTTTTTGATTCTATTTTATTTAAGTGTGTGTTGTTCAGTTATTTTATTTTAGTATAGGTCTTTTAGTGTGTGTTATTTTGAGCCAACCATTTATGGCTTCGAACCGTCGATTGGCATGTTACAATTGTAAATAATAATAAATAAAATAAAATTTGGTTCGAGTCAAGTACTTAAAACTCGACTCGACTCAGAATGTTTCGAGTAATCATGCACACCTAATATACTGACTTAGGTTAAACCATAAAGTGCAATGCTTTCTTTCGTTAAGAACAATTTCAGCACATTGACATGCATACTACCACAATAGATTTGGGAAATGGGAAAAAGTCATTTCCCGCTCAACATTTCGGGAATAAATGAACCTGCAATTTTTTCTGAAAAATCGGGATCCCTCTATCCTTATAATGAGACAAAATTTTTAGAGAAAAACCAGAATACTTACCACTAACTGCTTACGAGAAAGTTTCAGAATTACTTATACTCCAGTAAAGTAACAAGTGTTACAGAATACAATTAACTCACGTTTAGAAAAGAAATTGTCCTCTACATTCCACAATGCGTTCTTGTCCCTCATATTAGGATTGCACGTAACCTCCTGTTGCTCATAGCCCCTACAAAGAAAATAAATTAATGCTTCCCTCTTCCTCCTACATTCAACAGTTCCAAGCACACAATCAAAATTACAGGAGAAAGGTCGGGAAGGGGTAGATAATAGTTTGCAACAGTTTGACGATTTAAAAAGTTTCAACAAAAATAGAGTGCTTCACTTTTCAAAAATTTACTGATATTTGGTTCACTAAAAAACTAAAAAAAATTTCTTTCTTCCATTAGACACCTATGAGTATGTAGCATGATACCGAATTGATAAATTATTTTGTTATAGTCTCAGAGTACACTAATTTTTAACATGCATTCGGGCTAACACAAGTAAGTGCACAAGTGAGAAGTAACAGTCACATTGCAAGCATTATCCTCTGTCACACGGCTACTCCTTTCAAGCTGAATAGCAGTGGTTACACACTGCTGCACAGTCAATGATGCAGGGTAAATCAACGTATGTACTAGCCAATTGCAAAAATTAACAAAAATTAAAACAATTAAATAAGAAGTTAACTAATGCAAATATCAACTACAAATGACTTTACATCAACAACTTAATAATTTAAAGTTTAAAGTTAGTATATTATTAGGAAATATTTTTTTCATCAAAATAAAACTAAAACAAATTGTTTAATATTTAATTATAAGAAACACAAAACATAAAAATTAAAAGGCTATTTTTTATTTATATTTATGTAGTTGATTATGTACAACTAAGTGGATAACAATACACAGTAAAATATTGCTTTTTAAATCTTTAGCAAATGTGGAATTATTTATAATTTTAAATTAATTTATTGGTAAGTGAGTGGTCCATCACCACACCAACATAACTGTCACCTTTGCCACTCTAGCCAGATCTTAACTATCCAAAACTATTTTAAATCAATCCAATACTTAATTTTACGAGGAGATATGAAAACCAAAACTGACATCTTTCCTAAAACTCCTGGAGAACTGAAATACTGACCACTTAGGCAGCTGCTTGCCACTGGAAGTGAGGACGCAGTGCTGCAGGTAGTGGACTAGCTTCAGCTTGCTGGTCACCGTCGTAACCACGTCCCCATCCTTCCCACCCACGATCAGCACCTTCCACACGTCATTCGCGTCTCCAGTGCCGTTCTAGACTCGACAAACAAACACCAAGCCAGCCGTGCAAGCCGCGCACTTCCCAGCTCCTCAAAAGCTAATCGAATGTCAGCAGTACAAAAATACCAGAGCGCATCAATAAGTAACAGAATGTCAATTTACAAGTAGGAAAATAATGAGTAAAAATTAAATTATTTACTAAAAAGGAAGATCTTGTGATTTCGATAGAATTCGTCAGTCACTGGTAAAATGGCGTTAGAGATTACACCGTCAACAGTGGAGGTGCAACGAGCACAGTACGATTTCCATCTGAAGAAGTTCCACCCATGAAATTCCTAGGCTGTAAGTTCGACTCTGATGACAAATTCAAATGAGCCGTGCGAATGTGGTTCTTCTTGCAGCAGACGGAGGTCTATGATACTGGGATTTTAAAACAGATCCATCATCGAGACAATGCCTCAAAATGCATGGAAATTATGTGGAAAAGTAATAAATGGATAATAATTTCATTTCTCTTTCATATTTTCATTAATTCCTTTTTATTTATTTTTTATTTACATTATGTGCATTACTTATTGACTGTATTTACTAGAGATGGATAAGTCTGCAAATTTTTTTGTCTAGTCCAGGCTTGATTATTTTTTAGTTGAGTCCTTAAAAACTGAGTCAAGCTCCAGCAGTTTAAGAAGTTATCCATTGAGGTTTAATAAAATTAAGAGTATTAGAATGGATTATTTTACAATAAAAAAGGTCAAAATAAATAATGCATGCGGAAACTTACCTATAGAGATCATATTTTTACAGTAATATCCTGAACTTATGCAAAAGGTTGGACTAAGCGATAGCCGTGTAAGTCGGGGTACAATTTTGCACATATATACATAAAAATTTAAAAAATAATTATGTTTAGTTGGGTCAGGAAACAAGCGAAAACAATAACTTAGAAAAAATCTTAGATAATATAACCAATTTATTATTATGAAATGCAAAAACATAAACAGATGTTATTTGGACATAGAAGGCTTCATAAAATCTAACAAGGTTGTCTGAAGGAACAAAAATATTTTTCTTCAATCTCAAAATTTCCTCGCATGCTAATGAATAATTATTTTATTCCTTGTTTTGTAGCAGAAATTCGCTCTTCATTGCAGTCTTATGTTTTCCAAAATTTGTAACTTTTTTTTCAATTGAACTGAGGCCTTCTGTCAAGTTTCCAACTGACATGAATATTTAAAAACCTCGAAATTCAAGATTTGCATACGCCAGGGTAGCGTAAATCGAGGTATTACTGAAGTTTCTATTGTCCAGAATTATCTCTGGATCATGTATCTAAACCAAGCATAATAGATCTTAAATTTGTAATTCTAACATTTCATTTGGTCACTAATTACATTTACTTTACAAGTTCAAAGTAAGAGAGTAAAACACACTTTTTTTAGTTTAAAGGTAAAATACATCAAACAAATTCAGAACGGTTTCATAAATAAAATTAAAAATCTAATCACATGGACCAAAATTCACCAATCGTATTGCACATGCAAATCATTGTTTTCTGCCAAGTTGGAAACAGAAGAACATTATAACTTATAACATCCAAATTTAGCCATTACAGTAGAATCCCTCCCAAACGACCCCCCTCTGGAACGACCAGTCCGTAAGAACGACCAGTTTTCGAGGAACCGTGGAAAAATTCGAAAAAAAATGAGTAAAATCGGATGAAAAGCAAGTGCGCTACACACTATGTACGGCGCTGCGCGTCACGTTTTTCTTGGTGAGCGCTGTACTGTTGGCAGGCGCACGCATGGCTAAAAATAGATACCACCCCTCCAGAGTCCAGACTGGCCACCCTAGCGATAACGGTAAACAGTGGTGCGCATGCGCATTTCTGTTGCCGTCTCGATCCCGTGTCTTCGTCTTGTGGCTTGTTAGTGTGATCTTGCTCGCTGGTGGATACGCTTCTTTTGCTTGTTGATTCGGATATTTCTTGGTTTTTATTATTGTTGACGACTTATTACGCTTTGTTTCTTGGACGCCGATTTGGTTAGTGGTTTGATTTTGTGAATTTTGTATATTGTTGACGACACACGCATTTGTTTTTGGATTTTGATTTGGTAAAATTATTGGCTTGATTCTATGAACGATCGTTGACGACACACGCAGTTTTACACGGATTTTGATTTTTTTTTTTTTTTTTTGGGATTTTCGTTTCGCATTTGTGAAAATGAGTGCCAAGCGAAATACACTTTCGCTAATGAAAAAATATGAGATCATCCAGCAAGTGGATAAGAAAACAATTTCCAAGACTAAGATAGCGCAGCAATACAACATTCCGAAGTCTACTCTCTTCACGATTCTCAAACAGAGAGAAGAAATTGTGAATGCAGTACAGAAGCAAGGCCGCAATGTGCAACTGAAAAATTTGAGGGGCGCGACGTACGAAAACTTGGACGAAGCTATGTTGGAGTGGTTTGGTGAGCTGAGAGCTCAAAATTTGCCTGTGAGTGGGCCAATGATGTTGGCAAAGGCGGACGAACTTGCTTTGAAGTTAGGTTTGACAGACTTCAAGCGTTCAGTCGGGTGGCTGAATCGTTTCAAGGCTCGGCATGGAATATCCAGACACAAGATAGTCGGCGAAAGTGCGTCGGTTGATCCGAAGTCTGTAAGTGAGTGGTTGCCCTTGCTTCAGAACATCCTCAGCCGATACCAGCCTCGAGATGTTTACAACGCAGACGAGCTGGGGATGTTTTATAACCTCTTGCCAGACCGTACTCTTGCGGTGAAAGGGGACGTATGCAAGGGTGCGAAGAGGAGCAAGGAGCGCCTCACAGTCCTCCTTTGCTGCAACATGGACGGCAGCGACAAAATGCCCCTAGTAATAGGAAAGTCAAAAAAACCGAGAGGTTTCAAGGGGAAAATTCTTCATTGCGACTACGACTTCAACAAAAAAGCGTGGATGAATGCAGCAGTTTTCACGAAGTGGCTTCACAGCTTTGATGCGAAAATGGGTGTGATGAATAGGAAAGTTGTCCTGTTCGTCGACAACTGCCCTGTGCATCCTCCGCTCGATAACCTCAGAAATATTGAGCTGGTGTTCTTGCCTAAGAACACCACCAGCGTGCTTCAGCCTCTGGACCAGGGGATAATCCAGCAGGTGAAGTTGAAGTACCGGGAAATGCTTGTGCGGAGCATGGTGTTGCAGCATAACATTGGGAAAGAGATGAAGAAGTGGGACGTGTATAGGGCAACGGAAGCGATTGTTACCAGCTGGAGGGCATTGAAACCAGAAGTAATCGCCAACTGTTTCCGACACGCCAACTTCGTCACACCAGTCGACGATGTGCCTCTCGCTGCCACCAACCCTGAAAACCCTGACGACCCACCCACAGTGGACGCCGAGCCCCAGCCGGGCCCCTCGACGAAGCCGCAGCATCATATTTTCACTCTGCCATGCGACGACGAATCGTGGCAGCAATTGGCCCCAGACTGCACGTTTGCAGAGTTCATGACAGCGGATGACAACGTTGCAGTTTGGGGTACACAAGATGATGATTCCGATGACGTCAAGGGGCAGGAGCCGAGCGATGAAGAGGAGGAGGAGGAGGAGGAGGAGGAGGAGGGGGAGGGAGAAGCAGAAGAGCCAGAAGTTGTGCCGACGACGAGAGACGTCCTCAAAGCTGGGGATGTCTATGAATATCTTCTGAGGCGGCATGGTGCGAGTGATGCTGTGTGGTCCTGCTTAACGCAGTTGAAAGAGTTTGCGGAAAATGCCATCTTGAAAAAAAAGCAGGCAACGATAAAGGACTTTTTTAAAAAGTAAGGCGATAAATAAAGTGTTAGGTGTTGTGTATTTATTTTTTTTATGTTCGTTAATGTTTTTTTTTGTTTTACGTCTCGTCGACGTGTCTAACATGTGTGACTTTGAAAAACAAAAATGCTTAAAAAAAATTAATTAACAGCTGCCGCATATATCATGTTGGATAATACTGTAATCTGGTGAGTTTTTTTTTTTTTTCAATTGTTCTTTGTTGTTATTGTTACATATATGTATACACTGCTCCACTGCTTACAAGCATAGTTTATTGAACTAAAAGTGTATTTGGAATTAAATTTTTCGGGTTATCTTGAATATAGCTTAAATATATTTTTTGTTTATCATTATCTGAAGCTGTAAAAAAAAAAACGTTGCCATCGCTTCGGCCCATTTTTGTGTTTCGGCCGCTCTATATTTCAAACCACCCAGTTACGTACCATGTAAAATAGCTTTTTGGCCCGACCCTTATTTATAACAACCTCAGCTGTCACACTTTTAAAACCCAGGGAAAATACTCTGACATCCGCTTCCCTTCTCACGTCAGTTGGTTATTATGTCCGCCGCCCGTTAGCTCGCCTGGCGCCGAGAGACATGTCTGGCAGGCATCCGGCACGGCGGGACGAATGGAGACGCCGAAAGAGAGGGAAGGGGGAGGGGCAATAAATGGATAAAAAATAAACTACCCACGTTACATAACGTTAGCACGATGTTATTTTAAAGCTGCCCAAATAAAGGACGGTTCTTTCCGTGAAACGTTCGGGGGGGGGGGGGGGGGGGGGGGTTGGGGGGGGGGGGATTTGGCCAAAAATTGCCCAAATTCTCTGGAACGACCCTTCCGTAAGTACGACCGTTTTTTCGGGAACCGCGAGGGGTCGTTCCAACGGGATTCTACTGTACTTGCATGCTATTAGGCTTTATCACAAACCCTGATATAATACGGTCAGTAGCAAGAAAAAAATAAATAGTTCCAGAATCTAAAGAAAAAAACAAAATTTCAACAAAAATTCACCTAAAATACCTCATTTTATGTGTTTAAAATTCCATGTATATTCTTTCCTAATCTATTTTTTTTTTTTTAAAGAAGACCAACGCCAATCTATATACATTACCTATTTTTTCTACGGAGCAACTCACAACAGCTATTTGAAATGTGCACCACGATGCTCCCGTGAGAACAGCATGGGGGACCCACCTCGCCGTAGCCGGTGACCTGGTAGTGCTTCCTGGACAGCGGGGCGGGCTCCTTGTGGGCGTGCAGGTTCCGGCGGGTGGTGACGTGCTCCAGGCGCAGCAGGTCTCCGTGCCGCAGCAGCCCCACCCCCTCCTCCTCCTCCGGCTCGCTGCCGTGCCTCTTCACCAGGAACAGGTTGTTGTCGTCCTTGTGCGTGTACGTCGTCACCTGCCGGTCATCCGCAACACACCGCGCACTTCAGAGGGGACGCGTGCTCCATGCCGGGGATGCCACCACTTTAGAAAACAATATCCTTCATTGAAATATCCTGTAGTATCCTTGTTTTCAATATAAAATATCCTGTAAAATCCTGTACATTAAAAAATACAAAAAAAAAATATGCAATTTTTATGAAAATTACTCGATCATAATGCACATAATGAACTATACTTCAATCAAAACATTTAAATTTTCAACACTTCATACAAGTATTTACACACACACACACACGTAGCCTACACTTCACCACTGGCAGTATTTAAATATCGCTTTTTTCAGATGTTTTGCCCTATTCCTCATTTCTTCTGTTGGCTGGAATTCTGCAATATTCTTCCTAGAAGAGATATGCAACAAAGCATTTAGCATTGGCGATTCAAGACATGACCTGTGCGCTGTCTTGATAAGGTTGAGCTTACTAACTATCCTTTCCACCCCTGCACATTGCTGTGTGGAAGAATAAGCATTGCCTTTGCAAGTTTACAAAGCAGTGGAAAACATGTTTTCCCATTAATTTCATACTGTGACACTCTATGCTATCGAATCTTCGCAATTTTCCTTCATAACTGCGCTACAAGATCGCAAACTTGACCGACACGAATGCATTTTCTCCATGCTTTTAATTAACAACAAACTGGTTGCATGGCAATAGATATTCATTTACTAATGTCTAAATGCTATCTTTCTATGTTGGTACACAATAAATTGCCAAAATGTAAATAAAATCTGTACGACGAAACTAGGGATTTCTTTCATTAAGCATGTGGAGTTAGCAGCCATGTATTTTTTTTTTTAAGCTAATATAACAATGGGAGATTGAATAAATGAATATCAACATTGTTTAGTCGTCCGTCATTGTAGCATAACTAACACACAGAGTACAAGTCAAATTTACGCATGTTTCATGACAATTTTGATCACTGAATGGGATTACTTGCAGCTAGGGGCCGGAAAAATTCGCAATTTGCGATAGATGCGATTTTTTTGCGAATTTTGAGGTTAGATGCGATTTTTTACTAATTGTTGTTATAAATGCTATATTTGCAAAATCGCGGTAAAATTACCATTATCGGGCGAAAAACCACTATAGAATGCAACAAAATGGCTTGAACACACATTCCTCAAAGTATTGTTTTTGAAAATAACCACCATAACACAATTACAGTAAACAATAGCTTCTGACAAGGCTTGTTGAAGGAATAAAATCCGAATCCTAACCTTAACTTAGAAAACATTCCTTAACCAAATATCACGCCTGATAGTATAGAATAAGTAATTTTGTAAATTTAGTGTTTACGATTTACTCAAGTTACCGTTGAATGTTTAGAAAAGAATGTTCACACTACTTATCGACGCAGTTATTTTGTTTTGATAGATCACGCCACGTTCGCCATTGCATCGTGTGTTGCCTGTTCATGAAGAGTATCCAACCTAACAAAACAAATTTCCCGGGAAGCGCTTCACGGAAACCAACAAAACTAGAAAATATCTAGGTCATTGACGGGATCGTAGTGAACTTGCAAAGATAAAAATGAAAATATTTTAAATGCTCAAAACTACTACAAATATTTTAGTACGCGGTTTTTTTTACATTTGTTGATAATCACTTTAGTTTTCAAATTTTTTTTCTGATCAATATTTTACATAGAGACAAATCATACATTTTGTGGTGCACGTTTAGCGTACTGAAGTTGGCCAACTTGAATTGTCTGTTTGTTTTCATTTGAAATTACTAGTGCTCAAACGTTTGTTTACAAATACCGTTTAATGATTTTGGTTTGTGTTAAAATTCGTCATAATGGGTATAAACACTATTACAACTTCTTGTATTGTTATGTAACTTTAATATCTTAAGCAAATTTCTCAAAAATAGATGCTAATTTCTGGAAAATAGATGCTAATTTTCAACATCATAAATGCTAATTTTGTAATAAATAGATGCTAATTTTTCCAGGCCCTACTTGCAGCTAGCACGCCGACCGGCGATCTCTTTTACCATGCCATGTTGTCTTTTTTTTTCATTTTACCAAAAATCAGCATGTGCAACACATGATAAAAATTATGTTTCTTTTATTTAAAAGAAGTATCAATGCGAGGGTTTTTATAAATTTGAAAAAAAAATAAAATACTTAATGTCTTAAATATAAGTAGAATACAATGGCTTGAATAGTTTTATTTATTTTTCTGGGGTTGGATTTAGCATTGTGCAATTAGAAAAACTTGTTCACTGTGTCTACTCCCTGTGCAACACCATCTCCGCATTACAGAAAGTGGCAGTTCTTTGGCAGGACGATGGGGGTGATGGACCAACTCCCCACCCCTTCCCGCCAACCCCGCCATCCCACCCACACAAAAATAATCTACTCCAGACCACACCTAACTTTAAGATGGTTAAATGTTTTTGTAACAATGTAATTATTATTTTTAGGCACTACTGTACTGTGTAAAATATTTTTAAAATAGCCTTTAAAGTTTCAACTGTCTATTTCAATTCAATTTTGTGGATATTCCATTTGACTGGGCCAGGTATTCCATACTTCCCCCCCCTCCCAAGATTCTCTGGTCCCTCCCACAATTCGAGGCTAGGTCAGCCACTGGTTTCAGCATGACACTAAATGTAAATATGCTAGAGATCAATACTACACATCTCTGTGCTATTAACACAGGCAATAGTGGGACATAACATAGCGGCGTGGTGCATCACTACAACAATATTTTGTGAATAAATAGTGAAGTAATTCACTATCTAGAAACAAATATTTTTCTTTGCTACAATATTAGGAATTTTGAAGCAGTGAAGGCTGGTTTTTATTATAAATTTGTATTATGACAAATGTTATAATCAAGGAAAATAAACTGGTTTATGTTGTCACGATGTTGATATTTCAAATTTTAAACAAGTACACTATTGATACTGGAAACCTCTTCTTCCATCCATTGGACTGGTGTTAAGGGATATGCAATTTCATGTTACTAAAGGTTTGTGGCTATGTTGATTTTTTTTTTGGGGTATGACATCATCAGATGTTCAAGCAAAAATTTGAAGTTTAATAACAATATTCTCTATCATTCTTGATAACACCATGAATCATCATATATGAACAAATATTATCATAATTTGCAATATGTTTTTTTACGTGGCCATAATTATTGTTCAAGGTCTCATTTCCAGGTATGTTTAGATGGTTTAAAAAATGTTATTCAACTGTGATTAATAATGAAGGAATTTGAGGTCACCACAGTCACTATAAGTCAGCATCCAGTCTTTGCTACACAAGCCACAGCTCTAATTTTAAAATGTAATCTTCCCATCTAAGAACTGCTCTTTAAGCTTTGAACAGGTTGATGCACACGTGGACGGAGCCATGCTTGCCTGCTGCTGCCTTGCCCCCACTCCCTCCGGGTACAGATGCCAATGAGAATGCAAGTAGCCCCCACCAGTTCGATGATTCTTCAACGTCACTACTGCACCATACGCCACTTCTGAAAAAGTTGTAGACACAACAAACATAACTAAAAAAAAAACTTCAAAAGAGTTTCTGCACAGCTGCCACAAATAGTACTGTCAAAGAAAGAAAACCAAATATATGAGTCCAGTAACCAGCTACCAATAAATTTTTTAAACATTACTACATTTCTGTGGCTAAGCATATTTGCAGTCAAATATTGAATTTTATTTATCAATAAACTTGGCTTTGTAAAAATAATTAACTAATGTTTATTTAAGGGGTAGGAAAGGCCATTGTTTACTAAATTTTTGTATAGAATAAAAATGTGCTTCATATTAGTATACCAGTATAAATGTTTTAACTAATGCAATGATGCACAGTCTGTTTTCTTAAAATGTTTTTAAAATTCTGCAACAAAATTAAAACTAACTGAACAATAATTTCCTATTACTATTAGCTAAGGTTGTCATTTAGATGTTCATTTTAAATTTATCTACTGACTTAGTAATAAAAAAAAATATGAAAAATGTTTTTAGTTATGGATACTAAACCATTAATGGCAATATTTATGTGTTTCACAGCTGTCAAATAATAATGAAATTAATTTATTGAATATTTGAGAAATGTTCGAAACAATTGGCAGAGCCAAATCTTCCGATGGTTGATCAAAGGGGAATAGTGGAGCAGACTTGATGGGGCCGATCAAAATAATTACATTGGATAAAATTGTGTTTTCTGGGAAAAACTCAAGGGAGAAAAAAATAGTAATTTTCTAACCCGAGAGATCAACTGCTGTTACCTTCCAACTCAGTGGCTTTACATTCTCGCAGTCTCGCAAAGTGGAGGCTAGTGCACTTCCATAATGTTTACAGTTACACAGTTCCTAGTCTATAACCTGCAAGGAACTGGCTACAAATTAGCATCGCTGTTTGTCAGCACCTCTAAAAAATTAAACTACAAAAATTATTTAATCAAGCTGCATATTGATTTTACAGTATTAACTTAACATCCTACTTATATTATTTCCAAGATGAATACACTTCTGGTAGATTTTATCATTATTATACATAACAGAAAAAAACTTAATACTGTTGACGTAAGATATTTTATAGGTATCAAATCTCCACAAAGACAAAAAAAAGTAAAAACTAAACACAGTTCAGTAACAAAAATGCTGAAACCATGAAAACAAAAATTTATATATTGCTTCTGTTACTTTAGAATGTAGCATAGCCACAAAATGAGCATTTAACCAATAAGACTGATCAGAACACACACTAAGTATGTATATAATTTATGTTATGATTAATAAAAAATAAAAAAAGGTATACTAACTATTATTTGTAAATTACACAAAAACAAAATTGAAAAATCTGCAGAAAACTCACCTCTTGGCATTGTTGCATTGTACAATGAATTGCCTTCAAGTTTTGACTGAAATGCTGAACTATAGAAACCGTCTCCATTTCCACTGTATAGAAACACACACATAGATAAGTACAAGCAAAACTTACTTGAAAATTTTTGTGTTTAATATTTTCTAGCATAGGAATGAAGTCGTGCAATTCTCATTACCTAAAACAGGAAATGCTACCTTTATTTTCCTGTTCACCAAGGTACCTGCTAGGTTATAAACATTCAGTCTCAGCAATCTGAAAACCTAACTATCACCTGATAACACACGACATACCACACTATGCCTGATAGCATTCAGTCCAGCAAACCATTGGAAGCCAAAAATTAAATATGCTGCCCATAAACACATCTGAAAGTGTATGAGATTAAATATGCTGCCCATAAACACATCTGAAAGTGTATGAGATAAAACCCAAAAATTCTTTAGTTTGTTTTGTTTGATAATTTTTGGGTTTTTCTCTATTTGTATTAAAAAAACTTGGAAACAAAATTTTATTGTAAACACATGAAAAGAAAAAAACACTGCATTTAAGGCTGGGTTTCACACATCTAGTTGATTTTTGTCATTTTCTCATAATTTCCATTAGGTACGGTACATTTCATTTGTTGTTCTGTCACTAGTTTTTCAACATATATTTACTAAGTGTAATGGGTGTAAATATATTTTGACAATATTTGTGACACAAGAACAAATGCAATAGAGGCAGGGGCAGATCCAGTGATGAGGCTTGAGATAGAAAGGGGGGGGGGGGGGGGGAGTTAACCAGTGTCCACTAGCTAATCACAACACATAAAAATATTGTTTTAACTTTTTTTTTTTAACAATGCTTCCTTGACTTAGACTTTATAAAATAGCAAGATGTCTGTTGCTGAGTGTTCAATTTCATATTGAAAAAATTCCTTTAAAAAGGCATAAATTATCCATTAAAGATACATTCCAGCATATAGAGTAAAGTTTCCAAGCAGTTCTGCCAAATTAATATTGATCTATTCCTCGAAAAAGGCATTTCTTTGTCATTAATGATTCAAAACATCTCTTTGGTAAATCGTTTGACAAATGTATTTATGTTTATATGAAGAAACTATATTCCACTTATTCTGCAAGGTTCAGCTCTTGGGGGTGTGGGGGGGAGGGGAAGGTTTCAGGAATTTTCCCACATACCCCTCTTAGATCTGCCTCTGAAGAGAGGTATAGTGTTAAATTTACAGAAACAGTCAGTAACTATTAGCAATATTGAGAAATAAATCAATATGGCATGTGAAAGCCATCTTAACAGTAATAACTGTGACAATGGATAGGACAACTAACCTCTTACTGAGCACTTGCAGATGAATGAAGAAGAAAAACATGTAGAGCAATATTGGCAATATGACAAGGCACAATATCCTCGCTATAAAGTGGTGGATCACATAGACCTGCAAAAACACACATGCACATTCACCTCTATGCATTACAGCTAAAGCTGACTGTAAATTAGAAAAAGTCTTAGTTTGTGTAAACTGAGAGGTGTATTGCTTCACAAAAATCAGAAGTTACAACAAAATTTGCATACTTACACTAACATTTGGTATTTACTATCTATAATTACCTTGAAAAACATTAGAATATATCATATTACCAACTTTAAAATTTGGAACAAGCTTAACTATCAGAAACAACAGAATCAAGATGACTGGTATGGACGTATGTTTGTACTGTTATTCTTTACATACCACAACTCGTGTAATGTTAAGTAAAAAGATGGAAACTGAAAAACACATTAAACATCAAACATTGCAATGGAATTTTTAGTGTGATGTCATTCAGGGATGACACTTGGGAGCAGATCCTTCTATGTCATTCCGGACCTCCTCCGGCTAGCTGAATTTCATATGCATAAAACACTTGGGAAAATGAAGAGCTGTACGTCTTAATTCAAAACAATTCATTACTATTAAAATGGCGAATATTATTTATGAATTTGAAGGTGATGTTTTTGCAAAAACAAACAGAAGTTGAAATCAAAGTTTTGTTTATTTGTTCTTCTATTTATAAACATTGAATGACGATGACAACACAGTTCCATACAAAAATTTAACCTCACCTGACAGTTGGTCGCTCAAAAACAACTTGCAAAATATTCACAGTTACTTTACATCTTTAAAAAATGAAAAGAAAAAAAAGTTTAGATCCCACAGTTGTTTTGAACTCAAGGTACAGTTTGAAAACACTGTTCTTGCGTGAAAACAAACGCACATTAACGCCTCACTGAAAGCCTATGCTGATATCTGTGGTCAAAATATTATAAATAATATCAGAAAGAATATAAGAAATAGCATGGCCCAGACCACAGATATGAAATTATCCTCTTCAATACATTAAAATTATAGATCTGTGAGCCACCCACTAGCGCGTTCACGCATGGCAACATCTGAGCAATGACTATTACATGACTGAGGACTTCCCCAGTCAAAACATCATCTTATTAGCTACAAACACTTTTCCTACAATTACTATTCTGTGATTCTCCGGTCAGAGAGCTTTCCCACGGTTGTGGTGAACATCTTTGTCTCTCTCTCTAACACAGGATCCAATAAATATTGCCTATCACTTCAGCGCCACGGCATCCCGCATCCTTCTTTTGTTTCTCTTTTTCACAGAAACCACAGTCCCATGTTCTAGGTTCTAGAAAAATCGCAACACACTATAAAATACACATGTAGGAATATAGTTATAAAAAAACATTCAAATGAAATAAAATACTGAAATTCAAACTCACATAAATTGTAACCTAGTCAAACTTGAGAAAACATAGTTAAATGGTTTTTCTGAAAAAAAATAATTAAAAATCATATACTATTATAAAAATACTGATGACAATTAAAAACAAATAAATACAAAATTAGGTCACCATGACCTTGAACTATAAATGTAATTAGCTGATATACTGCCATACTGAAAAATTGTATATCATAAGAATACTCTGCAAAGTTGGCGAAGAAAATGCCACACATCGCTCTGGACACCTTCTTTCTAGGATTTAAAAGAAAATAAAAAACATGCGATGACATAGCAATAGCAACTTTGCTCCATAAGATTACAGAGTGATTATTTTAGGATTATTGCATCTTTAATGGTCTTCAAAACTGTAATTTGTATTTCCAAGTAGTCTATAATTAACCATTTTGCACATGTGTTGCTGCAAGTAGCGGCTGTCATACAAATTTGACGTGTGTCTTTCATGGATATTATAACACAAATAAATAAATTAATATATACATATATACACATACATATATACATACACACAAACACACACACATATGTTTATGATGTTTTAATGAAATAATCAAACAATCAACTAAAGAACAAATAATTTTAAAACAAAAAATAAAATCCTAAAAATAAAATATTCAATTTTCCTTTCAAAAGCATTATCATTACTAAAATTCCTATACATGAATGTTGGCTTTCTAAAAATCTGAGATATTAGTGCGACAATCAATTTTCTTTTTAACCATCTCCTTCGCAAAATCATATGCCATACGACAAATTCAACTAAAAAAAAAAAAGTCATCAAACTGCTATAAATATGCAAAATACTCCATTAATAGGCATTTCAGCTGCGTAATTTGTTTTGAGCGTACGGTGGGGGTTGACAACGCTACAAGAAAGAAACAAGAGTCTCACCAGTGGGCGCGACAAGTCCCCCAGGATGCACCACAGCTCTGCCAGGGTTCTGATGCCCACCAGGATGATGACAAACAGGCCAACGAACTTGACGCTCACCGCACACGCCAGCATGACGCCCGTCAGCACCAGCCAGGCCCACCACTGCCAGCTGAACGGCCTGCATCGCCAGCCAATCACAGCACACAGCATCAGCGAGCTACGCATGCACGCTTTAAGGTGGGCTCTCACACACCATTTTTTTTTTTTTACATTTTCTCATCACTACTATTGGTTAATGGCTATTTCTGTAAATTTAACACTTTACCTCTCTAGCATTTGTTGTTGTGGCACAAGTATTTGCTAAAGATATTTACTAAGTGTGGTATAATTGCTGTAAAAAAGTTGCGCAAGTATATTAGTCCAAGATCCCAGAGCGATAAGACATAACTTATTTTCACACAGATGAAACCTTAGGTTCTCAGTAGCATCTCATGTGCTTTGAATACCAGCGTGCTTGTGGAGCTCGCCCTGTGACACCTGGGCAGGTACCAGGCGAGAAAGTTAACTAACAATAAAAGTTATTTAACTTAAATTTATATTGCTGATTTTTATGTATATTTTGTAGAACATTATTCTGAAGTCGTATCATAAGTGTCAGACACTTATTATGGACCAGAACCTTTGTCAGACGCTTTAAAGCTCCACAAAAAATACATGAAGTTAACATATTTTTACATGTCTGATTTTTAAATATGTTATTAAAGTAACTACTATTACAAAGTTATATTTCATCAGTCAGACAAATTGTAGTGACCAAACATCCCCTAAACACAAAAATTATTCAGCCAGGAGTATGAGCGCGAGAGCACTATGCGCATGCGTCTCAGAGCAATTTTTTTTATATATTAAAAATACTTACTGCTTTTGATCGAAGATTTTCGCATCTCTATTTCAATAAGATAAACTTTAACATTAAGGTTATAATTAATAAATGTTAAAGTAAAATAATTTATTGCATATATTTAGGATAATTAATATATTCGGAGCTATTTTGTTTTATTAGGAATTATTTTTATGTTATTGTAAAAAAAGATACCAGTTGGGATAATTTTAAGAAAAAATCAGTTTAGTAAAAAAATATTTAACTATGATTAATTAAAGCAATTATTTGTTTACTTTTTTAATCATCGTAATCATCGTCACAATCATTAGAATTTTCATCATTCACCCAATCATAATTCTGTCCATTCGAGTCATCATCCTCATCGTCATCAGTTATGTTGTCGTTGTTGGAAGCTTCTTCTGCAAAAAACAGCTCAAAGAATAAAAAAAATTACAAATATAATAAATTTTAAACTTGAAGTCAAAGTATAGTATCTGATTTTTGAAGGGATTCACTAACGTCTCCTGGTAATTGGTCACCATTAAACCAATGAAAGTGATACTGGTTATCTTCTAACCTCCACCCATTGTGTTCAGGAGTAAGAATGGTTGGTTGTTTTTCATTTTCATGATTCCATATGCTAGAAATATAATTTGCTCGGAGAAATTGTTGAAATAACTCAGTTTTACATGGTGGTAAATTGCTAGCATCAAAATCTTTTAAAATTTCTGGATTGAATTCTTCATTAACATTATATACGCTGTAATTATTTAAAAACAGCTGAAGCCGGGCAGCATCAAAGTCGAGTATACCAGGAACACTATAAATTTCGCAGATACATTTTTGGACCTTTTTGATAATATCTTCTTGTATGTGCTCATCGGTAAACTACTCTGGATCTCCAAACTGCATAAAAGCTCACTGATATTCATGTTTCTTCATCAATATATTAAATAGTCTTGTTTACCTTTTTTAAAAAAGGCAGGATTGAAGTCACATCCAGTCAATGCATGAAATCCTGGCAAACTTCTACACAATGATGGTCCCAATGCTCGTAAACCTTTGTCAAATTAATATATTATTAGTTATTTATGGTGCCTGCGTTTAACCATACATTTGAATCATCATTTTTCAAATTATGCATATGTCCTAATCCTAACACAATTATCGCAATATCAGTATCAGAACATCTTATCACAAAATTATCTTGAACGTCTATATTACAAACATGAAAAACAAGGTTCTTCAGAATTACATGACACCGGTTCAACTGATTCTAATTCAACACATGGCTCAACACTTGGCTCAGGTATTACAATAGGTTCAAACATAGTACTAGCTGGACTTGAGTTTGATACTACATCTAAATCAGTAACTGTAGAATTATTTTGTTGACTTGAGGTAGATGCTGTACATGGATCATTATTACAGCACTAAAATTACTTGGTAGGCTTGATGTCGATGCAACTGACGTATTTTCAAAGATACTCGATGAATTTTTTTTTTTAGCATTTCTTGGTTCTTCTGAAATTGGGGAGAAATACTTTTTTTTGGCAAAACAGTAAAATTTTTGTAACATTCTCGATGAAAACCATTATCATACAAATCATCCGGTAAAACTACGTCTTTGAATTTTAGGTTATGAATATTATTCGCTGTTTTAAAACGTTTTTGCACTTTTTAAATGTCTCTTCGGTAAATAACTTTAATTTATCATGAGATTGTTTACAAAACATTCATTTCAATTTTTTTTTCTTCCATGATTTTCACTATTGCTTATAACTTTATATCATTCACAAATGACACAATGTAAACAACAAAAACATGTGCTCTCACAGACCCGAACCATACTGTATATTATAGGTTGCGCGAAAAGGGCACATACACACTAGATTGAGACAGATTGTGAGTTTAAGAAGGGGAACCGAGTTATTATGGACGTCTCACTCGCTCTGAAACGCATGCATAGTGCTCTCGCGCTCGTACTCCTGGCTGAATAATTTTTGCGTTTAGGGGATGTTTGGTCACTACAATTTGTCTGACTGATGAAATATAACTTTGTAATAGTAGTTACTTTAATAACATATTTAAAAATCAGACATGTAAAAATAAGTTAACTTCATGTATTTTTTGTGGAGCTTTAAAGCGTCTGACAAAGGTTCTGGTCCATAATAAGTGTCTGACACTTATGATACGACTTCAGAATAATGTTCTACAAAATATACATAAAAATCAGCAATATAAATTTAAGTTAAATAACTTTTATTGTTAGTTAATTTTCTCGCCTGGTACCTGCCCTGGTGTCACAGGGCGAGCTCCACAAGCACGCTGGTATTCAAAGCACACGAGACGCTACTGAGAACCTAAGGTTTCATCTGTGTGAAAATAAGTTATGTCTTATCGCTCTGGGATCTTACTCTATATAGTCTCAAGTCTGTATGCCTGTATGTAGTTCCGGAGCATTCGTGACGAGTGAGTTAGTGAGTAGTACATATTTCACTTTTATATGTATAAACAGAGATTACATATTTTACACTACATCTAAATCGCACATACATTATTAAGTAGAGACAATATTTCATGGTTTTATTTTCAAGACAATTTTTTTTTTGAAAACATAAGGTTTCAGAATTTATTTTTTTTATTTTTATAAATTATTTTTTGTAATACTTATTCCACAAAACAATGTACATAATGTTGACATGCTGCATGTTTTTGATAAATTAGTTTGTAATAAGTTTGCCTAAAACAGATATTCAGAAAAATAAAAATTAGATGGCAAGCACTTACTGTTTAAATTAATTCAATACGAGATGCATGTTCAAACAAATTAAATCAACTTTTCTGATCTATTTCTTTTGGTATCCGCCCAATTGGTCTACTAGTGGCTAGCGCTCAGTCTGGTGTGCCAAGGGACCCAGGTTAGATTCCCGATCAGAGAGGGGAATTTTCACACCTCCCTGGGTTCAGGACTGGGTGTTTGTGATGTCCCTTTCACCTCCGTCCCACGGAAAGAAATGGCAAACCACTGCTAAATTATTCTGCTTAACAAGCATTGGGACGTAACGGCTGTCACTACTGTGGCATTCCTGTGCTCACGACACCCAGCAATGAGCTAAATCGACTTGGTATAAACTTTGTACAGAAATAATCAAATAAGACATTCCTTGTATTTCAAACATTACAAGGTTTTGGTTAAATTTTGCTTAATTTCAAGCTTTAAGTGCCACTTTGATGCAATTTTGTCTATTAACTTGCATTTCGGTGTTTAATGTGTTTATTTCTGTTTTATTGCGATTTACTACATTAACACTATCCTTATTTATAAAGGAACATCTTTACACCCATTAAAACATAAAAATAACAGAACATAAAAAAGATCACTCGTTGGCAGCCATAATACATAGTTTTTAAGAAATAACTTTGGTAAGACCTAATGCCAAAAGCCCACAAGGCATATACTACTTAGTCCTTCCACACTAATTTCATAATTTTTAATAAGTGAGCAGTGAACTGAAAGGTGCACCTGTAGCAGCCGTGTATGAAGCATGGTTACAATTAGGACTGACCACTGGATACATTATTTTAATGTGAAAAATCAAAGTAACTATGGAACATAAAAAATTAATTAAAGAAATTTACATCAATACATTGAAAGAAAAAAATTATCCAATTTTTTCTTAAATACATTTTCAAAAAATACAACATTTTTGCAGGTACGAGATTTCTAAAAATTGTTAGCAAATAACACTGGTTTGATTCTAAGCACTTGAAAATGTTATCAATTAGTTAGGATTATGTAATTATTTTTTAAAAAATGAGCACACTGTAGTTTACCTGTCTCCACAAGAATTGAACTTAGTCATCGCAAGAACGGAGCCCATCACAAAGAACAGGAGGATTGGGTCTAGTAGAATGTATCGCGTCAAGGTCAGGATCCCCACATCTAACAACAAGCAAAATTAAAACATGTCATATACAATACAACAACAACAAAAAATGAGAGGCCAATAAATTTAAAAAATATATAGCATTCCCAATAAAACAAAACCAAGTATGACTTACTATCACTATGTTCTATGTCTATACTTTCTTGCTTTCACTTTTAAACTAAACATGGACTCATAATGATCTGTAACATCATTCCATCACCCAACCATCCATCATGTGACCTGTAGTCAATCAGATGGCCCAGAAAATTTCAACCGTCAAAACCTTACCAAGCTTTAACTTTCGATAATGTTTGAAAGACATTGCCTTTATTTGTAAAGGATTTTTTTTTAGTTTGTTTATTTTTTCAGCTGCTTCCATATTATGTTTTAAACTTGCATTCAAACACATTTTAAAGTTTGATATTTGAAACAATATTGACAGAGAAACAAAAGTGTAATCAGTAATGTACAGTAACTGAAAAATATATTTTAAAACTTATAAACCTTTAAAAGAGAAATTTTCTCACAAATTTAAGCCTTCTAGTCAGACGGCAGTATCCAAGTGGAAACAAATATTATAATGTGGATGTGCGGATCATTGTTACAGCATGCTGATGAACAGAAGGATGGCGGACAGACAGATACAACGGTTCATTGAGAGTTCACCTTAACACATCACAACACGTACCATGGTTATAAGAAATGAACAAGCCATGGCCCACAGCAATGAACCATCCCATCATTTGCCTGGATTGATTCAAGGAAACCATGGAAAACCAAAATGAGGTTGGCTGAACTGCATTTCAAACCCATCACTAAAAATTTTCTGTTTAAAGACTTGATATAAAAGTGAATATTTCAGTGTTTTATTTTTATATTTCTGAACATATTTTTTATGTTTTTATGGTGTTTTACTTAAGCATGTGTTTATTTCTACTGGTATCCACACTAAACATTTTTTTTTTCCCCGTGTCAATGCATGGTAAATATCATGAGTATGGTTTGGTTATCTGATTTAAATAATGACATCTCAATGAAATTACAAACAAGAATACTTTTTTCTTTTCCTGCATTTAATTTGATTAATATACAATATACATATAAGGTTAAATTAAATTAATGAACACACTCAACTAACCGGAAATCTGACTAACAAAATAAAGCAAAGAACCTAAGCATTTCATAAGTCTGCAAGGCACTGCATACACTGCATACTAAGCATTAATATTTTTGAACTAAAATTAGAGTAGGTATTTTCTTAAGGGCCCTGCCTACTTGGGCACACATTCTTTATGCAAAGCTTCAGAATTATCCATGGAATTTAAAAACTGCTCAAAATATTCAAGTGGAGTCTGTTTATGAAAAGCATTTCAGAATCTGCCGAGATCAGATGAGTAATAGTTCTACTTCCATACTCCGTTTTGAAACTGTAGGAGAAAAGTATGTTTTTAGAAAAACTTTTAGACATGTAACATTCAGTAGAGATTAGAGATTCATGAAAGCACTTAAGAGACTTGCATTACACCTTTTTCTTCAATTCTCCACCATATAATGTTATAGTTACCACTCAAATCTTATAGTTACCCTACACGCGACGAGAAGACTGCCAGCCAGTTCACAGCCTTGCGCTAGGAGGCAATACCGCACTAGAAGCACCAGCAAGCATCGTGCTTATCATCCTGCCTCACTAACACAGATACGCCACTGGCTAGACAGGCCCCTTTAGTGGTTCGATTAGCTCATGAGGTAAAGGATATATATGTAGGTATAAATTAACTCACCACACAAAATGAAAGCTGCAGAGAAAACCGCTGCAGTGAGAGAGTGTGTCATCTCCCACACCGTTATAAATGCAAATGGTACAATACTCGCACCCAAGATGGCACAGAACTGAAACACAACAAGCAGAACTTATCCCAATATGTATCTTATACATAGCTATAAGATAATCCTTACTTAAATTGCAGAACATGTTAATTTTAACATTAGCTGGTGACAGAACTGGCCGCTAGAGATACAACAAAGTTTAAGTTGTGATATACCAAACGGTGATCATGCTCTTCAATACACCATTACATGACAAATCAGTGATCGGTGCTGAATCCCTAATCAGAGTTATTCCCTTGTATCCAGCCTCCACAAGACATCAGAACACACTCCAAAAAGTAGGTACTTCGGTAAAGGTCAGAACGAGAAATTTTTTCCCATTAGATAAGACACAAATTACAACAGACAATACAAAATAAGTTTATTTTATTTTCTCAAGCTGTTTAAGTATACGTGAAATTTTTTCGAGTAACTATTTTTTCCTAGTACATTTCCAATCAAACATTTTGTACACTGATGCAAATATTTTTTTAAAATATGTTCAATTACAGCAGAAACCAGTTTCAACAATCTAGTTTAAACCTAGTCTGTTTAGTTAATTGCCTTCACTTAAATTGCCAAACTTTACTCGGTAACATTTTAACTCTTTATTTTTTTTGGTATTTTTCAGAATTGCTGTAAGCTTGTTTAACTTACAAAAAATTTCAAGAGAAGAGAGTTGCAAAAGAAAAGAGAAATGAGTGAATATGAGCAGAGTGGAGATGTAGCAAACGGTCTTTAATTCAGTATATGTGGCAGCTTAAATAAATTTGCAGCTGTAAGCAAAAATTACATGCATTCACTTCATGCATTTAGCTTCTTCCAACATTTGCAATTTATTTAGTTTGGTATACAAAAAAAAAATTAGAAATCTCTTTAACAACATTAAGTAGTGAAAAAAAAAAAACCAACACACAAACATTACTGATGGATGAATAATGGGGTGATAAAGGCACATGTTAGTTTTGCTTAAATACATAATGATTAATGAAGAAAGTCTGGACCGCAACTAATTTGAAATACGAAACAAATGCAAGATGGAAAAAAATGTTATCACTGGGATAACATCATCACAAAACCATGCTATGGTCCACTGAAGTTTAGTATAGTAGTAATTTACTAATAAACTTAAAAGAAAAAGTACATCATTTGTATCTGAAAATATTTCTAATACTAAATTCAAACAGATATATAATGTTGAGATCAAATATTTTAAATACAAAATTTAACGTGATTTAAAATACAACACCTAATGTACTAAGCAAAATGTCAAGCAGCTTGGGCATTGTCGCATGATGACAGCTACCTACCACTCTCATACCCACGTACTGCACTCCTTCATACTTGTCACCGGGCTTCTCGAAAGGAAATGTGCCATCGTATCCTGTCAAGTAGCCAGACAGCGCAATCAGCATCTGAAATAAATACCTCTTATTGTTCGCTCATCTCACACATCATTAACAAACACTACCGTCAAGCGGGGTGACTACGGTCACGGGGGTGACTATGGTCAAAGCAAAGATATATTTTAAGATTGCTCCTATCCTACAATAAATTACACTACTAGCAATAACTATATTTTTTACAGAATATATGAACATATTGAAATATAACAGGAGAATGTTAACTTAAACTTCGCCAATATATATATTTTTTTTGTTAAATTTTTTGTACCAGCAAATTTACCTCAAAATAAATGTTGGCTAAACTGTTTAACACAGCTGATCAGTGTCATGTGGTATAGCAAAAGGAGTACTTGTGTAACCTGCACCAAGATTTCAGGATTTTAGGTAAGTAAACATGTAAGCATTTATTTTAAAATTGCTGTATGCCATTAATATTTCTAATAAATAGTGTAAATACATAAATAATTTGGGGTTACTATGGTCATTTGTTAATTTTCATTATAACCTATGAAACATGCATATTTTTTAAAATATTAATGTCTACGATAGGTAACCTATTCAGAATTAACTAGCAATTAGGCCTTAAATGTATAAAAACAAGAATACAGATACTTATCACTGTGTTCTTTTTATATTTATTTGCAGGTGATCTTCATGGTGAGAACCTATCAACGATCCCCTGGGTCGCGATCCTACATGGATTACAGCCCAGAACAAATGGATTCAGCAATTACTGCTGTTAGAAAGGGAATGAGCATGACAGCTTCCGAAAGATACAAAGTAAAAATGGAAGCGTTGAGGAAAAGATGCAAGAACATGGACATGAAGAGACCATGGGGACAGACAATATTTACGGAAGCTGAAGAATCTTTGTTGTGTTCTTACACCACCCAGCTTGCTGAATGGGGCTTCCCAATAACCTCATTTGAGTTACGTTTGCTCGTGCGATCAAACTTAAAAAGGCAGGGTAAAACAATCACAAGGTTTTCTGATGGGTGTACCCCAGGAGTAGAGTGGGCTCGTCGTTCATAAAACGCAACAGTGAAAAAATATGTTCCCGCATGGTCTCAAACATCAACCCCAATCGTTCTCAGTGAAGTCCTGAAGATGTTAACAACTATTTTGACAATATGGCAGACATTAGTAACAGAATCTACAGACTTAGGACTTTTCTTAAAAAATCTCGAGGGGGTTTCTTTATTTGGTCAGACAAGCCAGATGTTTTTGTCATTGACAAAGCACAGGTAATCAGAATTCTTCCTGCATCAGTTGAAGAGAGAAGAGGCAGGTTAATGTTTCATGTAACGTTTGATAGCTTTAATGTTGGTTAAACTGTTCAACCGAACGTATGTTTTTTAGTGACGTTGTTGGAGAATTTACAAATTGGTTGGCAAAATGAACAATTATGGAACTGCATGTAACATAACTATGGGTACCGTAGATATGATGCCCTATTTAGGACTATTTTATATATTTCACTCTTGTGTATTGCTATGTATTCATTATTTTGTGTGACCATGTTCACCCCTTTAAAAATTCACCATTTTCAGAATGTTTTGCATTGGTTTTGTGTTGTGACCATAGTGACCCCAATCGGTGAGGTGACTATGGTCACAATGTATTATTTTTTTAGTTAAATATATAGGCTCAAAAAAATTCATGCTAATAGTATTTTGAAAGCCAGAATCATGTACTTTGTTGTACAAATTTTTAATGAAATATATAATTACATATAACAAATCTGGTATGAAAAAACCATTAAAAGTGACCATAGTCACCCCGCTTGACGGTACTCAAGATACAATCAGTATAGTGCTTGATATCAGTTATCTTAAATTTTCTACTACTAATGTCTATTCTTTAGGATAGGGTCACATTTTTTCATTAAAATTAATTGTTTTGTTTATTACTTGATTTTTATTTTAAGCTTATGTATTAAAAAAAATTTATACAGAGTTGTTGTTAATTCTGTCGCTGTTGAACAAATTAAATAAATTTAAAGATAATATTTACTATACAAATTAAAGTGTTTTTTTTAGTTTTTAAAATATAATATTATTTGTTACTTTTTAGTTGAAATTAAATTAAATTTTTTTAAATTCCTCAAAATGCACTAAAAAATCAATTTTCAAAGTCACGAAAATTTTGGGGTCAATTACCCCCCCCCCCCCCCTCCCCTCACCTTTTCCCAAGGAGGTCCGATGGTGCCAGTAGGCCCCGGAAGCACGTCAAAAATAACATACTTTAATTATTGTTCTGACTTAAAAAAAATCAGGGGCAAAAAACCTCTCCCTGAGTGGATTTGGGGGGAGGGGGGGGGGAGTATGGGTTTGAGGACTTCTGAAATTTGAATATTTGAAATTTTGAGATTGACTTTGGGCACATTTTCCACCATGCCCCAGACTCGTGGATATACAAAACGTAATTGCCCGTAGCATGATAGTAGTGTTTTTTTTTGCCCCTAAGCCCCTCCCCCTTTTTCGCTCTTCGGGTCAAAGTCATGAAATTATTGTATTGACATCGAGATTTATACTTGAGAAAGTTCAAATGGATACGTCAATTAGAAGTAGGTTAAAATAAACTTACAATATTTGATTACATAGTTAGTTACAAGTGAAGCTAATATAAGTATGTTAAAAAACCTCAGTTTGGAAATTAATGACAGATCTTGTAGTTACAGGAATTTTACTAAATACACTGTATTGTAATTTCAGACTATACTGATTTCCGGTATCCTGTTGGTTTACAATAATGCTCAAGGCAACCAATAACGTTTACAGCAGTTCCACGGGGATGTATTTGATCATCCTCTCCTATATAGCTCAGATTTTTCACCGAAAGACCACCACTTCTTCAGGCTTATGAAACAGTGGCTTATGTCGCAATGCTTCATGATGACAATGTGCTTTGCATGCTGCTACAGAATAACTTTGTACCTAGGTGGCATATTTTTTTTAAGAAAATATTTCCAAATTTTTTAAACATTATGACAAGTGCCTCAATGTATATGGCAATTATGTCTAGAAGTAAAGTTTAGTTTAGTTATCCACTGTTTATAGTAAAATTTCTGTAACTACGAGTGTCTGTCATTGATCACCAAATGGAGGTATTTTTAACCCTCAATTCTGTTACAATAGCTGTAAATGATAACTATAAAAATTTTTTTTACCTTTCCAAGAGGTGGGTGAACATCAAAAAAGAATGTTCGATTTATGTACCAACTTCCCATTTTTCCAAAATGAGTTTCATCCCAGCTGAAACAGAGGAAATACATATCTCGGAAATTTTTGCATTTCATAGAAAAAGACGTGAAAACTGTACTTAGCCCAGTAAAAACTAACACAATTTATCTGAAGTACTGTGTACCATACTGTGTTTAAGAGCTGAATTATCACAAGTCAATGCAATTTGCTTCATTTTGTGTGCTTTAAAAATTAGTTTAATAAATTAATTTTAAAAAGTACAATTATATTAAGGAAAAGAGACAAGAATGCAAACCCTCCAAAATTATCTACCTATAGGCATAAAATTCATGCCAGATACTAAATGCAAATACCACAGAGCCAGGATTTATGTCACACATGCATAATGTTAAAGTTGCATCAATGCCTTGCAACCTGTTTCAGATATACGTATATAAAAAAATGCTTCGGACTAGAATCAAAGCCTTCTTACTGAACATCAAATGAAAAAATGCATCATAAGTATGTAAATGAAAATAATAACTCATGAGATATATGAAACTGACCTCCTTTGATACAAAGAGTTTTTATCCATAACTTTTAAGAGATTACCATTATTACTATTTATTTTATATATTACTGGATGAAGTACCCGGCATTGCACAGGCTAAACCACCCTTAGGAGTTGATTTTTGGATAACCTCGTTCTCAGTTGATGTATATGTAATATAAGGAACATCACTGAATGGGTTGACATCTGTAGGAAATGTACTTGAAAAACTGGAAATTTTGATCTTTAACACCTGCAACACTTCATGGAAGCTTTATGTTCTCAGTTAATGTCTACTTAATATAAAAACCGTGCTACTTTTATCTCTCGCCAGTAAACATTTTTGTCAAGCAGTCATGACATCGGTCAGACATTGATCCTACTGTGAGAGATGATTGCTGTCATCATAACTGGTGGCATATGAAGTTTTCAGGTTTCTTCTGTTAATTCTGTATATATGTGTTGATACTTGGCCAAAATTTTTCGGTTTAATTCAGAAAGTGATTCTTGATATTTTTCTACTGCTTTCTGATGTGCAGTAGGGTTATTTACAGAAGATTTTTTTTTCTGAATTTTTTTGAGTTTTATTTGTGTATTGAGCCCTTCGATTTTTGTTTGACTTCTGTGTTGTCGAAGCAATCTGTTCTAAGATATGGTATGACGAAGATGAATACAGGAACTGACTCTCAGGCGACGGAGTTACTGGTATTTCTACTCTTCACGTTTTTATTATTTAACATAAAAATATGTAAATGTTTACAAAAGTATTTGAAAGTATATGATGTTGCTGCCATTAGTAACCCCGAACCATCGAGCAATATTTGTGTATCGCACCATCGAGCAATCACTCATGGCTATCTCTCCAACTCTTCCCCTTTCCACGGCAGCGTTAAAAAGTAGGTAACACAAACACTGAACACAAGAACCTAGAATAAGAAGTATTAATTTCTAAAAACTACAAATTTCACAACAAAAACTATCTTCCATGAAACAATTAACATCAACTCCTATACAGTAACAAGCTGATACATTCATTAAATAATTTAAAAAAACACAGGTTAGGATGGAATTTTATTTTAGAAAAGGTAAAATAAGTTCCAGGTAGGAATAATATTTATTTGAAGTTCTTTACAAAATATTTACCTTCTTACCAAACTCTGTGTTCCTCTGTTTACATAATAAATAATTCCACTTTGTTGTTCTGTAACTGGATGTTCAAAACGGTAATTATCACGGAAAATACATAGTAATTGGCAGCACTGTGATCATTTGCTTGAAGTTTTACCACTATTAGATAATATTTAGTCAACATATGTTGACAAAATGTGAGACAAAACATTAAATGCACAGTACAAGTAAAGCCTTCAGGTAATTAAATACCCACAGTTTGTGTGTGGGACGGAACCATAAGTATATGGGACTGTGGAAGGTGTTGGCAGTACGGGAGTGACCACAGCAGAACTGCATTGTGCAACCTCACGCTGAACCAGTGGGTATTCCCACAGGAAATGGCTGAATTAAGTTGCGCTACAGGCTCACAATGTGGTACTGAACCGAGGGTACTACCAGCAGCAAGCCATTTACCAGGAAAGCCACTAGCCAGTCTGTAACCTCTCAACTGCAGCACATTCACATTGATTTTTCTATCAATTTGAATAAATTGAAAGAAAAAACTTTTAAAGAAAATAAATAGCTTAAGATTTGTCAGTAACGTAAAATCAAATTATAAATCGTCAAATGATATTTCAGCTCTATATCATTTATTATTTATGTGAAGATTGATGTTAGATTGATTTTACTTATATTCTACTGCATTTTGGAAATTAAAGTCTGAGAAATTTTCTGTATGCTGTATTAACAACATAATATACTGAATATTTCAATAGTTTGGTTTTTAAACGTATACTATAAGACAGGGGTTCCCAACAAAGTGTTTTGCAATATGGCAGTTTTATTTGTAATAAATAACTCTGAAAACAAACAATTATTTACATTAATCCAAATAGAACAACA
Source organism: Bacillus rossius redtenbacheri (assembly GCF_032445375.1). Lineage (NCBI taxonomy): Eukaryota > Metazoa > Arthropoda > Insecta > Phasmatodea > Bacillidae > Bacillus > Bacillus rossius. The sequence continues at coordinate 49,480,560 of NC_086330.1, forward strand.
TTACAAACAATTTTTGGCAATTATTACAAATTTAGTCCAAAAATCCAGATTCATAAACAACTGCTATTTTTGGTGGTAAATTTGTTGCTGCTTGTCCATTATGCGCACCAGCGCACACAATCACCCTGACACGCTCAGGTATTGCTCATGTCAAAAACCTAGACTTGCCATGTACATGCTCCCGACAATATATCAATATGTCAGCATTTGATCGCGTTCCACCTGAAACATTGCCATGTACCACTAGTGGTACGCATACAAACGGTTGGGAAACCCTGCTGTAAAGTGTTCTTGAATTGAAATAAAAATAACAAATAACTGAATAAATGAAATACAACCATGAAAAAATTCCACAAGAAACATTCACACCAACACAATCGAAAAAATAAACATAAATTTATGTTTACGTAACTTCAATCAATGCATGCATACATGCATATAAACAAAGAATTAAAAAATACTAATTTTAATTTTTTGTTTGGAACCCTGTGAAACTTAAATAGGTTTACTCTCAGTCTCTTTTTGACTTTTGAACTCTCCGGGCATCCTTGCACATTTTACACTTGCCGGAAATGATTATGGCGGGTGGACTTTCTACTGGTGAAGGTAAAATGCTCTCAGGTCAAGTGGGTCATGCACTTGAAGCTTCACCTCTTGAGGAAGAGTCAAGAGGGCAGTGGTCTGCTGATTTTTTTGGCACGATCACCTACTTCTGCATTGTTTGTAATGTTCAGTGTATTGTGATTTTTAGGACAGTGGATATATTATTTATCTTGTTACAATAAAAAATCAACATCAAATATTAATTTTGATCATTTTTGTGTATAAAGTATTTATTTTTGTGTATTTAATTATTACAGGTTATGTGAAGCATACAAACATATGTTCAAGCTTGTAGCATTGCAGAACCCTGCCCTCCAAGATAAATAATTTTCTTTTAAACTTCTTTTGGTATAGGTAAATATAAATAAGTCAATGTTTTTAGAGTGGTGTGTATGTTATAAGACAGTAGAACCAGACGTTATGAATATTAATATATGTTATTTGCACGTGCTCTGTGTTTTAAGAAGGTATTTTGTATTTTATTAGACATTTTTAATCATTACTATTTTTTATGTAATTATTCACAAATGAGCCGCTGTACTAGAATTTTACCTGTTTAGGCCTACTTTTTCAGGTTATTTCTAAATGATTTTAATTTTGTAAAGTAATTTGTATTATAATTGCTGTTTGTAGTGTTCATTAACGTGTGGAATGATTCATGGATAGAAAGAGAGGCATGAGAGGCCTGTAAGTGTGAGTGAGAAAGAAACAGTACTTCCCCGCCAACCGAGATAAAGACGGTAATTTCCCCCCTGCGTGGGAACTGAGTGATAACTGCTCTCTCACGGTGTGGGAGAGAGAACGAGAATGGGAGTCCCCGATTTCGATGTGAAATTGAAAAGAGATAGATCAGGGGAAGCCCAGAGTTGTGTGTGTACAAGGTTTTTCCATGTATTGTAATTTGTTCTGTGATTGGCTTGTATCTGTAAGCGTGAATGAAGCGTGCGTGTGATTGGTCGGTGAGGTCATGTGACGTCTACTCCCTGCGTGGAGGAGACGGTGACAAGACTTCACCAGTCGTCTGTCGAACGCTGGACGAGTAGGTCGCGTTCGGTGGCTTCTCGCAGATGATGTAGAAGTATTTTGAAGAGATAATTTCACGTTGGTGGTCGGAGCCAGGCCTATTATTAAATTAACCTAATTTTCTTTATATTTCGTTCGGACAGTATTTAGAAATTTTGATCACCTATGTCGGCGTTTTGGCTCGTGGCGAAATTCGTTTTTTCGCTGGGTGCGGCCCTGTTCGAGGTCGCACCATCTTCGTGTACTTGCAGTAAAACATTACTGAAGGACTTAATCTATGCTATTTTTTTCGTTAATTCTCATCGCGCGAGCTACCAGCATTTTTCGACGGGCAGATGTATGTGGAATGAGTGAGTAACCTCTTTTGAAAGTGTTTGGATTCGTCTGTGCATTCTAATTGGAAAGAATAAAACAAAAACTACAATCGACGCTTTAAATCTTTTTATTTGTGTATGTAACGAACCGTTACAAGCTCAAAAAAAAAATATTTTCATTAAGCTCTCAACATTTGTGACATGATAGTATGTATTACATTAGGTATTGCCAAAGCAATTCCACCTTCAGATGAACCTTTATTTGTAATTGTATTTTACAAGATAACTGCTTTTGTGCCAGGTTCAAAAATAAATTCCTCAAGTTGTTCTCTTCACCCACATGAGAGTTGCCAACTCATACTGACCTTGGTTTATTTGCTCCTATATCTTACAACTCCTCGGGAGCAAAATAAACGGCAAGTAAAACAAACCTCACATGAGAAGTACATAATACTCAAAAACAAACACCACACATGACGTACCACACGTGATCTGGCTCAGCAACTTTGTGTAGCCTCGTCCAGCCCGTCAACAACAGCAAGACACCAAACACCAGCCACCAATTCATACTGCCACTAGAAAACAACACATGACTATGTTCGGTCCAATGAGCAATCAAAAGAACACAATAAACACTGCTAATACATAAACACCTTGAAATAATGCAGCAAAGCTCCTGAAAATGGAAACTTTGGTATATATGTGAAGATTTGATTTTGTATTTTTTTTTTAGTTGGTAAATTTCAAACAAACAGTTTTGAAAGCCCAGCTTCTTTTTTTTTTTTACATTTAGTATGATCCCTTTGCCTGTCTACAAAATTATAAATTATCATGTACATACATTTTTATGTATATTTATAACAAATAAATAGGTAAAAAAAGATTTTTTGGTCATCAATACGACACTGTTTACTTGTTCATAGATTTTTGTTAGTTTATTTTTTACATGTACCATTTTTGATTACATTGGTGATTGCACTTTAAGGGTCCGCCTACCTGGGCACACATATGATGTACAGTGTTTCAGAAGAAACCACGCAATTTCAAAACTGCTCAAAATATCATCATGATGCCTGTTTACAAAAGCATTTAAGAATACGCCACGAGCGGACAAGTAGTTCTGTTTTCGTCTTTATTTTTTTTAAATGTATTTTTAGAAGAGTGAAAATGGCTAAAAACGTTTTGTATCAGAATAACTTTTAGGCACGGAACACCAGGTACAGATTCTTGGAAAGTATCAAGAGTCATGGGTAACAAATTTTTTTTTTTTTTTTCCATTTCTCCGCCATATATTGTTGTAGTCACAGCTCAAATTTCATAGTTGCCCTATGCACGACGAGAAGACTGTGCGCCAGTCCACAGCCTTGCAATTAGAGGCGATACTCGCGCTAGAAGCACCAGCGAGCGTCGAACTTATCATCCCGCCTAACCAACACATATACACCCCTGATTAGGCAGCCTCTTAATAGAACTGTTTTAGTGTTTATTCTGGGCCACTTCACTGTGCATTCGCTGGGCAGGCTCTCAGGGAGCTATTACCTCCCAAATACACTAGTCTTTATTATTTTTTACATTATTCATATCCACAATCTCAACATGAGAACAGGGCTTTTTGAAGCTTTTTGTCTTAATTTAACTGAAACTGAAGTGAAACATATTACCAAAACATAATTTTTAAACTAAAACCAAAAATCTACCCCTTCTCAAAGTTTTGAGCCCCATCAAGCTTCAAACATTTGTTTTTTCAATGTACAGAGATAAAGCTAAAATAATAAAACAGGACTTATTTACAAAAATTAAATAATCACATGTAGAAGAATACAAAGCAAACAGGCAGGTATGGTATTCAGGTTTGCTTTGCTCACACTGAGGGTACGTAAATCTATAAAGCTGGCTGCTTTTTTTTTATTGGCCTTACTCACACATCAGAAATAATGTTACTGAAATCAACAGTCACTGTTTATCAGGAATAGAAGTATAGCGTAAAGGGATGAATGACAAGTGTGAGCTAGCCCACAGGATATGCTTGAAGTGCACGAAAGCCTAACAAAGTATGCAACCAGGAGTCACTGAAGGACACTTCTCTACCATTATAAATAGACTTGCCATACGTCCCGGTTTCGCCGGGACAGTCCCGGATATTTCAGGGTTGTCCCGGTGTCCCACCCGGTTGTTGAAATTGTCCCGGTTTAGATTCAGGGCACAGTTTCTTGGAAACAATTGAGCAAAATTATTAGATAAGAGAATGATTAATCTGCTCTTGTGTGATCAGTAACAGTTTGGTAAGTAACACAGTAATACAAATTTACAGAAGTCGGCAGCAGAGAAGTCCGTTGGAGGCGAAGCCTGCAGTCGATGTAACCTTGAATCAACCAATATGCATCCCGCCTTCGCGTGATTGTCATTGTCAATATGTTTCCCCACTCTAGCAGCGCCAAAATATACCTACCACTTACGAAACTGCCCGACATGTACCGAGCACTAACGGAATCTCGCGGTAGTCGCCAAGTGAAAAATACGAGTGGTACAACAAGTAGAAACCTGTTTTGTTTTGTAAAAATATCATGTTTGTGTACCATTATGAATAAAATAACAAAGATTATTTATTCTATATTTTAAGTGTTTTTTACATTACTGTTTTCATAACCCCCTCCCCCCCGAAACCGACATCCCTAAAACCTAAAGTAAAAAAGATAGAACTGTCCCGGTTGGTCCGTGAAAAAATATGGCAACCCTAATTATAAATGACTGAAGTATACACAAAAATTGCCTCCAAGTGCGAGGCTGTGAACTGGCACACAGTTTTCACCTCGTACAAGGAGCAACTATGAGATTTGAGCAGTAACCTTAACAATTTAAGGTGGAGCAATGAAGATAAAAGTGTACTTTAAGTCCCTTGGGTTCTTTCAAGAATGTGCACCGGGAGTTTCATGCCAAAAAATGATTCTAAGAACACGTGTTTAAAACATTTTCATCTAAAAATACATTTTAAAAATAAAATATGAAAACAGAACTACTCATCCACCCTCAGAATACTCTTAAAATTATTTTTGTAAAACAGTCTCCACTTGCATGGATGTAGCCAAGATTTTTGGGAGAGGGAGGGCAAATATAGCTGTAACAATAATAATTTTTTGATAGGCCTGTTTTTGGGGTCTGAGGGGAGTGGTAAGGCCCCCTCATACACACAAAAGCGGCTGGTTCGGTGTTCCTCCTCCAGAAGTTTTCAAAATATGATGCTTCAATACACAATTTTGGCTACCTGATGACATTCAAGTGCTTTTTTTCAAAACGTGAAATTTTTAAATAAAACGTGATACTTATGAATTGTACAACCTTACACTATTTTCAAATGCTTATGATTGTGTCCTAATATGCATTCAAAGAGAAGGCTACTTACTATATAATTTTTCATATTCAGTGGCCATAAATTAAGCCATATATTTGTTATTTTAAGCTGGTGGATGAGTTTCTTTAAAGGGAGGCCATGTCCCCTCCCTGCCCATCCTTGACTTTAACCGTCATTTTCAAATCTCATGGTTTTTTTCTGAAGCTCTGCACACCGTATGTGTGCCCAGGTAGGAGGGGTCCTTAAAATATTTTCCAAGGTTAGCTAAGGAGTGTAAGTGCGTGAAGGGCAAAGCTCGGTGGCAAGCACGTGGCGACTAGGGTAGGGATGTGTGGGAGGGTGAAATGTAAGGGTTGCAGGAAAGTGTGGAGGAAGAGGGATGGTGGCATCCAATGTAATATGTGTGATGAGTTGTTTCACTTTGCTTTGGAGGTGTGACAGAGGGGGTATAAGGTTTCGAGAATGAAGTGTGGGTTTGCAAGAAGAGTGGCTTAACAAAGGAGGTAGGTCAAATGCAGATGTGCGAAGGATGGGGGGAGACAATTGCAGGTGATGGGAAGGGAGTCAGGGCAGTCTGGTGTAAACCAGGGGAGGGAATGGTTGTGGAATATGTTCTTGAGACATTAGTTAAAAAAGGGTAGATGTGGAAAAAGGAGGAAGCTAAGGGAAAGAAATGGAGAGAGGAAATCTTACCGCATGTGGAGCAGAAAGAAAATGGCATATTGAGAAGGTTAGAATAGTATAGGACAGATAGAAAAGTAATAGACAGACTTAATGAACTAGATGAGGAAGTCGAGAACCTAAAAAGGGCCCTAGCTGAAACAGAGGGCAGGTATACAGAGGAGCAAAGAGTAGGTGTCCGAGGAAAGGAAACAGATGGGGAGGTTGTGGGACGAGCAGACAAGGATGGCAACCTACAAAATAAAATAAACCAGTTAATAGCAGAGTTGAAGGTGAGTAAAATGAGAGAAAATGCTATGTTGAGGGAGCATTCTGATACGGTGAGGAGGCTACAGGAAGAGATCAGCAGATTGAATAGACTAAATTACACTTTAGATGAGGAAGTGAAGGTATGGAAGCATAGGCGAAGGGAGGGTGGGGGCAGCGCGAAAAACAGCATTAGTCAGAAAGGAAGGGTAGAAAACAGAAATACTAAGCAGAGTTTGCGATAAAGTGGAAGGAACGTTGGGTTGAGGTGGATAGTAAGGGGAGTGTAGACAAGCGGAAAGATAACGACAGAGTACAAGGGAACGGAACTGGCAGGGAGACAGTAGCATTGTTCAGGGACTTAATGCTCCAGTACGTGAAGGTTCATGGGGCCTACAAGGCAGTCAGAAGTGGAGAGACAAATGTGGATGTACAGGGAAGGGTAAAGGAGTGCAATCTGGAAGGTGTGAATGGTGGTGGTGCATGTGAGTACAAATGACCTCAACAGGGTTAGAGGACCACAAAAATTTGAAAATGATATGAGAGAAATGCTACATGAAATCAGGCGACAAACGAGTGGGACCATTGTAGTGAGTAGGGTGTTACCCAGAAGGGAAATCAATTTGGGAAAACTAAAGGCTGCGGAACGTCATCATGAGACAATGCCAGATGTGGGGAGCAGATTTTGTGAGTGCCAGGAGCAAGATAAGTAGGTGGCATATGGATAGAGACCAGGTTCATCTAAACAGAGAAGGTGTGGGAATATTAACACAGGTGCTCGAGGAGGGGCTGAGATCAAGAAGTGCAGGGCAGGGAAACTGGCAGGGAGGGGGGGGAGGATGCAGGCAGGAAAAAGATAGGAGTATAGTTGGAGGTGAGTAAATAGGAGGAGGCAGGGGGGAACGTTAGTAATGAGACGGATTGGTGGGAGAGAATAGGATATGGGGTAGAGAAGATGAATAGGGCAGAAGAGCGGCTGATAAAGAAAGGATTACGCGGGAAAGGAACACGTAATGGTGGACCGGAACTGAGTCACGAAGGGGAAAATACAACTTTGTGAAGGTAACACAAATAAATTGTAGAACTATATACAGAAAGGTTGACATGTTGTTGTAGCGATTGAGACGTGGTTGGACGAAGAAATTGCGGATGGGGAAATGTGAAGGGCTAATTATGAGATATTTAGAAGGGACAGAAACATAAATGGGGGAGGGATAATGGTTTGTGTACAGTTAGGGACTGATTGAAAAGGTTGGATGGTTGGGGAAGAATGCAGAATCATTGGAATTACGAATCCGTACAGACCCCCCCAAGGGCAAGGATATGAAGCCATCGAGGCAGTAAAAAACAGGGTGGACATGCTAGGGAAGGATAGGTGGGTGATAGTGGCAGGCAATTTTAACATGCCAGGGATGGTGTGGGAACAGGGACCGGAAATGGGGGAGAAAGAGCAATGATGGGCATCCCAGCTGGTAAATTGTGATAGGGGCAGGTGGTGGAGGAGCACACCCGAAAGGGTAATGGTGAAGAGGAGAGTGGAAACCTGCTGGATGTGGTGCTAGTGAGACCGGTGGAGGCGGTGGTAGGCAGTATGGTGATGGTGGGGATCAGCAACCACAGAATACTGGTGGTGGAGATTGGGATGGGTTGGCGGGATGTAGAGGAAAAGCTAGAGAAAGTGGTGAAAGTGTGGGGTAGAGCCGTAGAGCAGACAGAGCAGGAGCGGAGGCATTCTTAATGGAAGAGTATTACAAGTGGGTAAAGATTGAGGGATTAAGACGAAAAATGGGCAGCCTTCAGAAACATACTGGGACGGATGGTGGAGCTTTTGTGCAGGATAAAAGAATTGCAAAAGGGAGTGACCCTCTGTACTATGGGGGGGGAGATAAGGGCCATCAAGTGGAGATGCAGGAGGCTGCATGCTAGGGCCAAGAAGCTAGGAGGGGAAGGGCTAAAAGAAGATATGAAGGAGCTGGGAAAGGAAGTGGAGAAAAAGACAAAGGAGGCAAGGGATGCCTACATGGAAAGGCTGATTGATGAAGGGGGTAGAGGGAATTGGGCGGAAGAGGGGCTACCAGTAATGAGGAGAGACGGGCAGGAGTGTGTGGGGGATCTAAAAAAAGGTAAAATTACTACAGGAGCAATATCTATTTTCATGGAGGGAGAGGTATGGTATGGAGCACAGGGTGAGAAGCCAGGGGGAGAGAGAGGCCTAGAAATAAAGATAGAGGAGGTGATAAGGAAGGTGGGTAGGCTAAAGAGGGGGGGGAGAAAGCGGCTGGTCCCGTTGGGATAGGAAACAGCCACCTCAAATTAGGACGGAAGGAGGTCTGTAGATACTTGCAAGTACTATACACACAGTCAATAAAAGAGGGACAGCTGCCAAGGCAATGGAAGGAGGCAGTGGTGGTGCCTATTTTCAAGGGGGGGTGGAGATAAGGCAAAACCAGAAAATGGAAAAACTGATAGTGAGGTATATGGTATAAAATATTGGAGATCTGGAATGGATGAATGAGAGGTATAATGGCTTAAGGAAAGGTTCCTCCTGTGAGGATGCAGATGGCTGGACTGCTGGAGGACTTGGTGGAGACTGGATATGGGCAAACAGGAAGATGCAATCTTTATTGATTTTGAGAAGGCGTTCAATAAGGTACCAAACGAGAAGGTGATGGAGAAGGTTGATAGTCTCACAGAGGACAGCAAGGTGGTGAATTGAAAAGGGGACTTCCTGAGGAATAGGAAACATCAGTGAAGGTGGGAATGGAATGGTCAGAAGAAGGGGCCGCGAAATCAGGGGTACCGCAGAGGAGTGTTATGGGGCCTAGCTGTTCCTAATCATAATGAACAATGTTGGGGAACAATTGGATAAAAAAAACTGTGCTGATGGCTGCATGATCGATGAAAAATTGGGGGAAGAGGCACAACTGCAGGAAGACTTGGAAGAAGCTGGAAGCTTGGTCGAGGGCAAATGGAATGAGGATAAATATGAACAAAACGTAGGTGGTCAGATTCACGAGGAGAAGAAAAGTTGTTAAACACATTTAGTTGGAAGGGGCAAGAGATGCAGAAGGTAGGGGAATACAAGTACCTAGGAGTAACCCTACAGAGTGACCTAGGTTGGGGAAAGCAGGTGCAGCAGGTGTTAAAGAGGGCAGGGACTGATTGCTAGGACACTGAAGGGGACAGGATGGAGAGTATAGGGGAAGGCATATTCTATGTTGGTGAGCCCAATGCTTGAATACGCAGTGGAAATTTGGTACCCATACTTATAGATAGAAATTAAGTAACTGGAAAGGGTGCAACGTAGAGTGACTAAATCGGTAATGGGTATGTAGAGGGAAGGGTCGAAGGGTGAGATGCATAGGCCATCTGTGATAATGAAGAGGCTGGGGTGAGACACACTACACAGGAGGAAAGTAGAGTGTGTGATGGAGCTTTTTAGGGTGACAAGGGATGAGGGGGGCTAGGGGATGCTGGGAGACAGGTTAAACAAAGGGGAGTATAGAGGGAGGAGGGATCATGAGTAGAAATTCAGAAAGTGGAGAAAAACAGAAAGAGGAAGGAAAGTATTTCTGGTGAGGATGGGCGGAAGTGAAAAGGGATTGAGGGAAAGATACTGGATGTGAGAAGGAGAAAGGACTTTAGAATGAGGCTTTAGAAATTGTGCGAGTAGGGGGGGGGGGGGGTGAACTTCTTGCCAACGGGCGGAAACCCAATCGTAAGTGTATAAATCACTCAATACTTAACTGGATGTCACTTGATTTAGACAGTATAAATTGCAAACGGAAAAAGTGACGAGACAAAAATAAAATGGCAAAACTAGCGTACACCATCTACTTCATTCCCTCAATCATTTCACAATAATTGGGATGTACTTTATCATTCTAAAATATATTTTCAGTTGCATTACACTTTTAAAAGGTAGCTCAAAACCAATATACCCCCACACACGTTTTCTTCGAATAGAAAACAAAACCTCACCTGGCCTGTAAACCAGATTGAATATCATGGCATTTAGCTTCCTTCTTTTCAGAACCTTTAGTTTCCATTATAAAAAGTGAAATCGATACTATAATATTTTTTGATAACTATTTAACCTCAACACTTTTAAATTAAAGCCTTCATAAACAAAAACACAAAGGAATACGATAACAACATATATCGATAAAATAACTGTTTATTATTTGTTTCATACTCAGAGCAAGAAAAGAATGTCATTCGGTTTCAACCGCTGTTCCCTAGATACCATTTTCTGTGTCATTATTTCAAGGTGGTGTATATTGACGCCGACCGCCAATGCTCCTCTATGTCGCATAGACCGCTATGCCTCATCAACGTCTCGCAAAGGCGGGTGCACCGAACGCGCTCGTGCGCGCAGCAAGTGTAGTTTGTGCAACTAGGCGAACGCAAGGCAACGAGTGCTACGTCGGCGGAAGGATCCGGCCGGGTATGGCATATCCCTCTGCCGCACTACAACAAATTAACGTGGGGCGCCATTTTGACGCCGTCCCCGCTACCTCCTATGATTTTTACGTGATTTTTGTTTGGGTTCGAGATCTCAGGGAGGATTCGGCCTTGTGGCTAGAGGTAGAGGTTAACGCAGTAGGGCCCCCCGAGCTGTTATGGCCACTCGGGACGCCTGAAGAAGAACACAAAGTTTCTGGAGGATATTTGATGAATTTATTACGGCACAGCCCTATACATAGTGCTGCCCGTTCTGGCCGTAACGGTTGTCCCAGATCGACTAGTCACACGCGCAGCCCACTTCCTCAGTGGCGGCTCACGATTTTAATGTGCGTGAAGGACGTACTTTTACACACGATGCGGCGGTTACATAATAAACTCTAACAAGACAAATTAAACCTTGACGAACAAAACAATTCACTATTACACTATATTTATTATACTGGGCTATCGGCACGTAGGCCCGTGTCTCCGGCTACTCTTCGTGCTTCCTAGATGTGTCCCAGGGACTGATTCGTTAGTATGTTTGGTGGCACGATACCATGCGGCGGTTACAAGTAAACTCTAACATGACAAATTATACTTTGACGAAAAAACACTTCACTATTACACAACACTTATTATACTGGGATAGTGGCACGTAGGCCCGTGTCTCCGGCGACTCTACGTGATTCCTAGACGTGTCCCAGAGACTGATTCGTTAGTACGTTCGGTGGCACATGTCGCCTTTTGGCTGCCCCGTGCTAATTAGCCGGTAAGCTAAGTTGGGGCGTGAAGCGCCGACATAACGTCTCGTAAACGTCCCACAGTACTTACGTAACACGTTGAACACTCATCCTGGAGCACTGATTTAATTAAGTGAAATACCTTGACGTCCCTCGGCTTCTGGTCCCTATTTCCCCGTTTACTAGAAATTCCTGTTATGCCCGTACTGCTCTCGTCGGAGAGGTGTGGGTCCAGGCCGACGTGGCCGGGACCGGGAAATGCGGGACCTGGAGGGATGGTGAGGTAGAATGACAGGTAGATCGAAAGGACCACTCGATGTTGATCGTTCCACGAGCTCTTTTATTGCAATCAGAGAGCTTGCCGCGGCCTGGCGGATCCGTCGCGGGGTGCGCGCCCTTCCCACGAAGACCCGGACTCCCGAAGACCGTCTCGTACGGCCCACTCGTCCCGACGCGTACTGGCAGTTCTCCCACGTAACAAAGTTCCTGATATCCAACTGCTTCGCAAAGGCACGTGATGCGTGCGCGGTTCTTAAGTACTGACTCGTAACGTCGGCGATGGTTCAGCAATGAGTAACTATGTCCCTCACAAAGACACGTGATGCGTGCGCGGTTCTTACGTACTGACTCGTAATGTCGGCGAAAGTTCAGCGATGCGTAACTATGCTTACGCGTCCTATAATGACCGTCTCGTGACGTAACTCGTAACTCGTAACTCGGACACCCAATCGCGTGGGCGGCACAACGTAGGCAGCGCGGCTGCTGCGAATGCTCGTACTGTGGCGGTGTCGCCGGACTGTAAGCTCGATAGACCCGTCTCGCGATCAGCGCGGAGCGGAGCGCACGTCCGCCGCTGCTCGAGTCCTGAGTTCAACTGCTCTCCCCTGCCCGCCCGCGGTCCGTCGCGCGCGGGCTGCGGGGGAGGGGAGGGGAATCGGCCGGCGTGGGAGAGCGCCACCCCTCGCGACGCGGATGAGCGCCAGGCCGCGCTTACATATAGACACTGCGACACGTTTACGAGAATTACAAGATTATTACACGATAGTTAATACATTACAGTTACATTATTTACACACTTAAAAAGTCACGGTCATTTGGAAAGAAATATATACAACACAGAAACATTTACACATTAACACTGGCTCACTGGCGTGCTAGGGCGCACGCGGGTGCATCCCTGGCCGATGCACAACACTGAGGGTTCATTGGGGAAACAAGGGAGGACGTTGACGAGGCATAACGGCCTGAAGGAGCCGAGGAGACACTTGGGTCGACGTCAACCTCATGGTAAATTGAGACCGACCGCGGAACTGTACCTAAAATATTAAGAAGAGATATACTATTGAAACTACATGTAGGTGAAGGCAAGAGTTGATGGTTCCGCGTCGCGCGAAGGCTGCCGGCCTCCTCGAGCTCCTGAAGGACACTGGTGCTCTCGCCGTGCGCGACCCCCTCCCCCGCCAGCCCTCCTGCGGAAACGTGTGAATTTCGCAGGAAAACTGAACCGGCCAGGTTCGGGACAAAACGCACAGTGAAACATGATTTTGAAAGGACTGAAATATTAATTGATGAAAATAATGTCTAATAAAAACCTGTGAAAAAATATACATAAATCAACTTGTTTTGTAGTGCGGCGGAGGGATATGCCACACCCGGCCGGATCCCTCCGCCGACGTAGCACTCGTTGCCTTGCGTTCGCCTCGTCGCACGAACTACACTTTGCTGCACGCACGAGCGCGTTCGGTGCACACGCCTTTGCGAGACGTTGATGAGGCATAGCGGTCTATGCGACATAGAGGAGCATTGGCGATCGGCGTCAATATATATTATCAAACATTACTTGATATTAAGTCACACACAGACCAGTTGCAAGGAGGTAAACATATAATTTAATTTTAACTTCCACCACCCCCTTCATTACTACAATGTTCCGCTCAAGCTTATTTATCTCCCGCATGGATTTCACTGAAAAGAAAGCCACCATGCTCCTGTCCACTAAACCAAATAAATTGAAGATGCTCCCATGGTCTCTCCTGCCTCTTTACAAATTGTCTTCCCACCTACCCAATCGTCCCTCACAGCTGACCAGCATAAACAGCTTCATTAGTCATTTTATCCACCTTCTACCATGTAGTGTTGATGTCGACCCAAGTGTCTCCCCGGCTCCTTCAGGTCGTTATGCCTCGCTAGCGCCATCTCTTGCATGTGCAGTGCGACACGAGTGTAGGTGATGTGCGATGTTTTATTTCTTTACAGGATTTGACATCTTATTTTATTGTAAATATATTTTCGTTTTATGTTCTTTGTATAAATTTTGCTTATATTTTATTGTAATTAATTTTGTATTGAAGATTTATGTATTTGTATAAGTTTTTTATTTGTTCACCGGGCGCCACGGCCGTGGCTACCGCCTGTGACCAATCAGTGTGTTCCGTGGTCTCGCGGAGAGGGGAGAGACGCGGGCGGTCGGGCGCGCCAGGGGAGTGGAAGGCTGTCATGGACCCGGCACGAGAGGCAACGGAAGTGTGAGCGACGTCGCTCCGGGATGGTGAGATTGGAACGGGCGCGGTATTAGCAGTAGCTCTGGACTTTGCCGTGCAGAAGTGATTTCAGCTTTTCAGTCGCTTTGTCATTCAGTCGCATTTCTCATCTTGTAATTTTCTCATAGATGTCTTTCCTTAAGTTTTGCGTGTCGCAGAGTAGTTTTGTAAACTGGACATTCGCCGTCGCATGTACTATATTTACGTGTCTTCCCGGTCATTGTGTTGTACAGTCAGACAGCAGTCTTATTGTATGCGAGTCATAGCGAATTCAAGTCTTTGCTGCGTGGGGAGTGCGTGTGTGCGTGAGTCTTTGCTCGTCACGGGCGGGACTTCCCGTATTTTTTCAGTACAATAAAAGTGCGCGGAACCGGGCATCGCCATATAGAAATAGTCACAGGCGGAAACGCGGCAGACCCATGTAAAGTGTTCTTCCTACTGTGCATAAAGGACCTGGAAACTTTATTCGAGTTGTTCTAATTTTAATTCTGGAGACTAAGTCCCTCGGCCATGCGGCCTAAACCCCCCTCTACCGAACCCTGAGTAGCCGGCAAAATAGTAACATTTCAGGGACTAGTCGATCAGCCTACGACAGTGTGAATCACTAAAGGTTGACGTCGTCCGGCTGAAGGCCACCCAAAAGCCCGACCTGCAACCGCCAGTATCCAACCCCGCTAACGGAACACACCTGTAGCCATGGCCCAACCGAGTCAGGCGAGCCCCTGAGGACCAGGTAGAACCAAAGGACATGCTTAATTAATCAAACACCTAGACACCAAGTCATTAAAAATCAGATCTAATTTAATAGTAACACCACTATGAATTAAATCCCCCGCCCAAGGAAAGTGCGACGCAAGAATGCCCGAGTCTCTAAAGTGTGAATTTACATTAATCTGTTTGTGAGTGCCTCCCTTGTGGCCTTCAGCCTTAATTAATTTTAGTGTTATGTTAATGTAGATATACCTCCCTGTTTTAATGTGTTACTAGCCACTAGAGCAGTCAGCAAGTGAAGAATAGTCTCTGGTGTGACTTTTAATATTTAAACTTAATTTACGTAATTTTACTAACCCTAATTATTAAAGAGTATCTGTAAATCAGATAAGTTATATATAATTAATGGGTAAATGTATAGCTGCTCCCAGCTCTTGTTATTAAAATAATTTCCAAATAACGGAACTTTAGCAATTTTGGCGCGAGAGAACGCTGAGACCTTCCCTCGCGCCAATGGCAAACGCGAGTACCGAGCGACTCGCGGACCGGGGCGGACGTGCGTTCCACGGGGAGTCATCGCCCTTTGTCTCCACTGAACAGTACTTTTGATAACTATAGTCATTTAAACCAAAACTTTTCTTCGTTGCTTAAACTCCCCGTGCGTCCCTGGTCCTTTTACGGTGTACGGCCTAACCCACCCGCTTAACTATAAACTCCCCGCATGAAGCATTACGCGGGGCAGTTCACCATACGGTACGGGCCGACTCCCGCTACAAGTGAATTTTTGTTAAACGTCGAGTGCACAGGCACCAAAGACAGCTATGCATAGAACTTGCATCTAATTTAACTGCGGACCGCGGTCCATGCAGGTGGACCCGGGTGCCGCCACACTAGCAATTTTTGGGATTGGCCATCTCCAATCAACCTCCCCCTTAACCACGACTCGCGTGAGGGCTTAAATTTCTGACAGTGCGTCAGAGCTCTCAGTGTTAATTCAATGTAATTTCGTAGGGTAATTCAATGTACATCGTGTAAGTGTAAACTGTAATTATAACTGCTCGACCGATTAAACATCCACTCCGCACCCTCCGTGCGCGACGTGTCACCGACAGTACAAAACCTGAATTTGTGTGTGTTATTGCGTTGAGTCTCTCTAACCCAACCAGGAATCAGTGTGTTATGCTGTACATGGCCTGTGACGTGTTAACAGCCAGGGATCCCTCCAACGGCAACCATCGCCGACAGTCCTACCGGGCCACGCAGGGGCAACTCTCCCACAGACCTAACTTGTTGGTTAGACACAGAGCTAGCCTGGCGCCCTCCCGGACACATTTTCATTAAGAGTCAGTTTTCTCGCTAGGATCCACGCCTGGTCTCGATCACGAGAACCCGGACGATGGCACCTTTACAATGGCTGTTCAAGAATAACACAAATTTTACATCTCATACACTATTATGACTCTCCAGTCGAAATAAAATTATGTTTATAATAACTTTAAAAAGTGCTGCGTTTTCAATTAATGTAAATTGTATGAGTTATATGAACTACCCAAGAGTATATTGAAATAATTTATGATTAATATATTTGACTCACATTCATTACACTTGCATACTGTAGAATATTCAGGATTCAGTCTGTAGAGCTGTATATCTTAGTCTTCATGAGTTCCAGGCCGACAGCAGATAATCAAGGAATGAAGGCTATAGGTATGGTGAATAAGCTCAAGCTGCCGTCACCCGGCCTCTGTAGAAGGCCCCGGGAAGTACCTGACGGGCGCTACGGGCGTCGCGGCGCTGCTGTTTTCCGGGGGGAAGGGGCAGGCTAGTGGGACACTAGGCCATTGGTGATGGGTCGTGGGTACTCTGCCCCCATGTGCCCCGCCAAGTAAGTGGCTGGAAATCTAACCTGAAACTCCCTACTTGGCTGTGAGGCCGCTCGGCCGTGTGGAGGACGGAATGGTGCGGAATAATCGTGGACGACATAGTTTATATTAAATTGGCTTTTAATCCACAGACTTCTCCGGTGGTACGCATGGGTACACTGTACTCCCTACACATACACTATGCAGTGAAAGAACCGCTACAAAAGCTAGGATAGTGCGCTATGCGGCATCTGAGCCATTGTACTATTACACTAACACACTCTGATTACAAAACAAAACATGACACTAACATAACACTGTGAAATTGCTGCGGCAGTCTCGCGGGGACGTGCTTACTAGTTCGCTGGAGGCGGCCAGTGCCGAAAGTTAATTGTCTTAGGAGGGCTCAATGAGCGTGGTCTTAAATTCGATTCTACACTTACGTGGGGTTGTAGCCGGCAGGCATATGCGCGGCGATCTTAACGAAAACGAGTTGGCTGGAGTCGGCCTGTGTCGTAAATTGCCTGGTCCGCGACGTGGTGTGGAATCACCAAGGAAACATTCGAGATAAGCCCGGGTTTGCGAAATACATGCCGAGTCTACGTGAATAGCAATGAAGTAAAAAGGTTTGGTAATTAAATCAAGGGCAGAGTGAACAATAGGTGGAACAAAGTTGAAGGCTTCTCACCGACACACGTCTTGACCTGGCGCGGCGTGGTTGGAAACTGCCGAACATGGCCGCCTCACAAGGAGGGAAACTTTCGCCTCCTTTGTGAGTCGGCGCCAAAAACTTATAACAACTTAAATTACTCTATTATAAGCTAAACACACATCCAGATGCTCAATTAAAAGGTAGCACCTGGTAATTGGGTGCTTAAGGCTTAACAACTGTTTTCTAGTATTTAATTATTTGAATTGTGGCATCAAGTTGGCGACTGTAAATCTATTAACATATTGCCTCACTGTGAACTGTTTTAGTTGAATTTCTCATAATCTGACTCGATTATTGTCATGGGCACTTTAATTAAGGCCAGTGGCCGCGGTGACTGGTAATGAGGTTCGTTGTCTACTCCGTGCGAGTGGTGCTCGCCCAGAGTAGCAACAACACACTTGTTTAATGCCTGTGAATTAATAATTATGTCCTAATGTCTTGTTCCTTAATTGTTTTATGGGGTCGAACCCCCAGGGTTTCGCGCCCTGAAGTTTATTTGAGTCTAGTGGGGTCACGCCCGAGGCGCTCACCCGACTCATTCCTACTGGGCTAGGGTTGCGCTCCGAAAACGGGATCTGGTACTTACATTGCGGAGCACGGACTTAGAGGGCATGGTCGAGACATCAAAGCATGTATCCAGACCTCAGCGACAGCAGCTCTACCAGGTTGCTAAAAACCCAAAAACTGGGACTTCTCGCCAAAAACAATCATCTCGGATCAAGGTGTAGAGCAACATCGGTGACTCTGCTGAATCTTCAAGAATGAAGTATTGGCAACCCTCGATGCGGAAGATAACTAAGTATTCTGCTTTAAATCCTATGTCTGTAGCCACAAATGGCAGAGATCCTGAAATTATAATTTCTGTAGATGAAAACTCCTTAAATTCGCGGTCGTCGCAATATCTTCTTGATTCCTTTGTGGGGTCCTATAAGAATCGGGACTGCCAATCTTAAAGGAGACGTCTTGTCGATGTCCAGCTAAAACACGACTTTCCTTCACGCTTCCTTATACTACATTATTGCCAGAAACCTCTAATTTAAACTGGGCAAGGCACCAAAAATTAAAAATGCTTTGATGTATATTGGATCAAAAAATTACTACTATGAGATCTGTGTTAAAGTTGCCGTCGTCCGGGGTCTCGGGCTCGAGTCCCGGTGCGGCTCCTAGCGGGAATGGCTGTTGTTGATGTAGTGTTTCCGGGTGGGCGCCAGACTAGCTCTGTTTCTAGTCGATAGGTGGGCCGTGGGGTCGGTTGCCCTGCGTGGCCCACTAGGACCATCGGCGGTGTTGCGTGGGATATGAGGAATTCCCTACTTGGCGGTGGTTGGGAGTCGTATGATGACGCCAGCCGATAGTGCGCCTCTTAGTCGCACAGGCTGCGATGCCTCTCCGACGCCTCTCAAAGCCGTGTGCCACGAACACGCCCGCGCGTGCAACATGGTGCAACGAGTGTGAGTGCACCGAACGACCCGCAGCTAGCACCACTACCGGCCACCTCGGCGGAAGCACTCCGCCGGGTGTGGCAATGTGCTTCCGCCGGACTATAGCATCAAGGGCACATGTTTTCTCTCACAGACATAAACTATGTAATGTATATTTCATCAAATGTTTTTATTTGTTAATTCCATTGTTCAACGTGCGAATAGGTCCTAAACTTGGCCGCGTCTGTTTCCCGCGCGCTGCGCTTCTGGCGCGCAATTGGCAGGCCTGCTGTAGCGCTGTGCTACACGAGTGAGTCAGTACCCACCGGGAGCTCGAAGAGGCTGGTCGTCTTCGCGCAACGTTGAGAGGCCACCTTCGCGCCAATTCCGCAACCGCATCTAGATCGTGAGTTACAACACCACTGGCCGTGCATCACCGCGCATCACCGCGCAGGTCTTAGCAGCAACGTCCGCCACGTACTGTTCGCTCAAAACTCCCCCCTCTCCATAGTAAGCGGGGTCATCGCCGAACAGCCGTACACGCGCAGAGCTCTCTAACCCCGAACAGTCGCGGCCAGGGGATGGATAGCAACATGTAGAGGTTGATGTGTAATAAAAACCACACTTCACGTAGCGGAGTGCATCATTTGTAGTATAAGGCGTCTTGGGTGGCCAAAACAGCCCAAGGATCACCTCTACGGACACGTCCCTGCCTCCCGCCACTTGGCCGAACCCAAACCCCGAGACCCATCCCGCAAAACTCTATAGCTTTGACGGGGAGGCAGCCGGAACGGTGTCAAAATGGCGCCCACCTAGTGTTGCAACATAACAATGCCGCAAACGCCATCCGAATCGCTGAAAATCCGGCAGAGTTACGCGTAGGGACAGTAGAAAGGGGAGAGAAAGCGCGCGCAGACGTGCAGGCGCCGCGGAACGGGACGCGCCGGGGTAATCAGGCCACACCACCCCCCGCCAGCACTAAGATCGTTCGCTCACTCCCTCCCGCATTCCACGGTTCCACCCCCCCCTACACGCGTACAGATCGTTCGCTGACCCCCTCCCGCCTAACCCCTCGAGTTAGAGTGGACTGCCCCGACCGATCGCGCGCCGAGGACAAACGAGCGCGCCCGAAGATCACCAGGCCGTCACCAGCCGCGGCCGCGTAAACAACCGCGAGACGCGTGCGTGCGGGCAAGACCGCTCGGTCGTAAGCGCAAGGGGGCGCACCCCCGGATCTGCCCGCGCCCGCCACCGACGCTTCATCCCGACGCTCGGGTCGGACAGCCGCGGATCGCGCATGGACAAGAGGCCGGACGTAGCCATCACCATGGAGAGCTATTGCGCCGGGTGCGGCAAGCCGCACACCACCAGCCACAGCACCGGTGAGTACCCCCACCTGTACTGCACATGCGAAACGGTACGCGTCAAGACGGAGGGCCAGCCCAGAACCCAAGCGGGTCCCCAGTGCGCCGCTGTCCACTGTCCCGGTTACCGAGGCGAGATAGCGAGATGTCAGCAGTGCAGAACAATTAAACACCGCGCATGCGCAAACGCGCTGGAATTCGTAAATTTCCGGGACGGACTTTTTCTGTGTGGGGGGTGCGAGCGACGCGCACGAGGGCACCCAGGGGGTCAGCTAGCTACCACGTCCCGCCCCCTCACCGGGCCTATTACCCTCCCGGAGTTCGCGGGCCTCAACCACGAGGATCCGCGCGTGTTTTTGCGAGCATGCGAGGCGAGGATCGTGCGGCACCAGATACCGCGGGAAGAGTAGGCGGAACGCGTGAGTGCGCAGCTGCGGGGGGAGGCGCACGAGTGGTGGGCCCAGGCGGGCAGCTACGACGCAGACTGGGAAGACTTCGCCCGCCAGCTGGAGGCGCGCTTCAATGACACCCGAGCCCTGAACACATGTCGGAGTGAGATGTTCAGCCGTTGCCAAGGGGACGGGGAGGCGGTGGAGACGTTTGTTTATAACAAGCTCAGACTATACCGCCGCCTAACACCCGGGGGTCAAACTAGCGACATACTGCCCTTCATAGTGGAGCTAGTGTCCCCCGAACTTCGCCCATTCTTGCGCGAAGCAGTGACTCGCGGGCTGGATGTTTTTCTCGCACGAGCACGAGCCGTAGAGTATGACCTCCAATCAGCTCGCAGCGCCAAGGGCGTCGCGACGCCCCGGTCAGTCCCGTCCACCAAGGGGGCGGCGCGCACAGAGGTCGAACGTGCCGTAGTGCCGTACACGGGCCCGCCGCCGCCGAGGGGCAACTACCGGCCCACCGACCCGTCCCCGATGGGGGAGGGGATGCCCCTACCGGGCCCTCCTCACCGTGGCGCTGTACAGACACGTCGCGACGACCACCGCGGGGGAACACAGGGCGCCCAGGACAGCCGGCCACCCCACTGCCGCTACTGCGGGACAGAGCAGTACCACTGGCACACGGTGTGCCCGACCCGCGAGGCAGTCTGGCGAACGCGAGGGGGCGAGGTGAAGCTCCCGGGAAACTCTGTCTAGGGGGCGGTGACGCAGCTGGCCACCACCCCCCAATTAACAGCCCAGCTCCGCGGAGAGACGCACCCCGGCGCCGCGGAACAACCCAGCCACCACCCCGCAAACCTATCACAGCTGGAGAGGGTCCGCCTCACCTGGTCGCGGTGTCTGCGTTCCGCCCCAGGTCGCCGGCGAGCGACGCCGTCCACCTGGCGTCGGCGCTGCCCCCGCACGCTGCGGCGGGGGCCACTCAGCTGCCGTCCCATCCACCTGGTGCGGTTGGGGGCGGCCCGCCTCACCTGGTCGCGATGTCCGCGTCCCGCCCCAGGTCGCCGGCGAGCGACGCCGTCCACCTGGCGTCGGCGCCGCCCCCGCACGCTGCTCCGGGGGCCACTCAGCTGCCGTCCCATCAACCTGGCGCGGGTGGTGGCGGCCCGCCTCTCCTGGTCGCGATGTTCGCGTCCCGCCCCAGGTCGCCTGCGAGCGACGCCGTCCACCTGACGTCGGCGCCGCCCACGCATGCTGCTGCGGAGGCCATCCAGCTGTCGTCTCATCCACCTGGCGCGGGTGGGGGCGGCCCGCCTCACCTGGTCGCGAAGTTCGCGTCCCGCCCCAGATCGCCTGCGAGCGACGCCGTCCAACTGACGTCGGCGCCGCCCCCGCACGCTGCTGCGGGGGCCACTCAGCTGCCGTCCCATCCACCTGGAGCGGGTGGGGGCGGCCCGCCTCACCTGGGCGCGAAGTTCGCGTCCCGCCCCAGATCGCCTGCGAGCGACGCCGTCCACCTGACGTCGGCGCCGCCCACGCACGCTGCTGCGGGGGCCACCCAGCTGCCGTCCCTTCCACCTGGCGCGGGTGGGGGCGGCCCGCTTCACCTGGTCGCGGCCTGCCCCAGGTCGCCGGCGAGCGACGCCGTCCACCTGGCATCGGCGCCGCTCCCGCACGCTGCTGCGGGGGCCACCCAGCTGCCGTCCCATCCACCTAGCGCGGGTGGGGGCGGCCCGCCTCACATGTTCGCGGCCTGCCCCAGGTCGCCGGCGAGCGACGCCGTCCACCTGGCGTCGGCGCCGCCCCCGCACGCTACTGCGGGGGCCACCCAGCTGCCGTCCCATCCACCTAGCGCGGGTGGGGGCGGCCCGCCTCACCCGTTCGCGGCCTGCCCCAGGTCGCCGGCGAGCGACGCCGTCCATCTGGCGTCGGCGCCGCCCCTGCACGCTGCTGCGGGGCCACCCAGCTGCCGTCCCATCCACCTAGCGCGGGTGGGGGCGGCCCGTCTCACCCGTTCGCGGCCTTCCCCTGGTCGCCGGCGAGCGACGCCGTCCACCTGGCGTCGGCGCTGCCCCTGCACGCTGCTGCGGGGGCCACCCAGCTGACGTCCCATCCACCTATCGCGGGTGGGGACGGCCCGCCTCACCCGTTCGCGGCCTGCCCCAGGTCGCCGGCGAGCGACGCCGTCCACCTGGTGTCGGCGCCGCCCCCGCACGCTGCTGCGGGGGCCACCCAGCTGCCGTCCCATCCACCTAGCGCGGGTGGGGGCGGCCCGCCTCACCTGGTCGCGATGCTCGCGTCCCACACCAGGTCGCCGGCGAGCTACACCAGCCACCGGGTGCCCCCGGCGACCCCTACAGCACCTGCGGTGCCTCCTTATGCACCGGCTTACCCCGTCAGGACTGACGGGGATGACCAGCGCTACCCGTCAGCGGCCCGCACCAGGTCGCCGGCGAGCTACACCAGCCACCGGGTGCCCCCGGCGACCCCGACAGCACCTGCGATGCCTCCTTATGCACCGGCGTACCCCATCAGGACGGACGGGGATGA
Organism: Bacillus rossius redtenbacheri; assembly: GCF_032445375.1. NCBI lineage: Eukaryota > Metazoa > Arthropoda > Insecta > Phasmatodea > Bacillidae > Bacillus > Bacillus rossius. The sequence goes on from NC_086330.1 coordinate 49,503,517, forward strand.
CCAGCGCCACCCGTCAGCGGCCCACACCAGGTCGTCGGCGAGCTACACCAGCTACCGGGTGCCCCCGGCGACCACGGCAGCACCTGCGGTGCCTCCTAATGCACCGGCGTACCCCGTCACGACGGACGGGGATGACCAGCGCCACCCGTCAGCGGCCCGCACCAGGTCGTCGGCGAGCTACACCAGCCACCGTGTGCCTCTGACGACGTCGGCAGCGCCCTTGGAGCAGTCGGGTGAGTCGCCTCACCTGGGACAGTTGGGACCTGAGGCTGGGTACCTACTTAGGATACCGGTGGCCATGAATGGGCAACCTGTGCATGCATTAGTGGACACGGCTGCCAGTCATTCCTACGTGTCAACTCAACTCATACCCGAGGGGGACCTGATCCCGGAGCGTGAGAATGTACAATTAGCCACCGAGGAGGCGAAGGCACTTACGGTCGGCCGCACCCTAATCACCCTTGCCATTAGAGATCACACCAGTCAAACCACCGCCCTCGTGATGGATGGGCTCAGGGACCAGTTGATTTTATGGTTGCCATGGTTAGCCCAGGAGGATGCTACAGTAGAAGTGCGGGCGGGGAGGGTGCACGTCGGCAAGCAGGAGAGGCGTACCGTATACGGCCTGGGTCGGCGGCTACCACCTCGGCGAGAGAACCCCATCACCCTAGATGAATTGCAAAATGGCGTACCACCCGAGCAGATAGACCTAATTAACCGGGTATTGGCACAACAACCGCAAGTGTTTGCTGCTACTGATATGCTACGACGCACCACGGTCGCTGAGCACGCCATTCCGACCAGGCCACATGAACCCCGGTTCGTCAAACAGTTCGGGTTTGGGCCCAAGGAGAACAAGGTCATCCAGACGCAGATCGCTGAGATGTTGCGCGATGGCGTCATTGAGCCAAGTGAGTCCCGTTACAATTGTTTGATTGTGATGGCCAGTAAGAAGGATGGCTCAATGCGCTTTTGTGTCAACTTCAAGCCAATTAACGCAGTCACCATACCTGCCCCCCCTCCCCTCATCAACATCACTGATGCCTTGGCAGGGCATGCATGCATCTTTACCTCGCTAGACCTAAAATCAGGATATTGGCAGGTGCCGGTACGCCCGGAGGACCGGCACAAAACAGCTTTCACCGCGCCTGATGGGAGGCGTTTCCAGTTCTGCGCCATGCCGTTCGGGCTGATGGACGCCCCTGCGACCTTCCAGGCCATGATGGTCCGCGTCTTGGATGGCTACGCCGGCGAGTTTGCTGCAGCGTACCTAGACGACGTGATCATCTGGTCGCGGTCGTGGGAGGACCACGCACGCCACCTAGGCCTGGTCCTTGAGCGGCTGGCCAGACATGGACTCACATGCGCCCCCCACAAATGCCACGTGGGTGCGCGAGAGATTGAGTACCTGGGGCACCTTGTGGATGCCGAAGGCTGTCGGCCGCTGCCCAAACACCTGAACCTCATTGAATCCAAACCTGCACCCAGCACCCGTAAGCAGCTACAAAAACTCCTAGGTCTCTTGAACTGGCTAAGATCCTTTGTACCCCACTTTGCCAGCATAGTTGCCCCTATGACCGACCTATTGTCACCGAAGACCCGGTTTCGGTGGACAGAGGAGGCAGATCATGCACTGGCCACCGTCAAGCACGAGTTCCGGGAGTGCCACCGACTCGCCCGCTTGCGGTCCGACTCCCAGCTATACTTGCAGACAGATGCAAGCCAAGAGGGGATGGGGGCCGTCCTATACCAGGTAGGGGAAAACGAGGAACGCCGGATAGTGGAGTACGCGAGCGCCAAGTTCGGCCAGCCCGAGCGGCGGTACCATGTGAACGAACAGGAGTTCATGGCCGTCGTTTGGGCATTGCGGCGGTACCGACACCACCTGGAGGGCCGGCGTTTCACGTTGAGGACAGACAGTCAGTGTCTAAGCTGGCTGGATTCCGCCCAAGGCCGCAAGTCGAAGTTCACGCGGTGGGCACTCATGCTCCAGAGCTTCGACTTCGCGGTCGAGCATGTGAAGGGGCAGGACAACCAGCTCGCCGACGAGCTGTCACGTCACCCCGACCCTAGGTCCACTTTCCAGGACGACCACAGCTGGGAGGGGCTACTACCCCCACCAGGTACCCTACCTGTCGCCACCGGGGAGGAGGCACCAGCGGTGTTGTGCGCCGTGACCACGCCCCCGGACATTGCCCCAATCCAGGTGTTCGAGACCCTCACTGCCCTAGTGGCGGCCGTGCAGCATGCCCAGCAGACGGACGAGGCCACTCAGACCGAAGTGCAGGCGTGTGAGGGAACAGTCCACCCCTACCAACGGGTAGTAGACGGAGTGCTACAGACACGGGTGCCTGGTGACATGGAGGCATGGCGTCTCTACGTACCCGGGTGCGCACGAGCTGGCGTACTACATTTTCACCACGACCATGACTTGGCTGGCCACCCCGGGGCAGACCAGACGCAGACGGACATCCGCAAAACATTTCATTGGCCAGGCATCACCCGCGATGTTAGGGGTTATGTGCGACAGTGTCAGCGCTGCCAACAGCGGAAGGCGCGGCGGATGGACGGAGTGGAGCAACAGCACCCCCGTCGACCCCGTGACCCATTCCACACACTGGCACTCGACATCATGGGGCCATATCCCCGGACCACTCGGGGCAAAAGATTTTTAGTGGTCATCACGGACATCTTCACAAGGTGGGTTGAGGCCTCCCCAGTGTCCAATGTGCGAGCTGGGACCATAGCAGCTCTACTGGACCAAGAAATTTTCCCGCGCTACGGCTTCGCGAGGGTACTACTGACAGACAATGGGTGTCAATTCACTGGGAAGCGCTGGCGAGCTGACTGTCGTCGGTGGGGCCTAGACCACCACACCACCCCTGTCTATCACCCCCAGGCCAATCCGACCGAGCGTCGGAACCAAGAAGTAAAAGCACAGTTAAGATTGCGCCTGGGGGACGACCATTCTAAGTGGGATGTACATATACCCAAGTTACTGTATTGTCTTAGGCGCCGTACGAATGCCGTCACAGGCCACAGCCCGGCCGAGCTGCTGTATGGACAGAACCTCGCCCTACCAGGGGAGTGCCGGGTGGCAGCGGCCATCACGGACACTCTAATCTGTCCGGAGATTGAGGAACGGAGGGAACAGACCAGGCAACAGCAAAACCAATTCCTATCGGAGCACACACCACAGACCAGTCACCCCCCAACGCCCCTACAACCTGGACAGTGGGTGTACATGAGGCAGCACCATCTGTCATCGGTCGCTCGCAATTTCTGTGCGGGGCTGGCCCCCAAGTGGTCGGAGCCAAAAGAAGTGCTCTGGAAATCCGGACCCACGTCATACGCGGTCCGTACCCCCCGGGGACGGCCTGCCAAGGTCCACAGGGATGACCTGCGATTGGTAGCATCCGGGGTAATGGAAGGCGTGACACCAGGGCCCTACTCGAGGGTGCCTCAATCAGAGGGCCAGCAGGTAATGAACCAGCAGGTTCTGCCAAAGGGCACCGCCCGACCATCTGATGATAACATGGGACTTGAGCCGATACATATTGCCCCCCCCCCCGAACTGGAAACTCCAACTGCCCGTACACTGAGCCCTCCGATCGACACCGCGGGTTGCTCCCATCAGGACTCCCCGATATGGCAACAGAATGACGAGGAGGAGACAGAGGAATGGGATGAGCCATCATGGATGCTGAACATGAGCTTGGTAGATGCCAACCCCCAGATGTCTGTCGACGAGTCAGGTGATGAGTCAGAAGGGGGGGAGGAAGGAACTGACATTGGGGGAAGGTACCCATCACGCACGCGGCGGGCTCCAGTCCGGACGTGCTGTCTAGACGAACATGAGTCCATGGATATCACGCCCCTGGACGAGCCCGGGAAATACATAATTGAGGATGTCACCCCCCCGGACGAGCCTGAGAGAGACCAAGCTAGCCATGCCTACACCCTGGCCGATCATGGGACATACATAATTGAGGATGTCACCCCCCCGCCGGACGAGCCTGAGAGATCAAGTTAGCCATGCCTACACCCTGGCCGAACCTGGGACATACATAATTGAGGATGTCAACCCCCCCCCGGACGAGCCTGAGAGAGACCAAGCTAGCCAGGCCTACACCCTGGCCGAGCCCGGGAGATACATTATTGAGGATATCACTCCCCTGGACGAGACTGAGGACAATACCTCGGACAAGTTCTTGCCCCTGGAGGGGTGCCTCCCGCCGAACATCACACCCGAGCAAGCGGCAGCCCCCTCCCCTCCACTGTGGCCACAGAGGACCCGCAGGGCTCCGGTTCACCTTGCTGAGTACGAATGGACCAATAATCAGGGCCAGGCCAGGGACCCTACAGTGCCACCACAGTGCAACTCAATGGAGCTTATCCACATCAAAACATCACTGCCCCTACTGAGGGGGAACGAGCATAGTGAGGGAGGCACACAGTCATTTTCTTGTTTGAAGAGAGATGCTCAGGGCCTAGAATCTAACCCCAGGCATAGTACACCACCCCAGTGCCGCGCTTCGAGTGCATCACTCCCGTGCGATCATTGTGAGGCGTCGGTGCACATAGCGGCCTCAGATAGAGGGGGGCATTTGACGCCAGCCGATAGTGCGCCTCTTAGTCGCACAGGCCGCGGTGCCTCTCCGACGCCTCTCAAAGCCGTGTGCCACGAACACGCCCGCGCGTGCAACATGGTGCAACGAGTGTGAGTGCACCGAACGACCCGCAGCTAGCACCACTACCGGCCACCTCGGCGGAAGCACTCCGCCGGGTGTGGCAATGTGCTTCCGCCGGACTATAGCATCAAGGGCACATGTTTTCTCTCACAGACATAAACTATGTAATGTATATTTCATCAAATGTTTTTATTTGTTAATTCCATTGTTCAACGTGCGAATAGGTCCTAAACTTGGCCGTGTCTGTTTCCCGCGCGCTGCGCTTCTGGCGCGCAATTGGCAGGCCTGCTGTAGCGCTGTGCTACACGAGTGAGTCAGTACCCACCGGGAGCTCGAAGAGGCTGGTCGTCTTCGCGCAACGTTGAGAGGCCACCTTCGCGCCAATTCCGCAACCGCATCTAGATCGTGAGTTACAACACCACTGGCCGTGCATCACCGCGCATCACCGCGCAGGTCTTAGCAGCAACGTCCGCCACGTACTGTTCGCTCAAAACTCCCCCCTCTCCATAGTAAGCGGGGTCATCGCCGAACAGCCGTACACGCGCAGAGCTCTCTAACCCCGAAAAAGTCGCGGCCAGGGGATGGATAGCACCATGTAGAGGTTGATGTGTAATAAAAACCACACTTCACGTAGCGGAGTGCATCATTTGTAGTATAAGGCGTCTTGGGTGGCCTAAACAGCCCAAGGATCACCTCTACGGACACGTCCCTGCGTCCCGCCACTTGGCCGAACCCAAACCCCAAGACCCATTCCGCAAAACTCGATAGCTTTGACGGGGAGGCAGCCGGAACGGTGTCAATGGTTAATTGATTAGGCGCTGAAGTAGTGCAACAAATGATGTGCGTCGTTTATTCATGCGACTGTGGGTTTGGTGTAATACCGTTTATTACACACCACGTCATACAGAGGTTGACGTCACACAATACAGAAGTTACACAATTACACAAAGTTAGTCTGAAAAGTTACGTAATAAGACGTGGCACAAGTTTATAAAAAATGTTACATGATGGTGCGTTGCACAAGTTTACTGAATGTTACGTGGTGGCGCGTCGCACAAGTTTACTAAAAATGTTCCAGATTCAAGGCGTCGCACAAAATTACTAAATATTACGTATTAGCGTGGCACTAGGCGGTTCTGAGCCTGGTTACTCAAAAGAGGGGTGAGGGCGATTGGAGGCGGCCAATCCCGAATATCAATGTCTCGAGGCGGTGTTCGCGTCCACTGTAGTGGAGCGCGGACCGCAGCTAAAATCGTCCAAGTTCCCTTACGGGGTTGTGTCAGCGCCGGGGCGTATGGTTTTAGTTCAAGTTCTGTGGTTCGGGAGGCGGCCCGTGTCGTATGCTGAAACTACCCCGCAGACCAAGTGTGGTGCAGGGGTTTTTAAAAGTTATGCGGCCAGATTAATTCCTGGACCGAAAATTGGTCCGGGTACGCACGGAGAGATTAGTAAAAAGAGGTTTCGAGGAAGTGACTATAATTACCAGAAGTGAGTTCAATGCAGACAATGGATGATGTCTCTCCGTGGGACGTGCGCCCGCCCCAGTCCACGAGTCGCGCTGTACTGCCGTTGTGTCATGGCGTCCGGCCGAGGCTCGGTGTCCCTCGCACCAGGGTTGACCTCATTACGTTATTTTCTAATGTGACACGTTAATAAGAGATTATAAGGGTGCTAAATTTCTACATTAATTATGAAGGCTAAATTAACATCACTCGTCCCTTCTACCATTTAGAGTTAGTATGTTTACGAATTATGTCCTTTAAATTATACGTCACACCAGCGACTGTTCGTCTCTTGCCGGACTGCTCTGGTGGGGGTAATAACGAAACACAAGGGGTTAATAATTATGTCACATGGGTTAATCAACTAATCTAGGCAGAAGGCCGCCAGGGAAACACTCACACACGTATCGACGTATTTACACACGTGAGTGCCCGGGCACTCCTACGTCGCACTTTCGTTAATCAACTTTTAGTATATACGAAATATTGTTTAATATTCTGTGTTTGTTTTTGCAACGTGGTCGGCTGTAATGTAGGTCTGTTTATTAGGGGGCCGGGTTCTACCTTGGTTGCTGGTGGCTCGCCTGACTTGGGTGGGCCATGGCTAGGGGCGCGTTCCGTTAGCGGAGTTGAATACTGGCGGTTGCAGGTCGAGCTTTAGGGTGGCCTTCGGTCGGACGATGTCAAAGTGTAAATACAAAATGAAATGTGTGCCTAGTGCAGACTAAGCACAAAGAGGAATGCTCAACCAAAAATTAATATCATTACGAAACTAGGAGATGTTAAGCTGCAAAGAATGATGAATTAATCTCCTGATGACTGGTAGCTCGCTATAACACTACCCAAACATATTATGCTGACGTCGTCTGGCCGACGACCACCCCAGAGCCCGACCTGCACCCGCCAGTATACGCTCCCGCTAACGGAACACACCCCTGGCCATGGCCCACCCGAGTCAGGTGAGCCGAACAGCAATTAAAGGCAAAACCGCGGAAACCTGAGTAGACAAGAGAAGAAGCGTACCCATTCCTCCTGAAACATTAAATTAGGATTTTAGCGACAATAAAATCTCTTCCAGACACACCCGTTTGGAGTATAGCGTAATGAGGTCACGCCTGGCGCGAGAGAGGCCGAGCCTCCCTCGGACGCCATGCCAGTTCGGCAGTTCAGCGCAGCTCACGGACCGGGGCGGTCCTACGTCCCACGGAGAGGCAACATCCTTTGTCTACATTGAAAGTAACGTCCGGTAAATATAGTCACTAATTAACAAAACCCCTTTTATTACTTAACCTCTCCGTGAGTACCCGGTCCCTTTTTTCGGTCCAGGACCTAATCCGGCCGCATCAACTTAAGGACACCCCGCACCACACTTGGTCAGCGGGGCTGCTCTTCAGCATACGGCACGGGCCGTCTCCCGCAACGTACAGAACTTTATTTAAGGTCACGCGCACGGCGCTGACCACAAACCCGCAAGGGAACTTGGACAAACTTAATTGCGGTGCGTGTTTCACCACAGTGGGCACAACACCCGCGCCGAGACATTTGCATACGGGATTGGTCGTCTCCAATCGCCCGCCCCCTTAATTCAGTGTATTTTGTATCCCGTATTTTGTACTGCTAACTTACGTTACCCGAGTAACGAGTGCCACGTAACTTGTGCGCGCCCCCTTAATCCAGTGTATTTTTGTATCCTGTGTTTTGTATTGCTAACTTACGTTACCCGAGTAACGAGTGCCACGTAACCTGTACGCGCCCCCTTAATTCAGTGTATTTTGTGTCCCGCCTTTGTGTTACGAAATTACGTTACCTGCGTACCCAGTGAGACGTCTGAGACATAACAGCATCCGAGGCCACGTAACGCGGAACACAAACAATACGGCGCCACGGAATAACAAGTAAAAACCCCCCCCAGGGACCTCTGTAGAGTGTTGTATTGTGTACGACTTGCTCCTCTGAATAAAAGGTACGACACCGCCACCTCAACTCCACGTCTCTTATTTAAAATCATCTCACGCAACACCGCCGCCGGCCCTAGTGGGCCACGCAGGGGCACATACATCCAAGACCCCAAATTCACGACTAGAAACGAGCTAGTCTGGCGCCCACCCGGACAACACAGATCAAGAACCACCTTTTCCCACTAGGAGCCACACCGGAACTCGAGCCCGAGACCCCGGACGACGGCATTGCAACATTACAACAATTAAAATTTAATTTTATAAAACAAATATCTGCAAAATAACAATAATAAATAACATGTAAACATTCTCAATTGTTACACGTGTAATAGGAAAAATGAACCAAACTCACATCCGAAATCTTAAACCAAAATAAATATTCAAATTTAAAGTTTTGACGCCGTCCCCTCTACCTCCATTGATTTTTACGTGATTTTTGTTTGGGTTCGAGATCTCAGGGAGGGTTCGGCCTTGTGGCTAGAGGTAGGGGTTAACGCAGTAGGGCTTCCCGAGCTGTTATGGCCACTCGGGACGCCTGAAGAAGAACACAAAGTTTCTGGAGGGTATTTGATGAATTTATTACAGCACAGCCCTATACATACTGCTGCCTGTTCTGGCCGTAACGGTTGTCCCAAATCGACTAGTCACACGCACAGCCCACTTCCTTAGTGGCAGATCACGATTTTAATGTGCGTGAAGGACGTACTTTTACACCCGATGCGGCAGTTACGAAATAAACTCTAACATGACAAATTAAACCTTGACGAACAAAACAATTGACTATTACACTATACTTATTAGACTGGGCTATCGGCACGTAGGCCCGTGTCTCCGGCGACTCTACGTGATTTCTAGATGTGTCCCAGGGACTGATTCGTTAGTACATTTGGTGGCACGATGCAGTGCGGCAGTTACAAGTAAACTCTAACTGGACAAATTATACTTTGACGAACAAACACTTCACTATTGACATCGTACGGCCGAAGGCCACCCCAAAGCCCGACCTGCACCCGCCAGTACTCGGTTCCGCTAACGGAAAGCACCCCTAGCCATGGCCCACCTGAGTCAAGTGATCGGACCGCAGCCCAAGGTAGAGAATAGCGAACCATTTTAATTACACATGCAACGCACTCCCCGTGCCTACAAAATTCCCCACACAATAATTAATTAATCAGAAACAAACAAAAGCCCCTAACTAATAGATTGCGACGTAGGAGTGCCCGGGTCGCTCACACGTATTAAGTAAACAATACGTGTGTGAGTGCCCCCCTTGCGGCCTTCAGCCTAACTTAAATACAGCAACTAATTAACATCAGCATGCAACCCAGTGCTTACATAATTGATTAGCCCCGGAGCGGTTAACAAGAGACAGACAGTCTCTGGTGTGACATTACAAATTCAAACTTTATTATGTGAAACACTAAATTGCAATTATTTAAGAGAGTATTTTGTCAGAATTTGTATACTAATATTAGGAATTTTATGCGGCCTTCAGCCTTTTTGTAAACATAGTAATTTCCGAATAACGGAACTTGGGAAACTTTGGCGCGAGAGAACGGCCGAGCCCTTCCCTCGTGCCAGGGTCACACGCCAGTTGAGAGCAGCTCGCGGGCCAGGGCGGACGTGCGTTCCACAGGGAGTCATCACCTTTTGTTCACCGACCGAGTACTTCTGGTAAATATAATCATTTAAAACATCAATCTTTTCTCTTACAATTAAACTCCCCGTGTGTCCCCGGTCCTTTTCCGGTGTAGGGACTAACTCAGCAGCTCATTAATAAAACTCCCCGCACCAGTGGCTACGCGGGGCAGTTCAACGTACGGCACGGGCCGATTCCCGCCACCGCAGAACTTTAACTAAAAGCCGTGTGCACCGTCACCGGCCACAACGACACTTCGCTTGTGAACCTAATTTAGCCTACGGACCGCGGCCCACGCAAGTGGCCCAGCCCACAAAGTAGAGACGATTTACGGGATTGGCCGACAAACAATCAAGCTCCCCCCCCCCCCCCATCCTCGACTGGCGTGAGGGTTTAATAAGTAAACACACGTAGAGGCAAGCAGGTGTCCCCCGTAGAAAACGTGTGGAGTGTAATCGTGTATGTAAGAGCACCACAGTGTGCAGTTTTTTCAAGTGTAATCGTGTAATAGTGTAACCAAAACTTCTACGTGTTCCGACGCCTCACTGGCAGTCATGTACCGCCGAGAAGATCTCGCGCCCAATGTAATGAACCAGTGTAAAACGTGACCAATAAAACGTCCACCCCACACCTCCCGTGCGCGATGTGCGACCCGTAAAACAACCAGAACAGTGTATGTAAATTAACCTAAACAACCCAACCTAATCAGGAACCAAATTCCATCACCGCCGACGGTTCTAGCGGGCCACGCTGGGGCAACGAACCCACGACCATCACACGTTTAGACACTGAGCTAACCTGTCGCCCTCCCGAAACAGAAATCTCTAAAAAAAGCCAGCCACCCCGCTAGGACTTGCGCCCGACATCGAACACGAGACCGCGACTGACGGCACTATTACATAACACTTATGTTGCCTGATGTTGAGTTTTCGATGTCATGTGAGAAACATGGTTCATACGCTCACGTTAAATATGGCTAATGATTACATGTGAAACATGAGATGCCTAATGGGCTGCTAAAACTAATTACATACATACAAAAATACAAATGACTAATAATATGCGCTGATTCCCGATCCAGTCAGCATTGTCAAGGAAAACTCGTGGCCAGTTTTAATCCAATAAAAAGTATGTAAAATACAAAACTAGTCTCGAAGAAGCAAAATATGATTTGATTAAGTACAGGACTGGCGTTGTCTAGCCGAATCTAAGGAGGCCGGCCACGGGGAAGATGAAATAGATTGGAAAAGACATGATTGCTGTTGAACAATGATGGTGCAAATGTGATGCCTCAATGGCGTGCATGCGTATCGGGCCTCGGCACCGATTAAAGAGTGACTGATGCGTCCTCCATGAGGAACACGCCATGTGAGTAAAGTGTGGGAAAACGTATCTTTTCAAGAGTTAGACTTATTCGTAGGGTGAACAAAATTTTAATTATTAATTTGTTATTGAAATGTTATAAAATCATTATTATATTACTTTGAAATACACTGAAAATCACAAACAGGTAAACGAATTTAGCTATACCAGGCAGAGTGTTACAGTTATTAAAGTCGATAGCCGCAAGGATAGCTATCGATATTTCACGATCCATTCGATTCACTACACTATATGCACGGTTGTGTTCGATGCATGTCTAATTGCTGAGAAGCTGAAGAGGTATAGCGTCCTGTGTGACCAGAGGGAGCACCGACCTTCCGTGTCATATATTTTTTAAGTATTTTATAATCTCTTAACATGATGCAAGTAATTCCTTATTTCCTAATCTTTTCGTATTACCTACCTCATAATCTGCTTTCCCAACGAAACATTATTTCGCGCCATGATTATATTCTACTGACCTCTGATTGGCGCTTTCCATCATTGTTAAGGAAATATATATAATATAACCTTCTTTGTTTTGTCTTAAAAGTCAACATATGCTTCGCACACAACCCTTCTTAATTTAATTTGTTAATCATAAACTATTTTACTAGTATACATAGTCATATGGCAAGTGTTTGTCTTATTCTATATATTTAATATTCAATAGGAAACCCATTTGGTATTTTTGCAAAAGGTAGTCACTATTCGTCACATTTCGAAACTATTGTCACCTTTTTTAACTTTCTTAAGGGGCGGTAAATTACTTTGGACCTGATGCAAAGTTAATATTCAGTTTATTTACTTACTTAAAGAACATAATTTAATTTTTTCAAATTTAGTGGTATGCGTTTTTTTTTTTGTATATTGTCCTTTCTATCATAGAAAAGAGATTCTATTCACTTCAGATAAAGTAGTAGTTCCTACGTTAATCGACTTTAACTCCTTGCTTTTGCTATGATTTTTTCAGTTTTGTTAACTTTGCTTAGGTCATCTATGAGTAATACCCAATTATTATTTTTTGTGTGAGGGAGGAGTAATGCTCGTTGGTTGTAGATTGTGTTATGAGCACGTGTGTGTGAGAGAGGAATAATGACTAAAGTACGGAAACAAAAGCGGAAAAAGAAGTTTAGGTACAGTGTAAATAAGAAGAAATTAAAAAGTAGACGCAATAAGCTGCATAAAATAGACTGGTGAGTTGTATATTAAGAATTGCAAGTTATTTGTCATACTGGTACTCAGCTGCAATGATCGACAATTGTTAAAGAGATTTTGAATATAGTGTTATATAATCCTGATTTTTGACAACCTAGTATCCTATAAATGCCCTTTAATTCAGTAGGATTTAATTTTTTAAGTTTAGGGGACATGCAGGAACGTTAAGGTTATCTGCAGTAACAGACCCGTACTTGGTGATAGGTGCACATTGCAGGGTAGGTGGCCAGAAGAGCTGGTGATGTTGCGATTGGTCAATTTCACGAGGAGGAAAGCAGTAAGGGAAGTTTATAGTTTGAAGGGGCAGGTTATAAGGGAGGCACACGAATACAAGTACCTAGGGATAATCCAGTAATATCTTACGTCGCAGTTTTCCTTAAAATTATTAATAAAATTTCGGAAATACTTTTTTTTTTAATTGGTGACGTTCCTGTACTTTCAAAACATTGTCTTTATATTTCTTGTTTCCGAGAAATCACAGTTTATAGCTTACATTTCAATACTTGTGCATTGATGCGGCCTTTGCCGTTAGTTTTAAAGGTTCTTATGTATGGAGAATCATAGTATTAGCAAATCTAACATTCATAACATTCCGTATCAAGGCAGCATTAGTGCATGTTTTAAAATAAATATTATATATTCGTTACATAGTGAGAATGGTAATTTAGATTATGTTAGTATAGCTGTATTAAAAATACTGTAAAATATTATTGATAAATATGTAGTGTACGGATTAGCGCCAAAAAAAATCGTACAAATCTGAAATAACTTTCATTATATGCTCTTTTACATCCTCTTTTCATAACCGCCTGCGGAGATAAGAAATTCCAATTACTTTTGGAGATATCGCCGTTCTTATTTTGCAATACAAGACCTATGTAATCATTCCACCGATGCAATTTTATATTTTGCAGTGTGCGCGTGAATCTGAATGCCTAAATAACAGAAATTTTCCATTAGGTAAGGTTAGTTACATTATAAATACTTCAAATTAAACGGAAATTAAAAATAATATTAATTTTATTTTACTTGTTCTATAGTTTTAAGTATTTATAATGTAACTTACATGAACTAACAAAACGGGACAAAGGTAGATTAGGTCAGGTCAGCTACATTATAATACTTTGAAACTGAACGGACATTAAAAATAATAAAATTTATTTTAATGATTGTTTAGTTTTAAAGTATTTATAATGTAGCTGACCTAACCTAACAAACTGGAACAAAGGATTGACAGTAGGAACGAACGTAATTTTTTATGCATACAAATTTGAAACGTTAAAAACTCACCTAAGTTGGAGGCGGCCTATTGGTTCATTTGAATATTGGCCTATCACGAACTATCACGTGACATTATCCAATTAAAAAAACAATTGATACTCGTAAACAAAAAACAATGATGGAAGCCATGTGAATGTGCAGGTATAGTGATTAAAATTTAAAAATTCTATATCTCCAAAAGTAATTGGAATTTCTTATCTCCGCAGGCTGTAATGAAAAGAGGACGTAAAAGACCATATAATGAAAGTTATTTCAGATTTTAATAAATTTTTTTTTACAATAATTAAAATTTAAAAATTCGATATCTCCAAAAGTAATTGGAATTTCTTATCTCTGCAGGCGGTTATGAAAAGAGGACGTAAAAGAGCATATAATGAAAGTTATTTCAGATTTGTACGATTTTTTTTGGCGCTAATCCGTACACTACATATTTACCATATTTTTAATGGTTGCTTAGGAATTGCAACATAGCGTAGCAACCAGTTCTCACAAGTCAGTTCCGAGGCCTTAACAGTTTGCAGCATTGCACAATGAGGATTTGTTATATACAGATATTTTTTTTTTTGGGTCATAAGAATATCGATTAAGAATAACTTTGATATGAAGGATAATAATTTGTAGATAAGGGTAATGGTTCAGGGCTGTTAAGATTTGTTATTAATTACTTTGGTTAAATTTCATGGAAAGCCTTAAAATACTTATTTCCTTGAGATACTTAATTATTAATTTGAGGGTTAATTCCAGTCCATAATAATTAATTTTGATGTTTGATAATTAATTTCAGTAATTGTTTTGTTTAAAGCAGTGTAGAATGTAATTTTATAGGACATCATTTTTAAACTAAAATTTGTAATACGATATGAATTTCAACTCTGATTACTAATTTTTGAACATTGTAGTTAAATTTGTTGGGTAATTTTAAATTCTATTGGATATTGCTAGTGGAATGTTTCGAGAATAGTCTGGAAGGTACAGAAGGAAGAGCGGTCAGGCGCGACACCCTGGCGCCAGAAAGTTATTTTTCACCTTGTAAATGCGTGTTTGGGATTTACGCGTCACGTGGACGCACAGCTGTAGCGACCGTCTGGTAGGTTCTCTGGAGGCTACCACTAGCCAGCCAATCAGGGCGAGCCCTGGCATGGAGTGATGCGCCCTTCCGAATTTCCTTACATGGTCATGTTTCTGAATTCTGTACTCTGATTGGTCAGTTGGCCCACGGGGTTGCCTCCCTTGTCTTCACCTTTACAAGGGAAGGGAGTCTCATCGACCGTGTCACTTGTTGTAGTCACGACGACCAAGTCACTTGTTGCTCGATCGTCGCCGAACTCGGTCGCGTCGTCGGCAAGTCACGACACAATGGAAATTTACTAAAGGACAATTTAACGCCTAGGGGCTGGGGCCAGGCCGTATTTTTGTAACCTAAATTCTTTTATCTATGGACAATGTAACTAGAAATTTAGGCCCTAGGCGTTGTGTGATTCCGTGATCGACGTTACCTTGAGTTATGTAGTTAACCAAGGGACATTACTAAAAAAATTTTTTTGTTTTGGCAAGTGACAAGACTCCTTGACCGTCAACGGCAAGATGTATGGTGTTGTGGTATGTATTTGGACCTCATCCTATCAAAATTCAAAGACATCGTAAAAATTTGTATAAGAAAAGACAAATAACTGTGCAAGTAACGAAGTTTTCTAACTAAATTCATTTGTAAAATTGTGTACTGAGGCCATGTAATGATGACAAAAAACATTTTTTTTTTTGGAAAGAAATAAACAAAGGTAATTTAATAAACTCTTTTATTTCCAAATAACGTAGAACGCAACCATCATACTGAAAATTCCTAAGGAACATTGTTTGTCTTTGTTTGTTTTGTTTCGTTTCTATGTGTGCTTAGCTGGGCCACACATACAACGTAATAAGTTCTGAAGTTCATTGAAGGATACCGAAAATTGCAGCTCGCACAAGCAACTTTAGTTGCGGATATAAACACGCGTAAAAGATGTCAATATAATCTTTCATAGACTGAACTGACTGAGAAATTAGAGAATAGTGGAGCTACATTTAAAATACTTTAAAAAAGTGTGGACGGTTGATCAGGTTAGCTACATTAAAAATGCTGTAAAATCGTGTGAACTGTTGGTTAGGGCAGGAAAGCTACATCTTAAATTGGTAAAACTAAGCAACCATTAAAAATATGTTACAGTATTTTTAATGTAGCTAACTAACCTAACCTAATTGACCATTCACAATTTGACTAAAGTTCTCCAAAATATAAACACACAGACCCACGCGGGAAAGCAAAAATTTGCAGCGGCCACGTCAATGCACAGGTATGTAATGTAAGCTATAAATGGTCATTTCTAAGAAACCAGTAGGAATTTATCAAAGCTGTTTTCAGGGTGAATACAGGAATGTCTCTAGTGTCCGAAAAAAAATATTTTCATAAGTTTACAATTAATTTCAGGAAAAGCAGCGACTTAAGAATATTACTGGTAATCCTACAGAAACCTGGAATGGGGGAAGCAGTTTCAGAAAGTGGTGAAGAAGGGGTGGAGGGAGCTGGGTCTGTATGGGAGGACACTGAAGGGTACGGGAAGGAAGGTAAATGAGAAGGTGTACCTACTCCACGTTGATCAAGCCAGTGATGGAGTAATGAGGTGACGGTGTGGGTCCACCACCTGGTGACGGAGGTGCAAGAGCTGGAGAAGGCGGATTGTAGGGGCGATGGAAGGTGGAAAGGCTGGTAAAATTTTTTTAAGGTGATCAACGGGGAGGGGGCTAGTGAAAGATGGGAAAAAGTTTTTTTTTAAGAGGAGGATGCAGAGGGAGACACTCGTTCCTGGTGAATACAGGTTACAGGGTGAAATTAGAATGGCTTGTATGAAAAGGTGTTGGTGGGGAGAGAGGTGTGAAGGACGTATAGAAAAAAGCTTAAAGGAGAGGGAGTTTGAAGTTGGGGAAGGACTCCTTGCCACAGGTTGGAAGCCCAAATGCAAGCACATATAAATGTTCAAGAATGAGGAAAGCCTGAGAAAAGACTGCCTTAGGTTATTTTCAAGTAGAGGCTGAAAGCTCTTTAGGGGTTGGAGGACAAAAAAGTGAGAGGCACACTCTTGGTGAGGTCTGGGTGGTGAGGTATTTTTACGATAAGTTAACAATGGTGTCACCAGATTTTTTTTTCTTCTAATTTTTGCCGTTAAATCTTTGCTGGGAGGGGTAGGAAATTTGTATACTGCTATTTTTTTTTGTGAGAGATGTACTGTGAATGTCTGGAGAGGTCGTGCTTTGTCACTTCCTTCAGGTGATACACATTTGCATATGTAGCCTTGTTAGTCAGTGTGTGAATGAGGTACTGGTGGGTCATGTGTTGGGTGGTGGCTCACAAATAACATATTGATGTGAATTAAAGAGAATTTCGCGCCGCTACCTTCTATAATCAACCTTTTTCATTGTTTCAAACTGTAACTAGAATTTTTTGACCACTGTCGCAGGTATTTAGCTCACAGCAATGCTCGAGTTATCTTGCCATTGTTCCTAGGATTGAGTCGTTCTGCTTGTACCGTGAGTTCGTTTGCAACCACAAGATTTGATTGCAAACAATCTTTTAATATTCATCCTTCAGTACCTGTGAACAATCGACTTGATTGTTTTGGAATCTTTGAAGAGGTTATGTTCGTCTTGTTTGTAAATTCAACATGTATTTGTTCTCATGGTCTGAAAATGGTGCTACGATAACTTTTGAATATTCGTGAAAGATGAATAAAAAACAGTTAACATCAGTTTGTGTCCAATTGTCGACTGTAATATTTCTTTTGGAACTTTTTTTACAGCCCAATTCATTTCTGCAGTGTTCATGAAACATGTATGTCCACTCTAGACCGAATAATTTGAGTTAGGCTGGGAGGTCTGGTGTGTGACAAAGATGCTGGGGGGATTATCTAAAAATTTAATGGTGAATTTTGGTTTTGTTAATATTGTTTTATAAACTTGAAGAAATGTGTTTAGAATATTTGACTGGACATTGTTGTAATTTTTATCGCAAATCTATGCCATTAGTTGCTTCTTGGAGCGAGAGGAATGCGAAAGACAGGCCCTTTTACCAGCAAAATTCTATCCCTTGTTTTAAATCAATTATTGATTAACTGTGAAAAATGTGGAGTTTTAGTGATTATGCTAGACACTTAAACTAGAAAAAAAAATATGGTAATATTGAAGAATTAAAAGTCATTGAGGAATAAGTTTTTTTAAAAGAGCTCTGTGTTATACTTCATATATCAAGTATTGTTAGAGACATATTCACTAAACAGAAATTTAAAAAAAGAAAGCTTTTGGATATATAGTTATCTATTTGAAATAAGTAAATTCCTAATTCCAGATTTATTAGAATTCAAAAGCTAAAATAATTAATTAATAACTACAATGAAATTGATTTAGACTTGAACGCCTGGTAAAAATTCTTGCAAGCACCTGAGGGCTTTGCATTACACCTTTATGTTCAATTCTCCGCCATCTAACATTATGGTTACGCTGAAATTTCAAAGTAGTTTCATGTGCGACCGAAAGACTGCATGCCAGTTCAGGGCCTTGCGCTGAGAGTCATACAGTGCCACCCTACTAACACCCCTGACTAGACGGGCCTATGAAGTGATGATTGTAGTGAACATGTATTTTGCTCTACCTATTGATACACATTTTGTGTATGTGTTTGTCATGCAGCTTTCCCACGTTTTGCAACATCTGGGTATCCTTGTTTCAGTGAACCAATGAAGAAAGAATGGGAAACAAAGAAGTCAGTGATACAGAACTTGGAAGAAATGGGCATAGTGTATGATCCAAACACCACTTTTAAAATCCCCACCACAAAGCAACTGATGAAGCCTGTTGACGTGGATGATGTTGAAGGTAACGAAGAAGAGAACAAAGTACCCAATAAGCATCATGTGGCTGATGCTATCGAGAAGGAAGCACATGCCCCGCGAGTACGGAAATTTGAATTGCCAAACAGCCAAGTGGAGTGGCTCACCTACCTCATGGACAAGTATGGCGAAGACTACAAGGTTTGTCACAGTGCTTTTAATACATAGTCCAAATAGGCAAAATTTATATAATATTTATATAAATATATTATTGATGTATTATATAAATATAATAGAATTTGTTTACTTTACTTAGGTGCTGCATATCATATTTATTAGATATTTAGTTATGTAAATTGCCCAGTCATGTAGACAATGAAATTAACTTCTTTGTAGTGATAAGACTGTTAGTTAAATAAAAAAAAATTAATTATAATCATATTAGACTTATAAATAGATAAAGCATATGTAGGGATAAAACTTGCTACTAGACTTAATTTAGATATGGCCTGAAGGAGACATCACTTTGAACCATAAACTTGATACATATTCTTGAATTTACTGTACTGTTACGTGGTTACTGGCGTATTTTCGGAACAATATTTACTGGTAGTAAACACAAATCTGCTAACAATAGCAGTGACATTTGTTTGCGAAATTGGTGGAATAGGCAGGGATGGGGATTTCGTATCTGTTGCTTGATCTATTGTTCATTCATATTTCCACAAATTTAAGTCGAGTGAATTTATAAACAAAAATTAAATTACTCCTAATTTAAAAGATGTCTTACAATTAGCATTTTTAATCTGTATAATTTATGATAAAACATCAAGAGTTTAGTAAATACAATGTAAAAAGTCAACAGTAAGCAATAATAATACTTCACAAAAATGACACATAATGTATCTTTATTCCATGAAGTCAAGAACACTAAGGTAATGCAGGTTAGATTATTTCTAATTTTCACATTTGTGATCTTCAATCAAGAAACAGGTTTGGAAACAAAACCAAACAACTTTTTTTTTGTTTAAACCAGTTTATTTATTACGTTAATAATTTTGGTTTTCATCGTGTTCAAAAGAAAGCCATATAACATCCTGCTTTCTGCCACACATGTTGAACCAGTTTTAACATCAAAGAACTGAAGTCCAGCAAATCTTCACATCTGACTGGGACTTAACAACAGAAAGGGTATTTCCCCACAGGAAAAGGATACTCCATAGAATGGGCGTTTCCCACAGAATGGGGATTTCCTGTAGAGTAGGAATTACCTATTTAATATTTGTAATTATTTGGATAGTTTAAATGATATATTGATCAGTATATGATTTTTAGTTCTTGTAAATCACAAGAAACAGTAATGAGCAAACCGTTGATATTAGAGTGGAATTAGACCTTTCATTAAAAAGGTTAAGATATATTCTATTTAAAAATACATTATTTAAAGAAGAAAAAAAAACATTCAGTTCATAAAAACCACGTGTTTTAAACCATTGTAGTTTAAACCATAATGGTTTAAATCAGCCAACCTTGTCACAAAGTTATGATTTTTTAGGTTCTACAATAAATATGTTTAGCAGTTTGATTTCAAAAATGCCAATGAATTATCATTACTGGGATTGCATGTTATTTCGAGTTCCAGTAGAATTTATCCTCCCACAGGCACAGAGAAAATAAGGCCATGTGGCCTCAAGGCCAGCTAAGTGGCAGAAACTATACAAATTCCTGTTGATAGTGTACTGTCAAATCAAACAGCAAGTGCCAGAGAAAGAAGAAAAAATATATAACTGTTATTGTTTGTATCATGTTTGCCAGCAAGAAATATTATTTGGAGAGTACACTTTTCCTTCCATCATTCATTCCGTGGCATATGATGCCATTTGTCATTGGTTGGTCGACGTCACTTCAAAACTAACATTGAGTGAGAATTGAACATACTCTTCCAGAAAGTTTGACAAGCTAAAGTTGAGTAAGGTTCCTTCAAGTTTGGCCATTCTGGTTGCAAGGCTAGAATATTGACGTGTGCTTGATGATAAAAGATCTATTGACTGCATGGGGCCATTCACTCCACGGTTAATTTTAGGGACATGTTACCAGTATGTTTACAGTTTGACTTTATCATGTGCAAATGTTTATGCTTTTTTTTTTACCCCTAGGCCATGACACGTGATTCAAAGAACTATGAGCAACAGACGTGGAAGCAGATCAGAGCCAAGATCAACCGGTTCAAGAGCATACCAGAGCAGTATGGAAAATACCTGGAAAAAAAAGGAATTCAAAAGATGGATTGTCAATAACTTATATATGACATTTTACTTTGCAAAAATAATAAAATATTATGGTTTAATTTATTTTGATGGATAATTAAGTATGATATGTAATTCCTTATTTAGGTTACATTATTTAAACTCAAGTACAATGTAAGTTCCAAAATAAACTGTTACTGTCTATTAAATACTGCAATGTCTCTCAGATGCCAAACGGATTTTAACACATTTTTTTTATTGATACTTGAATGAATTCACAGTCATTGTGTCAGCCATATTGCGATCACACAAAGCAGTACATGTAAAATTTATAAACAAGTTGCACTTAGCCTCTTCCCTATTTTCAAAACAACAAACACATTGACTGTTCACAGGTATTGAAAGAGGCAAATTAACTTATAAGAAATTTCATACTAATGTCCCATTGTTATTCACGAACTCACAGTACTGCCAAAAGACAGTGTCCTTTGAACGACGACGAAAAACAAAGTTTATCTTAATCGGTGACGCCCGGGCCACAGCCGCAAAATGCTCTGTACACTCACATATTTCTTTAACTGTGAGCCCTTGCCCAGCTGGGACCTACTCGGTACCTTATCCAGACAGACTAATAAGAGGCTATGCAGTTGCGTCTGCCCGACGGAAGCTGCAGGTACGTACCTCTCCAGCCGGTTGCTGATTTTATGTCTCTCACTCTTACCTCATGCAACCAACCTAACTATTGCATCAGCTTTCAGTGATATCTGTTCATAATAACCATCAGTCATTAATTTTACATAGCGCCAATTTTTTTTGGATTATGCTTGATGTTAATGTTAGTTGTTCGAGACCATTAAATTTTGTCTCAATTAAAAATGTCACCAGTTTACTAAAATGAGCAAAACAAGAGTAATAGTACATATTGTTTGTAAAGTACTTACAGTACTTCGTTTGTAGAGTTAATGGAAATGTTTCTTTGATTTCAAAGCTTGGATTAATTCGCTAGAGAATCATGCACAGTGTTTAGATTTCTTTTTATAAATATATAAAGAGGGGAAATAAGCTGTTTATATTACCATTAATACAAGTCTATAGTTGATCAATGAGTTCATTAACATCATTACAATTATAAAAATTAGACCAATCGTGGTTTTTAATTGAATCGTAAAAACTTAGAATATTGCCATTTTTATGTCTTTTCACAGGAGACATGTTAATAACATGGGGGAACTTTTCCACTGTTATGTTTATGGATAAAACTGGATGATATATTTCTTCTTTAATAAGTGCTTCTACAGCATGTGTAACAGTAGGTTTGTTTGACTCGAGGTCTCTTGTGCTCCTTGGGAGTTGGGAGCAAGTTGACCTGAGGGCAAAAAGAGTCGGTAACTTTTAATACACGAAGAAAACGCTATTTGTTGTGATGGCGGAAAATATAGCAGACATCGTGAGAAATTTGTTTGGAAATGAAGATTCATATGAAGATGAAGTTGTCATTGATTTACCATATATTGGACTACAAATTATGAGAGAGCTTGATGAAGGTAAAAATATATAAATATTGCTTTTTGACTTTAAACCGCTTGTGGTATGCATAAGCTAACCTGTACTAGGAAACGATTGCAAATCTTGTGATTTTTAAATAAAGGACACCAAATAAGTTATATTGAAATGTTTTTCCGCTTCAATGTCGTCATCTAATTAAAATATTACCGTCATCACCAAATGTAGCTTGATAACATATTGACTCCATCGTCAAAGTCGCGCCAAAACAACCAGCAGACGACTTGCCCTCGCAACTCTTCCTCGAGAGGAGGAGCATCGAGAGCATGACCTGAGTGACCTGAGTGACCTGAGAGCAACTTGCCCCCGCGAGTAAAAGACCATCCGCCATACTGCTTCCGGAAAAGGGCGCCCCGAGAGTTGACAGGTCAAAAAGAGACCTCGAGTCAAACAAACCTAGTGCATGCAGAAATATTAGATAAACAGAGATCCAAAAGTTTTTCCATTGGCTTAGTATTATTGTATTGAATAAGACTGAGACATGAAGATAAGTTGAGTAAGAACTAGCCTTTAATTTAATGTGGTAATGGAAGATATTAACAGTGTTTTTTTTTTTAACCAATTGACACTGGGAACGTTAAAATCTCCAAGAACCAACAAATTATCTTGACAAGTGACACGTTTATCTTCAAGAGTCTCAAAATAGGGTTGGTGTGTACTGGAAGTTACATTAGGAGGTAAGTAAACATTGCAGAGTGTGAGAAAATTGGAAGGTGAGATTTTGAATCTAAGCCATACAGCTTCAATTCCCGGGAAATCAAAATTGTCAGCAAGTTGAAAAGATTCAAATTTATGTTTCTTAACAACAATTAAAGCACCGCCACCACTATTCTTCGAAGTAGAGAGTTCTTGTCATTTCTGAAAATCAGGTTTTGGTCTGTGGAATAATGCAAATTAATTCGGTTTTCGTTGAACCATATTACTGTAAGACAAATAATGTCATTAGTGGAGTTAACAAGGTTTTCGAAAAATTCAAGAGATGTTCAAAGTCCCCTGATGTTTTGGTAAGCATACCCAATCTTTGCTAGATGTCTGCACTGAAGGACACCGAGATGCTTGCTTCTCCTGGCACCGGGGATGAAGTAGAGGCCGCAGTGGAAGGATTGGGTATCGCGCTGCTAACATTGTTAGGCTCCTGAGCGATTAAGACATTGCTGGCTTCTTAATCTGGATGAAGTTTCCCGCCGTAAAAAAAAAGGGCTTGTATGACATCCACTCGGCCAGAAAACATTGTTTAATCTATCAAAAGTCCTCTTCCAAGATGGATACATGGAAAGATGCATGTGTTAAATTATGTATTTAGTTTTGTCATTTTAACTCGAGTTACCTATGTTGTTTCTGGTAAAATGTTATCCACAATTTCTTTTTCCTGTACATTTGGTTCCAAATGGGCTTTTGTCTTTTTGTGAATTGGTTTAGAAACTGTTTTTAAAGTAGAACTATTTCTAGTTCCAACTTTAATTGGCATTTTTTCTAGGTCTTGATCACGTTGAGTGGCAATGTTCCCGTTGGGACAAGGTTTGCGCACATGTTGCACAACGGTAAATCCATGGTTGTCAACACGCTGATTGTTGTTTTTTAGTAAGTTCGTGACTACGCTAGATTCTTGCCGAGTTGAAATTAGGTCGGTATGCAGTTGCCAGGCGTTCCCAATGCAAGTTTAAAAACTTCACTTGTTTGTTGTTTTTCTTTAACTAAAACATTAGTCAGATTTCTTAGGCAGAGATTGAAACATGTTTTGCTGGATGTCTTGTTCTAATATAATAGTGTCTTGTAGGGGTGATGAAAACCCCCAAAAATCATGCTGATCAATCAGCAATAAATTAATGATAATGAATTACAGCACGCACAAAAGAATAAGAACACTTATACATAGATAACCAGGAGCGTTCACACAAGCAATTCCGTCCAGTTTAAACATGGCCGCTACTGAATTCAACAAATATCAGGGAGTCTTGATCCAGGCTACAGTGCTATTTGAGTCTGTCCATGTGTGAGTTGATGTAACATTGATGTATTCCATCAAAAAGAAATAACACTAATGAAACAACGTGGCTAACAAATGCACAGCACAAAGCTCAAGTCCAGGAAGCTACCCGTGACAGCCACGATGAGACTAATGTTGCCTTCCCTATGGAATTCACAGTTTGCAAATATACCACTCCTGCACATGCTTGCTCCAATGGATATGCAAAACCATGTAACTCCACATTTGTCACATTGGAGCACACAAAATGAGATAGTTGAAGGGTTCTGACAAGGTAAACCTTCTATGAACTAATTACATTTGGCTGCAACAGGAGGGGTTAAGGGCTCATCCCAACAAGTCCTGCTGTCCAAATATTGCTGCATCAAAAATTTCTGCCCACATAATGAGCGAGAGCCAACCCATGGGACCACTGACAAGAGCAATTTGTGATAGCACAAAACATTTGGTGGTTTTCCCATTGGTGATATATTTGTAGTACCTGATACGAGAAAGTCTCACCTAGGTTTCACTGCAAACCCATAATATTCACAACTGGCCCAGGTGAGAACTATAATCTTCTGGGTTGTTCACAATAGGTATCTGGCACAATATCTAATACTTGAGGATTTAGTTTAAAAATTATGGCTTTTTACTTGCATACTGTGGCAGTTGGTAAGCTTGATATGTATTCCAGATTGTTTTCACTCAATGTGAGGTATGCAGGATCTGGTGTAAAGCACCTACTTAAGCACTCAAAAGTAGTTTCAATGCATTTTTTTTAACTTACTATGATACCTAACTTATCTTCAAATCTTGTCTTTTACTTTGAAATAAAAAAAAATCATATTTACTCATAATTGTTTTCATTACTTTCATAGAAAAGGTAGACATTTTATTCAGTCAGATCCATGTACACACAAAAAAATCTTATTGATGCAATAAACTAAATAGCAGTGATATGTGCTTATCACAAAATCTAACTATTGATCAAAGACTATGTGTGCTGATGTTATACTAATCATACTATTATGATTAATTGTAACCTAGCTCAAAATTTACCAGACACACTTGCATTCATGTAAAATTTTCCGTTTCAGAGCTTTCACTGGAAAGTTGACAATTTTTAAAACAGAGATCTCAATAGTTTTTTTTTTTCTGAGCTTAACACATTAGTCACAATCAATTCTATGGCACTAGTTTTCTTCATTAACTTAGTGAACAATTTTTTTTTTTAAACCCATTGAAAATACATTTTAGTAGGTATCGAATCTTTAAAATATAAATTATCAGCATCGGGTATTTTCAGTATCGGACTATCACTAATTTATTTAACTTTAAAAATATATGATGAATACAATTTGAAAATGGTAGTCATAGTAAAATTTAGTTTCAGAAATAGCAGCCATTCAAAACTACTTTCATTTCTTAAAATAGATACATACCATTTTTCTTTCGGACACATCTTAAAATATTTAATATTTTGAAATGGAGCAATGAATGAATATTAATTTTTATTTTCTCTTCATTATATACATTTTCACTTAAAATAACTTTAAAACTTATACACACATACATTTTTGTTCACTTTAATAAAGCATTCAGATACATATCTGTGCTAGGTATGAAGACTTCAAAAAAAACTTCTCAAAAATTAACATGTAAAAAATATATAAAATTAAAGTATAATTGACACTAAGAAGTACATCGTCGGTGCACACAGGAACGGAACAGACTTGCAAATGTTTTCAGCGTAAAATGAGTATATCTCACTGAAGGCTATATGCATTTTGCAACCATTGTGGTATTTTCCATTCTTAGCTTGTATGCAATTAAATACATGTAAAATCTTGCAGAAAACCAAAACTCACAATATTAAGATATTAGGATGGGGAAAAAAAATTATTTAGTTTATTTCTCCAAACATCAGTTTATAAATTTAAAAAAAAAGAAAAAAAACTTGTAATGGCCATTTAAAACATGTATGCATTACTTTTGAATCAGCAGCCAGTGTTGGGCAGTTTAATAGGTATTTTGAAAAATCCAGTAATATTATGCAATATGTGGTAGAAGCAAGATATTAAAAACCATTCATTAAAAACCATACATATACCTGATCAATGCTATGCTGATTACCCTCTTGATATAAGTACATTTGATAATAAATTTACACTATTAAACAAAATGTTTTACCTGACCCAATTGTTAATAATACCCCCTTTACATACAGTTACTGTTTATAACATACTTGTGCTAATAAAATCATATTACAGTTATCCTTCATTTTGACATTAAGATAAAGATACATGTTTACCAAGTACAACATTTTGTATTATAATATTTCCTGCTTTTAACTTCAAATTAGCATGATAGTTAAAATGGATGAAGTTATGTAATACCTACTTAAATGCTTGAATAACCAGTCACCTATTTAACTTGTTACTAAAGACCATGTTAATTCGGCATGGACAACTTATAAAAACAGACTAATTTTCAAATTGAAGAGTGCCACATCAAAATGTCTCAGGTACCATTTCTTGAAAGAAAGTTAAATTTTTATTTCAATCAACTTTGTTTGGCACAATTAAGGTGTGAATATGTGCCTTCTTTTACATCGTACTAGTACTTATTAAACAACATGCAAACAACACAAAATATAATAGCATTCAAAACTTAAAAACCTTTTGCTGGGGCACCCTTCAAGAGTAAAAATGTAAAAATCGTGTTTCAACAGGAAACTAGTCAATTTTAAGTTTCTGTACACAGTGGCTACGTGAAAATAAAATATATTATCTTAATGGTTTTAGACATTTAAATGTAGCAGTTACTCATAGTAAAAATCTAGCAATGCATAATACTGTAGGTATTAAGTTTCTGATGCCTTGTCTGTATTAATAAGATTTAAAAAAATATCTTTTAATAAAATTTTATGTTTAAAAATTTTTTTACTGTACCCTTATAAACGTTTTAGAGTGTTAATGTTCTACCATGTATATTTGTGCTGGCAAACATTAATTTTTCACAGGCTCATGATTCTTGGACATAGCACAGCCAGAGTTACGCTAGGAGGTTAATGGATGAAAATTAGGTCGACATGACTTCACAAAACTGAAGGGCTGGTCATGAAATATTAATGTGCAGGGAGTCGCTAACTTGCATTTTGATTTTGGATGCCTACTATTGTTTAGTCGCACATTAAATAATATAAATAGTTGGTCACTGTCCTTAACACATGTATATTGTTTAATTTGCTTATTATATATAACAATTACCATACTTGTAGACACCCTGATTAAAATTCACAAGAGTTCATACTTTAGTACCTGCATTTATTTTTACTGTAAAGATCTCATTCATAAAGTAAAGCCAAACAGGAAGATTTGGAAAGATGGGGATAAAGAAAGGCATTAATTATTCTAGTTGCAAAGTGAAATGCCAGGCAAGTAAAATAAAAAGTTTGGTGTCCCAATACCTACAGTATGACAGTTTAATGAATACTACATGCAATCAGGTAGGCAACTTGATATTATTCCTTAAATTAACAAGAATTCAATTTTTACTGCACAAAAAATGAGATGATTATTTATAATACTTTTTAATCAGAGATAATTTTAGTTAATTCAAATTGTGTTTAAAGTTTATAATACCTATAGCTCAATGCAACAGCTTTTGATATAGCATTATCACAAAGTGAAATAAAGTATGAATAACATTTACTCAACTTACAACATATTGTAGATTGACTGAATTAAAATTTATTATAATAGTTAAAATATTATAAACCAAGTATTTTCAAAAATTAGGTATTTATTGTTTTTATTGACATAATTGGTTACTGTACATAGATGAATAATTAGTACTAGATATACTGGAATACCACCACAACAGATAAAACACAAAACTCTGGATTCATCCACTTTTGCAAAATGAAATACATAGCCACACCACTGAATTAGGTATTCTTGGTTTTAGAAAGACATCAAAGTTCTGTGAAGATATGTTATCACCTACTACATTTACCATATTGAAAGCACATTTTCAGTCAACTGACAATGTTTGAAATACCTGTTCCTTGTTTTCTCCATTCTACACAACTGAGCATTCTTACGACGGACAAAAATTAAACCAAATATTTAGATATCAACAATCAACATACATGTGTCCAAAACTAAGTCCTAAGCCCTGTCGGGCCAAAATATACAATATAGAAGCTATGTTGCTAGCTGCGGCAAATATTTGAAAATCCAAGATGGCAGGGCAGCCTAATGCCCCTTAAGATACCAAACCATTCACCGTGTTGCATTGTGCAAGTTGACTGTGCAGGTAAAGTCTGAGATCACTTCACATTGTTAAACCAAAGAAAACACGGCAAACATTAGTTATCAAAATACATTAAGTGCAAAAAAATCCTTAATACGATAGGCAATAAATATGTATTACCTAAATATCATAAAGATGGCCTTCTTCAGCTGCATCATCTTATGTAATCAAAAACATACACATAATACATTAATTAATATTCTGTAAATTTAATATCATGTAGATAATTTTGCTTACTAATTTCATACAGACTACAGCCCTGGGAAAAATCAGGATGTATATGAGAAAACTAACAGGAAAAATACCTATGAATATCTAGGGTCAGGAACATATCATGTTCATGCTATTTTATATTTATATTTATATTTTATTCTAATGATATAATTCTATAGAATGAGCCGTCATGGGTATAGCCAGGATTTGTGGAAGCGAGGGCCTGTTTCTGAGCAGCATGTAATATTTGGAAATTTTTTAGAAAAGATAATGTTTGAAACCCCGTTTTTAGGTTATCTGAGGACCCTAAGTACTTTTTAAAACATGACATTCTTTGATTAAAAATTTATATTTATGATAGGTAGATCCTTACACACCACTGCTTATGAGCATGTCATAACACGTGTTTAAAGAGATGAGAAGGCTACTCTCTAATTTTGCATATTCAGTGGCCATGAATTGAGCAATACTTAGTTGTTTTAGGCGGGTTAATGAGGTGCATTAATAACAAAAAAAAAAAATCTGGTTCTAAGAGGGACCATATGGCCCCAACCTGCTTCTCCCTGACTATTCCCTTGTAAGCAGATTTTTTTTTTTTTTATGAAACTATATTGAAAAGAGATAGAAAATTAGATAATTGCTAATTCAAAACCAAACTTGTTAGCATTGCAAATGGGAGTGTATGTGGGAGCATACCTTAGAAATCCTCATGTGGACCTGAACTGGGATTTAGCACACAGATAACCAATGACGTAAGAAAGAATGCACAGAAAAAAAAAATAATGACAAGAAAGACGTACCGTACCTATATCGGTGGTCAGCATTGGTGTTCTGTACTCTATTCACAATCAATAAAAAATAAACTGTCAACTTATCAAGTGAACTGACTATCATACAATGTTTCAAGCTATGGAATAATTTAGAGTGAGAATCCCAAGAGAGCAAAGGAAGTTGAATTTTAAAAAAAAATCAAAATTATGCGTACCTACTTAATTTGTAGAACCAAGCTAACTAACTATGCATGTGAGTCATGCCAAGGTACTATGAATCACTATGATATATAATAATAAGCACTTAGATCTTTTGTAGCTTCAATATGGTAACCTGTAGTAGGACAGGCAATGAGAGAGAAAGAGAGTTGGCACTTTCAATAGCTTTTTCTTTGAACTGCTGTTCACCAAATTGATTGATCTATTTATTTTGCCAAAAACATTTTTTAAGTGTCTGAGAATGGAAGTGACAGAATCACCTACAGTAGAAAAAAAGCTAAATTAATATTTTAATTCATGTTGTAATTATGTTAAAAATATATATATATAATTTACCATTAAATCACCTTACAAAACTAAATGGAAAATAAGTACAATAAACAAGCATAACATTTTCACAGTATTGACTGTAACTTACAACATGTACAGCTTGTTTGAAAAAACTAAAGAAACACATTTGTCCCACTCTTTCATCCTGTGAACATTACAACAGTCAATTACCATTTACTAAAAAATGAAGAAAAGGAACAGAAGCTTGTTAAGATGAAGCTCTGTTATGGCCGCTGATTAACACTCTCTGATATTAACGTTTAAGTAACAAAAATAAATGTTAAGTAAGGATAAGTTCCAAAAAGTAATCTGTGAAAAATATTAATACACAATTTTCTGCACCTTGCCATGCTCTACGAGTGTGCAGTGATGCAAGCAATAGCAGGGATGTTGCCAATAGAAGATGACAAGGGTACAAAATGGTTACCTAAACAGAAAGAAAATCACGTATACACACAAAATTACAGATCCAAGCTGCAACAATCTGTAAAAAAAATGTATAAGTATGTATTATACTGACACAATACAATGGAACCTCATTATTACGAGTATGGGATACTTGTTACGACAGTTTTGTAATGCACCGTCAGTTTGACTACGTAAATCATACTAAATTAAACCGGTTATTACGAGTGCCTCCTTGATGGCCCTTTCGTAAGTACAATTGATTTGAATGGCATCTTCAAAAAAGGAAAAAACACCATCAGTTGATAAAATAACGTGCACGCAATAAACACAGACAGCTGCATGGCTACGCGGGCGCCAGACGGACTGGGTCCTTACTCCTTTGCAGTAGGGATGAGCCTTATTTGACGTAGCTGTTATATTTTAACCGTTATCAAATAATAATAGTTACGTTATTGTTCTCATCGATTATTATAACAGTTACCAAGAACAATCACTAAAAGCTGATGGAGAACATCAAGCAGCCGAGCACACAACCTATCGGCACTGAAAAGAACTGTATGGTTATAACCACGTTATAATACTGCTGACATTACCTAGGTCGCGACACTGCATGCACACTGTTAGCTAGCTAGTACTTCAGTACATACGAGTGAGAATTTGGCAACCGAAATTAAAAGAATTGTAACTGAATGGGGCATAGAAAACAAAATTGTTTTGGCAGTTTCAGATAATGCTCACAACATCAAAAATGCCATTTCCAAACAGTTAAGAGTGGAAACACTTAGGCTGTTTCGCTCATACCCTGAATTTAATTGTCAGTGACTCTTTGCATGTTGAAATGGTTGCAAATGTAATTCACAAAGTGAAAACAATTATAACTCATTTCAAAAGAAGCTGTGTGGCAAATGAAAAATTGATGACATATCAGAAAAACCTTGGAGAACAACCTCTAAACGTAATATAATACATACCAACAAGATGGAAGTCAACATATTTCATGTTGGAACGTTTTGTAAAACTTGAGATTGCTATACAAAGTACATTAGCTCTCTTAGACAAAGACCTTCCTGCACTAACGCCTGAAAAGTGGAAGATTGCCAGTCAGTTGTGTCAAGTTTTAAAGCCATTTCAGTCTGTTACCAAAACTATTAGTGGGGAGAAGTACTGTTCTGCGTCTCTTTTAATTCCGCTCACCAATGGTTCGAATAATGCGTGCAAAATTTTTTTGAAAAAGAGTTTCTCCAATTCAGTAATTGAAGTTGTTTCAAAACTGCAGTCAGGACTTAGTACAAGACTAGGCAATGTAGAAAACAGTACTACATTGTCATTTTGTACCTTTCTGGATCCTAGGTTTAAGGGAATAGCTTTTTCCAATACAAACTCTTCTGAGCACGCAAGAAAATTAGTGACTTCCGCCATATCATGCAGCTTGGTTGAAGTTTCTGGTGCAAACTCAGAAAACAAAAGTGAAGCTACAAGCACTAAACAAACCAACCAGGAAGATGACGGCGAGTTTTTGGTGTGGCAAGCTTTTGACAGAATGCTGCAGCAAGAAAGCCTAGAGGAACGCCAACATCCCGAACTTTAGTTGAAGTTCAGCGGTACATGGATGATGATCTTCTACCAAGGTAAAGCAACCCGCTGAATTGGTGGAAAGAGAATAGTCAGATTTTCCCTCAATTTTCGGTTTTGGCAAGGAATCGGCTATGTGCATTGGGAACATCTGTTCCTTGTGAGCGGTTGTTTTCAAAAGCTGGCCTTTTTCTGTCAGAGCGAAGAAGCCGATTGAGCGAAAACAAAACAAAAATGTTGCTATTTTTAAATAGCAATGCACAGTGGTGCAGAAAATAAATGTATTTTTTATTGTTGTAAGAAACTGTATGTAAGTATTCTGTTAGCAGAAAATAAAATTTGTTTACATTTTTGGTTTGTGTATTAGGGATCGTCCATTAATCACGTGAGGCTCGAAAAGGGGGGGGGGGGGGGAAAATCACAAAATATCACAAGGGGGAGGGGGGGGGGGTGTAGAGAGATATCACGTGTATTTATTTTTTCGCGCGATTTCTACTAAACCGAAAAGCGATGCGTGACCTTGACTCGCCGTAGCCAGGCAACAATATCCCCACCCGCCGCAACATGAACCACCCGGCTCGGCTTGCCAGTCGCCAGTAAGACTGTGATGTTGGCGTCGAATACATGCGTATATCACATATAAGCCTTTCCTTTATTATTTTTAAGCTAGTGAGAATAAACCTGCAACCTTAATGTGTGTCTGGACATTTTTATCACTGTGCTTAATTTTCCAGAATTAAATTATTAGATTATACCTATATTTAAAGATAATATTCTGAAAATTTTAAAAATATTTTGTACCAAAAAAATACACGTGATTTATTGGAGGGGTAGGGGGGGGGAAGTCTAAAACCTCACCACAAATCACTAGGGGGGAGGGGGGGGTTAAAAATTTGCTAAATAAACATCACGTGATTAATGGACGATCCCTTATTTATTATGTACCTATATCAATTTTGTGTTTTATTTAAGGTGACTGTAAAATACTTGGTATAAATTACTTGGAACAATTTGCTAACTGTTTATTGGGGCCTATATTACATATATTATTTATAATTAAGATAATGTATATTGTGCCTATAATATTTTGTAAATATTCCTTTTTTTTTTATAAACTTCAAATTTTAAATAAAATTTATATACTAAGTTAAGATGAGTGTTATTTACGATAACCGTTATAAACAACGGTTATGAAACCATAACAGGTTCCATTACGTTTCTGGTTATCAAGAACGACAGAATCAAATTCTAGACTGCTACAGTAGCGCACACACCCGATCTAGCGAGCAAATAAAATACTATAACTTCAACTCCTGTACTGACGCTCGGTTTCGCCATATGCACATTTCATTAACGAAAGACCTGGTAAGACTTTTGTTTATCTTATTTAAAGTAATAATTGGAAAATTTAACAAATGAAACCAAGTTTTTATATCATTAACTTACTATCCCACGTCTTGTAATCCATACTCGTTCACTCTAACGAATTCTTGAAAGTCTTTTTTGGGATAAGTTTTTAGCAGTTCTTGTGATCGTTACATACTGTTACGATTTACCGTGGGTTCGTAAAGGATAGCCCAATTAAAGATTTTATTACACTACACAGTTTTATTTATTGCCACTACTTATGTCACTTAGAAATATCTTCTGAAATGGCAAATAATTAATTACACTTAAAGAAAGGTCTATTCCCCAGTCACTCGTTCCACAC
Source organism: Bacillus rossius redtenbacheri (assembly GCF_032445375.1). Taxonomy (NCBI): domain Eukaryota; kingdom Metazoa; phylum Arthropoda; class Insecta; order Phasmatodea; family Bacillidae; genus Bacillus; species Bacillus rossius. Next base: position 49,537,342 of record NC_086330.1, read on the forward strand.
ACCTCACTGGGCCGCATCTCTGGCGCAACTCTCGTCGCAGCACCCCTCGTGGGTCTCCGCCGCAGGACTCCGTCGCCACACTCCGCTGCCGCCGACGCACTTCCCCTTCGCCGAGGATCCGCTCGACTATTTGCTCGGAACTTCGCTCGGGACTCCGCCGCGCCCGTGACTCTATCGCCCGGAAACTCCGCAGCAGGAAAACTCCCGACTCCACTGAACTCACTCACTCCCTGCCCTGGAACCTTCGTCCAAGGACTTCGCCACTCTGCCGCACCAGCGGCACAATCACCCGTAAACTCCGCTGCGGGAGAACTCCTGACTGTACACTCCGAACTGACTCCCCGACTTCTTTGGGCATATATATAGACCCCGGCGCAATTCCAGAACTCACGAGAGCGGCCGGGGCCTGTCGCGTCATTGCGAGCCGTCCCGACAGCAGAAATATTTCGAAAACACGTGTCGGCGGCTCGCGTAACTACGCAGCTGGCAGGTTTCGGATGTCAAACTAACATTGCCGCGTGGGGGGAGCGGAGGGCTGGAGGGAGATAAAGCGGCGACCCAGGTGCGCACTGCACTTCTTATGTTACGGCGGCATGTGATGCAGCCCAGCTAGCTCTGCACCTACGCGTGATGTGGCCTTGCTAACGTTCGTAACATTACTATCGATTCTCAAATTCTGAAGCAACGAATCTGGCGATACCGGTATTTACACAGTTCTCGTTATTCAATAACAGTTTAGGAGTTGAGTTCTTGAGAACTGTTTATTATACCCAGTTCTGGACAGTTCTTGCAATCAACATATATAGCTGGTCAATCAATATATATGGCTGGTCGATAAAATAAATTTCCTATTTGTTCTCTGATAAAAACTGCATATTGAATATTGTTTAATTTAATTTTTTTGTAAAATAATTTCTCACACATACACATATCAAAATAGATGTGTCAGTGCTTGTATTTTATTGTTTTTTTACATTGTTTTTTTTTATTTGTATGTTGTGTTTTAGTGTTGTTTTTATACTGTTGGGAAAATTAAAAATAGTTTTGTAGCTTCGAAAAAAGTCAGTTTTTGACGGCCCATAGTAATATTAAGCTGCATTATAAGAAATAGGTAAGTTTTTTAATTGTTCAAATTTTAATTTATTGAGACCGTGTACACTAATGTATGTGTGTTATAATTTAAAAAAAAATGCTTAGTAGATACCTAGTTTGAAAATTTTGTTGCTTTCATACAATATGATTTTAAAAACCTTTCATTATTTAAATTTGTAACCAAAGTAAATATAAATATTCAACCTAGCATAGTTTTTGGGCTTATGTTACAATATAGTGGCCTTGTTTAGGAATGGGTCGAATCCTATTTTTGGCTGAATCCGAATACTTAGTCAAATCCTTTAAGGATTTGTCGAATATCGAATCCTAATCCATGAAAAAAAAATTATTAAAAAAATTTTTTTCATTCAAATTGTTGTTTTCTAGTACAAATGAACCTAAAACACTTAGATTATTCCATTAAAAAATGCATAAAACAAATACAAAGAACTTACTTGATGAAATATGGGCATGCGATGCTAGTTAATATGACCTAAAAAATTAAAAAAAAAAACCTACTTAACACTACTCATGAGTTAATTTAAGTAATATAAATGTCAAGTACTTAAGATAGTTACATTCAATGAGCACAGAAGCCTAATTTAAAAACCATAATAATGAAACATGCCTGATGTACACTTAGGCTCTGTTCCAAATAATCCGCACTCGCACTTGCACTTGTGCTCATACTCACACCCACAATTCCTTGCGTGCAAAGTGCATGCTCCATGCGTGCTCGCCATTTGGAACACAACCATATTCCAAAGTAAACACACCCATGTGGTAGGCGGCGACGTGTGTTTATGTGTAGGTTTTGATTTGTGACAATGGAACACGCAGTAGGAGCAATTGCGGCCCTAATGGTAGTAAACCAACAACAGAGACGTTTACGACGGCAACGGTTACGTCACATTGTCCAGGCAATAAACAGGAGACAGGTAACATAACCTTAATTATAACACGATCCTTGCAGCAATGATTGGTACTGGAGGTACACATGAAGACATCACATGTTGTTTAATTACGAACAGGTACTTACAATGAACGTGCATTGTTCATTTGCCATTGTTTTAGATCAATAGTCCAGACGTAAACGTAAACAAACAATGGTTACGAGAGTACGCAACGAGCATGCATTCAAACGCACTTGATATGCGCACTCGTTCTCGTGCTCGCACTCGACCACATGGAACAACACTCCCGTGACGTCACTTCCGAGAGCGAGTACGTGAGCACGCATGTTTACCTATTTGGAACACAGCCTACTACAGGTAAAATATGTAACGATCAATTCCGCAATTTACGTTTTTTCCCCTCGTAACATAGATATACCTACACTATTTTTCTTCAGGATGTCAATAAAGTTATTTTCCCATATCAAACGTTTTATGTATTTTACAAGTTTAAATTTATTATTAGTTTGAATACTACCACTTACTGATTTAATGTGGAAGTTTTTTTAACGATATTTTCAAACATGTTGAATTATGTCGTTGCATCTTAGCATCATTCACGTTTGGTTACGTTGATTCCCGTATAGAGTGCGCGCACGTAGTGGGCTGTCGATAAATCGCCGATGATTGAATGCCCCGCGCGCTCTATCAAGTACTGAGTAAACTACCTATTTTTTCGTTAGTAAGTACTACGAAGATAATTATGCGTTAATTCCGTCTTTCGTCCGAGTTCCGTTTTTCTGTTTTAATTTGAACGAAATGTGTTTTTGATGCACGGTTTGATTATAAAATGTGCGACTATCATCCCTTAAAACACATACTTCACATTTTTCCCGCATTGCTGCCGCCGGCCCTGACCTTGACACAGTTGTCTCGCCGCACCGCGTCATTTAAAAACATTCTTCGAGCGGCAAAGATGTAGGTTTGCGGTTATACTGCGATCCCCACTTTCAGTTTTGGATATTTTGATAAAAATCATTGCATTATATTCGGGTAAATACGGTTATATCTACGGACATATTTCTCTTGTTCTTCGCTGAATGTTTACTAATGTGTTTGGTTTTCGCCAATTAGTTACTTGAATCCTCGCAGATTCGCCAAATCTTCGCAGATTCGACGAATCCTGGATTCGACCGGCCAATCCCTAGTCTTGTTATAACAGAATTGATGGTTAATACATGAGTTTTACCAGAATTCTCAAATAACAGTTATTCAATAACAGTTTAAATATCCTGTTATTCACCAAGAACTGTTATGGAAATAACTATTACAGAAAAAAAACCATTTAGATCATCACTACTTAGCAGGTATAAGCCATGTGATCAGGGGAGGAAGGACTGGTGACAAACAACATGCTCTCTCTCTCTCTCTTTCCCTCCCTCTCTTTCTCTTGATGGCGCCAGTTGCTTCCCCTCCGAAGTCGGCAAGTCGGCGGAGGGGTAAATCTAAAAATAGACCAGCTAGCACCCTTCCTCTCTTCCTTCACTCCTTTTTTTTTCCGCCGCTTCACATTCCTTCCCTCCGTGCCCATGAACGGCGCCGGTCTTTGTATCAGGCTATTTCATTTGCGATTAAATCAAAAACAAAAACCGTTGTAGATACAAAAAATTCCATAGAGACATTTTCTATTCGTAATTTAATTTGCTACAACTTTTATTTGACGCGTTTTTTTTCACTATAGTTAACCGTTTTCAAGTTACAGTGTGAAATTAAGACTGTATGGACGGTCCCGAATCTAACTTGACTTTAATTTTTTATATTCGGTTATTACGAGTACTCGTTGTTACGAGAATTTTTGCCGCCGTTGTCAGTTTTCGTAGTAACGAGGAGGTTCCACTGTATTTGCTATCAGAATTAAAGCAGAAGAAAAAGCATTAATTTTGTCTCGCTATCTTTTAAAATAAGGAGAAGGTACATAAACTACACATTGTTCTGGATTTTTTTCAACCATTATAATGTTTTAAAATGTTTTTAGGACATACGCCATTGCTGGTAACACTGCATTTCATAGAGGAACCTAAATAATGGACAAAAAAAGATGAGAAAACACACAGAGAAGCCAAAATCAGCTGATGTCAAAAGTTAAATGCATAGACCGCCCAGAGATTTCTGTGGAAAGAATTAGTTAAAAAGTATATCACAGTATACAGACGGACAGTGGGCTGACGACGACGAGACAGTTGCAACAAGAATAGTAAATAAAGACAAAAACAGACTTTCAAGAACAATAGCAATAAAATCTGGACAACACAAAAACACACAGGCAAACTCAACAATGTGACTAACTAGATACCCTGTTTTATTGCATACCATATTTAATCGCATAATGTCCGCACCTTTCTTTTTAAATACTTGAAGTGGAATTTTTTTAAATCCGCATAAAGTCCGCACCAGACAAAGCAACCTTGGCCACCCCTGAAAGGCACAGTAACGGGATGGAAAATTACCGACGCTGTCAACAATGCTTTGACCTTGAGTTGTTCATTTCTCCGGAGCGGTCGCTGAGAGGGTTTTGTAGCGTGGTGAAACTGTCCGGACTCAGAAACTCGCATTCCACTGCGCAGCTGCCTGCGTCACGCGAGTTGCAAGGGGATGGGCTATATATAGCACAAGCCAGTACACGTTAACTCACACTACGTCACAAAGTAGGGGAGGTAGCGGAGAAGTGGGGGGTACATGCACACGGTGTTTTTATACACACAGTGGGCAAGGGACAGAGAGGGAGGCTCGCCGGCGCGGGCTAATGCAGACATTAGACATCTGCTCGTGCCGTCAGTGGCCATCTCAATGAAAGATTAAAAAAATATCTTTTCACGCAAAGCGTTTATTTTGTGTATGCTGGCTGCGGCTTCTGAACGTAAGAGCGCACACGCGAGTGAGAGGAGAAGAAAAAAATGAGTGGCGTCTTCCACTAATCGCCGGCACCCAATTATCTCGTCACCTGTCACATTTATCACGTCCGCTGCGGAGGGTCGCCAGTCACCAGCGCTCTGCTAGTAAACTAATTATGAGAGAACAATTTTTTTACTCTACACAAAAGGTAAAATTTTGAGGAAAAAATTTTTTTTTTGGACTTCACCTCATAATGTCCAAACCCCATTTTTTTGGTCAAAAATGTAGCCTAATTACTGCGGACATTATGCGAGTAAATACGGTAATCGTCGCACCAATATTTTATGGCATCAAAAATTTGGATTAAAAAAACCTCTCGCGTAAACGTTGCATGATGTTTTTGGTCCCGCTAATAAATTTAGTGTACTTTGTGTATTTTTTCCGTATAGAACAATGTATTTTAAAGTAGTATTCTAATATTTATTCGGACATTACCACTTACTTATTTAATTAACGGAAATACGAAGTTGTCTGATGTGTAAATTTTCTTTTAAAGACTTTTTAAACGTTATAATCTTTATCTGTTCGTCTGCGTCGCCTTGGTGTACCACTTATAAACATGTAGTCAGCGCTAGTTTGGTTATGTTGGTTCCTGTATAGAGCGAGCACACGTATTTGAATATCAATATCTCGCCAATTGAATGCAATGCTTGCTGTCGAGTGCCGAGTTAATTACAATTGATGGCCCGCACTCTTTCGTGGTACGTGTGTACTACGACGATAGTTATACGTTAGTTCAGGTTCGCATTCGGGTCATAGTTTTTTTTCTATTTAAAGTTGAAGAAAGGTTTTTGTTGCATGACTTATTAAATTTAAATTGTTTGGCGTACTTTTGTATACTCTACTTTTTAAATAAACATACTTTCCATGAATGGGTTTTGTTTTTATGAATAACTTTACCTAACAAATTTTTTTTTTCTCATTAATTCGCACCCCTACTTTTCAAACTTGATTTTAGTATAAGATTATGCGATAAAACACGGTAATCTGGTAATTACAATAAAAGCACAAACACAGTAAGCTTCTTCAAGACAGAACAGTTGCGTGTTTCAGGAACTGAGATCTGTTCCTGTTATCAGGCACAAATAGACTGGGTTCATCTGTTCGTTGATGTTGCTGTCCAAAGTTGGTCATTGTCTTTATTTACTGTTCTCGTTGCAACTATCTCGTAGTAAGCCCACTGTATTCGTCTGTGCTGTGATAATTTTTCTCCTTCCACTGAATTCTCAATGTGGTCTACGCATGTACTTTTCACAACAGCTTGTTTTCTGTGTTTGCATGTTCATCTTTTTTTTTGGTCAGTTATTGAGGTTTCTCTATGATATACAGTACAACCATCAACGACATATGTCCAAAAAAAAAAAATACATTTTAAGTCAATTTCCCCCCTTGCAAGCTTCATTCTAAAAATATTATAATGTTATGTATTATACAAGAGGAAACAATTTGAAGTTCTAACCAAACCATATCTTTAAAAGCTGCTATGAAAAAATTTTCAGAAAATTTTTTAATTCCAAGCACTTCTGAAATTTTAAATTAACATTAAATTGATCCTAAAAGTGAAAATATAAATACGTACTAGACACAAGATTATTTTTCACTGTCTCTGAATGCCAGCAGTCCTGTGCTGGGGTTCCAGACAGGCAGGATGTATGTACAGGAACTAAAGAAAGAAAAATTTAATGATGTAACACTTTTTCGAAAAATACATTTTTACTTACCAAGAATTCCATCGAAATTGCAGAATCTTGAATGAGCCACTGCACTCACGAAATGAAGCTAGTGATCTTACTCGGGATCCCAGTGGCAAAGGCTAGCGAGTCTGTTTGCCTACGCAAATATTTGCGCAAGCAGCGAAGCACTGCGCTACTTCTCAGAGCACATGTCGAACAGCACACGCTCGAACTCCGAGATGGAAGGGTCGCTCTTCGCAGCGCCCGGTACAGTCTGTGCTCCCAGGGTGCACACGCGGTGTCTTGAGGGAGCAATGCTGTTCAGGTCGAGTGCATCTGCGACTTCTTGCGGGGAGAGGGCGTTGGTTTTGTCCTTCAGCAAAACAACAACATTGCAACATCAGCAAACCCCTGTTTTATAACTCTTTCAAAATCAAGGATTGTTTTTTTGATAAGGTTTTATGTCAGACATGAAGGCGATGGAATCTACTATATTATAGTTGGCTCTAATCATTCGATATACAGTAGAACCTCATTTTTACGTACCCGCGATATACAAATTCCCGCGATTAACGTATTTTTTTACATGCACTGTCAATTTCCCTATACTAATAAGGAATTTTTTTCCACCTTGTGCAAAAGCATTTCCCACTGTTTACGTAGAATTAGTGCTGTATTTCGTGGCAAACCATCGGAAAATTGAGAGAAAACAGTAAAATCCCAAAATGAATACCGTGAAGTTCAATTATTAAGCGTTACTGCATGAGTGTATGGTCACCACAGCTTCGTTCGCCATTATAAACAACTTACTTTTTGTGCCACGTGCTATTGTACACCATATGGCCATGAACCAAATGTATGGTGACATAAACATGAAAATTAATAAGTACTTTTCTTAGCGTTCCCCTTTAATCTTAAATGTATTATGCATGAAAATAAAGGTGAAAACTCACATTTTAAATACACAAAAAAGTGGATTACTGTTCCATTATTAAAATACGTTTTAAGCAACGTACGAGTTTCCTATAAATATGGCGTCTTCGTGCATATTTGGCAATGTTCATTTTAACACATTAGAAACATTCTGAAAGTCAAATGGCTGCAATGAATATCCAAACAAAGCAATGGCAATTTAACTTCTATTCATCAACGTAAACAATTATATTGATGGTGGTAGCTATCGTTTTATAGTATTATTTCTCAAAAAATCTGAAATTAATAAAACTTTAACACGTAATTAAATACTAAGTTCAAAAATCAATTGTGTTACAAAATTTCAGCACCAAGTGGCTATATCAAGATGCTTCAACATTCTCATCTCTTACACAAGAACAGCAAATTTCATGTTTAACTTTCGGAAATAATGAAGAACGGCGATATTGGATATATTTATAATTTTAATAATGTGAGTTAGTGAAATTCTAGTTAATATATAAAAACGTAACTGTCTGACATATTATTTAGTGTGGTATATATTTTCTTATTGTTTCCCATATAGTGAGATGATAAAAAAAATTTGAACATTTCCCTCATTTTGAGTTTTCCCGGTTTTTACATATTTTTTTCCTGGTCCCTTGAAATATGTAAAAATGAGGTTCTACTGTAAAATTCTGACCACCTCAGAATTTGATGAAATTTGGTATGACGGTTGTCCTCATAGAGATTAAGAAAAAAGCCAATTTTTTCTTCTTCAAATATATTTTAAACGGTTCCAAAAAAAAAAGGCTATGTAAAGTTTACCAAAATCCGCTAAAAAAACGTAACCGACATATTTTGAGATCACCATAGCTTTTATCCTAATTGAGCTAGAGAGATGGGAGTGGTGTCACTGTACTCAGTTTTAAATGCTCTTTCTTCTGATGTACAACATAACATTATTTGTTATAAAAAGTGTTTTTGAGAAATAAAATTTAAAATTTTGATTTTCTCAAAAAGAGCATTTTTTAAATTTCTTTTTTTTTAATTTCTACATATAGTTAATACTTTCGGTAAGTGATTCTCAAAATTTCAAAGTGGGAGCCTAATGTGTTCATAGTTAAATAATAATTTAAAAAAAAGGTGTTTTATAAGTTTTTGTTTAAGTTTAATACTATGTACCCTAACTTTACTTCATTTATTTACGATGGTTATTATTACCATAATTAATTATGTACTTAGGAGGGTTGCCTCTAAGAAAAAAAATTAGTTTTTTACAAAATAATTTTTTTTTTTAGTTAAGATGGAAATAGTTTTTACAAGTTACTTTAAAATGCATTTTATTTTAAAATGTAAGGAGACACTCATAAATAACAAACAGCAGAGTCTGTTCTAGATGATTCTTCAAGTTGTGATATGAAAGGTGACTAATAGCGGGTAGGTCTGTTGATTGTTTCATGAGCTGACAAGTTGAGAGAGACTCACTCTCAGTTCTCTCCACTGTCTGTGTTATATTGTTTAGTCTGCATCTGCAGTTGGTATGAGTAGGGTGTCCGTACATAATGTAGGTGTTTAAAGGTGAACAATCTTTTGTGCTGAAATAAGTTAAAATATAAGTTCTATTAATTCCTTGAAAGTATTTTTATATCTCGTGAGTGTTTACAAGAATATTATTTTCTCAGTACTACATGATAAACATTTATTGAACGTCTTTGAAAAAAACAATGAAAATACAATAAGCTAGGCCTATATGATGTTAGGAAGATGGTCTTCTTCTAAAGTTTAAAAAATTGTTTAAAAAAACAATGGAAAACAAAAAAAATTTCATTAAATTACAATGTTTTAAAACTCGCAACAGAGAAAAGCGGTCAAATGTGGCATACAGCAAAACCCCTACTTACACTTTTCTGGGAGCACAAAGGAAAAAGTATAATTTGAAGGAAAGTGTAAATTGAGAGAAAACTCTAAAACTCCTCCAGTACATATGTACTCATTTTGTATGTATTCCTTTGTGACGGTCATCACATTTCCCGCCAGCCTGGATTTATTAATTCTCTCTTGTATTCGTGATCAACCGAAGGTTTGACATTACACCACTGCGTGTGACTCGGCAGGCGTTTGGCCACACACAGAGTGCCCGAAGACGGAAACACCAGTGTCGACACTAGCGCAGGGCGGCGGCTAGGCGTAGCTTGACTGCACGCCATGTTGGTGGGTGTGTGTACACTGTTCTTGGTGCCAGAAATGTGGGGGGTGGGGGGAAGTGCATTGGCATTGGGAGCGAGTTTAAAAAGGGGCTTGTTTTGGTCATGGGGAAGAAAGATATGGCTGGGACTGCAGAATAAGTAAGTGTTCACTTAGTATGAATGTTAATTTAATGTTTAAGTTTGAAATGATAATGTTTATAGACATTTTGTAAATGCTTATCAAAAGTTTGAATGTTAAATGTTTAGACAACTTGCAAATTCCTACCAAAGTTTCAATGTTAAATGAACACACAACTCTATTATTATTATTAACATTATTATTATTATTTAGTTGCTTCAAGGTTTTTAAAAAAACATGTATTTTCTATAAATGTTGGTAAAGCAAGATAAGCAAAGCAAAGTAATGTTTTTGTTGTTTTGAATAAAAATATATCTTTGACAAGTTTACATCAGAGTTTAAAATTTGATGCAAACCTTCTTTTTGAAAAAGCATCAATTTTTTATTTTCTTAATGTTGTGTGGTGCCAGTTTCCAGCCACTCACTATATTTACCATCAACAAATAATTTACATTAAAGAAGTGTGGTGAAAGGCGTACACAGTTATTTTGCTAGAGTCAACAAGGGTGCCAATATGTTTATGAAACTTTGATATTATCATTAGTTTATCTGCAACCAAAATAGTTTTACACACTAAATTTTTTCCATTATTTTCACTAATCAACCAGTTTATTAGTATTGATAAAAATACTACTGATATTTAGCACTGTAAACAGTCACCTGTTTACAGGTTGATTTCATGTTTATTGTAAATTAATTATTATTTTTTTTAATATGCATTTGTATTATAAGTTGTACCAGCAACCACACTAATAGGGATAGCTAAGGCAAGCCAGTATGTTTAGTCTTTGGAAATTGACGCAGTTTAATAATTTCTTTACTTCATTAATTATTCTTTGGATGCCTATTCCTTTTTCTGCAAGCTTTACATGAGTTAAACACAGGTTTAATTACAGTACATTTGATTTTTACTACGACTGCTTAGTATTCTTCCTGCTAGTTGAAGGTCGCTGGTTGCTACAACAATCATGGGAAGTTTAAGTTGAAAACGAAAGAATAGAGAGAATTCCACAACGCCATGGTCGATAGAAGATGTTTCCCTTGCGATGTGTCGCCAAAATCCTGGTGCCCACAATGGAAACAAGAAGTTTGTGTCAACCACGATAGTTAAATATTACAGTGTTAGCAGAGTATTCAGATAGGAGAATTCTGAGTTCATCTACCTCAGAATACAGGGTATACGCATTACTACGACATACGAGGCATTTTATGAGTGCTTCCAGCATCGTGACTTCTACATCTGATTCCTGTCATCTCGTGGTGAGAACTTTCCTTGAACCATGTTTTCAGGACCATTTCATTTCGCCGATCCAGTCACTGAATCGTAGCCTACGGCCGTCGTAGTTGATTAGAACTCTCTTACAGCGTCCCTTTCTACAAGTTCCTGCGACCATCCACCGATCTACCCAGAAGTCTTAAGTGGCCGAAGAACATGATCTACCACAAAGAGAGCTAGTACCGGTAGTTTTAACCATTGAGAATTCAGTAATGATGGTGTAGTATCCAAACTTGGCCCTAGTTCATTTATATCTGGCTATCTGTATTTGGTAGGTTATTTCTAAGCTGGTGCAATGTTATGGTATCTGAACATAATTTTTCTATTCAGACTTGTTCAGATAATGAGCATTCATTTCAAGTGTTGTACCTACCTATGTGCTGAAAATTACTTTATATATTAATATTCTGATATTTATTTAATTATTTGATATTATTAGTTTTGGTACTAACCATACACGAATACAGACAACCACCATACTTTGTCAGCCAGTTAATATACTTTACCCTTAACATACACTACACCGTAATATCATATGTAATTACTCAAATATAAGTAACTGTGATGTGTTAGCTGTGTCAAACGCAGTTGTAATAGCTAGGCAGGCACGTACACACTCACAGAAGAATTGGCTACCACAACGTGGGGCCGTACGTGTCACAGCACGTATGTTATTTACACACAAATGCAACCATAGAAAATACAGCCACGAAACTATAAATTACACCTTTACCTTGAACAAATGAACACCGTTTTAATGTGCATATGGCCATCAGTTACCAGTATCACTTTAGTGGTGACTAGCATATGAAACTTGCCATTTTGTTTTGGATTACTTGTTCTTTGCGCTCTGTGCATAGAAGAAAATTACCCTTAGCCAAATTTCCAGCGTAATTTTAACATGAAGATAAAACTAAAAACGTTACTGTTATCAGTGACAGATGTGCGACATGTAAATAAAAAACCACTTTTCACATCATATAAAAAATGTGAACAGCGAGAAGAAATCATTGCATTACATTTAATGATGAGTAAAAGGGGCCTAAAAATAAAAAAAGAAGTTATAATCGCGGGGTAAACGTAAATACTGAGAGCACAAATACTAGATTTCATCGTAACCGCTGTAGTTTGAACCAGAGAGTTTTGTTTTACAACCAATTCGTTTCCAAATTGCTAGACAAGCGGGATTATTCCCAGTGGATTTCAGAAACTAACGAAGTCTGCCACCCTGAGAACCAGCCAGGCATGAGGGAGGGGGGGGGGGAACACACAATCGGGATTATTCCCCCCGTGTATTCCAGAAACTGACGAAGACTGCAGTTCCGTGACCGGGGGGGGGGGGGGGAGAATCGAGGGGGGAGGGAGAATCGAGGGGGGAGGGAAGGGGAACACACCTTCTTGTTGGCCAGGCTCGAGGGGAGGGGAGGGGAGGGGGAACACACATGCTTTTTGGCCAGGCTCGAGGGGGGGGGTAGGGGGAACACACCTGCTTGTTGGCCAGGCTCGAGGGGGAGGGGGAACACACCTGCTTGTTGGCCAGGCTCGAGGGGGGGGGGGGAGGGAGGGGGAGCACACCTGCTTGTTGGCCAGGCTCGAGGGGGGTAGGGGGAACACACACCTGCTTGTTGGCCAGGCTCGAGGTGGGGGGAGGAGGGGGAGCACACCTGCTTGTTGGCCAAGCTCGAGGGGGAACACACCTGCTTGTTGGCCGGGCTTGAGGGGGGGAGGAGGGGGAGCACACCTGCTTGTTGGCCAAGCTCGAGGGGGGGGGGGGGGAACACACCTGCTTGTTGGCCAGGCTCGAGGGGGTAGGGGGAACACACACCTGCTTGTTGGCCAGGCTCGAGGTGGGGGGAGGAGGGGGAGCACACCTGCTTGTTGGCCAAGCTCGAGGGGGAACACACCTGCTTGTTGGCCGGGCTTGAGGGGGGGAGGAGGGGGAGCACACCTGCTTGTTGGCCAAGCTCGAGGGGGGGGGGGGGAACACACCTGCTTGTTGTCCAGGCTCGAGGGGGAACACACCTGCTTGTTGGCCAGGCTCGAGGGGGGGGGGGGGGGGTGAGCACACCTGCTTGTTGGCCAGGCTCGAGGGGGAACACACCTGCTTGTTGGCCAGGCTCGAGGGGGGGGGGGAGCACACCTGCTTGTTGGCCAGGCTCGAGGTGGGGGGGGGAGCACACCTGCTTGTTGGCCAGGCTCGAGGGGGAACACACCTGCTTGTTGGCCAGGCTCGAGGGGGAACACACCTGCTTGTTGGCCAGGCTCGAGGGGGGGGGGGGGGAACACACCTGCTTGTTGGCCAGGCTCGAGGGGGGGGGGGAGCACACCTGCTTGTTGGCCAGGCTCGAGGGGGGAGGGGGGGAGCACAGCTGCTTGTCGGCCAGGCTCAAGGGGGAACACACCTGCTTGTTGGCCGGGCTCGAGGGGGGGGGGGAGGGGGAGCACACCTGCTTGTTGGCCAGGCTCGAGGTCGAACACACCTGCTTGTTGGCCGGGCTGGAGGGGGGGGGGGAGGGGGAGCACACCTGCTTGTCGGCCAAGCTCGAGGGGGGGGGGGAGGGGGAACACACCTGCTTGTTGGCCGGGCTCGAGGGGGGGAGGAGGGGGAGCACACCTGCTTGTTGGCCAAGCTCGAGGGGGGGGGGGGGGGAACACACCTGCTTGTTGGCCATGCTCGAGGGGGAACACACCTGCTTGTTGGCCGGGCTCGAGGGGGGGGGGGGGGGGAGCACACCTGCTTGTTGGCCAGGCTCAAGGGGGTAGGGGGAACACACCTGCTTGTTGGCCACGACGAGCATGGGCACGCCGGCGAGCCTCTCGTCGCCCAGCAGCGTCTTCACCTCCTTGACGTCGCGCGACAGGTTGTGGGCGTCCGCAGCATCCACCACGAACACCAGCAGGTCCGTGTCCTGGAGGAAGTTGCCCCAGTAGCGCCGCACGCTCTCCCGCCCGCCAACTGGAGCAGAACACTTTCCCTTTAGCGGCAGCACGCGCCTGCGCGACAGGGTGCCTACACATTCTTATTTTCGCAAAAGAAAAAAATTATTTTAAAATAATTTTTTTTTTTACTCTATGTTTATGTAGGACAATAATAGAACACATATGAAAACTGACAGCCCAAGCAAATACAGTCAAAACAACAATAAAAACAACAATAATTACTTAGATATTTGTCCACATCGGTGATCTCCTTCAGGAGAGGATATGAAAACATACACACAAAGAACTACTGTTACCATACATATTTCAGTACCTTATTCGTATTTTCTTCTAGTTCTGAAACATAATTTAAATATTTACTATTTCAACCAAAAATGACATACAAAATTATGAGCTGTTTTAAAATAAAATATTTATAATTTTTAACTATTCCATAGTAGAATTTATTTTATTTACACCCATGGTTATTGTTTTTGCAGTTCTAGTTGAAGGATTTCAAAGTTTCCGAGGAAAACTATAATAATAAAAATTAAAACTTTTAAATTATGGTTTTAGAGGTGCGCAAAATTAAATTTTGGAAGAGGAAAAGAGGAGTGGAGGTGGGGGGAGGATAGAACCACTTTGCCCATTGTTTGCTTTTAAACTCTTTCCTTTTGTTGGTGTGAATGATAATTTTTTTTAGGTTTTGAAGGGAGGGGGGAGGGAGTATATCCCCATCATCATACCCCCTCCCCCTTTTTTTTGCACACACACCTGATTTTTCCCCTGACCTTTCAATGTTTTCTGTGACAGCTCCAGGTATTTTTTTAACCATTTTCAAATAACATGACTTTTCCAAGCCATGTTTACATGCACAGGAATCAACACATAAACCACTCCAAATTCCAAATAAATATGGGTAAAATTAGGCCTACCCGAAAATAATAATATATTTGGAATTTGAGTGCCTGCCAACACCCAAAGACTTTAAGAGGCAAACACCTAACAGTTAATACAATGACTTTGCACAGGAAAATAAACACATAAACATAACATAGGATAACATAAACATAAGGGTTATGTCAAACAAAAGTCAAGGACACAAAATTTATCGATATATTTAAATTATAAGGTTGCTTCATATATTTGATGAACTAGGACTGAGACAAAATGCAGTTTGTTATTTACTTAAATTATAATACTTAAATATAATATAAGTTAAATTAAATTATAATTAGAAACAGTTGGTAATTATAGTATATATTCACTAAACAATAGAATTTATAATGTTTTTAATTCAAAGTTTTCTTTAATGAACAGGTCCAGACCTTTAGACCAGTGTTAAAATTATTTATGTAGCATTTGTGAGTTCATAGCAAATAATCTTTTGTCTTATAAAAAAAAATTATTTCATAATTGACATGTATAAACACTAGGGGGCATAAAACTTTGCCC
Source organism: Bacillus rossius redtenbacheri (assembly GCF_032445375.1). Lineage (NCBI taxonomy): Eukaryota > Metazoa > Arthropoda > Insecta > Phasmatodea > Bacillidae > Bacillus > Bacillus rossius. Next base: position 49,552,842 of record NC_086330.1, read on the forward strand.
TAGTGCACAAGTAAAGTGAATTTTTGAGCTACAGTCACAGTCTTAAAAAATGTTGGAAGAACACACATCAGAAACATCCACACTTGACGAGAGCTCACGACATAATGAATAGGTAATAATTATTTATTTAAAACCTGAGTGCCTGCCAATAGCCAAACCCTTTTAAAGGTACGTAAGCACTTACCAAATACAATAAATACACATATAAATTTTACATTTAATAAACACAGTATAACACGACCAAGACATAACAAGACAAGGGCATCAGAACAACAGTATGAATAATGATAATAATAATATCATCATCACGCAAAGATGTAAGTAGCAGTAACTACACGACATTTAGTGATATTTTTACTTAACTTCAGACGCACTTCTTTCCAGATATGAATTTAAGCTAAAGCTAAACTTGATAAGACTTTATTGGCACAACTCTGATACAAGAAGCCTGTTGCAACCACATCACCCCACCACTCTATACTCACTTTCCCAAATGTTGAGGGACATGGCGCCATTACTCAGAGAAGTGACTTTGAAGCCCTCCGTCGGCTTGATGTCGTTCGCAGGCATGTGGTCATCTGACGTCAGCTGTGCGAGGATTGTACTCTTGCCAGCGCCTTCCAGGCCGAGAACCAAAACTCTTTTCTCTGAGTTCTCCTCCTCCAACTGCACACGGCAGAACATCATTTCTCAAAAGAGTACCTACATGGTGCCAGATACTGTCGCAGGCTACTAATCAATTTTAACCTTGGTAGAATTTACGTAAATGGTAACAGTAGGCTAACTTGGTATTCTGTATTGAAGTGCCTTCTTCATTGTGCATTGAATCGCTGATACATTTGAGTGACTTTATGTGCTTCAATGTTGGGGTTTGGCCTGTTGGAGTGACTGGGTGTCCCTTTAACAGGATGTTAGTTGATGATCCATATAATATTAGATGATAAGAGAAAGATGGAGATGGTACTGCAGACTTCCTTACTGATGCAGAATGGCTTTTTTTTGCCACAGTACATGGGAAAGGGCCATGTTATGGTGTTGGAGGTACAGTTAAGAGTTGCCAGCATGTACAATTCTTCAAAAGTTAAATGAAGATCAGATAATGACCCCAAAACTATGATTAGGCAAAAGAAAATACTTTGGGTATTAACATTACCTTTGATACACAAGAAGAATGTATTGCTACCAAAGAAAATTTGACAGTTAGGTTCTGCTGTTCATGTACCATAAACCTACATGTACCATGAAACTAGCTGGTACAATGAAACTCATGTTTTAATACCATAAGAGGGTAAAATGACAGTTTTGGCAAAATATTTTTCTTTTGTTGAAACAGGGGTTCAATGTTCTGTGACACATACAGTAAAGACATGCTAGTTTAAGAGCTATATATGTGGTTACATAGTAGCAATTTACAGTGCAAGACAGTTGCTAGCTTATGTTTGGGTGAAAGACAAAGAGGCAGATGAAGTCAAAACTAATTTCTCTACCCTGCACTACCATCTCCATCTTTCTCTTATCCCACATCATCTAATTTCACTGGATTTCATTCGCAGATATCCTGTAGAAGGTTCACCCAGTCACTCGAATAGGCCAAACACAACCTATCTCTATGACATTGAAGCACATAAAGCTATGTTTCAGCAATTCACTGAATAATGAAGGCACTTCACTACAGAGTACTAGGTTAGCCTATGGTTATCATTTATGTAAATTCTACTTAGGTTAAAATTATTGATTAGTAGCCTATGTTTGAATATATATTATATAAGTTATCATGAAAGGCCTAGTATACTAGTACTTACAACTACAATATTCATACCTCATAGTAATTAATTTTGACAAAAAATGGTGCCATGAATTTACCTGTTCTCAACGCATACCACTGATGTATGCCTCATAACACATGAGCACAAAATGATATTTAAATACGTGAAACACAAATGGTACAAAAAAAATTTTTTGGCTTTCTAACACCAACCATTCCCAAGCAAATATTTTATTTTGAGAATCAGAAACATAAAAAATTTCTTAGAATTTTTTTTAGAGTTTTGCAAATTAATTAAAAATTGAATCATATTAATTTAATTTATTTTAAAAACTACTAACTCAAAAAAATAATTAAAAAACCAACTCAATAAATCCAAACAGGTTAATTCTTCATTTAAGTACTTCATGTAGCTACAGAAGTTGTAAACAAAAAAATTATTGAAATCTAAGGGTAAGGTAGAATGTCTGACATGATTTGATGTGGAATCATCCACAAAGAAAAAACATCCAAAAGTGCATATGAACTCTTCCTGTAAATTTGAAGTGACAACATGATCATGGCAGCTGCTATGTAGTTTTCAAGGGGATAATGGTACTTAAAGCTGAAATCACAATAATGCACATTTTGATATGAGGACGCTATGCAAAAGCTAAATACCACATTATTGTGAACATACGTTTCTCACCCTGCAGCGGACTAAGTTAAAATATAATATATAAAATGTTCCTTGCTATTACCCATCAATCCTTGCAGGGTTTTAATTGATATGTTGGACAGAATTATGTTTAATTCAAATTTAACATTCAACTAGAAAAATTATTGACTGTAAACACAATATTTCACAAATGAACTTCATAAACAAAACATTAAAAATATACAAGTAATGACAGTGTTACCAATACAACAGTCTAACCATTTTTCGAAAACAAAATTCTAACCCTCATTTCAGTTACGTCGCACCTGCAACACGATGGAAATAAAAATCTTTCTAATTGTTAAGTCTGTCACGTCCGCCATTTATGTCAGGTTGACGTCACGGATAAGTTGAACAGTTGAACGTGATTGATAAGAAAAATATTTGCATAAATAGCATAACACCCTATGCAATATTGTGATTCTAGCATAAAGGCCAAGCAGATGAATATAAACCTTGTTCAGGTTTTTTCTCCCTGAAATATACATTACATTTGTAGGGTTTACACAATCATTCTCCTGCCAATTTCCTTGAATTTATTCTGTTTTCCTAGACCTCCTAACATTTTTTCCCCCATCTCATCAGTCTAGCAAAATAACAAATATACTCCAATACAAATTACTATCAAAACACTTTCTAACAAAAATGCAGTTTATCAATGATATCAAGTTACCCAGCAATACTTAGTATAACGTTTTCATTGTTAAAATTTTTACCTCCACTAGCAGTATGAAAGGGAAAAAAAACTAATATATTTCTTTGATAAAATTAGAAACAATACATTATTGACAGGGATCAAGTGAAAGGGGTTAATTTCTAATTTAGCGGCCGATGCCCAAAAAAATTCCAAAATTGGTGTTTTTATAACTACCCGAAAAACAGTGTTTGAAAATACCTAATGGATTAATGTCAGAATAACAATATTTCCTTGTTAATCATGTATGTGTATCTGTTTTGCTAAAAATGTGGTATTTTATTTATAATGAAAATAGTTTCATACAAAATCCAACAGGTGTTTTGTGATTACACTTATAGGCATCGTGCGCGCCACTCTGGCGGCCAACGGTGTAACTAACTGCGGGACGGCAGGAATTGAGTAACTGTGCATCGCTAGTGTGTCACTTCTAAACAGTTCAAAACGACTAGCAATATGAATGTATTTAAAAAGCGGAAAGGTAACACAAATTGCTGTGTGGTTGGGTGTAGTAATGCGTACAGAAACACATAATCTGATATAGTTTTTTATTCATTTCCAAAGCGGAAAACTGAAGAACAACGACGAAAGTTGTGGGTTCAAGCGGTATGCAGACAAAAGTAAGTAGGTGAACAGTGCTTATAAACTATTATATGCCAAAGTTAAACAATATGTAGGCATATAATGCTATAAAAGCAGTTAATTTCTGCACAAAGTATGCTAAAATTATGTTAAGTATCACGGTAATCACATGGTTTATTTACATTATCTCCTAAAGTATTTGGAATTTCTTATCTCCGCCGCTTTTAATGAAAAGAGGAAGTTGAAGAGCATCTAATAAATGTATTTTCGGACTTTTAACTTCTTTTTTTCGCAAATACCACTCAACTACATATGAGATTTAAAAATTCAATATCTCCTTAAGTATTTGGAATTTCTTACCTCCGCCGCTTTTAATGAAAAGAGGAAGTTGAAGAGCGTCTAATAAAGGTATTTTCGGATTTTTAACATTTTTTTTCGCAAATACCGCTCCACTACATATTTACCCACAATTTTTTTAAAAGTATTTTTAAGGTTGCTAACCTAACCAAAAAAAATTAAAAAAAAATAATTATTATTATTGGTAATTTTCAGAAGACCACGACGTAAAAAAATATTTACTTTCGAAATTATTACTGTATGTAGAAACGTTATTTCTAATATTTTAATCGGATGTCAAACATGTGAAAATGATACTAATAACTCACACTAAATTAGGATAAACAAAAATAACCAAATGTTGTTTACAATTTATTTCATAAATTACAGTAAACACCTAAAAAAAAATGTTCAATATTAAAAGATAACAGGCTAAATCGACAAATAGGTTAAAACAATCCTAATTTAAAACTGACCCTAGAAACATCCTCAAAGCCTTCATCGATACACTTGGACTCCCTTTTCTTCCAATATCTGTAAACTGCGTACGCACAACCTCCTAACGCTACCCCGGAGCTTACGAATAATACTGTTTTTGCTACTTTTGCAGAAACACTGTCATCCATTTCTGTTCTTTAACCACAAAACTTTAACCGGATTGTTTATATTAATGTATGCAAGTCGTAGAATTAACGATAGCTGCGCATAAGCAAAAGTTGAAACAGCAAAGTCAACAAACCTGTGATATGTTTTTGAATATTAATTATTTTTGTATTCGTAGAAATATGCCACAATTGTAACTTATTATTGAGGCTGTCGGAATAATTCATCTAGATGAATTACTAAAATCCAACAGAAATATGCTCAGTCAAATTCTTGAAAATTCCCTAACGAAATTAAAAATTGGAAAAGTGTAACAAAATGTCGGAATTTTTCCACCATTGCCACGCGGGCCCTATAAACTGAGTTATTTGAATTCACCACTGCAATAGTGTAAGTTTCGAAATTTTTCCATCTGGCTAAATGGGGAAGTCTGCATTACTGGAGGGAACGCACCAGTCACATATCTTAAATATCTGTCTCCTCGTGTAGGACACTTATATTTCACGTAGTTTTTGCATTTTTTCCTGGGTGTGCATTGCGATTTAGACTTAAACAATTGGACTAAGTCATCGAGACGTTCTCAGTTTCATCCGCACAGAACCACCGATTAGGCAAAACACAGCATCGACTCTTTTCAATAAATATTGTCCGAGTACTTTCAGGGCCCACATTTAGTTCTGCCCATGTGTCGTAGTTCTTAGCTTACAGTGTTATGCCATGAAATCTTTCTTCTTAATATGTAATACTAGTAGCCCACATGTCAAGTGGTCATTTCGTATGTCATGAATGTTACAGTGTATTTTGAAATTGTCACATTAGTTATGGGTAGTGTTGCATGTTAATTTCCATGCACCGCATGTGTGGACATTTATGTTTCAAGTCAATGCAGGATGCTGAGAGCTCCTGTCCTATCAATTTGAAGACGAAGGCTAGAGAGCCCGTAAATAATAAACATTCATCGATAAATACGCAACTACGTGTAGTTGTCGTCCCCAGGCCGTGGCTCCTTCCCGATCCCCGACGTGTGGCTGTGAATTTAGGTCGTAATTTGTTTGGCCGACTAACTCAGTGAGAGGTAGGGGTTCGTGCCTAATGTGGCCGGGACCGGGAGATGGGGAGATGGGGAGTTGATGAGTATGGGAGTGGGAATCGAAGCAGGAAACGTCCGCTGTTAGTCCACGAGATGTTTTATTTACTCCTTTTCCCTGAGCACGCCTGGCCCACAACAATGTTACAGGACACGTCCCCCGCCGCGCCGTGAACGAACGTAAATTGCAAGTCATCCACGAAGGTTCACTAATCTGCGACTGTGTCGTAGCCCCGGATATCACCCAGTGATGTGGGTTGCGTAATATTCTCAGGGAGAGTTCAGGCCTCGTGGCGGGGTAAATTAACACTATCCGAGCTACAATGATGTTTCGACAGTTTGACCACAAGTATTTATTGAGCCCTTCGCGTAATCTAGGTACATGGGCAATCCGCGGCAAAACACCAGTCCCTCCGCGGAGTGAGGCTTTGGCTGCATGTGTTTGGGTTTGGGCAGGCACCAAGTGCGGACTGCACCCCCTGGTTCTTTATGCGAATGATGAACTGTCTCTGCCCCGGCCCTATGATAGCGAGAAACTAATTAAGTTGGAACGCCGTCGCCAGCGACGTGAAGTCCGTCCCGATGCGGCACACACGTGTCCGCCGATGCGCGCAATGTCCCGCCTCAACAAAACCAAGAAAATACTTATTTACAATTAAATTAGTTACAATGATGACCGACAGCTTAACGCCCGTGAACGTGAAAGTCCCGATCGCCTGGATCCTGTCTCACCAGTTCTGGCTCACGTCTCGCTGCCGCACTCGTCTCGCCGTGCGACCGCCTTCCTCGGCCGCCAGATGACTACTCCCTCGTTGCCCTACGACTCTCGTCCTAGGACACATCTGTCCTCTCCGACCGCCAGACTCCGACTGCCCCTCTCCTGCCGCGCGTATCCTCTCCGCCCGGCAACCCCCCACCACCGCGACACGTGCAGTGCTCGGAGAGATTCCGGGTGTTGGCCTCGGCTTCGTCGCCCGGTGACAGCAATTAAATTAATACTTGGAAAGACATATAACAATAATAAAATTACAAAAATTACTGAAAAATAACACATAAAAACAATACATGACCCTTATTAAATAAAAAGTGCGTTCTAATATATACAAATTAAAATGTCACACTGCACGGGCAGGGGTGGTTCAGGAGTTGGCGCAGCATAACTGACTTTATGAGCAGGGGAGACACTTGGGTCGACGTCAACTGAAGATGTTGAATGTGGGGGCTAGCCGAAACGATGATAGCGACGCTAGCAACGCGCGTGGCAGAGGGCCTGCGGACTCGCGGAGCGCAGCGTCACAGAACCTCCCTCGACGGCAGCCAAACTGCGACTCCCGACTCCCCGCCCTGCGCGGGCCGCAGCGCCGAGCTTGAGGAGGGGGGGGAGGTGGGAAAGCGGCACGGAGGGTCGCATGTCCACTGCAGGACAGGCGCGGCCCCTGTACAAAGCTACACGATTCAAACAAAACACATAACTACCCTATTTGAATACACAATTACAAGTTAAGTTATTTACAAATAATTATACAAAGATGTCCATCCTTGAGCGGTCAAGAAGCGAAGTTAGGGCGAACGAGGGTGCGTCCCTAGCACGGAGCACTCACTGCACTGTACCGGGTGGTTAGGGGGGGATAGCCGCCCTCAGGTACCCGGCGGTGGGCAGAAATGGCGTTGGCATGGCATAACAGGCTGTGAGAGCTGGGTCGACACTTGGGTCGACATCAATCTTTATATCAAATTTAATCGAAATTGGTATAATAGGAGAACAGTTAATAGGGTAAAATTTATTTTACAAACATACAAACAAGTAGATGATCTAAGCATAAATTAATCAGGAAATTTGCTAAAAACAAGATATTTTTGAGACAGTTTTTTTGAAGTAACGTGGAAACTGAAAACATACAAGACAATTCTGAGCAAACGGTTATATTTACCAATGATTTGTAAACGTCTTATTGATATATGATCCTTTGTGTACCTTCCACATGTTTACATTATCTTTATAGTATCATTAAGAAATTAATATTTTTTTATATAACTAACATTGTATATGGGCAGTATTCCAAGACGTTTGAGTAAGGTAGCGAATATGCACTGCCTTGTTGGGCAACTGCCGTACTCTAACTCTCGGGTCATATTCCAAAACGTGTCCTAACTGAATCCCTGTAAGGTATCATATCGGCAGCCGTTTTAATAAACGAGGACTTGTGCGAGGCTATAAACAGTTGTACTTCGTGGAATCCATCGTAATTTTAGCTTATTTTTTAAAACTATTGAATTATAATGTGAAATAAAATATTTAATTTTGGTTGTACAAGAATAAACAATGAATTTTTGGCCGTATTTATGTTTCCATCACCCGGGTTTTTGTGGTCGCAACCCGGGGAGGACCTAGTGTGTAGTGAGTTGTTTCTATGCCGAATTTACCAGGTGGGCGCCAGGCTAGCCCGTGTTTCTAGCCGTTTTTGAAGACACAGGTTGGTAGAGCAGGGTGTGGTTCGTTAGCCCCAGTGTTTTAACTAGGTCCGTAGGCTGTGAGTTGGTTTGCAACATACCATATGCGGAGGGTCGGTTGAGGTGATTACTGGTTAAGTGAAATAATTTATGGCAAGGTCTGATTGGTGGATTTTATTACACTCTGTGCGCTTCACTTAATTTTGCGAAGCCGCAAACACTGTTTACAAAGTACACAATTATATTCGAAATGTTGCACCAACACTTTACACTGACACGTTAATTCAAATAAAGTACAAGGCAGAGCACCTACGCTGCTTTCGCTAATTGTCCACGTTCCCTAGCGGCAAATATATGTTGTGTCTCGGCTGGAGTCGGCCAGCCCTGTAAATTACAATTAAGTTGACACTTCACATGTTCGCTAATTACTAAAGTTTGTGACCGGCAGGCGTTTGCACGGTTGTATTAGCAAAAGTTCTGTCGTCTGGAGTCGGCCAGGTCCGTTATGCTGTTACTCGCGTGGCGACATGAACGCGTCACAGGAGTTAAATGAAAAGCGGCCGGGTCAAGCCCTGCACTATACTTGGTCTAGGGACTCGCGTAGGGTGACTGAAAATGGTTTTGAAGAATTAAATAATTACCAGTATGACGACCAGTGAGACAAAGGTGATGACACTCCGCGGAACGAACATGTCCGCTCTAGGCCGCGAGCCGCGAAGAACTGCCGGGGGAACATGGTGCCGGGGAGGGAGTCATTGTTCCCTCGTGCCAAAATCTCGAATTTACCGTTATACAATATAAACTGGAAAACTTACGTGCTAATTACATGTCACTCTTGTTTTAATTAGATGTAAGGCTACTCTCAACTGGTTATGTGTCTATTGAATTTGTGGCCACACAATTAGCCGATAAAACTGACACCATCCATTAGTGCTCCTCGAATCCGCACAGACCACTATGGCGCATCGCCGCCTCGCCCGAGCGTGTGCGACGTGAACGCACCTGGGTGCAGGGTGGTGCAACGCCTCGAACGTAAGCTGCCCTGCCTAATCGACTGTCGCCCGCGTGAAAGTCGACCACGGGGGTACTGTTAGGTGAACTGATTACCTGGACTTTGAAATTAACATTCAGCACTCTTAAAAACAATATTAATTGAGTAATGGCTATGTTTAAATATTATTTGTAATTCAGGACTTTAGCGCGATCAGGCGGCGTGCATGGCCCGGGATTACTTTTGCACACGACAAGTTTTCGCAGGAGCGAGGCTGGGGAGTCGTGCGGACGTCACAGCCGTCGCAGTTAATCACCGCCCTCCAAGGAGACGAGTCGCGAGTCGCCCGCGGAGCCTCACGACCTCCGCCCTTGCCATCTCTACCGGAATTGCGTGAGTTTTCAGCCCATCAGAAACGTGTCCTGTAGAGCGCGGCTCCCAGTAAGCAAGTCATGCACGACACAGCGCATGTATAGCGTGCCTGACAATAAAACACTTTAAATTGAGCCTCCGCGTGTTTGTTACAACGCCTGTAGCATAGTGTCCCTGGTGGCTAAAACAGCCGGGGGTAACTCTGACGGAACGACCCTTACTGCCTGCCGGCCACGTGGCGACGTCACGCCCTGAGTCAAGAGTCTCGGCTACGCACTAGCACGTAGTTATTATTGCTAGTTGGCGCCCAAAAGGAACTCCACACCCTCAACATCACCTCGGCAGAAGGCAGAAGGGAGTCAAAACATTTAAAATTGGGGCTCAAGTTCGCGACTGTTCGCTTATTATTCAAACACTCCCCTCGCCGCACATTTTATAATTAATTACGACTATTATGCACTCATGCGGTTTTCCGCTTTAATTAAGGCCCCAGGCCGCATGGGAAAGAATTTGCGATAGCGAATTGTGATGCCCTTAGGGGCCATCATACACACACTGAGACGCACCATTCCCAGCACTTAACTTTGGGTAATTATACCTAATGAGTTTAATGGGGCTTAATTTTTTAGCGTCCTTGCTAGGTGAGTATGTTTGATTAAGTTACAGGGCGCTAGGGCTAATTGCGGGAGGGTGCTTCCTTTGACTCGTGTTGGCTTGGCGAGGGGTGCGTCCCACCAGCGGGGGCCAATACTGGCGGGTGGAGGCCGGGCTTTGTGGCCTTCGGCGGTACAACATCAATGTTTGCTGTTTTTTAAGATGACGTCGACCCAAATGTCTCCTCGGCTCCTTCAGGCCGTTATGCCTCGTCAACGTCCTCTCTTGTTTCCCCAGTGCAACCATTAGTGCAGTGCATCGGCCAGGGACGCACCTGCGTGCGCCCTAGCATGCCAGGGGCTTCTTTTGTGCAATAATAATTCCGTGTTTGTATATTTTCCCCAAATGGTCACAGGCCTCAACAAGTATGTAAATAATGTAATTGTAATTTATTAATTCTGTAAATTTGTTGTTGATTAATGTTTCGTTTAGCTGTGTAAATATTCTGTGTTTTCTCAAGTGTGCTAGTATGTAATTGCAGCCTGGCACGCCATGGGGCGAGACCTCTCCCACGCCGGCCGATTTCTCCTCCCCTCCACGCAGCCCGTGAGCTCCGGCCCGCTGGCGGGCGGGGAGAATCAGTCGTTTTCAGGGCTCGAACGAGGACAGTTGTGTACGCCGCTCCGCGCTGCTCGCGAGGCGCGTACCTTGAGCTCGTGGCCAGTCTTACGTTTCTAGTTCACGGTCTGTCGCGGCAGCCAAGCTGCCTCCGCGAGTCATTCGCCATCTTACTGAATTTACGAGTTTTCGAGTGACGTTACCAGCCGAGAGTTCCAGAACGCGGGTCTCAGAACCTCCATCGTCTTACGAAACGTTACGTAACGGTACGCGCACGTATTGCGCTTCTTCACGGAGTAACCTTAAACGGGGTCAGTATTACGTATAAAAATCCCCAATCCGTGTCAGGACATCTTAACGGGCAGTACGGTTTTACGGGAGTCCGGGTCGCAGCGGGAAGGGCGCTTGTTCCGCGATGGTTCCGCCAGGCTGCGGCAGGCTCTAAAACGTCAATAAAAGAGGCTCGTGAAATCGTCAACGCCGAGTTGTTCTTGGAACAGTCTACCACTATTCCTCTTCACCTAACACCTCCCTCCAGGTCCCGCAGTTCCCGGTCCCGGCCACGTTGGCCTGGACCCACACCTCACCAACGAGAGCAGTATGGGCATAACTGAACAGTCACGCAAACAGGGAATCGGGGGCCTCAAACCGAGGGACGTCAAAGATATTAGTGGGAGGGGGGAATTGTAATCGTAAAAGTTTTATTAAATTACATTAAAAAGGAAAAAATATATATATATACAGGTATGGATCAAATATGCAATAGATAGAACACCAAAAATTAATAGAATGAGGCACAGAGTTAAGAAATTCTTATTCAAATTTACTAATACATTAAATCTGATTTCACACATAGTCAACCACCATTGTCGTAACTTTACTTCAATTAAAGAATAATGAAGTCAATACTTTCATAGACAACCTCCCTTCAATTCTGCAATACCTAACTTATCTCTAAAGTTAGTGAATTGCATAATTGGTACACTCTTAGTAAATATGTCAGCAACTTGTAATTGTGTAGGTACATATTCTAGTTTTACAATATTCTTTCTAATCATATCTCTGATGAAATGACATTTTACACTTATGTGTTTAGATCGCTTGGTCTCAAGTGTTTGAGCCATTCTAATACAAGACTGTGACGTCGATCCAAGTGTCTCCTCGGCTCCTTCAGGCCGTTATGCCTCGTCAACGTCCTCCCTGTGTGTCCCCAGTGGAGTGCGACGGCCAGGGACGCACCCGCGTGCGCCCTAGCATGCCAGTGAGGGTTATGTCTGTGTATATATATTTGCAAACGATCAAGGGTCTTAAATGTAAATAACTTATTTATTCATTAATATCTCGTGTATGTCTTTGTAAATAATTCAATAACTGTTCTGAAGGGTTTCGCCGTAGTATGTAATCGCAGCCTGGCGCGCCGCGGGACGGAGCTCTCTCCCACGCCGGCCGATTTCCCCTCCCTCCCCGCCAGCCGCGGGCGCCGGCCCGCGGGCGAGCGGGGAGAGTCAGTCGCGTCCTGGTCTCGAGCGGAGACAGACGTGTTCGTTGCTCCGCGAGCCGCGCACGTTGCGCTCGGGATTGAACGTTCGCTCAGTCCGCAGTCGGTCACGGCAGCTGAGCTGCCACCGCGAATCAGCTTAGCATTGTTAACTTACGAGTCATCGGGAGACGTGTCTAGCGGGCAGTTTCTACAATGCGAACGTGGTGCTACGAGTCTCTGAACTTTTCGCCGTCCACGGAACATTACGTAACGGGCCGCGTATGTACAGCGCTCCGTCTTCGGGCCCTCTCTCACTGGGTCAGCCTAGCATTAATAAACTTTACGATTCGCGCCGAAACGTATTTGAGAACCGCCCCGTCATCAGGGAGTCCGTGTCGCCGTGGTAAGGCACTTGTTCCGCGACGGTTCCGCCAGGCTGCGGCAGGACTTTATAAGCGTTAATAAAAGACGGCTCGTGAAATTCGTTAATGCCGTGTTCTGCTTGCGACAACCTACCAACATTCCTCGCAATCACTTCACTCTCCCTCCAGGTCCCGCCTTTCCCGGTCCCGGCCACGTTGGCCTGGACCCACACCTCTCCGACGAGGGCAGTACGGGCATAACAGGACATTTATTTCAACGGGAAAACGGGGACCAGAAGCCGAGGGACGTCATTTGGCGCCCAACTAGTGTGGCCGTAAGCATACGCAAGCGCACGCAAGCGCGCAGATGCAGGACAGGACGGAAGCAGGTGCGACCGCGCGGCGTGGGAGCGGCGCGAACTCGAGACGGCGCGCCGGCGCGCCGGCGGGAGATAACGCAGCGCGGGAACGGCGCGAACACGAGACGTTTCGGCGAGAGATACCGCGGCGTGAGAGCGACGCGAACTCGAGACGTTCGGCGTAAGATAACGCGACGTGGGAGCGGTGTGAACCGGAGACGGCGGGCGACGCGACAGGGATCGGTGGCGCGACAGATAACGTGTGGTGGGAGCGCCACGAACCTGAGATCGCGACGCAGCAGGGATCTTCGGTTCAAGATAACGCCGCGAGAGGAAGACACGGACTGAATTACCGAACAGAGACACTCCCGATAAACATGGACGACTTCCAGGAAGCGTACGAGACATGGGCGGAAGCAGACTTTCCGGAGCCCGGCGAGTGCTGCGAGCACTTCGCAGATTACGAGTGCGGTTTCTGCTTTGAGTACCGGGCGCATGGTAGGACAATGTGCGGTGCGGACTCGTGCCCCGGCGGGACATCGGATGGGCGGATCTGCGGGACGTGCGGGAATCTGTGGCACAGGTAGTGTTCACAACTGGTCGCGCGAGAAGAGGAATGGACGTCCTGCTTTACGTGTGACCAGTGCCGAGCGAAACTGGGCGTGGGTGGTGCCGCAAGTGTCTCGACCGCGAAGGTCGAGTGGTCACACTGGGCGGGCGCCATCACGCTGCAGGAGTCGGCGATACTCCCAACGCCACTGCAACCGACGCCGCCGCCGACGCTGCCCACGACACCGCCGCCGACGCTGCCTCCGACACCGCCTCCAACACAGCCCCCGCCCTATGGGGTGGAGACGCCGAGCAGGACATCGCTGAAGACGGAGGAAGCCGCGCCCGTCCAGCCCCTGTGGTACGACTGGCACGCGACGTCCGGGTGGATACGGCAGGCCGACTCAGACACGCCGCCCCTGACGCCGCCGCCCCTGACGCCGCCGCCCCCAACTGCCGTAGGGGCTCACGAGGGGCCTACGCGGTGCGAACCGGCTGTGCTGACACAACCGCTCTGCACACACAAGGGCGTGCCGCGACCACTGTCACGCGGGCCACCTTTGACGCGACGCCGCCGCCTGCTGCCGCGCGCGACGCGGAAGGTGCCATGCCCCTTCGGACTGTCACGCGGGCCACCTTTGACACGACGCGAAAGGTGCCACGCCCCCACCACCTGTCACGTGGGCCACCTTTGACGCGACGCCGCCGCCTGCTGCCGCGCGCGACGCGGAAGGTGCCACGCCCCTTCGGACTATCACGTGGGCCACCTTTGACGCGACGCCGCCGCCTATTGCTGCGGGCGACGCGAAAGGTGTCACGCCCCCTCGGACTGTCAAGTGTGCCACCTTTGACGCGACGCCGCCGCCTGATGCTGCGGGCGACGCGAAAGGTGCCACGCCCCCTCGGACTGTCAAGTGTGCCACCTTTGACGCGACGCCGCCGCCTGATGCTGCGGGCGACGCGAAAGGTGCCACGCCCCCTCGGATTGTCACGTGGGCCACCTTTGACGCGACGCCGCCGCCCACTGCCGCGCGCGACGCGAAAGGTGCCACGCCCCCTCGGACTGTCACGTGGGCAACCTTTGACGCGACGCCGCCGACTGCTGCCGCGCGCGACGCGAAAGGTGCCACGCCCCCTCGAACTGTCAAGTGGGCCACCTTTGACGCGACGCCACCGCCAGCTGCCGCGTGCGACGCGAAAGGTGCCACGCCCCTGCGGACTGCCAAGTGTGCCACCTTTGACGCGACGCCGCCGCCTGTTGCCGCGGGCGACGCGAAAGGTGCCACGCCCCTCCGGACTGTCAAGTGGGCCACCTTTGACGCGACACCGCCGCCTGATGCTGCGCGCGACGCGAAAGGTGCCACGCCCCTTCGGACTGTCACGTGGGCCACCTTTGACGCGAAGCCGCCGCCAGCTGCCGCGTGCGACGCGGAAGGTGCCACGCCGAATCGGACTGTCACGTGGGCAACCTTTGACGCGACGCCGCCGCCTGATGCTGCGGGCGACGCGGAAGGTGCCACGCCCCCTCGGACTGTCAAGCGGGCCACCTGGGACGCGACGCCGCCGCCTGTTGCCGCGCGCGCCGCGAAAGGTGCCACGCCCCCACCACCTGTCAAGTGTGCCACCTGGGACGCGACGCCGCCGCCGCCTGCTGCCGCGCGCGACGCGAAAGGTGCCACGCCCCCTCGGACTGTCACGTGGTACACCTTGGATGCGACGCCGCCGCCAGCTGCTGCGCGCGACGCGAGAGGTGCCACGCCCCACCGCCTGTCACGTGGGCCGCCTTTGACGCGACGCCGCCTACTGCCGCGCGCGACGCGTAAGGTGCCACGCCCCTTCCATCTGTCACGAGGGCCCCGGACTCAGCAGGTCAGTTCTCCAGTGCCACGGTCCGGTGCTTCATGTCCATTTTAATAAATGTGAGGCGTTGACGGACATAACGGCCTCGTCGGAGGGGGGGCATTTGACGTCGACCCAAGTGTCTCCTCGGCTCCTTCAGGCCGTTATGCCTCGTCAACGTCCTCCCTGTGTGTCCCCAGTGGAGTGCGACGGCCAGGGACGCACCCGCGTGCGCCCTAGCATGCCAGTGAGGGTTATGTCTGTGTATATATATTTGCAAACGATCAAGGGTCTTAAATGTAAATAACTTATTTATTCATTAATATCTCGTGTATGTCTTTGTAAATAATTCAATAACTGTTCTGAAGGGTTTCGCCGTAGTATGTAATCGCAGCCTGGCGCGCCGCGGGACGGAGCTCTCTCCCACGCCGGCCGATTTCCCCTCCCTCCCCGCCAGCCGCGGGCGCCGGCCCGCGGGCGAGCGGGGAGAGTCAGTCGCGTCCTGGTCTCGAGCGGAGACAGACATGTTCGTTGCTCCGCGAGCCGCGCACGTTGCGCTCGGGATTGAACGTTCGCTCAGTCCGCAGTCGGTCACGGCAGCTGAGCTGCCACCGCGAATCAGCTTAGCATTGTTAACTTACGAGTCATCGGGAGACGTGTCTAGCGGGCAGTTTCTACAACGCGAACGTGGTGCTACGAGTCTCTGAACTTTTCGCCGTCCACGGAACATTACGTAACGGGCCGCGTATGTACAGCGCTCCGTCTTCGGGCCCTCTCTCACTGGGTCAGCCTAGCATTAATAAACTTTACGATTCGCGCCGAAACGTATTTGAGAACCGCCCCGTCATCAGGGAGTCCGTGTCGCCGTGGTAGGGCACTTGTTCCGCGACGGTTCCGCCAGGCTGCGGCAGGACTTTATAAGCGTTAATAAAAGACGGCTCGTGAAATTCGTTAATGCCGTGTTCTGCTTGCGACAACCTACCAACATTCCTCGCAATCACTTCACTCTCCCTCCAGGTCCCGCCTTTCCCGGTCCCGGCCACGTTGGCCTGGACCCACACCTCTCCGACGAGGGCAGTACGGGCATAACAGGACATTTATTTCAACGGGAAAACGGGGACCAGAAGCCGAGGGACGTCAACTGATTATCTTCAAAAACAAGTACAGGACCAGATAGTTGTTTGTCTAAACTCTCCAGCAACTGTTTTAAAAACAAACATTCAGTTATACACACAGATAGAGAAATATATTCACTTTCTGAGCTAGACAATGCAACTACTGAATGCTTCTTAGATTTCCAGTATACAAGATTACAGTTAAATTTAATAATGAAACCACTAATACTTTTTCTATCTATTTCATTATTAGCAAAATCTGCATCAGCAAAGGCTGTGATATCTGTTCCACTACCATTAGAATTTGTAAACATTAAAGCTAAATTTTCAGTCCCTTCAGGTAACGCAAAACTTGTTTCAAATATTTCCAATGTTCTTCTCCGTGACAATTTTGAAATTGACTGAAGTAAGTCACAGAAAAACATATGTCAGGTCTTGTGCCCAACATAATAGACATGATACTTCCTAACAGTTCTTTGTAAGGCAATTTATTATTACATTCAGTGTTATTTGACAAATTTAATTTTGGTGGTATAGGCAAAGATGAACTTTTGCAATCAGTCATTCTAAATTGCTTTAAAATTTTTCTGATTAAACTTTTCTGTGAAATATACAAATTATTATTTTCCCTTGATATATAAAACCTAAAAATGTAAACTTGTCTTGGTTAGACAAATCCTTCATTTCAAATTATTTTGACAATTTACATTTAATATCATTTAGAGCATTTAAATCACGTGAAACCAACAAAATATCATCTACCCATACCAAAAGGTAAGTATCACCTTTCAAATACAAATATGGATCTGCTAACGATCTAACAAAGCCTATTTTTAGAAGATAAATATGTAATCTTTCATACCAACATTTAGGACTTTGATTTAACTCATATAATGCCTTAACTATGACGACAGTCGTCGTACCCTCCCGGATTCAGAGGCCGTACCTGGCCACCGACGTGGGCCTGAGGTAGTGTGTTTCCCCAGTGCAACATCGGTGAAGTGCGACGGCCAGGGACGCACCCGCGTGCGCCCTAGCGTGCCAGTGAGCCATTTTTTGTGTTATAGATAATTCTGTGTTTGTATATTTTTCCCAAATGGTCACAGGCCTCAACAAGTATGTAAATAATGTAATCGTAATTTATTAATTCTGTAAATTTGCTTTTGATTAATGTTTCGTTTAGTTGTGTAAATATTCTGTGATTTTCTCAAGTGTTTCGCCGTGCTAGTATGTAATCGCAGCCTGGCGCGCCGCGGGGCGGGACCTCTCCCACGCCGGCCGATTTCTCCTCCCCTCCCCCGCAGCCCGCGGGCTTCGGCCCGCTGGCGGGCGGGGAAGGGCAGTCGAGTTCAAGGCTCGAGCAGAGACAGACGTGCACGCCGCTCCGTGCTGCTCGCGAGGCGCGTATCCTGAGCTCGTGGGCAGTCGAACGTTTAAGTTCACGGATTGTCGCGGCAGCCGAGCTGCCTCCGCGAGTCGTTCATCTAACTGAGTTTACGAGTCTTTCGAGTTTCGTTACCAGTCGAGAGTTCCAGAACGCGGTCGCGCAATTACGGGTCACTGAACCTTCGCCGTCTTTACGAGACCTTACGTAACGGGCCGCGCACGTGTTGCGCTTCTTCGCGGAGTAACCTTAATCGGGGTCAATATTACGTGGGAAAATTCACAATCCGTGTCGGGACGTGTTAACGGATAGTACGGTCTTACGGGAGTCCGGGTCACCGCGGGAAGGGCGCTTGTTCCGCGACGGTTCCGCCAGGCTGCGGCAGGCTCTAAAACGACAATAAAAGTGGCTCATGAAATCGTCAACGCCGAGTTATCCTTGGAACAGCCTATCACTATCCCTCCTCACCTAACTCTCCCTCCAGGTCCCGCATTTCCCAGTCCCGGCCACGTTGGCCTGGACCCACACCTCACCGACGAGAGCAGTACGGGCTTAACAGGACAATCACGTAAACGGGGAATCAGGTACCTAAAGCCGAGGGACGTCAACTTATTTACATACATTCTCAGTTGGTACATTAAAACCTTTAGGGATGCTCATATATACAGGCTTCTCAAGTTCACCATAAAGGAAAGCAGACTTAACATCTATCTGCTTAATGTGAGCGTCCTCCTCAACAACCAAGCCTAACATTACTCGAAGAGTCACCATGCGAGCAACAGGTGTGTAGAGCTCCTCGTCCTGTAAATATTTCTGCATGAAACCTCGTGCTACAAGTCTAGCCTTCTTCACTGTTATACCACCGACTTCTTTTGTTGTGAAGATCCACCTGGAGTCAATCACTGTAGTATCGTCATCTGGGTGAGGAATAATCTCCCACGTCATATTCTTCTTTAACATTTGCAATTCATCATCAATAGCTTTCTTCCAGTCAGGATCACGTACAGCTTCATCATAGTTTCGTGGAACTTCACTTGGCACACTGCCACATGATAAAGCAACCATAAAATCTGTATCAAAATCATTTAAGTAAAATGGAGGTTTAGTCTTTCTTGAGCTTCATCTCAGTGTGTTCTCACCTTCAGGTTTTTCAGGTGTTTCATCATTCTCATCTTGATCATTGCTTTTTACTTCAGCTTTATCATTATTTATATCTTCTTCGGACTTTGGATCTTTGGCATCTTGTTCATTAAAAGTAATTCTTGGGGTTTCATCAAATACGACACTTTTTGCTGTTACCACTTTTCTGGAATTTGGGTCACACAATCGATAACCATTTGGAGTGTACCCTATCATTATCAGCTTTTTACTTCTTGACTCTAATTTACTACTTCTGTCTTCTTTCGGAATCAAAGTATGTGCTATGCAACCAAACACTCTCATTTTATCAGTATTGAATTTGTGACCAAACCATATTTCAGCTGGCACTTTATTACCTGTGAGTGCTGATGTTGGTAAACGATTAATTGTGTATACAGAGCAATATACAGCCTCACCCCACATATTTTTCTCTAATCCAGATTCCATCAACAAACACCTTCCCATATTCATAATAGTTCGGTTCAAACGTTCACTAACTCCATTCTGAAATGGTGTTCTGGCAACATTATATTCTATCTGAATACCTTTAGTTCTGCAAAATGCTTGAAACTCTTTAGATGAATATTCGCCACCTTGGTCAACCCTTAGACGTGATATCTTACAATCAAATTTATTGCTTACTACTGCCTCATATTCTTTGAACTTGTCAATCACTTCATATTTATTCTTTAGCAAATATACATAAGTGAAATGAGAGTAATGATCAGTAAAACTTACGTAATATCGATAGGCATCGTACGTTGTTGGATTCAGTGGCCCTAAAACATCGGAACTTATAACTTCCAAAATTCTGTTAGGTTTCCGCTCCTGTGGTAAATGTATGCATTTATTTTGGGATTGTTTTCCATTCAAACATGTTTCACATACCTTTTTAGGCCGATACACTGATGAATGTCCCATTCGACGATGCAACAAATCACTGTCAATTTTCTCAATTATATTCACACTAACATTCCTAACATAAAGCTCAATAATATACAATGATCCTTGTTTGTTTCATTCCAATAATATCTTATTCAACATGTTACGAATTGACACTCTTCCTTCTTCAAAGACGACTTTATATCCCTTAAGTTCAATTTTACTTACTGACAGCAAATTGTAATCATGGTCTTTACATATTAATATATCTTCAATATTCACCGTGTTATTATTTTGAGTTAGTGCGTACAAATTTCCCTCCTTCTTTGCAGCAATACTCTGTCCATGTTTGGCAACATTAACTTGAATATCAATATCTTCACATTCTGATAAATAACAGCCCACATCTGAATTACAAAGATGTGTTGTTGCTCTAGAGTCAACAATAAACATATGACACCGTTCCGGCTGCCTCCCCGTCAAAGATATCAAGTTTTTGCGGAATGGGTCTCGTGGTTTGGGTTCGGCCAAGTGGCGGGAGGCAGAGACGTGTCCGTAGAGGTGATCCCTGGGCTGTTTAGGCCACCCAAGACGCCTTACACTACAAATGATACACTCTGCTGGGTGGTACCCACTAATGTTTCAGACAGAAATTATGGATTATTGATTGTATATTTCCTAACATCTATCCGGCCCAGAATGAATGAATTGAATAATGTAAATTAACCTTACTCAAATTCAAACTGAAAATACTCCTTAGTGTAACTATTTTATCCGTGGTAAATAAAAGTATGTGGTATCGGTGACAAATGACAGTGTATTATTTAAGTGTATCTGTATCGTTGACATAACATTCATATCACATATTTGATCCACAGAATTAATAAAATCACACTATGGTATAATTAAAATTATTAGCTAATCTCAGATGATTGGAATTCTTACAGGGGTTTTGTTCCTCATCAATCTAAGTGCAAAGTCATAATCAAGTTACAAAATTTAATATTTATGCAAAGATGTAAATCAATTACCTCAGGTTAAAATAAATTAATATTGTCTCTACTTTAAAGTTCAACTCCTGTTGAAAGTTACAACGAACCAAAATAAATTATGTATGTATTATGAGTGTGTGCCGTTTAGTGATCAGTCGGTGAGCGAACCTCTGGGTTTCAGTGGAAACAAATACTACACCAGAGTAAGCGTCTTAATCAATAGTTTCTGACTCCAAAATGAATTCCAATCATGTCCTACGTCTAAAACTATGTAATAATGGGATCCCGGTAAAATATCTGATAATTAAATTAACCAAGTTAACATGTATGAAGAATAGTTGTTACAAATATTGTTTAAACTTTCAATGCTTTTAGTATCTTGAAGAAATAATGTTTTTTTTTTTAATGTGGATAGAACTCTTGAACGTAAACGACGAAAGTTTCTACAGCGACGGGACGGGACTGGTACGAACCAACCTCGGTTTCAGCACACCACATCAAGGAAAAGAGGCCATCCTCGGTGATCATCGCACAGCGCGATCAGCGGACAAGGACATCCATCACTCTAGGACCTGGTAGAAGTAGTCCTCTGGGCACTCCTCTCGAACGGTCTCCTGGGGCTGGTATTCGGATTGGCTCACGGATCGTCCTTCTCTGGAATCTTCATCGTCGATTGGAAATGTTCCTCCACCTTCCTTCGGTCAGTCATGGTTCAGCAGGACAGTAGTACAGAAGTAGACTCGAGCTTCAACTCTTCATTGAATTTTTTGATTAGTCTTTAGCAGGTCAATTTGCGATTATCCTTCAACATTACTTATTCATGGTACGGTCTTTTATACACGTCGATAATGGATCAGCTCTCGTTGAAAGTATATGGTAATTCTTTGTAAATTATTTTATCTAAATCCAATTAATTCCTTACAAATATCTATAAATCTTCTTCAGTTTTAAGTAATTCAGCTTGACTTATTTTAAATGTTCATATTTCTCGTAGTAGCTATTCGTAGAATCCAACTTAAACGTGATTACGGCCGAACATTCTAAAGAACCTTTTTTTCTTTTGTCTTGTCAATAACCACCGCGATTCTCCCAATTTTGACAAAATGCAGAGGAAATAAAAAATAAATAATTTTAAATTTATGACCAAAGATAAAATCATAATCATAGACAAAGCAAAATACTATTCAAATCACACACAATTGCATAGAATAAACGAACCATAATTAAACTGATGAAAATGTTAAGCGTGAATAAAATAAATAAACTGATTTCTATAAAGTATAGAAATTACCTTTATACCGCTACGTGAAGTGTGGTTTTTATTACACATCAACCTCTACATGGTGCTATCCATCCCCTGGCTGCGACTGTTCGGGGTTAGAGAGCTCTGCGCGTGTACGGCTGTTCGGCGATGACCCCGCTTACAATGAAGAGGGGGGAGTTTTGAGCGAACAGTACGTGGCGGACGTTGCTGCTAAGACCTACGCGGTGATGCGCGGTGATGCACGGCCAGTGGTGTTGTAACTCACGATCTAGATGCGGTTGCGGAATTGGCGCGAAGGTGGCCTCTCAACGTTGCGCGAAGACGACCAGCTTCTTCGAGCTCCCGGTGGGTACTAACTCGCTCATGTAGCACAGCGCTACAGCAGGCCTGCCAATTGCGCGCCAGAAGCGCAGCGCTCGGGAAACAGACGCGGCCAAGTTTAGGACCTATTCGCACGTTGAACAATTGAATTAACAAATAAAAATATTTGATGAAATATACATTACATAGTTTATGTCTGTGAGAGAAAACCTGTGCCCTTGAATGCTATAGTCCGGCGGAAGCACATTGCCACACCCGGCGGAGTGCTTCCGCCGAGGTGGCCGGTAGTGGTGCTAGCTGCGGGTCGTTCGGCGCACTCACACTCGTTGCACCATGTTGCACGCGCGGGCGTGTTCGTAGTACACGGCTTTGAGAGGCGTCGGAGAGGCTTCGCGGCCTGTGCGACTAAGAGGCGCACTATCGGCTGGCGTCACATAATCATTTGTTTTTGAGAGTTTACAAGAGCTGAATTAGAATTAACTGTGTTTATACTTCTTTGCATTTCACACACAAAAGATAAATCATCCTGTTGTTCTGCAGTATTACAATGCTTTCTTTGTAAATTAGGACAATCAACCTATTTATGACCTTTCTGATTGCAAAAATGGCACTTAAAAGGAAAGAAATCTTTTTCAGTCAAGCTTTGTTGTGGTACATTACTTCTGTAATTCCTGGTGAATTTTTGTTGTCTTCTGAAATTTACATTACCTCTACTTGAACTATAAAATGATACATTTTGACTAGAACAATTACCTATGTCAAAATTCCTCAACTGCCTGTTTTCCTCTTGTATGAGTTTATTTTTTACAAATTGTACAGTTACACTTAATGGGTTTTGTGAAAACACTACATCAATTGAAGTTGTTACTGACTGAAATGTTTCTGGCATAGCAACTAAAAGTTGAGAAATTATTTCATCGTCTTGCAATACAGAGCCTGAATTTTTCAATTCTTGAACTTTCCTGTTAAACTGTTCCAGGAATTCACTGAGTGACCCTTTAGTAAACTTCATATTTCCCAACTGACGTTTCAATTCTACGCGAGCAGAAATTCCATCTTTTACATATGTTTCCTTTAAAGCATGCCACATTTCCTTTGCTGTATGTTTGTCTTGAATTATAGACAACACATTATCATTCACACACATAGCAATAATGTCCCTCGCCTTTGTGTCTATTTCATTGAACGTTTCATTACTTACACCTACCTTTTATCTTCCAATGCTTCCAGACACTTATTCCTTTCCAAATGTAATCGTACTCTAAATTCCCAGTTATTATATCCTGTGCCATCAAAAGGTTTTATAGAAGTTGTTCCGGAGTTCACATAGGTCGCCATTTTCTTGATTAAAAGTTTTTTTTAAAAAAAAATTCCTTTCACTGGCTTTTCATGTTATAACTCAAATTCCTATTTTTCTTTATGGGTATCCTGGGCCCATAACCTAATAGAATGAGGCACAGAGTTAAGTAATTCTTATTCAAATTTACTAATACATTAAATCTGATTTCACACATAGTTAACCACCATTGTCGTAACTTTACTTCAATTAAAGAATAATGAAGTCAATACTTCCATAGACAACACAACCACACAAGTCATATCAAACTTCAACAAAAATCAGTTCCCTGAAAATAAGGGACTAACCATGTCCTATCGTGCACTTGGAATATGGTTAGGGTACAGGTATTGTATATTCAACACCTAAACCCTTATTTTTGTTTCTTGGTATACGGCCCTTAATCTTGTGCATAACCTTAAAATTACCACGTGATGTATTATTTTTTTCTGTCGTATTTTAGTGAATTTGGTATTACAAACTTATTCATTAGTAGCTATGTGCATTAAAGAATAAAACCTCAAAATATTATTTAGTTTGGATGTTTAATTTCTTCACAATGACGAGTTTTTTTTATCGCGGTGTGCTGCTGCACCGGTTGGGAATAGAGCTCGTTTACTCTATGTGACGTCATACGCTTTTAGCTAAGAATGTGCAGTGAGGAGGAGTGGCCTTCCTTTTATTCTCTAATTACCTGGAGTTGAGAGTTCGTTCACAAACGTTGGCATCTGCAATTGTTTTTGCAAAATAGACAAGTAACTTTTTCCTTTCTTTTGGCAACTGTAATATGGAGTTCAAGCGCTTAAGTGCTGAAATTTCCAGAAAACACAATGTGAGTAGTTGCTTTTATTTGCTTTCATTGTTTGTGTTTTGCTGAATTGTGTTTTAAGATTATTACGAAACTATTGTCATGTTAAATGCTGCGTAACTTCTGTATACATTTAAGCTAAAAATATATTAGCCAAGCCAAGGCTATCAGATTTTTTCATGATTATTTAATTGATTTGAATATTTGTTTTTCTAGCGTTAGACGTAAGGTTTTCATAGTGATTTGTCTCCTATCCGTCGGTCGATCAGGTGTTATTCAGCCAATCAGAATTCCATCCATCCATCCATCCGTCCGTCAGTCAGTCAAAACCTTGCCTGCCAAGTTTTAACTTTTGACGAACGGATGGATGAAATTGTAACCTCAAAATGTCTGAAAGCATAACCTTTGTTTTCAAGTTTTTTTATTTTTTTATTTACAAGAGAAGTTTCCTCAAAATTATGAGCTATAATTGCTGTTGGCAGCATCCAAATAGAAAGATATGATTGACGTGTAGATATAATTTTTGTTAACTGTGCATACAGTACATAAGTTTATGTAAATAAAATAAAGTTACAGAATTACAGTGGTCAAAGTTAGGTCTGCGAGCTGTGCTCATGAAAATTGCATTTTTTTTTACAATATCAGTGTCACTTGGTGTACATACCTGAAATAGGCCTATTTTAAGTTCTTTATCAGTATAATCTATGAAGAAGCTGATTCCATTTTGACCATTTTGATGTAGTTTTTCTCTTACTCATGGATGTCAGTTTATAATGCACCCTTCCTACCTGAGTCTCAAGTTCTGGAACATCAACAGTGCAAAGAATGTTGACTAATGGCACCCAGCATGAATCTTCCTGGCCATAATTACGATATTCTGGCCAGTAAAATATTAAGCTGGCCAGTGAGGATGCATAAACTTAATCACTTAATAACTTATATCTGTGCTTTTCATCAGGCTCAAACATCCTTATACGAGGACCCTGGAAAACAGGTGGTTTATGTACTTCCGATCCCCTCTACTGTCAAAGCTATTGACAGGTGAGCAGTCCTCTGATTGGCTGTGCACCTTAAGAGTTGATGTTATTGACCGGTGTCTTGCTGGAAAAGGTAGTTGGTTTGCAATTGTTTTATGTGGTAAATTAGTTTCAGTTTTAAATAAAGGTATCTATATATATTTTTATTCAATCTTTGTTGACTGATAACATTGTTATTGCTGACGAAAAATGCTGAATTTTAATTTTAATTGGGTGTTTTCCCTGTACTAAGTGGAGTTGCATTGTTCCATAGTATTTTAAGACTGTTGTCATATGCTGGTTCGGCAAGTATAGATTTTTTATTTTTACCCTTCTTTATATTGTTTTTGTGTTCTTAATGCATATTGAAAGGGCTCTGCCAGTTTCTCCAATGTATGTACATCCACATTCTCAGCGTATCTGATAAAAAACAATTCTGGCATTGAAACTTTTCAGTGGTTGGTTTTACTCTGATCATGCTTTTAATTGTTGAATTTGACTTGAAAACTGTTCTTAGTAGGGTCCTCGTTGTCTCCCCGCAAACACTGGCAACTCGAACTGCGTATTCACGTACCGCACTACCGACCCCTCCACGTCCGCGGGCCTTTCGCTCTGTTCCCGTTTACATTTGTCGTCTGTGCTGTCCGTGCCGTCGCTCCCACGTCGCGCTATCTCTTGCCGAAACGTCTCGTGTTCGCGCCGTTCCCGCGCCGCGATATCTTTCGCCGCCGTCTTGAGTTCGCGCCTCCCCGCGCCACAATATCTCCCGCCGGCGAAGAGAGTAAAGAGACAGAGAAACAGACTAGTCTACCCCCTCACTCATCTTATAAGCTACGGCTCTCATCTTTTGCTTGTGCCACATGAACAAAATGGTTTTGCGCATCTGTATTCAAAATAACATTTTGTTGGTAATTTTCTATTGTGATTGTGTTTTTACAGATGCTTTTTTGTGAAGCCTTCTCTTAGAATTGGATTGGTGGTACGTTCTTGCCAGTTCTTGTCATTTGTAACACTTGGTACTATACTCGCTGCACTTCTAACTGGACGTTCTTTGGAGAGATTTCCCAATGGTCAACAAAATGGGGTCGACTCAACCTGATCGCTCCTTGTCATCTGGGATTCCCATTCCACAGTGGATAAACAAAGTGTGGGACAGGTAAGCATTATTTGGACTCATTGATTTTAATCATGGAAAAATGTAAAAGTTATGTGTGCTTTTTCTTAAACTGACGTGTTTACTGAAAAATTTTCTTGGTGAAAGTTCCATGTGATGTATCCAAGTTCATCCCTCGATCTTAATGGCATAATCATGTATACAGTACATTGATACTGTGGTATATGATGATTGCTGTAATAATTTAGTATGTCGAAAGATCCTGGACATAAGTGTAAGTTGCATGTGAAATAAATAATTTCCACAAGACCTGGCATAATTTTTTTGTATTGTGATAGAGTTTTAATTTGGCCAGGATCTTTTTACATACTAAACTAAAACAGCAAGCATCATGTACCACAGGATCGATATATACACGGTTATGACATCAGGATGAAGGGATTAACTTGGATACGTGATACTGAATAATTACAATGGGTTGGATTATTTGTGTCCTACCAATGCAATCCAAGCTATTCCCGGCAGTGCCAAACCTGGGTTTTTCGCTAGCAGGAACCATGGCGAGCGTTGCAGTAAGCCAATGGGTTTACTCAGTTCTCTATTCTCATATCACCCCTTGTCTCTAATGCCCTAGAAGTTGAGTTGTTAAGCCCTTATTCATTCACCCTTCCAGATGTTCATTAATAAATAAAGAATATACTCATGTAGTGAATTGTATTACAGATTTACAATGCTTAAATGTTTCTTGGATTTATAGCTTATATAGTTATCAAAATTATGAGGTTTTTTTTGGATTACAGTTATACATATTAGCAATTAGATTAGTTGGTGTAACCAGTACAACTGTTTACAGTTATATTATAATTATTTTTATTATTGTAACATTAATTGTATATTTCATGAGCCAATATTATGTATTTAATTATTTTATTGTAAAGAGGACAACCAAAGTATAACAGATATTACACATATGACTGCCAGAGACAACACACTTTTAACTTCAGGGTCTTCTAAGCATTATTCTTTGGAAACTTTATTCATTTGGTCATAGTTCAGCACTCTTACACGCTAACATCCAAGTTTTATTTCACTATGCAGTTAATTTGGTTTGCTGATAGCTATAGCTCCTTGGTTGCTAGGGACTGAAAGTAAATAGTTAGGAGGAAGGAGGAGACGCCATCGCCATCTTGCAGCGGGAAGACGTTTCTCGGCTGGGGCGAACCAAAGCCTTGGTTGCCGCCCGAGGAATTGAAGATTCGCGTCATCCGCGGTCGTGTACTATCTAGAATTCTCCATTCTACGAGTTGGGAGAATAGTATTTAGACTGAATAAGTCTTAGATAGGGAGTATCGGTGACATCGAGTGCCAACTTCCGCGTCGGTCCCGTTCGTCCCGTAGTGGTTCCGGACGACTGATGTCAGCGCCAGCTACGATCGGCCACGACGATTGGTGAGACCGATCCAAATTAAACCAGACTTTCTAGGACGAGAGGGAAGTCGATTCTTCAGCCAGACACCCGGCTACCTCAGATCTCCTGTAGTTCGCCAATTACAGCTTACAGCGTCCAGTGTTCCAGCGTAGCAGCAGACCACCTGGAGGTCCTGGGAAGAGAGCCTCAAGCCTCCGACAGCATATAGCTAGACCCGACATGGTATTCAATGTGTTCCAGTGACGTCATTTGCATCTACGTACAGACACCTAGGTCTGAACAAAAGTTAACATACAAAATACATTATTTTGGTTGTTCTCGCTTAATTACATGTTAACAGTAACTTCACGCCCATATTCAAGAACCCATTAAAGTCTTGTTTTCCAGCTATTATTATTTCATTTATAGCAAACGTCGGTTACTCATAAAATAGACCTGGTCAGAGGTAATGCAAATTTCCACTATTCACACAACACTACCAAATTTTCCTTTTAATAATTACTCTCTGGACAGTAACACAGTGCAGTGACGTGCTAGCTGGATTATCAGTCTGGTAGTCAATCCAGTAGCAGCGTTCCTGATATCCACTGCGAAGAGGGTAGGCGCCCAAAACCCCGCAAGAACACACCAGTAATTAAAGAGTGGTACCACCATATTTAACCACAGTGGCACCCATTATCGTGGGGCTTGTACAGTGGCCACACTACAAAGAGTATTAGCCAGATTTTAAACCACATTGTTTACAATTTTTTTAACATTCTGTATCTGCGATAGTCAAATAGTGGTTTAGTATTCAATATTGTTTTGGATTGGAAGCTGTCTTTTTTATTTTATCAGTGTTTAATTTTTGGAAACAAGTTTTAAAAAAATTCCGCATTTTAGTTATTATGATTTTTAGGATGAGATGTTGTGAACTTGAATACAACATAGCTGTTCTCAGTTCAGTACATACCATTTTTTAAGCATTGCTAACAGATTGAAACTAGTCA
Organism: Bacillus rossius redtenbacheri; assembly: GCF_032445375.1. Classification (NCBI taxonomy): domain Eukaryota; kingdom Metazoa; phylum Arthropoda; class Insecta; order Phasmatodea; family Bacillidae; genus Bacillus; species Bacillus rossius. Next base: position 49,582,011 of record NC_086330.1, read on the forward strand.
AACCAATGTTCAGCTCGTTTAAAAATGAGTGTGAACGCACATCCATGCAGTCATGATTGTGACAGGTATGAAATGGAGCCGTTCTCGCCGCAGTCTCAGGATGATGTGTTCTACATACGCTACCCGGGCATGGGGCATGTGGAACCCAAGGAAAACGCTGCTGCTACAGTGGTAACAGTTGGGCAGGGGCAGGACTCGGGCGTGACAGCATCAAAATCGGCCATTCATGACTTCTCCTTCCACACCCGCCCATGCCAGGAGTTCATCCCAAATGCTCCTCTGGGTGAGCCTACTTTTAACTTAATGTTTGATTGATTAAGTTAAATTGTGCACCATACTGTACACACTGTTTTGGAGGGTTATTTTGGTGCTTCACACTGTCTGTGCCAAATCATTTTGGCTGGTGAAAATGGGGTGTGGGGCTTGTATTCCTGCAGAAAATCAGAAAAATTTTAAAAACCATATGTTATTTAAGTGGTTTACAATGATCATTGTTTTTCTAAGGAACATTGAAAGGGCAATTAGTTTGCTAGCTGTTATATTTTGTTTGGATAGTAGACATATGTTTATTTCCTCTTTGTAAAACAGTATTTGGGGGAATTCCAGCTACAACATTATACAGTAAAGCCGAGGCCACACAGTCAGCTACGCTAGGTTCGCATCAGGTGGCCACACAGGATAGTCTAGTTTGTGATTTCGGAGGCACGCATGCTGTGGGATTCAAGTGATGATTGAAAAATAGCCTAAAACCAAAGACCTGGCGACATCGCTAACATAGCGAATATAGCGAACACAGCTTTTTTTGGCCAGTGACTCTTGAGATGAAGCTGGCTATATTTTATTCGCGTAGCGAACATCGTGAACATAACGAGCATAGCGCCCTGTGTGGCCGTAGCTTTAAACCCACTTAAGACTTTTCTCAAGGTACTTAGAAATTTAGACCTATTAACTGAAAAAAATTACTAAACGGGCAAATTTGTATGTATTTATTTGTGAATAGCTATATTTTAAACTTATTATGCAGAAGTTTTTGTAAGAGGTATTTAAAGTGTATTTCACTGTTGATTCCTTAAAACAACAATGTTTTACTAATAGTAAACAATTTGTGTGGTTTGGTTTTAAGAACAATGATAAATCAAGAAGCTATGTCTCGCAGTCTCATTAAATGTCAATCATTTGAATGTTACATGGTAAAATTTGTAATGTTAAGCTAAATGTTGCAAGACCTCAATGATAATTGACATAATAAACATATTATATACTTATTGTGCTGTTAGCTAAACAAAAAGTACTTGAATTGAGAGAGGAAAGATTGGTTCCTGACTTTGATTAGTTATTTTGGTTTTGTGGTTACTTATTGCATTGGCAAGAAGAAAGCATTCTGGTAGTCATCAAAATTCATATGTGGATTTAGAACCTCATACACTTGTAGGCTGGTTTAAAGCACATAGTGAGTTAGTGTCTGTGCATGAGTTCAAACTAGTGTGCACGAGTTCAAACTAGTGTGCACAGTATTATACTATACATATTATTAATAATAAAGTTGTTAGTCATTATTAATAATATTAACATCTTGGAAGTTTGATGAAATTTAAAATCAAAATAATTTTGTTAAATTAAACTTTCAAACTAAATTAATTTTTATCTAAATGAAAGTGTGTGTTTAACCATGATATATATTCCTTTCTCAGCAATTAAAAAAAAAAATTAAGCATGCTATTCTAATTTGACATATTTACTGTGATAGGTTGTGAGTATCTAACGAAGTCCTCGAAATATATCAAAGGAAATACACAATTTTTATATAAAACAAATAATTTAACTTAAGCTGAGAGAATTAATTTAAGTTTCATGGTGAAATATTAATAACAGATAAGTGATTTTGTATTTTAATATAGGTGGGCTTTATACTTATACTTATACTTATACTTATAGATACAAGCAGAAGGTGCTAAAGCAGTTAATGATGGAATATCATTATAAAGTGCAGTGGAGTCCTGTTAATTAAGTCCTGTTAATCTGAAAATGTTTTTGGGGTAGGGACACACTGGCAGTCAGTAAACAGTAGCACTTGAGGTTTTTTTCACACATTTATTATACACTTCAAAATTAAAACAATGTTGATGCATTCAGAAAACAAAAGAATAACCAAGGGAGCTTCTGAAGCATGGAGCTTCAAAACCATGGTAGTCTGTGAACAAAGTTTTCTTGCCTTAATTTGACAAAATTTTCGTAATTTTCTCTAATGGTACTGTTCTGACTTACATCCCATGCAAAGTTATGCAAATCAAAATTAAACACTTAAAAGGGAATACTTAGGCATTATTGATCCACCATGCAAACAAAATCATTTAAAATGGAAATATTAATAATCTTCTACCATTGGAAGTTCACAACAGTTGGCTCTCAAGTAGAAGTAATCATTAATTTGAGAATTAAAGTTAATAGCGGGCTCTCTACTTGCCGCCGGAAAGCGCAGGTCATTTCGGGATGAATACTCATCTTCAGTTGCGTCACTTGTCCAAGCAAGTCCGTTGTCGGGGCGTCAAGGAACTGGCATTACTCCTAGCTGACTTGTCTGCCTCTGCAGAACAGAGCCCAGCGAGTGGAGGTTCATGGGGAGCCCTGGAATGGCTTGTTGATGACCCCTGTATTGGACTACTCTCTCTGGATGCCACTTGCTCGGCGAGTGGAGGGTATTTAGCTCTGGATACCAACTAGCGATTTTGCTTGCTGCTCCAATCGTCCCGGTTTCTCTGGTCCGGAGTCGCAACTATTCGCTCTGCTTGGCTTGAAGTAGTTTCCTCGGGTGGTCGTGTTGCTCCTTGCCGGTCACAGCGCTTCCCTGCACTTGCTTGCAGACAGGCACTCATCCGTGAATGAAGGTCGTGGGTGTTGGACTCAGGCCTGTGCTCGAGCTGTGACGTCTATGGTAGCACCTGTGTCGACTGCATGTGTTACTTGTTTACGGTTTCCCCACTGGCCTGGCGAGTAATCACTCATGGATGGAGGACTCAAACACAATGCCTATACAGGCAAGACTCTCAACATCCCTCTTTGGTATCATTCACTACAGTTCTTTGCCACGCTGACCAGCACCTCGATGCCTTCCTCTGTGGCGTTGGGCTGGTCTTCGGCCAGGTTCGGATGTTGTCGCACGTCGGTGCACCTCGTGGTGTGACTCCTGATGTACTGAGTAACAGGCAGCCTGCTTGGCATCTTTACATACTGGTCTGGGATTGACCGAGAATATTCCAACTAGCCCGACAAATGTCTCGCTGAACTAGGGTCTGTTTTACTGCGTCTTACTGACTCCTGCATCATGTTCAGCAACTTAGAGTTATGTAACTCGCTCAGCGACTAAGGAGGAGACGGGCATACTCCTCGTTACAATCTGCGTAATCTGAATGATTTTAGAGTGAAAAGTATTTTAGTAAAAATTTGCCATGTTTTTGTATTTAAAAACAAAAAAACAAACATTCTGATGTTTTGATCTATTTGTCAACATTTAAGTGATTTCATGCTTGTAAGAATGTTATATAGGCTGTGTTACTTGATAACACAACAGCAATTATTCGGCTAACCCGAAAATATGGTAATCTGAACTGGTCTCGGCTTTAATTAGTTTGGATTAGCGGGACTCTTCACTTTAAAGTATTTTCTGATACCTACAAGATGATTTCCATTTATTTACAGTTAAGTGTAAAGGAATTTTTATTATCAAGCACCAAAAATGTGGGTTTCTTCAGGTACGTTGTAATTAGATTGCACTGTAAGTACTACATATTAAGTCAAGCAATGTTAGAAACAGTATTGTAGCAGGATTCACTTAATTTTTATTTTGCGTGCTGTTCTTGGTTGTTAGCCTGTGGTTTACATTGTGAATGATACTGGCCAGCTATCCCTGTGTGCAGCAAAGGTATGCTATAAGATCGGCACTTGGTTGATTGCTGGATGAAAGGAAATGGAGGTTATGGGTTGTTGGTATAGATATAAAGTTTCATTTTGTGATTTTTTTAGTATTTGTATAACATTTTTTCTCTTATGTATATATATAATGATTGCCAGTGAAACTAGCTAGTTTAGGTGTAGTCCTAGTTTAAAGAAATTAAAAAAAATTATTCAAGTATTGACAGAGCATTTACCTTTCACTCCACTAGGTTGTGCTAGAGCTTTCATTGTCCTCCTTTGCACTTTGATCATTGTTTTTCTAACATAAGAGCAGTTTGAGAAATGGTGTGATTTACCGAAGTTAGTTCGTTAAAGTATTAACATAAAGGGGTTAGTAGCTTTTTTGCTTGTAGAACAAAACTGATGGCCTTAGATAATTGCCAGTGTGTGTGTGTAATAGATGTATTAATTTTTTTTTTCATTTAGTTGCAAATGTTTTTGGTAGTGTACTAAACTTTTATGTTTTTACAAGTCATTATGTTCTTGCATTAGTGTTGGAATGTAAATAGTATTTCTTGGTTTTGTACATCTTTTCTTTCAGGTTGAATTGTCCTATCCACAATTTGTTTCTGGTATTTTTGGAGTGCGGGGCAAGGTGGGCGCCGACCAAGGTGGTGCAGTCTGGTTTGACATGTGCAGTGTTTAAGCATGCACTGTTGCTGTGGCGAGACAACCACGCCCCCCGACCCCGGCGTGCGGTAAGGACCGTGCCCTCGGGGCGGTGTGTTGTGAGTTCCACTGTGTGTGCTCTCAGAGCGCAAGCCGGCGGTCGCGTCAGCCGAGCCGGGCAAGATGCGCGTCAAGTCCCAAGGCACGGATGACGGCTTCAAGGGGGAGGGCGCGGCTTGCGGCAAGTCTGTGGTGGAGGTCGCCCACCAGATGATAGCCGAGGGCAAGGTGGTGCCCCGCCCCGGGGAGGACGGCGCCCTGTCCCAAGGGTTCGACTTTGGCCGGCGTCGGGGCAGCAAGTCTTTGCCCGCGACTCCCTTGAGCACGCCTGCCGGGTCGCCGGATTCTTCTCCTCGGCAGAACCGCAGGGGCATTATGCAGCATAACAGGTACCGTTCACGAATACCTACTGTCATACAAGGCTGTAAATTATTTTGGTGTTTAACCTTTCTCCTGAAATACTTGTAGGCCAAGGAGATTCTCAAGGGGTTCCATGAATATTTCAATTTCAAATTTCGGTGAAAGTGGTAGGGATAATATGTTAAGATTACATACCTGCCAACTTTTACGGATAGAGGCGTTGTTTTATGGTTTTACGGAGCCTAGATTTTTTTTACGGATTTCAAAATGTTTTTAGTAAATTTATAAATTTGCTGAACAGGTAATTTTGAGTTTGTAACGAAGAGGTCTGTATTAGAGAGACAACAAGCATGGTCGTGGATGCCAAACAAAGAAGCATCTTTGTTCTTGACATCGTCATTCTCACTGGCTCTTTCCAACGAATCAAATTTGTTTACATGAGGCAGACTTTGATGTCAAGGCAGAATGGCAGTTCTTGTGATGGGATTGTGGTACTATAAAGAGACAAGCTGCAAAGGCAAGTCTTCACCATGTGTACCAGGAGCAAATTATGACACCCAGACAGCTTTATGAGTGGGCTAAAGACAATATCAATTCAATGAATTTTGCATACACTACAATCCAGCAGCATAAGGATGAAGAAATGTTCTTGAAAGATTGAATAATATCTGCCAGGACTATTGAAGGTACCTTGTACCCTGTGAGTAACAATAAAGTGTTGACTAAACCATACTCCTTCTCAACATCTTCAAGAGTGGTCGAAACAAGTAGAAGTAACAATGATGAAACAGATTTCACAGAAATTGTTGGTTTTGTGACCATGCCAGTATGGTGATTTCTGGTGGTTGGCATGTGTTCTTAATTCATTTGAAGAAGAGCAGGAAATTAAAGTAAGTTTTCTTCATCCTCATGGTCCATCTCTGTCAAATTTCACGTACCCTGCAATACCTGATGTTCTTCGTGTACATCGAAGCAACATTCTAACAAAAGTGGACCCATTAACAGCAACAGGAAGAGTTTATACAATGACAAAGACGGAGACAGAAAATGCAAACAAAAGGCTTTTGGCAGTTATGCGCAGCTCTGAGTCTTTTTGTAACTACTTTGCCTTGTACTGCCTTGTACTACATATATACACAATTCCCTTGATGGAATATACCTATCAGTTGGACAAAGTTACTATAAGTTTGATCTATAAGGTATACCTACAGCCTGTTCATAACTCTTAAACAATATTGTAGAAAATATTATAATTATTATTAAGTTTGCTTGGCTTATTATAATTAAATATCAAGTCTTATTATCATTAGTTAAAAAGGCATGCTAAAAGTTCATAGGCAGTGCAAAACGAAATCATTGTTCACAAAAAAAACTCTCAGAAAGTCGAAGTGTAGGTCCTATCTACCTTGCTCACAAGCATCTATGGCTCATTACCTCTGTGGCAAAAAATTAAAAACCCATGACAATACATAAACTCTATTTTTTGATTGATTTTATTTTTACTTGCGATTGGGCTTCAGCCCAATTTCTGAAGCCTCTACCTCAAGTCCTTTTCTCTTCTGATATATATGTATATATATATATATATGTGTGTGTACATATCTGTATGTGTATATATATATATATATATATATATATATATATATACACACACACACATACATATATATATATATATATATATATATATATATATAAAAAAAATTAAGCAAAAATATTATTTCTTCACGAGAATCAAAACCGGAACTGAGAATCAAGGTTCTTAATGTAAAGTGGAACCGAACCTACCAATAAAAACTAGAACCACAGCCTAAAACCCTTTTAAAAGTACAAAATCAGTAAACATGTTGCCTATTGGGTCAAGAAATTAAAAATAATTTTTAGAATACAAAAAATAAATATATATATATGTATATGAAGATCACTGGTTCATAATTTGGTTTTTCAAAAATATTCATTTACACATAAAAGAGGAGTACACTCTTTGAACAAGTCTAAAACATTTTATTGCGTATTTTTAAGCTAACCTAAAACCTTGATACATGTAGGTCTAATCGATGCTGGCATCAAAATCCTGATGCCGAATATACATTCTCATTTTATGGTTCAGCATTTTTAGCACTCATTTATATATTTCTATTATAATTCAAATGTATTTTTTTTGTTTTAAATTCTACAGTTCTAACATACAATTTTATAAATACAATATTTTTTGCTTCCATGCTTTGTTTACATTGAAGTTGGACATTAACGTACGAATGGCCAGAAATCTTAACATTCAATCGGCCAATATTTGAGAGGAACTAAAAGCCACCATTGTGTCATTACAATTTTTTTGTTGTTATTTATTGAAATTTTATCTTGGTTAGAGCTGAGTTCACACAGAAAAATGTTTGTAGCAGCCAGTCACTATACAAACATAGACATTAAATTAAAACATATTTTTCTTTAACCAAGACAAAAAATTATTGCCTAAAAATTGTAGGAACCAAGATGGCATCTTTTGGTTCTTATATCTCCTCAATTCATTGTGACAGGTGAACTATACTCTTTGACATACATTTTTTGTGTGTTATTACACCCCATTTGTGACATTGAAAGAATGTTTTGTTTACCTGTCCCATTTCTCACAAAATAAATGCTTTGTTAACATTATAGATCACAAATTATGAAGTTACTGAAACATACAAAAAAAAATCTGGAATCAAAACCAAGTTATGAAAAATCAGTTTATGTTTTGGTTTTTTAAAGGAACAGAATCCAGAACCAAAGAATCGGGAAACTGCACAGGCCAAGACTGTTAAGTGTAGATTAATACTTATAGAGATGTATTTTACTACAGTCTGTTCCAATACGGCAGTTATACGGCTAGTCTGTAAATATGAAAATACAAACAATTTTTGGCCCCAATTAGTTTGGTTTAGCGGGACTCTGCTGTATATAGTATTAAAGTTAGATTCATACAATCCTGGATATAGAAACAAGTACGAGTTTCTCTGGTAGTTGTGCAAGTTTCCATTTTTAATCGGCAATGAACTCGGTGTAGCAGCAATCCTGTTGGAATAAACCTGGGATCTTATTGCTTTACGCTCCACTCCTGTCATTACTGTTTCAGATGTGGATGATGTCGTTCTGAGCTCGTCATTGTTTGGGATTTTACACATTTATGTGATGCCCATACCTGTTTAATTATGCGGGTTTTCAAATTGTCTCACTGTGACATGTCTATTGTACTACTCCTATCTCAGAAAGTATTGGTTTTCAGTTTCCTGGTCCATGTTTTTATGTGAAATCTTAAATAATTAATTATATGATGTTCCATACATAAAATGACTGTGTAGTCTGTTTGCTACCTTTCAAAAAGTCCACATTGAATGCCATGTCTGTGTCGCACACTATTTGAGATACTTATGTAAATGAATGAATTTTCCAATCTGTAAGAAAACAGTTTATGATTGTCAAAGTCTCAAAACTAAAGTTTAATTAGGCACTGCTTACCTGAAACAAAATCAAAATAATCATAGATTGTATTTAAAGCAATATTCAAGTATTTATACTTTAGAATGAAGAATTTAGTCTAAAACATTCAAATTTAAATTACTGCATGAGTTATATGTTTCATGAAAAATCCAGAGAACTCTTTTTAAATAAGATTACTAGGTTTGTAACAAAAGACAAAATTATATGATTAGGTCTGGAAAAATTATACACAACCAATGTTATTCCAGGGTGACGATTGGTCGGGAAATTCGGGAAAACCTGGAATTACCCAGGAATATTTTGCCTCTGGAAAAATACTGGAAATACCCAGGAATTTATTCACCCCTCGGGAGATTTGCTATTCTTCCATACTGTAATTATCGTCTAACGTTAAAGTTGTTGATTATGTACATCTGCAATTAATATCGATATTGAATATATATTAAATAGCAATGGATTGTGTAATAAATATTTAATTTTAGAATAAGAGACGACATGGGAGAGTCAGCATCCACAGACGAAAGCGTGATCGGCAATCCTGACGCCATTCATGTTTACGTGTGTGACTGTGACGCTCAGAGAAACGTTTTTAGAACCTAACGCCAGAGCGCAGCAGAATTAAGATTGTTTACCATGCGTAATTCCAATTTTCTTAAAAAAAAAAAAAATAAATAAAAAAGTTTAATATTTTATTCATTGGATAATTTATGGATTCAGTTTATTAAATTTTCATACGGTATATCTTTTAACTAATTGTTGTTTGGTTTTATAACAGCTAATACTTTTTTAGGTGTAAACTTTTATCTTGTCAATAGTTGGCAACACTTCATCTAATGCACCAATATCATTGTATCTGTAATGTGCATTTGCACGGAAAGTAACGTAATTCGGCATTTTGTTAGGATATGTTTACGTAGGCAGGCTTGGAAGTAAATTTATATTTTAAGTATAATTTAGTATTACAAAGAACGAATAGACTTAGTATAGAAAATGAGTTAAATATTCTGGAAAAATGAAAATAAATTTCTGGAAAACCTGGAAATACCCAGGAATTTTATTCTAGGGTTGGAGTAGTCACCCTGATTACCTATCTCGTTTAAAATCTTAAAATTATATTAGGTACTACCAAAAAGTGATAGTAATGACCATTTATGGTAATTGCAGTACCTAAGTATTAATTCTTACACCATAAATACAAATACATCAACTTACTAGTAGTGTTGAAATAATTCTGGAACTTTTCAGTCTATAATTGGTTTTCACTCCAGAGAAAATAATTATTTACATTTAAAACAAAATCAATTGTTCTTCATCTATACTAATATTATAAAGCTGAAGAGTTTGTTTGTTTGTACGCGCTAATCTCAGGAACCACTGGTCCGATTTGAAAAATTCTTTCAGTGTTGGATAGTACATTTATCGAGGAAGGCTATAGGCTATATTATATTATAACATTAGGGATCCTTACTAAAAGTCCAATTTAGAATCAAATGCATTGGAGGGGGTTAGATACAACATGCAGTACACGTACAAAGTGTGTGTTGACAATGCCGCAGGCGCTAGAAGTTTATTTCCTATTGCCTATTAACATTGTTGCCACGCACTAGATGCCTTATCATTCTTAATTTTCCCATACAAGTAAAAAACACCTGTGAGATATTAACAACGAAGCAATCAGTACCCTCATAAGAGTATAATTAGTATTTAAATACTTTTTATCACTTTAAATCGCAAACCTAAACTATTGTTTTTTTTCCTCTCTCTGTGTTTAATTTGTTTTTTTATTGCCCTTTTTTTCAAGTATATATATTTTACAGACTTGAAACTTCACAGTAATGTTCCTTATGTTACGCAGGATGACATTTTCTGAAAATTAGATCCCATGGGTGGTTAAAACCAGGCAACAGTGGGTACTTTGTGTGCATGAGAACAGGATTTTGCATTGTTCATGCCTTCTGCGTCTCCATGGCAACGGGCATCGCGCGGCAGTGGCATACCCACAAGGAGGGGCATGTATAATGAGCGGCGCAAGAGTGATCTGCCTGTAGGCTGCCGTAGCGAAGTACGGGTACATCAGTTGTACGTTGCGTGCATGAGTCGGGAAACCATCGGTGCTATTCATTTTCTCTCCGGTACATTATACAGCATTGTAATAAATTTTCACTGAATTTTTTTTTATTTATCATTACTGTAAACGGGAGAGTGGCTTAATTTTTTTCCATTAGTATAGCCGTGCGAAGCCGGGTCGGGCAGCTAGTCTAAGATAAATGTCCAGTCTGTATTATCACATAAACATAGTGAAATCACTTTGTACTTGACTTTCATTTTGCGAATACTAGTAAAACATAATTATTAATAAATAATAAAATATGTACCTGGTCTTACACAGCAGAGAGTAGAAGGGCTGTATTGTTTGAGTTAGGTCAGTGCTTACATTTTCTTACAAAAGGTTTAAAAATGTTTTAAAAAACTCTTGGTGATTTATTAAAAATTCTTTAAATGTGGATTTAGAAAAAAATAAATCTAAATAAATCTAGTAGCTATATTATCCTCTTTAAGTAAACTGTGAGAAGATTTATCAATAAATTCTGGTGTTTGGTGTAAGAATTTGAAAGATCTGCAGTCAGTAGATAAATTCATTGACTCTTAACTCTTAAATACAGTCAAACCTCTATATATTGTTTTTCAGGGGACCAACAAAAAAATTCAGTATATGCGGGCATTCAATAGATGTGGACTTCACTCTTAGATTTTGAAAAAAATATTTCAACCTCAAAATTAGTGTCAGAAATATATCAGTTACTTGTCATTAAAGTTTAATCAATTGAAAAAAAAATTAAAATGCAAGCTTTTTACTTAATTCAATTTACACTTAATAAAAACATACCCTATGCACAATAGACCTACAATTCAATATCAGTTTCTTCAATAATCCTAATTCGTTCATCAAGTTCATCAAGTTCTCACCTATTTACTATGCCGAGACATTTTAATCGCTCTAAAACGTTAACCTCACTTTTGCACTTTTTATTAAGTCAACATTCACGCACATGTAAAGAAAAAACCGATCAGATTCTGGAAGTAACATGTGCCATAGATTAGGATAGCATGCCCGAACAATAAAATACCGACCTACAGAAATGCGTTCACGATACTGCACAGGAATCAAATTTTCAACGCCACAGCGGACGCCATATTGGTTTCTTTATACCTTATAAACGAGACGTCTCAATGCTCAGACATAATAAGGGACATGTTTATTCTTGAAGTGATTTTATATACGTACGGTATAAAATGTTTTGTTTTTTACGTTACCATTTTAGCAGACATGAAAAAGCTTCGTACATAAATACAAGTGGATAGTGTGGCAACGTTTCGTGACGAGTCGATTTCACGGAAATATGGCACCAATGTTAGCCATCTACTGTTTGTTGACAGTTCACTCGTTGCTATTATAAAATGGCTGCAGATTTAAGGTGATTTTTACTACTTCTGTATACTATCGTTACGGTTTTTATGACGGTTTCTTTCTAAGAAATAGTTATTTCTGCAAAATCTTTATGGTTAAACGATCATCTATTATAATTTATAGTGACGGGACCACATATTTTGTACAATAAATGCAAACAAAACGATAATTCGAACATCGGTACAAGCAGGCTTTTTTAACCTTATTTGTATTGCAATTTTGCCGGGACCGTAGAAAGTATACGATAAACACGGACAATCGATACATGCGAGTTCGATAGATAGAGGTTTGACTGTACCTAGCTTTGTCCACCACCATGTTGGATTTTTTTTTGGCCAATTCCAAGCATTTAAGAAGAAATATTTTAAAAATAGGACCATTGTAAAGTTTTTGAGTTACGCAGCTGTATAAACACAGAAAATCAACTCTTTGTGAGTGATTCAGATTGTAATAGGCAAAAATTTTAACTGCATGTGTTCATTTCCCCGAATTTCTACGAACACCAGATATCATGTAGAACTTACCTGGTGCTAAATTTTACATGAAAAAATAATTTGCAATTGCCAGTAAAGTGGTACATCTGTAGGAATGGCAGTAAATTAAAATTATGATGTGGAAATGCAATACTCAAGGTGTAGTTAGAAGCTGGGCCTTCAAAACTTAATTTCTCTCTGTGCTGTCTGGCGTCAGAGCCGTATGCCAACGGTGCAAGTAATTTGTGCAGGTACTTCACCGGTGCGTTCCTGCAGAAGACGGAGCCGGACCAGGCCAAGCTCCCCGGCGGCTGGCTGCTGTCGGGCCTGCTGGGCCACCAGCTGGCCGAGCCCGCCCCGTCCCCGTCCCCGTCCACGGTCGCGCAGGAGGGCGACGCGGGGCTGCGTCGCAACAAGTCCCTGACCTCGCTGGCCGTGCTGCGCTCCATCACCGAGGGCACCTCCGACGACGAGGGCGACTGCCCCCCGCCGGAGCAGCGCCCCAAGGTGGTCCGCCCCAACCCCTCCCAGCTCCGCGAGATGAACTTCCTCTCCCCGACGTCCATGTAGGGGTGCGGCGAGTGAGCTTGGCAAGCTCTATCACTTTTGCAATACAACACACGTTTTTATACTACTAACTTCTATCATGAAACAAAAATGAAATGTAACACCATTCTTCAAACCGAATTTTTTTTTTTTTGAGTACTCAGATTTTATTTACTTCCAATAAATAAATTTGATTTAGTACACAGTAATTATCAAATTTTTTAGGTGATGTTGATTGAATTTCCTTGTTAGAACCTGAAGTTTACCATTCCTTTAGTACGTACTAGTTATAATTATGTAGTATACTGTTCAGTTTCTTAATTAGTTCCACTGTGCTTGGATGTTTATGTAACTATTTGTTTATGTACCTCCAATTTCTTGATTTCATTTTAAAATTTAATAATATTTAACAGTCATTTATTGATTAATTGATTTTAAGCATATCAATAATTATAGTTTTGTTTCTAACAAATTAACTAAACCATTTCATGGTTGCTAAGTAATGCTCTTTAAAAATTGTATTATTGTGATTTTAGTTTTGCCCTCTGCAAGACTTATCTATGTTAAATAATTATAGTTAATAATTTTGATATTTTTGTCTTTGTATTTGTGTATTGTTTGCACACACCAGTTCTATTTATCTTGCTCAGCTTTTAATTATGTACTATTATATAGATTGCAAGGATTTATAAAATTTCATTTGCCTGCTTTATCTGGTGTTTTCATACAAAAAAATTTGCAATTTTTTTCTCATGATAATGGCTTTCAAAATACATTTTGAAAATACATAGGTTAGAGATCACTATGTCTAAATAAACTAAGTAATCTGACGTACCTGCAGAAGTGTCAACATGCTAACGCCGTAATTGATTATGAGTTAAGTGTTGTGATTTTGAGAAATATTGTGTATTCTTACTGTGTGTATTTGCTGTGTGATTTAATATGAAAAAAAAAAAAAAAAGTGGATAATACATTGTGCAGTTTTTCACTTATGATTGAATTGTATTATACACTTTTGCATGTTTAATCAATGTTGGCTGATTAATGCTGTAGTGTTTTAACCCAAGTGGTTTTTATAAAAAAATAATTGGTTTTTTAAATAATGTATTTTTAATATTTTTAAATAGAATTTCTTAATATTTTTAATGAAAGGTCTAGTTCCACTGTAATAACAACAATAGTATGCTCATTAATGTTTCTTGTGATTTACAGGAACTAAAAATTTTATACTAATCAAGATCTTAGCATTTTAATTATCTGAATAAGTTGTAAATTATACCCGGCTAAATACTCATCTAAAATTAAAATAATTAGCTAACTGTCCACAAAGTGTAAAAAAAAAAAAAAAAAAAAAAAAAAAAAACTTTCTGTGGAAAATTCTTGCCTGTACGGTAAATCTCCATTCTGTGGGAAACATCCATTCTATGGATAATCCTCTTCCTGTGGGGAAATGTCCTTTCTGTGGTTAGGTTCCAGTCAGTTGTGTAGATTTGTTGGACTCAGTTCATTTTAATGAATAAAACAAAATCTTGCAGTCTGTGGAAATGGGAATGTGTACAGGAAACCCTTTTCAGAAGTTTCCAACTAAGTTATTTGTTTACATATATAAATTAACATTATTCACACCTGATTTAAACAAATATTTCACTGTTTTGAGAATTTTCCCCAATGACCCTATTTACCTGCGTATGGGTGGCATGTTTTATGCTGATTTTTAGTTTAAAAAGGTGTACTGCAATTCTTATGCGAATTCATAGCGTGGGTAAGAAGAATCTATAATTGTGTTGTCTCTTGAGTACATATGTGTGTAAATAACTCCCCTGTGTTGGTTTTTAATAAGTATGTTACGAGTAAGTATAAATTGTTAGTTAAAATATCTGAGCAGTGTGTGATAAGCGCTATGAATGACGCCATTGTGCTACGCCTGCCCGGCCGCACCATTTTGCTGGAGGAAGCGAAATGTAAAAATAAACCAGCGAGTTTGTGTGGATGCATTCGGGATGTGTGAGGCCATGTAGCGGTGTTGTTGATTCTCTCTCTCTCTCTCTCCCTCTCCCTCCCCCTCCCACTCCCACTTAAATGTCGGTGAACTGTCACAATCTCCACGTGCCTGTTTCAACAGGATTTTTAGATGCAACTGTGACCCAACATTTTTATTATTTTTTTTGTTTGAGATTCCAACAGAATGAAACATTCCATGACAAACCTACGGCCATTGTTGGTGCTTTTAAAGCCGCACTTAAATGCCCGGCTTTTTACGTTCTTCAGCTCCTACACAAATTTAATTTCTTGCTTGATATTTTTTTAAAAGAAACTGACAAGTTGGATTTTTATGACCCAAATTATAGCTGTGACCCATATGCAGGGGCGACTCTTCTGCGGGTAAATACGGTAATTAGCCTGATAGTGTTGGGTTGATTTTGATTATGGATTTGGTTGATTTGTTCTGTACAGAAAAAGTTTCATTATTCTGGGTATTTTTTAATCAGGATATTAAAGTTGTAACCTTCAATTAGAATTTCCTTCTCATTGATTGGGTCATATTAAACTCTACAGAATATTATTCTTGAAGATTGAAATTATTTTCAGTAATGTATTATGTATTATATGTAATATATATATTCTGCAGTGGTATTAAATGTGAGTGAATGTATTTCATATAAATAAAAGTGCTGATTGATAGACTAAAAAACAGCTTGTATCATGTGCAAGAATTCGTTTTGAAATGGGTAATTTGGATATTGGGCTAGTTTTATAGCTTAGCATGTGGTGCTGTCTTTTTTAATAACTGACTAGTGAAAGAGATATTATATATTATTAAATTGTTAGTATTTTAAGATGTAAATGTATCCCAGTTAAAATAATACACTGACTGCATAAATTATAATTTCCAAACAAGCTAAAACCCACGCTATAACTTACCACATGTTATGATGCTGTGTGTAGAGTTAGTCCTGAGTTTTTGTGTCCAGCGAAAAAATGCAGACTAGTTCTGACTAAAACTGTGTAACAGAAGGGAAATACATAAATACGTACTGCATAAAATACTGAATATTCTTACCTTCAGGTAACATTAAGATTAGTGGTGATTTTGGAAGAATAACTACAACATCAAGACATTCAGCCCATTAGTTCAGAACGAGTCCACTACCTCGACCGAAGGAAGAAATGAAGCGCCATCGTGAGAGCCTTCTACAGCCTAATCTAACCTAGGACCCTGTTCGTCGAGTCACCACCCGAAACAACAGAATAGGATCATGTTTTGCAATGAGTACTAACTGCCACTGGAAGCTGAACAATACTCAATTATTCTCCAGGAGCCTGAATAGTTCTGTTCGATATCACAACGCTAAGGGTACTATCTGTTCCTTAAATGTGATATTGCACCACTGTCCTGATGTCCAAGCCAAATCAAATTAATGTCTTTTTCTAATGAATTTGCAGCATGTTAACTTCTTGGGTGAATCAAATCATTTTGATACCAATCGTTGCCAACTGATTCAAATTACTATTTAATTTGACAATATTAGTTTATTCTTACATGTTGAATCAGTTAGAAATTCTACAAAATGTGAATTTACAACTTTGTAACCAAATAAAAATTTAAAACAGTATTAATATTTATTAACAAAAAATATACATAGTAAATCTTTTAAATACGGTTGGCTCTTTTTATCAACAATGATCAAATTTTATGAAGCAAGTAAAAAATATAAAACTACTCAAAAGAAAAAGATATATTGTTATTAAAATTGAAGTACGTAGGTATGTAAAATTCTCATTTTGTGCAAAAAAACTTTTCAGATATTTAAATAATTTTTGTTAACTATAGGATACTATTTATTTTCTAACACCTACTGTGAAAATGTTTGTTACTAACAATTTTCAAAGCTCAGCTAGAAAAAAATGAAATAAAGTGAAACTCGTTTAAGGGATGTAAAATGATCCTTGAATGTTATTTGAATAAAAAAGTTTTCATCAAAGAAGTTCTGCACACTGTAATTCTGGAAAGAAACTCAGTACTGTCAGAATCAACTCTGAATTATCAGAATACTGATTTGGTGCTACTGAAACTTTATAACAAAATAAAAACAGTAGTCATAACACAATGTTTTAAGCAGCCCCATGAAACAGAACGTGGGATGTTGGATTTAGGACCGAGAGTTTTTGAAGCTGGCCAACTTTAAGAGGGATGTTGCACATTTGGGTATTCTCTCACCAACTTCATCTGATCGTCGCTCATCTCAGGCGTCGCTGGAGGCCAACTGGAGCATGGGGAAGAAACACATATTGCTGAGACTGAGACCTAGTATTTGAAAAAGTTATGGGCCATCCGCTAGATACTAGCGTTCATAAAATATTAATAACATGGGCACTCTTATTGTGAGAAGTAATGCATAAGGTGGTATCAGGTAAACATACAAACCAGTGAAAATTAATTCACTTTATTTTAGTAGCCACATATTTTGTGGTGTGGCATACCAGAAATTTGGCATTTTCTCCTAATTTATATAGAACATATATTTTTATTACAAAACAGCATTAAGTATTTCTTACACAGTAATACACTTAGTTTTAGTTAGCAAAACTAATAAATTCCTGTTACTAAGCAATTAGTCATCAAGTATTTAAATTAACATCATAAACCTAAAAAAAAAAAAATATATAACTTTTGAGATTTTAACCCCTCGGTACAAGTTTTTTTTTTTTTTTGGCTAGTAATGAGCCCACCCAACAGATAGCGTCACATGTTGCGCAAAACATGATTTCAGTTTGCACTGTAAGAGTCGCACTTCTGTATCTCGCTCCATGTTCTATGGGTTGGACCAAGAGACCTGTCTGGTCGAGGAAAGTAAGCGGCGCTCCTTCGAACTTCCCCTCCATGCCGACCCTACCTCGTCAGTGGAGGGAGATCGTGGTGATTGGCTATTGGTCTGGTCGCTCGCCTCCCCACCGGAGCGACCCGGGACCGACTGTCAGCGAGGTCGAGACAGGAATCATTTTTTTTTTCGCAAGGCGGTAAAAGTGGTTGCCTCATGATGTCAAAGCATTCCGTCGCTGCTTCACCCAACTGTTTCATCCCCTTATCTGATTATAATTTTATTAATTTTTTGATGTGTAACAACCCAGCTCTCGGTATACGGCATTTGGTGGGAGCAATTTCATGAATGTGACGGAAGACAGGAACGGAAATGTGTAACCACCACGGTGCTGCCATCTGTGGCGGATGGCGCAAATCAAAGTTCACAAAGTCAAACGGAAACTTTATAGTATTAACTGTTTAGTGAATATGAAAAATTTTAATAAAATTCATTGTCGAAAATCAGGTCCAAAGCGGGCGGGTGTTAACAAAATTTTCAATACTTTTTCGCATTCATCGGAGCCGTTTCATTATACAGTTTAAAATTCGATAGTCAACGTAGCTGCTCAGGCAGTGAACTCTGGTGGCGGGTGTAGAAACTGCGTGTGATATGTGTCCAGAAATGTAGTTGAAAATGTAATTGCAAATATTTATCACGTTTGGCATTATTTTAAAGAATTCTACGTTAAATTCGTGCCGGAGTTACGTATTATAAGCGTATTTGCAACATGAGAGCACATGAATTTGTTCGTTACCGTGGTTGGATGTTACACATCACTGGCGAGTACTGGAAGACTCGCGCACATTATTGTAGTTATATTTTTGGATTAACGTATAGCTGTCAGCGAAGCCATTACGGAGACGGCAACACACGACACAAACCGCGAATGCTGGGGAAACAAATCGGGCATGGCCTATTGCAAGGAACCATGCCAGCATTCGCCTGCGAGTTATCTCTGTGAACCACGGCGTGTGCTACCATTAATATCGCTTATCGTTGCGTTAAGTCATGAGCAAGGCCGCCTTAAAATGTCAGTCACATTCTACATGCCTCGCTGCCAGACACACAGCAATGTGAGCCGGGTTGCATTAACTCTACCAGGGGAACCCGGTCGAGTTTCGAGATTTTTTTGACGTGACTACGTCTAATAAATCGATGAACGCCGGCTGCACGCACGAAAAAGTGTCCCGTTACGTAAATTGTTCAGTTACGCTGTGTCCCGTTACACTGTGTCCCGTTACGCTGTGTTCCGTTACGCTGTCGGCGAGTGAGGTAATAATAGGTTATGTTACAATTGACTAAAAAAATATGGTGATTCATATAATTGATGATAGATATTTGATTACAATTTATTTATATGAAAACTTGTTCATAATTATATTTAATCTTTATAGCTAAACGCCTGTTTTTAAAATTAATTACAAGTCATATACACGTGAACTGTTTCTTCGACTGTTTATAAAGTGAAGTGAAAAGTTAATGTGGTTTTCATTGCTTATTACAACAACAATTTCGTCAATAAAGGTTAATTATTCTTGCATTTTAAAAATCTGATTACTAGTATAATTTCAAGTATTTATTCTTTTATTATTAAAATAAAAATGATTCAATTTTATTCATAAAAGTATGCAATCATTTCATCAATGTTTTGTTATGACGTCACGTTAAACTATCGTCCGTAAACCGACTTTACAGACAACCAATTTTTTTAAATAGGTTAATTTACCCTGATATTAGAAAAAAATTACAAGTTCATTGCAAATTTATTTCATTGTAGACAAGTGCATACTCAAGGGAAGGGGAGAGGTTACAAAAACCCCACGAAATCCTAAAAAAAAAAAAAAAGAAACCTATCGTTCGCACCAACAAAAGGAAATGAAATGACAGCAAACAGCAGGCAGCAGGGAAATAGATTCTGTCCACCCCATCCCCCCCGCCCCCACAAAATGAAATTATGCGTGCGCTCTTGATTGTTTATGTACATGTTATGCGACACGTGCAGATCACTTTTACATAGTGCCTGCCCGATTGGTGCAATGCCCACGCACTTCATTGACTACATTTTGTTCATTGCATTTGTCATGCCCACCGTTAAATTTGGTGGGTATGTAACAAAATTATATAAATTTATATAATCTGCGGGGTTTGAAAAGTTAACGGGCCACCAGTGCCTCTCGACGGCCCTGTCTCGAGCTGTTGGCTGGGGGCGGGCAGGGAGAAGGGGCAGCGCAGAAGGAATAAGCAGTTCGCGACGCGGGGGCCGCCTGGTCGGGTGCACGGGCTCCATAAGCGCGGGGCCGCTAAGGACGACACTGGATCGCGCAAATCACGCATCTTCGCCTCTACGCGCCAGGCACCTAACTGGCGTGCAGTCTTATCGACGGCAATGCGCCTCTGTGGGACTTTATGCACAGACGAGATGGCATATTGAACTTACACTTCCCTATGCCACGAACAAAACTAATGAGTGGAATTTTCCATTCCTAAAAAAAAACACGTATCGAAAACATCCGTTTTAGCCATTTCCACTGTCTTGAAAGTACACGTTATAGACGAAACCACGGCACGAAACTTGTACGGACAAGTGGTAGCGAGCGGCTTGTAAATGGCGCGCCGGCTCTGCGCAGCGCGCGCGGTGTCATAACGGGCCGCGAGGAAGGGCGCTATGTGGGGCAGGCGCTGAACGCCTCCAAGGTCGGCCACTCCCCGCGCCTCGCGCCCCACACGCCCGCGGTGGGGGGAAAGTGAAAGCGCGCAGGGGCAACGATCTGCCCTCCATACGACCACCAATTATTATTTAACACGCCGGGCGATGGAGGTCGCCGAGTCTTGCGGTCACGTGACTCCCACGATGACGTCGGAGTTCCTCGCTGCAACCCCGGCTTCCCGACACGCCCTCCAGGAGGTTTCGAAAAGAAAGTAACTAACTGTGCACAACACAGTACACCCGAACCTCTATTTCAAGTTGTAGCAACGAATATCCTCAAATGTTTGCTTATAAGTGGAACCTCTCTATAGCCGGTAGGGTATGTCGGGGCGGTTACTCATCGGAGCGTAACGAAAAGTGCAACGCTCAAGAGTGGGACACTCGAGGATGGAAAGAGGAAGGGGAAAACTAATAAAGTAGAGCGACAACTGCCATGCTTGTTACAATTGTGAGTCTCCAGTGCGAACCTCTATTGTGCACTTCATTGTTTAGTTTAATCGTACAAGTGAATCTACTTAATAAAATTCTAACATTGACTGACTGACAGACAACAGACAGCCTAAACCGATCGACCTAGAGAATTAAAATTTGGAGGAAATATTTCTTGAGTATCCTAGGGGTGCACTTAGGAGGTTTTTTTTTTTTTAAATTCCATCACGAAAGGGGTGAAAATGGGTAGTAATTTTTTAAGACATTAAATTCCACTTAATGACACACTCATTACATACTATTAGGAGCTATAAGACATACAGACTTAAAATTTGGCACGTATGTTCATTTTTTTTACGTATAAATCCGCTAAGAAAGGATTTTCTTTTTACGAAAATCAGCTTCGAAAGGGAAGTTTCAGGGGAGTTAAAGAACAAAATTCCCCTATTTTTCAATGCTATTGTATTTTTGGTGCTTTCATCATCTTTCTCAGAAAACCAAATTAATAACTTCTGAATCGCAAACGTTGTGTATATACACATATATTTATTAACTATTTTTAATACTTAGCTCTTAATCCAGTTGTTTATTTCGTTAAAATAAGTCACACACGTATATTAAAGTTATCAAATACGTACATGAAACACACGTGCCAAGTTTGTATGACAGACATGCTTACAGTAAAACGTGTGCAAACCGGCACACACACACACACACACACACACACACACACACACACACACACACACGCGCGTGCGCGCGCGAAATGCCACCATATGACTCCTCACCAGCTCTCTAGAACTATAAGACCTACAAATTTGAATTTCCGCAGGTATGTTCCTTATGCTACAGAATCATCCACTAAGAACGGATTTTGCGTAAATAAAATGCTAAGGGATTGACCGGGGGGTGGTTTAAGAAGTTGTAACTGTAAGACATGCAAACTTGGAATTTGGAAGTCATATTTATTATGCTCTATGAGCGTCCACTTAAAACTGATTTAACGGCAATAAACTCCCAAAGTGTGAAACGAGGGTGGGCTAGGAAATTTTTTAAAATTAATTATGATTCAGTTTAAGTACCTATATGTACTAACGAGCAGTGCGAGATGATTCTGCCTGTGGACTTCCTTAGCGACGCATGGGTACATAAATCAGCTGACATTAATTCACTTCTCGTGTAGTCATGTTATAGAGTATTAATCGAGTTGAACTCAAAATAATCACATTCCGTCTGTAAGTGATGATGCGACAGCAAACTGCAAAAAAACGCCACAATATACGAAAATACTCTTTGACATTAGAACTCACGACCCCATGAGTACCAAAGTCTCTCATGATAGTGTCATGCCTCACTAGCAGGGTCAATGGGGGGTGGGAAAAAGGTGGAAGGGGGAAATCCCTGGAGGCCTGGTTCAGATTGATATATTTTTTTTCATTCTTGTGTCTCCTTGAAAGGACGAAAATTCCAAGTCTGTTTATAACTATAGCGACAGTAACGATTAGAGCCTTAAGATTATTATTATTTTTTTTTAGTTGTAGAGTTTGAAAAGTGGTACATTAAATAACTGGTCACAGGGCTCGACGAATTATTTGCCCCTGGACCCTGACTACCCAACACGCAAAACTGTAAGCCGGGTTGCATAAACACAGGCGTTTACGTTGGGTTCGCACGAGACGATCACAAGCCCATGCGCAATATTCGTCAGAACCAGGATTTTGTGAGGAAGATGATCCAGTACAACAATCCAATAATGTTTGATTAGTAAGTTTTCGTTATAATTGAATTTTAAAATAAAAATTGATTCAAAACCTAAATGGTAAACTTTTAGAATTCCAACGTTTACATATAGAGATTTAAGAAGGTAATGGTTTTGCTTGAGAAAAGAAAACTAATTTTTTAAAACTTTTTATTTTGATTTAGTTGTTTTCAATACTTTGTTCTTAATTCAGTTGTTTGATGATTTCGTTAAAACATATCGCAAATGCATATATGTATATATCAAAGTTATTAAGCACATGAAACACACATGCCAAGTTTGTATCCCTTTATTAGAGCCATTTAAAATTTTGGTCTGCAAATCGAATGATTCAACAGGTGACGTAGCTACTACGGCAGCGAATTCTAGCGGCGGGTGCGGAAACGACATGTTTTGCGTCAAGAAATGTAGTTGAAAACTAATTTTTGGTATTTTTTTTTTACCAATCTCAGCATTATTTTAAAGAATTTTACGTTAAATTTCGTGTCCGAGTTTCGAATTATTATTATTTTTACAAGATGAGCCCACACGAATTTGCACGTTACCGAAGTTAGATGTTGCACATCATTGGCGAGTAATGAAACACTTGCTCATATTTTCTTTATTGTGTCGTAGACAATAGGTGATCAGAGACGGTAGACACAACGAAACAGACAAACATATGTTAGGAATGGATTCGTTTTGAAGTGATCTCGAGAAGCAACGGGAAACCGAGATCAGGATGACCGGACTGTTGTTCGAGCCCGAAACGCGAGACCAGTGTCTCGCCACTGCGTCGCCATCTGAAGTTGTCGAAAACCTGAGGCTCTGACACCACACTGTGCCAAGCATAAGTACAGGATAAGCACAAATGATCAGAAAAAAAATCATAAAAATAAATGGTGCGGAAAATTTACCTGGAACCTTTTTCAGTCAATAGAGAATACCTCAAAGATTCTTTTACAAGTTACAGCGACTCAAAATGCGCTCCTCGAGCTACGCGGCAAACATCTAGGCGGTATTCAAACTTGCCCCACACTTTGTGCTATGTGTCAGTGGTGATGGACTCAACTGCCGCTGTGACTCGCTGTCTCAGATCCGGCAAGGATGGCGGCAGAGGTGGCACGAACCCCACAGAAAGATACCACGTGGTGCTCGCGATGGCCATCTGCCCCACGCCGCATCGTCGACACCTGCACGACCCAGCCATCTCCCAGGGAGACGTGTGTAGGGGTTCCCTTCACGTTGCACAACAGTTACTGTCTCCCTTCTCGCTAACTGCAGCACGCACCAGCTCTTCTGCTGTGCGGTAGGCCCAATGTAAACACTACCTGCTAGTAGCGGAGGCTACGTACAACGAACGTACCTGAAACATTTGAAAAGAAAAAAAAATAATTTCCATGTATTCTCTAGTGACTGAAATAAGTTTCAGATAGATCGTCCACACCGTTTAATTTATATGATTTTTTGAAAGTGTTCGAAATGTGCACTCTTTCCCATCCCCTAGGCCGGATCGCGCCACGGAACGGCTTGTCTCACCCGCCGAGGCCGCAGACTTCAACGGCCGAGCGGCGAAGATTCATCGAGCCTGCGGCGGGGAACAGAGAGGGAGCTAGGGAAGAGGTGCTCACACTGTTCAGGATGGTCACCTCGAATTTTCGGAGAACGCCGATCACAAATCTTCCAGGGATCTTCGTAAATCCGCGGTTATTTTCGCAAACTTGTTTCATTCTCCTTTAACACCAATCCACAAGAAAGAGTCTTAGTACACCAACAAAACCATTCCAAAACTTTTTAACTCAACAGCAAGAACGTCAGTATTCCTTAAACTTACCTGTTTACAATGGAACATAGAACTCGGTAGTTGAAATACTTAGTTCTTACGAAGATTCAGCTATCCGGAATTTAGAAGAAATCTTCTTTTGTTTCAGGTAAATTCTTGACTGAAAAGTCCCATATATTTACTGTATTTCCAAGCAGTGCAGGCAAGTTTCTGGTTCAGACAACATCGACACCGGTCAGCAGTTGCAAGCCTCGTGGTACGACTGCTAGATGTGCAGAATTCAAGGCTATAGTTGCGGTTAAAAGACGAGGGGTTTATGAGATTAGATTATTTAGTTCAGCACTCGGGGCTCTAACCCACGATACATGTGCGCTGCAAATACATATGTCGCTGTCAGATGTCGGAAGCTGAGATAAATTAACCAAATGTGTCACACTTTGTCGTAACCTAAGATATCAATTTTATTTTTTATTTCAATTAAACTAATGTTTATATTTTCTGTACTAATAAGCTTTAATTATAATACATATTAGTATTATTTTTATATTATAACATATAACTGAATACCACTTTATTTTTACGTAGCCCTGAAGAATGATGTCGACTGGAATTAAATGATCCACACATTCAGAGTTTAGTAAACTCCAGGTATCACTGAGATATGAATTGTGCACTTCAGTTGACGTATAGACTGACAGGGTCTAGGTGGGGAGGGGGGGGAGGCTCGGATCCCCGCGGAAGCAGTCGGAGGACCGCCAGCCGCCGACTGCGAGCAACCCGCGCAACCAGTTCCCGACCCGCGGCGGCCGAGGGAATGCCGTCAGTCGCCCGGGAGCGTCCACTTTCTCCGCGCGTCTTCGGATGGGCTCGGCGCCGCGCGGTCACGGCCAAGGTCGCGTGGTGAGGGGGGGTGTGCAGCGGCGCGTCTCACGGGCTCGTCCTTGGCCGACACGAGGCTCGTCTCACTCGCCGAGTTGGTTCCTCCGTTTCATTCACGGCTTTCCCCCGCACCTCTCACACATCCTGTGTTTCTTCGCAACATTTTCACAGACGATTTAATTTGTTCATAATTGTGACATGCCTATCTACGGCAAGATGCCTTATATGTAGGGACGGGATTATACGGCGAATTTAGATAAAACCGAAATAACACCGAGAAGCATGTCAATGCACCATACAACACCGAAACTCAAGTCAATACACCGCAAAGCAATGAACTGCAATCAAAATCATCAAAATAATCAGAATTTTCTATCAAACCTAACCTATTAAATATTTAATTCAATGATATTTATTTATTTAGCATGATAGTAGCGAAATTTAGCAACAAAAAAAAAAGACCGGAAAAGAGGTTTACTGATTTAATCTTGCAACCGTTATTAGTTACTCATTTTTCCTTTATGACCTTAGAACATTTTTCAAACAAATAAATACTTGACAGATTAATTTTATTTGTTACGAAAAATTATACATGTTTATGTTCTAAAATTAGTATCATTGAACATTCAAGTATCATATTTGCTCAGTAATATTCTATATTTTTTAATAAACAGATTTCACAAAAAAATTAAAACAATAACACTAAATTCTCCTCTTTAAAAAAATTAATTGCCCTGAAAATAAAGTCATAAAATCTTGTCACTACTTATATGGTAGGTACCAAGAAAAACAATAATACGATGACCAAAAACCATCACACAAAACTACTCAATAGCAAATACAAAAAATTGGTACAATGACAAGAATGCTGAACAATACTACACAATACTGGACATTACATATAGCCAAACACACATTACTAGATCATAAATTATATATACATAATTGATCTGGGATAGATAATTAAGGGATATTAATATTTTATTCACAGTTAAATGTTAAAGGTACGGTTAAATATATTCACTGAATGTTATCTGATAGCGGGAAAAAAGGTTACGCAGTGATTCATGATTATGTTCACTTTCGTGACATTTCACAGCTCGAAAATAACGTTTAGTGAATAACTGGCGAAAAAAAAAATTGTGTGTTCCAACGACAAATGCATATTTTTACAAAGTAAACATAAATATATTAATTATATATTTATGGTATTTACTACCATAACAAGTGTAATTTATTATCAAATTAAATTTAAAATTCTGTATTTATGTTTTGAACTAATCTGCAGGGTGTATCTTGTAATTATTATTGCCGTACATCGAAGAATAAATAAATAAAAATTAGTTTTTTACTAGTTCAGAGAGGATCAATAAAGATAATTTAGTTCCGACAGGAAAATAATTTATCTGAATTCTTGAAATAAAACTTGGGTGTTACCAAGACCAAAATAATAGCAATGCTAATAGGTATTGTAAATTTCTGTGCTGTTGAAACTAAATCTTTGCCTTTCCGGGGACGGAACAGAGAGAGAGAGAGAGAGAGAGATCAATGGTGAAAGTATTTTGGTTACAAGCATGTAAATATAAACCGCATTGCTAGACTTTATCTCCGAGCTCGCATGAATGAACTATCATTTCTCACGTGTGAGAAACTAAAGAAAAGTAAGTACAACTTTGATCGTGCATATTTCAAGCGCTCTAAGCACGATCACAGAGTTCTCGGCTTATCACTAGTCTAGAAATAATTTTTATAAACTATACACTAAAATAAAGTTTTTAACCATTTTATGGAAACGCATCCGCAATATTCACCAGACACATTTTCACTGCAATTTAGGTGCGTAACATCTTATACGGCATTTGGTATGAGTAATTTTGTGAATGGAACGGAAATCGCATGGAACGGAAGTGTGTAACCACGGTTCAGCCATCTGTGACGGATAGCGTGAACAAAAGCTCACAAAGCCAAAAAGGAAACTTGATATTATTAACTGTAATGAATTTTAACAAGATATGCAGTGTTTTTAATAAAATTCCTTGTCGAAAATCAGGTCCAAAGCTGGGGTTTGGTATTTTATCAAGTCTTTTTAGTTTTTATCGGAACCGTTTCATTATATATTTTAAAAATTCGGTCTGAAAACCGAATGATTCGATAGTCGACGAAGCTGCTCCTGCAGTGAATTCTAGCGGTGGGTGCAGAAACGTAATGTGATTCGCGTCCATATCTGTAGTTGAAAATACAATTCGCATATATTTATAACGCTTTAAATTATTTTAAAGAAATTTTTGTTAAATTTCGTGTCCAAGTTACGTATTATAAGTCTATTTGCAAAATGAGAACACAGGAACACAGGTTAGATGTTTCACAACTCTGGCGAGGACTGAAAGACTAGATTACATTTTTTTTTCCCCATTTTGTTCAGAAAAATGTTGCTCAATCTTTCCAATAATTTGCACAGCAATTACTTTTTAATTAACCTACATACTTTCAGACCAATCGCTTGGCAGTAAGGTGCATTGCTGGAACCTGTAGAAGTTTGATTTACTGTCGCAACCTCTAAATCAGGTTCTGACTTAATTTATTGCGTGTTGCAAGGCAACCTTGTGTTTCAAGTCTTTCTGCTGGAAATACACGCAGGCGAGCGGTGCTATAAAGTTTAAACATATGTAAGTTGCAAAAGTTTTTGAAGTGAAACTTCTTTGCAGCTGGTAGCTTAAGTCGAAGAGATGACGTTATCACAGAGTAACGAAAGTGTAACTCTCAGATGATAATGAAAAGTGCGCTTGACGGTGGAGAACGGGATGGACTTAGGAAGAGGAGCTCGATGACATGTTTGCATTATAGCACACCTGCCAATTTGCACACAGCACTCGCATACTTGCTGACTCGCATACTCGCGCGCTCGCATATTTGCAAACATTCTAAGGAATTATTTTACCCTTTTCCGTAAAGTTTCATTTATAACGTGCGTTACGATCATGCACACTTGCATTTTTGTTAAGATTAATATGAAATCAATTAAAAAAAATGCCGGTAAGGAATGGCAAAAAAAAATCGACTAGCGATCTTGGACTATCGATGTAACGGGAAGAGAAATTCAGTAGGTCCATGCGAGAAAGGAAGGGGGGGGGGGGGTTGTCAGAAGACATTTGAAAGCCCTCGGAGGCGGGTTGTAGGAAGACACTTGTTCGGCGATCATAAGGGGCCCGCCTAGCCAGCCAAAGGTGGGATGATAAGTGCGACGCTCGCTCGTGCTTCTAGCGCAATATGGCCTCTAAGTGCAAGGCTGTGGACTGGTGCGGTGCAGACTTCTCGTCGTTCATGGGGCAGTTATCAAACTTAAGTAGTAACCATAAAATTATATGGTGGGGAAACGAAATTAACTAGTCTGTATTATACTCGGCACAATCAATTCCTGGGTGAGATTTCCGCCTTTATTCTTCTTCTTTCCAAGCTTCGACCTGTCCGGTTGGTACCCCTGAGAGTCTTTTTTTTTGCGATGACAAACAAAATAGTTCACCAAACCCATCTACCCAGCCTATGGTTGCTCTGAATGTTTACAGTTTCTACACCAAATTGCAGTTTCCTATCTACGACTTGAAAAATCATCATGACACATGTTTTCGTTTTTCCCTCACAAATTGTCAGGTAAGGTTAATTATAATTAATATCATGTCCTAACCATGTTTTTAGTGTAGGAAACGTTAAAACAGAATATTCAAGTAGTTCGTGACCTTACACACGGTCACACATCTAT
Organism: Bacillus rossius redtenbacheri; assembly: GCF_032445375.1. Classification (NCBI taxonomy): domain Eukaryota; kingdom Metazoa; phylum Arthropoda; class Insecta; order Phasmatodea; family Bacillidae; genus Bacillus; species Bacillus rossius. The sequence goes on from NC_086330.1 coordinate 49,611,114, forward strand.
TTCCTCTGGAAAGGACGTGTGGTGGGTGGAAGCCGGGGGGGGGGGGGGGACGACGACGACGACGACAGTGAGTGAGAAGTCAGATCACCGATCACTCGGCTCCCACCAAAGCAATATAGGTATAGTTCCGACAGGGGTCGAACCCAGATCTTTCACAAGCGGGAAGCGTGGCGGAAGTTTCCGTGAGACGATGGGTTTTGTCGGATGTATTCCCGTTTACCCCGGTCATTAATAATAACGCCAATGCTTTAGTCTCAGCCCATTCGTCTCTAATGACCCAGATGTTGACGGTACATTAAGAAATTATTAACTAAATAAGTAAATCATTAATTCTTCATTCAGGTAAACTATTATTACTTTGGTTAAATCTATGCTTATAATAATTAAATAATTTCTCGTTATTACAAATACCTCTTATATATTTGAAGGATATTTGATACATTCGCATCTTTATTTGAAATAAAGAGTACAGATATCAAATTTAATTATCCAACGTATTAGTTTATTCTTAGTTTGCTGTGTATTACTTAAACAAAATCCCCAGATTTTTTTACCCCTCTCTTATTCTCCATACAGATTCCCATGTAAAATTCGGAAATAAGTAAATATGGCAATATTCGTTAACCAAACAAAAACCTAACTCACACAGATTTATTATTTTTACTGTAGATATGAATTTATAAATAACATTAAAAAACTTATAATTATATAAAGTTTCAATTTATCTTATAAATACTGATTTAATGGATTTCATTAAAATTTTATTTTAAAATAATTTTAACCCCTGTTACAACTTAAAAAGTGATATTTCGGAGAACGTTCAATAAGAGAAGGTAGCTGATAGTAATTGTATTTATCATTCCCAATATCTTAAAGTAATTTTTTTTGATCAGAATATATGTTTTAAATGTTAATACCATATTTACAATAGCTATTTTACATTTAAAAAAGTAGAATTTAAGACAATTGTAAAAAAGATAATGGTAGATTTTGCATGTTTATAAATTATACCACATAACTTAAAAACTGCTTGATTAGTTTCAGTGATACGACTTTTATAATAAAAAAAATACTGCCTTTACACCCATTTTACGGTTGAACATAGAAAAAATGGTAAAAGCTGAAATATAATATTAAATCATAATTTTGTACGTTATTCTTGCTCAGTTTCTTACTTTCATTTTAATTTGCTTGGCTATATGATTTATTACCATAAAAACCAACAGGCCACCGTTTCACAGCATTTGGGGTGAAATATTGAAAAATGGTAAACGTACTCTACGCAATTAATTATTTACGTTATTTATGATAATATTCTTACATCCAACTTTGTTTGCTATGAATATATGAAATTTTTATGATAAAACAAAACTTAATTTACTCTCTCTTTCACTCTTAAAGAACGAAATCCGAAAAACTTCAAAATACAATTTGTAACCCTATATGTTTAATGTTAATTCTTAAATTCTAACCTTTAAATCTAGGAGATTCGGAAATATGCATTTTTTTTTCAAACCAAATTTATCACCTTTACCTCCCTTAGGGGTGGTATCTTGCAAATAAGTTGATAATTTGATAGTTTATTATTTTTATCATTAATTTAAGTATTACTTAATTAGTTTCGGAAATACAATTATTTTTAATAAATGAAGACACCCAGTTTTCACCCCCACGCCAGTTTTTTTTTTATTAGTTTCTAACTTCTTGTTCTAATTTAATTTGACGCGTTCGTTTTTTTTAAATTTTAAAAACACACCTACCCCGTTTACCAACTTTAGGATTTTATTTTCGCAAACTGGTAAAATTGTGATTGGTTGATTTTGTGTGTTTATTATTAGTACCCACAACAATTTCTTATGCTTAAATTAATTTGGAGATGTATTAATATAAAAATCGTCCATATCTCTTTTTGACCTCTTTCGCAATATGTAAAAATTGTGATTTGTAGTTTTCTTACGTTTATCATATGTACCCCATTTTTAATATGCTTAATTAAACTCAAATATAAATTTATTTTATGACAATATTCACCCCATTTTGATCCCTTAGGGCTGGAATTTCGCAAAATGCTAAAATCGTGGTTAATAGTTTTTTGTGTGTTTATTATTGGTCACTTGTACCTTTTGTTATGCTTGGTTAGCTTAAGAGATATAACTAATAATCTTCAATCCATATATACATCTTTTTCATCCCTTAGGGGTAGAATTTCACAAAATGGTAAAATAGTGGTTGACAGTTTTCGTATGTTTATAATTGGCCTCAAAAATAATTTATTGTGTTTCTTTTATTTGAAGTTGTAACTATTAAACTTAAAACAATATTTATCTTTTTCATCCCTTAGGGGTTGCATTTCACAAAATATAAAAAAAAAATGTTTGTAATTCTTGTATGTATACTATAGGTAACCAATATAATTTATTTCCTGTATTAGATTCGGAGATATATTTACTAATTAAAAAAAAACCTTTTTCACAACTTAGAGTTAGAATATTTAGAAAATATAAAAATAGTTTTTTTTTAGTTTTCGTATGTTTATTATTGGTACCCAGTATCATTTATTACGCTTAATTAAATTCGGAGATATAATTACTAATCTTAAAAGCATACTTACTTCTTTTTCACCCATTTGGGGTGAATATTGCTAAATATAAAAATTGTGTGTGTTTGTTATTGGTACCAAATAAAATTTATTATGCTTAGTAAATTCTGAGGTATAATTATTAATCTTAAAAACATTTTTAACTCTTCTTACACCCCTTAGGGTTTTAATTTTGTGGTTTGTATTCGTGTGTTTATTATTGGTATCCAACATTATTTTTTATGCTTAATTAAATTCGGTTATATTATTATTTATCTTTAAAACATACTTCCCCATTATTCACCCCTCAGAGTTTGAATGTCACCAAATATTAAAATTGTGGTTGTTAGTTTTGTATGTTTATTATTGCTATCAATATCATTTATCACGCTTAATTAAATTCGTAGATATTATTATTCATTTTAAAAACATACTTACATTTTTTCATCCCTTAGGGAGTGACATTCGCAAGATATAAAAATGGTGGTGGTTGACGTTTGTATTTTTATTATTGGTACCAATCTTTTATTATGCTTAATTCAATTAGGAGACATTATTTATAATTAAAAATATTTACCCCTTTTTCACTCCTTATAAGTTGAGCTTCCCAAAATTTAAAATATTTGGTTGAATATTTTCTATGTTAATTATTGGTATCGATTATATTTTATTTAGCCTGATAAGTTTCAGCAAATTATCATAAAACCATATTTACCTCTTTTTCACCCCCTTAGAGGTGAAATTCTGTAACTATATGTAGCTTAGTTTGTAAGTTAGCTTAAGAACTTTAAAATAAAAAATATCCATTATAATCCGTTAAGGAGTCTTCGAGTGATGCTTAACAAACAGACAAAAATTTAGAAACAATTTTTACAGTTCTCAACTATGCAAATAGCCATTCCCAATAGTTTTTTTTTCATGGTTACATCCAATGTACAGACTTTTTGCCTTGAACAGTTTTATTAATAGTAGGCTATAGATTAGCTTTTAAAAACTACAATTTATTTTGCTATATAATTGCTAACCAGTTGACTTAAAATACAGAAGAGACACCCATTTAATAGAAAAATATCTCATGGTTATTATATATTTTGCCTTGACATGTATTATTTTATTTTAAACACTTACAACTTATTGTTTTACTACAATAAACACGCTACACTTACAACATTTTTTTTGTAAGTTAATTTTTTTCTTTCTACTTAGGATTGAATCTAAATTTTATGGCATCATCAACTAAACTACTGCATAGTAACTTATCCTCAAATCACAATATGAACCTTAATTTGATAATGAATAATTCACCAACGCTTATTAAATGGATATTGAATCAAGTACAAAGAGAAGCAGAACTTTTGATTACGAACGTATTTGATAATTAATACATACTGACAAATGAGTTCCTCCTTTTGGGCATTAAAAATTCACGAAAACCTTCCTAATTTTAATCTAACTCAAGAACAAAATATTGGGAAAAGTAATTTTTCATAATTAAAAAAAGTAAAACAATGGGGTCAGAAACCAAGGAATTTTCGATGAAAAAGGAAGAAATTCATTAAATTGCTAAAAAAAGTATTTTTTCTCTGGTTTACAAATCTAAACCATAAAAAGTATCGAAAGAAGATTGACATTTTGTTCTCATTTCAATTCAAAATTTCCTACAAAATAAATAAATACTGATATCCCCCAAAGCTAAGGACAACATGGTTAGGACTGACAGTGTATTTTATAGCTAAACTGAGATTAATTTTGTTATTGGGGATGGTGATGTAGCAGGAAATTCGTGAAAAAGAAGCTTCAAATAGCGGTACGTGACGTAACGAACACAATAAGATCTGTTTGTAGTCCAAAATAGGTAATTACACGCTTGTTAACCACAAGAGTGTCGAGTAATGTACTCTCGAAGACCAAGAACTGCATAGCAATCTATGTAAGTTGAGGAAGTCGTACATCCCAACACGGAGGATCAAATTAACTCCACAACATTTAGGCTTAAAAGTTTCTTTCACTCATCGGACTGAACTGTGAGTAGCCTACTTAGGATATGGTTCAGCATCATTTTAATCAGCTACGACGGTCAAGCAGTAGTCTCTAAGCTTTAAATTACTTGCATACTTTATCATGAAATAGCATCGCTTCTTGTCATACTCTAAAGTTTTTTTTTCATGCCCAACAATGCACAGCAACACTTGAGGAAGACCAAAAGACATCCTGCGTACAGCGAGATTATAACCATTCGGCTCATTGTTTTAATATTGGAGGTCGCATTCCGGTTTTTTCTCACGTTAGCTATCACAAAGAAGTTAGAAACCATGGACACCGGAGACCCTGGTAATAAGCAGACTGTTTGCTCATTATATTGTTTTCCTCTTCACGAATCACAATTATGACTAAGAATTTTATTTTTCTAGTTGTCTAAACCAACGATGGCTCAATGGGAAATGTGTACGTACTAAACTGTGGTAGTACCAACTGTAGCATACACAGTAAAGATATGGCATCTAAGACACTGAAGTAAGGACCTTCATATGATTTCACGACAATGCTAAGGCATATTGATATAAAGCGCTGGTTTGCTACTTTTTTTTGTATTTAAATCCTTCTTTATCAGTCACGCGTCCTAAAATAATATGTTCCGTAGGCGGCAGCTGTAGAGCACACCATCCCAATTTCAGACGGAGCTGGTTTGGCAGAATATCTTAAATATTCCTAACAACCATCTGATTTTAAAATGAAATCATAGTCCTTGAGGACAATTCTATTGATAGTAATAGTAAAGCGTGGCGCTTAGTTATGATTCCCAGAACCTTAAACGTTGTAGTAAAATATTAAAAAATTGTTTTAATTAGAAATTTTAGAGTATGGACAACTGTTAATAGTGTATTTTATTAAATGAGAATGTTTTTCAATGCTGAGTTAAATTGAAAATATACATTATAAGCAAAAAAGGCAGTTTTTGGTTTCTCCAGCTTGTGATATTTATATTTTTTCCAGTCACTGCATAAGAAAATAAATTCAAAGGAACAAATTTAGTAGAAAAGGATTTTTTAAAGTAAAAAGACAGAAGCGTTACAAATAAATAAATTTATTTTGATGTGACTTCAGCAAGGCAATCGCCTAGGAGACGTGCTCTAGTAGCCGTAGTGGACACCGTAGCCGCTGAAGGTCGCGTGCGACACGACGGGGGCGGCGGAGTAGCCCACGCCGTGGTAGGCGGCGACGGCAGGGGCGGCGTAGGCGCCGTGGTAGGCGGCGACGGCGGGGGCGGCGTAGGCACCGTGGTAGGCGGCGACGGCGGGGGCGGCGTAGGCGGCGACGGCGGGGGCGTAGGCAAGGGCCTGGGCGTCGTTGCTGACGCGCGTGTCGACCTTGCGCACGCTGGAGAAGGGCGAGTCCACGGCCTTGGAGTAGTGCGAGATGGCGGAGTTTCCGTCGAGGGTGCGCACGGTGCTCTGGTGGGAGGCGCCCACGGCGGGCACGCCGTACGACACGGCGGGGGCGGCGTACGCGCCGTAGGCAGCCACGGCGGGGGCGGCGTACGCGCCGTAAGTAGCCACGGCGGGGGCGCCGAGGTAGCCGGCGTTGGCCACGGCCAACACGGCGGCGAGGACGAACAGCTGTGGAACATCAGTACATCTTGCAACACGTCGGGTTTTCCTTACCACTTACTAGCAATGAATATTCCTTTGGTGACTTCAACTCTAGATGAGAAAGGAAGCTTTTAAAGTTGAGAATGCAGTTTTCACATCGTTTACCCTTCCAAAAAAGAAACAATAAACAATGTTTTGATGACTTCAAAGCAAGATGATAAAGGAAGCTTTTAAAATGTAAGGTTAGTGTGGGTTTAATATCATGACCCTATTCCAGCCTTAAAACAACAATACATGTCCTGGTGAATTCAACTCAAGGTGAGAAAGAGAGCTTCTAAAGTTAAAGGGAATGTATATTTCACATCGTGTCTTTCTTACACCATACAAAAACAATAAACTTTGCCTTAATGAATTCAACGGGAGATAAGATAAGAAGCTTTTGAAGTTTAAGGCGGATGTGGGTTTCACATCACGTCCACATTCCAGCCCATAAACAATGAACTTTTTTTGGGTGCCTCTATCTAAAGATGAGAAAGAAATCTTTTAAAATTTAACGCGATTGGAGGTTTCACAACATGTACTTATTCCAGCTTATAAAATAATTACTTTAGCTTGGTGATTTCAACGGAGATGAGAACGGAAGCTTTTAAAGTTAAAGAATGTAACTATGGCTATGTCAGGAATGATAGCAGAATTTTAAAGAAGAAGACGTAAACGTGTTTTTGGCAATGGTAGCACAATACATAAACCTACAAATACGAGGTGCCGTGAACAACGTTAATTTTATAGATCTTGCTTTGGGTCTGGTCCGTGCGTGATTCGTTAATATTGACACAGCTAGCTATGTTATATTTATGCTTCCAAACGTTATATTATGATCATCGGATTTATACATTTTTATTCCTAAAGAAGACTCCTAATGAACCTAAGAGGGTTTTGAAGTTCATTTGTAGTTATGATAATATTTTAGTATTGTAGTAATTTAGAAAAAAATGTTAAGAATAAAGATATGTATGAGCAAATTCTAAGTGATTAAGAATTGTATAGTCTTGAGTTGAAAAGTCATGTGCAATTGCGCAAGTTATTAAAGTGTCTCCTTTATCCAGAGGCCACGCCTTGAGAAGGCCTGCAAGGCCTGCAATCCAACTATTGAATACACTCTCGCCCGGGTGGGCTCGACCTTACGACCCCGCGAGCTGATAGTTACACAACACTGATATGTTGCTCCGGGAAAAGCCCAGCAACTCCCCGCCTCCTCCCACTCCTAGCCCGCGACTCCTCGAGGGTGTACTAGAAGCGCTGCTTTGCCAAAAACATTTTATGTTCTATCTGTTTCCCTGGTTCTTTCCTTCTCCACTTAGGAGCTGCCGTGCGATTGCCAATTATTTTGAAATATCTTTTAGTACTGATGATCCTTTTCCCCACAGGATACCTCCCAATGTGACAAGCGACTGGTTAACTGCTGAATGCACTGCTACACAACACGGTATATGCTGACAACTACTCCATACACTGTACATTATTATTTTTTGTAAAGAGAACATAAATATTAATGTAAATTTACACAGATGTTTGTAAATATGTAAATTCACATGAAAACAACTGTATCACTACAAAATAGTGTTCGCAGTAATACCTACTGGGTTCGGATTATTACCCGTCTTGTGTTGTCCCAGTACCTCCAATAGTTAAAGTTATTTGTAAACTGTTCCCTGAATATATTTCCAGTATTATCTGCGCACATGATAAGCACTATACAACAAAATGAAGTCCAATAATTTTAATATTAGATTATATTTCCTATTAAACATAAATGTAAATATAAAATTATGCACCAATTTTGGTAATAAATTCTCAATACCATCCCGAAAAAACGTATTTAATACATGCAAAAGTTACCATGTTGTACAAAATTACAATATTTGTCTCGTAGTATCACAAACTATTTCGCGGTAACTGGTTTTCGAATGAATCTTTTCGTAAAAGTCTCTCGACCAGGGGCGAGAGAGGTCGCTGCGCCCCTGGAGCGGAGGGTCTCACCGTACCTTGAAGGCCATGGCGGAGCGGGTCGGTGCTGTTGTCTGCTGGGACGAGAGAGTGCCTCGCTGCGACGCCCGGAGCGCTTATATAGCGCGGCCGGGCCGGGCCCCCCCTGGCCACGGTCACTGCCGCCCGGGGTCAGCACGCACCACGCACCGCGGCGTTGCGCAACCCGCCGCGACATTGGGCCACATGCTGGACTCCTCGCCGCCCGGGCGGGGCGCGCCCCTGGGCCCCTCCGCCAGCCATCCCCGGATAATACACGTACTTGTTTAGGTGCGCTATGGGGAAAAAAAAAAATATGAGAAGGAATTTTTACAATGCGCGCAAAGCATGCAACAAAAATTGACAGGATGAAAAATCGCTGCACAAAAATAAAAATTACATATGTGCTTTTAAATCATATATTTAGTTCATTACATTGATTACTGGTCCATAAAATAAAAAATAATAATTTATTTATTCTGAATATTAGTGATAGAAAATGTGCTTATAAACGTTTTCAAGTGTATTTATATAATTGAGGTTATGTTCCTGTATGTATAATATAATTGCAATATAAATTATTACATTATTATTTAATAAACAAAAATTAATAAATTATAATGAAATTTCAGATGAATTATTGAGTTTTATTACCAATCAAAATTTATCTCGAATATTTGACTAACCTAAATAATTAATTTATACAGATTTTATATTAGTAAAGAATACTGAGTATTTATTTAATTATTTTTAATTAGATTGAATTTGTGCTTTTCCAACCAATTTATAATATAACTCCCTTTATTATATTATTTTAATTCTATTAATTATTTACATGGAACATTAAAGTTAGTTTTTTTATTACGCCTACTAAATATAACTTCTAACGCGCGTACGTAGGTACACGCACCTATTTTTTTTCAATTGCTGCTGTTATTAAATGTAGATAACGGCCAGTCTCTTACATAAATAAAATTCTCAGAAAAAATTTTCTTTGTTTTTTTTTTTTTTTTTTTTTTCTGGATGGTAAGTATTTTTGCACGGGTTGCTGATGAAATGTTGACTAGGTTACATCAACGACATTTAAAATCTTATAAATGTATAACATATCGCTAAATTAGTTATTTTTATTCCGACCAGAAAATTTTCCCTACCTTAACTAAAACACAAGTGTATATGTAGGATGGGTCTGGTTTAGGGAGGGACCTAGGTGCGTCTGAAGCCGAAGCCTTTACGCCTAGTCACGCCGGGATTAGCCATGTAGGGAAGGGTCGCAAGCATCGTGTGATTTGTGCTGGGATTGCACAGCCATGACAGCTATTGGCGCCATGACTTACTCCCAGATTTTAAAACTACCTTAAGACAATGCTAAGTTGGGCCCAGGTAGAACTTGCATATGCACAGGGAAACCCTGGTCTCAGACATGCGGGATGCAAGAGTGTGAATTAATTGCGTAGGAGAATGCGGGATACAGAGGATGGCATGGATGTAGAGTTGGACCAGTCCCCCCCCCCATGTGGGGGGCTGGGAGCTTGTACGCGTAGTCCACTTTTATATTTCAAATCTATTGTTGTATTTATGACCAGGGGCGCTCGCACCCCTGGCCATAAATCCAGAGGAAAAAGTAAACTAGACAAACTTACATACTAAGACACTTGATTAATTATTTTATATGACATGCACAGCTTACAACCGAGGCGTGGGTGAAAATTGCTTGAAAATAGACATTTATATAATACAATAAAACTAAATTTTTATTTTGTATTCGGTATTTGTATTTTTGGTTAGGTTTCAATATTTTTGATAATTTTTTCTTAAGGCTATTAATTATTAACTAGGTCTTAGATACTAATGTAGACTATTCCAAAGACTACTATAATGATAATTGTTACAGAGGAGCTGTCGGCGTATAGAAGTCACAGGTGAACGGAGACTTTCAGCAGCACCAACGCCATGGAGGTGAGGTCAGCCAGGCGGGCTAACACAGCAGGCAGAGATCCCCCGGGCCGACCCCGAGTTACAGGAGCGAGCTACGGAGTTGCACGAGTGAACGGCCGACTTCGGTTGTGTTCGGGTCTGACCGGCAGTTAGTGAATCTAAGCTTTACCGGTATGAATGACTTTCGATTATGGTTGCAGATGAGATAAAATGAAACGTAGCTACATCTGACTAATTTTGAAAGAATGTTTTTTTAACATCTCCAGTGAATTCGGGTTTTAAAAAAACCGAAGTCTTATAATTTGTTTATGGATGAATATGTAAATATGTAAAGTTTAAATTTCCTGCCTGAAAGGGCCTACCTACTTAAAACAATTATTTTGGGATCGTAGCGATTCCCTGAACGGGAGGTTGCGTTATGATCGTACAATTCTGATTACTCCCTGCACCTGTTTTTTACCATAAAAATGCGTTCTAAGAATTGTTCGTCTATTAAACCAATTATATACAAGGAAATATCCGGAGCCATATAAATGACTATAATCCTACTCATGTCAGAATAATATAACCATATGCGGGAAACTTACGCAATACTAACTAAAACTATTATTTTACAATAATGCAACTACATATGTTATTTATCTATTTTACTTCTGAATCAATTAGCACAAATCTTGGTGTCAAAGAAATGTGCGCTATCTTACAAGTAAAAAAAAAAGTTTTGGTAATTTTCTTATCGATAAATACTTAGAATTCACTGAGGTCACAGTTTACAGTAACTCAGAAAATATGATTCATAAAAAAAATACTGTACTGCGCAGAAATTCGTTTACTTTAACTGATACATACACATATATATGACTGGTGCATAATATTTTTTTGTATATTCAATGATGGTTGGAACCATTTTCTTATGATTTCGAAGAAAGTTCCTCCCAAACAGGCCCGCTGGAATTTCTTAGAAACATGAGCTGTTTCCTCACAAGCTTCCCGCGTGAGCCGCGCAACAGCGAGAGAGATGTAGAATGTGTGGTGTGATAAAGAAAGAGAAAGTCTGAAACCCGGCAACGCGCGCGGTATGTCGGTCCTGTTTGGCCATGAACGTCAATCACGGGCCCTGGCATCAGGCGATTGCAGCGTGCTTTACAGGCGGTGGGTGGAGCTGAGATGCGGCCGCCTGGGGGTGTATGCTGCGCGCTGCACATGCGCGTACTCGCGACTGCCTACCACTGGCGTTGAAGCTCTTCACGCGAATCTGTCTCGCCTTCTACATTAACCACGGTCAGTAGCCTGGGTGGCAGTTGGTTAATTTCCGTGCGCTGATTTCGTACCTGGCGCTAACTGTTAACGGAACTGGAATAAATATTGCTGTTAAAGTATATAATGAAATACATCTCGTATATTAAAATAGTATAAATGTTTCACATAAAATAATTCTAACACAAAAAAAAAAAACTAATTCCAGGTACGTGTAAAACAATTGTAAGTATTTATCTAAAATAAATCTATGAAAACAATTTCTTTACTTATACAATAGTACAAATTTCTTTGATACCAAAATTTGTACTAATTGATTCAAAAGTAAAAAAAAACAAAAAAAAAACAATACATTTTGTTGCATAATTGTAAAATAATTGTTTTGGTTAGTAGTATATACGTTTTCTGCATATGATTATATTATTCTGACATGAGTGGGTTTATATCCATTTATATGGCTCTGAATATTTCCTTATATACAATAGAGGAATAATTCTTGGAACGCACTTATTAAGGTGCAAACGTCTTTATGTAAAGACATGTACATTTTTGTATCATATCAGCGTATCTGTGTCAAGATTTGATACATGATCATGAGACAATCGTTTAATGACGAGGCAGTCTAATCTGCACCACATATCGGCATTTTTACCGACGCTCTCCAGTTTACCACCATCAGCCTTATATCATGAGTTAAATTGCGGCTGCGATAGAGAAAATAGGCATCCAAAAATTTTGTTGATAACTAAATGGTCTTGCAATAAACAGTTAAAAAAGGTAAAGAATTTTGTGGAGAAAGTAAATGAAAGATTTTTGTCAAAACAAAAAATAAATGAAGTTAAATATTATAATGTATTTAAATTACTATTTAGTAGTTAAGTATGCAATATAAAATCTCATTCATATGTTACTGACTAAATTAGAATGTGTAAGCACTGACAGAAAGACTCAATTTGAACAAGACACGACATTACAGAAAGCGATTCAATTGCAAGAAAGTTTGACTACGTTTCTTGACAACTGGAATTTCGTTCCAAATCCTAATAAACCAAACCTCACATGGCGTAGGTCGTGATGATTTAATGTTATGAATTAATTAATTCCCTCTGTTCACGCTGCTCGTATCTGTGTCACGTATCTTCCCTTCTATGCGACGCGACGGCGTAAAGAACACCTCAAAGGGAGGAGCCTCGATCAGATATTGTATCGTTATTCAAACATAAGCCTGATACAGAACTGTTTTATTTACTCACCTATTTTGGTGCAGAGCTTGTTACAGATACCTTCATCTGGTAAAAGTTTGGATGCGGCTTAACATGATTAGCATTTAATTTGTTTGAGACAGAAAGGGAAGGTATGAAATATATAAAAAATTCAGTTTATTTACATATTTCTCAACAAATTTATGAAAATGGAGGGCCAACATTCGGTCATAATATGAACGCAATGGATGCAGATTATCGGAATGTAATGGGCGTATAGTAAGTAAGGGATGAGAGAAAGAAGAAGATAGGAATTCACGATTAAAAAAATTGCGGAGAGGTGAATAAGAATGTAGACGATCGACAACGGAGACTCCAAACAAGATAGTGGGCCCATGTCCTAAAAAATAATGTTTACAGAAGTTGATGGAACTGGCAGAGCTAAAGAGTGAGCTGCTGGCGAGGTTAGGCAACTACTGGGGCAGTTGTGGCCCTAGCAGTAAGCGTACTTAGTCGAAAGGTTTCTACTTTTATGTTAATTACGTGCCGAATCCAGCCAGGGACTGACTAAACCTCCCGTCTTAAAAACAAATCACCTATGTTCGAGATGGCCCTAGACCCGCTACTCTTGATTTTGCGGCGATGATATAGACACGACTATTCCACGAATTCATTTTGCTAGAGTATCGACTCAAATACGCTCTAGAGTGTTCATTGCTATATAACAAGGCCGCATACCTTGGCGGGTAGCACGAGATTGGGTAACCACGGCTTCTCCTTGTTTATAACTGGCTCAGGGTCGTCAGAGGGCGCGTCAAGAGCACGGTAGTCCAATCCACAACGACAAGCATGTGCAGCCTTTGTGTTAGTCAAATACCCAATGAATCTGCGAAATAATCTTGGTTCTAACTATAGACCAATTACAGTCCAGTCAGGCTTACTTCAACACTTTTGAATTTAATCGTTGAACTATTCATGCTTTTGTAATGCCACGGGTAATGCTAGAAGAAGAAGTGAACCTAGGTTTACCTAGGTTAATTTAGCATTATCCAAGGTTTTAGGGTAAAGACTGAATAATCACTCAAATAAATTTGAATTTGGCGATTACCCATGTACACCTAGGTCTACCCAATGCTGGCTGGGTAATGTTAGGGGTTTTGTAATTTTTGAGTACATTAAGTTAGGTTAGTTAAGGTATCATTAAAAATAAAGTGTCAATAATTTGGTTATTCTAACATTACCCAGTCAGCGTTGGGTAGACCTAGGTGTTCACGCGTGAACGCCGGATTCAAATTTAGTTCAGTTATTATTCGAACTTGGATAATGCTAAGTTAACCCATGTAAACTTAGATTTACTTCTTCTAGCATTGCCCGTAACATATACACTAGTGTTGTCAGCACGTCAAGAAAATGAGTACATACTTTGACTCAACGTTTTATAAAAAGTTTTATGTTTGAAAGATGTGGTGGCTAAAATTGATTTATTTAAAAATAATATTTATAATGTTTCAAAAAAATTTATATTGTGAATATATTAACGTATTAGCCGTTCTCGATGCATGCTTTAATGTCACCAGGCACAATACAATGCTATGAATATGGGGGAATGGTACTGAAAGTAAATATAAAGTAGGGCCCTCATTTCCTTGCCAACCATGTTTTTTTTTTTTTTTTTTTTTTTTTTTTTTTTAAGCGCGTGACGTGCAGTCGTGCACTTGCAAGAAGGAGCAACGGAACGACGCTTCGCGGATCCGCGCGTGATTATGGAGTCACATTATCGTGGCGAATGCGACGCGAAATACGCGATGCAACAGCAAAACGTCGCATTATTTTGAATATACCTGTTACAGTTTTGAACCCCGCTAAAAACAGAAGCAAACATCTAGATATTAAATCTTTCTCGCCATTACATTCGCAATACATTTATGTTCTTCAATATTCGCTGATATTGTCCATGTGTAAAAAAATGCTTGACCGAAACATCAATAAATGTATAAAATTATGTGCCAATTTTCGTAATAAATGCTCAGTATTATCTCGAAAAATTGCATATTTCATGTACGCAAAAATAACTGTAGCCATGTGTTGTACCAAGTTACAAATTTGACATAAGGATTGTCCTCTCTGCCACTAGATGAACACGAAATGTAAGTACGCACCTGTAACTGTCCAGGATTGCGTTTCTGAACCTATGATCGTTAACAATAACAGTTTTTTTTTGTTGGCGTTCCCTGTTAACCATTAACTTTATGGCCAGAAATTTTCTAACAGCACTGTGTATGTCACCCGTTATATTTTATGCGTGCCTTTTGTCCTGTTTAATCAATTTACTACCATTAAAACATTAAATGCAGAATGATTAATGAATTAAATATTACCTTTCCATCAGCTAATCATGACTTATGAGAAATTATGAGAAATTTAAATTTACGTCTGCATGAATATCGAAGGTGAAAGTGTAGAATGATATCTGTGTGCAGCTGACCTCTCCACTCCCGAGCGCCGCACTGCACCGGAGACCACGGCGCGGGTCCCGGACGCAGCAGCCCAGAGGCGACCATCCGGGCCAAGATCAAGGCGAGGCCGGTGAAAGCGCGCGCCGCAGGTGTGTGGCTCGCCCTGACCACTGCAACCCGCCCGCCCGCCGGTCTCTCCCGGGACCGCCACGCGCACAGCTTCACGGACACACCTCCTCAACATGTCCGAGAGGCGTTAGTTTTAACAACACTCCGAGGGCGGGTACGTAGTTTAACAGGTTACGTCAACAGCTGGCGACCCACCTTTCCTTACAGGAATACCTCCACGGTATATTTGTATCGTATCCCTTCCTTATGCATATAAAATACCGATTGATTATTGATGAAAAATTTGTGTTCTGATTTGAAAATGGTGGACAAAATATAAGCACATTGTAGCAAACCAGTTATTTATTTAACAAGTATATATGTGTTTGCACACAATTAGATTTGTTTCGATTTGTTTATATTTTTTTCTGATGGTTTATTCGATGTTTTCTGATAGTTTTAGGATCGAGTCGCGACCCACCTGTAACCCTTCCACGACCCACTAGTGGGATCCACCACTTTACGTATTTCATTTTTAAACTGTATTTTTAGAAGAGTGAAATGGGCTGAGACGCGTGTTTTCAGAGTAATTTTTAGACACGAAAACCGGTGTGGTTATACTTGAAACATCACATTTACCTTCAATTCTCTGCGGTATTATGCTCACATTTCATAGTTGCCCTGTGTACGCATTGCGCTTAGAGAGCAGCTTGCCTGAAGAATGTGTGAAGCGAGACGAGATGGGGAAGTGGGGGTGGAGCAGAGACGGAATGAGGGGGAAACTGGAGTAACCCGAGAGAACCCAGCCAAGCCACGTTTCCCACTTGCGAATAATCCGGTGTGACACCGCCGGGAATACTACCCTAATCGCCTTGGTGGGAGGCGAGTGTTATAACCGCTCAACCACCGTGCCTCCTCCTTTCTGCTAATGATTTGAAATAAATCCATACTTTAACTATGGTAACCTATATGTATTTGTTGTACACATTTAATGAACGTAGACTTTATATAAACATTTTTTTATAAAATTGAAGGGAAATTTTATTTCAACGGCTATCTTGAACTATGACCGTGTAATCGTGTCGTATACAGTTTTGAATTAACCGTTCGTATGAAGATTTTGTCGTTAACCTATAAAATTTAGGATGATAATCAGAAAAGGAAAAAAAAATGTAAGCGAGACTATCAGTACTCGTCAGTGATGTTAAAACATCTAAACCCAACCCAGATAGGTTAGGCTAATTTTATTTACCCTACAATTATTCTTAAAGTCGGTGCAATTGATGTGCGTCGTGTACTTTCGGAACATTTATGAAGCAGTTCGTGCGCTGGTGTAGGCAGGGTGGCTTAAAAGAACGACAATTAAAGTTGATTCGCTGCAGGTGGTTTCGGAACAGCTACGATGCTTTGGTGTGCATGGTGTGAACAAGTCGTACAAGCAAAGTTGGCTTCATTCTATTATGACATGCGACACTACTAACATGTCCCAATGGTCAGTGAAAAAAAAAATCATATTATAATTGTATAACGAAAATTATTAAAGCACAGTAGTTTTAATGCCAACAATTGACAAGTTAAGTATGAAATACTAAATCAAAACATACAAATTAATGCCAGAGTCGAAAATAATAAATAAAATTGACTCATGACACAAAAATAGAATAAAGAAGGATATGTTTAAATGCAGACTAGGCCTAACTTGTAAAGCTTGGTATGTATACAAAACAGCATTGTTGGTAACAACACACGAACTAAAACTTCTACACTCAAAAATTATAAATATATTCCAGGGTAGTTTCACTATCAAAAAGTTTCATTTGGCACACCAATAGGTTTGGTATGTACGCTAATTTTTACAAAACTTACTATTTATGGGTTCATGTTGCTACGCGTATGTCCGCAATCTTTGTCCCACATTTCCGTTTAACGACTTTTGTTCCATTTTCACGAAATTACCTCTACGAAATTCCGTAGGCTATACCGAAAGCTCTGACTTTTACACACATAATTTTTTGTCTCCCCACAATGATCAAAACCTGAATTTTTTAGGGTTAAAAAAATCATTTATGAATGGTGTACAAAAAAAAGTATTTTACGACAAATTTTGTGCTCCATGATTACATGCTCTTAGTTGATTCTATAACAGAAATATACATTGGCCCTTAATTTTCTAAAAACTCATTTAGTTGATAAAATCATTTATACACTATTAACTAATGCTTTCTTATACATTCAAGTTAAATCATGGGAGACATAAAACATAATTTAGGAAACTACCCTATTAATAACACAACACCACGACAGTATATGCCACAAAATGTATTATACTCATCGCAGCTGCGGTTCTCGTGGTACTGATCCAGGCCGCGGGAGTTCTGGTGACGGAATGCCACCTGAAACCTGAAAATAAACAAATATAAAAATATGGCTGTAAAATTTTTAACATCGCTTAATATAGTAACCAAATTCTATAACGAAAAATACATTACAATATTAAGCTTATTGTAACTTGTATTTAAACATTCTATTATGTAATTGTAAAATAAAATCATTTAAATATATTTCTATATAATACCTGTTTATTATAGAGGTTTTTATTACGTGATTTCAATAATTTTTCAAGCCAAATTTTTTAATTTATTTATTTTTTGGTTTCAAGCCCTATTTTATGAGAAGAAACTGTTTGGAATATTAAAATAATATCTACTTTTTTGACCATTTATGTACATTCAGGTCTTTCTAATTAAAATGTCTAGGCGAAAAAGCAAACCCCATAAAATTCTGACTAGTCATTGAGATTCTATTATTGTTTTTATATTCTCGTCATGGATGCAAGATGCGACATTCCCAATATTCTTGATAAAATAAATATACAATTTTCCTCCACAAGCACTCAGTATACACTGAATGGAGTGCGCACGCAAAAATGAATGCAACAACCAACCAAGGGTTATCAGTGTAGCCGCAGCGGAACGTTTCCCTACGACGCAATACATTTTCTTAAATAGGTGAAAGAAGCACCAAAAACATTTTCACAGACGGGTAACTTTTGAACACTATCTTCTCACTTTTCATACATACAACCCCTAACAAATAGACAATTTTACCCCTTAATGAATGACTAAATACTAAAGTAGGTTTTTATGTTAGCAGTAGTAAGATAAAAAAAAACCAATATACTTAAAATTTAAAAGTAATTTTACAACCGCTTCTCACAAGAGACGTGTTAAGGATTCGTTTGAAACCGTCAATGATTCATTAACATCTTCTAACCAAACACGTAACTCCAAACGCTTGGAATAGATTGGTTCCCTCTCAACCACTTTACTTCCAATTTTCAAACATTACAGTAATGTTTTATGCATTGAAGATGTTTTTTTTGGATCTGTGATATTGTTGGTTAATCTGTATGTCATAATAAACCTCAATAACAGACAAAAAATTAAATTTGCAAGCACACATAAAACAAGGCTGATCAGCTTGTGCTGAGGACGGGAACAGATCTCAGTTCCCAAAACTTCTAAACTGTTGTGTCTTAAGAAGAAACTTTTGTTTATATGTGTTGTGTTTTCAGAATATTAATTTAATTTAATCGTTGGATTCGCATGTGTGTGGCTGTATTGTCGTCGTGCTGGACATATTATCTGTTTTGAATCATCGTTGGGTTCTACTGTTTGTCGCTGTGATGTCCAAAGTTATTACTTGTATGTATAACCTGTTCTTTTGCAACTGTCTCGTTGTCAGCCCACTGGGTCCATATGTAATGTAATAATTTACTAAGTCCTTTAAAGTACTTTCCTGTGCTGTCAATGTTTATTTTTTTGACATCGGCTGATTTTGGCTTATTTTCTGTGTGTTTGCACATTTAAAATTTTTGAAAGTTACTGATTTTTTAATGACATACAGTGTTACCATCAATAACATTTGTGCAAATAAACATCTTAAATTAAAGTATTGGGCTGAGACATAATTTTGTTTACCCCTCCCCTTATCAGAAATGATAAGAGTGAGGCACAAGAGGGTAAGAACTGGAAGATAATGCGTACAAAGAGCTAATAGGTAACCAAACATTTTTATTATGAATATCAAAAATCTTCACAAACTGACGATAGTTAAATATCTGTGTAACGTATGATATGACGTGTTATGAAAGTCTTCACACAGCTCAACTCTATGCAGCAGTATCCTGCGGACAAACAATTTATATTCAGTAGAGAGCTTTAATACATACGTGCATATTAGCCTTAAATAAGCAATTGTTTGACACGTAAATAAATGTGCCTTTTTTGCTCGCAAATGCACAATGCACTATCATAAAACACATTACCTGCTTTCCTGTCATAGTTACAGAACATTTTTAATCTCATGGATTACTCGTTAGGAAAAGGTAACAATTTATATATAGCTTTCAAAAACCAATAAATAAGAAGCCATGGATGACCAAAATACTATATAGGCTCTCTATTTACATTAAAAATATTACGTGGGGCTGTAAAAAATATAATATAAATATTAATAAAAACACTTTAAAACATGTGTCAACAATCTTTATACAACAACTATTTATTAAAACACGAACCACTGCATAGCTAATTAATAGTTATTAAAATAGTAAAGGTTAATGGTCTCCACATCAATTCACAATAATTATGTTGCTTTGCAGTTTATTATAAAACCATTCAGCTGTATCGTCTTACACCGGAGGTCGTGTATATGGTAGCGTACATAACTATTCAGTGTGTCTTTGTAGAGAATGACTGATTTTAACCACCGTGGCAACGCGCTTATGATCTGGACGCAACTCGCCTTAGTCCTTTACGGGTCGACGTCTGATGGATGATGTCGTTATGTCCAAGGGCGTCGGCGTAACGAGGACAGCTCCCCTAAGCCAAGCTAAGTCACGAGTCGACTTATGTCCCTTGAGATTGTTGCCCCTTGGACTCGCTGACTGGGCTCCGGCGGAAGGGAACGGTCCGACTCGCTGACCCTCTAGGGCGGATACTGCAACAGTCTTGCCAACACACAACCTTGGGCTGAAACTACGGCACTCGCTGACCACACTCGTGGCCTTGGAAATTCGTTACTGCTGCTAAGTTCACTGTGGGAGGTTGTGTCTATTAACAAGGTAACGACATGTAAACCTGTTACATGACAGTTATGTCTTAAATCAGGAACGCTACGCACATGCCCACTCGCCTGCTCCGAACCACGCTGTCGCCGCACGCCAACCTCTATCGGCCCGTTACTCGTTACGCCAAAATATTTCTAAGTTCAATAGAGTATCCTTCATCATTAGCCTCGTTGACTCGCGATATCTTCCAAGTCCTTGTAGCAACACACGGGGCAAGTCCAGCACTTTCCGGCGAGTACGAAGACAGAGAGGGCTTACCAATGTTCAAGTCCTAGAGGTGGCTGCGAAGGCGATGACAGCGGGCGAGTTTCTTTGACGTCGCACACGAAGCGACAGCTTTACGTCTTTGGTTTGATTCTCGGCCAGTGATAAGGATAACTAAAGCTTAAAATAAATTTTTAAACCTGTTTACCGTTATCTTTTGTGGATTTAATTAATCATTCTATCTACGAAAAACAACACTAGACAATATACCTGTACAACGAATTAAATAAGTTGTCGCGGTGCCTAACATAGAAGTCAGTTTTTTTTTTCGATGCATGAAATACATTTCAGCGGAGGTGTCTCGGCGTCGTTGACCATCAGGCTTCTCTCTTCTTCGCCTCTCGAAAGGGCGTATTTACACTGTCATATCGTCCGTCGAGAAGGCGGTAGAAATAACTGAACTGTTCCCGCAGGAAGTGACTCCGGGTGCAGTTCTCTGTCCAGAGCGCGCCAACCCGAAGACAGCCGAGTATGAACGAGCGGCTCCGATGCTAAGCCCGCGCGCCCAACCACTGCGCGTGGAGAGCCGGGCGGGTTGCATCGTCCGGCCACTAGGCGCACACTCGTCGACAGTACTGTACCTTCCTGTTCCTTGACACTGTTAACGTAACAATTTATTTTACTGTGGTATTTTTTTTCATACAATGAAAAATATATAACAGGAGAGCTTCTAACAAATATATTTTTAATCCTCCTGGAATGTCATTGTTTTTAGTTTACAATTAAAATAAATTTCACAATCACAATTTTAAAGTGGGATCCGAAGCATAGTAAAAAATTCTTCGAAAAATTGTATTCATCTTTTACACTTTTAGTTCTGGCCATACACACTTAAATTGGTCTCCTGAAAAGGAGAAAAAAAAGTAGAAAAGTGGACAATTTTTCAAGTTGTCGGCATGTTACCCCAAACTAAATTTTTCTTGGGACATTTAGTATGTGGTTCTGGGACACGCAAATAAAATTATCACAAAATTTCAGGTTATTAAATGAAATTAGCCAACTTTGGATAAAATCTCAACGTTATTTCTGGACTACTCTCGAATGCTGGTGTTGATATACTATTTGATATTGAATAATATACGGAATAATGACTGTAATAAAATGTATATAATATTGGAAATAATAATTTGCAACACGTTATTAGTCAAACTATTTATCGATCCCAGAGCTCAGCTGTGACAATATCTGCCATTAAGTACTTGATTCATATGGCTTTTATGGTGTCAGTATAAGGAAAATGAACGCCAATCGATTCAAATGTTCCCATACGATTATCAGTACGCAAACAAGTCACAAACATGTACTACTTAATTAAACTCTAACACTGACTGACAGACAACGCAAAGCTTAAACCGCTGTGTCTAGAAGCATGAAATTTCGCATATGATTTCCTTATATAACGTAGGTGAGCACTAACAGTTGATTTTTGAAAATGCCCCCCTTAGGAAGTAAAATAAGGGATGAAAGTTTGTATGGACGTTTGTCATTTTAAAGTTAAAATATGGAAATAGGTGTTTAGACTTTTGTTTATAAATAAACATCAGTTTAGAAGCGTTTTTGGTAATTATTCAAAAATGAGAATCAAATACTTTCCCATCGGGCACACGGCTTGTATAGTAATAAATTGGTGAACCAACACTAGAATATTTTTTTAAGAACTTATATTCAATATTTGATAAAATATTATCTTGAGACAAGCAAATTTCATCAGCTATACTTTTTGATACTATCGCTTAAATTAACTTTACAAACAAATATATTTTTTTAACAATTGAAATCAACTACTAGCGCAGGATTATTTAGTAATATCGGCATAACTGTATAATCGAATTAAAAATGTTTAACGCTTCTCTAATATATATACAATTTAAGGAGATGGGACCACACAAAAATTAATTTCCCTCTCACAATAAAATAGCTAAACATGAAAAATAGAATGCTAAACAATTTTTTAATTGATATCAAAGGATTGATTGACAAATAAAGCTCCACACTGTATAGAAGATGACTTTGTCAGTTTTGATAATGTTCATCATCACAACGTGGGAAATAAGAACGCGTTTCAGTTTCCCAAATGACCTACAAGAGGAGTTAAATATATTTCACTAGACTAATTCAGGGAGGGAAAAGTTGTATTTATGGCAAAGGTTCTGTTCTGTAATTATTTTCATAATAGGTTCTGTTGATGTTTTAATTACATCGTATTATTATATAACTTTACATTTAAAATTTTAAGATTTATTTAGAAATAGTGTTGTGCTCATAATGCAGATATTTTGTTTCATACTAAATGTAAAACAGTCATGGAATACATTTGAACATGAGTTAAGAAATAAATCAAATAAAACTGAAGTGCTTAACATTGCCTTTGGAGTACGTGAAGAACTTTACTACACAGTAAGGTGTGCACAAGTCGTTGTCAGCCCGACTATGAGAATCAGACTTCTTTCTAGCGTCAAAAAGTCTGTTGCCTTGCCACTGTCTTTAGCTTGAGGTCAAAACTAGAAAAATACGTATAAAACAGTTTTACCATAAATATTAGTTATTAAATAAATAACAATTTATATACAATTGTGTTCCGGAAAGGCATGAAACTATAATAAAATTATATTATTAGCAAAAAGAAATTTACAAGCATATACAGAATTTGCTTTACTTGAAAATATGCATTTCAGTTTGATCAAAATAATTATATTAAAATTTTTTCTTGTTAGTTAAAATCGAAATTTAAGGAAGAAAATCAGCGCTAGTGATAAAATTTAACCCTACATCACAGTCAAGGTAATATGATTGATCAAATAATAGCTGCTAACTATTTATTTAAGTGGTTTAATTCTGTTTATATATTTAGTTTTTAGGTAAATTAAAACATTGCATTGGAACTGTAAAATAGAAAAAAATATGTTAAGGAAAAATTAGTCAATAAATCAATCAATGAATACATACAAATATGTTATTTTGTAGTATCTTAAATGCCTCTGTTGGGGTGGTTTTATTTTCACTAGAAATGTAATTCTTTACTAACTTAGACGTCGTATCTATTTAGAGATAACAATATACCGATGGGGTGGGAGTAAGATTAAAAAAATAGAGGCTATAGTTTAGACTCGGAAATTGTTACAACCTTAGGACCATTTGAATTCATAATTGAAGACATTCATTCAGATCGAAATAATGGTAATGATCCCGTTGACGGCTGTAACACAGAAAATTACCAAACTGAATTTCAAACCGTTACAAACGTACAATTGGGTTGCTCCCTATGAAGGTTTCCACTAATAACTGTTAATGTGTTTGGCTTTATGGCAACAACAACGTTTTTTTTAAATGCCTGCCTTCAAACAATAACAGATAGACTCTTAAAGCGTTTATAATCTATTTCTAGAGATTACTTGACTGAGCAAGAGAAGGACGAAAATGCTTTTCGGTGAAAATATAAAAAAGGTTTGGTGTCTGGTCGTTGGTTTTGTAAAAATCTTGTTAACTTGTGACTTTTTCTCTACTCTTACAAAGACGCATGGAGTAATAAAGTCTGAAACATAATAATTTAAGCTTCAAAAATTCATCAGAGTGCGATTTATACTTTAAAAAATGAAGACAGTGACACATTTACCACATTTAGCAAGTATCGCGATGAATGAATTTACGTCAAACTAAAATCTCTTTAAGTTTTAGAGCACGACATTTGTTATCAGTTGTCAGGCAGTGACTCGAAAACAAAACGAAAATACTTGGATGCTACATTTATGAAAATATCCAATACTGTTTCAAAATTATTCAATATTTGTTTAAATATTTTATTTGTGTTTACTTCAAAACGTTTTAACAAAAAAAAAAAGAATTTATTTCCTATGGATTTGAAACGTAGGTGTAGCTTCAGAGAAAATAAAAGTAACGTCAGTCAAAAACTTTTGACCTTAAAAAATTTAAACATTGTCCAAATATTGTGTCCAGCCGAAAGTTGTGATTTAAAACCTACAGAGCAAGTTGTGTAGAATATATTCTCAATATCATACAACCGGAAAAACTCGTTTCGGTGGAATGCATATGGAAACGAGCAGGTGTTGACGTGTACAGAATAAAAAAAAGACTTAATGCATATTAAGGAACTATTTTCATGTAACTTTAGGATTGTAGTGCCTATCAAGTCTCATATCTTAGTTAAAACCTAATTTCCCAGGTTTACTAACTTTTCAAAACCTGATGTGTAGCTTAGATTTACGTAAAAAAATAATGAGAATGCTCCATTGATATGGCAGTTTTGGATTTCAATTTTGAGCATCGGCCTGTAGATGAAGCCAGTGACGTTTCTCTATAACTTATAGTCAGAATTTTTAGAGACACAACTAAGCATAAATACCTAAATGTGGGAGGCAGCGGTTGGAAAACCACCTAATCGCCTTTCCTTTTGTCAGCCAGCGAGAGAAGCCCTTCTGACATTGGTTCACGCGATAGCCAACTGTTGTCACCCTCAGCCGAAGAGCGAGGGCCTAGCTTCTTATTGGCTCTCCCCTTACTCAAGAAACTAATAATCCACAATACAAATTTATACTTAGAAATTATACTGCATTTTTCATTCTCGTGTAGAGCTTTGATTTTTGATTTTCTTTTAGACGGCATTATGGTATAGTTTTAAGAAAAAACAAGAAAAACGAGGATTAAACATAGTACCAAGGTAAACTATAAATATAAATTTATTGTTGCAATAAATATATATTATAATAAATATCATCACAGAATTTCACGACAGGAAAGAAAAAAGGAAAGAGCGTCATGTGTGCGAAGAAGGGAGGAAAGGAAGAGGAGGGGTGTTGACACACGGGCGATGTCTAGTAGGCGTAGTGGATGCCGTAGGCGTTGGTGTAGGTCATGTGGGAGACGACGGGGGCGGCGGAGTAAGCCACGCCCAGGAGACCAGGGGCGACGGCGCGGGCGGCCAGAGCGGGGGCGGCGTAGGCGCGGGCGGCCAGGGCGGGGGCGGCGTACGCTCCGTAGGCGGGCGCGTGGTAGGCGGCGCCGTAGGCCAGGGCATCGTTGCTGACGCGCACGTCGGACTTGGAGACGCTGGAGTAGGGCGTGTCGATGGTCTTGGAGTAGGTGGACACCTGTCCCAGGTTGCCGGGCGTCCTCAGGATGTTGGAGTGCTGGGAGGTGATGGCGGCGGGGGCGGCCAAACCGTGCGCGTAGGCGGGGGCGGCGTAGCCGTATGCGGGGGCGGCGTAGGCAGCCACGGCGGGGGCGCCCAGGTAGCCGGCCTTAGCCACGGCCACGATGACGGCGAGGACGATGAACTGGAAAGCAAAGAAGCCGTTGCAAAAAATAGAAATTTCACATGAAAGAACCTTAATTTAGTTCCAGATTGAGCCGATTCTGTTTCCAACCTTCCCCTTATGATTGGCGGACTATTTGATTGCAATTTTTTAGTAAAATATATATTTAAGTTTTAAAAATGTTCCATTGATATATAACTATAGAAAACTAACATGAAACACACTTTAAGTTTTTTTTTTTGCCTTACAATGAGAACAGGTGGGTGTATTTCCCAAGTGTTGTTTTCAAAGCGTCCTTCGTCACAGAAGATTCCGGTTTACAAAAATACTGTTTTGAATATTAAATATGTCAAACATTAGCGTACCTTATTTTTAAAGTCGAAAATATTAATTTAATGCATCGAATATGGCCATCAGTAATTTTTATTGATTATTATGAAGATCTCTTGCTATAATATATATTTAGTAAAATAAAATTCAGTTGTATTTGTTGAGTTAAGTAGCCTATATGTTTTGGTAGATATTTTAAATACATATTCTAATATTGGTAAGCAATTTTTTTGCTAAGTACCATAATTTGTAACTAAAGTATGATACTACACTAGTAAATTATTTACCGTTAATATAAAAATAACACTTGTGTTAACTTATTATTAAAATTTTGGTTTTCTCAGCCAACACTGTTTCTCCACAAAGTTGCTCCCTTTCAAATAAATTATTACCAAAATGCAAGGAACTGTGTTCTCTACATTTTTTTATAATAAGGATTACAGACTAGTTTATGATAGAGTGTTTAAGAGTTGACAGTAAGTACTAGCACTGTCCTTAAAACATGACTATGTGTATAAGAGTGTAATGGTTTATGGTTGTCACTAACGACCATAACGCTCTTATCCACCGTCATATTTTAAGAACAAATTATTAATACTAACCAAAAAAATCACAACTTTGCATGGTCAGGAAAGGTGGACTGCATACGTGAATGAAAAATGCTAAGAAAGTTTGATACAATTTACTTTGCTAAATATTTTTTTAAAAATATACATGGTGAGATGTATTAATACTTTACGTCTTAGTTTGAAATGAGACATCAGTTAACTATTCGTAATATTAAATTATGTAATTATACTTTTTGAACTTGTTAATATGACTCTCATAGGTGTAAGCAATAAAGTGTATTTTTTTAGCACTGTGAATTAAAAAATTCAAATTGTTATGGAATCTATTGTGATATTTAGGTCTGTAAATTTGGTAGAAATATAAGAAAGGCCACACGCATAAAAGCCTATTTATGGACAGTTTCTAGGGTCGAGTTTTAGCTTCACTATCGGTCTAGATAGTTCCGGGATCGAATACTGATGGGTACGCAAATTTAAAACAAAGGCTGGTTTTATGTGTGTCACGTTCAGATTAATCCTGTGGTTTAAATATCAAGTATTTAAAGCAATAAATCAATAAATTTTACATTCTTTGATGAAGCTTTCTTTAGGAACAAGGGTACGGTACGCTTGCGAGATAAACTTTTTTTTATATTTTTGTATATTAACAGGTTCTAGCAGTGTTTAAAGATTAACACAATTTCTGGCCTGAGTCTTATTTCAGCCCATAGCTGTTTAAGATTGATTGATTAGAATGGGAAATCTTTAAAGGACTATATATTTGCAGCATATAATTAGATTTAGAAAAACTCATAGGTATGCGTCCTTTGGAACGAGAGCAAAATTTTACGTCTCTAGAGAGATTTAATTCTAAGGAAGCATGCATATAGTTTGTCGTTAATTAAAAAGTGTGAGTCAAGATATGGTGGAGTGTTAACGTGTTTACCTTGAATTTACCTGCAATGAAGCAGAGCGACCTCTTTCGCATGACGTCCGTTTTTTTTTCGCATTCCAAAGATACAATTGAGGAACATCAAAAAGTTATTACCAGGTAGACGGAGGGTTGGTTGCTGTGTGGCAGCATCCTCACGTGGCACGGCAAGACGAACTGACTCGTGTTTCAGCACGGTTCCAAGTTCTAAGTGCTTTTGAAAGCCTCCAGGGCTGACTTGGGCTGGGTACTGGTCCGTATACTAACTCATAGTGCAAGGTTCGTATGTTCAAGTCCAAAATAAATCCATGATGTAACTATTACTAGTTAGTTTCCAAGCTTCTTCGTCGAAGCCATCTGACATTAAGGCAACCACATCGATATCCTCTAGAGAAATGGGTATGAAAGAGAGAAACTACCGCCTTTGTGAGGTGCATCACAGTAAGCGCAAGATGCCTCCTGAAATATTGACATACTATGAAATCACACTCGAACAAGGGAAAGGTGCTAGATTTTCTTTTTATATTATTCATAATTAGTATTCTTTGTGTTTCACAGCTGTTAAAAAAAATATTGATTACTTTTCTTTGTCCTTGTTCAAGAACGGTTTCAACTATCGTCAGGCTTTCAGACATCCTGCGCTTAGTGTGCATGGCGTCATGGGCGTCGAACTCGTGTATGTAGGGAAGGAGGGGGTTCAAGTGGTCCTGGGTAAATCTGGAGTTGAGAAGCCCCTCTGTGTGGAGTGCAATCGTAAATGTGAAACGGGGATGATAAAATTAATAATAACGCCAGGGAAAACTTTTTGAATATGGCAAAGTTTTCCGCTAATTGCATGCATACAGACCTTGTCCGCCTAGTTAGACGACTTGTATCGGTTACCCCTACAAGTAAAAAACCCATGGGCCCGCAAATTTTCACCCCCTTTCCCTTACGCAGGTGAATTCTACAGATTTTCGCTCTTGCATGATGCCAATTATACCATTTTACCCCCGACTTCGATGCAGAGAATGTGGAAACAAAATTGTCGCGATGTTAAAATGCTCAGGTGTAAATACCTGCATTAAAAATTAATTATTGCCGTTACTTATAAAAATCTTGCAGTTAATTTAAATAAAAAATCTTTTCGTGTATAGAATGGTAAACAAAAAAATTACAAAACCCAAATTAATTTATATGATGAAAAACTGTGTTTATGAAGTGCTGTTAAGATGTGAGATGATCATTTGATATTAAATATAGTTATTTATTAACACTACCAAAATATGTCAGATACATCGCGAAATTTAATTGGTTGAAATTAATAGTAAGATTTAAATTGTGAATCTCTTCGCACACGTCGTGTGCACAGTCGTGTACTTGGGCTGCAATGCACTGGCCTATGTTTTTAGTCGTGAACTAGGCTCGAGGCCTGTTGGTACGGTCCAAGCCAAAGCGCTGCAGTTAGGCCCGCGCACTCACCTTGTACATGGCGGCTGGCGGTTCGCTGCGAGGGATGCGGACGAATGTGCCTTGTCGGCGCGCCCCCCGGGCGTATATATACCCGGCCGGCCGGGCTCCGCGGCGGCACGGGGGCGGGGGCCCTGGTTGGGCAAGCCCTGACCCTGCTCTGGGCCCCGGGGAAGGGGGCGCCGAGCGCCTTGACACCGCCCCGCGGCCTGCCTCGCCCGCCGCCGGCTGTCACACGACACTTCGCCCAGTTCCACACTCCGCCATCACCCTCCAGACATGCTCACAAATTTGTTTAGCTGAATTACCTGGCGTTGCCCGGGCTGAATCACACTTCGGGGCTAATTTTTGGAATACCTCATCCTCAGTTGTTGGCTATGTCATATAAGGAACATCACTGCTCAATTTCAAGTTTTTAGGACACATACTTGAAAAAAATGGGAAATGTTTATCTTTCAATTCCCTGAAACCTGACTTATAGGCTGGTTTTATAAAAGCTCCGTGCTCAATTGATGTTTCTGTAACATAAAGAACACCTGT
Source organism: Bacillus rossius redtenbacheri (assembly GCF_032445375.1). Classification (NCBI taxonomy): domain Eukaryota; kingdom Metazoa; phylum Arthropoda; class Insecta; order Phasmatodea; family Bacillidae; genus Bacillus; species Bacillus rossius. The sequence continues at coordinate 49,640,731 of NC_086330.1, forward strand.
GCCGAGTTTCAAGTCTGTAGAACATATACTTGAAAGACGAGAATTTTTTTATCTTTAACGCCCCCTCAAACCTCCTAGGTAGCTGATTTTCGTAAAATCATTTCTTAGCGGATGTCTACGTAGCAAAATAAATACACGTGCCAAATTTCAAGTATGTAGGTCTTATAGTTCCTGAGAATTCGTGATGAGTAAGTCATTTAACCCTTTTTCACCTTTTTAGGGATACCATTTATAAAAAATTCCTCCTTGGTGCACCCCTATGGAACTCGAGGAATATTTTCTCCAAATTTCAAATCTCTAGATCTTAGGGTTTCAACTGTGCGTTGTTTGTCAGTCAGTCACGGTACTGTTCTATAGTTATAGATTGATAGTTTTTTTTAAGTGAAACTTCTCTGTGGTCTGAAGAGTAATTTGAGACAATGAGTCGTCAGTTAATAACTGAAAGTGTAACGATCGGGAGTGGGACGCCCAATGATGGTGAGGGGGAATAATGAGCACCCCATTCCTCACTCTCGCGCAAGCCTCAGTGAAACAAAGCTACAGTGCTGCATTTTTCGTTACGCTGGGAACGACAAAGAGATTTATCTTTAAAAATTCAATTAGGATTGTGTAAATTTGTATAGACATTTCCATTAGTGCTTGTTTGTTTTGTAGTAGGGGAGGACGGGGCAAGTTGGCGATGTTAAGAGTTCACCATTTTTTATAATTTTAATTTTGGAAATACGATTTCCTTCTTTCCAGACACTATTAGAATAGTCTTTTGTCGTGGTGTAACTACATGAAAAAAAATCTATATTTCTATATTATCTCAAAAATTCTGCCCTATTAAAAATATAATGCAAATGTGCCATCTTGCCCCGTTACCGGGGCAAGATGACTTTGACTACGGGGTAAGATGACATTTTTGACACAAGTTTAAACATATTTATTCTTAGAATGCAAACTACTGTAAACTAACTAATTAAACATTGTTACATGCGTTTTTACATATAAGGCATGTTATTAAAGGCTTGGTTTGTTGAAAATTACAATTAATAGTTAACTTACATAACTAATTCAGAGTTGGTGTTTTATAAACAATAATCGCACACAAATTTTCCTTCTTCAAAGTTCGAGCAGTCCTCGTGCCACCATGTGTGGCATTTGCAACACTCGGTCCAGTCTTCTGATGGAGGATTGACATAAATCTCATCACACACTGGACACTGCACTTCGGATATTTGAGCTGAAGTCATGCCTGTCGAAAGTTGGAGCTTCTTGGATTTTTCTCGAGAATCGAGCTTCAGTTTCTTAGTAACAGTTCCTTTTTTGGCTTCTCTAGACTCTTGTCTTTGTTGCTTCAAACGTTCTTGTTCTATCCTCTGAGCTCTCCTCTGAACCAGAATCGCTTTCATGGGTGAGCTTGTGATGACACATGCATTTTGCTTATGAGATTATAAAGCTCAGAAAATCAAACAAAAGTTATAAAAGAGTTGTATGTGGATACCACAAAAACCGTATAAAGCACTTGGGGCAAGATGACGAGTCGTCATCTTGCCCCAGTCAACTTGCCCCGATCAGCAATGTTATTAGTATTGGATTTTTTCGCTAGGAAAAAAAATAAAAGGTTAACAATATATAGTGGTTAAGAAAAGTATATAGTCTAAGGTAATAATGTGTGGCATTGAATATCCAAATATCTTACCTGTTTGTCCATGAGATATTACTTCGAAGTTCTTGAAAATTACAATACGTCAGACCAAATGTACGAACATCATCTAACAAACAACTAAATGGTGGCAGCGGCTTCACTGTGCGATTCTTTAGTGCCCACCAGTGTGGAGCGCTAGTAGTGTCTGTTAGGTGATGCTATCTAGTGCCATGACGTGGAAATAAGTCATTCGTCATCTTGCCCCGCTCGTCAACTTGCCCCGTCCTCCCCTATATTATTATGTACTATTTTGAATAAAATATCTTTCGATCTAATTAAGGTGCACAAAATTTCAATACTAGTTTACTGCTGAGACAGCTTCGTTATCTCATACCAAACCTAACAGAACATACATGTTTATAAACTCCTCTGCGACACACTCTTCCTGCTGACCACTGCTCCTCTGGACTCAGTCCGCTGGAAACACTCGGGCCTCTCCCAGCTGCTCATTCCGTAGACTTGGTGGTGCTTAGTTTGGTATTGTGTACCTTGTTGTTTTTTTTATTTATATCTTTTAAGTGGATTACTGAAGTGAGATGTTTCGCTTCGAAAACACGTGGCGGCCACGTACCAATTTTTAATCACTGAAAAAAATTATTCTTCTCTCTCCACAAAGTATTTTTCTCGGCAAAGAACCAGCAATACTTTTTTTCTGGCGGCCACAATACGTTGTTTAATTTATTTGTAATTGCCTTTTATTTAATTTAAACACTTGGCTACATGCATTATCTTTATGCCAATAATATATTTTGGCAATGATGATTTTTTTCGTACGGTGTTTGTTTGCGGTGCCGTTCGCCATTTCGGATACGTTCCACGAAATGTAATTTAAATACGCTCTCAAAAATGGACAAATTATATGCACTATCACCTAAATTCCAAACAGAAAAATTAAGAATAATATGCAATAGAAACATAAAAACACTTATTTAAATGTTCTATAATTCGATGTTTATGCAGGGTTTATAATTCCATAGCCGTTTTTGAAGATCTGGGTCAAGACAAAATGTTAACATATATATATATATATATATATATAGTTTTTAAATGATGGACAACACCACGCGGATTACGTGATAAGTATAAGATATATTTTGTGTGTATGACAGATATTTTCAAGTGATCAGTATACTAAATTGAAAACACTACTTTTAAATTACGGTGGAAGTAAAACAACATATGCAATACAAAAGACGCTAAGAATGGTTTCCAGAATTATTGCTTTACTAACTATATTGTACCATCTTCGAGCACAAAACCGCAATTGAATACGGGAATTTGGTACTAATAGATCTCACGGTGTTAAAAGATTGACTTACTTAGTTGTTAATCGGGTTTATGTTCAAGTTGAGTGAGACTCATACTAAAAATACGTATCTATTCTGGAAATATTTTTTTCAGTAGTAAAGAAACTAAAATTTGAAGAGGGGAGTTACAGGCTGGATAACTGCACTGATATTGTTCTGTAATGGGCACAGAAAGTTACAAAAATGCTGTTACTAGTGGAAGAAATCGAGCATAAGACCTCTGGAATGAAAGTCAGGTATCTTATTGCTCAGATAAAAATTTGTTGTTTAATGTGTAATTATCTGGCTTTTAATTTTGGAAGAGAAAGCACGAAGTCATGTTTTCCCGATAACATCAAAAAACAAATCATGAAGGATGAAAATATAAACTTTACTGATTGTTCACTTACGCATTTTCTCCATGTATGGTGATGAAAATGTAACTGAAGGTTTTCGTATGTGTGCCCTTCACTGGGTCTTTTTTTTTTCTCCTCCGTAATAGCATGAGTGTGGAGAGAATGTCGTCCACACATTACATTACTCACTTCAGTCAAAACTTTCACTTCTAGCGTCATGCAATTTAATGGAACTTTTTACACTAATGATTTTATTTGGTCTGAAACCGAGCAATTACGTTACTACAGAGTTAATGGAAAAAATACTTTAATGGATTACACAACTGACCTAAAGTCCGAGTTTGGCATATTTAATATTGTTATTGGGTCTAAAGAAAAATGTATTTTTATAGTTATGGAAAACCCAGTTTAAAATGTCGATTATGGAATACTAGCAAAAACAATACTTACTCAACCACACACTCTAAACCTGAATTAGTGAAATTGTAACGACTGAACATTCTGCTAACAGTTTGTTGCTGACTGGTAAATCAGTGAGTTTTACTTCTAATCTTGCCTCCAAGAATGGAATTAATCGGTAATTTAGTGAAAAACACTGACAAATAACTGAAATAAATTGTAGAATACCCACTGATTCAAATGGCGAAGTGTTAACAAATTTTGTGTAAAATGCCATCGATTTGGAGCAGTTTCACTAGTTCGATTAAAGATTGCAGGCTATAAGATGGATATAGGTAGCTTAGGGGATTATCCACACGATACCATCCCAAAGAACTGTCAAAATCATCTGCGTTGGCTAAAATGGTACTCTAAAGTCTTACGCCGTTATTATAAATGATCGAAAGTAAAGTAGAAGTTTGATGCAGAAAATATTTTAATGTACTAGTATATGAAACACTTACTGCAGGATACACAAATATAGATGACAATTTTTAACCTCTTCAACGTGATAGCCGAGGCACACGTTTCTGACATGTGTTGGCAAGTAAGAATTTTATTATTGCTACCAAAATGGTTTTTCCACTACGTTACTTGCACATGCAGCCTGTACTTACAATTAGTCTGCACGTAACTTGGAAAGTCACATCTTATAACAGTTACTTAGAATTTGCGCCAATGTTCTTCTCAACTTGGAACTTGTCATAAGATAGAACGATGATAACTTAGCAACAAAAAACTTAGAACTACCTTAAGTTAGAGCCACATAACTTAGAAACACACATTGTTTAATCATAACTTACAACTTTATAACTTAGACAATCATAACTTACAAATACCACAACTTATAACAAACTAACCCTATTCCACGCGTGACAGGAGGCAGTGACAGTTACCGGAGTCATGGGGGATTGTGGGACCCTGTAGGGAAACCTTCTCTCCTGCCTAGCGTCCAGCGGCGCAGTGGGACTGCTTTCCGTTACACCATTCGTGCGTTCCGTGCGCAGTAGCAGGAGTTCTGCAACTCGATCAAAGTGCTCGAATGTATGTAATGGCTTCATCGTCCTTCTTCCGGCCTCACCTTGCACGTCCACGGCACTTGCTCTGGAGTAAATGCGATCCTTCTCCCGCTGACATCATGAGATTGAAACGATTGGCAGGAACGAATAAATAATCAAATGTAGACCTATTTGTTTTATTTAAATTTATTGAGTTTAACACCTCGTCAATAGCGAGTTCATTAACGAAGATAACATAAAGAAACAGACCACGGATACTGGCTTGATGTAAGTTTTTGGACATACGCCATTGCTATTTTAGCAATGGCGTATGTCCAAAAACTTACATCAAGTCATGCACTCCCATTGCACAAATCTTTCAAAGATAACACGGATACTGGCTTATACTGGTTGAGTCTGAATTCGATAGAAAAATTACACATGCAGGTTCATCACCACAAAATAAGTTGCAAACTTACTGTCTAAAGTGGGAAAAGTTTTTAAAATGGAACACTGAGCATATGGATTTTGTTTAATTGAAATAAGTTAGTTGCACAACCACTAAGAATTTCTTCACTGAGGCAAAATTATTTAATTGAAATAATTTAGGTATAGTAAAACGCCAAAAAACAAAGGTATTACCCCTAATTAATGAAATAATTTGATTTGCCTCAACGACAAAATTCTCGGTGGCTGTAGAACATCGATCAATGTTGTTTAGTCATAGACGTAGCACTTTATACCACAAGTCGTATGGATGTTTTCAACTTGTTTTGTCGTGATGAACCCGCAGCCGAAGCTTGTCGGTGTAATTCAGACTCACTCTGTATATAGGATGGAACCATCCAACATTCACGCGGAGAGAGGTCTGGAAATAAGGAGAAACGAAATCAGTATAACCAGACCTGAATTTGATCCCAGATCCTCCGGCATGCGAGTCGAGTGCCACCACGTTGCTCTGTATATTCAATAGACACGTGTACGCAGTTAGTCAATAAGGAAGAGCAAGTAGATTGTCAGCTGACTACCAAGATGAGATAACATTATAAAGTATTTAGGCTAAAACATATTGGGGCAGTTAATAATGTTCACAGGCTTTTACGGCCATTCTCTGAAGTAGCTTGTCTTCTGGGTTGTAGCCGTGTCCTTGGCGAATAATTCACCGATGTTTCGGTCGACATTGCAGTCGCCATCTTCAGGGAGCAGTTACCTACTTACCTACAACCCAGAAGCCAAGCTACTTCATATTGGGGCAGTGTTTTGAAGTGTGTGTTTGTGTGTCCCTTGTTTTGATAACGAAATGTCCGAACCTGTGTGTATGTTAGCCATACAAGTACCTACTCCTACGGAAAGTAGTGGGCGAAGCCAGTATTTGTGGTTAGGCCTCTCTCTGGGGGTTCTGCACGAGGTACAGATTATCCCCCGGGCAAGCGGGAAAAATTCTTTTTAAAAACACGGTGCTTGAAAAATCATTTTTAGGCTAACTGAGGACCCTTAGGTGCTTTTCATAAACCCGAAATTCTCTGATAAAAATTAATACTTATGGAAGTAACACTCTTACACTGCCACTAGTTATATGAGGTTGTCCTACTGCATGTTTAAAGACAAGGGTACTCTCTCATTTTACATATTAAGTGCATATAAATAGAGCCATACCTAAGTTATTTTACACTTAGTAACGAAGTTCATTGTTATTGAAAAAATACAGGGCCTAAGACCCCTCCGTCCCTCCTCACGGACCATCCCTGACTACAACCTTGCGTGTATAAACGGAAAGATTTTCGCGGGTATACTCACACTCGTGCCTTTCATGTAAATTACAGCTACAGCTACAACTGCGTCAGATGTTTAACGTTGCTGGATTTGACGGTGACTGGTTCCTGGGAAGGGCTGATTCGCCACCAACACGGGCTACCTAGAGCCATAGGGAAATGGATACGCCATCTCAAAGTGACTTGGAATTGTTTGAGGAGGAGATACAGCGAGAGATTGAGGTGACCCATCCCAGAAAAACTGCCACCACATCCCTCTTCGTCCGGCTGACCTGTGAGTGACTCAGAGGAGAATCCCGTTCCAAGTCTACCAAATCTCTTGGACCCTCAGAAATCCCCAGAGCGCCTGTGATCTGGCCGAAGTGCATCCAAACTCTAGTAGCTTTCCAGGCTAGTGCCGTAGCTGTTTCGCCGCTCACCGTGCCCGCCCATCAACGGAGTTGCATTCCGTGTCAGCGAGAGAGCGCAGCCTGTCCAAGAGCGGCCCGACCAGGCGCGCCGGAACCAGTCGAGCGCGAGCGACAGGTCGGCCCTCGGGACGTGGCGCAACGGGTCACCGGCTCGTGTTCCAGCGGTCCGCAGCTGCTTGCAGCTGAATATCGTTTCCCTGTCCGGTGTTCGAACACCAAAGGTCGGCGCGGCGCCCCAGTAACCCCTCGCGCAGAGGTCGCCCTCCCGTGGCCCGTGCTCAGGTCCGCTTCTCTAACGAGACTCGGAGGGAACGCTCACTCGCGACCGCCGCGCCCAGCTACGAACTAGAGGGAAGTCTTCTGCGACGAGAGACGTTTCCATTACAACGGTTCCGAGCCAGGCTGAGCTGCGGTTCCTCTGATTACGACAGGAGAGTACATCTGCAGGATTCCCAGGGGGGCCTGCGGATTACGTTTATCATTCCCGTTTCACAGTCATGATTTAGCAAGCGCAAACGGACCCCTCTCAGTGATGGGATTTTCAATCTTTACGGTTTACGCCCAAGGACTACGGTATCTTGCGGTTTTTGAGGGAAGCCACTGAGAACATTTCCGACCGAACGTAGAACCTTGACCAGCTATATTGATAACCAATACCGTCATGCGTTAACGGTTTCGACTCGCGTTCAGGAATTCGTGATCGATCCTGTACATCTGCACTGGAAAATGGGGAGAGGGGGTCATTCCAGGGTGGTTTTCCACGCTCCCCTCACATTCCTCCTTCCATATCACTCTTTTCTACCTCTGAATCAGAATTTGGGAAACTCTTGATTAAATTTTGCACACTTTATGATCAAATTAAGAAGACAATGTCTACATCCAATTTCGAAAAAAAAAAAAAAAAACATTTCACCGTGTGTTCAGCCCGGGATAGCCGGGTATTTATTTAAGCTGGTTTTGTTTTAAAATAAAACGTACTCTTAAACATTAGTAAATTCCACAGGTTTTGATAAAATTTAAGTTAATTTTTTTACATATACCTAATGCAAAAGGATGTAATAAAATTTATGCGTGCTATGTTTATTGGTTTGGGGAGGAGCTATTCACAATTTGTGCCCCCAGTCGAAGGGAAGCCTGGATCCGGCCCTGTGCCGAGACCGCGTGCGCTCGCGTGTGTGTGAGTGTGTGAGTGTGTCAGTCACCGGCGCGCCGAGAGCTGGTGTTCGCCGGCTGCCCCCTGGCGCATGCGTGCATCGTTACGCAACGAGGCGGGTTGCGCCCGCCGCGACCTGCTCTGCTGTCGGCGAGCTGCAGCGCGCCGCCGTCACGCCCTCTCGCGCGCGCCTGCGCGGTGGCAGCTTCTACACACGTCCACACGCGAACGAGTCTTTCGGTACTCGCCAGAAATGTGTGATGCCTAACTTCGGTAACGAGAAAATTTATTGCGTTCTCGTGTTGCAAATACGCTTATAATTCGAAACTCGGGCACGAAATTTAACGCAGAATTCTTTAAAATATTGCCGAGCGTGATAAATATACGAGGATTGTATTTTCAACCACATGTATTGACGTGAAACACACGTAGTTTCTGCAATCGCCACTAGTATTCGCTGTCGGAGCATTTACGTCGACTATCGAATCATTAGATTTGCAGAGCAAAATTTTAAACTATATAATGAAACGACTCCGATAAAATAAAAAAAAATAAAGACGTGTTACTTAATTTTTTCCACGGTTGACGGAAAACAAAGTTTCTTCTTCTCGGGTACTTCGTGGCCAAGCAAGCTAGCGCGAACCACTCACGTAGCGAGGGTCGAGGGCTTGATCCCAGCATCCGGAAATAAATCACACTCATGAGCACCGGGTCGGTGTTAATTGTTTTGATGCACACTATAATTATTGCCTTGAGTCTCTGTGCATATATTAAGGGCGAAAAACCTTACCTTTAACTTCAATTTGACAAGTTTCCTTTCTAAGCAACCATTGAAATCACCAATGCAAACTTCACTGTTGGACGACTGGGAGTAAGATCATGTTTTTTAATCACGACGCACCTCTTAATTCCACTCTGTGGGATTATCTTACATTGCTCCAAACGAACGTAACAGTAAATATGGCAGAAGTTGTATTGTCGATGTGTTTGTTGTCCAGATTATCTAATTGGCATCATAGTCGAGTTCCTCTGACTGCCGTTGTGTTGTCCGAGGTTGTTGTTTGTCTCTATTTTACAGTTTTTTTTGGTTGTAACTAACTGTTCGTCGTTGCCTGCACTTTGTGTTCGTCTGTGCTGTAATATTGTTCTGATTAATTACTTCCACGGAATTTTGTGTGTGTTTATACATTTAACATTTGGCATCGGCTGATTTTGGCCTGTTTTCTGTGTTTGTGTATTTATCTTTCTTTTTCCGTTCTTCGGGTTTTCTCTATGACACGCAGTGCACATTAGCAATGGCGTGTGTATAAAATAATGTTTTAAATTAACCTTTCCCATTTCAAGAATCTTTAAAAACGAGTGAGTTAAATCATAAAAAAAAATTATTCTACAGCTAAACAATAATAACCGTTACCATTACATTAATTAGATGAAGTTACACAAATTTTTTGTTGGCAAGTGTAATTATGTTGCCAAATATGCAAATTTAAAAGGGGTGTGGATATGTTGTATATCATGTTACTTACAAGTTTGTAGCATATCCCGACAACTGGGTGAGTTCGGTGATATCTCATCAGCAAAGAGAAGATGTTTCGAGCCACAAACACAATTTTATTCAAATAAGTAAGCAGCATTAAATTCTTGCTTCACGTTGAATAAATGCTGCCTGACACTTGCTCCTGTCGCATAATCCAAAAGGTACTGTAACACAGAACGTTTTCATTAATGCATCTCCAATAAAAAAATATTTATACACACAGGGAATAGGACATACACATAATTAAAAACCATAAACTTTCAAATTAATCTTAAACATTGAATTTCAAGCAGCTGGTAGATTTAAAACATTAACAGCCTGTATTTGAAACATTCAAATCATTATATTAATAATGTTCGTACAAATAAAACTTACATATAATATTTATAATTTGGCTATACACAACAGTCAATCATTTATTCCAGTCAGTGATATTAATATTGCCCGATAAAAACGAGTACACACTCACAACCATGCATAACAAGATTTAGCGAAAAAATAATTACATAAGTCAATCATGAAAACGCGTTACTCGTAAAATATCTTACTAAGGCAATGTATCTGAGAGGCTGCACGTAACCACCACACGAATATAAAACTTGCCTGCCATACAGTTCCTCAAGTAGCGAGTCCCCACTCGCTGCGTCTCGCCGAGGCAGTTGTAAGTTGTGACTCGTGCAACGCCTGGGCTACCCGCCAGCGAATTCAGCAGCGAGCGGCAGATGGTTCGGAAACCTTTCCAAGGGTTAAGCACTGCCGGGCCCTCTGGCCGTTGAGCCCCAAAGGCCTTGGATCATCGTGAAGAACTTATGGCGTGTTGGGAAAGGCTAGTCTGTGTGGAGCTTACACTATGGAAACGGAGGCAAACGGGCGTGAAAAAAAAACGCTGTAAGCTCTGAGGCGCTGGAGCCGGTGGAGTACACGAGGGTCTACCCTACGGGACCAGCTCCCGAGGCGTCTCCTGCGTCCCGGACCACGGCGGTTACCTCACTAGCTTTCGGGCTAACAGATCGCACAAGCCCGCAAGTGCACGAAGAATCCAGGCAGTAGTGCGGGGCGACCCTTGTTCATGCCGGGACTTCACTCTGGGATTTTCTTCACCGGCCCAGGTCGCATGGCGAAGACTCGCACCGGCAGTTGGTGGCTATGGTCTTCCCACTCCGACGAAGGGCGGACGTAGTGATTGGCGAAACAGCTCCGGTAAAAGCCTGGGCAGCTAGTATATAAGTTGCACGCACTTCGGCCAGACCACAAGGTTTTGAGGGGGTCCCAGAAATGTGGTGAACTTGGTTAAGCGCCTTGTGATATTCTTGAGATGGGGTTTCCCTTGAGTCAAACACAGGTTTACCTGATTAGATTAAGGAGGAATGGGTGGCAGTGATGCGGGGATGGGTTGCCTCAGCCTCTCACTGTAGCTCCTCCTCAAACATCTCTAAGTTGCATTGAAATAATGTATCCATTTACCTATGGCTCTAGGGAGTTCTTGATTAAGCCCTCACGGGAGTAGTTGCCGTTAAATCCCGGACGTAAATAAACCATTACAGCATTGGTGAATGACTGTCAAAATGATTAACTTGAACAAGTTAAATTTGAAAAAAACTGCCTGAAAATAGATCATGTATAATGTGTGAACGCAAAACACTTGACTGCGGAAAATATATTTGTCTATACACCAGGCTGTGTTGGCGTAGGAATAATTTGCCTGTCTTTCACAGCAAGTTTCTCACTGAATTCAGCCTTTAAAATAAATTGGATCCTGATGGATGCGTGCATTGGAGATAAATGTTATCCCCATACATTCTCTCATTGGTTGAAAACGGTTGAAGGTTTGATGGAAAAGATAGCTTAGTGTATCTATGAAAGCAGCCTGAAAGTTATTTGGCAAGGACATGGATTATTTTTAAACTTCAGTCACAGTGCGTGACTATGTAAAAGGTTGATGACACTTGATATATAACATGTAAAAAATCCAGGGTTCCTCTAATTACTTAATGCTAGTGTCAGTGGTAAACGTTTCGTGTTCATTATAACTTACTTCTTTACAAGTTAACTTATTACACTAAGTTGCAACTAGTTTTGCAACATATTTGAATGTACATTTCCGACTTATCATGCCAAGTACCAGTTTCAAAAAAATTACTATTAAATTACTGGTATTATCTTTTTCTCATGAACTATTACAATTTCATTCCACCACGAATCATGTCCCATCATGCAAAATATATTTATTTCTGTCTATATATATCTGTAACGCTATTTTTGACCATTATTTTAAATGCCTCCTTGACATCCTACTTAATCTTATAAATGCGAAAGTGTGGTTGTTGATTCGTTAGTTTGTCCTGCTTTCACACAGCAACGGAACAATGGATTGACATGATTTCTTGCATAGATATATTTTATGGGCCGGAGAATGACATAGGCTACTTTTTATCCCAGATAAATGGACGGTTCCTATGGGATATATCTGTATCTTTTTTTGTATCCAAGATAACGGGCTTTTGCATTGTTTATACCTTCTGCGTCTCCATTGCAATAGCCATTGCAACGGTTTCCTTGCAGTTCGGGTTGGATTGGTCGATTATTTAATATTAGTATCCATGGTAACGGGTATTGATCCGTTCGATTTTTTTTTCTTCAATCAAGGCACGGAAGTGGCTACCAAATGCTGACATACATAGTTTTACTTCTTGTTAATGTTTAGAGTGGTTATTTTTCATTTAATATTATTTTAATTAAGTTAATATGTATCGAACCAAATGCAGGCAGTGTCACTGCATAAACTTTTTATTATATCCTTCTACTTGTCAGGAAAAATAATTTCTTGTAATTAATGTTATTAGTATAAAATATTAATGTAAAATAAATTATCATTAGTAGGTTTTTTTTGAGTATGCATCATTTAATATGAAATAAAATGACATTTATTGTACGGATACTAGATTTTTGCCTTTTTTAGTAAATTAAATGTCAGTGTTTGTAATCAAGGTTTAAAACGTAATTTATATATTCTAGCCTGGATGGATATTAACACAGTTTACACATAGATTTGCTCTCAGAAAGTAATTACAATTTCATTAAAAAATATAATCCTACTTTCGTTATCAAAATGTGTACCTGTATTGAAAGTAAGAGATACAATAGGCATATTTCAAGTATCACAGGATAAATTAAGCGTTTGTGAAGATGAATATGCTCGATAAGTTTCCTGAAATCGAACGAACCATTAGATAGAAACACCGGTGAAACTTCCAACTTTAAGCTTGAGAAACTAATTTTTTTAAAAGCTTTCTTAGAAAGTCTTTATAATAATTAATAGGATACGAATATTTTATGTATAGCAGAATGTAACATATAGTTTTACCAAGACGTAGTTTTAAAATAAGTCCATAGTTATGTCTGTGAACCGTTAATTTCTTATAATGCCACGAATACTTCACAGTTCACATCATAACATAACTTAAACTATATCTAGACTACTTTTGACAAGTCATGCATAATAAATAAGAGAAAATGTGCAAACATATAATTTATTGTTGCAATAAATTATTACAATAAATATGTACAATCATGATTAATGAGAAAGGAGGAGGAAGGCGAAGAATGCGTCGTGCGTGCGTAGGAGAAAGAGGAGAGATAAAGGGGTGTTGAAAGATGGGCGATGTCTAGTAGGCGTAGTGGATGCCGTAGGCATTGGTGTAGGTCATGTGGGAGACGACGGGGGCGGCGGAGTAAGCCACGCCCAGGAGACCAGGGGCGACGGCGCGGGCAGCCAGAGCGGGGGCGGCGTAGGCGCGGGCGGCCAGGGCGGGGGCGGCGTACGCTCCGTAGGCGGGCGCGTGGTAGGCGGCGCCGTAGGCCAGGGCGTCGTTGCTGACACGCACGTCGGACTTGGAGACGCTGGAATAGGGCGTGTCGATGGTCTTGGAGTAGGTGGACACCTGTCCCAGGTTGCCGGGCGTCCTCAGGATGTTGGAGTGCTGGGAGGTGATGGCGGCGGGGGCGGCGAGACCGTGCGCGTAGGCGGGGGCGGCGTAGCCACCGTAGCCGTAGGCGGGTGCGCCGTAGGCAGCCACGGCGGGGGCGCCCAGGTAGCCGGCCTTAGCCACGGCCACGACGACGGCGAGGACGATGAACTGCGCATCAAGACAACTCCGTTGTTAGGTTACTTAAATAAAGTCAGCACGTCTTTTGAACTAACCATTCTTATTTATTTTAATAGCAGAGTTATCATCTGTTTACCAAGATGAGACTCTTATATTATGAATAACTAAAACTAACAAATAATTAATAGGTAACCCCTACTGTTAACGTTTACTAGAGTAAACGGATTTTCGATTTCACTGTATTTGTTGTCATTTCAGACAATGTATTTGGAGACTATGAACCCAATCGAACATTCATACCGTAAACCCCTAGCGTCCACAAGTATTGTAGACAAAACGTTTTAAAACTATTCAGGCCAAGTAACAAGCATTGACGAAAATATTTTTTGTGGACTTATAATTATTGTCAATTTTTCACAGTGTTACTTAAAAACATTATTTTTGACTTATTAAAAGTCCGTTAGAAAGTACAATAAAGATTGTTGAAAATAATTACTTTGCGGTCATACCAGAGGTTTTCTGTAAGAGATATAATCAACCTATTAATAATGCTAAATATAATTAAACAATTAAAAATACGTTACTTAACTCGCAACTCATAATTCATTTCAAGAAAAACAGTTCAAAAATAAGTTGGCAATAAAATTAGAAAAATATATTAAGGTAAGACAAAGTTTTTTCTCTTTTGTCCTATTTATCGTTTGTCGCATCACTTTAGTTACAAAAAAATATTTCGCACATAACGCACTGTTTGAGAAAATACAATTTATTAAGTTTTATTGGATAGGAAGTTTTTATATTAAATGAATTTTCTTTTCTGTAATGCATTATTCGAGGTCACAAGACGGACAATAGTTGAATATTAGGTGAGTTTGTAATGGGTATATTTTTTTAAATAAGCTCTTAGAAATTTCATATCTACAGGAGTGAGAAACATTCAAGTTCAGCAACTGTTTTAAAAATAATAAACTTAAAAATTTTCGAAGTATATGATTTGTCACCATACAGTAGTAGAAAAATATTCTCTTTTATAGAGACAAAACTATAATTAAAGTAAATTAAATATAGTTAATTTTCCCCTCTGATATTCACGATTAATTACTTTTCGTGAATAAGTAGGACTGTTTATAGTACACATGTTAAAATGTTGGGAGAGCTTTACCCAACAGGGAATCGAATCAGAGCCTCAGCGTGGTGATTTGGACGTAACTTTGGCCTCGGAGGTTCTTTCCATCAAATATACCCTCCCCCCACCGCCAAAATCTTCGTCGGAACAAATGTGGATTATTTGAAGATGCCACGACTGTAACGATACATTAGATTTGGACAACGGAGCGTGAAAAATAAGTCTTATATTTTTTTAAAATATGTGTCAGCACATCTCTAAATAATATAATTAAATGAATGATTCACACGTTGCTTAAATATCCAGGGTCCAGAAAAAGCAGACATAAAATGTTGTGTTAAAAATCATTGTTTTTACGTTAAACACGGATCGCATATAAGTAAGTTGCAAGAACACGTTTTAAAGATGTCACAACATGATATAGATACACCCAATTCACTGTAGTCGTGAAAATTAAAATTCAACGAGTTTGTTTGGAAATCTTATTATTTTATTAAACTTAAAGTCAATGAATTCTATATTTTACAGCTATAACATTGTTTAGTTATTATTTTAAGAAGCTACTTAAGTGTTAACAGTACGCCGGAGGTTATGGAGAGAACATCTACATGGACAGAAGAGAAAGAGAATTCTAACCAACGTCCCCAAAGTCAGAAGTTAAAATTCTTGGAAGTTTTGAATCCGAGAGCAAGATATTCATTAAAAAAAGTGAGCAGTCTTTCAGTACGCGCCAGATATGTGTAACATCTACCTAGGTTACGAGCGAATGCATGTGTTCTAATATTGAAATACACTTAAAATATGAAACTCGGACACTGAATTTAACGCAGAATTCTTTAACTATCGAATAATTATATCTTTAGAACGAAATTTTAAAACTATATAATGAAACGACTACAATAAAAGCGAAAAAAAAAAAAAACTTGAAAAATATTAAACCCCAGCCGGTTTTGGAGCTGATTTTAAACAACGATTTTTTTTTAAATACTACCCATCTCGAAAAACTAATTAAACAGTACCTGTTAATTAACTCTTAATACAATCAAATTTCCCTTTGTCTTTGTAAACTTTGGTTCGCAAAATCCGCCACAGATGGCAGTATCGTGGTAACACATTTCCGTCCCTTGACTTCCGGTTCAATTCACGAAATTACTCCTCCAAAATGTCGCATGTCGAGGGCTAAGATGTCACACATAAAAGAAACATGCCATGTCAAGCTGAAGCTGACATTACATCCACAAAAGAGAAACGGAAGTGCCTGGTCGGCCGACTTCTGGAGCGTAGTCGACTGCACGCCGGTTTACAATGTGAAGGACTCTGGGTTCGAGTCCCGGGTAAGGCATGAGCGTAAATTGTATTGAAATTCGTCACAAAATATGTTTATATTGTCTACCGCAAGCGCCCAAGTAAAATGTTCCATAAGTTTTGAAGACAAAACGTTTAAAGAATATTCAGACCAAGTAACAAGCCTTTTTTTAGCTTTTAATTTATTATTTAAGAAAACCTTATTTTAAAGAGTTTTTCTTGAAATAGATAATGAGTTGCGAGTTATGTATCGGAGTTTTAATCGTTTACTTATATTAAATATTTTTAATTGGTTGTTTATATCTATTACAAAAAATCTGGCATACCACAAAGTAAATTTTTTTCACATTCTTTACTAAACTATCTAAAGGTTATTGATAAATTAAAAATAATGTTATGAAGTAACACTGTGAAAATATTTACACCAAATAAAATACGTAAATAAAATAATCAAACAAAAACTGTTTCATAAAACAAAGAAATTTCAATTAAAACAACCTTAATGAAAATTTACCAAGCCAGGAGTGGACCGTTTCTTGTCACGTGTGCTCTAAGTGCCTAGCGGCAGTTTTCTCTTCGATGCACATACATCACTCGCCTCCCGAAACAATTGGTGCCCATTGTCTGCTCATTGTCAGAGTCTGTGGTGTGTCATTAGGTATAGAATAACTCTTCATAATTGCAGCGTACGTTAAAAGGTGCACATTCAAACAGCGGTTTCAAACGAATCGTGTAGTCTATGCAGCCAAGCAAGCACACGTATGACTTAACGATATTCTCCAGTTAGTTCTTACGTTGCTATTGATAAACAAGCTGTATAGTATTAATACAGCTGCATTGAAACCGCAAACATTGGTTTGGTGTTTGTGCGTTCAGTGAACAAACAATATACGAAGTTTGGGTGCAGGTGATGAGACATTAGCGTAGCGTTGCGATTTAAAACTGGGTATCATCCGTAAGACTAATTTCCGTCCGCACGGAAGCAGCTATGGCGAGAATCCATATTCAGGCATTTTCAAACACATTTCGAATTCTGTAATTTACTTTCAGTAAGTTGGCTGGCGTAGTGCTAAGCCACCTGGTGCCATTCGGACGATCGCGTTTCAAAGTCACCAAGCTCTGCAACTGTCTTCGGAATCCGATCACGCGAGCATTTCTGTTCACGACGGGCGACAGGTCCTCGGTCGCCGCGCACGCCGAGACCCCGAGCTCGGCACGACTCACGACCTGGGGTCGAGGTGAGACTGGTTCCGAGACGTCGGTCTTCGAGCTCCACGTCGTGTGAAGCCTTCCCGAGATCATACGACCGCTGCGAACCTCGAGTTTCATTTCTTTATTCAACCAACGAGAGCAGTTTTGGAAAAATTTAAAAAAAGACAAACTAGTTATTCAAGTCAGAAATTATAACACTTGCTTGTACAAACTAAAGCCTTTCACTGGAAGGGAAATTAAATATATTTTAAAACTATTATGATATGTTATTTATCTTCCTGTCGTCTTGGTTACCTAAAATATATTTGTATTCTTGTCATAATTTTGGAAGAGCTGTAAGGAAATTAAAACCTAGTTGATACGAACAATGTTTATGTCTGTATACTGTGTTATCACAATATTTGTCAGAGTTAAAATATTTTTGATCGTATGATTGTGTGAACAGTGTTTTTCTTGTGTAATTGTATGTTTTATGTGTTGAATTTATATGTTTTTTTATCAATGGCCACATAAAACTAACTAAATAAATAAAACTACTAGGAAACAAATTCTGAAAAGGAAGAAAACAGTACACGGATGTTGGCTATATGAATTCGAAGGTGAATATAGGGCAATGCCCGGAATAAAGATTACAGCGGGTTCCGAACGCTTGGTATTCTACTCGGGTGACGACCGAGATTGGCTTCGAAAACCTTCGACGACCTTCCGCGGTGTCCGCCGAAGAGACTAGTTCCTGGGTGGCCGCGCCGCCGTCATGCTTACCTTGTACATGGCTGCGTTTGGCTCGCTGGCTCTCTCGTGGGACAGTGATGCCGGCGTCGCCGCCTCCGCCGGTATATATAGTTCCCGCGCCCTTTTGCCGCGAGGACACGGCGTCTCCCCCTCCCCCCTGCGGCGACCTCGCGCCTCGGGCGAGCCCCCTGAGCCACGCTGTCGCAAGCCGCGGCAGCCTCGGATCAAGCACGTGGACCGATGCCCCCCCTCCTCCCTCCCGCTGATTCTCGCAACTTGGCAGCACGACATTACCCCCTCCGCCTAACCCCGCTAACCCCTCCCCCCGTGGCCCGGCGTCTAATCACCCGGATCACAATCCTCCAGTCAGCGGCGCCGAGCGTTTCGGCCACGTGGCCCCAGGGGGGAAAAACTTCATAAGTAGGACTTCAATTCGCTCCATCACGCACAGATACCTCACCCACCCATTTGGATTTTTTTTTTTACACTTCGTAATTACAGATTTCTTTTGTAAATGTTTCTACATAAGATAGGTTTCTACTCGTTACGTAGCTAGTGGGGTATCATGACGTTGACAAATAATATTTCTAAACCATGGATACTTGTCGAAATTTTTAAAAACCGCAAATAAACACGTTATATAGTACTGATGCCCGACAAATACAATATTTTTACGTGAAAACCTGGCATTGTTGTAACGTCAGTCCGATAGATGGCAGACGGTATGCCCAGTATGAACAATGTATCCGATTAATACATGTGGTACCAACATTATGACAACGAAAATAACAAATAACATTCTTTTCTTTTAGAAAAACGGTTTTAAAACCATATTTATATAGTTACAACTTTTGCCGCTAGGTTTATCATCACTCTCTAAACTGTGTTGTTAGGATGGACGAGATCTCCTGGGGAGGGGGGCAGGGGGGCTTGGGTCCCCCTGGGATTTAGCAGCCCTCACTGGGGGGCTCACTTGCGCTTGCGAAATCGTTATAAATTAAAACGTTAAAACTATGTTTTATTAAAAATATTTAAAGTCTCCTGCTTGTTGCATGCATATAGGCCAAAATGTGGGTAGTACGCAACATACGAGCACCTTTTCCAGAGATGACGTGTGTCGGTTAAAACCCGCGCGCTAAACTCTCGGGCCACGCGACCTCCACCCCCCCTCCCGCGAATTTCCACGGAACCCCCTTGCAAATCCTACAGGTTGGCGCCCCTGGTTGTTAATTAAGTCAGGTATTAGTCCTCAGTGTATTTGATGCAACCTCACCCTTGTAATGGAATTATACAATTTTTATATTACGATTTTTATTTTTTACGGACATTACACAAAAAATAAATGTCTATCGTAGCTCACTTTTTAAAAATTATATGTAAGATGGTATTATTCAACTTCTGGAAAGTTATTTCCTTTTTATTTTACATGAGCGTCTGCAGCTGAGGTAACAGTTACACTGAGCCGCGAACGTTGACCTCAACAAGTGTCGTCAAGCCAGAAAAACATGTGTGCGAGTCTTTCAGTATTTGTCAGAAACGTGTAACCTCGCTAACAAGCAAATTTATGTGTTTTCATGTTGCAAATACACTTATAACATTAAACGGAAACACGAAATTTAGCGCAGAATTCTTTGACATAATACTGAGCGTGATAAATATACAAACATGAGGTTTTCAACTACATTTATTGACGCGGATCACAGGTTGTTTCCGGAACTGCCGCTAGAATCAGCTGCCTGAGCAGCTACCGCGACTCTTGAATCATTTGATTAAAACACGGATATTTTAGACTAATGAAACGGCTCCAATAAAACCGAAAAAAAAAAGACTTGAAATAATATTAAACCTCGGTTTGGATTGGATTTTCGACAAGGAATTTTATTGAAATACAGTCCAACTTGTTAAAATATATTAGACAGTAAATACTATAAAGTTTCCTTTGGCTTTGTGAAATTTGGTTTCACAACATCCACCACAGATGGCAGCAACGTGGTTACAAATTTACGTTTCATGTGACTTCTGTTCCATTCACGAAATTACTCTTACCCAATACCGTATACCGAGAGCCAAGATGTTACACATCAAAATATTAACTAATAATCTCATACTGCCAGGCCCGTATGTCGGGCATCAATATTAATTTAAAAGTGTCTGAGTCTTCAGGATAATAGCGGACTCTAAATCTCAGGGGAAATCTGACAGGTGCTCATACATTATGAGCACCGGAATTTGACCACGAGTCGTGAGGACGAACCCAACGTTTTTACACACGACAATACACACAGGTACGCATTCTCTTTTGACAGTAAAGTTCCTGGGAGAACATTAGTGCAACGATTTGTAATAATTGCAGGAATTTTGTAACAGTTTCTAAGTAATGTCAGGACTATTTTTAATGCGTGTAAAATTTAAAGTTTGGAGTCCATTTTGTCTTATTTAATATTAAGTATCAGTCATTATTATAGGTGGGTTAAATTTGTCAGGTATTTATCTATGCTAATGAGATGATTATTGGGTGTATATATTTAGAAAAATGTGCTTGTACGTAAGTACGCACGTTTGAAGTAATACTTACGTGGCGTGGTAAAAACCTAACGTTAATTTTGCATGCAAATAAATAATAGATATAAAATAATAAAATGACTGGAGTGATATTATAAATACGGTTAGTACATTTTAAATGACATCATATTTAAGATTAATAATGACTCAGAATTCAATATTTATAGATACACACGCATAAAAATTATGATAAAATTGAGTAAAATAATAGAGAAAAATTTTTATAATAATGAAAATCAACAAATATGTTAAATATTTATTCTAATATAAATTTTTTTATTATTTACTAAATCTAAATGTAATAATTTATAACCCAAATAAATTATACGTATGGAACATAACCTCACATTCGAAAATACACTTGAAAATGTTTATAGACACAATTTATATCACTAATATTCACAATAATGAAATAGTTTTAATTATATGGACCAGTATTTAATATAAATCAATAAAATATAATATTTAAAAGCAAACATAAAAATTACGGATTTTCAAGATGGCGACCGTAACGTAAATTGTAACGGTGGCGTCATAATCCAAAATGGCGGTCATGTTATCCTTATTCTTAGAAATGGCTTTTCGGAGGTTTTAGAGATGGATACTTAAGCCTCTTTTAGGACATTGTGACCTTTCTAAGACAAAAAAGTATTTTGAGGTTTTTCTAAATCCTAATTTTTTAATTGCGGAATTTTTTGAGAATTTTTGGCGGGATTTTTTTTTTCTAAAAAATGGCAATTTTGGTTAATTTTGGTGATTTTTTCCTAAATTTTGGCTAATTTTTCTAATTTTGAAGGTCAATGGTCAAGGTCAAAGTCAAAAGTCAAGGTCATCCAAGATGGCCGCCATGACGTCAGAATCCAAGATGTCGGACCGACTCACGGCTCCACCTAAAAAACCCTGTACACACAGCTCCACACCCAGAACCCGTGTCCCAGCTAATACTTTTCTATACTACTAATGCGCTTAAAACAGCGTATGCCCTATGGCCTATACGAATCTTTTATTTCCTGTTGATAGCTGACGTGCTAAACAATGTAACATTTAGTCGCCTCTTGTACTAAGTGATTTTAATTTTATTTTAGACACAAGGAAGCAAGCTATGTATATATATAATTTGATGAGGGACAGAAAATAATACGGCTGTTAGCTATGCTAAAAATTAAAAATAAAAGTAATAAACAGTTGAAGGCACACTACAAATGTGAAAGTGTACCCAAACTTTAAACGAAATTTAGTTTTTCAGCATGAAGATTTTCCAAGTAAATAATAATTTTTGAAGTTTAGTTTTGTAATATTTCCGTTTTGCTTTCCTTCGTGCGGCACGACACGGCGTGATTACAAACAGAATCTACCTCTGCAGCCGACCTCCGTAGCGTAGTCGGATGCACACCAGCTTACGGTGCGAGGGGTTTTGGGTTTGTGTCCCGGGTAAGGCATGGGTGTTAATCTACGTACAGCAAGTTGATTGATGATATTATAATACATGGCTTCGATTAAGAAAGAAATGACCTTATGGCCATTAGCGCACAGCTGTAGGCCACACAGCATATAAAAAAATACTTTTTGCAGACAGTTGGGGCGCGTATTTTATTTTGTCGTGTTGACGTCACGCGAACCTTATATTTTCCATTGGCTACTGACGTGTCGTGTCGTGTCGTGCCCGTTGTGGTATTGTGACACCAGCTTTAATTTCTGAACTATTCAGGGAAAACTGGTTATGTTGTGTTTTATTTATTTGTGACAGAATAGTTTTTTATAAGAAATTAGAAAAAAATGGTGAAACATGGTGACGTCAAAATACACCACAAGGCGTCAAGAATAAATTGTAAGGTAAAGAAACTTGGTTTTTAATAGGGTATATATAGGATATATATAGGATATATATATATATATATATATATATATATATAGGGGCTAAACAGTTTTATTAATATTAATGCTTAGGAAATAGTGTTTTCCCACCTGAAACCAGTTGGGGGTACACCAGTAAGTATGGTCGCCCCTGAGCTGGCTTTGTACCTGGAGGTTCCGGGTTTGGGTCCAGAGATTTACTACGGGCCAGATTACATCTCAATAGACATTGCACGATTAGCTATCCGGAGTTAACAAGCCTTCGTAGATCAATAAAAAAATAAAGATTTCTGAAAAAGCAATGTACGCTGCGCAATCGACTAGGTGACCATGTCATAAATAAGTTACTTTTGCTGTACCAAGAGCATCATCGAATTTGTTTTGAATGTGATAATTTAGAACATATTTACAGTCCCGTGTTATTGAGAAGTACTTAATACGTAATAATTTACCTAGGTTATACTAAATTACTGTTGTAACCGAGTTGAAACTGGAAGCATTGGCCCCAGAGCTAGAAGTCAGATCGCTGAACAAACGGTTATTCGACTCTTTACCTTCTTACTTTGAAGAAGCTTTTTTAAATTTGGACCATATGGGTGGTTGTTACAGGCGGTGGTGCAAATGATTTACGCCCCCGTTGTTCCGGTCACAGTGCTCTGAAGAAGTTCTCTTTTGTGGCTATCTTTCCACGGTTTCTGAAACCATCGTTTGACGGACTGCCATTCTGGTCGCTGCACACAAGTGGTATTTTTCTTCTTTGTCCTTTTTGATGCGTAAACATCTTGACACTCGGTATAGGGCATTTGATGGGAGTAATTTCTGTGAATGGAACGAAAATGCGTAATCACGGTGTTGCCAAATGTGGATGTCTCAGAAATCTCGAAAAGACGGCGGACCCTCGTGATTCAGATATATATATATATATCGTGAACATAGCAGAATTTACACCACGCATAAGTAATAAAAAAATAAAATTCTATGATAGTACAACCACCCTTTTATTTTATGTTATAGTTTATAGTCATTAGAAGAAATAATAATAACTTAAAAAAATACGTTAGAAACTTGGCATTAAAACCCTTAGTTAACATTGACACATAGAGATGGCGCAGAGTTCCTCATACTGTAGAGACACAACAAATTGTTAGCCTACATACGTATATTTGACGCCACGAAAAATAAAATAATTTCGTGATGAAATTTGTATTGTTAAATCTTAAATTTTGTATTAACTCAATAAGTTAAATGTTTGTTTGTAGGAAGTATTTACAGACTTATTTATGTTGTTTAAGGAGAAAAAAAACGAATACATATATTTAGTGATAAAATATGGGTTTTAAAATGTTTCAGGTTAATATTTTAGTAATGCCACAGAAGCATAACTTCTAACGTGTACACAATCCTTTTTTTGTTTTGTTTTGAGAAATCAGTAGTACCATCTTGTTAAACAGAATCATTATGTTTTCAAAAATATTTTTTTTACCGTTTACCTCTAAGACGAATACTTAAAATATTAAAGTCATTTTATGATTTAAAAATAACTCCTTCTCTAAAGTGTACCCAGAAACAAAAAGGGTATAAGTGCATCCAATAATATCAACGAACCAAAGAATCACTCCAGTGAAAAAGTGATATAAGTTCTTATTTTTAACAACCAATAGTGTCATGCTGTTAAACATAAATACAGTTAAATTTTAAAAAGGAAAAAAGGTCATTTTTCTCCTAAAACGAATAATTTAGATGATAAGAACACTTAAAGGTTTTGACGGCTTTTGGAATATGTTCGAGTAATATATAGGTAAATTAATAATGCAAGTTATGGTTTTATATAGAACAAATGTGTGAGATTGTATAGGTATATATTTATCAACTAAGAATTTAACACCCCACAATAAAGACAGTTTGTAGCTTGTTCCCAAGTAAGATGTTCGACTTTGCACGTTTAGAGTGTTTAAGCGTTGTTGGTATTTTATAGTAGGTTTAGTGTTTTCTTTGCTCTCGTTATACGGCATTTGGTGGGAGTAATTTCGTGAATGCGACGGACATGTGTAACAGGAAGTAGGAAGAAGCGCGCGCAATTCAATTTTTCTCAGCGGCCTACAGTTGACGCATGTGCTGCAGAGTTTCAGCGAGAGCAAACATTTACATGGCGTTTGTGAAGAGAGTGAGAAATTGAGAAAGAGAAATAAGTCACAACTGTTTACCTTCGTTCCGCTAACAGTAGCCTTGAACAGCGCGATGCATTGTGAAATAATATAATATAAATTCAATAATTTTATGTGTTGTATTAAATTACGTGTTGTGTTAACACATAATTTTTGATACGAAAGGTTAAATGATACACTTCACTGAAGAGTAGGTACTGAAACACTAGCTCACTATTTTTTTTTCCGGTGTTCTTTATCGGAGCTAAAAACTCATCCAGACAAAAAATACCACTTACAACCATTTTGAAAAACGAGAGCTATTACGTCGCCACCTGGCAGAAGACACAAGCACGCTAGCACAGACATCGTTGCATTGGGCGTTAGTGCCAGTTTGACTTGGTGTTATAGAAGTGAAATCACCTTAATTCTAGTTTAAAGTTCACGGTTTGAAATTTCACGTGGAGCAAAGGATTAGTTAATTTTTCAGCCACCGCTCACAATATTTTTCGGCATAAGGCTAAGACTTAAATATAATCTAAAAAAAATATACCGTGTCCCTATTTCAGCATATTCTAGCACAGCGTCTTTTTATGTCCTTTTCTATTTCCCTAATACCTGGATTAAGATCCCGATTAGTGATCGGGCCTGAAGGATAACTGACACTATTATTTCCACACCGCAGACAACCGGTTGAAGTTTGACCTCAAACTAAAATTGTCATTCCACAATCGGTAGACAGTCTCGCTGGTAGCTCGTTGAGAAGCGTTTCATATATCAAAGGGAGAGGAGAGGGGTTGGATAAATTTCAACGTCTCGGATTTATTTTTTTAATTTTCAGCGCAAGTTGGACACATTTCAGACCAACATTCACTCAACAGTGTAACTATAAATACACTTTCGATTCCTCTTCCCTGATGGCCACAGGCGGGCAATTATTTGTTAATATTATTACTAATGGGGAAAATAGGTACGTAAGGATAGCCCAATTAATGTTTATACATTTTAATTTTACTACTAATATTAACATTAGGTACTTATTAAAAAACCATACTAATGTCTGTTCACAAACCACTCGCACTTAAAAAAAAAGTCTGTACACAAATCACTAAATATCTACCCAGTCCACAGTTCGCATTACTCACCGGAGCTAGGCTCAACAATGGGTCGCTCCTCACCTCGCGCCTGTCCACACACACAGTCCCGCGCCACTCGGTCTCACTCGCACGGTCCCGTCGCTACGCGTATGCGCCACTCGCCGAACTCGCACTTCACTCAACTCGCCTGTTGGAACTCTCGGAACTCCCGCGGAGGCCGGCGTCGCCGCTTTTATACCCTTGGCAGTCTTTCTGGAACCGACTGGAGTGGTTGTGGCGTGTCGCGTCATCCCGGGCCGAACCGACGCTCGAAGCATCCAGAATAGCGACGCGTTCATAACAGCGCCGAGGAAGAAGGGAGTGTTTGCTGGGGGAGGGGGAGGGGGGGGGGGTTTGTGAGACCCGGATGCCCTATTCCCCCAACGGTACGCGCGCATGACGTCAGTGGCCGTGCGGGCCCACCAGGCGCCCGGGTACCTGGCGCACGTCGCAGCCTTATCTCCTGCGTTCGTAACAATATCAAAACGTAACATCTCCAAATCTTAAGAAGCTCTTATCTATGCCCTGTAATGCCAAATAAAATTTAGGTAACATCAAATAAAATAATAGTGTATACCGTAATCCACTATACCGGGAGAGTAGGGATTGGTCCCATTTGTTAATCAACAATTCTCTTTAAACTGCAGTGTTAGCTATTCAATGTGAATTAAAATTTTTTAAGTGAATTTAAAGTGTTACTTTGTAACCTCTAGAACACGAAAGAGTCTTAAGATATGATCATGAGTTTACGTATTGTGACTCTAATTCAATCACGATATGAACTGAACACGTAATAAGCAAAAATTAAATACCGCAATGTTTTTTTTTACTTTATCTTAAATGAATGAACTCCCTCACTATGTGTCAAAGGAATGAGTAGGTTGGTTTACAAATGATGATAAATACAGCTAAAAAATGTGGGGCTCAAACCCACACCCTGAGGCTTGCATGTTATGTACGTGACTGATACGTCAACGAGGATGACTTCTCTTAATCGTTTGTGTAGTTTCAGTCATGGGGGAGGAACTCTAATTGCCGAGACTAAGACCTAGTTTTTTGAAGTATTTTTGATTCATCCTCTAGAAAGTAGTTTTCATAATACTCGTATATTACCAACTTAGCTATACTGATTGTGATGTCTAATGCATAAGCTATTATTAGGAAAACAAACCAGTTAAAAATTAATTCACTTCATTTTGGTAGCGTGGCATACCAGATATGTTGCATCTCCGACTCATTTACATAGAACATGCCCTTTCTTTTTTTTTATTACGAAACACCATTAAGTGTTTATCGCTCAGTTTAAATATCTGTTATGAACCTCCCATCAACGTAATTTTTGCTAGTAGTTGTAGACACACCCAACAGATAGTGTCACATGTCACGCT
The DNA here is from genome assembly GCF_032445375.1 of Bacillus rossius redtenbacheri. Lineage (NCBI taxonomy): Eukaryota > Metazoa > Arthropoda > Insecta > Phasmatodea > Bacillidae > Bacillus > Bacillus rossius. The sequence continues at coordinate 49,667,936 of NC_086330.1, forward strand.
AAACATGGTTTCAGTTTCCACTGTAAGAGTCGCACTTCTATATCTCCCTCATTGTTCTGTGTTTTCAATGCTTGGTGTCGTGTCACGGCGAAGGGAAGCCTTCTTTTAACAGACGAGAGAGCCAAAACGCGAAGTTCCCCGAAGTTCATGTTTTTTTTTTCGTATCTTTAATGTAGCTATCCTAACCAAATCAACGGTCCACAATGTTTTAAAGTATTTATAATGTAGCTAACCTAACCTAATTGACCATTAGTATCCTTTTATCAACACCACCATATTTATTTACAATGAACAAAAAAAAAAAAAACCGAAGATGCACGATCGGCGGTTTGGCTCTCTCGTCTATGAAAAGAAGGCTTCCACACGGCGATTGCAGCGCTAACATCTGGACACTGATTGGAGGAACCATCCAGCATGGGGCTGGAGCTATTTGGCGTGCTGGCCTGATAATCGCTGGCAGATCGCGGATTTTACCCACAGGGGACGTGAGGCAATCACGGTCGCGCCCGTCGAACGAGGCAAGCTGACGAACCGGTTTCACGAACTCACTACTTACCAGACGTGTTACAAGTTCCTGAAACAAAAATCTGGCACATTGCACGCAATAACTCAAGCGGGTTTCCTAACTACTAGTTTATTAAAAGAATCTCTTCGTTAAAAAAATGTAAATGAACGTTTGGTATTTCTGTTGAATTATCAGTTTAATTTTTTTACCTAGAATGGAGCTGAAGCATTACTAATGGTTTACAAAAGCACATGAAATATCTTATATCTCAAGCCATCAATATATACTTTCGAGACAACCCCAGTTTGAGACCTCAGCATATATTCCATGGAAACCGAAGTTATATAATTTGATAGTATTTTACGTTACACGGTTACGTATAGAGTCTCCAAGGTTAGCGCTCACGACCTATTGGACACTTCTTCATTACAGATACCTTCCATTAAGTCTAGTTATACAAATTATACATTAACATTCTGAAATTACTTCAGACCATAACATAACAGTGGGATCAACAGAGTTTAGAAGGGTCCACGATGCACATAAGACTGTGACTACTATCTTACAAGGCATGAACTATGCACTAGTGATAATCAAACACCATATACCTAAAATTGGAGATTTGTTTTGCAACTGGATTTCAAGTACAAATAAACAATTAAAACACAATAAATATTCACTGGAAGGATTTGGAGAACATTCATATTTTATTTATGTAACAAGTATTTCTGTTACACTTGTACGTGATACGTGACAATATTTTCACTGTATGTTCCACTTGTCAAACATTAATATACAAGGCAAAATCTTTCAAAGAAATGTTCCTCTAGCTGAAAGGGAAGTTATTTACTTTTATATAGTTTTGGGAAATGAAAATTTATCATAACAATATGGCAAATTTCTTAAAGATTCAACTTAAAAGAATACAGGAAGAATATTACGGATTAGTCTTTACTGTTTACATTATTTTTTCACATCCATATTTAAAATGGTAAAATAACAACTTTTTATTTCAAAACTTGCAAAAATAATTTAGGCAACATGTTCGTTTATTTAAAATTATAGTTTGTGACGTCATATTTTAATAGCCGGAGACATTTGGAAAGCATATTGAACTTCTTAAATTTGGAATCTTGTCTGAAGTTCAACTCAATGGTTCGTTATGCTCCACGAACAGAGTTACCGGAAAATTATGTAATATATTGAAAGACTAAAACTAATACTAATTTTTTTAAATAATCGATTGAACAAGTATAATTTATTCCTGATATTGCACAGGACTCAACAACATTAGATGTACACATTTAGTTATTGTCAGTGTCAATATTTTATTTATTTAACTGTAAATGGGTGACTGTTTATTAGTGTCATGTTGTGCTTATGTGTTATATGACTATAGAGCGTAAATCAAGTTGTATATCATAGTGTCTATACCATATTTGTTCTTGTCATACTCCACCAATAATGTACCGAATGTTATTTCACGCTCGCAAATCATTTATTGAGGTAAAATATTATATTGAATTACACTGACTTAATACATATATCTTGTTACAATACTGAATTGGCATAACTTGAGCTACGCACAAACTATTTTTTTTCCAGATAATATATAACATACTGTTCGAACAAAACTAGTAAACAGATTAAAAAATAAGAATATATACATTTATTTAGTGTAAGATAAGTAATACAGTAAATATAGTAAATTATATTAGGTACAAATTTATATTACTCTAAAAATACCCGCGTTAAAAGGCGTTTCACCTTAACGGTGTCCAAACTTAAGGCGGTATCATTTAAACCTCTCAGTTCTTTGTTTTTGGTGTTTTTTAACGAAGAAAAAATTGAAGGAATGTTTGATCGATAGTCCTCGATTGGTCTAAAACAGTATTTATAATGGTTTGCTGACCTCCGTCGCGTAGTCGGATTTACATCGGCTTATGATGTGATGAGTTCTGGGTTCGAGTCCCGGGTAATTCATGGGTGTAAACTTTGGACTGCTTGAAAAATATTCTTGAGATAAAGATAACTGTGAAAAGAATAATGAATCTGAAGCTGGTTGCTGACGAAAGTCGTGGACCATTAATTAATAAAAGAAATTGTATGTACTAATCCAGGGCGCTATTCGAATAGAATTGGTGCATTCAAAATTATACTAAATAAAAAAAAATAAGGGTTGCTCTTTATTGATGCAGCCTTAACTGAATTATCCCTTAACATAAAAACTGAATTTATTGAGTCAAAATTATTTATATTATATATATTATATTATATATAATACAAATTATACATCATGGTGTATCAAAAATAAATACATTTCGGCGGTCATATATTTAGGAGCAACTTGTAACTTGTATCTACGTATTGTTAAATTCACGTATAGTTAATACACATAAAATTTTTAGACAGCATTTGGCTGGCTCGGCTACCGACTACCGCCACATGTCTACTGAAGGATGCAACACAAGCCCTTGAGAGGCCCCAAGGATGCAGTGAGGATGCGAGAAACTCATCCTTTCATGAAATGTGCGCCAGTGAATTCATAAGCGTTCTTTGAAACTGTTCGAAAGGTCAACAACAATGAAAGACATACTTTAAGATGTACCGCGGCTTTAGCTATTGTATCAAGAAATAACTGTTTCTACGTGTTCACTTCTTAACCTATTAATTTCAACCACCTTATGTTATTTATTTATAAAAGGAGCTTTATAAATAAAGATTTTTAAAATTTAATTAAATCATAAATTTAATTTTTTTAAACAATAAAAAATTCAATAAGTCATAATAGTGTGAGTTGAAGCTGTATTTTTTTTGGCACTTTTCGGGACAAAACACATAATTTCGTGCTAGGTTCACCGCGGAAATGACCTGCAGGGAGGTGGCCAGGGGCATAGCACGTTTGGAAGCCCCTTCGAGAAGGTGTTCGGCAACAGCATGTGCACGTGCTTGCAGTCTGGTCCGGCCAATGCAGCACTGGGGAAGCCTACAACTCACGTAGTTTCGGTTCCCTACCACGTTTGTATAACTTCGGATTTCTCTCAAAAATTGAAATTTAAAAAAATCGAAGGGTTAGGTTAGGTCAGTCACAACATGCTTGTTTTCATTGGAAACTCCTGATTTAGCGGCTGAAGTGGCGTTAATACCAAAACGCAAAACTTCGGAAATCTTCGGAAATTCTTCCAGGGAACCGAAACTACGTGAGTTGTAGGCTTCCCGCAGCACTGCGCGAAACACGTGACACCCGGAAGGCAAGCGGGTGTGCGTGTGTGTGTGTTTGCATGTGTGTTGGCAGGCGTGGACAGACACACTCCAGGCCGCCCGGCGGTGCAATAGAGGGGGTGGCAGGGCTGGTATAAATACTGCGATTCCGCGCCGTGTCTCCACAGCGAGCTTTCACCGACTACAGCAGACATGTTCAAGGTAGGTTCAGGCCGGGGTTGGCTGCTCATTCCTGCCATATACAACACATTCTTACACTATAATTTTTTTTTGTAAATTGAACAGAAATAAATGTTCGAGTAAAATTACAGATATTTGTAAATTTATACAATTATATGAGAACAACCGTATCACTACAAAATAATGTTCACAGTAATATTGGGGTCAAATTCTTTCACAAGCATTTATTCTTTGTGTTGTTCCAGAACCGGCAATAGTTAAGCTATTTGTAAATTTTCCCTGGATAGTATTTCATTATCAAAAGTGCAAATAAATAAGCATAAAAAAGTTAAATTATTGAATATTAAATGATCTTTTCCAATGGTTTAAACAAATTATGCTCGAATGAAACATCAATTAAAATATAATATTATGCACACTATTTTCGTAATAAATACACAGTATTATCTCGTAAAAATTGAGCATAACCACAGCCATATGTTGTAGAAATGTACAACACATTTCTTGTAATATTTCAAACTATTTCTTGGCAACTGGTATCCAAAGGAATCTTTTGCAAAAGTACAGGGAAGTTTTTATCTGTGAACTATTATTTTTAAAATAATTTATATCTAAATGTTTACATTGTAAAATCAACAAATATCACTGCAAAAGATCATATTTTAGCAAGAGATCTTCATAATAAAAAATAAAATTACTGATGGCAATATATGAGAAATTAAATTAAACCTTCCTTCTTCAAAATAATGGTACGCTAAAGTTTGACATATTTAAGATCCAAAACAGTATTATTGTTCACCGGAATCTTTTGTGACGTAGGACGCATTGAACACAAGACACGGAATATACACCCACCTGTTTTTATTTTATGGCAAAAAAACTGAAAGTGGGTTTCATATTTTTTTTTTGCAGTTAGAAATCAATGGCACATATTTTAAACATAAATATATATTTGACAAAAATAATTGCACTCAAATAGTCCTACAATTATATGGGGAAGATTGGAAACAGAATTGGCTCAATCAGGAACAATATCAAGGTTCTTTCATGTAAAATTTCTATTTTTTTGTAACGGATTCTTTGCTTTCCAGTTCATCGTCCTCGCCGTCGTCGTGGCCGTGGCTAAGGCCGGCTACCTGGGCGCCCCCGCCGTGGCTGCCTACGGCGCACCCGCCTACGGCTACGGTGGCTACGCCGCCCCCGCCTACGCGCACGGTGGCTACGCCTCCCCCGCCATCACCTCCCAGCACTCCAACATCCTGAGGACGCCCGGCAACCTGGGACAGGTGTCCACCTACTCCAAGACCATCGACACGCCCTACTCCAGCGTCTCCAAGTCCGACGTGCGCGTCAGCAACGACGCCCTGGCCTACGGCGCCGCCTACCACGCGCCCGCCTACGGAGCGTACGCCGACCCCGCCCTGGCCGCCCACACCTACGCCGCCCCCGCCCTGGCCGCCCACGCCTACGCCGCCCCCGCTCTGGCCGCCCGCGCCGTCGCCCCTGGTCTCCTGGGCGTGGCTTACTCCGCCGCCCCCGTCGTCTCCCACATGACCTACAGCAACGCCTACGGCATCCACTACACCTACTAAGAGTACTACAGTGACTTAGGTCATCTTTCCACAAAGTTCCTTCGGCATTAAACAAATTGTTTCAGCCCGCACCCACTCTTGTTACACCTCATAGTGCTCATGTACCTAAAAAAACAAAATAAAAGAAATACATAAAAAAAATTTTGATTTTGATTTGAACTAACCCCATTGTGAAATTTGATTATCTGTCATTTTTTTGGACAATGCTGAAAATCCAACAGTAGTTTGCCGACATGTGAAGGGTTACAGTTGACCGGATTGTTAACGCATCACACCTGTGTCACGAGACAAGGGTCTAAGTGTCTAGAGCTCACGGTGGGTACCCAAGTGGTTCCAAGTTCTTTTGATATTAGATGTCAAATCATCTAAAACCATCATGTGCATTTCCGCGTGAAGTAAAACACTTCTTTCATCTTCATAGTTGAGTAGTCTGATAGCAAGGAAGCTTGCAGTGGTGGTTTTTTCACCCTACATCAATTTGTTAGTAGTCACAAAACGTAAAGGGTAGCAGGCACTAGACCAAAAGTCATTTGATCGAAATTTCGGAGAAACTATTTTCGGTCTAGTTTCTTTCGGGCTTCTGCTGCGTCCCCAATGTAACTATTTATAGTATAACAATTTTATTCTTATAGGTAACCCAATGAAAGTATACCTAACACAGTTTTAGCTGATTTTAGTCTCATAGGTAGCTCAAAGTATGTATAACACATACAAATATTAGATGTTTAACGCTGGTGATTGAAACAAAAATCATGTGATATTTTGGTGTATTTGAAGGTAGGTAGTTAAAGAGAATAGCAGACTCTAGACAAGTAGGTTGTCGAGGTCAGAGACACTAACTACTACCAGGCTTCTGGGTTAAGGCCCCATTATTGTAATTGGTGATGTGTCCTACGTTTCGGTATGCTTTGTTGCAAACATCTTCAAGTGTCTTCAGTTAATCGCCCTTGAAGATATCTGCAACAAGACCTGCTGAAATGTTGGGCACACCAACATTTTCACAGACGTAGTCTCACCTTAGGAGCCAAGAAGTATGCAGAATAGCAAACATTGTAGAGAAATTAATTTCACAACTAAATTCAAAATAATGCACTGACATATATATAACGTATATTGTCTATATATGTAAGCTATCTAATATTATATCCAGTGACTGGAATAGGTAGAGTTATAGGTAAACTCTTAATAGATAAACGCTACCTATTCCGATCACTGAATAACACATTAAACTTATATTGCTCGTATGAATAAATACATATATAAAAATATTTTTATAAATATAAAAACCTACACCTTTCGTATATCAAAAACGTCTGTAATGATTTGGAGAAAATTTATATCTAGTTAACGTTTTGCTTTCCAAGTTTATCTAAATAGGTGTCTTCCCTGAAAAACCGGGATTTCACAACAACAACAACAACAACAACAGCAAAAGACGCCGAGCCAAGCTCGGTCACCCAGGTACTTTACATTAATCACAGTTAAACTTGTATACTTTGAAACTGTTTAACTTTCATGAAATAAAAAATTATATATGTTGCATACTTTTCGCATAATTAGCTGCCAGGTATTCCCAGAGAATTAATCGTTCACACTTCGTTCTATACGAGCATAACATGCATAGACACCACACATAAATAGCATAGTTTTTAATTTTTGTATAAATTATAGTATTGTAAACACTGCATCATATTCATTGGGTTCATTCTTGCCCCATGAATATTTGTAAATGGCGATGCCAATTTCTCTTAATCCTCTGTCTAATTTCCCATCCCACATTCCTTTTTGTTTGTTAAGAAGCTCTTTCGACGCCCCTGCAATGAAGGCTTGTTAGACTAATGGGTAAAACCAACTTTGGAGAGAGTCATATATATTTTTTTTATTTAGGTAAATAGGCTCACGCCGTGCTATTAACTGTTCAAGAAACCGTGAATGTATACTTTAATAACCGTCGTTGAATACATATTGTAAAAGTTCTTTATGCGTAGTATATCAGACTAAAGGCACTTCTTTACAGGATTTATAAGTAGAAGATTTTAATCTATTCAACAAGACAGGTTTATAAATGTGTTAAAAGCCGCCATGCTAAGTGCATCGTTGTATATATATAAGCATCAAATATTTTAATTTTTCGGCAATTCACTCCATTTCAAAATATTTCCTTTATTAAAAGTGTTTTCAGAAATAAATAGTAGGTATGACTGATTCTTCTATCATATTAAGTATAAAAATGAACTGAAAAAAGGTGAGATTCTGATTAATTAAGCATCATTTGTAGGTTTGTAGGTTTTTGTTAACCATTTCCGTAAACAGGTGAAAATTTTCCACCCTTACAAGAGTGTTATTGGTAAACCTTTATAAAAATAAATAAGTAATTTAGTACGTACTTTAAGTTACTATGACTCACTCTGTTGAATATTTACTATTATGCTCTCATTAACATTACTTGACAATAACTTAACATAGTTATTTCTTATATAATTCACGTTATGACAAGCAAGTTAACATATTTTAACAAATTACCAGCACGTATTAACTGCCACTGAGCTATTCGGAGTGGCTAAAATTGGATATTTTATGTTGTTACTGCGTTAGGAAATGACAACTTCAAAACTTTAATTTCACTTTCCAAATTTAAACGCATGCCTCACATGTATCTGAAAAAATCTTGAAATATATTCCGTTATTATACATTTTTAGGAAACATGCATCTTACTAAAGAAATCGTGCGGATAATTTTTGAGGCCAAGATCATTGTCGACGGAAATAAAAATATTGTTCGCTGTTGTTCCACTCATCAGCCAAAATCACGTGTCGTTAGATCTTGACCAGGTTAGTTTGAAAACAATCGTTTCATAGACCTAGGAAAATTATTGGAACTCCACTATCCTTCGAGACACCCGAACTTAGAATATGTAATATATAAGTTCAGTTTAGACACAAATATCCGAGGTTGATGGTAACTCGGATTACAAAAGAAATCGGATTATACAGAAAAGAGGAAAAAACGGAATTTTTAACTAAATATGTAAAACGAAGTCAAATTTAATGTGTAAATATTAAAATTACATATACATACTAGATACATACATTAACAGTGTTAGAAGAAAGACTCTTTATATATCACTTCCTTCATTTGGCTCAGATACAATTTCGATGATAGCAGAATCAGTCGCTTCAAATTTCTCATCATTGTTCAACCACTCAGCAACTTCACTGACTTCTGTGTTCTCACCACCAGGGATATTTTTTATGATTTATAATAAGGACAAATCATCATCTGGGTCGTCTTGTTCACTTCTAGGTATTAAAATTTTGTTCCAAGATTTGTTCACGGTTTCAACCCTCACTTCATCCCAAGATTCGGTTATCCAATAAACAACATCTTTCTTCGTAGTTTTCTTAAGAAAATTGCTTACTGTCACTTTACCGGGCATGTGTCATTTTGCCTAAAGGCGTTTTGCCTAATTTTAGGCAAAACGCCGTTAGGCAAATCGCCGTTAGACAAACCGCTGATAGGCAAAACGCCGTTAGGTTAGGTAAGGTTAGGTTAGCTTAGGTTAGCGTAGGTTAGGTTAACTTAGGTTATGTTAGCTTAGGTTAGGTTAGGTTAGGTTAACTTAGGTTAGGTTAGCTTAGGTTAGGTTATGTTAGGTTAGCTTAGGTTAGGTTAGGTTAGGCAGAACGCTGTTAGGCAAATCGCCATTAGCAAAATGGCGTTAGGCAATTTGCCGTTAGGCAAAACGCCGTTAGGCATTATGCCGTTAGGCAAGTCGCCGTCAGGCAGAACTCCGTTAGGGAAAACGCCGTTAGGCAAATCGCCATTAGGCAAATCGCCGTTAGGCAAAACGCCGTTAGGCAAATCTCCGTTAGGCAAAACGCCTTTAGGCGAAATGACTTTAGGCAAATCGCCGTAACGAATTCATGTTTAGGCAAACCGCCGTTAGGCAAATCGCCTGTTACTCACTTTACCTTCCGTTGCTTGCATCGTAGAATGTAGCAGACGAAGTCAATTTCTTTAGTTTTTTCATGGTTTCTAATATTCCTTGGTAATTACATGGACTGTATCAGGCTAGTGACGTTTAGCGGCAAAAATAAGCTCGGATTCCGTCACAAGTGATATCTTATTCATCAGAGTGACACCCAGCGTTGTCAAGTGTCAAAACCACTTTCAAAAGAATTTTTTTTTAATATTTTTTTTTTTTGTTTTGGGCACAAACTCTTCAAGAAACCACTTTCTAAAAATAGTTTTGTCCATCCACGCTGATTTCTGATGGGTGTAAATAACAGGTAATAAAGATTTTGTGATGTTTTTTGAAGCCCGAGGCTTGGCTACACTTACGTTTTATGCAGCAAGCACTGTTACCCTCCCTTTGATTTTTTAAGACCTAGTGTCAACTTTTCTTTTTTAGAAAGTAACATCTTATAGTTTAGTCCTGTTTCGTCACAGTTATACATCTAATTTAACGTAAAATTTTCTTCTGTAATAATCTTTTAAAATTCTCTACAACTTCAAAGTCTGCGAAAAGTTTTTTACCATAGATTTCAAGTTTTTTCATGCCGTATCGTTTTTTCCATAGGTCCAACCCTCCTGCACTCGCAGTGAAATCATCTTCGCCTTCTTCCAGCTCATTACGGAAAAAAACAGATCCTCTTCTTGAAGAATGGGACCCAAAATATGACTTTCTTTTTGCCGCTGTTGACTAAACCAAAGAAAAAGTGATTCACTAATTCTTTCATAATCAGAATTTTTTTCATTGATTTTCTGTTGGATGACGAAATGTTAACACTTTCAAAAGAAGAAAACTTTTCATTTTTGCTTCTTTATCCGCGCCAATCTCCTACTGTTGCTTCGCCTACACCGTAGTCGGCTGCAATCTTAAAAACTCACGAAATAGCGAGAAAATCAAGGTTCAAATTACTGTATTCCTACAGTAGTAACGCACTGTACTGAACAACATAAATGATTGCTAACCAGTCACAGTACAAGCAGACAGACTGCCGCCGCCTACGTGACCTTGGACGTAGTGTTGCCAACCCGTCAAGAGCCAGCTTTAGATTATCGTTAGGGGCATGCACATTTATCGAAAAGAATCTAAGAGTAGCTGAAAGTTAAAACACTGTAGCATCGTCAGTGTTTCGTAATTGGGTGAGCTTCTTTCAGGTGCATGTTCAGTGTTCCAACACCAATGAGAGTAATTCAGTGCGAAAGCAAACACGTACTGAGTGACTCGGTGAAATAAGGCAACGACTTCTCTCGCAGACGGCCGCCAATCACAAGGAATAAACCGCTGCTGCGGGTATACCTTGTTGCAATCTAATAGGCGTTCAAATTTTTTCGCGAAAAATGCCTGCCCCTAATTATCGTACATCACCTGTTTGGGTGACTTGACGCACTTCAGGCTTTTTTTTACATCTCGAATTGTACGGAATCTCGGATTATCGAGGCTCGGATTATCGCGACTTTACTGTACACGGAAAACTTAGGTTAAGCTCGTTGTAAAGTGCATGCCGCTGGAGAGGAATAATAACAGAGCAAAATTATTTTGCTGCTATTTTTAGCGTTCAATAGTAATCTTGGAATTGAAATTTCCAGTTCAAGGGTCAAAGTCAAGCAGCGAAACTTAAACGGTAAAGATAATATCTCTGAAAAAATATAGGTGAGTCATTTGTATAATATTTCTAAAGATTCATCTAAAGCATGATCAAGTTAAGGCCCATACAGTCTGTATGTAATATTAAAACAATACAGGAATTTTTGTCCAAGAGACCATTTTATTCAATATAGTGTTTATGTCCAGAATTCAATGTATAAACAGCCTAGATGTTTGTAAATTTTATTTCCATATTATGTATGAAAGATTTTGTGTTTTTGTTTCAACTACAGTTTCGTTCATTATTTTTTTTTTAAAATTCTGAACCCTCCTATGGACATGAAATCTGCATTTTTAAAAGTTTTCTGAACACTTCACTTCACTACCCCTCACTGTGCTTAGAACACACACGCTTTCAACCCTCCTTTGCAGATGAAGGCTTATAAACTGTATCACTGCAAGTAATAGTGATTAAGCGCGTATGAAATGTCATTCTCTATATTACAAGCAAACCGACGCGCAAGAAAATGAAAGTTGTTTGCGTTGCATTTTTGCATCTTGCCAATTTTATAAACGAGTATTCGACAATTTATTTTTGAACATTTTGCGGTTGCATTTGTTGCGTCTTGCGTTTCTTGCGTAGTTTATAAACCCGTACCAAGGCCACGACGAGCCTCGCTACTCGTGGTAAGATCGCTGGACAACCAGGCAGCAGTAACACGTCTCGGTTACAACACATCAATGTGTCTGACGTTAAGCAATCAAGCGCTTGAAAGGGAGTGGGAAGCATTCAATTTGCGAGCAAAGTTTTGAATTCACCACAGAATAAGTATTATCCTTCTTTCAAGACTCGAAAATTAAATTAGAAACGTCTTTTAGTCTGAGTCATGTAAATTGTCTCAAATGTGACATTCCCCAAAAGGTGTTACCAATGGTCTGCGTATGTTTTGCCACTGCTGTTCTGTGGTTGGTGTTTGTTAACAATCACACGTGGTTGTCTGTTTTCGTAAACTAATATTAAGCGATGTTTTGAAAGCTGCATTTGGGAAATGGGCACCACTTTTATTACTTTTGATAACTGTAAAATTTTATACAAGTTTCACAACACCAGTGTTAAGGTGGTGCATCACATTTCAAATCATTATTTTTTATCTGAGTCAAACACAGGTAAAAATGTAGACTTTTTAAATGGTTTAAATTTTACGAAATGAAAAATATATATGCCTACCTCGCATTACATTTTTTTCACAATTAGCTGCCAAAGTTACATTTTTAACGTTTTTGGCTTATACAAATAATAAGAATCAACCGGAAAACAGTACTAAAATTTTTTAGGTTTAAAGGCAATACCGCAACAGTTGGAATATATTTAAGAAAATATTACTCATTTTTACCTCACTTTTCAAAAGTCTCAAATTTATGAGAATTTTGACAGCCATACAAAATTTAATAGGTTTTTGTAATATAAATGTAATCCATACCAAGAATTAAACAGTAGCGTAGCAGTTGAACCTAAAACGTTACAATTCTGTTAGCCATTAAATTCCCCAGATTTTTACAGCCTAAAATCTATAAAAATGTAATAATGTAACTTTGGCAGCTAATTGTGCAAAAAGTATCCAATGTAGATATTTTTCATTTTGTGAAAATTAAATAATTTAAAACCTCTACAAGTTTATCTATGATTAATGAAAATATAAACAATTACTTAAAATGTGAGGCACCCCATTAATTTATTCATGAACATGTTCCATATTTCATAACCTCTCGAGGCCCATGATCAGCGAATTGTTAGAGCATCGACTAAATTTACAAGTGATGGGGGACTAATACCAAAAATATATGGAGTATAGGGATATCAACCTCCGGAAATTAATATTATGCCATGATCCGATAGGAAATTGGCATTTTTTTATTCCAAGTTATTGGCCATCACACTCAATATGAGGGAGGTGAATATTCAATGGATGCATGTCACGGGCACAGAACGGAATTGTGGAATACGATGATAACACACAGCTTTTTAATCTCTTAAAATTGGTATTTCTCAGCTCGCCTATTATTATAATTTTTGATTAATGTTAATACAAAATTTCTAGATGGTTAGCTCAGTGCTACCTGCATGAATTATTTTATAAGGTTCTTCATCGCACTTTCTCACACGCCATGTTCAGTTTTTCATTTTCATTTAAGGCCTAAAACTGAAATTTTAACTCAATACTTCTCTTGGATTTCTTGGTATGTAAAATTATTTTCAACGAATATTCATTAAGTGTAAAATAAAGAGTCAAATTATAGTAATTTTAAGTAAATATTATCATTTTTTCTAATAATTTCCTTACCTAAAAATTAATGTGTACGTTACTTACTGATACTGCCTCGTTTACAATTATTTTATTTTACAATTGCATAATAAAATGTTTTAAAAAGTTAAAATTATCTTAAAATTATAATACATTTTTTGATCTAATATTTGGGAAGTATATCAAGTATGACAAGTATATTATGAGATTTTATTAACTTGCAGCCAACTTTTTAAATATTTCTTTATTGTTTGGTTTCAAAACTTTGTTTTAAGAAACCATGTTCAATTTTTTTTTTAAATTATAAATATTATTGACTATTTATATACACCCAGGTCTCCGTAATTACAATATCTAGCCGACAAAATAAACCTCAATGATTTTTGTGAAGTCTTTGAGATTCTATTATTTTTTAGACTCTTGATATTCATGCACGATGCCACCTAGCCTGTTAGTCCAGACAAAATAGATATTCGAGTTTGCATTGATTCCCAACAAGTTGGATTTTGGCGCAGGTCTTGAATATGTCATTACAAATGATGTGTCAAAAGTCCCCATCAATCCTTCTTGCGCGTTGTTTTTTATTCGAGGTAAAAGTTCACTAATTTCCGTTTATTTTGCGTATATCTGTGAAACGAAAAGAGCTACCGTAAACATGGATCAGACAAAGTTTGTAGATCGCGGAATTCTTTTCAAAAAAGGTATGAATACCTTTTTTCCCTACGAAGCACCACTTTCGAGATATCGTGACTTCAGACCGAGGAATGCCTTATTTTCAATTATATGCACACATTTCCGCACCACATCTGAGGAAGTGTACTCGGCGCTTTTGTTTTTAACGTGGTTTCCCCTGTATTAATACCCCAAGATATATTTCGATCAAGGAAATTTGATGGGACAATATTTTAGTTATAAAACCTTTAGCAACAAGAAAATTACACTATTATTCATCATCAAATTCTACTTGATCACTCGTCTCTTCCTCTTCGCTCTATTCTTCCTCTTCTTGATCAATTTGTGTAGACTGCTCCAAGAAGAGAGATGTATCAGTTATATCCTCATCGATTTCGAATCAATCTGACAATTGGTTCAGACTGGCTCTTCCGGGTGTACACTTTACGACACTGCTTATGGATTGTTACAGATTGTTTGTCTTTCAAGTATTCATCAAACCCATCACTCCTTTCATCACTCGAATCAATCAAAGTTTTCATTCCACGATCAACAACCACAATTTCACCTTCAATCAAAAATTCACTGCAAATTAAGCAAACTTCTGACATTTTTATAAATTTTTGTAACGGCACAGTTGAAAATGAAAATATCATCTACAAACACGTCTATTCCCTACGAAAACCCGTTCAAAACTGACTGGATTTACTACAGTTATGTCCCTTGAAAAAGTCAGGTATACGCCGGTGATGCCGGCAGATGTTACTCAAGGCCAACCGACCAATGGAATTAGGTTTCGGATAATTGACTCACTCAAAATTGTATATTTTCCCCGTATTTGAGTGTGTGGGTCACAATAACCAATATTCCAATATTTTTTTCTTCAAATGGAAGACCCGATGATGCATACTGGCCGCATATGAGTGCATATTAGTATTTTCGAGGTTTTATATCGCGATAACTTGAGAATAGTGATTCGTAGGGGAAAATGTATTGGTACCTTTCTTAATAGATAATTTCATGATCTACAAACATTGTGTGATACATTTTTACGGTAGCTCTTATCGTTTAAAAATATACGTAAAAAAACAGAAATTGGTGACCTTTGACCTCGAATACAAGACAAAGCACAAGAAGGATCGATGAGAACTTTAGGCATATCATTCGTAATGACGTATTCAAGACATTTTCAAAAATTCAGTTTATAGGGAATCAATGCAAATTCAGCATCTTTTTTGTCTATTTTTTGGCAATTTTTTTGCATACATTCTTCCGAAGTCCCTGCGGTTGAGTGTCAATCGTCATAGTATTTAAACCGTAACCATGCCCCCCTCCGACCTACCATCATCGGTCCGTCGTTTACATGACCTGCAGTCAAACATATGGCTCGAAAAGTACCACCTGTCCGTCCGTCAAAAACTTAATAACATCATAATTTTGACGGACAGATTAAATTATAACTTTTAAATGTTTCCAAAGGTTTTTCGTGTCAAATTATATTATATTATAATTTTAAGAATAAGTTTAATGCTTCAGATGCTTATATAATAATTATTTTTTTTAAATTATGTTTGAAGACGTTTTAAAGTTTGTTTTTTGAAACAAAAATCTTTCGAGTCTCATGAGTGTAATTAATTACGTATGGTAAGTCTAAAACTAAGGGAAAAAAATTGTCAGAATGTAAATATATTAAGTTTAATGAATTATATGTGCATGGCTAATGCAGACCCAGTTTTATCTGTACTGTTTTGTACTGATTATTATCTTAGTAGATATTATGTCCAAATACTAATAGGAAACGTACAGTAAAAAAAAAACTATTTATGTAAAGTTAAAATTTTATTTGCTTGTAATAAATATAAATAAAAAAATTGCAGATAAAATCTGCGTCGTGTGTGTTGTCTTCACTTCTACCAGCCGTAGGCGGCGCCCAGACCAGCAACAGACACGTGGGAGACGACGGGGGCGGCGGAGTAAGCCACGCCCAGGAGACCAGCGGGGGCGACGGCGTGGGCGGCCAGAGCGGGGGCGGCGTAGGCAGCGGGGGCGTAGGCGCGGGCGGCCAGGGCGGGGGCGGCGTACGCTCCGTATGAGGCTATGGGCGCGTGGTAGGCGGCGCCGTAGGCCACACCGGGGTTGCTGACGCGCACGTCGGACTTGGAGACGCTGGAGTAGGGCGTGTCGATGGTCTTGGAGTAGGTGGACACCTGTCCCAGGTTTCCGGGCGTCCTCAGGATGTTGGAGTGCTGGGAGGTGATGGCGGCGGGGGCCAGCGCGGGGGCGGCGTAGCCACCGTAGCTGTAGGCGGGTGCGCCGTAGGCAGCCACGGCGGGGGCGCCCAGGTAGCCGGCCTTAGCCACGGCCAGCACGGCGGCGAGGACGATGAACTGGAGAAGACAAACCGCGCCGTTACCAACTTCTGGAAAACTCATAAACACATAATGCTTTTGCTCATACTATTCGTGAGGTAATCGGACATATTTTTGGAAGATCAATTTACTTCCCATCCATCTTTAAAAAAATATTACGTCTGAATTAGGTTATAAAATATTTATCACAATAGTAGTTTTTACGAGAATTGTACAGAATTTTTCGTTTTGAAAGCACGAACAAGAGGAAAAAAGTCAGTAAGTAATTGAAATTCTTAAGAATTGTTGAAATGTCAAACACACCTAACAACTAAGATCACCTAACGTATAAATTTCTTTAGAAACAAAACGGATATAAACCACTAAAGCAATTTTTATACGTGCTAAACACTCAGGCACTCACACTTAGGTTTAAACAACTGTGTGCTATGAGTAATAATATGTTAAGTTGTGAGATATCTGGTTAAATTTAGACTAGAAATTTAACTGTTTTTTTTCCCCTCGTGAGAGCATTCTCACTGTTAACATTACGATTTTAGAAGAAATTGTAATATGAACACTCGAGTATTAATATAAATGTATAAAAACAGTTTAAAATATGTAACAATTAAGCGGTAAAGTTAATTTTTTTGGTGTTTTTCAATTACTACCATATAGGTGTAAGTCGATAATTTTTTTCAGTTTTGAGTTGGCTACTTATTTCCCCAAATTGAATACTCAGGAGACTTACTTAATGAAATGTCTTCAAGTCACTCTCTTATGCTTCATATTTATTCATTTCGGACCTGTCTTCCTAACATATCCATTACACATGAGATAATTTGTAGTAAATGATACAAATTTTTATGAAAACCTATTGTGACAAGTTTTATGACACTCATCTTAACCCCAATATATAGCTAATATTTCCGGTATTTACCTAGTTTCTTCTCTAGTAAATTTAACTTTTTTTTATTGAAAGTGTAAATATTTGGAGTAGCGTTTATTAGAGATTTAATGGAAAACAATATCCATTCCAAGTACGTTCGCTGGTTCAGTATCTTATGACAAGCGTTTTTAGATCATCTAACGCCGTATAATATTAAAGCATCTACTAGTACATTGAGAAGAAGTTCCACTAAAAATAATTCAATTATTTATATTTTATCTATTAATTTATATATGAGTTAGATGTTGCGATAATTATAATTACGTGGTTACGTGGTCGTGATCGCTAATAACGAATCACGCTCATGTGTCGAGAGTCACAGGTTCATTTCAATACCCCGGCATGACTCATGTTAATGAGCTTTGGGACGACACACCAAGTGGTTCGGAACCCGCTATAATTTTGGCGGTCGCGTAGCTTTAAGCCTCTATGAGTAACCCTACAGAAAAAATCAAGGAACCTTGCGCGGAGGTTAGTTACATACAAATATATGCATTCTCGCAAATTTTTATTTATCTACAAGACAATGGAATGGTCAAAGTTGCAGTTAGCTTGTTAAGTGTCAATACTACCCGGGCACACATACATACAGTGCGCATTGCTTCAGAAGTAACCACAAGATTTAAAAACTGCTCGACATATGCGAGTGGTGTCTGTTAACGAAAATATTTAAGTATACACGGATGCAAATAATTAATAGAAATAAAATAAAAAAAAGAACGGGAGTTATATTAAATAAAAACTGGTATAGTACAAATTCAATAAAATAATATATAGGCTAGCCTATATATATCTAGTCTTGAATATTAATGTAAACACTTGTATAATTTTTTAATATAGTAAAACAATTGATATAAAATTTAATTGGAATTTAAATAAATTAAATATGCTTAATATTTATTCAAATGTATTAATTTTAATTATTTAGTAAATAATATGATAATATAATGTAAATAAATTATATATGCTGGAACTTAACACCACTTTTATAAATACACTTCAAAAAGGTTATACATTCAATTTATATCACTAATATTCTAAATAATTAAATGTTTTTAATTATATTAACCATTATTTATAATAAATCACTAAAGTATTATATATATATACAGCCTTTTTTCATAGTGTTAAATTTTCGTTGCATGGTTCGCGCTCATCGTAAAAATTCGCCATCATCATTATTTCCACCCATATCGCGCCTAAGTATAACCTCAAAAATAATTTTTGATCTGCGATCAATTAGCGTTTGCCCCCCGTGGGTTGATGGGCTAGGGCCCGGAGCGGGCAGTTACCTTGTGCATGGCGGGAGTGTGGCTGGACGGCTGCTGCACTGTGCCCGGCACATCTCGCCCCGCGGTATATATAGCGGGCCGGCGGCAGGGGTTGGTGGGCGGCGCAACAAGCCGCCGGTGTTTCGTCAGCTATGCCAGCGCCCGCCGCGCCTGGGTCCGGCTGCAGAGCCGCAGCGGCCTCTCCCAGCTGTGCTGGTCCCGCTCCCACTAGACCAGTACAAGACAGCTGCTACAGTATTCTAGCAGGACAATATGTATGGGAAACTCAGGGAGAAACATATATTTTCGTTACAACAGAATATTTGCCTTCGTGTAACTTGCGCGTCCTTACTGTGCTTGCAAACAACTTGCTACAATAATAACAGGGGCCTCAAATTCTGGAAATTTAGGGGTTTTCTCTTTTTCTATTTACCTAAAATAAACATAGATATTCTAATTTTATATTCTATTTATAGAATATGTGCTGTAATTGGTTGGAAGTTTTATGTTGATTGAATAGAACATTAAGATGTATTGAAGGCAAGTTAATTTTATAAAAATAAAAAATAAATATTCCAAAATTATATTAGTTTATCATTTTAACTAATGGTTGTGTTAAGTAAAAAAATTACAAATTAGGGATATTGTGAGAATGGTCAGTTGAGTTAGGTTAGCTACATTCAAAATACTTTTAGTAATTGTCTACTGTAGGGGGGCGATACTAAAAATAGTGGGTTGTAGGGGTGGGGGAAACACCCAAATACGGATTTATTAAGCTCCTTGTTTTTTTTTTTTTTAATTTCTAACTAGTTTTTACCCGCGGCTTCGCTCACGTTATGTCCTTAAGTATCAAAGATCATTGCAAAGAAAATAAAATAATATGGTAATTGTTTTTTTTTATTGCGTGACTGGAATCATCGGTATGTAAAAAATCTAACATCCAATTTAGCTTAAAAAACTGAAAACATGCTTTATTGAAATATCTTTCACTATTACAAAAAATAATAACGTTAATCCTAACATTTTAAAAAGTTCAAAGTATTAACGTAGAATAAAAAAATAAATTAATATTCTGCCCCAATTCTGTGAACAGAAGCCTCGTTCCATTACATAGTCGAGGAGCAGCTAGATTTCGTATAAGCGTAACTTGTAGGCCTACATTTTGTTTCATTTGAAGTTTATGTGAGGGTACACCTGAAAGTTCAAGTGAATAAAAAAACTGCGAAGGATATGAAATGCTTTGTTCTGTATCCATGATTGTAGATACCTATCTATTGACAAAGACTCAATTTCCCTTTGCACCTCTTTTAAAATATAAGTGTAGATTTTATTTACGATATAAATTGTAGTCCTGTATCCTCGCAGTTTCGTAAACTTGAAGACTCGTAGCCTTGTGGCCTCATAGACTCTTAGACTCGTAGCATTCTAGCCAAATATCATCGGAGCTGTTCAAGCAAAAGGCAGTTGGAGCCAATGACTGTTGGAGCCAATGACTTTTGGAGCCAAAACACTTTTGGAGTCAATGATTGATGGAGCCAATGACTATTGGAGCCAATGACTTATGGAACTAAAAACTGATGGATTCATAGACTGATGGCGACATTATATCCTAACTAAACGTTGACGATTGCATCCTACCGAGTTGAATGTACGTGAGAATGTATCTCCTTTTCGTTATTGAGCTTTCGTTTTGTAGAATGTGCTTCCTTTTGATTGACGGTGCGTCCAAAATGTGCTTCCTTTTTGATGATTGAGCTTTTAAATGTGCTGCCTTTTTTATTATGGTGCTTCCAAAATGTGCTGCCTTTTTCGTTGATGGTGCTTCCAAATGTGCTGCCTTTTCTTTGATGGTGCTTCAAATGTGCTGCCTTTTTTGATTGTGCTTTCAAAATGTGCTTCCTTTTTGATTGTGCTTCCAAAATGTGCTGCCTTTTTGTTGATGGTGCTTCCAAATGTGCTGCCTTTTCGTTGATGGTGCTTCCTTTTTGTTGATTGCGCGTAGTAAAATCTGTAGTGACTGAATATTTACTACTTCAAAACCTCTTGGTGTTACAAAAATATTTTTCAAGGTCACTTGGTCCTTTAGTATGTATAAAAATTTCACTATTGTCTAATTGACTGTAATTAGCTAAAGACGAAGAAGGTTATGCGGTCCTGAAATGACTAACCTATACATCTTATATTGTCATGACTCGGTCTCATGGTCCGGAGACACTTGGCCTGTATGTGTGGCTTTGTACATGAACGATTTATAGGTTATTCAGATTATCGAAAAATTAGACTTTCATGTAAGGCATAGCGGTACTGTATTTAATTCGTTGGTCAGGTATATTGTCTTGAGTTGTTTTTCGTAGAGTGAATGAATATAAATTCCACAAAAGGTAATGCAAAATAAAATATTAAATACATTTAATATTTAGTTACACCTGTCACTGGTCAAGAATCGAACCAGGGACGGGAACTGATATAATAAATTTGTAAATAATAATTTAATTTTCGGTGAATTTTTCCTGCCTGCCTGCCTGCCTGCCTGCCTGCCTGCCCGCCCGCCCGCCCGCCCGCGGGTCTCTTAGCGACCAAACATTATCTATGCGTAGCTACTAATTGCTGGCCTAACATCGGCTCGTTACACACCTCCACGAAGCTGGCTAAATCAGTAATAATAAATGATTACTGTACTCTAGCAGGTAAAACTTAGACAAGTATGATAGTAATGTACTCTATAAGACGAGTACACGCACAAGATGGTGTCCTCCAGCAGGCGAAAACCAGATGGTGGCAATGACCTCTAGCAGGTGGTAGCTCCTGGTAGCATGTACTGAACACAAAATGCCGGATACATTATGGTCGTCAAAGTAAAAGTCAAATTTCTAGGTCAAGGTCAAATTTCAAGGTCAAGGTCAAAGTTCAATGCCAACAGTTGAGGACAAAGGTATAGTCACCAGAAAATTTTACTAACATGGTATCAGCACACTCTAGCAGACGAAAACAATATGGTGGTCTCCAGCGGATGAAGACAAGATGGCGGACATGTCGTCATACCAGCTGACGATATATATACCTTGGTATTGGTGGTAGTAGATCAGTCTGTAGGTGGCTTCTGTGGAGGAAGTATTTGTTGTTTTTTTGCTCTTAGCGGTTTTGAACCAAGGACAGGAATCGAACTAATCAATCAGTATTCTAATAAGTAAATTTTTTGATGAATTTTGGAATTTTTCTCGAATCTGTAGCATAAAAATTACGGATTTTCAAGATGGCGGTCGTAACGATAATTGCAACATTAATAGGATCCAATATGGTGGTCGCAATGTAAATTGTAAGGATGGCATCGTACTCAACCAAGATGGCGGGATATATCGAAACATGCAACATTTATATAATCCAAGATGGTGGCCGTTACGAAAAGTGCAATGGTGTTTTTAAAGATTTTTACTAATCAATTCGATGAAATAATTTTTTTAATGATTTTTAAAATTTTTCCCGTTTTTTCTAACATAAAAATTACGGATATTAAAGATGGCGGACATGACGTCATATATATACTTTGACATAAGTGGCGGGGGTCAGTCTGCCAGCAGCCACTGCTAGGGTAGGATCAGTCGCCATTTTAATTGTCTTATATATAACAAAATTATTAAAATTTTAGTAATTAAATTTTTTATTATTTTAAAATTGTTTTCCTAATTTTTCTATAGTAAATAAAAGAGTTAAATATGACGACCGTAACGAAAACGTGCAATGCTCAAATTTCAGAATGGCGGAATGTTCCAGAATACAAAATGGCTGCGATCTTAAAACGACATGGCGGGATGACATCATAAAACAAAATGGCGCCCAAATCCAAAATGGCGGTCCAATATGACTGCCAAGGTCAAGGTCAAGGTAATGGTCAAAGGTCAAGGTTACACTCATCCAAGATGGCCGCCTAGACGTCACTATCCAAGATGGTGGCTCGGCACCACGCACCACACTCCGACTCCAGTGCCTGGAGCCCCATTTACATACTACTGATGTGTCCTGTTATGCTGATTGTACGCATGCGTGGCATCTCTCTTCCACTCGATTGGAACAACCATCGATTTGACTTTTCAATCATGTTTTCTTCGTTCGAATTATTAATATTATGTAATTTAACGATCGTCCACCGATTTTAAGCACAATCGGTATGGTTATTTAAAAGTAATGTTGAATATTCAAATACGTTTTTTTAACGAACAATGGTGTTTTACATTTACACATAATAATTCAAATTACACCCGGGATCTTTTGCACAATGTTTTAAAAAATATTGTAACACATTATAATAATGTTTGGTGTATTTGGGATGCGTATTTGTTATAAAATCGTGTTATAAAAACGAAATAATATTATTCCCCTACCGTGCTGCTATCTACGGTGACGGACGCAAACCGAATGAATCGCGATATCCATATCCGCTATCGCGGGAACCAGGCACTCCTTAATACATATTTTCCTTTGTTTATCGCGAGGGGCGTTAATATTAATGAATTATAAATAAAATTTCGTGGCCGGGGCCACAATTGCATAACATTTTGAGCACTGGAAAACATAAAAACAAAAATATTCTCGACAGATTTTAATCTCTGGTTTTCATTGCTTATTACAACAACAATTTCGGCAATGAAGGTAATTTTTTTATGCATTTTAAAAATTTGATTACTAGTATAATTTCAAGTATTTATACTTTTAATATTTAAAAAAGTAGCATATGTTGGCGAGTGCAGTAATAATAGGTTATGTTAGATATTTGATTACAATTTATTTATATGAAAACTTGTTCATAATTATATTTGAACAAAAAGTTAATATGGTTTTCATTACTTATTACAACAACAATTTCGGCAATAAAGGTTATTTATTCGTGCATTTTAAAAATCTGATTACTAGTATAATTTCAAGTATTTACTTATTCTTTTATTATTAAAAAAAAGTAGTATCTGTCGGCGAGTGCAGTAATAATATGTTATGTTACAATTGACTAAAGAATTATGGTGATTCATATAATTGATGATAGATATTTGATTATAGTTTATTTATATGAAAACTTGTTCATAATTATATTTAAACGTTATAGCTAAATGCCAGTTTTTAAAATTAATTACAAGTCATCTACACATGAACTGTTTCGTCGACTGTTTATAAAGTGAAGTGAAAAGTTAATGGGGTTTTCATTGCTTATTACAACAACAATTTCGGCAATAAAGTTTAATTATTCTTGCATTTTAAAAATCTGATTACTAGTATAATTTCAAGTATTTTATCTTTTATTAGAAAAATTAAAATGATTCAATTTTATTCATAAAAGTATGCAATCATTTCATCAATGTTTTGTTATGACGTTGTCACGTTTAAGGGTTTAAGGGTTTGTGCCGACGGTGCCGACCACCATCTCTGATTGTGACGTCACGGCGGCAATCTTGGACTCAAAATGACTAAAAAATGACACAAAAGACTCAAAATTTCTAAAAATGTCCCTATTTCGGGGGAAATTTTCCCGTTTTTGTCCTGAAAAATTAAAATATTCGGAATCCTAAAAACCTCAAAAGACTTTTGCCTTAGGAAGAACACAAATTCCTCATTGAAACTTAATAATCCATGTCTACAGCCTCCGATAAGCCGCACGTGGGGAGCTTTGACCTTGACCTTGACCATAAATTAAAAATTATTTAATTTTTGACCAAAATTTTTCGAAAAAATTCCATCCAATATTAAAAAAATTGCATACGGTACTTCAAATGTTGAGTTACTTAATCGATTTCGGTCCTCGGTTCAATTCTTGACGAGAGTAAACAGGTAAATTATTAATATATTAAAATATTCTTAATAAATTATAAATAGTGATAAAAATGTCTTACGTAACACCCACCATCTTGTATTAAGACGTAACTGTTGCAATTTTCGTTACGGTCGCCATATTTAAACTTTTTATTTATTATCCGATTTTAATGAAAAAATTTCAAATTTATTAGAAAATATTTAATCTAATTTTAATAGAAAATTACTTTTAAAACGCACTTACGTCATGGAGTCCTCGGATCGAACCCGGTGAGGGCAAAGAAAATAAAAACAATGACGATAGATCCTTCCTCCACGGAAACCGCCGACGGACTGACCTCCCACCACTAATGCCAAGGTATATATCAGATAGTATGACGTCATGTCCGCCATATTATTTTCGTATACTAGAGTGCTGTACCTCCGTGTTAGTTTTAGTTTTACCCGCTAGAGTGCAGTAATATTTTATTATTACTGTGGCACCCGTCATCTTGACTATTGGACGCCATATTGTAATGGTGTAATAATTTAGCTAGAAATATGGGAAAAATTCCAAAATTCATTAAGTAAATAAATTTTTTATTAATTTACTGATTGATTCGATCGATTCATGTCGGTTCGATCCCTGGTCGATGCAAAAAAAAAAATACTTTTATGTAAAAAAATATAAATTTCAATAAATCATGTTCAAAATTCTAAAATGAGCTTATATTACTCTACTACCAGAATCTAGTAAGCCGTTATGTACGCCATCTTGTAAATTCGTAATAATTAACCTAGAAATTCTGGAAAAATTTCAAAATTCATCAAAAAGTCACTTATAATAATGATGGACTCGATTGATATCCGTCCTCGGTGCGATCCTTGATCAAAGCAAAACAATACAATTTCAGGTAAAATCATACTAATTTAATTAAAATCATCATAAAATTTACAGTTTCGTTAAATAAAGCAACGTCAATACAAATAAAAAATTTATTAAATAAATTTTACAATTACAAAAAAGTAAATTACTAGTGTTTCTCGATTTCTACCGTCTTCTTAGAAGGTGAAGCGAGTCCTTTGCATGCCTTGACATGTGTTTTTAGTCAGTTATACTTAACAGTTGATTAACCAGGCATGTCTATTCAGTTACCAGACACGTAATAGGCGGCCAGGCACATACAGTCGGTGGTTAGGCACATTCAGTCCGTGGCTAAGCACGCATTTGAAGATCAGACACGACCAGCGTCGAGTCGGTGGCCACGAATGTATATTTAGTGGTCAGACACGTATTTAGCTTACAGCCATATTCAGGTTGTTGTTGGCTAGTCACGTCCAGTTGGTGGTTAGGCACTTCCAGATTGAGGTCAGGATAACACGATCAGTTAGTGGTCAGGCATATTGAGTCGATGGACAGGCACATCTAGTAGTTGTTGGCTAGACATCTCTAGTCCGTGGCCAGGCATGTATATTCAGGGTTCAGAAAAGCACATACAGTGGGTGACAAAACGTATCCAGTTGGTAGATAAGCCTTTCTATTCAGTAGCCAGGCACGTAATCGGCGTCCAGGTGCATTCAGTTTGTGGCCGTCATGCCCAGTTATCAGCTAGACATGTCCAGTCAACAACAAAGCACGACCAGTTAGTAGCCAGGCATGTATTCGACGATCAGGCACGTCCAGTAGGTGACAATACGCGCCCAGTTTGTAGCCAGGAATGTCTTTTAAGCGTTCAGGAACGTACAACCAAAGTCATATCTAGTTGGTAGCCAGACTCATCCAGTAGGTGGTCAAATACAACCAATCAGCAGTCAAGAGGTCAAGAGGTATTTTTACGTCGATACTCGACGAACATTTTAAACAGTTGATGTACAAAATCATACGCATAGGCCAAGAGTCTCCGAACCAAGAGGTGTCATTCACTTATATGCGACCAACATTTTAAACAGCTCATGTACAATGTCACGACAATATACCAGTCGTCTCCGAACCACGAAGCCAATCATGTCCTGTGTAGACTTTTCTATGCTCATTCATCGACAAAAAGGAAGCAGTTTCTACAAAGAAAGCACATTAGTAAAAAAAAAGGAAGTACATTAAAAAAAGCAGCACATTAAAAAAGGAAACACATATAGGAAAAAATTCGATGTGGTGTGATACGGGCTCGTCACAAGATTACGATCTCGCCAATATACGGTAGGCTCCAACTGCACCAACGCTCCAAGTGCTCCAACAGCTGCAAAGCTCCAATTGATCCCAGAGCCCCAATGCTTTAAGACCTTCAAATCTCTCGTTGTTCCAACAGCTCCATGTGCTCCAAAATTCCAATGCTCCATAGCTCCAAGTGCTCCAAAGCACCAATCGCTCCGAATGCTCCAACACTCAAAATTCTCCAACAGCTCCAAAGCTCCAAATGCACAAACAGATCCAAAGCTCCAAATACTCAAACAGCTTCAAAGCTCCAACAGCTCCAAAGCTTCAATTGCTCCAAATGCTTCAAAGCTCCAACAACTCCAACAGCTCAAAATTCTCCAACAGCTCCATAAACATTTGGCTCCAACTGATTTCATTTTCCTTTATTTATCGTACTTGGACAGAAGCATATTCGAAAAAAAGGAAGCGCATTTGGAAGCATAGTAAAGAAAGGAAGCGCATTTGGAAGCACAGTAAAGAAAGGAAGCACATTTAACTAAAAGGACGCACATTTGGAGGAAAATTCAACTTGGTGAAATACGATCTCATCAGAATGTCTCTCTCCCATCAGTCGGAAATGATACTACAACATTGTCTACGCACATTTATTGTAAAATACATACCTTTTCTCGAACATTCAACTCAGTATAATGCACTAGCTGCCCGACCCGGCTTCGCACGGCTATACTAATGGAAAAAAATTAAGCCACATCTCCCATTTAAAGTAATGGTAAAAAAAAATTCAGTGAAAAATTATTACAATGCTGTTTAATGTACCGGAGAGAAAATGAATAGAACCGTTGGTTTCCCGACTCGTGCACGCAACGTAGAACTGATGTACCCGTACTTCGCTACGGCAGTCTACAGGCAGATCACTCTTGCGCCGCTCATTATACATGCCCTTCCTTGTGGGTACGCCACTGCCGCGCGATGCCCGTTGCCATGGAGACGCAGAAGGCATGAACAATGCACAATCCTGTTCTCATGCACACAAAGTACCCACTGTTGCCTGGTTTTAACCACCCATGGGATCTAATTTTTGGAAAATGTCATCCTGCGTAACATAAGGAACATCACTGTGAAGTTTCAAGTCTGTAAAATATATATACTTGAAAAAAGAGCAATTTTTGATATTTAAAGTACCCGCAAAATTTCAACGGTGACGAGGACTGCACTAACAATGAAATAGTCGTTGACATAGAGACGAATGAAGCATCAAAAAAGCAACAGCCGTTGCCATGGTGATTTCCTACCAAGAACTGGAAATTTTGATATATTACGCCTCCTAAACTCCCGTTGGGATCGGATTTCCGCAGAATCCGTTCTTAGTGAGCGTCTACATCACAAAATGAGTAACTATGCAAATTTCAAGTCAATCGGGTGTATAGTTTTAGAGATCTCGTGATGAGTGAGTCAGTGAGTGGTATTTCGCTTTTTTATATATATATACACACACACACACACAAGCCCTTGTCAGAATTGTAACGGGAGAGGAAAATTATTGATGGTCCGAAAAATGAAAATTAATAAAAAATAATAAAAATAATTCTAGTAAAAAAAAAACAAATTAAACACAGAGAGAGGGAAAAAAACAATAGTTTTGGTTTGAGACTTAAAGTGATAAAAAGTGTTTAAATACTAATTGAACTCTTATGAGGGTACTGATTGCTTCGTTGTTAATATCACACGGGTGTTTTTTACTTGTATGGGAAAATTAAGAATCATAAGGCATCTAGTGCGTGGCAACAATGTTAATAGGCAATAGGAAATAAACTTCTAGCGCCTGCGGCATTGTCAACACACACTTCGTACGTGTACTGCATGTTGTATCTAACCCCCTCCAACGCATTTGATTCTAAATTGGACTTTTAGTAAGGATCCCTAATGTTATTAATAATATAATATAGCCTATAGCCTTCCTCGATAAATGCCCTATCCAACACTGAAGGAATTTTTCAAGTCGGACCAGTGGTTCCTGAGATTAGCGCGTTCAAACAAACAAACTCTTCAGCTTTATAATATTAGTATAGATTCGTCACTTTCACGATAGAATTTAATGCCTCCAATTGTCATTGGCTCCAATAGTCATTGGCACCAACGATCATTGGCTCCAACAGTCATTGTCTCCAACATTCATTAGCTCCAACAGTCAGCGACTACAATATTCAGTGGCTCCAAATATCTTTGACTCCAACAGTCATTGGCTCCATCAGTCATTAGCTCCAACCATCAAAGGTCATTGGTTCCAACAGTTTATGGCTAAAAAATTCATTGGCTCTGTCATTCATTGACTCCAACAGTCATTGGCTCCATCTGTAATTGGTTCCATAGCGCCAAAAGTATTTGCCCCAAAACGTCTTAGAGGCCTAGCTGCTATTTAGCTACTAGACTAGAAGACTACGATGCTACGGGACTATATAGCTACAAGTCTACAGGCTACAAGTCTATGAGGCTACAAGTCTACGAGTCTACATGGCTCTTAACCATCCTTGGTTCCATTCAGTGGTGAGAGTTAATTTATCTCATGCAAAATAATTTTCTGCAAGTAGTGTCGATTCTTGCCAACAGACGTCGGTACGTGTTGTGTTGAGGTAAAACTTATTTCTTTTATGTGGGATGTGGGATCCTCACTAACGATCGCAAGAGAAGGAAGGCTTCGCTAGACACTAAGGAGAATGAAGTTTTTCTTACATGTTAGTGCTTCTCATCCGTCTTATCACATATTATTGGACTGAGTAATGGATGTCTATTTTTTGAATTACAACTAATAAAAAATATTTTTGTTAGGTAATTTGGTGGCAGAAATTCACAATTTAAAAGTAACTCATAAATAAAATTGCATACCTTAGTAGGTAAAACATTTTCATGCAGAGATTAATTTCTCAGAAATAACCAGAAGCACATGGAGAAACCACAGGAATGGCCTGAAGCACTTGGTGAAACCACAGGAATAATCAGGAGCACACGGAGAAAACCATCAAAAATATTGTCAGAAATAGTAAGGAGCTCACGGAGAAAACCATCAAAATATTGTCATAATTAAGCAGGAGCACACTGAGAAAACGAAAGCACGTTTTCCTTAATATCAGAAAATCACAGAAAAATAAATAAGAAATAATGAAAATAATACAAATTGAAAATAAAAAAACAAACAAAAAATAATGAAAAATTGTAATTACAATAAATTATGGCTTATTCTAGAACTCTGTCCTTGCTCGACAACGGAGAAGTTCACAAGCTGGCAGTGTTTGTCGACCAATTTTCTTAGTTTTCATATTTTGATTAAATATTTAAAACCAACACCTTTTTCCCGACGAGTACAATGTAATACTCGAAAAATTACATTTTATATATTATAAGTAAGAATATTGTAATCCTATAACTGTGTTTTGTGTAATACTTACACGTGTACAAACAATTGTTAAAAGAAAAGGTTCCTCCATTTCAAGTTAAATTTTTTGGTGATTATTTAAGTAACATATCCAGATGCGTGCTAATATAAGATTAATTGATTCCAGTTGATGAGATAGAAGGGTTTAAATACCTTTCATCAATACAGAATAAATTTTTCAAATCTTTCACAGATGTTTTAGGTTTATCCTGTAGACAATAGAAAATAAAAACCTTTCTGTTTTACAAAATTAATTTTATTATTTTTTCTATGTTGTGTTAATTTTTAAGGTGTTATTTTATTTTAAAAAAGTTGCGTATTAATGTATTAACACTTAATTTATTAAAATTAATTAAATAGTTTAGGTTCTGTACAAAATTTTAAAGTTATTGTTATACAGGATCTAAAATTGTAACCTTTTGCCCATACCGTTTTTGACGTAATGTATTGAGATAATATTATCAAACAGGCTTATAAAATAATTTAATATATTATTTTTTAAGTGGGTAAATGGATAACTTGGGGAAATAGGATAAATTCGTCCAAAATTGTTGAGATAGGTTCTGTGGTAAAAAAAGGGTAAACGGATTTAAATCAGACATTTCCAATTATAGTGTTATGTTAGTATTATGTTGTTTTTAAATTTTAGTTAAGTGAAAGTATAAAATCTTTGTTTTTCAAATGAATTTGATGCTATGCATGTGCTTAAATATATTGTAAGTAATGTAATTTCGGGTTTCAGTGAGTGTTTTTGAATTAATATTAACTAAAGTGTGGTACTAAATGCAGAAAAAATATTAAAAACACTATATTATATATTATATATTATATATATTATATATAATATACATTATATATAATATATATTATATATTATTTATTATATATTATATATTGTATTATATATTATATTATATATTTGATGTGCCACAAGGATATAAATGCCATATTTTATCAATACAGAATATAGTTTTTATATCTTTGAAATGTCTAAAGTTTATCTTGTAGACAATTGAAAATAAAATATTTCAGGTTTCACAAAATTTATTTGATTAAATGTTTTTTTTTTATATTTAGTCTTGTAGAATTAAGACTTTATTTGATTTTAAAAAAATTGGCATGATATTTTTTAAAACAAATTTACTGAAATTCATTAAATAGTTTAGATTCTATTCAACCTTTTGAGTTATTGTTGTGAAGGATATACAATTGTAACTATTTACCTATCACATTTTAAAACGTAAAGTATTTTTTTTTAAACTTATTGCGG
Source organism: Bacillus rossius redtenbacheri (assembly GCF_032445375.1). Lineage (NCBI taxonomy): Eukaryota > Metazoa > Arthropoda > Insecta > Phasmatodea > Bacillidae > Bacillus > Bacillus rossius. The sequence continues at coordinate 49,699,202 of NC_086330.1, forward strand.
AATATGTCATTTAGGAGTACATAACAGCATTATTGATTTTTAATTATGCTAACCATATAAATGTCTACAAATTTCAAAGTTATAAACTGAAAAAATTAAACTACAAGAATTCTTAGAAATATTTTGAGCAAGGGCAAAGCTTATAAGAAACGACAGTGAAATTATTATGCACAGACACACACCCAAACATAAAAAAATAAACACGTAGGAAGGATATCTCATTAGCTATTTTTCTTTAAGGTAGTAGGCTAAAAACTCAGTCATACTTTAATATAACCTAAGAGTCAAAAAAATATTAACATTATAAGGAGATGCTCATATGCCTAATTCTGATAGGATACGGTAATATGTTATTTATTTTTGATTTATTCTGTTTATCAATCTGTATTTTTGTTTATAAACAAATAATATTTTAAGAATATATGATAGTTTATAACGAAATAATATTTTAAGAAGCATCAATAAAACTAACGTTTTACTAATTTGTTAGGCTCACAAATTTGGCTAATTTGAACTAAAATAAAATATATTTAATTAAATATTACTTTTTACAATAGCTGAGGTATTGGTAAAATTAAACTAAAATGTGTACTACTCTAGAAAGCTATTAGCTTTCAAAATTAAACTGATACTATTATAATTTGATTGCTAATATAATTTTCCTGCCACATTGTCTTTCCATCTTTTTTGGCGCAATATAAAAAACAATTTTCATTAAACACCAAGACCTTCGCCAATTTTTGAACATTCTTCGATGACATTTGAGGCAGTTCGATCTTGTGAGGGGAGGACCAGTTAAGGCAGCACTTAGTTCTTCGAGAGTCCAGGCTAATAACCGTACTCCGTTCTTGTTGGGCCTCTTTAAGGGACCTAGCAGGAACGGACATCCGACCGAGATTTCCATAGCCCGGGCCCAAACCAAAATTTACATAACTCACTAACTAACCTTTTCTTTTCTTCATTTTTTTTAAGCAGTGGTTTCAATTTCAGTTAACATTTTAGTTAAATAACTCTTCAAAAACTTTTATTTTTTTCTTATTTTTTGGAAACTACCGCGGTGGGGGAGGCTTCGCATCTTGGGCAGGGAAACTCAGAAGGGAAGGGGGGGGGGGGCTCTCGAAAAGGAGAGCGCACAGGGGGGCCCCTCTAGCGTCCGATCTGAGTGAACTGTAGAGATTGGGATGCGGTGTCTGGTTCACTGTGGGACCTTAACAGTAAAATTGATCTAAAGTAAACGACAACCCCGGAAGGCCTTCAGGCTAAGAGGGGTACCAGGTTATTTCTTTCTTTCTTTCTTTAATCGTAAACACTTTTTTTTCCATTGTGCAATTAAAAAAAGTTGATTGATTTTCGTGCCTATGTGTAATCAAAACTAGGTAATTCGAGTAAATAGTAAATAACACCAAGTGCAAATACGTAAATGCATGCATATTTATTTTGAATCAATAAATACACTTTCTAAAGAAAAATATAATGGAATTAAATAGTCGTGTGTGTTGTCTTCACTTCTACCAGCCGTAGGCGGCGCCCAGACCAGCAACAGACACGTGGGAGACGACGGGGGCGGCGGAGTAAGCCACGCCCAGGAGACCAGCGGGGGCGACGGCGTGGGCGGCCAGAGCGGGGGCGGCGTAGGCAGCGGGGGCGTAGGCGCGGGCGGCCAGGGCGGGGGCGGCGTACGCTCCGTATGAGGCTATGGGCGCGTGGTAGGCGGCGCCGTAGGCCACACCGGGGTTGCTGACGCGCACGTCGGACTTGGAGACGCTGGAGTAGGGCGTGTCGATGGTCTTGGAGTAGGTGGACACCTGTCCCAGGTTGCCGGGCGTCCTCAGGATGTTGGAGTGCTGGGAGGTGATGGCGGCGGGGGCCAGCGCGGGGGCGGCGTAGGCAGCCAGGCCGGGGGCGGCGTAGGCAGCCAAGCCCGGTGCACCGTAGGCAGCCACGGCGGGGGCGCCCAGGTAGCCGGCCTTAGTCACGGCCATCACGGCGGCGAGGACGATGAACTGGAGAAGAGAAACCGCGCCGTTACCAACTACCCGAAAAGTTCGCCTTCGTTTTCTAAAATACTTTTGAGTTAATTTTGTTGTGTTTTATTGGTCATAATAAAGGCCCCGCTTGCTTAAAAACCTAACTAAGCTAATGATATGATTAAAATAGCCATTAAACAATTAGCTAATGATATTATTAAAATAGCCATTAAACCTAATGACACTCATATCGATGTTGGTTCGTTAACAAACTGCGCTACAGAGGTGTTTCTTTTTGTAAATTTTAGGATTATTGGTGGTTTTTATCACTAAAAAGACAACAATTTCCACCATATCACTTATTATTGACATTTTTGACATTGAGGTGTTTGTAAACAATTTTGACAGTTACATATTGACATCCATGCCTTACCCGGGACTCGAACCCAGAACCGCTCGCACAGTGATCCGCTGTGCATCAGACATTGCTACGGAGGTGGGTTTAGGTTGGCCCATTAGGATACTATTGTATCCAGTACAGATGCTAACACGTCATGGGAAGTGACCGAATTCTTCTGGAGATCAGGTGGTTTGGAGCCAACTGTAGCCCTCGAGTCGCCGTCACCTAGAGCTCACGTGCGTGGCACGACTATGTTCCTCGCGGCGCGCCGGACACTCGCAGCCTAGCGCACGGAGACAGGGTCTCTGGTGGTCGTAATCGCTGAGTTTGATACCAACATCTCGGTTTTACTCAACTGCATGAGCACTGAGTCGACACCCAGGAGGTTCGGAACCCACTATTATAGTCTTGGAGCTCCCATCGCCTTAAGCATCTGTGCGTAACCACGCGACGTAAAAACCATACCTAATGAAACACATGAAAATAAAAATAAAAATATTACTAACGTTGCTGGTGAAATACCCAAGAAGGTTGAATGGTTTTACTTGGAGACATAGACCGTCGGTTCAGTATGATTATCCTATGTTTAATGTGGACATAACTAGCATATAAGCTAACTTCTATTAAATTCATAGACAGTTTGGTTTAAAAAATTCTTATAGCGTTTGTTAAGGAGGTATTATTTTTGCTTGTAGTGAAAACTTAATTATACATCAATCATAGTCTTACATACTATACTAAATGTTTTAAGTGCCCAACTGTTTCTGGAAAGGTTTTGTTTCCCTCACGTCTATTTTACTATGCTGTGCCTTGCAGTTTTACAAGTGATATTGTTGTAAACTGAGCTTCCAAGAATTTTCCCTTTAAACATTTTAAGAATTTTTTTTACAGTGCAGCAGCTATAACCTTCAACTCATTAACCCTACCCAAGACTCTAAGCCGTGTTTGCCACTGAATTCTACTAATTGTATGAGTAAAAAATCCCTTTTGGATCAGCCTACAAGCGTAGATAGATATCGAAGTACTTCTTATTCTGGACATTTTATGGAAACTTTTATAAACGTTTGGAAAATTTTAAGAACTTAATGTCTCCATGATTTTTTTCAACCCTTTCTATATAGGTTGGTCGTATGAAAAATTATTTCAAACGAAAGTAATAGATAACTTTCTAAGGTTTTGTAATAAATAAGAACGGATTTGATAGTGTAGGCCTATATGGTACGGAAATTATGATTTTTTCAAAATTCTTCCCCTGTTTTTTCATCACTTTTCTGCAAGAGTTTGTTTTATCAGAATTTGTTTCCTACAAAAGTTTTCGATAAAAATTAAACAATTTTCAAACATTTGAACGGATTCGATAGTACCTATGCCTACTAATGAGGTATGGATTTTTTTGTCCTCCAACCTTAATTTTTTTCCACACCTTGCAGTTATTGTTGATCGTATCAAAAATGTATTTAGACAAATTTTTTTAGAATATTCCTACGAGTTAAAATATGTTCAAATGAATACAATGTTTGTAATATTATGGGAGTTATATGGATTTTTATGTTTTTAAAAAAAACTTACCCCATTTCTTCCCCTTGGGTAGAATTTTGCCCATTAACGAACTCGACCAAGATTTTCTATAACTATATTTCTTTTTATGTATCAGTTTGGAAGTTATTTGTGCAAAATTACAGCAGTTATTGTTTCCAACAAATTTTTGATGTGTATCATATATATACACACCGATAAACTTTTGAGTTTACGATGCTTTTGGGTCTGTGGATCATCAAATGAAAAACTATATAAAAATTTTCTGGACGTCGCACTATGGTAACGGCTACAATAGGTAATCTTTCTTCGAAATTTACCTTAAAATGGGTGCATGTAATTTGTACGGGCGTTAGAAGTTATACTTACTTGGCGTAATGAAAAACTAACATTAATTTTGCATGCAAATAATTAATATAAATAAAATAATACAAGAACGGGACTGATATTATAAATACGGTTGAAAAAGTAAAAATTAATTCAAATAAAAAATAATAAATACTTAGTATTGAATATTAATATAAACACGAGTATAAAATTATACTTTTAATAGAGTAAAATAATCGAGATAAAATTCAAATAGAATAAAAAAATTATGCTAAATTATTACTATTATTTTTTAAATTTTGATTATTTATTAAAAAACTATATGATAATTTAATTCAAATAATATATTTATATATGTACTAGAACATAACATCTCTTATAAAAATACACTTGAAAAATGTTATAAAATCATATTGTAACACTAATAGTCTCAATAAATAAATGTTTTTAATTATATGAAACATTATTTATAATAATTCACTAAAGTATAATATATAAAAGCACATATATATATATTTATATATATGGCCTTTTTTCATCGTGTGAAATTATTGTTGCATGGTTCGCGCTCATCGTACAAATTCACCATCATCATCATCATCATCATCATTTTCCCCCATATAACGTCTAAAGAAGTATAACCTCAAAAATATTTTTGATCTGCGATCAGTTAGTGTTTGCCCCCACGGCTCTGGTTGGTGGTAGGGCCCGGAGCGGGCAGTTACCTTGTGCATGGCGGGAGTGTGGCTGGACGGCTGCTGCACTGTGCCCGGCACATCTCGCCCCGCGGTATATATAGCGGGCCGGCGGCAGGGGTTGGTGGGCGGCGCAACAAGCCGCCGGTGTTTCGTCAGCTATGCCAGCGCCCGCCGCGCCTGTAGCCCAGAGGCGCCAGTCGCCAGCAAGCCGGCCCCGCGTCCGCAGGTACGTCCATTGTTGCACCTACGGCATTTGGTAGGCGTAATTTCGTGAATGTGTAACCACGGTGCTGCCATCTGCGGCGGATGCAGCTAACCAAAGTACACAAAGTCAAACGGAAACTTTAAACCGTTTAATGGGTTGTAACAAGGTGGTCAGTATTTTAATAAAATCTATTGTTGAAAATGAGGTCCAAAACCGGTTTTTAGTTTCTTAATATAGTTTAAAAATTTTCTCTGCAAATCGAATGATTCGGTAGTCAACCTAGCTGCTCCGGCAGCTAATTCTATCGGTGGGTGCGGAAACTACGTTTGATTAGCATCAAAAATGTATTCGAAAACACAATTTGTGAACATAATTTTATCACGCTCACCATTATTCTAAAGAATTATAAGCTAAATCTTGTGTCCGAGTTTCGAATTATAAGGTTATTTGAAACACGAGAACACATGAATTTTCTTGTTACCGAGATTAAATGTTGCACATCTTTGGCGAGTGCTAAAACACTAGCTCGTTTTTTTTATAACAGCCACGACAGCACTGTGCTTTATAGATCTTTATAAAAAAACTAGATTGTCATTAGATAGCTAATATTTGTTGTAATGTAAGTAGCGATTATGTACCAAAGTCCTGAAAAAATTATGCGTGTGTTAGTTAATTCAAATCTCCGTACTTTTCATGTCTAATTTATATTTTTCTCCAATGTAAATCGATTATACACCACTCATATTTTTTTGTATTAACAACATATTAAAATGCAAAATTAGATATAATTATCTAAAATAATGTTTTGCAGTAGTAAGTGACTTGCTTACACTGTCCCGAAAGAAATATTACTATGTGTTAACTGAATATTAGAAAATTCAAATCTCCGTTCTTTTCAGGCTCACTTATATTTTTCACTGTATACATCGTTTATGTACCACATAAGTAATTTTTATTTCTATATAAGGAAGATATTTATGTATTAACTTAATTTTTACAATCATGTATGTATGTGAAACAATTTTTAGTAATAGTAAGAGATTTGGTTCTACTGTCCTGGAGGAAATATACGTATGTCAGCTGAATATTAGTGTGTTAGCTGAATAGTAGTGCATTCAAGTCTCCGTGCTTTTCATGTCCCGTTTATATTTTTCTCCAGTGTTCATCGATCACGCACTACGCGTATATAATTTCTATGAAAGTGAATTTACGTACAGCCGTTAAGGTAACTCGAGGTGATGACTCATCAGGGCATAACGCTCTGGAGTGTGACTTCTATGACAACGCCCGGGGGTGGGTGTGTGGGTGGGGGTGGGAGTGGAATACGCGGAGTAACGAATGAAGTCGATAGTCAAACAACTGTAAGACATTATATCAGGTTTTTCGTAGTCATGTTTGATGCAGTAGTGAACGTCCAGATTGTGTCTCAGGTTTGCGTTTTATTGTTTAGTTTTATCATTCAGATGAATTATTGAAATGTGAAGTTTCACTTCAAACGCACGCGGTGGACCCCACCCATTAAAATAAATCCTCATCATCACTATGCCGTTTAAATGTTTAATTACTCTTGATAGTGATTCTTTAGTTGACCTTTTTTAGAAAGAATTTTTTACCCATTTGGAACCACAAAACTGAAAGAAATATGAGTATGTTAGCTTGATATGGTCATCAAAATCTCAGTGTTTTTCATGCTTAACTTATGTTATTCTCCTGTAAATATCGATTTTGCATCATTCATATATAATTTATATATAGGATAAGCAATTGATCAAATTGAAATATTGGTTTTAAAAATAATAAAATTATTTAAATTTAGTTTTGCACTGCAGCGTGTTGAATAACGAACTTCTCAAAAAAATTAATTATCACAAATATAGTAAGTTCTGTTTTATCAGTTGGTTAGATGTCTAATATAACTTTAATCTTTTTCACTGACGTTTTGATGTTCTGAGACAGTTTTATTACTGCTAAAATATACCTGCCCCTAAATAAAATTTAAATTTTATTTTATATTTAAAGCCAGCAGTTAAGAGTATAGGATGCAGATATGTTATCTACGTGTTGAGAATCTGGACCAACCTTTGGCGGTGAAAATCGCTTCGGGGAAAACCTTTCTTAGTACAGTTGTTGACATGATTTTACCATTGCAAGCTGGATCGTCAGATTTTGATTGTTTTTATAGACTGTCGCGTTATTATTTGAAATAAAGAAAAAGTTTTCCTATTCGTAATAGTATTTTTAATAAAGTTAGAAAAACTTTTAATTTTCATTGACACACGAAAAGCTATCACGGGGGTGGTTTTGCTATCAAATATCGTAAATTACAAGTAATCTTTGACGGTAGACATAAAGTATTACAATTAAAATTTAAATAATGTTAAATTTCATATTAATACTAGTCATTAACAGTAAATCACATTTCCGAAACATTTGCAATATTATTAAAATAATTATTATATTTTGTATTTTACCATATAAGCGGGAAGTGTTAGGATAGAATCTATTATTATTTCTGTATGAAAGAACTGAAATATTGACTCATTATGTATGAGTATTAGTGGTTGGCCTTCTTTCTATAAGTGCAAATAATTTATCGTGGTTAACTGAGACACAATGGCAGTGTAATATTTATCAGTTTTGTGTTAACTAACTGCTCTATAACTACGTACATTTACGTTTATTATCTGGTATAAAAACCTATATATGTATTACATATTTCAACTACTATATATAGTGCCTATCTTAAAATTGTCAATCAAAATGTTGTTAAATCTTTACATCACAGTCTATGACGAAAAAATTGATAAGAAAAATAGTTTTAATACAGTTTAAATTCAAAAATAATTCCTCTGCCAAATTAATTTTGAGGTAAACAATAGTTATGCCAAGTTATCATAGAACCAAATAGTAAACAAACATACAAACAAATTTTCTTCATTTTTTATTCTTGTTTTAAATATTTTAATTATATTAATTTTTCCTGTGAAAGAAACATTTGCAGTTATTTTAGCAAAAATATTTGAAGAAGCTAGGAGTAAAAAAGTTTTTATTTTTTTTGTAAACTTGATTGGCTAATTAGTATTACCGAAAATAATGTTTTACATAAAAAGTTATTGCTAAAATTATGATTGAGGCTCGATGACATATGTTAAGCGTTAAGTGTTTTGCTAAGCTAGAACCACTGATCTTCGATAAAAATTGTGATTAAATTTTAAACAAGTCAGTACTAATGAGCTCATAAAAATTATGGAAACTTAAAATGTATTTTTTGTTGATGTACTATATAAAGGAGTTAAGAACTGAAAAAAAATTTGTATATAAACATATGGGGTTTATGCTGTCTAGTATTTAACTGCAATTCGTAACTCACCTATGAGTGAACCCAAGCAATCCTATTAGGAAGGAGATTTCTTTCCAAAAAAAAGTCTCAAATGATCGAAATTGGCTTTCAAAGTAAAAAAAAAATCAATATAGTTGGATTTCATCACACATATGTACATAGTTTCGTACAATGTGTGTATTTAAAAGACTGCGTCTCCAATTTACTGCTGTAGATAACTGGGGAAAACCAATTTTACTTTTATTAAATACATACGGTTTTAATGCATAATAGGGAATACTAAGTGCAGATTTTAACTCCAAGCAAATTTGAATAGTAGGTTTCAGCTTGGTAAGTAAAGCATGTTATATTGCAACACTCTAGAATTATAAATGCGTCAGCAACATAACTTTGACCGAGAAAGAGAACAATAACTTCTTCAAAAATTCAAAATAATATGTTCTCTACATTAAATATATTGGAAATATTCTTTTTGGATTTTTTTTTGTAAAATTACATTTTTTGTAGAGGCAACGGAAAGTTTCCTAGTAATCTAAAAAAAACATCAATTTTTGTAGTTATTAAAAAAACTATTTTTTTTTGCCAAGAAATAATTTCATCCCGTAAATCACTTACTAAGGAAGATTCCAGTAATATATTAAGCAGTGACCACAAATGACTTTGTCAAGATCATAAATTTATTGATTTTGGGTCAAGGCTGCATTCTAAATAACTTACTTAACCATATGTCAACTGGCAACGTTAACTTGCCTACCATTAACGCGCAGGCAGGGAAGCCCACATTAAATCATACCACTCGTTAATGGGCTCCTTGACTCGGGTGCAACAGGTTTTGCAAGCGGTTACTGGATATCCGTGTTTGGAAACGTGGCGTTGGCCTCAGGCTCCGCAGAGGCGCCGAAAAAAAAAACTTTCGCAGGTTCGATCAGTATAATGATAGAGATGTGCAAATATTAAAATCAAAGAGAATTTCAATGTACCAAGCAGAAAACTTAGACATAGCATTGAGTTTTTAAGAGACAAAAAAATTGAATTTTATTCTTTATAGTGAAATATGAATTATTAACTTATAAATACTTCGATATTCATATAGTAAAATTACATTTTTAAAAACTAAAAAAATACGTTTTTATTGTTGTATGAACTAATAAGGAAAAAAAAATTCTTTACATTTAAGTAATTTGTTCAACAGCGATAGAATGAACTCCAACTCTGTATAACGTAATTTTTTAATAAGCTTATAATAAGTATCAACTAATAAATCAATTAATTATAATGAGAAAAAAAAAACGTGGGGTGGTTTCTTCTTTAATTTTCATAATGACTTTATCCTAACGAATAATGATATAAAATTTAAGATAACTAATATCATAAACCCCACGTATTGTATTACCACACGGATTAAATCTACTTGCATAGTTTCAAATCGATACGACATAGCTCGTTACAAATGAAGCTAGAAAGCGTGTTAATAAAAATTGTGTATTGCATTCTGCAAGCAATAAACACTAATGATTACGAATCCTGCCTAAACAATTGCATTTTAAACAAATTTAAGGAGTATTTATCAAGTCGGTGGATTTTATTGGCCTGAAAACTGTTCTTTGGTTGTTTTGACTAACAGGCGATTTACCTAAAGGCGGTTTGCCTAAACATGAATTCGTTACGGCGATTTGCCTAAAGTCATTTCGCATAAAAGCCTTTTGCCTAACGTCGAATTGCCTAACGGCTATTTGCCTAAAGACGATTTGGCTAAAGGCGATTTGCCTAACGGCTTTTTCCCTAACGGACTTCTACCTGACGGCGATTTGCCTAACGGCGTTTTGCCTAACTCCGATTTGCCTAACGGCGTTTTGCCTAAAATGTTACTATGATGACAAAACCTCGTTTTGCCTAACGGCGTTTTGCCTAAAGGCGAATTGCCTAACGGCGAATTGCTTAACGGCGAATTGCTTAACGGCGAATTGCCTAACGGCGTTTAGTCTAATGGCAAATTGCCTAACGGCGTTTTGCCTAATGGCGATTTGCCTAACGGCGTTTTGCATAACCTAACGGCGTTTAGCCTATCGGCGTTTTGCCTAACGGCGATTTGCCTGACGGCGTTTTGCCTAACGGCGATTTGCCTGACGGCGTTTTGCCTAACGGCGTTTTGCCTAAAGCCGAATTGCCTAAAGCCGAATTGCCTATAGGCGTTTAGCCTAAAAGAGGAAAAGGCGTTTTGCCTAACGGCGAATTGCCTAATGGCGATTAGCCTAACGGCGTTTTCCCTAACGGCGTTATGCCTAACGGCGTTTTGCCTAACGGCGTTTGCCTAACTCCTATTTGGCCAACGGCGTTTTGCCTTACGGCGATTTTCCTAACAGCGTTTTGCCTAAAATTAGGTAAAACGCCTTTAGGAAAAATGACACATGCCCGTTAGTATGTATCCAAAGACTTTCATGAGGTTTAGTATTTGAAAATTGTTTGCGGTGTAAGTTGACGTGACAGAAGAACATGAGTGATAATTGACAACAGCCTGCTTGCTCGTCAGCTAGCAACTGACAATGTGGGGGTGGGTTACCAGGTGAGAAGCTTACAAGAAGAGCGCACTTAAAAGCAACTCACAGCAAAAAAAATACAGGGTATTCTTATAGTGGAATGTTATGTTAACCATTTTGTGCTCTGCATAAATAATATTTTTCTAATATTAGCGGAAATATAAACAGCCATAGCGTAGCACTTAAGCAGAGTGAACATTTAAGTTAAAAAATAAGTCTTGAATACAAAATTGTGAAATAATACAACCAAGTAACATACAAACAAAATTGTAATTAGGTTATTAATCAACAGGCACGTATGCTACGTCCATCACAATAAAATTCTCTGCCAAAACCTTTCTCTTTGAAAAACCACAGTTGCTAGTTTCTTTTAAAACCACCCGGACTGCTACAAGAAGAGGCTGGTTCCATGTTGAATCTAGAACGAAACCTATTGTAGGGCGTTTAACATCGTATTTATTTTTGATGTGTCTCGGTATTGGTTGGAGTAATTTCGTGAATGCGACGGAAGGCAAGGAACGGAAACGTGTAATAACCACGGTGCAGCCATCTGTGGCGGATGGCGCGAACCTAAGTTCACAAAGCCAAAGGTAAATTTTATAGTATTAAAGGTTCAGTGAATTTAACAAGACGGGTCATATTTAAATACAATTACTTGTCTAAACTCAGGTCCAACGCATGGGGTTTAGCACTTTTTGAAGTCATTTTCGCTTTTATCGGAGCCGTTTCATTATATAGTTTAAAATGTTGCTCTGCAAATCAAATGGTTCAACAGTCGATGAAGCTGCTACTGCAGCGAATTCTAGCGGCAGCTGCGGGAAGTAAATGTGGTTCGCGTCCAGAAATGTAGTTAAAAAAAAAAAACCCTACTTGGGAATATTATTCAAGCTCGGCATTATTTTAAAGAACAATACGTTAATTTTATCGTCCGAGTCTCGAGTTTCGTATTATAAATGTATTTGCAACACGAGAACGCACGTACTTGCGTTAGATGTCACACATCACTGGCGAGTACTGGAAGACTCGCTCACGTTTTTTTCTTCTTTTAACCATGGGAACCTCTAACGCGCCCGGCCAACTGTACTCGGCAGCAGACAACCAACATCCTACTACTCAAATGCGCGCAGTGTATAACTCTAGGGTGACTGCTCGAGGGAAGGCGAGTGCTGACAGCAATGTGTGGAGCGAGCACTTCCACTCGATGACTGGGCTCCGGAGCGCAGTCTCAAGCACGCCGGCTCTCGGCGCCACGGGTTCTGGGCTCGTGTCCCGGGCAAGGTCTATGGTGTAAATTTGTAACTGTTCAAAGTCAATAATAAATTTATAATTAAATGTAAGCATCGTTTGTCCTAACGTGCCGCTACAACGGTGCAATGCACCCCAGCAGCCCCATGGAAGTTATATGGTATGGTATCCCTCAATTTGCCATGCCATCCTTGGAAGTTATAAGGTATGGTAGCCATCCATCCCCCATTCACGACGAAGGTTTCGATTTGCGACTGCAGGGGTTGGGTTCGAAGACATGGGGGTCAAAAGAGGGAATCGCACCAATGGACTTCTTATGGTAAGTAACTTAGGTGAAGCAGCTGGGAATCGAGTGTCAAAGTGGCCGAGACTGGCCAGAAGGTTCCTGAATGTTTTAGAAGATTCCAGAATGTTATAGAAGGTCGAGAATGTTCGAGAATGTTGTATAATGTTCCATTGTAATATAGAATCTTCCATAAGGCTAGAGAATATTCTAAAATGATCAGGAATGTACCAACATTTATATATTGTTCAAGTATGTTCCAGAATGTTGTAGAATCTACCAGAAGGTTTGAGAATTCTTTAGAATATTCTAGAAATTCCCAGAATGTTATATAGTATTCCAGTATGTTCGAGAATGATATATAATGTCCCAGAATGTCCTGGAACTTCGAAGGAACTTCCAGTTCCGGTTTGATAGGAGCTGGCTGGCTTTGTCCGAGCGAAGTTGTCATTTGGATTAGATTCCCGGTGGCGATTGCACATGTTTTTTTATTTTTTTTAATTTTTTTTTTTTTGCGAAATGGGAAACGTGACAGAAGAAGTTGGTTTTCTCGGGATTTTTTCCCTTTTTGCCCACCCGTGTACTTCATCAGTGCTCTGTTCTCATCTTAACACCCTTCAACGTATCTATTGACCTCGATCCATTTTGTATTTTATAAGTTTTAATCCAGTAATTCATTCAATTCAGTGAACTATGTACTTGTAAATGTTAAAATGTATTACATGTATGTAGGGGCATGTATTTTTTCGAAAATATTTCTGTACTAGTTGAGAGTTAAAACACTGTGGCATCGTCTGTATTCAGTGATTGGTTGAGTTTCTTTCAAGTGCATTTAAACTTTTCGTACACGAATCACAACCATTCAGTGTGGAAACTAACGAGTCCTGAATGGCCTGGTAAAATAAGGCAATGGCTTCTCTTACAGACGATCACCAATACCAAGGAGAAACCGCTGGCTTGGGCATACCTTATTAGTCTAATGAGCGTTCAGATATGCGAGAAAAGTGATGTCTGCGAACCTAGTGGTGTGGAGTTTATCCACGTTTCTAAGAGCGTGAAAATAGTTACAGTAGTGGCATCTAGCGGCATAGAGTGTAAAATACCTTGAAAGCAATTTCCATAGTCCGTATATTAGAACTAGAAACAACCTACATATTTGTTAGTGTTAATGTTTATAGCCTTTTCACCAAATAGCCTGTACAAGAAACATTTTCTGTAACAAAGACTAAATAGAAATTTGACAGCACCCCGAAGGAAAAAAAAAACAGAAATAACTTTCCCATAACTCATGGAACTGGTCACACTCTATGTTAATACAACCTATTTTCAGTCCAAAGACAAATTCTACAGGAAAACAGATGAAATTGCAATGGATTCTTCACTTTCTCCTTTCATGGCAATTTTTCATGCAGAGCTTCGAGCAGGAAGCGTTGAATATAACCAACATTTTACTTAACATATGGCTTCCTTATATAAAAGACACTTGAAAAGTTAAAGGAGATTGCGAATTTCCCCAGTTCACTCAACTAACAATTGCATATGCCAAAAATAATAATTTAAATTAAACATAACCTGTGTTACTGCAATTCCAACTGACTACATAATATTACTAGTGTTTTCATAATCAAATGCCTTCTTTACTGAAAAGAAAAAGAACACTTGGCAAAAATACAAAAGTGTTCAGATCACCCAGATTGCACATTTCATAAACTCTCATTCGGCAGAACTATCTCAAAATGCTTACTCGCGGCTGAAAGAGCCCTCTTGCAGATTTAAGACAGATGTTACAACTGCATGAAAATTTGATGTGATAGCCTCTCAAACGAATCGGTGGCCGAAATTGCTGAGGCGAAACTTAAGTTTTTGTTTCTCCCCTCCAAACAGGGGAGAGTTCACTGAGACTCACGGAGAGTTCCTGCGAGCTTCAGAAGGTTGTTGAGGACCTCTTCTGCTGCAGATTTTGAATTTTACTTATCAGCAATGAATAAAAAATGAATTATTCTATCTTTTAATTCCTAGAAACGAGTAGAAAGAGAAGTAAACAGATGAATCAGTAATGATAATTATGATTCTACGACTATAAACCAGATTCTTTAGTTCATATTTAGTAGTGTGCTAATTTATATTCGTTATCCAGTAGCAACTGAACCCTGATGTTTTACACAGTTTCGTGCACAGTAGGCCCAAAGTTAATTCAAAATTGCAAAAGTTTTATAAACTTTGTCTGTACAGTGTGTGCCGCCAATTAGCATTTTTTGGTTCAATTTTAAATTTGAATTTTTAAACATTAATTTTACCAGTAATTTTGGCAGATAAAAATTAAACTTTTCCGCTCTCTGTACTCTCCCATCTAATCTTTGTCAGGCCAGTCTCCCCAATCTGTTCCCAGCACTCGGTCTGATTTTCTCCGAGCCTTTGCAAGTCAGCCACTGTCTCGCCTTTTCGCCGCTAGGAGGCCCGGACATCGCCTGTAATTCTCCTCCGAGCCGTGACAATGAACTGCTATGCCCTGCAAGCTCTAAGAACAGCTCGATTCTGAGAGCCAGCCTTACGCGAGCGATTTCAGACACGATCATGAGTCGTTTTGCTCATGCTCTCGGCACATCTCCGGACCCTGCCGAGAGAGTTTCCCACTGCCCTTGCACTTTTCCACCATCCTCCCTACTGCCTTTCCAGGGAACCATGCCCAGTTAACTGACCGGCCACCAACCCCGGCCAATCCCAAGGCCTCGACATTAGTCTTCGGAAGTACTGTCTCTGCCCTCAAGCAGCAGATTTGCGAGTTATTTCCCCTGGGTGTTTAAACGCCCGCTAAACACCTGCCCCCTGGCGCCTCACGCAACAAGCTTTGCCCCGTAATTCATTTCCAAGCCACTAGAGCGCTGCACTAGTCACCTCCATAAGCCCCATGCTTTAGAAGTCATCTCGTGCGAGAGATACACAAGTCGATCTTTACCAG
Source organism: Bacillus rossius redtenbacheri (assembly GCF_032445375.1). Taxonomy (NCBI): domain Eukaryota; kingdom Metazoa; phylum Arthropoda; class Insecta; order Phasmatodea; family Bacillidae; genus Bacillus; species Bacillus rossius. The sequence goes on from NC_086330.1 coordinate 49,714,699, forward strand.
TTTCAGACCCCCCCCCCCTAAATAGGTCGCGCTGACATCAGCTACCACCACCAACTTCGATATATCGAAGTCAATATTTCTCGACCACCCCCTCGGATATCTTCTGAACCTTTCGGCCAGGAAGCCGAAATCCCCTCCCTTTCTTTCGAAAGCCATCGCTTGTTTTTAATTACGAGTCGCTACCATCACAAAAACTCTCCGCGCCGCACCAGCAGAATTACTTCAAATCCTCGGTGAGCAGCACTGCAAGACTAGTAAAGGGTTGTTCTCCCTAAACTCAGTTTTTAAATCATCAATTAGTCAATCTGTGTGCCTAGTAGAGATAGTTATTTTCTGCTAAATTTTACTAATTATTTGAAATTATGGAAAAGTCCGCGGCAACCTCGTGTTCGCGAGCTTTGCATCCTGGCGGGCTACTTTGCTGACACTAGGAGTCACCCCCCCCCCCCCTGTCTCGTAAGTTTTTGCCAAATCTTTATTCCCCGACCACCACCATTTTTGGCGTGAATTTTCTGCCATATTACTGACTGTGAACCAGTTCTGATCATGTCCGATTTGGGCTTGTTCGCAGACATGGTCCGAGTTCCGGGTGTGGACATGACTACACCACCCTCGACTCCTTACTCCGGGAAGCAGGATGACTAAGGCACCCTGGTACCACGTAACACATCACCTTCGGCCAACTAACGTCAAATCTCCAGTCCTCAAGATTTTTTATGATCTCTACAGCGTGACCATTAGATCACTACGTTAAAAAAAAAGGAACATCCGAAATTTTTCTTTACGGGACTTTAATCATTCTAAACGTTAACTCTGCGATTGTTTATTTTAACCTTTTTATTGTTTTTGATTTTGTTTATCTATGCCAAATGAAACTTAAGAGTAATAGTCTGATAAGGGCTGGCCCATACATTAAAATGTTATATTTTTAATATATGTGTGAATCCATTCATTAAATGTTATAATTTTAGTATATTTGGCAATATGTATATGTAGATTAAGTTACCTTTTAACCTAATTGTTGAATTCATGTTTTTTGTTTTATATTTACTTAATTAATAGTACAATAAATATAGAGGCACTTATATTTAGACTAAATCACGTTTTGTTTTATTGTTTCGCCTTTGAAACTAAAATATCCACCAGTCTCCCAAAGTCATTTTAAGGGGACATTTAAGTTACACAAATCAAGAGAAGAGAGTATGTGTAGCAAGTGGTAGCAGAGCTGGTGGTTTCAATTTTTTTATTGTAATGATTTAGTCTATAAGCCATCCCAGGAACATAAAAAAATAAAAAAAATAATTTTAATTGGATATATATATTTTTGTACGAATTTTAAACTGGCACTATATGTTTTTAGTAGCGCGACTATAAGTAACATTTACGTTTGAAAATCTCAAAGCGATATTCAATCCAGTCTCTCGTAGTTTGTCACTAGCCTTTAGTTACCCAGCTTTGCTCGCCACCTCGCGTGAAGCGCGCTATTAGTCACGTCCGACCTTCCCCCTTCCCTTACCACCGACGGTCAGCAGAGTTCTCGGCTGTCAACATTGTTATCTCACGCGCGCGTGACCACGCGCGGATACACACGCACCCCCCGCACCCACATATCCCTTCAGAGGACATTGCTCCCTACTTTCCCGGCGGGAATACAACGTAGTATAAGTACATAACCCACTGAGCATGTAGAGTCAGAGTACGATCAAATAAGTTATATTGTAATTTAAGTTAAAGTTAAAAGTGTTCTGTGCATAGTAAGTAAGGCTAGAGTAAGAGTTTTATGTTTCTTTAGAGAAATTAAAATAATTTTAATCATGATTACTCCAGAGTATCTTCTGAAGGACGAAGTAATCTATGAACTCGCACTTCGTGGCCAACCCTCCCCAGGAGATGCCCAAGAGCTGAGGAAACGATGTAGAGCAGTTTCCCAGTCACAATTTCAGCCAGCTTCTTGGAATTTAAACTTGGACCTCCTAGAAGAGTTAAATATTGCATGAAGTAAATTTCAGGACATTACTACTTACTTTAATGGTCTGCACAACGAGACAAACAAAGCGAACATATTGCGAATCCTTACGCGACTTAACCACATCGCCACTAGATTGAACAACCTGTCCATATTATCAGCAGGTAAATTGAACTGTGTCTACAGGAAAGAAATAGACAAATGCCGACAACAAATCCCCGACTTCACAAATAGGTTGAGAACCAAACTCGCCACACTACGGAAAAAAACCCTCTGAGGGTACTGAAATATTTCCAGATCCCCAGGAACAGACGACTGGAACAAACACTCGATTGGCAGCCAATCCTAATACACAAACTGAAATTTCGCAAACAGAAATACCGGGACAACAGAACAAGGTCACTCTGGTGTCTCCATTACTAGTATCACCAGTATCATCGCCACTGCCAGTTTCCTTCTCCTCGGTCCCATTCCCAAGTCCACCTGCAATCGCTACTATCAGTTACCCATCCACCCACATGCGGTTTCCCTCCGCCTCTATCGCGAGGCCGGTACCCCACCCAGTCACCAAAGTCACCTACACTCGGCCTATTCCCGAACTCATTGCACACCTCTCCCACCTCACCCAACAAATGTACCTTCCACCCACTTCGGCAGCCATTTTAAATCCCTACTATCAATTCCAATCAGAGATTTCATCGCTCCAGACCACCCCAGAACTCCACACTTCCCCTGCGACCGTTGGCATGCAGATTTCATCCCTAACTTAGGCAAGCACATCCAACTCGGCGACTACGCTCGCACAGACCACCACCATGCCATCTATTCCCCAACCAGACCTACAAATTCCGCAAGTCAGCCCTTCAACAACATACCTCTCTCTAGCCCCTGCAGCACCCCTCCTGAGACACAACCCCAATCCTCCACCATCACATAGTGTACCCCCCAATCCTGCACCAAATCACCCTGCGGCACAAGTGCGATAAAACATTTTTGTACGAAATCCTAAATGGATCAGCATGCAGATATAAAATAGTAAACATTATTCAACATAAAGTCAGAAACTGGTAAGTAGTAAGATTCTTCACTTTCTTTTTGTAAATATGACAGTGTTATGTACACTTTTGATTTAAAATTTAAGTTTCATTTGAAGTTTGAAACAACTATCGTACCAAAATATACCAACAGTTTTGAAAAAACTATGTTCCTATGTAGGGCAGTGAATACATATAAACACTCTAAAACTTTATATTTTATTAAATAACATACAGAGAAACAACACAAAACACCGTACTGGCATAATGGGTATCACTGTTTGTTAAAGCGAAACATTATAATAAAATATAATATAAATTAAACAAGTTGAAAGCTAAATTTTAAATAACTTTTTCGAGTTTCATAAATTTTATTGACAGTAATAAATATTTACATAAATACATACACAAAAAGTGATGATAATATCATTTGTGTGATTATGCTTTAAACATCAATAAAAATATCAGTGTTTACCAGTTGTAGTAGGCTCCTAGACCAGAAAATGACACATGTGACGCAACACTCCCAGGACCGTATGCGGTGGGCGAAGCATATGCTCGAGCATAGGATGGGAATCCGTACGAGCTGGTCGCGTAGGCTGGAGCAGAAACAGCTCCGTAAGAACCATAAGCCAAAGCGGAGTTGCTAACTCTCACGTCGGACTTGGAGACGCTGGAGTAGGGCGTGTCGATGGTCTTGGAGTAGGTGGACACCTGTCCCAGGTTGCCGGGCGTCCTCAGGATGTTGGAGTGCGACGAGGTGACGGCAGCTGGTGCTGCCAAAGAGGAGTAAGATACGGAGGCAGGTGCGGCCAAGGAAGAAGAGTAAGAAACGGAGGCAGGTGCGGCTACTGCTGCCAAACCGTATCCACGAGAGTATGCAGCTGAACCATAATAACTGCTGCTGTATGCAGGGGCGGCATATGAAGCTATTGCTGGGTAGGCAGCAGCAGCAGAGTAAGCCACACCAGGGTTGCTGACACGCACATCAGACTTGGAGACGCTGGAGTAAGGAGTGTCGATGGTCTTGGAGTAGGTGGACACCTGTCCGAGATTGCCGGGGGTCCTCAAGATATTGGAGTGCGACGAGGTGATGGCAGCAGGAGAGGTCAAGGCAGCAGGAGCAGCCAAAGAAGAGTAAGATACGGAGGCAGGTGCGGCCAAGGAAGAAGAGTAAGAAACGGAGGCAGGTGCGGCTACTGCTGCCAAACCGTATCCACGAGAGTATGCAGCTGAACCATAGTAACTGCTGCTGTATGCAGGGGCAGCATACGACGCTATTGCTGGGGCAGCAGCTGAGTAAGCCACCCCGGGGTTGCTTACACGCACATCAGACTTGGAGACACTGGAGTAGGGTGTGTCGATGGTCTTGGAGAAGGTGGATATCTGTCTCAAGTTGCCAGGAGACCTCAAGATGTTGGAGTGTGATGATGTGACGGCAGCGGGAGAGGCCAAGGCAGCAGGAGCTGCCAAAGAAGAGTAAGACACAGCAGCTGGTGCTGCCAAAGAGGAGTAAGATACGGAGGCAGGTGCGGCCAAGGAAGAAGAGTAGGAAACGGAGGCAGGTGCGGCTACTGCTGCCAAACCGTATCTACGAGAGTATGCAGCTGAACCATAGTAACTGCTGCTGTATGCAGGGGCAGCATACGAAGCTATTGCTGGGACAGCAGCAACTGAGTAAGCCACACCGGGGTTGCTGACACGCACATCAGACTTGGAGACACTGGAGTAAGGAGTGTCGATAGTCTTGGAGTAGGTGGACACCTGTCCGAGATTGCCGGGGGTCCTCAGGATGTTGGAGTGCGACGAGGTGATGGCAGCAGGAGAGGCCAAGGCAGCAGGAGCTGCCAAAGAAGAGTAAGACACAGCAGCTGGTGCTGCCAAAGTGGAGTAAGATACGGAGGCAGGTGCGGCCAAGGAAGAAGAGTAAGAAACGGAGGCAGGTGCGGCTACTGCTGCCAAACCGTATCCACGAGAGTATGCTGCTGAACCATAGTAACTGCTGCTGTATGCAGGGGCAGCATACGAAGCTATTGCTGGGGCAGCAGCAGCTGAGTAAGCCACACCGGGGTTGCTGACGCGCACGTCGGACTTGGAGACGCTGGAGTAGGGCGTGTCGATGGTCTTGGAGTAGGTGGACACCTGTCCCAGGTTGCCGGGCGTCCTCAGGATGTTGGAGTGCGACGAGGTGATGGCAGCTGGGCCGGCCAAGGCAGCAGGGGAGCCATAAGAGATGCCAGCTGGTGAAGCCAGTCCAGATGAATAGTACGAAACTGATGCCGGTGCATTCAGGAATCCACCGTTGACCGTTGTTAAGATGACAGCAAGGATGATACACTGCAAAATAAATAATTACAAACTAATTTTGGTGTGTATTTAGTTTGGCATCACTAATGATCTTATTTTTATGTATTTACCTATGTATATGTAGTACATTATTTAACAGGGATAATAAAAAAGGGGGGGGGGAGTAATGTCAGCACAGAGAAGCGATAATCACGGATAACCGAATTCAAATATATTTAGGTAATACAATACAAAAAAATTTTGTAAGTAATTTATACAAATAAAATGTACTAGTATTACTGCCACGAAGGCCAGGAAGCGATTCTAGGAAGGAAGGGCATTTGTTCCGTACTTGTATTTCAGCTTACTTCGGACTAGTATTTCTTATCACAGGGCAATTCTAGTTCGTTTTTTGTCTGTTCGTTTCTACTTTTGATAGGTAGTTTTTAGTTTAACTACTTTCTTGTTCCTTCCATAATGAATTACACTTCACTGGCTTGGTCCCCCCGCCCCCATAGAAAAATTGTTTGATTTTTAATTGAGAATCTGGTTAACCGAATGCCCGTTTAATCGGGTCACAGATAATCTAGGTTTACTGTACTCTTAATATCTTTACTGATTCATATTTAGGTTTAACTGTGCCAAATATATTTATAGTTGGTCATAACTGAAGTTTTCGACCAATAACAATGTCGTCATGTTAGTGTTTAACTGGTTTAAATAGGTGGAGAGAAATAATATTTAGTTCTAATACATAGAATTAGTCTAATATTGGTAGTAAGATCTCATTTTTAAAAATATGGTTTAGCATAAATAATAGTAAATTGTTTTAACATAAATCAAAGTTTTAATACTTATTATTTTACATTGTACACTACTTAAATACTAAAAAAATTGTAACTCCAAACAACATACAAAATTACATTTTTGGGAGTTTTTTGGAAATAAAACAAAATAATTATATGGGTGATCCATTCATAATATGGTACACTGCAAGTGAATTCAAGTATCGGTGATGTTATCATAATTACATCTGTATATCTGATGAATTTCGATTAAAAACTTAGCAAATGAGGTCTTATGAGTCAAGTTTAAATGCAGCCAATTTTTTTTTTAAAATACAAAATAATTTACCAATTGGAAATGATTTTAAGCATAAAAATCTTTACAAGAAAATATGACAATCCATTATGATTGCTTTGAAAAATAATACAAAATTATTACAGAGAAGAAAACGGAATTACATGACCAGTATGCAATAGAAAAACTCTGGCAAACTTTCTGGATTGAAACCTATAACTTGAGTAGGCCTATACATTTTTTTTAGTGATTTGGCACTTTGCCAAATTATAAAATATCTTATGGACGTGTGTCACTTTCACGCGTGTCTTAATTATTTTGTTAGCCAAAAATAAATAATCACCCAGCAGAAAAATATTTTGAACATCAGTCGAGATTTTCTAACTGATTTTCAATAATATAGTTCAATATATTACTTGGTAGTGTATATCTGATAATCTTTGCAGCAATTTAATATTGTTTTCGGCATAATTATGGAAGAGGAAACAGTCTAATCACTAAATATGGGTGGCTTTTGTGGTAGATTATACGTTGCTACTGACCACACAATATCAAGTTCAAATAATTGATGATTAGAGACGGGAAAAATTTGCGAATTCAGTTGGAGATAGGCTAAAATTTAAATATGTTTACCTTCAAGCTGCTTTTGCTATTGGCTCACTGTTCATCTGGACGACTATGGGTCAACGAGATACACTCAACCAAAGAAGTATCGAATAACATGCAAACCAGTGGAGACGACTCAGAAGTCAGCAGCCAATGAACTGGCGTTATTTTTGCCCGAGACACCGAGGTCTGTGTAGTTTATCCTAAGGTCATCGAAACCGCGAAATTATTTCCATTCCCTACTGACGAGCTGTTTGCTCGGGACAAGCCAGTGACACCCGGATCACCCTACCCTTGGTTCCTCTCGAGCGGGTGTGGAGGAGTCCTGGGATTCCAAGTCACGCAAAGGCAGAACACCGACCTCGGAGTTAAGAAGAGCCTGGGTTCGAATAACGTTCATGCCATCCAGGATTCGGTTTCCCGTAGTTTCACAAAATTATTTCCGGGAAATTCTGAAATGTTTGTTCAGGAATGCAAAATTTAGATGGATTCTTTTGAACCATGGCTACAAGTCGTTAAAAAGCAAATCGAATGTAGGTACGTCCGTGCGCCGACTGTGGCCGCAACACGCATTTGACAAAACAAACTGATCCGCCTCTTTTTTCATACTTTCCTTTATGCGTGAAAAAAATCATACTTTAATAGTATGTCTTGTTACTGGAAATGATTTCATAGATATTTAGAAGAAAATAAGTTGAATATCAAAAATATTAACACTGCTCCTTTACCTTCTTGTAATCAGCCCACTTCTATCCAGGGACGTAAATAGACTAGTTTCATCCCGGAACAAGAACTCATTTTTGTGAACCCCCTCCACTTTTTATTTAAACCAACCTAACCAAAAACATTTCCCGACAACACCTATATCGCCACTTAATATTTATTCCACTATTCCAAATACGTTTGATTCAACTTAAATAGTAAATAAATATAATTATTTTGAATAAGTATATTTATTTATTGTGGGTTGAAATTATTGTGTTAAATCAAAATTCCCCATTGAATGAATTATTTAAAGAACTTAAATATATTTATTTGCAGTCATTTAATTTTTAATACATCGCAAGTTGGATAGTGCACGAAAAATACCAGTTTTTAAATACTTGAATATATATATATATGTGTGCACTTTTCAATACAAATAATTCAGTTCAGCTGCCCTTCAATATATTTTTTTGTATTCTAACACTGAGATATTCAAAAAAATATATATTAAAAATTAATCCGCCAATTAAGTGCCTCCCCCCAACCCAATGATGCGCCCGTGACACAAGCCCTTTCTGCCCCTATCTTGTCACGTCCCTGCTTTCATCATGTTTCCTTAGACGATATGTAGGGGCATGTATATTTCACGGAAGGATTTCGTCACCTATTGTGCGTTAAAACCCTGTATAATCGCCTGTGTTTCGAGAACAGTTGAGTTTATTTCCTGTGCGTGTCTACTGCAGACACATGGAAACACTCTAATTCCGTGAGGAAGAAAACACGCCCCGAACGGCCCGATCAAATATGGCAGTAACTCCTCCTACAGGCAACTACCAATTGCAGTGAAGAAACCGCTAAAGTGGGCGAAACCTTGTTGCATTCTAAAGAGTGCTTCGGACTTTTAGAGAAAATTACATGCTCCAAACGATAAGGCATTCAGGTTAGGCCTCGCGCGATATGTTCGGTTATTACCTTTTCAAGCCATTATTTTGGCTTCAGGCCAGTTCCTACGGTTTTTCTTCACTACATAAGCATTGAATTTATGTTTTGTAACAAATATTATCATTAGAGATATGCCTCAGTATCTCAAATTTATACAAATAAGGTCTGGCAATTATTAAAAATCAACCATTCTTTGTTTCAATAATGGCGCTTTGTCTACCAAATGAAAGTTTTTTTCCACGGTTGGTTAACGCGCAAAATTGTATTTATAGAGACACATTTTAGAAATATTCGTTCATGAAAATTTGTGAGTTGCGAAAAACAGAAAATCTAACATGACGGACGAGTGAAAGGCTTCAGAAGCAAGCAAGCGCTAGACCTATTTAGAGGTAGGATATGGATTGTAGTTACACTAAAAATCCTTTAGAAACCTCACGCCAAAAGGGTTATTTTTTCTGATTGACAACCTAAGATTTCTTTGCAACTTGCACAAAATAAACATTACTTAAAAATTTTTAAAAGTTTTATTCTTCAGTTAGAATTGTAGCCATTTCAGAAATTTGCTAACAGAGATTTCACCCAAAGAGTTAAACCAGATTTGCATTCAAGAAAGGGCAAAATTTTATGTTACAATATTTTTCTAAAACATAATGAATAACGAACGATACAAATGCCGAACTTAAATAAGAATGAAATAGTATTGCGATGATAGATGTATATGCAAAATTTAAGACATTCAAGGAGATTGTTTACTGTAAATTTAAAAATTACATTTATACCTTTTCACGAGTTAGGAAAAATGCGAATACTAACGTGAGAAACTTAAATACTGCGGGGAGAAACGAGAAAGGAATAATTGTAGGCTGTAGAAAACAAGTCGGTTTGATAACGTTCTTTGCGCTAGTTACAGAAGAATTTTCGCTCTCTTTTTTTCCTGCAGCCGTTTACATGCCGCCGCCCGGGTAACGCCAATGAGATTCACTAAAAGTTTATTCACAAGAGATAGCACGTTGTGGTCTCCATCTATCCCCTACTCCCGACTAAAATAAATTCCCGAATTCGTCAGCTTCTAAGGCACGGTTTCACACGCTATGGTGATTTTTTTCATTATTTTTGTCATTATTTTTATTGAAGTATAATTCATAAAATTGTTTTTTGATACTTCCCTTGAATTTATTGTTCTGCTACAAATATTTGCAACAGATATTCACTTAGTGTAAGGTCACAGGTGTAAAAAAACGTCTTCAGAATTGTCATCACTTACGCGACTTTTTTTCACCCACGATATTACTTTCAGTAAATATCTATTGAAAATATTTGTGAAAAACCATCAATGCAAGGAATATATCAAGTTAAAATATTAGATATAGCCCTTAAATAAAATAAATGACATAAGAACGAAAACATATTTAATAAACATAGCGTGATAGACCGAGCTTTAAGTTGCAAAATTCAGTAATAGCCTACTTGAAGTCACAATATTCTACCGTACTCTATATGGCCTCCATCCCGAAGTCACCATTTTTAATTATTTTTAAACACGCGAATCGAATTTAGTTTTCTGACTCCAACTTGAATATTTGAAGAAAAAAAAAAGCTTATTTTCCTCCTTCACCGACAATTTTCTAGCGCAAAGTTAAAGACTGAGAATTATTTGAGTGCAAGAAATACATTCTACATTATCAAGTAGGCCCTAAATAGTTTCTAAAGATAAAAAAGTACGTGAGTGGTCATTTTATACAATCGTTATCATCTCCTGCCATTTTGGCCCATGGCGTGTACGATTACAAAACAGTTTCAGGAGTAAACTGAGTAGCACACCTTATATTGTGTTTCTCCGAACGGCTGTCTTGGCTTGGTCAGACGCACGACTTTTCACCCAGTTGTCCAGCCACGCGACATACAGAAATATACAACTGGCTAACAGATAATCAGTTGTTGTTGAGGCATCACGCAAAATATTTTCAGAACTGAGACGCATGGGTAGCAGCCAACTTCTTTACGTTTGAAAAGTGAAAAGAGTTTTCCGATACCTCACAAAATTACGTTCGATCTGAGTTAGTTTGTTGCAATTCCATATCGCTCTTCGGTATTTTGGTTGACGACAACTCTCGAATTGGAGACTAACATGCAGAAATCGCGAAATAATACTAATAAGTGTCTGATAAATGCTAACCTATCAACTAAGGACAAAAGGTACTGACAGCGCTCAAAAATATGCAAATGAACAACACCCTTTAACATTCTAGCGTGTTTGGCAACTATTCAGTGCTGCTATACAAGAAATAATATCGTCTTTCCTAATCGGGAGTAAATAGATGCATCAGCTACTAAAATTAGAAGAGACACACTGACTCAACTTGTAGTGTCTCGTTTAAGTGAAGTTGAAGAGTTTTCAGAAGGATGAAAAAATCTAGGGTAGCCGGTTTATAAGAAAAATATGAATTCAGTGATAATCATAACCCAAAACCTGGCAAAGTTAATACTTTGACCACAGACTAAGCCAAAATCTGATTAGATTACCACTCTGACTCAAATTTTACAACTGTATCTATCTTCAACTTCGTTTTCAAATGCCATGTTTTTTGTTTAATTTTTTTGCAATTATTTTTATTTAAAAACTATTTTTTTTTAATTTAACTTGATACCTTTTTTTACATTTGTTGTCCTTCCACAAATATTTTCAACAGATATCCACTTATGCAAGGGAGGTATAGAATTAAAATTTTAGAAATACTATCCCTTAAATGAAAGTAATGACAAAAATAAACGAAAAAAAAAATCACCATGGTTTGTGAGACCAAGACTTAAGACTTGAAATAAAAGTAGAGGTGAAGTTTACGTGCTACGGATACGAAAGGACGCACGAAGTTACAAGGCCGCCTAGATCATATTGGCCACCGATCTGTTGGGGCACAGACCGGCTTGTGCTCGCACCATACGTCGTCGGGACACTCGGCGATCCCGGCTCATCAGGACACGTTACACTTACAATGACGATTACCACCAAGTGGCGTTATGTCGTGCGCAGATAACTGACACTACGTATGGTTTTGTATCATCCGACTTAACTTCCTAACTGGACACCCCCCACGCCGCTTAAGGGATAGAGTGAGAAACCAACAAAATTTTGTCCAAAACAAATTTCAGTCATCAAATTTAAAAAATTTGGCTTCATTAAAGCTTAGTATATATTTTAACGGAATTTCTGAAGTTAATAACAACTGGCTGGAACAGAGAGTTTTCCCTGGTAAGTATTTGAATAATTTTCGGGAACGACAGCGACCGAAATAATACTGTCAATAGATACTATGTTACTGTACTTTCAAATATCTTAATGATGGATGTATGCCCAAACGAAGAACAGTTCCAATATTAAACGATAAACAATTGTTATGGCCTGAAAACTTTTGAAACCGGTATGTTGTACTTCTGTTCATATATATCTCCCACTTACAAGCTATTTTTTAAAAAATATATAGATTTACTGTCTCTTTCACAAAAAAAAATCGTCCTGTGTTTTTCGCCGAATAACCGACTCTCAAGAAATCGCAATCGGAACGACTTTTAGCGCGAGCGGCACCAGGAGATAAGACGGCGAGTATAATTCACTATCCTCGGCGATGGTTCCACTCGGAGTTGTTGCTTGCAGGGGCTAACGTTACGATGATATTTCTGTAGTCGCTGTCTGGACGGCAAGCGGGTCGACGTTCCCCCACGGCGCGCAGGAGAGGTGTCGTGTCGGCGGTATCGGCGGTATCGGTGGTATCGGAGGTATCGGAGGTATCGGCGGCTGGCACGCACCTTGGCCATGGCGACGGGAAGAAGCAGGCCGGCAGACGTCTTGTTGTGGATCCACAGGACGAGTGCTGGCTCGGCTGATGGCACCGCCGGTATTTATACCGCGGGCGGCCGGCCTTTCTACCGCCGCGGTCTCAGCCGGGAGGCGCCCCGCTCCTCCGCCCTCCCCCGGCGCTGCGGTAAATCACCCCCGCTCCAACTGGAGCACTGCCCTGTTGCCTGGTCCCTGTTACCAGCGCACCACCGGCACTTCAGTTGGGGGGATGGCGGTGGGTTGTATCGAAATCTCAGGTAGACCGCGATTTTACCCTTATGGTTTTCCAAACTCAACTGTGCAAAATTTTACAAAAGCTCGAAGAAAAACTCTATGTATTATTTAGATATAAAAATAAAACTGAAAATCCTTTTCATATATATTTAGAACCTTTAGAACCATCAAAATTGCATCAAGCTCGGAGTGAATTAGATTATATGTCATTGAGGAGTTTGCTCTCAAGAATGTTTCAAATGAATTATTTAAGGCTGTTTTATACGAGTAACTAAAAAAAAAATCGATATTTTAACACCAGAGAGAGGAAACTTTATTTTTCTATTACGATGTGTGTTGATACGGCTGCACGGCGGAAGATTTAAAACATTATATGTGTATATTCCTCAATTAAGTTTAAAATAAATTTTAATAATGTATTTAGTTTCTACGTAGCAAGATTATTTATACGTAATTATTTTCTAATATTTTTTTTAAATTTAGGTCAGCTTAATTGCTAACCGAATCTCCAGAAAATAATAATAAATATTATAGCAAAGAACCAAATATCTTTTGGAAAATAACTCAATTTATAAAGTCAAATTTTGTAAATATATATGTAAGCCAATATCAAAAAAATATTTCATTATAGTTGCATGTTATGTCAAATACAAAATGAGCTTGTGTTTATGAGAAGTGGCTCTACGAGCTCTACGAGCAGTCATAAAAGGTTCAGTTTACAGGCTCCATTTGTAAGAGTAAAAAATAAATAAGTCAATAAGCAAGGTCTTGTAGTTACAGAAAATGTGCAAATTATTCTCACAAAATATTGTACAAAAGTTTTGTTCGACATGTTTTTATTTTGTTTTTATATACTATTATATGATCTCTTCCCCCCGCGAAAGAGTTTGGATTCCGGGAAATACCCCGAATTCTGATAGATTACGAAAAATGCCCCCCCCCCCCCCCCATTTTTTTTTGAGTTGAATACGCACTTGGTATTGACAATCATGGAGTTACGAATTGTTAGGAGACGGCATGCTGTGCCATAGTTGAAGTCACATAATAACCTCACCATCGAATTACTGATGTTCAGCCCAAAACATTGTGGAATTAGTGTTTGAATGAGAATCTCCGCCTTTAAAAAAAACAGCCACTTCTAAAAAAAACTTTATTTAAAACTGTTTCCTTAATGCAAAAAACTAAGCTTCAGCCAATGTTTTGGGCGTCTAACCAACATGGCGCAACAACTAGTTGAAGGGGGAAAAAGGTCTTCACCCATTTGCCATGTAATCACGCAAACGTGGCCACACCGTTAATTTTGGTGTCCATTCTTGTCCTAGGAGCGAGATCGACAGGCGCTCTGCTGAAACCACGTGGGTGATGCGCCCTCGAGCTGTTGCAGACAAGCTGCTGCCTTCAGTCGCCTTCCATCTGCACGGCACGGAGGGAAGTAAGTATTCAACACATCAGACAGTCCGGTAGCGGGGGAAGATTATCTTTCGTATAAGTTTCAAACTAAATTAATAAGGTTTTAAATCATCAAAAACCTTTTTAACACAAAGTCTCGTTCCATTAAAACTTTTAATATAAAATTATACACACAAATAAACTTTTAAAAAAGCAATTGAACCTTTTTTATAGCTTGTGATATTGTATGTTTGTTTCCCAATTAAGAGCTGTTATCCGGTTAGTAGTTTACAATCTTTGGCTTTCCCTACAAACATATCCCTTGTCATTCTGCCAATTATTTTACGAGGGTGACATTTGTTTTATCTTATTTTTATAAAATGCTAAAGTAAAAAAAGTATTCAGTAAGTATATATATAATTTTTTTGCATTTTAAACATACATCTACGTAATGACGAACATGATTAAACATTTAGTAGTTGATAATAAGTTGATGTAAATGCAACGGTCAGCATTCATTCGATTATCTGAAATAAAAGCAACATAAAAATGGAGACGTTTATAACCACCAACAGTAACTGCATTAAGAGACTAAGAGTATTTTGAAAGAGGGGAAAAAATATTTTATATAAGAAGTAAACATTAGAAATAGTGTCGGATGCAAAGAGTGGGAAAAGGGGGGGGGGGTGTTTGCGGAGATTATCTCCCCTTACCACAATTTAATTTTTTTTCTTTTTCCGTTGAAATCTCCCTCAACATTCCTGTGCCTAGCACTGAAAACGAGAACGTGCAATTTTCTGTGCGTCTATTTATCGTCATTATAAGGTGTTTGGAGTGTTGCAACTGCATGAATTGCACTTGGGGAAAACAGAACTGTGTGAACCAGTTCGGGGTGACATTTGCAGGGGGCAGAGCGCTTGTAAATGTCAGAGCCGCTGTAAACCCACGGGAACGGTCCAGTATCGCTCGCGAAGCTGGCCTACAGGTTTTTGCGAAATGAGATGGCCGTGGCTCCGCTCCGGCTCTCTCCCGTCGGCCGTTCTTCTCCGCGAGGCGAGGAGGTGTCGAGACCGTAAACTGTCGAGCGACCGCACGAGGGTGTGGCTGTGTCATGGACACGGCCGTGCGTTGTACGTGAATACGTGTACGTAACAGGTTATATTTTCTACACAAAATATAAAATACACTATTTTATGTAAGTTATAATCAAGTTTGAACACCAAAAAGTCGCGTATAGGCCGACATGATATAGGTATTTTTGATTATATATTTTATTTTTATTTTAACACCATATATATTCTATGTAACTATTTTACAATAATGTTTTATATAGACAATCGATTGATTTTTGACGAGAGCTGACGATTGAAACTCAAACGAACGTCTTAGCTTCTCCGAGTCAAAAGTTATACTCAATGGAAATCTCTAAACGCAGCAAAACGACCTCAAAATGGCGGCGTTTTCCCCCTCCATCGCGCGCGATGCGTCACAGTCCTCACTTAGCGTAACGAATTCTTTGATCCTTTAGCAATCCAGTGGTGTAATTTAAATTTGGATGGAGATGATAGATATGTAGCTGCAACACCAAACTCTATCTCCCGATTTTGTTATCATTTGTTTTTTTGAATTGCCTCCCACTATGGAAGCAATTTTAAAGTTGTATTCACGTCAAAAAAATTAGCGAGTCTTACAGACTCGCCAAGTAGGCTATGTATAACATCCAACTATCGCTAACGAGCAAATTCATGTCTTTTCATGTTGCAAATACACTTATAATACGAAACTCTAACACGAAATTTATCGCAGAATTCTTCAAAATAATGCCGAGCGTGATAAATATACACAAATTCTGTTTTAAACTGCATCTCTTGACGCGAATCACACGTAGTTTCCGGACCCGCCGCTCGAATTCGCTGCCGGAGCAGCTAGGTTGACTACCGAATCATTTGATTAACTGAACGAAATTTTTAAGTATATAATGACACGGCTCCGATAAAAGCGAAATTGACTTAAATAAATACTAAACCCCCGGCTTTGGATCCGATTTTCAACAAATAAATTTATTAAAACACCAGTACCCATCTTGTTAAAATTCATTAAACAGTTAATATCACAAAGTTTCCCTTTGTGTTTGTGAACTGTGTGTTTCGAGCCTTTCGCAACAGATGGCAGCACCGAGGTAACAAATTTCCGTTCCTTGACTCTACGTTGCATTCACGAAACTACTCCTACCAAGTGACGTATACCGAGTTAAACATACAAACAATTAATGGATCGTTTTAAACCAGAGCAGAGTGGACACTAAAGGCAAGATTCGTAGTTTGGAGTCAAGTCACGTCCACTCCTGTATTCAAATTTTTCAAGCACTCAGGGTGTGATAAAGAAGGAATGTGTCATATATATATATATATATATATATACACACACACACACACACACACTCGCTGTGGCGTTACTTTCTTTCATACGGCTCGGAGGTGTGTGGTTTATAATTTGTCAGTTTAGTTCGGCCATGCGTGAAAGAGCGAACATGTTAAGACAAGTAAAGTAAATTGAAGTGCTCAGTCTGTATTTTTCAAAGAAAAACTACATATTAAATATTTTTCTTTTAGAAATTTAGATACCTAAACTAAATATAGCGTTTGAAAATAATATTGTCTGTTGGCCTGTAAGAAAATTGCTGATACTATTTACTTGATATTCAAACAAGCAGGTATTGGGTTTATAATGATTTAGCGTAAGATTTATTGTGGTAACTCAAATTATTCCGTAAAGTATGATGGTAATCATATACCAAATATAGATTACCGCAAAGCATTACATACAATGTGAAGTAATTACTTCACATATTAATTTGTTTTAATAATTATTTGAATGTTCTTCTAAATGCAGTCTTTCATTTTTAACTTCAAACAAAGACATATTTTAAAAAAAATAATATTTTATAATATTATTATTTATATAATTCAAATAAAAAAAATTGGTTGTCTGTAAAGTCGGTTTACGGACGATAGTTTAACGTGACAACGTCATAACAAAACATTGATGAAATGATTGATCCAGAAGAAAAGGAAATATCATATTCGGCCTGAGACTGAACCGTAATAGGTTTTTGCAACCAAACCATTTAGGCATTAAAAATATTATATTCTTTAAGGAAGATTTTTTTTTTTAATTTTTCTATCTTTTGTATTATAAAATCTACTTCTGCATACTTTTATGAATAAAATTGAATCATTTTTATTGAATTATCACTATTTTTTATGGATACAAAGAAGGAGTGAAATGAAATGTACAATTTAATTAATAAATTTACTTTTATTTGCATTCATTAATTCAAATATATTTATTACTTTTGAATTGTCGGGCGCGTCGTATTTATTTTTACAAATACAAAAAGAATTTCTCTTCGGCCGTGATTCGAATCTTCATCTTGTGGACTGGCAGCCAGCGATGCTAACCGCACAGCCACGAGGCCATATTGGAAACTATTGTTTCAGATGTTATAAATTAATAATATTCCACGCACGATATTTGTTTGAATTTCTTTTAACTAGCATATTCTCTGTTGGACTCGAAATATTTACACGCTCGTGGGCTCATAACTATAATACGGTGTGTGATTTAGTTGATCAAATAATAACTCATGACAAATAATTACCAATATCAAACTAAAGCGTGAAAACTATCATACCAGCAATAAATATTTAGTTACACAGCTAAAACAATAGTCATACAACACTGTTTAAATATACTGATTTACACTAGTAATTAAAATAATACGTACTTGTAAGAACGCCATTTCCTTGCGAATATACTCCCGTGGCGCGGTGCACAACAATAACCTCGAACCCCGCTATGTTGTTGTCTGCCCCAAGCCGTGTGTGACGACATGCGCAGGCGTGATCCAACCGGCGCGACCCGCCTATCCCTGCAGCATGGTGGGGTGAAACCTGAGCAGTACGCCACCACGTGCCGGCCGAGTTCTCTGTACCGTCCGCAACATACCAGAGAGATGCCACGCATGCGTAAACAGGACACATCCATGGTGGGACATCCGTAGTGGGACAATTTTTCGTGCGTGCAGCCAGCGTTCATCGATTTATTAGACGTTGTCACGTCAAAAATAAACAATTTGTGTGAATTACTCTGTCCCAAGAACGAATTAGTACAGTTATTCCCGCATATTTAAACAGGCTTTAATGATTTCGTCCTTGAGCCTTCTGAGCCCATTGCTGCAAGGGATTGTATCCACAAGTCATATGTGTGGCTTTCTGCAGATCCTTGGGCTCTTCTCCTCCTATCTTCGTGACTCAGGCAGGGTTAATTAACCACACGAGGAACGCAACAATGCAACATGCAACCAATACAAGGAGATCACGGTCGTTTATAAGCACGGAAGTCGCAAAAATCACTAAATATACAAATTGAAAATTATAAATCAGTGGGAAACAAAAATTTCTTTGCCAAACGTCTTTTGTTAGTTCATGTTTATCATAAAAATATGAAAGTGTCAACAATTAGGGTTAAAAGTGTTGTGTGGCTGTGCGAAAATTTGACAAGAGGAAACGTCATGTATATGACAAAACCGTGTTATTCCATAGACATAACGTCTGCGTCTTTAGAAGTTGCGTGGTTTTTCTTTTGCGAGGTGCGTAGTTTATAAACGAGTGAGTCAATGAGAAATCCTAAAAATGAAAGTGCCGAATTACGGAGTCTGCAGTCTCAAGTCTGCAGCCATTGAACATGTAGTATTTTCCCCGAGTGTGTATAGGACTGTGGGGTCTATCCTGAAATTCAGTAAACCTGCGAAATTTTCCCGGTCCTTGGTCATGGGATCGGTTTTCTATCATCTCCCTCCCACTTCCCCTAAAAATCCGCCGCTAGGACTCACATAGGTTCTGAGCGCTGAGATGGACACCGAAGTGGTTTGGGAACCAACTGCTCGAGGCTTTGTGCGTACCCGTGCGACCTAATACTTTGCGGGAACAAGGGAAGTCGATGGCCCCCCCCCCCTACGCCTTCCGACGCCGCTGCGAGGGTGCCCACGTCATTTACGTCTGTTCCGCTGCGATCACCGCATGGCGCGCTTCTACCAATTACAGCACCAACACTACACACCTACACACAGTAAAACGATTATTCACTAATGATAAGCGAACACGGAGTTATATAGAGATCATACTCAACATTATAAATGCTATCATATAACACGAGACACAGATATATTCAGACGTCTTTGAAAAGTGTAGGCTACTATTAAAATGTAAGTATTTTTCAGCACTTGTAAGTTAAAAAAATACATTCAAAATTAACATTTTACCATATTGTCTGATAATTTATCTTTCTCTTTTAGATAGATTTCGAAGAAAGACTATCTATTGTAGCCGTTACCATCGTGCGACTTCTGGAAAATATTTACTCCGTTTTTCGTTTCATAGTATAAATCCCAAAACAATTGTCAACTCAGAAGTTTATATGTATATATCACATTTTTATGTACACGATAATGGCCGAAATTTTGCACAAATCACTTCCAAACTGATATTTAAAATATAGTAATGGAAAATCTCAGTCGAGTTCGAAAATGGGCAAAATCCGACCAATAAAGTTGAAAGGGCGAAGTTTTATTTGTAAAACAGAAAAATTGCATTAACTACCATAACAAAGTATGAAGAATATCGCATTCTTTTGAACTTATTATTTCTTGTAAGGGTAATACCAAAAACTTTTGTCTATATAAATTTTTTATATGACTAAACATAACTGTAAGGGGTGGAATAAACAAGTGTTGGCAGATAAAAAAATTCATAACTCCCTTAGTTGGCACACCATCAAATCCGTTCAATTTGTTTGTAAATCATAACTTTTATCTAAAACTCTTGTTGAAATAATTTTTTGAATCCTGCAAGGGATTGGATAACACAGAGGTAGATTTAAAAAAAAACTTTCATAATTTCCGTACCATGTTCACTATAAAAGACGTTATTATTTACTGTAAAACTTAAAATATTAGCTACAACTTTAGTGGGAATTATTTTTTTATACGTCGTACCATTACTGCATGATGTGGAAAAAATTGTTTGAATGACAAAAAAAATATTACAGCCTCAGTATCAAACACTATCAAATCCGGTAAGATTGTTTGTAATCTTTATAAATATTTTTTGAAACAATTTTTAATATAGCCATTCATTGCTGGAAGAGTTAGATGAAGAGAAGTTAAATTACAAAAGAAATTCATAACTACCTTAGAAAGCACACCATGAAATACATTCAAATTGTTTGTAAACATTGTAATTTTTATCTAAAACTTTCATCCAAAATAATTTTTGATAAGATGAGCCTTTGTTACAGGAGGTTGAATAAAACAGTGGTAGAATTAAAATAATTCATACATTCTGTAGGTACGATGTACATGATTAAATTCGCCCTAATTTATTTGTAAAACATTAAATTATTATCTACAACTTTCGTCTGAAATAATTTTGTCTATACAACCTACCGTGATTGTAACAGGTGTTGAATGACAAAAAAATGCATAACTCCCGTAGTAGGCGTCCTATCAAATCCGTTCAAATTGTTTGTAAACCCTATAAATATTATGAAGAAACCTGTTTCCAGTACATTTCTACAAGAAATCTACTTCCTACTTCGGAATTTACCTACGCACGTAGAGTGTGGCAGAAATGATTATTTTATTTTTGTAATTGTTATAATATTTAATTTTATTGATCATAATTAAAAAAGTTTATTATTTTTTGAAGACGTATTGTTATTGTTTGAAAGCCACCAAAGATTGAGATATGTCCTTGGTTTGAATTTCTAGGAGTGCGTGAAATTAAGCCTTCACATTATTTTTAAAAATGTAATTAAATTTATTTAACATAATAATTAGTTACAAAAGGGAGCCGAAACAGTTATAAATAACCTCACTTTAAGGGGGTGCCTCCCATTCAGGTCATGATGTTATACTTACAGTAATCACAGATAATCTTGTAGCATTTTTAAATGGTGTTTCTCACAAATATTTTATAAATACCGTAAAATACTGCCTGCTTGTGAACTTCTCATTTGTAGAACAAGGATAGAGTTCTAGCACAAGCCAGAATTTTTTGTAATTTTTTTATATTTTTATTATAAATCTTTCTGTGAATTTTTGTTATAATGTAAAACGTGTGATTTTCTCCGTGTGCTCCCGATTATTCTTGTCAATATTTTGATGGTGTTCTCCGTGTGCTCCTAATTATTCCCGTGGTTTCTCCAAGTACTTCTGGTTATTTCTGAGAAACCTATCTCTGCATTAAGGATTGTTTACCTAATGAGACATGCCATTTTATCCAGTGTTGTAATTAAATTGTGAATTTCTGATACTAAATCAGCACTTGTAATATTTTTAACTGGCGGAATTAAAAAAAATGCATTACTCAGTCCGATAATTTGTGATAAGACCGATGAGAAACACTATCACGAAGGACGAACTTCCTTGTCCTTGGTGTCTAGCGAAGCCATCCTTCTTTTGCGATCGTTAATGAGAATCCCGCATCCCACATAAAATAAATAAATAAATTATGACTTAACACAACACGTGACGACATCTCATGCTAATAATAGGGACTACTTGTAACAAGTTATTTTATATGAGATAACTTTACTCTCGACGCTGACTGGAGCCATGTATGCTCGAAGCCTCGTAGCATTATGTTGTGTCTGACAACATTTTTATCATTTGAAATAAAAAATGAAACATCCATTCCTCAGTCAAATAATATGCCATGAAACAAATGAGAAACACTAACATGCAAGACGTACTTCCTTCTCCTTGTTGTCTAGCGAAGCCTTCCTTCTTTTGCGATCGTTAGTGAGCATCCCAAATCCCACATAAAAGAACTAAATTATATTTACCTGCAAGAAACTCGTGGCGTCATCTGTAGACAATAATCGAGACTACTTGCATCAAGTTATTTTGTATGAGATAACATAACACTCGCTGATGAAATATTTAAAAAATTCTATTTAAGTAATGGATATAATTTAAAACTCTCAGTTTGCATCTGGCATTAGTCTCAGTAACTAATATCAATCCTGATTCGGTGTCTGTTGCTGTATCGAAAGGACACAGGTTTGAGTTTTGCAGCAAAGAATTTATCTTGAGAAAGAATGGAAGACAACACGAGAAAAATTACTGTGTTAAAAATCCACTACGCAATATGATACGTTGTGTTCGATGTACCAAGTCGTTTACGCGAAGAGAGAGCTTAAAAAGACATGACAGAACTTGTAACGCCAAGCCTGCGTACAAGATAGAGAACAACGATGGATCTACTAGTCTAAAGAAGAGTGATCTGCATTACGACAATAATTTTCCTTGTCTTGGGAGAGATTATGTTCGTGGCTCTTCCGATGTCGACAAAGAACTTAAATTAAAGGACGTTGATTATTTATGGAAGAATGAAGACAATGGAAGAATCCTTAACGTGAAAAGTGAGAATACATTCAAGCCGAATTCAAGTAGATCTTTCCTACTTTGTAAAAATGATGGACTCCTAAAAAGGAAGCCTGGAGACAATGAAGAAACATCGACATCATCGATATCAAATTCTTACGGTAATCTAGGTGAAGACGATGCCTTTTACGGCGATGACTACATTGACTATGAGGCTGTTGACAAAGGCATAGACTGTGATGAATCACCTAAAGCTGACAAGATCGAAGACTGTGACGGTGTCCTGAGACCGAAACAATGGAAACGTCGCATTACAATAAATAAATCTGATAAAGCTTATTATGATCATTGGGACGATTGTGATATAAATTTTTTTAATAATAAACATGCAAGGAAGATGGTAGCAGAAGAGATTGATTACACATCATGAAAAGATTCAAACATACTGGTTGACCGGCTAAGACTTCTACATGGCTCGCTTTGTGCAGGAAACTATTCCTGCATCAAAGAAATATCCTTCATACTCAAAGAACTGAGGGAATCTGGCTACATACAATAATGGCTTGTTATACTTGCATTTGTATAATGTTGAGAAATAAATTAAATATTTAATTTTAAAACTTTAATGTTTCATTTCTTGTATTCTCATTTCTAACTAAGACTTAGTTCTCGTAACACAGCTTCCTTTTATTATTGTGCTTCCAAATGGACGTCCTTTTCGTTAAATGTGCTTCCTTTGGTTGATTGTGCTTCCTCTATGTCGAATGTGCTTCCAATTATGCTTCCTTTTAGTTGATTGTACTTCCAAATGTGCTGCTTTTTTGATTGTGCTTCCAAATGGGCGTCCTATTCGTTAAATGTGCTTCCTTTGGTTGATTGTGCTTCCTTTTGGTTGAATGTGCTTCTTCTATGTCGAATGTGCTTTCGATTATGCTTCCTTTTTGTTGATTGTGCTTTCAAATGTGCTGCCTTTTATATTGTGCTTCCAAATGCGCGTCCTTTTCGTTAAATGTGCTTCCTTTTGGTTGATTGTGCTTCCTCTATGTCGAATGTGCTTCCGATTGTGCTTCCTTTTTGTTGGTTGTGCTTCCAAATGTGCTGCCTTTTTTATTGTGCTTCCAAATGTGCTTCATTTATGTTGATGGTACTTCCAAAATGTGCTTCCTTTTTGTTGATGGTGCTTTCAAAATGTGCTTCCTTTTGGTTGATTGTGCTTTCTCTATGTCGAATGTGCTTCCGATTGTGCTTCCTTTTGTTGATTGTGCTTCCAAATGTGCTGCTTTTTTGTGCTTCCAAATGTTCTTCCTTTTTGTTGATGGTGCTTCCAAAATTTGCTTCCTTTTTGTTGATTGTGCTTCCTTTTTGTTGATGGTACTTCCAAAAATGTGCTTCCTTTATGATAGGATCCTTGGTCCTCTTGTAAGCGTAAAACATGTCACGCTTGTTTAATTGAATATAATTAGCTGTCGATAAAGAAGGTCGTGATGTTCGGAAATGACTGGTCTATACGTCTGACATTGTTTATGACCCGGTCTCATGGTCCGAAGACGTTTGGTCTATATGTATGTATGGCTTGGTACATGAACGTTTTAGAGGTTATTATAAGTATCGAAAAACTAGACTTTCATGTTAGGCTTATCGGTAATGTATTTAATTCGTCGGACAGGTATATTGTCTTGAGTTGTTTTTCGTAGAGTGAATGATTAATAACTTCGCGAAAGGTAATGGAAAACAAAATATGAAATTTATTTAATATTTAGTTACACTTGACACTGGTCAAGAATCAAACCGTGGACAGGAATCAATCGATTCAATATGTAAATTAATAAGTGAATTTTTCGGTAGAGTTTGGAATATTTTCCAGAATTTCTAGGTCAATGAATATAAATTTTCAAGATGGAGGTCATAATGGCTTACTGGAGGCTGGTAGTAGAAGATTTTAAGCCTCTTTTAGGATTTAAACATAAATTATTGAAGTTATTATTTTATACATAAAATTAATTTTTTATAGACCAGCGATTGAACCAAAAACAGGAATCGATCGAATCAATATGTATATTAATTGCAAATTTATTTAATGAGTTTTGAAATTTTTCCCGAATTCCTAGCTATATAATTACAAATTACCAAGATTGCGCCCAAATGATAAGATGGCGGGTGTCACAGTATTAATAAATGATTACTGCACTCTAGTGGGTAAATCTTAAACAAATATGATGGTAATGCACTCTATCAGACAAGTACACACACACACACAAGATGGAGTCCTCCAGCAGATGAAAACAAGATGGTGGCAATGTCCTCTAGCAGGTAATATATGTTAAGGGGCCCGCCTACATGCAGTGCAAAGTGAGCTGCAGAGGTTTAACAATCAGTTGTTTTTATCGAAACTATTTGACATGCGATTACCGATTTCGGATATAAAAGAGATTAAGGTACCGGGCATGATCCTAAAGTTGTTTAAGATGTCTCAGACATATAGTCGATTAGTAAATGCATGCTGAATAAGCCTAATTAGCGTATTTTCAGAGGCACGCCAAGCTCACAGTTTTCATTACTTTTGCGTAAAACCACTTTTGGATCGTGCACCAATCCTTTCTCTTTCGCTGCGTATATAATTTGCACTAGGTCACAACGGAAAATTTTGAGAAAAACCGTGATTTCTACGACGTGTGCTGCGCGAATGTTCTTCCCGGTATGTGGCGCCGCCACGGCCGCTTGACCTTGGATGACGAGGCAGGATGAAGGGGGGTCTCCGCGCTGCCTTTCTTCCTGTCCTCTTTCAGTTGTGCTTCGCTTGCCCGGACTGAATACTCACCCCGGCTAGGGCGGGCCTGTGGACACCAGACCGGGCTGAGTACACGCGTATTCCACAGTTAGTTGTGTTGAGGCCGAACGACATTAGAATTCAGCGTGACTGCAGGCGGGGTCATAAGGCAAGGTTACGACAGAATGCACCTCGGAAGAAGAACAAAACCATTAAAAGAAGTAAACGCCAAATCGTTGGGCATAAGTAATATTTCATTATACAAGTGATATATTCAAATCGATTTTATATGGCTTTGTTAGTTACGTATTTATTAATTTTATTTTATATGTGGCCATTAATATTTTTAATGGTATAAATTTATATGCAATCAACACTTTTAACCAAAATATGCATTTAACCATTTTAAAAACGCCAAGTTGAAATAAATAATTTCACGTAACATTTAAAAAAGTATTTTTTTTAACTTCAATTGTGAATGAACGTAAGAATAAGAAGAGCCTTTTTTTTTTGGAGGGGGTGGGGGTTCTTATTTGGTAAGCAGAATTTGGTGCCCAAAGCAATTAGCTACAAACTGTTCGGTGTGTGCAAACATGCATAAATATTGCAGTATTTCAGACAGTGTAAGTTTAATTTGGACATAGAAGCTTGTCATTATAGTCACAATTAAAACAAATAGTATTTTGCCGGCTGTCCATGGCTGACTGTGATAGTTTGTAGTGGGAACACCTCTACACATTTGAAAATTTTTATACAGAAAACAAGAATAATAAGTCATAAATAGCATTTGTTGCATGTTATTAATGGCCGTACGATTAGTACACACTTCTATGTTTTTTTCCGGTGATTCAAACCATAAACGTCGGAGTCTAGCAACATAGGTGCGGTTCTGGAAGTTGGAAGTGTATGCGTTCGGAGACGTACACGTGTCAATCTCGCTAAGCTCAGACTCACAGTTGACAAACGGAACTCCGTGAGAGCGGTTCAAAAAAAGTATCATATTGCATTATCGCCGCTGCTAATTGTAAAACCTTGACGAATTCCACAGGTTACTAAGAGACGTGTAATGTGTAGCCGCCGCTAAAATAAGAAAAAAACGACGCTGTGTTTATACTTATATCTCGTGTCACTTAAACCTCTCTGTGCGCTGGCGTGTTACGCATTGCGGAAAAAAGTTATCGTCTGTGCACATACCGTTCCACTCGTCTCACGTCACATTCTCATCAAGCACCCGAGCCCGGCAGTCGGACTGCATGCCTGACATTATAGCCCGCAGAATAAAACCATTTGGATATAAATGTTCAATTTTTAGTTTCTTTTGCTTACGAAGAGGCGACGCCGGACGTTTCGGCATCTAGGACCTTATTCACAATGCGCAGTCCGCAGTTTGACAACTTGCAACCGGCAGGCGGCAGTCGGAGATAAACTGTTCCACAGACAGCAGTCCAGCAGTCGCCAGTCGAGCAGTGGGATATCATCTAACTTCATTTCGGACTGCCAGACCGTCCCGGAGCAATGGCATACAAGAGATCCCACGCGGAATGACTGAAGAGTTTTAACATCAGCCGTCGTGTTTAAAATCTGCATGGATGCAACTGACAAAGTATTTTATAAAATTGACAAAGCTATATTCTGGCTGCAGGCACGGCGGCTCAAACAGAATGGATAAGTTGTTTCTGGTTGAGGCAAACGAATGGTGTTTAACCATTCAAAAACATGGCATATGAACATCCGAGGCCAAACATCCTGATGCCATTAAGACCAGGTGACATCAGGATGAAAGAAGAAAAGTTAGTGCTCCTGGAATACCCTCACGGGTTCAGTCCTAGGAGGTGGAGGTGGTGAGGCTAGGCCGGGCTTCGGCCCGAAACAACTTGTCAGACCGCCAGCTGCCAAAATATTTTCACCTATCAGAAAATCTTTCGCGATGATGTGGTTTAATCAAATACTCCCTTGGTCATGTTATGTAATTTTGACTGGCGACTCCGGACTGCTGACTATGAACTACGTGTTGCCTACCGATGCTACGCTAACTGCAATCCTAAATTTTGCTTTGGAATTATACAAAAAAACATTTACCACCTAAAACCCTGCAATGAAAATATTTAGCAAATATCTCAAATTTTAAAATTGATTTTTTTATGTTACCTTCTTTAATATCGATATTAATGATAATACCAATTTTAAAGCTTTAATAAAACCGGCCCGTTGTCGTATATCAGGTTTTTTCTATTTACGAAATTCATGAACACTGTCGTTTTTACATGTTTTATGTATAACGTATTCTATATAACTAATATTAAACAATCGAAGGATTATCAGCATTTGTTGTGAAACTTTCCTATAATGTAATAATAACACGTGTAGGGCCTATTGACGAAACAATCGTTCGTTAAATTTTTGTAATACGTATATATGTAAATTTGAGGCAACATTCCTTTTAAACTTGCTGTGCTTATTCAAAGGAAACGTGCAATTAAAAATAATGCATCATTAGAAATGAAATTATTTTAGGAATGTGTATCTGATGAAAGACGATCCAAGGATGAATCTTTCGCACACACTGTATGCTGATGTAGAATGTAACGCCGACCCTAGTTGTTTCATGGTACGGAAAACTTAAAATTTTGTAATGAAAATTTTTGAACTGTAAATGGACCTTTCTTTTCCATCTACAACGACGCGTCTTCGCAAAAAAAAAATATTTTTGTCAAAAATATTTAGTTAATATTTTTTCCTTAAAATATTCTCATCAATACTAATATTATAAATGCGAAAGTAACTCTGTCTGTCTGTCTGTCTGTCTGTCTGTCTGTTTGTTTGTTACCTTTTCCCGGCTGAACGGCTGAACGGATCGTAATGAAATTTGGCAAGGAGATAGATTATATCCTGGGGATGGACATAGGCTATATTTTGTCTAAAAAAAAAAAAAAAAAAAAAAAAAAAAAAAAAAAAAAAAAAAATTAAACGTGTTAAAAAAATATATCTTAATTTTATGTAATGTGTTTCATAGATATACAAACTGTTAGTGTCATTCCTCTATGCCTGCCGTGCAATAGCTTTCAAGCCATTACGTTACGTTTTTCTATTGTAAGGAACTAAGTAGAGAGTAAGAAAAAAATAAAGATCTTGACAGTTTGTAGTGTCACCATATTTGTTTCAATTTTCAATACCGTTTTTGTATATTACAATTTAAATTGCAGAAAAAAATCATGTTTCATAAACACATAAATAGTGAGTGTGTGTCATTTCTCTATGTCCACGAGGTCTTGCCGCGTCAATTTTCTCCTTCGGGCGAACCCGTCCGCTTAGTTAAATAAACAGCTTTTATCGTTGAATGATTTCATGATTTATTTCATGAAAATCTGCTCTCATAAAAAAGTAAGTTTTATAGTCATTCAATATGTATCTCTTTCTCTCTCTCTCTCTCTCTCTCTCTCTCTCTCTCTCTCTCTCTGAAGATCAATCTATGAATCGTTACACATTTATTTCCTTTATTTTTTTTATTTTGATTTGATACAATATGATTTCACTAAAAATCTATTTCTACCCCTTCCTATTTTCATTTCCACATTACGAAGTTTCACTTCTTCCGCGCGGAGGGACTCCACGCAATATTTTTGCATGCAATTAAAAACTATTTTTTAATGATGCCAAAGAAGTATAACTTCTCATGCGCGTACCTAAGTACACGCACCCATTTATTAAATTTAATTTCTTCTATATTTTTTCTCCCTACCTAGGGCACTCATAATTCTTTTAAATTTCACGTGTATGTTTTCAATGTCATTCGAGTTGTACAATTTTTTTTGTCAAATTGGTCATTATTTATACTTTGTTTTATTTTGGAAACATACGTATTTTAGGTATTATGACAAATAAAAAAAATAATTACACTAATATTCTTAGGTTTTTATTGTGTGGATAGGTTGAAGTTTAATATTAAGTAGGTATATAAATTCGTAAACTTATAAATTTCTTCGAAATTTATTCATAGGTTGGTAGGGCCTACTAATATTTATATTTGTATAGTTTGAAGTTTAATATTATGTATGTACGTAAATTCTTAAACATAGAGTTATTTATTAATTTATTTAGAAAATTATTAATAGGTAGGTAATAAGTTTTTCTATTTGTCAATATTGTTATTATGGTAGATAGGAGTACAGTAAATGCCTACATTCTTATATTCCTTTATATCTCTTTCGTTTTGGAGTGTTCCCGAGCCATTCGGGGTCCTCAACATCACCCCCCCCCCCCCCCAGGTGGTTAAAGCCCCAAAATTTCGAAAGTTTAAATTTTTTAAAAAATCTTTTTTTTTTTTAGATTTTAAGTGTTTTCGAGTCATTCAGGGTCCTCGAACACCCCGCCCCCCCCCCCCCCTCTAGGAAAAAGCCCCAAAATTTCGATAATTTTAGGAATTTCAAATATCTATTCTTTCGAGATGGAGTGCTTCGAAACATTCGAGGTCTTGAACCTCCACCCCCCCCCCCCCCCCTCTCTCTCCCTTCCACAAAAGTGAAAGCCACAAAATTTCGAAAAATTGGAGGAAATTGTATTAAAATTAAGTCATTACGAACTAAAGTGTCCGGGGCATGGTGGAACTTTTACCCAAAGTCGACTTCCCACCCAATTTTGAGGGAGGGGGGTGGATGCAAAACCCCAAAATTTCGAAATATTTCTTAAATTTAAGAATACTTTTTTACTATTTGGAGTGTTTCCAAGCCATTCGGGGTCCTCAAACTACCCTCCCCCCACAAGGAGTCAAAGACCCAATAATTAAAAAATTTCGGAAAATTTCCAAAAGCCTATTCTCTTTCGATTTGGAGTGTTTACGAGCCATTCGTGGTCCTCAACAACACACCCACCCCCCTCAGGGGTCAAAACCCCAAAATTTAAAAAAATTCAAATATCATTCTCTTTCGATTTTTATTGTTTCTCAGCCATTCAGGGTCCTCAAAATCACCACTCCCCCTCTGGGGACAAAGCCCCAAAATTTCGAAAATTTCAGGAATTTCAAATATCATTTCTTTCGAGATGGAGTGTTCCAAACCATTCGAGGTCCTGAACATCCACTTTCCGCAAAAGTGAAAGCCCTAAAATTTCGAAATATAAGACTATATATAATTGGATGTTGGCATGTATGACGTCGATAAACTCTTACACCGTTTGACCGATCGCCATGAAATTTGGCACATCGAAGTGTTTTTATCATGAAGAAGGTTTTTATGCTATCCATTTTTTTTGTAACTCGCCGCTAGATGGCGCTGTAGCGCATCAACTTCTAAACCTTTCAACCGATCGCCATGGGTAAACAGAAAATCATAGGTCACAGATACACAAACAGTAATTATGTATCATTTCTTAATGTCCAACACACTGGACATATCGCTATCCATTTTGCTGTAACTCGCGGACAATATATCACCCGGTGTTCAGCCCGGGCAAAGCCGGGTACTGCAGCTAGTAAATATATAACCCTTATAATATCGTCGAATTGCATTCTTATTTCCATTATTTTTTTCACTTATTGTGACATAGTAGGCTATTCAAAAAATATGACGAAGTTGCATACAAATATATCGGGGCTCCTTGCGCTGCCTAATGTTTCAAAATGCTCTCGCTGAAAATAATATAATGACTTCATCTAACTTAAGAGCATTTATTCAACTTCTAAAAATCGTAAAAATCGTACTTTATTCATAAGAAAATAAACATTAATGTTTATATTTAAAAAAATGTATTTCACTGGGTGCTTCATTCTGTATATTATTTTTGTTTTTATCTTCTGCCAGCCATTTTACAAAACAGATAATGCGCGTTAGATATTTTGACCTTGAGCTTTGCCCTGTGTCGTGCATCTCTGCGCCCGGCGAGCCGAGCCAGTCGCTCGGGGAGAGTGTTTATTAGGCTAACGCTATGTCACGTAAGTTAATACTGTGAAATGTTTTGTAATTTAGATTCTGAATTATTATTTTATTGTTTCCAAGTAAATCTGTCTATATGCCGAGTTTGATGTGCTCTTAATAATTAGGTACAGGCTGAGAATCTCGAACTATGCTATCTTACACCTCTGTCGTGAGGCACCTCTATCAAGAAGTGTGTGACTGAGTGGTATGTTTTGTGATCGAGTTGTAATTTTTGATGTTTAACATCTTGGCTCTCTGTATAAATGGATTGTCCGCAACCGAAATTGCTTTACATATTGTTACAGTAAAAAACTATGCCTGTAAGTACCATGAAGAAATTCAGTCAGTGTATGTTGGAGGATTGCGTAAGCAAGTAACTTTGCATACAGCAATATTGAACTACTTTAATTCTGAATAGGAAAAGCTTAAGTAAGTTTTAATATGACAGTGACACACAAGTTCCTTTCCTTTTGATTCGGGCTAAAGCATACGAAATAATTACAATTTATCTAGCGTAACCACATATTATATTTGTCGTTGTAGCAGTTAGAACCATACAGAAATGGGACCTGTAGAGTGTCAAATATGTAGTAAACAACAAAACAATACTGCCACATACATTATGAAACATAAATTTGGGCAAAGCATGAATCATAAAAATGAGATATGCCATGACTGATTTCCTACTGTTTATGACGTAAATTAGAGGTGTAGTAAATCTAAGTGAGTGATACTTTGGTCTAAATTTGGTAGATTTAAATTTAATTTGAACTTATTGTACTGTAAGGTCCCTTGTTTAAAATCACTGGTTTTTAACCAACTCCACAGTTGTACAATACATGTGAAAAAAAAAATTAACAATAAGAAATCTAGTTTTATATGCACACACACTTTATATGTATATATGTAAATGCATACACATATTTACATATCAAATGTATATATATACATTTATGATTGCGACCACTACGATGCCCATTCCCTTAGCAGTTTCCATAAAAATTTTCTGTTAGCGCGCCTGCTCCCGTGTGGGTAGCATTTCAGCAACCTTTCAAGGGGTTTGTAACTGGGAATAAAGGTTTTCATACCGAAAATATTAGCTAAAACCGTACTAGAACGTGTTCGATTTTTTCTGCTTTACCCACGAGCCAATGTTGCCAAGATGATTGACCCGCGTGTAAGAACATAAACCTGTATATATTAACTTATGCAAACATTAGGAAACGTATTAGTTTCCCAAATTAAATTTTATGGTATTGGAGTATTCTGAAATATATTTGGTAAACTAAAATAGTTACAGCATTGCTCTACTGATAATACATAATCTCCTACAAAAGTTCCCATTGACTTTGTTGTGCGTCTATAAAGCGCGCTATTTTTCAACTTAGGTAATGGAATATAATTTTTTTTCGATAAAATATTACTGATTCAAAAAATATGCTTACAGCAAATACCTACTAAAACATTTTATTTGTTTATCCTATTGTTATAATAACATTAAATTTATAGCTTAGTCATTTGGTTTGATTGTTTAATACAAGTAGTTTTAACAAATAATTAATTATCTAAATTTATTAGGAAATTATTCTCCATATATTATTACTGAATAAACTTAGCAAATCATAGAAACCCCACACCTGTTAGTCTAAACGAAAATGCGATGGTTTTCCTTCACTTCAGATTTCAGTTTACTATGCGAACTACTACATTAAACTGAGCGTGTTTATTTGTCTCACTTGTTAACGAAAATTGTTAATTACAATTTCTTTTAAGTAGTAGAATAAGTTAGTAACCAATCAGTATGTACGTACGTATAAAATATGTGAATCGGGACCATTTGGAATTAGTACAATACAAATAGCACATTTAATATTGTGAATTAGTTGAATGAGCTGTCTTATTTATGTTATCTTATGAATATATAATAAATAAACTACATTTGAGCAAACTTCATTAATTTTACAATTGCTCGGTTTTTTTTAATACCGCACAAATTTGTTTTATTTTTTGCAAGTGAAGTCAGGAAGATTAAATACCAAGTTCATCCACCAGGTTACATTATTTTTAAATACACCGTGAGATTTTTTATATATTTTCAGTAATTGGTTGAATGGACAATAACATGTCTATCCTAGCCCAAAAAGCATGATTTGTCGGCAAATGCGTTGTTAGGTTTTCTGTTAGTATTCTAGGTATCGTGTGAATGGAGTAACTAATTATTTCTTCTCTTCTGCTAGATAAACTTTTGCTCATTTTTATCCCCATGGGTATAATTGAAGGTATAGCATAAATTTGGCAGCTGTGTAATGGGCTTAATTTAAATGAAGAATATGCGGTCCTAACCTTCACAAACAATAACTGGAGGATTAAATTCTGAAGTGTAAGAAGTTGAAACGCCAACGTACGAAACATATGTTCCAGATTAGGTTATCAACTAAATTAAAAAAATATATGCTTTCTTCAAAGTCATTTAAAAACCAATTCCAAAAATTCTTTTTCATCAGAAATTATGTTTACCTTTTTTACTTGCACATACTCCCCTTTAGAACAAGGTTTTTTTTAAACCGATATAAGTTAAATCTACGCAAAATTTTAATGACAGGAAAATGTATTAAACTGGGCATGTTTATTGGTTCAAGCAGAGCTAGAAAATGTTATCATTCAGTTACCAGTAATTTAATAGGTCTGTACTTTTAGGTAATGTTATATCGATCTTAAAAATTGCAAGACTTGTGTTTCTATAATAAGCAGATAGAGCATTATAATTTGGGAAACTGTTGGCGTAATATAGGCTTATACTGTGCGTCTTGTACGGGATAGCCTAGCGTGTGGATTATTCAGGACACAAATATGCATTGCTGTGGACAGGGAAGCGAGCGGTCGCCAGCTACACGTTCCTTATCACCACGGCCTGCTATCATTCTCTCATTCTCTGCGTCTGTCTTTTCCCCTCCTCCCGCGTTGCGTTCAAGGTCGCGTCAAGGAAGAAGGGAAGAGGAAGGTGGCCGGAGCTGTGTACCCCCCACTCCCCAGCTGCCCTCCTCCCTGCTCAGTGTTTCTTCGACTCGCCACCCTGCTTGGAGGAAAAACTACAACTCTTGAGCCCGAGCGGTGAAAAAATCGGCCACGAGGCGGGCCCCTTAACTATCGTTTCTGGTAGCGAGTACTGAACACAAAATGGCGTATCTAAGATGGTTGTCAAGGTCACGGTTAAATTTCAATGCCAACAGTCAAGTAGAAAGGTATGGTGAACAAAAAATTATACTAACATTACGTCAGTGAACTCTAGCAGACGAAAACAAGATGGTGGCCTCCAGCGGACGAAGACAAGATGGCGGACATGACGTCATACCAGCTGACGATGTATACCTAGGTATTGGTGGTGGGAGGTCAGTCTGTAGGTGGCTTCCGTGGAGGAATGATCTGTTGTTTTTTTTTTTATTTTTTTGCTCTTACCGTTTTCAAACCAAGGACGGGAATCGATCTAATCAATCAGGATATTAATAACTTATTTTCTAAATGAATTTTAAACTTTTTTTCATTAAAATCGGATAATAAATAAAGATTTTCATGATGGCGTCAGTAACAATAATTGCAACAGTTACGTCTTAATACAAGATGGCGGTTCTGTCTCAAACAGGTAATGCTATTATTACTTCAAATTAAAAAAAATACAAGTCCGAATGTATACATTATTTTTATATATACCTTATTTAATTCTCCGTCTGGTAAATGTCTCGATGGCCGAGCGTATGTTTTCCAACCTAGAGGTCAGAGCTGCGATGGTTCGAATCACAGCGCTTCCAATATATATTACATAAAAAAATTAAATTTAATATGTCGATAAGGACCATAATAGCTCTGGTAGGTAATGGAACATTTACCTCATGTGATGAGACAGCGACACTGGCGCTCTCTATGAACCAACAACAGAAACAAAGTCGACGGTTTCCATGATGTGTCGACCTCCAGTGGAACAGAAAAAAATCAATACGGCAGCCATGACGAAAATTTCATCAGAGTGATTGGGGCACCCGATTTAAAGATGGCGTATACAAGATGACCGACCCAAAATGGCCGCCGAGATCAAGGTCAAGGTCAAATTTCAAGGTCAAGGTAATCCAAGATGGCCGCCGTGACGTCACAAATCCAAGATGCGATCGGCACCCAGAACCACAGCCTGAAGCCTGCACCCAGAGCCCATTTTACATACTACTTATAATTAGTATTCTCTTTGTAATGATTCAGAATGTTTACGGGACATTTGTTATGTTTATATTGCAGATATTTGTTTTTATATGTCAAATTTTAATTATTGTAATGTTTCATACTTAAGTTAACCGAGTGTTATAGCAAGCTACCCTTCATTAGGAGTATTGTTTAACATTTATTGGACGGTTAATTTCTCCTAGTTCGTTCTCTATATTAATTTTAATAATCAAATCATTCTCTTTTGTATTGAGTCTGCACAATGCACACATTCTTCGTGAATTTACACCTGAACACAGTTCGCCAAGTATAAATTAGATCATTCAATATTTCTCATAGCAAGGTGGCTTACCCAGTAAGAATGGGCAGTTTCTGTTAATAATGCAGATCGAGGAATCGTCAGAAAGAGTCGCATACGAATCGTAAGTCGGGCGTGACGTCTCCCATGTGTGGGGCAGTCCCTGTTCCCGCAGGACCGCGCACACGACGACCGCGGAGTTGTTTAGTGTTCTTCAATATAAGTGAAACTTTAGTACGTTTGCACTTCATCCTTCATCACGTCAGACTTAGGGTGTAACGCTGAAGTGCTGTGAACTGCCACGTCGGACGATTCCGTCATCTAGGCTGGAGTTTTCGGCCGACACCCTGTAAGAAAAATAGGCAGAAAATGCTTATTAACAAAGATTATTGTGGTCGGGGAACAAGGTTAGTCAAAAACTCACCATACAGGGAGATGGCTTCTAACGTCAGCCAGGGTGCGGAGCTCGCGAACACGCGGTTGTCACGGACGTTTCCATGATTCAAAGATAGAAAATAACTTATTATAAAGTATTATAAACGAAGCATGACTACGTCTGCGAGGTACGCAGACGGATTAATTACTGATTACTAAAGTTGTGGGAATCTCATCCCTTGCCTAGCTGATTTACATCTTTACACAACGACCGGAGTGAAGTCTTGATGTGCGGCTCGCGGTGTTGTCAGTCTGCTGTCGCGGTGCGAAGTAAGTTTAGGGTGGCAGCGACTCGTAATTAAAAGACGACGTCAATCAAAAGAAAAGGGGGGTGGGGGAGGCTTCGGCTTCCGGACCGAAAGGTTCCGAAGATTTCCGATGGCCTTGTCGAGAAGTAATACAGACTTCGATATCTCGAATTTGGTGGTACTGGCCGATGTCAGCGCGACCTACTGAGGGGTGTCTGAAACAAGGAGAGATCGACTCACATGAGGCGACTGATAAAGCATTGGGCTTATGGAGGGGACTAGTGCAGCACTCTGGTGCCTTGTAAATAAACTATGGGGCACTGTTTGTTGTGTGAGGCGCCAGGGGCAAGCGCTTAGCGGGCGTTCAAACACCCAGGGGAAATAACTCGCAACTCTGCCGCTAGAGGGCAGAGGCGGTACTTTCCAAGACTAATGTCGAGACCTTGAGACAGACCGACCCTGGCCGGGGTTAGTGGCCGGTCAGTGCTCTGGGCAGTGTTCTCAGGAAAGCCTGGAAAAGGGGGCTGTAAACTGCGATGACAGTGGGAACGAGGCTCTACTGAGCCCGGAGGCGTGACTGGACGTTGGTGAAAATGACTTGAGGTCATGCCATGGAGTGCTCACGTCAGGTGAGGTCTTAGAAACAGCCAGCTCTGATACCTTGCAGGGCATAGCATTTCTTTTCACGGCTTAAGGGAGAATTACAGGCGATGGGCGTGCGTCCAAGCGGGGATAAAACAATAGCACTTGCTGGGTCATTAGATGGTAGGGAAAATTATATCTATGCTGGGAACGATTGGGGAGACAGGTCTGACAAAGATTAAACTGGAGTGCAGAGGAGGCGGAAAAAGTTTAAGTTCTTGCAGCAAAAGAATGACTAGCGACATTATTTTTCAAAAATTCAAATTTAGGATTGTGCCAAAAATACTAATTGGCGGCACAATTGGTATAGCTGACGTTCTGGAGACTATGCTGTCCACCTGGTCGTCCTGTCGATAAAGGTTTCATCGTTGTACAGATACCTGAATATTTGGCAGAATTTTGGTTTGTTGAACGTGTTTTATAGTGTCTATACATACAATATCACCAACGCACACACAAATCTTGAAATATTAGCAAGCATTTAAGATTATTTCATTCAAACATGATATTTTATGTAAAGTGAAACTTCAATTACTTGTACACATTGAAATAAATATATTACTATATAAACTGAAGGACTTTAGTGCTGTGTGTAATTATATGATCGTTTTATCTTTGAACATTCAGTTTAAAATTTTGCTTCAATTAAAACTAGTAATATTCAAAAACTTACAAATTAATTTTCTTTATTGTTATATTCTTTAATAATTCAAACTTAATTTCAAGGATGTAGGTTATTTGTGTCCATTACGTGCTATTGAAAGTCACACTACATACATGATATTTTACACACTACACCGCTACCATTATATTATTACAAATATATAATGTCATGCACATTGACACGAGATGTTGCACGCAGTCAGGGCATCCAGTCCCGCGCCCAGCTTCATAGGGCTAGTTACATCACTGTAGCAAACTGACTGCGGCATTCAAGATTTATATGAAATAATTTTTTTAAGTACCTATATTTATAAAATTATTTAGATCATTGAGTTTATCAACTCGGGTCGGATACAACCATAAGTCATTTTGGCGATCTTCACCTTCCGATTTAACTCAAAATTCCTCAAAATTCATTAGAATTTCTCATTTATGGGGAACAATTCCCGTTTTGTCAAGAATATTTCTCATATTGTTTAACAAAACTGCCGGTGGCTCTAAATGTGCGCAAAGCAGTTAAAACTCCATCCACTGGGTCTGGACTTGACTTCAGCTGATATTTAACATATCAGGTGAAATTTGACACCCCGAACTCGTTTTTACTTAAAATATAAAAAAAATTACATAAAAATTATTTCATAAAAAGTATTTAATACATACAGTTAATAGTCCACAGTTAGAACCTGTTAAAGACAAAAAAAATATTTAATAAATAATTTTTTAAATTCGTAAAATTTTTATAAAAATTTTTCAATCGTATAAAAATTACACCACGGACTTCGCAGTTCTCAGATTCTTGAATAAGTCAGAGTTCTAGGTTTAGCAATATCGCCAAAAATACAAATGTTATTTTATAGCAAAACATTTTGATGAGCATAATAATCATCCCGAAGACGGGCATTGACTCAATTATATGCAACTGCCTGGCTAAATACATTTTTTACTCATTGCCATTACGCCCTTTAATGGAGGATGTATTCGCTTCAATCTAAGACCACTAAAGTTATAACGACAAGCATTTAGGAAAAGCATATAGGGCATTATTTTTTGATACCTAATTGGTAGGCCTTTTAACCAATTAATGTTCAAAGTCAAACATATAGACGAAACGTCTCCTAATCACGAGATATTCTTAGTCTATACTTAATATTCAATAAGTTCAAGTACAAAATATAAGCCAAACGACTCCGAACCAAGAGGCCTGCAGTGCATAATGCTTTACACATACGAAAAAGCCTATTACAACTACATTGAAAAAATTCTACCAATTACAGGACCAACATTCCAGACTGTAAAATGATTATTTACTAATTATATTTGATTACTCGGTTATATAGGGACCTTACTCAACATGATAAATGCTATTATATAATCATGAGATACAGACCCATTGAGACGCCTTTGAAAGGTGTGGGCTACTACTATAAAGTAATAACTTTTCATTACTTGTAAAGTCAAAGATATATTAAAAATTAAAATTTTACCACATTCTCCGATCGTTTATTTTATCTTTTTTTATTTTTGTAACTGTTACAATATTATTTTTTTTGTTCACATTTAAAAAGCGTATTATTATTTTAAAATAAGTATTATTTGAAAGCCGTCCTAGATTAGATAGTCTAAGTTCTTGGTTGGAATTTCTATGAGTGCATGACTTTAAGCCTTCATATTATTTTAAAAAGTATCCGAGATTTGCCCACTTCCTGTGGACTAACAGGATGTTGTGTTGTGTAATATGTTCTAAATAGCTGAAAATATTAATTATATTTTCGGAGGGCAGTATGTTTGAGACCAATGTTTGTGGACGAAGCTTGTTTGGTTGTTTCAATAAGTCGTTTTCTATATGTAATTTTTTTGTGTAGAATAAGTCTGACAACCATGGCATTTGAAGTGATTGTTTGAAATTCGCGATCAACAGGTATACTAATATCGATTTAAAAAAAAGTATAAATTAGATAATACTGGCCTGCACCTTAAACAAAAATATATCGATAGTAACATATACTTCCAGAATCCACACTCAAATATTCAATAATAAAATAAGAATTTTAATGATTGTTTTTATATATGATAATTAGTTAGTATAAAGCAACAATAAATAAAATACTATTTACTATAGGAACACTTATTTATTATGATAGTTTGTTTTCTGGTTCCAGAATACGTCTCTAAGGTTGCCATCATAATACAGGCTTTGCATATTTTGTGAAAGGAAGAATAAAAACAAATATGTAATTATCCATTTTTATTTAATAAATATTATATACAAATGGTATATAATTGCTCAGTCTGTTCAGTTCAGTTCGCTCAGTAATAAAGTCTAAACAGTTTGCATGAGAAGGGGAAGAGACAGGAAGTGAGGGGAAGGGCTTGAAGCACTCCAGGACTCGTCAGCGATGGGCCCGGGAGAGAGGAAGACACGAGGAGTGTCTAGTAGCCGTAGTAAGCTCCAAGACCGGAGAAAGACACGTGAGAAGCGACGGCGGCGGGAGAGTAAGCCAGACCGTGGGCGGCGTAGGCTGCGGGGGCGGCGTAGGCCTGGGCGTAGGCGGGGGCGGCGTAGGAAGCGTAGGCGGGGGCGGCGTACGCTCCGTGAACGGCGGGGGCGGCGTACGCTCCGTAGGCGGGCGCGTGGTAGGCAGCGCCGTAGGCCACACCGGGGTTGCTGACGCGCACGTCGGACTTGGAGACGCTGGAGTAGGGCGTGTCGATGGTCTTGGAGTAGGTGGACACCTGTCCCAGGTTGCCGGGCGACCTCAGGATGTTGGAGTGCTGGGAGGTGATGGCGGGAGAGGCGTAGCCGCCGTAGCCGTAGGCGGAGCCAGCGTAGCCGTAGGCGGGGGCGGCGTAGCCACCGTAGCCGTAGGCGGGTGCGCCGTAGGCAGCCACGGCGGGGGCGCCCAGGTAGCCGGCCTTAGCCACGGCCACGACGACGGCGAGGACGATGAACTGGAAACAAAAGTAAAAATTAAACATCATCGTATTTCAAACTTTTTTTTCTCATGCTATGAAATTAGCAACACGTTTCTTCGAATACGACCATTAAAATGTATAGGATATTTATTTTAGCGCTTCGATGTTATCAGTTATCGGTTGCACGGTAAAGCTCAAAGTTCAGAAAATTACTTTGAAATAAAAAATAAGTAATATATTTATTATATGCTTTCATCCATATAGACCATATATCATGATATAATTTTTTTAATGTTTGCAACATATTAGTGTATTTCTTAAAATTAATATGAATTTTGTAATTTTTGTATTATGTTTTTTTTGACCTCTTAACTTCTCACTCAAGTATTTTAATATTTTTTAAAATTCCAAATAAAAAATTTCAAAGAAGTTTTGAAATATACCCAGTACTTTATTTGGTTTTAATTTTTGTAAATTGTCTCGACGTTTATTTGTAAGTATTTTAGAGACGCGCGAAATATAAATGAAAGGAATCGTTTCTTAATGGAATTTTTAATAAAAACCACAAATTTTTGTTGTTGAAAAAATTAAAATATCTAGTTATGAGAAAGTTAAAAAGTAATATAACTGTTAGTAATCAACATAAAGGTTTAAAGTTTTTTTAAGAACTCATTTAACTCGATAAAAAGAAAGTGAAATAATAATACTAAAATAAGCAGTCTATAAATACACATTTAAGGTTGCTGGTTAATGTAATTCTATTAACAATTTATAAAGGAAATTAAAAGTGACTGAGGCTCAAATAAGCTACTTTGAATATGGAAATCAACCGCGATGTTCGGCAAAGTATCGTGGTATGCTGCGTGAACGCTACTCAGTACAATTTAGCGTTAAATTCTATTTAAGTGCAAGTCCACTGTTCGGTAACTGAACCACAAAAATCGGCGTGAAATCAAAGTTTGATAACTGTAGCTGCTGCGAAGCCTTGACGCACACACCACGTGAAAAGCGCCATACTCTCACTCAACAGCTGGTACACGCACCTTGTACATGTTGGGTGTTCGGTGGTTGACTGAGCGACCAATGATGCTCGGCACACCGCCGAACACGGTATTTATACGCTCTTGAGGCCTTTCCACCGCGTGACAAACAGTGGCTCGCGGTGCATTGTGGGGTGGCCCAGGCCACGCCCATCGCTTGTGCCACATTCTGCCGCCGCCACCCGGGGCCGGTTGTTTTTCCTCTTACGAAAATTTGCCCACTTATATTCGCGTATAGCACCTCTGCAGCTCATGAATATGTTAAAATTACGGGCCTCCCCATTGTACACTGCACAGCCAGTGTTATGGCACAGACGGCTTCTGGCATGACTTCACACAGAATTTTTTTCTCTCTACTTTTACAAAATATTTCTTTGTAATACTACAAGAAATATATTATAACTTTCTACAACACATGGCTATGGTTATTTTTGCATATATTAATTACGTTTATCGAGACAATACTAATTATTTATTAGGAAATTTTATTTTTATATTTTAACTGGTAAATTTTTAATTATGGAAAATATGCTCAATTATTCATTAATTGGATTTTAATGTGTTTTATTATGCTTATTAATGTCTGTAATTAATACTGGAGAGATATTTAGGGAATGGTTTAAAATAACTTTAACTATTGGAGGTACTGGGACAACACAAAGCATAAATTCCTAAGAATCCGAACACAATTTTTTAGTGATACACGTGAGTTCATGTAAATGTACAAATTTACAAAGATCTGTAATTTTACATGAATATTTCTGTTCCATTTACAAAAAAAAATATGGTGCTGTTTGTGTTCATTAAAAGAACATGTAATCTTTACAATAAGGTTGAGTTATCTTCTGCTTTCCAGTAATCGTATCTACAAATCCTACATCTTACATTAGTAGCTCTAAACCAGAGAGCGATACTAGCTGTGCCCGTGAATTCGCTAGTGTGGACAGAATAATTCACACTTATAAGTTATATACGAATATAAGTATACAAGTCATATTCTTATTTATATAGGCGCTTTTGTTTCAGGTTAAATATGAAAGAAAATATTTAGAAAAATGTGTTTACTAGATCATGCACATAGTTGTCATACTTAACGATATTAAATTTTTGGGTAAATAGATATCATCATATATTCGGAACAGTTCAACCTATAATATTAAAATAAAAACTTAAAAATCCTAGGGGTTACTATCTAGAACGTTTTTGAAATTCAAGTCACACAGAAAAGAGACAAACACGTTTTTAATATCAGTTACAGTTTAAGCATTCTAATAATTTTCTTACATGAAAAATATTGAATATGTAATATTTACAAAATCATAGATAGAAAATTCAATTTTTTTATTTGTCTTGATTTCATGTTTTTCAGTTCCTGCAAATATATGTACAAATATGTTACTAATAACGCAACAAAAATTGTATTTATTCACTTCAAATATATGAAATTAAAAAAAAATATTGATTACATTTTGCGTTACAAAGTTAAGAACGTCTAGATCTCTAAAATTAGAGTAAGTTTTTACCCACTTGGGTTCCGAGTTTGTGTTTAAAAATAAAAACGTCGGACCTTAAGTTGTAATCGAAAACGTAACCCTTTACCCGTGAGCACGACACCGCAGCAATTATGATAACTTAGGATCCACTAGATAATTAAAAATATTTATTTTACCAGATAATTCAAATATATGAGCGGCACAACAAAGTTATTACGTGTGAGTAATTTTATGGTCAGAAATTCTGTAATCATTAAAACATAATATTGCTTAATCTTAAATAAAAATGTTTGCAAGAGCCTAAACAGAAGCGTCGTCAAGCTTACAAAAACCACAGCTTATACCACAGATTATATATTACTAAATATATAGGTAT
Source organism: Bacillus rossius redtenbacheri (assembly GCF_032445375.1). NCBI lineage: Eukaryota > Metazoa > Arthropoda > Insecta > Phasmatodea > Bacillidae > Bacillus > Bacillus rossius. The sequence continues at coordinate 49,758,215 of NC_086330.1, forward strand.
ATTGTTTATTGTACAGTTATACAACACCATAATCCGTGATAAAACACAATCGTATGCTCTTGTAATTTTTTTAGCTATATCGTTCATGATTTCAAACCATCGATGATTCAAATGCTTTTGTTAGAGTTAAACCCCTGTACAATACAAGTATACTGTGAAGTAATAGCTAAGTTGTATTGAAACCACCGTAGCAGGTTTATTTTATTTATTATTATTATTTGAATGTCTGCCAACAGTCATGCCTTTGACAGGCAGGTACTTAACAAATACTACATAAAATAATACATAAAACATACATAATAGTACACAGAGACAGTCACAAAACAAAGCAATACAAAATTTAAATATGATAAAACAAAAGTCCTAACCAAAGGAAACATAAAGATTAAAATTATCATTTTTAAGTTAATATTAACTAATGAAATAACAATAATAAAATATTTACATAAAATAACTATAATAACTGCATAGACATTAGAGCTCAGATGTCTTTCATTGAGATTACTAAATTTAGAAATGGATCCAAAATGTTAAAAAATCAATTTCAATTATATGTAAAATGTTATCATTAACACTATGAAATCAGGTTGTGTTGTTTGTAATGCTTTGCTACTCTACAAAAATTGTTTAAATATGTACTTATAACATATTATACAGTTTTCATATTTTGTTGAAATTCAAAAGGGAGTAAGTGCAAAAACCCAAATGGTCATGATCATTCCATCAAAATATCATATAAGCCATGCCTAATGATCTTCAACAGTAAATACAATAGCATAAAAAAGTTAGGCATTAGCGCCCCTTAAAATATCACTAGACACTCACCCATGTCACTGTAGCAAGAAAAGCACTTGCTGCAACCCGATCAAAAGTAATGTAATGAAACCTGTCGTGGACAACTAAGATTCTAAGTGATGCATTATCTTCCTCGATCACAAAGATTGCCGACATGTGAGTATAACTGGCTTCGCACGGATACGATACACTAATGTGGCGTCATATAGATTTAATTAGTAAGTACATATAAGTATCAAGTTCTCGATCTCTTATAAGATATCCATTTAAATGCTTTGGTGTATGAGTCAATTTTGATCTAAATTAAATGCCTAATTTAAGTAACATGTTTAATTGGATAATGATTAATACTATGCTGGTCAAACTAACTTCGTAAATATATCATTATTTTTTAACCAATTTCGAAAGATGATAACGGTTACTGTGGGTCAGTCTTAGAAGTTTAGACATGTGCTATCGCAGACGTTTCTGTAAGCCATTTGAAGATTTACAATTCGGTAGTACATTAATTTGTTGTATCAGTCCTGTATAACTCAGCGTAAGCCACATAATTGCCCTAAAAGCGCCTTTTTTACGACTAGATTAAAAAACATAAAGATTTCTCTAGTATCTTTAAATGTAACAAGAATGTAAGTAAGTGAACAAATAGGCGCCGATAGTAACTTCGTTTTTTACTATTTAGAGATTATATCAGTGGGATGATGCCTAGTAGTTGCAGAGAGGATTGTAAAATGCAAATTCAGGACAACTCACATAATAATCCAACCCAAAAAAAAACATAATATTTTTAGTAACAATGAAATTTCCCTTTATCTTCTATTTTATCCATGCGAGCGTAAATGTTCATACGACGAACAGCTGACTCACTATCAGCAACAGATGCCCCCTTCAACAAAGAGACCAGGAAAGTTTGGCATTTATTAAATCCCGTCTAACGCCAAAGTTATCCGTATCCACGCAAGCTTGAATTTTCTCTCGAGAAAAACATGGTGGTCTTAGCCGTGAACTTTCTGAATTTCCTGAGAATCATACTACATCCATTTAGTCAGTAAAATATTTCGTAAATTTTTTCCGTTTTTTGAATCACTTGGTTTCACTGAAAATCATTGCTTCAACAGTGAAATTCACTGGATAATTAGTGAAAAACCACTATGAATAAGTTATCTTTATTCTATAATATATAAATGTTTGAATCAACTGATTAAGGTGGCCAATTATAAAATTTTATATGTAGGCCTAAATTTCCATCGATATTGAGCATTTTCAACTATTTGGAATTGAAAGTGTCTATCCTCTTCACTACACCTCATTCTCTCCTCGGGGCGGATAAATGTCGTTTGTCTCTCATCTGGATAACAGCCCCCTTTCTTCCTTGCTTTAGCACTACGACAGCTGACTACCATTTAGTAAGGCCTGTAAGATACTTCAATACCTACAAGAAAATATACAAATTTCAAACATAAAGAAAATGATACGTATATCATTAGAAATGTCACCAAAACCGGAAGTGTTGATTAAAATAATACTTTTAACTTCTCACCAATGTAATAGGTATATAGTAGCTACATATGTAAGTTCAAATCACTTTCTTCTTAAAGAGTTAAATTTTCAACTATTACAAATAAACACCTTACAAATTAAGTAAGTTCCTAGTTACTTCAGGTCATATTCATTTTTGAAACCATTTTGTGCTATTTTTTTTTTGTAGAAATATGTTTCTGCTGCCCTAGAATTATAAAATTTATCAAGAATCAATTGAATAAGCATATAGGACATGATTTTTTTTATCTATTGTTTTAAACAATATGCGCGGAATTATTTCGTCATATCTAATGGCTGCGACTAAATGTAGTTAATTTAACCCGATGTAAGTTACTGTTGTTTACAATATTTTATATTGCGAATTTATAAATAAATTTCAATATAGGTCTTAGAAATGATATCGATATCGTTGAAATTGTAATCATCATTGGCTCAACATTTCATAACTACAAATATTTTCAATAGGAAAAGTTCCAATTATGATAAAATAAACTATCTCAATCTTCAATTTTAAAGTTAGCCATGCCTTAACTTAGTGAAAATGGACAACTCGTTTCAAAATATGATCTATATACAGCTGCAATGTGCAAGCGTGTAATCGCGTTATTTGTAGAATTATTATCTTGCTACTCTGTTAAAATATGTTCACATTTAATTTACGAAAAACGATGGTTACAAATTTTTCCAGGGATCATCGGAAATGTACGGCTTTCTTCGAAAATTTACGGACACCATATTCAATCCAAAAGAATATTCTTGGTATATTAATAAAAAAAACTGGTTACGTCTACCGTAAGAACACACTTATGTGGTTTATGTATATTTGTTTATAACGAAACATACAACTCGGAAATAGAAAAGGCCTTGTTTCTACAAAGATTCAGTTACATGAAATCACGAATAACTAACTCTTCGTTTATTTTAGTTAATTATTCTTTTAAACGTTCTTAAATTTACTGTTATTTCAAACAGCATAAGCGAGAGCATTTGGTGGATGGTGAGCAAGTTTTAAAACATGCAGTTTCTCTTAGTTGTAGGAATTTTTTTTTATGCAGATTAAAGTTATTATACGCTTCTGGCACCTTTTTATGAATAATGATTCCGTAGAACACATCTGAAACACACATGTATTTGATCTTGATGTCATAACTATCCCATCAACCAAAAATGTCTGACTAACATAAATAGATAAGAAAACATACATTATAATATGAAAATGAAAAATAAATAGATTTTATTGTACGAAATATCATTAACATACTGTCACAAATGTAGACGTATTACTTAGAAAACAATTATGTATTTAGTTCGATCCGACAAAAATTGCAATGTTTGCAAAATAATTTCATTTTTATAAATGTTTTTAAGATAAACACAATGCTAGGAAAAGCAATAATAATTTATGATTTTTTGTGTAAAATAAACAGTTTTTTTTAAATATAAATTTGTATCTTGCAAAATTAACAAATTAATACAAATAAGATTATAGCATTGCTCTTCCTAGTCTTAGAAATTTAAATTTGTCCTCAGATGTTCTTTTATCTAGTCCTACATGTTTTCTATATTTCCACTTAAACATTAATAACTAAACTAACAAAAAATGGTTCACTCTTTAACCTCGTACTCAGTAGCTTGCAAGAAACATGAAAGTCTAATTACTTTTAGTAAAAACCATTTCCACGTATTTTTCCGCCAATGGCATAATTAATAATATATGTGTAATTTACACTACAAAGACAAGCAATTCTGAACAATTTTTTTAACCAAGATATATAATACGATCTATATTTCATATAGAATAATAAGGGAGAATTGAAATAACATTTGTACATGTATGGAAAAATTTTATTTAATAAATATTATATACAAATGGTATATAATTGCTCAGTCTGTTCAGTTCAGTTCGCTCAGTAATAAAGTCTAAACAGTTTGCATGAGAAGGGGAAGAGACAGGAAGTGAGGGGAAGGGCTTGAAGCACTCCAGGACTCGTCAGCGATGGGCCCGGGAGAGAGGAAGACACGAGGAGTGTCTAGTAGCCGTAGTAAGCTCCAAGACCGGAGAAAGACACGTGAGAAGCGACGGCGGCGGGAGAGTAAGCCAGACCGTGGGCGGCGTAGGCTGCGGGGGCGGCGTAGGCCTGGGCGTAGGCGGGGGCGGCGTAGGAAGCGTAGGCGGGGGCGGCGTACGCTCCGTGAACGGCGGGGGCGGCGTACGCTCCGTAGGCGGGCGCGTGGTAGGTGGCGCCGTATGCCACACCGGGGTTGCTGACGCGCACGTCGGACTTGGAGACGCTGGAGTAGGGCGTGTCGATGGTCTTGGAGTAGGTGGACACCTGTCCCAGGTTGCCGGGCGTCCTCAGGATGTTGGAGTGCTGGGAGGTGATGGCGGGAGAAGCGTAGCCGCCGTAGCCGTAGGCGGAGCCGGCGTAGCCGTAGGCGGGGGCGGCGTAGCCACCGTAGCCGTAGGCGGGTGCGCCATAGGCAGCCACGGCGGGGGCGCCCAGGTAGCCGGCCTTAGCCACGGCCACGACGACGGCGAGGACGATGAACTGGAAACAGACACGTAATACATTTTTGTTAGTCTTGCGCAATAACTTTTCAATTGGTACCTGTCTTTATGGTGTTTTAAATTTATTTACTTAATAGTAAATTGGACACGTTTATGATACTTATACGTATTACAGTGTACAAATATGCATATAAACATATGTCTAAAACTATCTAAGTTATCTTTGGTTTAGATGTTTTTTATCTCAGAAATTTCACAATGTATCTTAAGAGAGATGGCTTCAAGTATTTATTCTAAGTGGTTTTTTTGAACCCTTAAAAGCCGCTTGCCTCGTCTTTCCCAGGATTCGCTAGCAAATTGGTAAACCGGCACTTTGAATCAAAAAATTGTCCCGACCTGGCTGAACTGGAATTGTGAATTCTGATGTGTAAAAAAATATTGTTAAGAATGTCCGTCTCAGTAGGACTTCAGCTATGAAAATTCTTCCTGTTTTGTTCCTTTCAAATATGTAACAAGAGAGTTAAAGAATCTCTTATTGGTTACCCTATTATAAGCTACGAAGAACTTTATAAATTCATTTAGAAATTTTTATGTGTGCTGAAATAGTGCAGGATTATTCATGGAATTTTCTAAGACGGCAGTAGTGAATATTGCTCTGATACTGCTACCAGTATAAAGAATTCGGAGGACATCAACGTTATACATATCCTATACCATATCACTCCAAATAGTCATGTGGCTAGGTAACTTGCACAGATGTTTGCCTGCCAAACTGGCATTACTTTAGACTGTGGTACAATGACGACGCTAAAATTGACACACTTTATTTGCCAAAGAAAAATGTGTCTTTGGATCGCTCTGTCTACTGTATGCTTTTGTAACATAAGATTTATGATTAAAGTTATTATTAATTTTCTTCGTTGTGCTTAGTCTGATTAAAAAAAAACTGTTTTTAGGTAATGCAGTTTGCAGAATCCCACCTGTTTCTGAAGTAACGTTCCTTTTGATTTTTAAAAGCTAAAATTTGTAAAGAAATTTCGTCGTTTCGGTTAACAATTGAGTCGCCATCTTCATGGCAAAACATAAATTAACAATTCTAGCGCACTGAATTAATTTAAGTATATTAAATTTCCATCAATGAAAATATTTTTAACAAAGTTTAATTTTAAAAGCGTCAAATACTTGTTAAAATTAGATTTTTTATTTTGATGATGAACGAGATCCTTTTCTATGTACTTCCCACGTTGGCAGTAAATAAAAATTAACTGATTTAAATTGAATTCTGCAAGAAATATTTTATCTTACAGACGGTTGCGTGAAATAAATTGGCTGAATATACAGAGAGTTGCCATTTATGACTTTCAGAATTTATTTATTCCAGAACAACTGGGAGGACCTAGCAAACGAGTGCTCTTGCAGTAGTCCTTGCGGCGCAGTTCTCCACGAACCTTGTACATGATGAGTGCCGGTGGTTGATGGAGCGACCAGTGACGTTCGGAGCGAGACACCGGGGGTTCTTATACACCGACGCGCACGGGACTTACCCTCTCCACAGCCTCGACCCCGAAAACTTGCAGCGTTGAGACCCGTCCCGCGTCCCGACCACGCCCACCGCCAAAAGCCCGTTCAGGCCACTCGGACCGGTTGGCTGTTGCCCGCCGCGAGAAAGTGCTCAAGGACGATATATTCTCATTGATAATTTTTTTAACGCAAAAAAATTAATCCTCATACAATCGCAACGACCGCTCTAATTTTCATTTCATTTGGGCCTAAGCGCTCCGCCTAGTCAGGGATGTATTTGCGTTAGTGAGGCGGGATCATAAGTGCGACGCCCGCTGTTTGTTTCTAGAGCGTTATCGCCTCTAGGCGCAATGCTGTGAGTTCCGAGAGGTAACCACAACACTGCATGGCGGAGAAATAATGAATGAGTACTTTCAAAAATCTCTACCGGTAGTTTCATGTCTGAAAATTATTCTGAATACATGTGTTTTTAGTTTTTTTCATTCTTCTAAAAATACGGTTTGAAAACTAAATGCGGAAACTTTACTACTTATCCGCTCTAAAGGTATTTTATAATTATTTTTGTAAATATACCTCATTCGGATATATCGAGCAGTTTTTCATTGCGTGTTTTTTCCTGAAGCTCTGCGCACATTAGAAAAAGGCAAAATACCATGACACGGACCAGGAAGATATAGAAAGAAATCACCCGTGAACTACAGTAAGGAAAACTCAGATCATCTGCCTAGAATGACTGTGTAAAACCCTGGAAATACTGAAATCAGGAATACTGGACAAGAATTGGAAGCCGGTCTTAAAGACTGTGTGTACAGTGCCTCGTTACCAACGAGCAAATCATCCCCTCCTACAGAGATAATTTTTGACAAGTTTAATTTTAAATTTGATGGTGAAAGTGACTGTGACTCGGCTGGAGACCTATTCAGACAATTGAGTAAGCCACCGTGCACCCAAAGGCACTACGGAGGTTGGCAGCACTGCACAACCTCGCTCCAAGGCAGTATGGGTTCGAATACAGTCTGATGCGATCCAGATCATCTTCACCGTATTTTGGTGTGGGTTGCCTCGGAGTACTGCCGTTTTCCCCCTCGCCAATCCTCCTCACCCACCTCACCGCATGTACCATCGCTCACTTCACAGGCTCGCAGGACAGACAGGCGTGGCAGCCGGCTCCGTGGAGCGGGCATCCCACCCGAACTGTCAGTAAAAGAATATCAAAGAATAGCTGAAGAAGAGTACAGAAGTATTGAAGAAGGGTTACAACATAATGAAGATTTAACAAGAATAATTGAAGACAGACCAAAGAGAGAAAAAAAATGGCAAAAATAAAACTGAAAAAAGGTCGAAAAGTGATGAACATGAGTCAAGAAGAAACGGGGAAATGCAAAGAAGAGATTAAGAAAGACCAAGAAGAAATGAAAGACAAAGAAGAGATGAAGAACGAGCAAGAAGAGCAATGAGAACACAAGGAGTCATGAAGATGGTACAAGGAGAAACTAAGTGCAGTCCAGACGAGATTCAGAAGAACCAAAAAGAATTGAGGGACCAAGAAGAGACAAAAAAGAGCCGGGAGGAAATTCTTTATGAACAAGTAGCTGCGAGAGAAGGAATAGAGAGGAAACTGGAAGAAACAAGCAAACCATTGGAAGGTAATGAGCGATACTCTCAAAAGTATCGGACCATCAAAGGCAACGGTCGGTCCGGCTCGGCAGCTGGCTGAACGACATGCGGCATCTGCGACGCAGAAGTGTTACCGGGTGACAAGATAAACTACATTTGTTGTGACAGAGATATATCTGATAAAGCTGTACAGCCCGCGATGGAGGAAAGGCAGGCGGCCTAAACGTCGTGTAGCATGGGGACACCCACGAGGAAATGCGTTAACTGTTGAGGACGAACAGGTTTAGGGAAGGGGAAATGTTATAAACGCGAAAGACCAGACCACGATGCCAGGTTCGGAGCTGGCTGGACGCCCTACACACTGACATCGCGCGCCGGGTCACGTGCGGATTACAACGGTCCTCGCTACCCCCACCTCCCCCCATCTGCTCCCTGCGCATCGTCCTTCCTCAGCGCTGTTATTTATCGCTGAGCGAACTTGGGAATTCTGCTGGTCACCACGCGGAGTGGCGAGAATAAACACAGTCTTTCTCGATGTTTCGGGCGTCGGGTCGGCCCGGAATGACGCGACTCGTCACAGCTGCTCTCGTTGGTTAGAGAAGGGCGCCACTGGTACTTAAGCAGTGACGCCGGCCTCCGCGGGAGTTCCGGGCGAGTTCCGAGAGTGTGGAGAGTTCCGCGAGTGAAGGGAAGTGCTACATCGGCGAAGAGGGTGAGAGACCCCCTCGAGAGTGGCGCGACGCGGAGCGACGGGATCGAGAGAGTGCGTCTGAGTGGCGCGAGACTGTGTGTGGACAGGCTCGTGGTAAGGGGCGAACCAATGTTGAGCCTAGATCTAGTGAGGAGTGCGAACTGCGGAACTTGACAGACATTGAGTGCCTTGCGAATGAACAATTTTAAGTGCCATTTATTAATAATGTAAATATTATTATATCATTAAATTTTATTATTAAATATTATTAATTAATAAAACTGTAATATAACTTAATTGGGCTATCCCTTACGAACCCAGTTTACCCCACATTAGTTCGTAACAATATAAAACCAAGACATTTCACTTTGTCGCGCGTGGACTCTACGCACACACGTGTTTTATTATCTAGCTTATTAATAATACTCCGACTCGAAATCAAGTATGTTTTCTTGAGATTTTTTCATATTTTTTTTATAAAGTCCTGATAGTCAACCTTTTTCCTGAAATTTTATTTTTAAATTTAAGCACTGATCAAATTTCTAATGGGCATATTTTCATTGCATGATTGGTGAATGTTAATGTTTTATTCGCTTAATTTGTTATCATAGCAACAACATCCCACTGTGTTCCGAACCAACCAGTGCACATTAAACTAAACCCACAAAACTCGTATTTAAAAATATGCATGATAACAAATGCACAGGTATAACTTGAATTGAAACCAATTAATACACATCTACCTACTTAAAATTTATTATTGTTGTTAAAAATATTAAGCCTAGTACACAAAAGTGAACATAAGAGGTGCAAAAGATAGAGAAAACCAATTAAAATTCTAGGAAGTGCTCAAGAACGCCAGTGAACAATACACACGGTACAAGTTTAAATACGTATTATCTTATGTGTGAAGTCAATTTTTTTCTGGTAAACTATATTAAATTTGAATATTAAGTGCTTAAATTTGTTAGAATATACATGCAAATCAAAACTAATTTAATTTTTAAGCTACTTATATAATTTTCTGTTTGTTTTCATTATACAAGAAATACAGTAAATTAAAGAAAGTGTGTATGTGAATCAAGTATATTTTTCTAACAAATGTTACTGCGGAATCTTCGTACCTCTCATTATAAGCCATGTCACAGTTAAGGCTAGAAATTTCATTAGTGGTGTCTTCGTGTTACACAATATTCAACCGCTTTCTTTGCCACACAAAAATCTATCTAAATATTAGCCATTGTCACGTTATTTTCCTGGAAACAAATATTTTGTTTGTCTGGTATATTTACAGTAAAAATAAGCTTGCACTGTCATAAAAATAAAGCAACAACTATCTTAGTGACTGAATAGTTACAAAGATAAGTTAGTGTTTCAAAAAATATTTTAATCTCAAAAAAAAAATTGTTTACAAATAAACCAAACTTGTGAAATAAAATTTTACTATCAATAATAATTATTTATTTCGTTTAATATTAGATTAGTTTAATTTGAACAAAGCATCATTTGAATATTTTTTATTAACTATAAAGAAAGTGCTTTTATAGAGTACGACACCTTAGCATGAGTAGGTACTGAGTACTCATTATTATGAGTACTGCTTCTCATGACGCTGTAATATGTTTAAGTAGTTAGAGAAATTGTCACATAATGGTCTAATAATTTGGAGTGTAAACAGTTTAGTGTAGAACCAATTAAAGTTTTGCTATTCATAAAATAACTACATGCCTATACGATGGGAATATATTACATGATATGATGATTATCAAAGTAATTTTTAATTTATGATTTACACAAATGAACGTTCACTACTTATTGTACGTTACCACTATATCACCAGCGATGGGCTAGTCGCTAGTCAACCGATGTGACGTCACCCACTCGCAGCCAATAGTAAATTGTTTTAATCGTTTATGACTGTTTTTAAAACAATTACAATTTAAATCGGAAAACATTACTGCAGACATTTAAAAATATTTTTTGGTATTATTTTTGAAGGTAATTATTTTATTAAATCAGCTAAGATAGAACCGATTTTATATAAAAAACTGACTACTGATTATCAGCAATCTTGCAAATATTAAATCGATTCATTGTCATTTTGCAGGATCAGTTACACGAGAAACTACAGTAATTATTTCTGTGTGTTTTTATTTCTGTATGAAATGTTAGTTTTCTAATTTAAATTATTGTGTCGTTAAGAAATATATATGATAAAAAAATTTAATACGTCAACGATTCTTATCCAAATATTTTTAAACAATAAATTTCATTATATCCTCTATACTGTCATTCTTCATCGTTCAAATAATAATTTATTAAAAATACTTTTAAGAAGGGCAGCTTAAAATATTCTAAGTGGGCTGAATTTTGGACTACAGCCACTACGGATTTGTTTCGTTTATTCTTATCACGTTGAACAGGTATGTTGTTATATTTTTTACGTGAATTCGATGAACGTCTTTCTTGAAAGTGGGGCGATCACGCCAGAAAAATTGCGACCAACTCTGCCCATCGTTCACAACCACTGACTCAACTGGCTCCATATCAACATCAGAATCATCAGAGAGCATATTCACGTCCATTATCGAACAATTCTTTTTTGCATTTCCCGTCGTTTCTAGTGAGGTAGACTGCTGAGGCAAATTTCGCGCCTCGTTCGGGGGCTTGTTTTGCCCCACTGACTAATTTCTATCGGCTATTTTTTGCCTTATTCGATACCTACCTCAATTCTCTACATTTTAAATTACTTCCGCTCGGAATATTTCGCTCATTTTCTTTCTTTTCTCCAAAATGACCCGTTTTCTCTTAGACATTTTGCGATTAATGGCTCAAAACCAAAATTAGTAACTTTATGGTTTATGGTTCAATGCTCACTCACGAGCAAATTAAAGTTTATATCACGGAAATAGGTCTATAACTGTCGAAGTCACAGCTCTCTCTGACTTCGACGCTCCCCACCCACGCTCAATACGTCATCACTGCAAATGTTAACCTTGTGAGTCATACGTAGCGACCATGACCAAAGTCTGCTCTACTAAGATATATTTACTTCAACTCTGTAGCTTTCATTGTTTACGAGTTTTAAGTGGTGTTGAATCCTCAGCTGAAGTGACACTCAACACGAGATTAAAGCAATTCATATTACTGTCAGAAATTCATGTCAAAACGAGTTGTAATGATACCAAAGGCTTCAATGATTCCCTAAACCTCAATTTTCTATTTCGTAAACAAGAAAAACTCCTAACAGGTAATGAAGGAATAAAATGTCTAGAAAGTAAGAGCCAAATTAATATTTACTACAGTGAAACATCTACAGGAAAAATTCTTCTCACTATGTGTGAAAGTTCTCGAACTTAGTTTAGACAAGGTTATGTCATTTTCTGCTGCTAAACATGTCAGGAATACATTTAAGTTTAATTTATAAATTCTTCGTATCCACTATCTTTAATGAAGGCATGTGCCATACCGCGGGAGTTTTCGCAGCTGTTCTAAACACCAATTATTTTATTTTATTTCTAGGTTTATTTAATCCTCTGATATATTTGTGCTATATTATTTTCCATAATAAGTAGCTAAAAGTAGGACATAGGTTAAAATTTAGTACTGGTGTGTAATAGTTGCAATCAACATTACATCACAATGTTTAAGTTAAATGTATACGCAAAATAAATTCTACCATTTTACAGTTGTTTTTACTTTTAAAATGAATAATTCTGACTAAATCTCTTGACTGCGTTTTAAAACACAAGCAATATTTTAGGTAGAACAAGTGAGAAAGATTTAAACAACATTTGTAATTGTAGTAAAATATTTATTTAATAAATATTATGTACAAAAGGTTCACATTGCTCAGTCTGTTCAGTTCAGTTCGCTCAGTAATAAAGGCTAAACAGTTTGCATGAGAAGGGGAAGAGACAGGAAGTGAGGAGAAGGGCTTGAAGCACTCCAGGACTCGTCAGCGACGCAGCCTGCAGGTGAGGAAGACTCCGTGAGGAGTGTCTACCAGCCGTAGTAAGCTCCAAGACCGGAGAAAGACACGTGAGAAGCGACGGCGGCGGGAGTGTAAGCCAGACCGTGGGCGGCGTAGGCTGCGGGGGCGGCGTAGCTGCGGGCGTAGGCGGGGGCGGCGTAGGAAGCGTAGGCGGGCGCGTGGTAGGCGGCGCCGTAGGCCAGGGCATCGTTGCTGACGCGCACGTCGGACTTGGAGACGCTGGAGTAGGGCGTGTCGATGGTCTTGGAGTAGGTGGACACCTGTCCCAGGTTGCCGGGCGTCCTCAGGATGTTGGAATGCTGGGAGGTGATGGCGGGAGAAGCGTATCCGCCGTAGCCGTAGGCGGGGGCGGCGTAGCCACCGTAGCCGTAGGCGGGTGCGCCGTAGGCAGCCACGGCGGGGGCGCCCAGGTAGCCGGCCTTAGCCACGGCCACGACGACGGCGAGGACGATGAACTGGAAAGAAAAACAACATATAGCATACTTAATATACTTTGTACTGATGTAAAGGTAAAACTCAGGGGTTTTAGAACGCGGTACATACACCATTGCAGTGGTCTCTGAATTACATGGTAATGGACTTTATCTCATTAATGTTTTTATGATTTTTGGAATCGAACCCATGAGCCTCCCCGTCAGATGAATGTGACACCTCAGTAAACACGGTGACCTAGGGTTTTACTTTGCTATAATAATCATATTATTGATCTAGAATTTATTGGTTATAATAAATGTCTGCTCGAATTTCCTTGCGTGAATGCTTTTAAACATATTTTGTGGAAATTATTTATCGTCCAAATTTGCACGTATAGGTACTCCTATGGTCTATTCGACAGATAAGTGGGTGAAAATTCCCTTCTTTACATGTTTATTTTTTATATATTTTTTCTTCGTGGCACAGTGTGATTATTTAATTTTATTTGTTTACATAATAGTGTTACATTAGATGATCTTTTTAATAATTCAATCCAAGAATGTATGTCGTTGGCCACGTAATGGTATTTTGACTTTTTCGCTGATTAATACATAATCGGTAGGAAACTTAACCTAACACAAAAGTGTGTTTTTAAGGATTAATTAACAACCATCAACAGTAATAATGTACTTTAGCATAAAATTTTACAGTAACTTAATTTTTTCACCCGACACCGTGGTAACATTTGAGTCATTTACAAAAAAAGTTTCCAGTAATGTCATCAAAGTGTCTAAATATAAAGGAAGTTTATAGTTGCTAACATAATAGGGTATTTTGCTATACTAGTCTTCGAGTTCCAAACAATATTAAAACTTTACATACGATATAAATTGCGGTATTTATTATTGTAATGAAAATCTTTAAAATTAATTGTCTGCAGAAAGGACGCAATAAACGAAAAAATATTGTAGTTTAGCTCGAATATAATTATTGTTATTCAATTTAAACAGTATTGCCGTATAAGTACCGAACAAATTTAAATTTTAAATTCGTTAAATTTATGTAATATTTGCCTGACTCAGAAACGGTTCCAAAATAAATTTATGTTTCATAAAAGGTCCTAATATTAATGTAATAACGATTTTAAGCGATAACGAGTAAACACTACCAATGCAAACAAGCGCTAAAACCGTTCAAAACGATTCCCGAGGCATTCCATCCCCTGAAGTGCCGACGAGTTTTTCCACACACCTTGTACATGTTGGGTTGTCGGTGGTTGACTGAGCGACGAATGACGCTCGGTACCCGCCGACCACGGTATTTATACGCTCCTGAGTCGATACCTTCCCTTTCCACGGCGTGACAAACAGTGGCTCGCGGTGCATTGTGGGGTGGCCCAGGCCACGCCCACCGCTTGTGCCACATTCGGCCGCCGCCACCTGGGGCCGGCTAATTGTTTTCTGAATAGGAAAGTTGTTCACCACCAGCCACGCTGCCTTTTATGTTTAATCTCACGACTCGAATACTCATTAGTTCATCGTGTAAATATCTGTGCCATCCCTTATGTTTCCCTTTGAGTTTGAATAGTAATATATTTCAAAATTTAAAAAAAAAAATCGAGTGATACATACTGTAACGAACGCGAGGAACGTATGTGCGCCGAGTTCTAAGAGGGCTGACGCCCACGCACTGCCAATGACTTCACGCGCCGTCCATTGACGTAAATAATACCACCGTGCCTGGCCGGATAGCAAGGGTCCTCGCTACCTACCCCCCTCCGCACCCTCGCACCATCCCGCCTCAGGATATTGTCACCTTTAGCGACCTGGGAATTCCGGGATTACAGAGGCCACCGCGAGGAGTGGCGTGAATAAGCATCGCTGTTCTGGGTGTTTCGGACATCGTGTCGGTCCGGGATGACGCGACATCTCACAGCCGCTCTCGTCCATTTGAGTGCAGAAATTAAATTTATATTGTAGACATTAGTAATAAAGAAAACTGTACCAATTAATTGGGCTATCCCTTACGAACCCAGTTTTTCCGCCACAATACCAAAACAATACTTTAATTAAATTTTTAGAAAAGTCTTCATTTAATACAATTTTCAAGTACCAATCAATATTAAAACGTTACATACGATATAAAATGTAGTATTTTATTATTGTAATGCAATTTTTAAAACATAATTATTTTGCAGGTGTTATTATTTCCGTAATCTTTGTCATAATTCTATCAACGAGTAATAAAAAAAATAAGGACCATCTATATCAAACTATAGTCAAATTCCCTCTATTCTAACTTCGGTTTTAATTCAAGGAGGAACAAATTGTTGCCGCTCTATGTTCGCATTGTTATATCACATGTTCGCATGAACTCCCCACATTTCTTATTTACTTCAAGGTATGAAAAATTAATGTTTTGTGAAATTTAACTTATTCTCCTGCAGCACAAATAGTGATAATATATAATGTTTTGCAAATTTCATTTGGTGTATTTTTGGATCTTCTTTCTTAGATAATTGTTTATTTTTAAAATGTTTATTACAACTATAGTGAATGAGGTGTTGTATAAACGCGTATAAGTGTTACTCTTTTTACTTTGGGCTTATGAGCATAAGGACCCACTGTTATTCAATGGACATATTGTGACTTAATAATAACGTTACTATTAACCACCTCAACTTTAATATCTCCCGCTATTTATAGAAAAGGAGACCAATATTAAGCAGCGGCTAGACACGAAATATTTATTAAATTTTAATTTATTTTAATATATTGCAAGCGCATTAATTCAAAAATCTCTTGTTGTTGATTGATTCAATATACACTTTTACTTGACTTGCAACAACTTGTCACTTGA
The DNA here is from genome assembly GCF_032445375.1 of Bacillus rossius redtenbacheri. Taxonomy (NCBI): domain Eukaryota; kingdom Metazoa; phylum Arthropoda; class Insecta; order Phasmatodea; family Bacillidae; genus Bacillus; species Bacillus rossius. Next base: position 49,774,157 of record NC_086330.1, read on the forward strand.
TCATGACAAAGCCACATACAGTTGGTCGTGTGAAGATATGTTAAACATTAAATTTGTACTTCATATTTCATTGCATATAAAGATGATACCAACAAAAAATGAAAGCCCATTCATATACCTGATGACATTAATTATTCAAACACAGAACAACATAAGGGAAGATAATGGGCATACATCTGGAAATATAGGTAATGGTCATGTATATGGGAAGATAATGGTCAAACACATAGTAATTCACACACTGAAATATACAAATCAACATACACACATAATCATACTTTTAAGAAACTTAACTCACCGATGATGTGCAGGAAAATGGCTTACCCAACACCAAGATGTAGTCACAGTATTATCTTTGCACCACGGACTCGGCAGTAACGCTAGGAGGAACAGGTTAGCAAAGAGCAATGAAAATGTTTCACTGTAAGCGCATGAAAACAGACTTGCGCAACAGACTCAGTTGCAATGCTACGAGGTACAGGTTATCAGAGAGCAATAAAAATTATATAGCCTACAGCGTTACGCGATCATTAAGTCAGTGAGTGATGAGCGTAACTATATATATATATATAAAATTTTAAACGGAAATATGACACATCTGCAAAGAAAATTATACTTGTTTTGAACTGTTGCTTTGTAACACTTGTTTAAGTTCTTTGTTTTTAATTTCTTAAATTATTTGAGAAATAAATTAGGAATGGTTTTTTGTTCTGAAACCGTAAATCTTTTTCACCGAAAGGTATTTTGAGTTTAATATCTAAGTACTAACAAAACAGTACTTTAAATGGCAAGCTGTCGAAATTAATTTATATTTCAGACTTACAACATATTTCAGTCATTTAAAAAGCCGCAATGTGCCTATAAGAAAGTCAGAAATTATTTCAGCACACGCCGATATATTGCGAAAGTTGCCAGTCGTTTTCGCTCACCATGCTGATTTTATTTTGCTAGCTGAGTATTCAAATGAAAAAAATATTAAAAACAGAGTACTATAGAAGTTTCACTACATTCATTACAAAGCTGTTGAAGTATTGAAAATGAAAAAAAAAAATGTCATACTTGGCTGACAATATTTTCAAATGAAGAATGTCTGTTCGGAAATAAAAAATTTTATTCTTTACAAAGTTGGGAAAAAAACTAAAGAAATATTCAATGAAATGGACTTGCAACTTAGACACCGTATTTTAAAATGAATATGTCAAATTTCGCAAGGCTGAAACATTAACACAAAAAACGGCTGAACTTCATGGCCAACGCGTAAATAAAGATAAGAACATCAAGTAGCGCATGCCGAACGCATGCTCACTTGGTTGCCGATAGGTGTCACCAGGGGCGCAAACCTGTAAATTTTGCAAGGGTGCCCCGTGGAAATTTCAGGGTAGGGGGGGGGGGGGGGGTTCTTGGCCCGAGAGTTTTGGAAGTGAGGTTAAGCGTCACGTCATCTCTGGATACAGTGCTTGCAATAGGCAGAAAACTTTAAAATATACATAAAGTTTTCCGTAAGAAATAGTTTTAACATCAAAATATTATCTTTGAAAGATTTGTGCAATGGCAGTGCATGACTTGATGTAATCTTTTGCACATACGCCATTACTAAGCACTTTTTCTGTTGAAGAAAACTAAAAAATACCCGAAAGACAAAAAACACAAATTAAGCAAAACAATTTAACATCAAACTCATTTCACAGTCACGCTTTTGCAAGTGCAGGAAGGCCTCCATCAATGAGGGACTTCTTAATTTTAGGGGGGCCCGGGCCCATCTGCCCCCCCCCCCCCCCCCCCCCCGCGATCAACGGCCATGGTCGTTACTCTGGTGGCGCGACAGCTGGTGCTGCTAGCGCGCACGTTCCGACTGTGTCGAGATGGCGACAACACACCAGAGAAAAACGTTCTGCGCTCTTCGTCCTAACGAGTGCGAGCCAGTTACAACCTGTTCAGAGTGACTTCCGTCGACATCACGGCAGTAAATCTCACTCAACATCACTCAGTGATGGCCACCGCAGTTTAAAGACTGGTTGTTTTGTGGAAAGTAAATAAAAAAAAGTATTTGTATTGTTACAATTATATTAAGATTCCCCAGAAGCTTGTTATTATCATTCATGTCAATATGATGGGCTTGAGAAATAGGATGAAATCATTTTAAAACATCGTGTATTGTATGGTACAATTGTTGAGAGCAAGGATATGAATCCAGTGTAAGTTAAGTTTGTTTTATCTCAAATACTAACCTATAGCTAGGGATTGGAAATATTCGCGTTTTTAGTGACCTCCAGGTTAGACTTCACAATCCTCTGCATACTTACGTAAATGTCACCCGTTCATTGGCTGCTGACTTGTGAGAAGTCTCAACTGGATAACTTGTGATTCGGTACTTCTTTATTTGTACGTTTCTTATTGGCCCAGATTACTTCAAATTAATGTCAGCCAATAGTACAAGCACCTCATAGGTAGAAGTTTTTTTTTTAGTTTAACATATCGTGAAATGAATACGCGGTTTTTTTTTCGATTTATACCTATAGCTAATATAATAAAAATAACCTTTTATCTTTGGAAGAGGAAGTAATGCCTTTCTAACATTCACGCCTGAAGAGCGGATAGCTACAAAACATCAAATGCAATGCCCATTAAGTTTAATATGTGTAAGAACTGGCCACAAAATACAACCAACGAGATGAAGATGCTGTGTGTGATGCGACACAGCAGGAGACGACCAGTTTCAAAAAACCCGCCGAGGAGTGCGCCGTCTATAATATCGCGTGTCATCATTAGACTTCACTCTTTCTTTCCTATGCACTCTATCTGCTGTTAGCTGTGTCCTTGTTTCTGTGAGCTCTGTTGCCAAATGTACACCATCAAACAAAAACATTTTAGACACAACTTTGTAATGTCATTATTATTTTTAATGTAGGCTATCTGAAACGTAATTCGTAAAGTAAAATTTGGAATGAGAATTTTGATAATACATTTTCTGCTTAATTCATCAAGAGCATCATCTGATAATATAAAATATATATTTCTAAGGAGTGTTAATTAAAATACTACAGGTTGTTTTAAATTTTTTTTCAAAAAATATTTTATAATAATTTAATCAATCAATTTTTTGCACTTTTGAGCATAGTACATAATTTCATGGAATGTCTCATTAATAGTTACCGACTGCTACAAATAGTTTCTCCTATTAAATAATAATTGGCCTTTAGGATTGATTATTATGTTTCCCCTTAATATGACTACAACTGTGATGATACTGTCAACATATACTAATTTATAGTCTCAGAAAATTCAAGGATCAGTCAAATTAAAAAATATATACATTAAAAATTATTATAATTAAAGTTGAACATAAAAAGTAAAACAAAAATTGTAATGTTAGCAAGCTGGGTAGTTAAAACGGGAACAGTGGCCGTCATTTATTCAGTGTGTGCTGCAATCAGCGTGAGACACTCTGTACCTGCGGCCGGGTCGTAGGCATTGGGGGTTTCCCCCCCCCCCTACCTTGCAGGAAGGCGGCCAGGGCGCCGCCCTAACGCCCCTTCACCACTTCACGCGGGAGCCGCGGCTACCGGCGAGCTGGAAGGGGGTAAGGGGGGTTCGCAACTCGCCGTTTCGCAAGGTCGCCGCGCCCCGCCGCCAGCTGCGCCCAGGCGCACCCGCGGTCCGCGGACCAGACGGCCAATCAGGAACAGAAGACTTTCGTCAACGCCGAGTACTCTGGAGACGGTTCGGAGGTTAGGCGGTTCGGTCGCGCCGCAACGGAGTGCTTTCCGTGCTGGTGGCGTAGTGATGGTGGCGCGGTGGTGGCGATGTGGTGGCGTTGCGAGTCGAGATGAAGCGGCAAAAGGATGGCGGTGCAAAATTCGCCGGCGCCCGGTCGAGTTTCCAGATTCCTAACACAGTTCATGGTAAACCTTGCGTGTTATGCGATACACGCGGATAACATTTACAGTAATGACCGCGAGTTTTTTTAGTTATTTTTTTTTTAAATAATGGAATTTAAAAATATTAAATTAAGTAATGGGAAGGGATACGACATAATGATTTAACCCCGAGCCTTTCGTTTCTCTCGGCAGCTCTTCCTTCTGGCTCATGACGAAGCCCGCCATGTCCCGTGGATGAAACCTCGCCGCAAGTAGAACACAGATCGCCTTGTGGAATGCGAGTGATCTGATTATGAAACCACCGTGGCCATCCTGGTGACACTCTTCACCCCCCCCCCTTTTCATTATGCAGTTAAGTGTCACTAGCTCGATCTCTCTGGTTACTCTGAACACTTTAAATCCTTGATCTTTATTTTTAATATCATTAAATTATATTTTTAAGCAGTCTGCCCACTCGGTCTAGTGGCTAACGTGTGTCTAGCTGGTGGGCCAAGGGAACCGGGTTCGATTCCCGGCCGAGGAGGGGATTATGCATACTTTTTCCCTGGGTTCATGACTGTGATGTCCCTTCCATCTTCAACCCGCGGAAGGAAATTGTAAACCATCGTAAAATCATCCTGCCTCGACAAGCATAGAGACGTCACGGCTGTCTTGCCTGTGCTCACGGAGCTCTAGTAATGGGTTACAGAGACTTATCATCATCATCATCATCATCATCATTTTAACTACTGAAAAACTTGTCCTGATATTTTGTCAAATGGAACAGGTGTAAACTAGGTTATTTTTAAGGTGAAGTTTGCTCAGCTATAGACAGGTATGCAAGTGAAAGTGGTGCCATATCATGTTCTTACCAAGCGAAGTAGCACAATAATGGAACATTGTACTCGTTTTCTGAATGGTTGTTGCAATAACGAAGATTGATCGAATTATTTTTTTTTTTTACTTACGATAGCCATTGCTGGTTCCACTGTATATCACATGAAACCTCAGCTATGGACTAAGTTTTTAATTTTTTGAGATTCATACTGATAGGGTAACCGGGAACTGCCATTTTTTTTACAAGAATATGCTAATTATAAATTGTTAAAAAAAATAACATAAACCAGTGCCATGGCATGACTGATGTTTGTTACACACGTTGTTCGGTTGTTGGCAAGATAACGATCACGTAAGATTTTTGTTTATTTTGATACGTGATATTAGATAAAAAGCATGGCTAATTGTTAATCTACTTACACACGTGCATTGAGTCTGCAACATTCTGAAACTGTCATCCGTACAGCAGCAGCAAGTAATTTAAGATATGTGCTTCGGAAATGTACAAATAAAAATCTCTTTTGCGTGTCCTGGTATTTAACTTAATTTTAGGCTCTTTTGAATTTTTTAAAAATACTTTTACTCAGTATACCTGTTACGAGTACCTGCCTACCCGTTTGCCGAAGAGATTCTTCGCCCCTGCGACCGCCGGTGACGCAGCCCGCCCGACACGGCTAGGGCGCGCGAGCTTGAAATGAGCAGACTTTGCTCGTGAAGCATCGGGGCCGCTCGGCCACGATCGGGAGAGAGGTGACTTGCCTGGAAGTAGCGGAAGTCCACCGTCTTGTCTGGGAGTGTCTGGAAGTTTCGATTTTAGTCTGGGCAGGAGATTCTTGCGTGTAAACAGGGCTGTCTGAGCTCACAGCCTGAACTGAGTGAGGGGAGTCACCCAGGAGGGGGGTGTCACTGCCTGATCGCCGGCCTTCGACCGCACCAGCATCGCCGCCGAGAGTCTACACTGTCAACAAGAACAGCTGTCTCTGAGAATATTCAAGCGCGAGTTGGGTTACTATAAGGCTTCAAGGGACGTTTCCTGTCGTGGAGTAAAGAAGAGACTTCGGAATTAGGTATTGGTTCTCATGGAGAAGTGGTTATGACGAGCTGGTAACGAGAGGGTGAGTTGTGGCGACATGCGTGGACTTAAAAGGTAAGCGGTGCGCGACCAACTGGTTGGGACTTGGACATTAAAAAATTTATGTACTATTGGAGTCTGACTCTTTGGCTTGGACTTTTTTTTCTCATGAGCTCGGTCGAGGTTTCCTAGTGACCACCACTTAGAAGCTTTGCAGTGCAGGCGGATCGATGCGTGAACCGAACTGCAAGGACAAGAGTCCCTGACTGGCGACCACCGCGGGTTGGTAGGAGACGAGCCTCGAGCCACGCTGTGCTGCAGCGAGGGTCGCGTCAAGGCCCCGAGGGGGACTACGAGTTGATGAAGAGGAGAAAGGCGGGTACTTGCCCGACTCTTTGGCCGCATGTTCCGCGGTGTTATAATTGCTAGAAGAGTGAGACGATGCAAAGGGTGCTGATATTCCCCCCCCCCCCAAGGTTGACATAGTTTGTAAACACATACTTGAAGCTGACGTTCAAACGAGTAATAAATCTTTTTAATCTTTATGTTTGTCTTTGCAATTACAATTTAAATGCAAGCACAGTATAAATGATAAAAATTTTTGTAAAACATGTAAATAATATTTTTGGTATATTTTTGTGTTAATATTTCAGATATTGTCTTTGCGTGGGAAGGCCACTTATAGTTTACCAGGCCTGATAACAGTTTAGGTTTAAGCAATAAACATGGAACGAACCAAGCCGTGTAATAGTGGTAAATCCTTGAGACCCCAGTGTTGAGTGAATAGTTATTTTGTGTTAAGAATTATATTCAACGGTAATTATTGTGATAGTTGTTTGCTGTTAGATAATAACAGTATACGGAGTAAATGCACAGATCGTTTCGCGACACACACTCACAGCACTACACGCTATTAAGGGTATTCATTTACTCTTGTAAAACACGTAATTAATAGTTGTGTATTTTATGTAAACAAAACAGTGGCGTGGTGCGTGGAGGCTCATTTGTGTAACAAGGCATTAATCATTTTGTGCAGAAGAGTTCACTATTTTTTGTTGTTGAAATAATCTTCTGATTTAACTATGAATAAACCTGACATGCCTCTGAACCACTTGCATCTCACTTGCAACCGTTCTTAATACCTTGTAGTGTATTTCCTAACATTTCTGGTAGGTGAACTAAAAATAGAGAACATACGTAACGTAAAGTCAAATAAATATCTAAAAACAAAATTTTTAGGAACAAGGTGGTTTGAGAAAATAATTTCACAATTTGTCTTAGATATCTTACAAAAAAAAAAAAAAAGGATATAGTTGTTAAAAATTGTATTTAATTGAACATGTAAAGAAAAGCGGTTGAGCTACATTGAAGTACAGGTTTACGTTATTAAGAAAGTGGGCTTACATTCTTAAGTGCCCATCATGGCTCACGCCAATCTGACTCACTGTTTATTTTTCGTTTAACCGATTGAAGCAAAACTCAAATGGAATATTTCCCACTGCTGCATGCACGAATTGTTAAGTTCAAGTAAGTCCAAACTGCATGACGTTTCCTAAAACAGATCTTACCATATGGGAAACTAGACGAATACGAGTGTCTTATGTTATTCACTACTAAAAATTCTTCCGTACATCCTGTTCAGTGACGTCTCTAAGTCTAACACTAGTGCTGTCGGAATTTATTTTGTAGTACACTTTGACTCGATACTTTCCGAGTATAAGAAATTACATTCTAGTTTGACGCAGTCGTATACTAGGTTAAAAATATTGTTCTTAAAATTAAAAGTTTTAAAACTTATTCCTGCATATCAATCATACTTAGTTATTTCTTAAAGAATTTCCTGCTAATATATTTTCTTTTATGTTTCCGTGTACAGAAATGGTATATTTATAAGTTTATCGGGTGCAATGCCTGATATATATAACAAATTTGGTACATTAAAAAATGGCAAATGTAATAATTAATACGGGAATTAGACTTAAATAATTTAAGTTACATATGTTTTGATGATACTTCCCAATTTGACTACCGAAAAATGACACCTTTAAGCTATGTACATGTACACCCTTGAAAAGCACTCATGATCTTATAAAACCTTAACCACGCGCATAAAATAAGAATAGCTTGTAGTTAGCTTAATGTCACCGATAAGCATTGAGATATTTCTACTAATATGTGTGCGCTCTTTTGCTGGTTGTAGCTAATCGAAGTTTAAGGGGACTGGGAATTATGAAATAGTTTAAAAAAAACATTTTTTATGTTTTTGCAGATTATTTTTCTTCAGAATGTTAGCTTTAAAATGACATATTACACTAAGGGTAAATACTAAAATAATTTAGTTAAAAATAATAATTTAAAAGTTGTGATTTTCACGAAAAACCATCAAAGTACGAAAACAATTACAAAATTCAATGTTCAATAACTTTTTATTTTAAAATGCTATTATATTGGGACTTTTATAGTTAGAAAGATATTTTTTCCCTCTTTCGATGTTGGTATTGGAAACCATGTTGAGGCTGTTGTTTGTTTTTTTATAGCAGCTAATACACACTAGTATTTTCAAGTAAAATTTTCAACTGTTTTAGGTGTTTTTACATTTTGTATATTTTCAGGGTCCTTCTTTAGGGTTTAAAATGACTAAAAGTAAGAAACTCTTCAAAAAGAGGACAAATGTAGGCAAACAAAAGCCTATAGTAGTGTGTGAGCCACATGGTGTTGAGGTTATGAATGAACCAGTTGAGGTTAGTTCCAACAATGAAGTGCTTCAGTGTTCATCTGAGAAGAAACTCAATGTAAATATTTACAACACATTTGAAAATAACTGTGACTCAAATGAAATTATTAATTTATCTGTTTTACAAGAAGCTATTCAGAAGTTTGTTGTCTGTAAAAGTTGCAGTGGCATTGTTTCTCTATGTTCAAAGAGAGGTATTGGTCTTGCCTGTGAAATGGTTTTGCATTGTAGTGTGTGTGAGGAGAAACTAGAGTTTTATAATAGTAAGAAATATCATTATTCTACAGAAAATAAAAAAGTAAGTTATGATGAAATTAATTTGAGACTGGTTTATGGGTTACGTAGTATTGGGAAAGGAGGAAGAGCTGGCGAGAAGCTTTGTGGTTCCCTGATCTTACCCAAACCTCCATCGAAGTTTCAACGCTATGTAAGCATTTTAGGTTCTGCTGTAGAAGAAGTATGCAAAGACTCAATGAAATCAGCTATGGAAGAAGCAGTGGCACAAAATAATAATGATCGTGATTTGACAGTTGACCTTGATGGGTCGTGGCATCGTAGAGGGAATGTTTCACTGCATGGTGTTGTAACATGTACGAGTGTTGATACTGGTAAAGTTATAGATGTAGACATTTTATCAAAGCACTGTACATGCAAGGATAAACTAAAAGGTCAGCATGAAGAAGCATGCACTGCAAACTACAAAGGCACTAGTGGTGGCATGGAAATTTCTGGTGTTGTAAACATTTTCAATCGATCAATATCACAGTACAATGTACGATATACAAACTATTTAGGTGATGGTGATTGCAAGGGACACAAAGCTGTTCTTCAGGCTGCCCCTTATGGCGATAAAACAGTATCAAAATTAGAATGCTTAGGGCATGTACAAAAGAGGATGGGTACTAGGTTGAAAAATTTGAAAATCAAATTGCAGGGAAAGAAACTAGAAGATGGCAAAGTTTTTGGTGGCCGAGGACGAGTTACTGATTCAGCCATAGCGGACATTCAAAATATTATGGTTTGGCAATAAGAAGAAATTCAAATAATCTTCAAGGAATGAGAGAGAGTGTATGGGCAGAGTATTTCCATTTACTATCATCGGATGAAGACCCCCAGCATGGACTCTGTCCTAAGGGTTCAGAAAGTTGGTGTAAATATCAGCGTGCAAAGAGTAAAGGAGAATGTTATAAACATGCTGATCACTTTCACCTTCCTCGTGTCGTGGTTGAAGAAATGAAACCCATATTTAGAGACCTAAGTAAGCCCGAGTTGCTGAAGAAATGTTTACATGGAAGGACACAAAATCCAAATGAGAGTGTAAACAGTGTTATCTGGAACAGACTTCCCAAAACTACATTTGTTGGTTTCCGTACCTTGAATTTTGGAGTGTGGGATGCTGTTGCATCATTCAATGATGGAAATTTGGTGGTGTGTCATGTGTATGAAAGATTGGGTTTCCCTCCTGGTAAAAATTGTGTGGAAGCTAGAAGAGACTAGACAGCTACAGAATAGACGAAGCAAAGAGTGTGGTGAAAAATATTGAAATGAAAGCCAGGCAGAAGAGGAATGCAGCAAAACGGAAGTTGGAGGATCTGTATGAGCAGCAAGAAGACCCGGATGAGCCATCATATGGAGCTGGAATGTATTAGAATGTTAAGTGAGATTGTATTGTATACAGTATTTACTTTAAATGCATTTTTCTCAAAATAAAAATTTTCTCTGCAAATGCCCCTTTTTCTCAGGAACTATTCGAGATAGAATAATGAAACTTGGAACATAAATTGCTAGTATGATTATGCGACTTTTAACACAAGATTATTTTTCTAAATTAATTAGAAAAAATGTTATTGCAAAAAATTTTGATAAAATTTTGTAAAAAAATTTTAAAATGCTAAATATTTCCCCCCCCCCCCAATTATACCACAACACAATACAATTTCCTTATGTCTATTCCATAAATAAGGCTTCTTGAATACGTAAAAAAATTCAACATGCTGTGACAAAAGGATCCTGAGAAAATGGGACATTAAGATGCTAATTTTAACACTGTCAAGATAGGGCATTCCCGGTCCCCTTAAGAAAAGAAATATCGTGCAAAAATTTAATTGGCGGTGTTTTTTTCTAGAATTTATCGACACAGTTATATTACCCAGGATGTGTGTGTGTGAGAAAGAGAGTGAGAGAGTGAGAGAGAGTGAGAGAGAGAGAGTCAAATATGATTGGCCCTTGTAGTAGAAGATTTTCGGTGGCCGTAATTGTTTATGCAGAATGTTCTTGGGGCGAAGATTATTGGTTCTGTACGAACCCTAACGTGATTCCATTTTGTCAGTAACAAGTAGGTTTCAAAGTGGTTTTGAGCTACCAATATCATGGAAGGTTCCATGACGTTCAGCATCTGGGAAAACTACGAGACGAAAAACTGTATTTTTTTTTCTGAAATTCAAACCATTGAAAAAAAAACCTCGTTTGGTATATATTATAAATGGTTTTTTTGTCACTTTGTCGTATTTGGTAACACTGCACGATATTCAGTTACACATATTTCTTAGAGTTTGTTCACTAAATAACACAGGAAAAAAAGCATGTAATAATATCTTGTAGTGACACATCTGTAATACAAAGTATACGATCATTTTATTAAGTTAAAATCTTTGAATACATCCAAAATACTCAGGAACTATTCCAAATGAATTTAATTAAAAAAAAAAACCTTTCGGTACAGCCTACAGGCGTAGATAGAGTTCGAAGTTTCTATTTCTTCTGGAAATATTTTGGAAACTTATATAAACGTCTGGAACATTTTAGACTTAACATACATAATACCTTTGTGCTCTCTACTATTACAAAATTATCGATTAAACATTTTTCTCATTTTCCGTACAGCGAAAATATTATGAATGTTTTTAACCAATGCATCCAGCATTGAATAGCTTAAAACGAATTTCATATTATGCCAACTAAGGTAGTTATTCAGTTTTGTTGACCTTAAAACATTATTTTTATCCCTTGTACTAATAACGTGGTCGTATAAAAATTTGCTTTGGACCAAGGTTTAAGATACTATTAAGATGGTTTGAAATAAAATTGAACGATTTTGATACTAAGGAAGTTATGAATTCCTTTTCATTTCAACCCTGTTTTAACGGTAGTAATATTCGTTTCATCAAAAATTGTTTCAGCCAACATTTAAATAAGGTTTATGATTCATACAATAAATTAAAACGGAATTGATAGTAAATATATTAAATATTTTAAAAAGGATTAATTTTTCTTTTTACTGTTGTTATTTCCACCCCTTGCAGTAATGGTTGGTTACATAAAAAAATTATTTTAACAAAAGATTTACAAAAAATTTAGAAAGTTAAACAAAATTAATAATGGATTCGATAGTGTACATGGTAGGCAAGTTCTATTTATTTTCTTATTCCAACCCCAGGGTTTTTCAACACTTTGCAGCAATAGTTTGTATTATCAAAAATTGTTTCAGACAAAGGTTTTAGATAAAAATTATAATATTTACAAACAATTCGAACGGATTTGATGGTGTAATTGTTAAGGAAGATATGAATTTATATATTTTTATTTTAACCACTCTTCATCCACCCATTGCAGCAATGTTGGTTTTTATAAAAAAAAGTTTTAGACAAAAGTTTAAATAAAAATTAACTTTAACTGATTTGAGATTGTGCGTACGAAGGGAGTTATGAACTTGTTTGTCCTCTAACCCTTGTTTTTTCCAGCCCTTGCAGTTATGTTGGTCGTATCAAAAATGTATTTGGTATTACTCCTATGAGTTATAATACTTTCGAACGGATGTTGTATTAGTCATTATAAGACTTATAACGATTTTATGTTTTTAAAAAACTTCAACCATTTCTACCCCTTTGGACGGATATTGCCCATGAACGAACTCAGCCGACATTTATTTACTATATTTTATGTTATCATTTTGGAAGTGATTTGTTCATAATTGCGGCAGCTATCCAGTTTGGAAGTGATTTGTTCATAATTGCGGCAGTTATAGTGTCCACAAATATGTGGTGTTTATATATATATATATATATATATATATATATATATATATATATATAAGCTTTTGAGTTGATGGTTTTGGGGTCTATGGACCATGAAATGAAAAACTAAATTAAAATTTTCCGGAAGTCTCATCATGGTAACGGCTACAAAAATGTTATTTTTGGAGAAAGTTAAAATACCTATTTTCTTTAAAAATTTCTTCTTTCTTTTCGAAATTTCAGGTCTGAGACAAAATTCATATGATTGATTCGAAACATAATAAAATCTAAAATTATAAATTTTTTATTTTTAGAATTTTTACTTAATTTATATGCTTTTCCCAGGTCAAGCTATTAATAGGTTATAAATCTGTGTAAAGCAACACTTTTATTCAATTACGATTTTATTAGAACTTTTTGATACTTAGTTCAAGAACTGGTGTAGAAAACACCATTGCTAAGCCAAAAAAGCCCACCATAAACAATTAAATTGCATAAAATATTTCACCAAAAATATCCTACAAAGCAGTTTAAAAAACAAATGTTTGTGATCATGATGACATTCAAGTTCGGAATTTACCGGGTAAATTTCTGTTTTACATCAGCACAATATTACAACTCTGTACATACAGTGTACTGCCATATATCAACTTATTACAACTTTTGTTATATATAATTGCATTGTCAAGTAATTTTTTCTGTATTCCCTTTGAAAATAAATTATCGTTTCCGAATACAATACACATTTTTTTTTGTAAATGAAACAAATATTCATGTAAACTTTCAGGTATTTGAAAATTTGTACTTTTACATGACAAAAACTATATTACTACAAAAAATATTCGCAGTAATACTGGGTTCGGATTCTTACGCGTGCATTTATGTTTTTTTTTTTTTTGCTATCCCAGTGCTTCCAATAGTTAAAGTTATTTGTAAACCGTTCCCTGAATAGCTTTCAAGAATAATAGTGCACATAAAAGGCTTGATACTATGAAATAAAGACAAAATTTTGACAATTCGATTATCTTTTTCAGGGTTCAAAATTTATGACCTTATGTAATATTACACGCGCAATTTTTGTAAGAAATATTCAGTATTATTTGAAAAAACGTATTTCATATGTGCAAAAATAACCATAGCCATGTGTTGTATAAAGTTACAATATAGTGTCTCGAACGCAGAGAAGACCGCGACGCGCGCCAGGTTCGGAGCTGGCTGGTGGCCCCGCATAGCCACTGACGTCACGCGCCGTCCACTGACGTAAGACATGACACGCGTGCCTGGCCGGATTACAAGGGTCCTCGCTACCCCATTACAAACCCATCGCATCATCCCGCCCCAGACCATTGTCAATGACTTTTTTTCTAAGGCCTGGGAACTATGCAGGTTTCCCGAGGCAACCTCGCGGAGTGGCGAGAATAAGCACCGCCTTTCTGGACGTTTCGGCCATCGGGTCGGCGCGACACTTCCAACCACCCCAGTTGTTTCCAGAAAGTCTGCCAAGAGTATAAAAGCAGCGACGCCGGCCTTTCTTCGAGAGTTCCTAGCGAAGAGCGAAGAGCGTAGCAGCGGAGTGTCTCCCCCTCTGGGAGTGATACAGGCGATACCCGTGCGATCAGCGAGAAGTGAAGAGGGCAAGTGGCCCTTGGCGAGCAAACTGGGTTTATCGGGAGGCGATACCTGCGAGAAGGCCTGGCGAGGCAGTCGGGTGCGACGAGCGATAGTTGAGGACTGTGCTGCGGCGAGGCGTGGGTGAGTGTGCGAAGGAAGCGAACAGAAGGAGACAGAAGAGCGAGCCATTGTCGAGCCAAGCCTTAGTGGAAAGTGGTTTCAATGATAAGTGCAATACTAATTGTTGTGGACAGAAATCTTGAGTGCATTAATTAAATTTATGTTGTAGACATTAGAAATAAATAAAACTTAAACAAATAATTGGGCTATACTTTACTTACTCAGTTTTCTCCCTACATACTATTCGTAACAATATTTCCTGTAGTAATACAAATTATTCCTTGGCAACTAGTACCAAAGCAATATTTTTTAACAGTACAGAATTTATTTTTCCTGTGTATGGCCTTACCCCCTAGACTACTGGTTTTCGCTGCATCATAACGTTTTTTCCCTTTTACTCTGTTTTCAAGACTTTTAAACTATAGCATGTAAAAGGCTTGAGACTCCTGGTGAAGGCTTCCAAAGAAATAAGATATGGCCTATAGACATTATGAAAGGTAAATTTGTGGCTAAAATTTGGAAATATTGTTTGCCATATAAAATTTAAAACATTTACATCTCTTTCTTTTCGTGCTTATCTCAGGAAATGTATTGGGCTTACACTTTCAAAACGTTTCCAGTTTAAAGTTTCTAAAAGTACTATTTTATCACATAATTGAATAGGTTTTTAATATTCTGCTATACAATTTTGAATGCAAGAATTTTCTAAGAGCTTGAAGAGAAATATTCATATTTCAATGTATTTGCGAAAAGTTACCCGTCTTTTAACTAAGCAGAGACATGACATATATTCATTTTTTAAATATACGGATCAGGATTGCATTCATACTCTCAAAAGCTACAAAAAGATGAAAGCATGTAGTACAAATAATTCAAACAAAATATATATTCCTTGGCAACAAAAACACTTACTATGTAAAATATTACATAGTAAATTTTTGATATATCTGTTTTAAGTATCGTATTACTCACTGCCATACTATAAAATTATCTCGAGGTATGGATATCTCAAAAAAGGTTGTCTTATTAAGCACCAAAAAATTATAATGTAAAAATCAAGCCTGTTTATGATTACTATTTCAAGTCAATGTGTTTTTCAAATACCTAATGATAACATATTATCAAAAATATTGTTTGAATTTATTTTTGCATTGGCGCCATTTAAAATAAAACTCTGATATTAGTTTTAAATAGTATTTATTTATTTAATAAATATTATGTACAAAAGGTTCACATTGCTCAGTCTGTTCAGTTCAGTTCGCTCAGTAATAAAGTCTAAACAGTTTGCATGAGAAGGGGAAGAGACAGGAAGTGAGGAGAAGGGCTTGAAGCACTCCAGGACTCGTCAGCGACGCAGCCTGCAGGTGAGGAAGACTCCGTGAGGAGTGTCTACCAGCCGTAGTAAGCTCCAAGACCGGAGAAAGACACGTGAGAAGCGACGGCGGCGGGAGTGTAAGCCAGACCGTGGGCGGCGTAGGCTGCGGGGGCGGCGTAGCTGCGGGCGTAGGCGGGGGCGGCGTAGGAAGCGTAGGCGGGCGCGTGGTAGGCGGCGCCGTAGGCCAGGGCATCATTGCTGACGCGCACGTCGGACTTGGAGACGCTGGAGTAGGGCGTGTCGATGGTCTTGGAGTAGGTGGACACCTGTCCCAGGTTGCCGGGCGTCCTCAGGATGTTGGAGTGCTGGGAGGTGATGGCGGGAGAAGCGTAGCCGCCGTAGCCGTAGGCGGAGCCGGCGTAGCCGTAGGTGGGGGCGGCGTAGCCACCGTAGCCGTAGGCGGGTGCGCCGTAGGCAGCCACGGCGGGGGCGCCCAGGTAGCCGGCCTTAGCCACGGCCACGACGACGGCGAGGACGATGAACTGGAAACAGACATATTATGAAATAATATTTTTAATTTTTTTTTCAGTGGAAGTAACTAATACTGCCTAGGTGAGATTGAGATGCTACACCACACGCTATTATCAGTTTACTATAATTGGCTGTGTACTTTGTGCATAGAAAATTCAATAGCCTAATATCTCTTTTTTTTCTGTTTCATAACGATGGATTAGCGTCGAGGTTTTAAATATTATGTTTGTATTAAATACCATACATTATTTCTCCAACTACAAATGGGTAAGTTTTAGTACTTTTATATAAATAGAGTAACAAGATCCTAATATTAAAGTGTTTAAGTTCGTTTACAAAGATAGGCATATAAGGTACAGACGCCAAACAAGGCCAGTCTCCAAACAAGGCCACCACGCTCTGTAGCACGTAGTTGTAGCTCGACGCGATAGGTAGCGGCACTATCCGGTACATCCATTGGTATCAGCTTCACACAACAGGTAGCGTGAGCTGTATCGCCAAGTACGTCGTAGACAGGCTGTGAAGAATGTTTTGTCTGACTTGCGGTAAACAAATTTGGTAAGTAATGTTTATGTCATAGTAATGATTCTAGATTTTATACATAGAACATCAATACATTAAACGAAAGGGTATTTTGTTAGCTTTCAGAATATAGTATGTTTTTAACAGTCAGCCAATTGTGCTGTTGTAAGGAAATTAATGAAAGACACAAAGTGAAGGTGTCTTTATAAGGCCAAGGTGGCCTTATTAAGATACTGTGCTGGCCTTATTAGGTGTCGATGTTGTATTTTGTGATATGTTGCTATATTCACAGTGCAATGGTTTTATATTATGTAATCAACATTTGTTGTGGCTTTAATTCGTTTGATTAATTGTCTACTAAATAAATTACAGTACTTCTCATGTGAATTAATTTCTTGAAACATCTTGTTTTGTTTCAGATGAAAATGGACACTAAATGTAAACGAGCAAAGTGGACCGCTGACCAGCTTGTGGCAGCTTTAGCAGCATTCAGAAATGGCATGCCAGTTGCAGCAGTTGCGCGTGAGTACAATATACCACGACGGACATTGCGAAACCATATTTTGTCCGGAAGTAGCGAGAAAAAACTTGGAAGACGTGCGTTACTTACAGATCAAGAAGAAAGCCTATTATGCAATCGTATTTTCAGGTTAGGAGAGGTAGGGGTACCGTTAAATGCACAACTTTTAAGAAGGAGCGTATATTCGTTTTGCGAGTTGAATTCTATCAACCATCCATTCAATAAGAATTCCCAAATGGCTGGTAAAAAGTGGTTAAAGTTATTTCTTCAACGACACCCAGACATTTCAAAAAGGAAGGCCCAAGCAATGAATGCAGGTAGAGCAGCCAAACTTAACAAAGTCATTGTTGGTGATTACTTTGTTAAATTACGTGAAATATTAGAGGCACATGATCTTGTAGGTCATCCGGAAAAAATCTACAACATTGACGAAAAGGGCTGTCGTTTGACATTACACAAGCAGCAACAGGTATATGGCAGAAAGGGGAATAAGAGAGTTCATCTCGTTGCACCGTAGCATGCACAAAATGTTACAATTGTTGCTTGTGGTAATGCAATCGGCCAGGCTATCCCTCCTATGATTCTTTTTAAAGGAAAACGCTGCAAGCCAGAGTGGGAAGAAAACATGCCTGCAGGAACAGTTATTGAAATGACTGACAAAGGCTCTATGACATGCGAGGTATTTGCTAAGTGGGTAACCCATCTCTCAAAATTCAAGGCCCCTGGGAAAATACTTTTAATATTTGATGGAGCGAAGTCCCATTTAGATGCGAATATAGTGGATGTAGCCGAACAGAACGACATCATCTTGTTTTGCCTTCCATCCAACTGCACGCACGAGCTACAACCACTCGATAAATCTGTATTCGGCCCTTTCGAAGACTATTGGGATAAAGAGCTTCTTAATTTTTGGACCACGCAAGGCGACAGAACTTTAAACCGTGTAAGCTTTGGACTGATTTTTTCAAAGGTATGGGTAAAGTCAATGACCCCTGCCAATCTAATTGCTGGGTTTAGAGGAACTGGGATCTATCCTTACGATTGCAACATTCTTCCTGAAGCAGCTTTCGCCCCATCTGAACTGACATACACCGAACCCGATGCAACTGTGGCTAGCGAAGACAAAGTTGACAATGTAAGTGCAAGCATTGTTAGTTCTAGCAACGAGCCATCTGATCGCGGAGTATTGAACACTTTTCCAAACAATGATGGACGTTTAACATTCCACGATATACTGGCAACACCTAAATTGAAAAAATCTACAACACCAAGACGCCAAGCAATAAATTCACGAGCTCAACGTATTGTAAAATCATTGTTTCAGACCAAACGACAAACAGTTCCCGGAAAATGTCCAAAGAAGATAACTGAACCAAGAAAGGAAATAAAACGAGCAGCTTCTCGGACACCAAGATATAAGAATCGCACGGCTCCTCAGGCTGGATCTAGTGGGATAACAAAACATCATCATGTAAAAGAGGATTGGTCATGTCCTATCTGCAAAGAACATCAAATAATAGACATGAGATTGTGTTCAGAATGCAGAGTTTATTATCATGAACAGTGTGTTGGACTTGGCAAATGTGATGACAGGCCATTTGTTTGCCCTACTTGTGATGATTAGAGTAGATTTTAATGAAGTCCTTGACTGAAATTTCTAGGCTTTCATTAATAATGCCTCATAAAAATATTATTATTGAAATAACACAGTTGACAGTTAGGAAACAAGTATGCCTACGTCCTTTGTTTAAACACACAAATGTTTCTACATTTTTCATGCAATAAGTGTCAGGTCACTTTTTTTTACTCCTATTATGTGATACTTTGTCATGTGTAAAGTCATTCTTAATGGTATATTTGTGACAAAACTATTTATTTTGGGTATTGTTAGTGTAAAGGAACTTTTCTTGTAGCTATTGTGTATGACCGATGCAAATTCAAGTTTAATATTGTGCCATGTATTTGTTTTTCTTATTTTTGGTAAATTGATAACATTATAACTTATGTGTAACATTTAGTTTTCCTTAATTTTCATTCTTAAACTGCTTTTCTAATAATGAATGTATTTTTTCATTGTATTATTATGTTTCATGCATGATGGCCTTATTAGGCAACACCTAGTGGCCTTATTTGGCACCGGACGTCTTAATAAGGCCATTTGCTATGCCCTTATATTTTTTTACCCTGGAAAAATAATAATTATGATAATCGTGTTCTGTATTTTTTTTTTAAATCTCCACTTATGTTCTTATTACATAGTAAAATTCCAAACTTGTATATACTATCATAAATTTTATAACCACAGCCAAACCTTAACGTGGCCTTATTTGGCTCCTGTACCTTATTAACGCGTAA
Source organism: Bacillus rossius redtenbacheri (assembly GCF_032445375.1). Taxonomy (NCBI): domain Eukaryota; kingdom Metazoa; phylum Arthropoda; class Insecta; order Phasmatodea; family Bacillidae; genus Bacillus; species Bacillus rossius. Next base: position 49,793,644 of record NC_086330.1, read on the forward strand.
CTCACTAATGTAAATCTTTAAAAAAAAAAAATAAGTGACGTATTTTTGAAGTCAAATTTTTAAGGACAGGCTTCACTAATAAAAGCGATTCTAAAATAATTTCTCTTATTTTAATACCACATTTTTTCTTCTTTTCAGTTCTTATACACGATTAAAATCGCTAATTATTGCTCTCCGAACTAATCAGCATTTTATGATTTGTAAACTAAACAGATTCTGGTTTAAGCTACATGATTTAAGGCTACCTTGCCACGAGTATCTTCCCCTTTGCTACGTAATATACAAAATTTATCAATTTGGTGAATATATTTAGAAATAACTGTACTCCTTAACTATTTCAGTTATATCGTAATAGTAACGCACCAATCTTTTTTTTACATAAATTACGTTAATATTATTACATTCGTTTAATACTAAACACGGCTCCGTGTGTTACGTCTGCATAAGGAAGCAAGATCCTTGGGGCTTTTCACGATAGCGCGTCAATCTTACGTGGCGATGTGACATAATACTGGCTGTGTCTCGCGGCCAACTTATCGTTAGCAAGCTTCGAATCGGTACGTGACAGTGTTTTGAGCCCACACTAATATGAGCATAACCACGCCACTTAAAACTGTGTTAGAAACTTTATGCAAGTGAGCATAACGTATGTCGGCTAGGACACGGCGTTATAAGCGCGCGTCCTGGGCCTCGTCTTGAAAACCCTACGCATGACGTCACACGATGCGAACAGCGCATCCTGGCGCAGCTAGAGTATGGCGGAGATCTTTGCAGGGTGTACGCATTTCGTTGGTTGCCCGATGAAGAAGAAGGCGACAAAGTTTATTGTTATCTTACAACGCCCGTAACCCTGTTCATTCAGGATGCGGGATTATTTTTCCCCCACGAGATGAGAAACAAACCTAAAACGGCCTAAGAATTGTCGTGCCTGAAAGCGAGCTGATGAACGGACAACGGGCAAGGACCTGGTGAGGAAATCTTCCGCAAGTGAAAAATTCCCGCCACTTCTTGCGTCCAGGAGCTAAAATCTCCCAGCCAACAGGTCAGACGTTAGTCCATATTTAGGTATGAAATATCCATTTGCACAATGTCGAAGACGTGTGTCTTTCTTTAATCAACTCCTGTCGCATAAACGAACGAAGTGCGACACTGTAAGCTAACGAAGGACGGTACTTGCACACGAACAGAGACAGAGGAGCACCAGAGCCAATTGCACGCACCTTGTACATGTTGAGGGTTGTCGGTGGTTGGCGGAGCGACCGGTGATGCCGGACTGCGGACGGACCTCGCTATTTATACTCGGCGGCGATCGGGCGGTGCCGCCCCTTCGCTTGAGCCCTGCCCTTCCCCGGCGTGGGCAGGCCCCCTTTGTTCCGCCGCGCGACGTGCGTGCGCGAAAGTTGTCTCGCCGATCTAGGAGGGGGCCAGGTCGCCGTCGAGGCAGCGGCGCGTGGTTCCGCCGAGTCACTCCGTCCGGAGCCGCCCCGTGGTCACTCCTGGGCGCCGCCACGTGTGCGACCCCCAGAACATGGCCGGACCAGGTGTCAGGTGAATGTCCACCTCCATCCCTTAAGCGATCTTGCATTTTCCCATCGTTTTGTTATGATTATAATTTTTAACTATTTATCTTAACGTTTAGCACGTAAAGGACTCCCAGACCTTCTACACCTTTTTTCCAACCACATATTAACTAGTTTGCTCTCAGTATGTAAACGCTGCGAGGAAATTACTTTAATGTTTCACGCGGGCGATTGCAAAACTCACGAGTGTTGACTTCAACAAGTAGCCAAAGCCAAGTCCTATGCCATGTCCAACCAAAAAATAATAATTGCACATAAGCTTTGTTGCAAGCTGTATCAAAATATTTGCAATTGCAAGGTGGAGAGCCTAATCCCCTGAATACTGCTTCCTCAACCCGGACACTGTTCTTCGCCCAGTGGCGCAGACCACCAGAAGGACTAAAGATGCACTCGTGGCTAACCCCTGACGGCAACATGCGCTTGGCTCTCCTAGCGGGAGCGTGCGCAATCAACTCAGTCTCAGCTCAGCGCAACCAATCGACGGTTAAAAGACAAGAGATATTCATAACAAGACAGTAGAAATTAAAAGTAAAGCTATTCGTTATTTTACTTTTTTGTAAAATACCTCTCCCCGTGATAGGGAGTATCCTACTGACATATATAGTCCAGTCACATTCACCTAATCGATTTCGATATCAGGTTTAAAAAAAATATTATACTCACTTTAATTTGGGAATGAAAGAACTTGTTTAAGCTCTGGTATACCCTTGGTTTGGTTAGTCGCAGGTCAAGGAAAGTAGTTCCTCAAAATAACGTCTTTTAGAAAGTCAAGTTTTAAAATTAAGTCTTCTAAAATTGTTCACGTTTCTATTGTGTACACTAAAATAATATTTAGCGCAGTAAAAGCATTATTTATATTTCTCTAACAATTATAAAGTTTGGTCTCCCTGGGTGCACGCCTGCAAGTCACTAGGCTCGCTAAAATAGAATTTAGAGGTGTAACGGAAGGACACTGAAATAGGATTCTAAGTAGGGCTTTCGAAAACGTTCATTTAAGATAGCTTGTTCCTCATTCTTGATTAGTTAACTGGTCTTGGTAAGTTTTTGTTAAATTTTGTGGACTATTACTTGACATTGGCTCGCGGCAACGTTCGCCGAGTTTCCCGCCAAAAAAAAAAATAATGTTTGAGTCATTCGAAAATCGAAACCAGTTTATCTGGACGGGAGGCGAGTTATCTCATCACATGAGTACACAATCAAGAGTGAGTCTTAATTTTTGCATTGAAATGCGGGAATTTCATCTTCAACGCCCAACAACTAGAGATAAACGTGTTTATTTCCTTGCTCCTCCCCATATATAATGATCTTTTGATTGAGTTTGAACAGGGGACCTATACAACCATAATAGTGACTATTTAAACCTGAACCATCTGAATACTCAACTGAAAGTTCAAATGTCATTAGTAGTGAAACTCGTGTAATTTTAAAAATCAAAAGTCTTTCTGTTTATTTAATCGTCTAAGTAGCAAGTTATTGAAACAATTAATTATTAAATTAGCGAAAGATATTTCTATCAGATATAGAGAATATTCATTAAATTTTTGACACTTTAAATACCTTAAAATTGAGATAACGTGGCCAAAACCTGTAATGCCTGCTTTATTTCTTTGATTTTAAACTACGTGTGAAAATGCTCGTTAACAAGTCACGTGCTAACATAACATAAACATGTGAATTAATATACTTTTTTTTTCATACAATCAAAAATGATCTGAAAAACATAGTTTATACATGCATTAATTATATTATTTTAGCTATCACAGGAAGGGTTTTCTAGTTGAATTTGCTAAACGGAAACTTTATTACAGCCGGTAGAGTAATATCAGAATCACAGGGTAACGGAAGTGGTTAAGTAACGGAGTTAGCGTGTGTAACGTATGTAACGAATATTGTTCGATGGCGTGAGGTTATATAAAAAAATGTTTTTAATTTAAACATATTTACAGCCGGTTATAGACGTCAGCAGCAGCGCATGATTTCGTATACTTTCCAATAATTTTGTAAACGTTTATATACTTGTGCATACTTTAGCATACATTCATTCGCAACTCGTCATTCGCAACTCTAAACTCTTACCTCTGAGATCTGATCCGGTGTTAGCTTTACAATTGTGGAAATTTGTATCGACATATCCAATAGGGTTATCTAACAAATTTTAGCTATCACAAACCCACTAATTAATTCCTAGATTCCATTCATGACATGGAAAGTCTCTAGTAACCAAAGGTCGGTTTTAAACCCATGATTACACGTGTTAAAAATATTTAAGTATCCTAAAATTTTCTTATCCCTCTTATTTGTGAAGTTTAACTTCTAACGTGCGTGGTGGCCACACACCTGTGTTTTTTCTTAAGCCATGAGATAATAGGTCTACGCATTTGGGCCTCGCTCTCATTCCGGTAGCAACCCGTCGGTCGGGCGACCTTCTACATTTCGGCGGAAACTGAACCCCGAGCTACGCCCTCAGCGAAACGGCAACTTTCTACTGTCGGCGGCGGCGCAGGCCGGGGTCACTGCATAGAGCTGGCCAGCTAGCCACCTGCTGCTAGTCCTCGCCGGCTCGCGCCCGGCGACCGGGCAGCTGCGTCAAGGTGCGCGCGCACTAGGGCGTCACGGCAAGGACAGGCGGCCGTCACAGAAAAAATACAAAAATGTATAACGTGTAGAGTAAAAGAAGTGCGCGCACCACGGCGGGACGGCCGGGAACGGACGATCGGTAGCTTCGGCCGTCCGACAGAAAGTTCACGAGAGGGAATTAGAAGACAGTGCGGTGCGTGCCGTACCGTCCGTCCCGATGAGTCATCGGCAATCCTTAGCAGTCGCACGTGCAGGACAGGACAGGACGGCCGGTACCGCAATTTGAGTTGTTATACACATTGTGCGAAAAGGATGTCTCAAAGTTGATAATGTTGGTTGAAAATTATGAAGAGCTATATGACATGCGGCGTGCACAGTATTTTAACATTACTGGGCGAGATAACTGCTGGGAAGAAATAGGTTCCATCATGAATGTTTATGTTATGGATCCAGAATTTACGCTTTCTTCGCCGTTTACGTTTCTCTTCCACTTACATTAATATTGTGCTAACAACTACAAGTTCTTCGTCACTTTCCATTGCAGTGGCTCGGGCGACACTGTGCCGTCCGAAACAATTTCCGTCCGTACCGACCCTCCGTCCGTCCGTCCGTCCGTCATTGCCGCGACGCCCTAGTGCGCGCGTACCTTGACTGTGCAGGCCTGCCACCCGCCGGCATGGAAGTCATGCGGTGCACTGGACATTCTTTTTTTTTTTTGTAAATGGAATAGAAATATTCATGTAAATGTACAAATATTTATAATTTTTTTATATTTACATGAAACCAAAATAGTCTTTGCAGTAATAGGCTATATACTGGGTTCGGATTATTACCCGGGCATTTTTGCTCTGCATTGTCCCAGAACCTACAATAGTAAGTTATTTGTAAACCGTTCCGTGAATAGCTTTCCAGTATTAACTGCGCACATTAATAAGCATAATAAACCAAAGTAGAGTCAATTTTTTTATTATTAGATTATATATTTAATTTTTTAAATGAATTGTGTTTGAATTAAACTCCAATCCAAATATAAAACTATGCGCCAAATTGCGTAATAAATACTCAGAATTATCTCGTAAAACGAATTTCATGTATACAAAAATAACCATAGCTATGTGTTGTACAAATTTAAAAATATTTCTTGTAGTATTACAAAATATATCTTGGAATCTAGTTTCCTAATGAATCTTTTGTAAACGAATAGAATATTTTTTTTCTTTGTAGTAGTTGGTGGAATTATGTCTACTTTCTAGCTAGAGCAGACAAAGAATTATAATAACTTGCTAACGAGTGCAGGAGAATAATTATACGTATTCGCTAGCTAGCGCAGGCAAAGAAACGCCTGTTTTTTATCAGTATAAAAATATTAAAGTATTTAAAAATACTTGATGACATATTATTCAATATTTTCACAGGTACCGAGGTATCGGAAGTCCCAGCTCTAATTCTAAAATTTAAAAAGATAAATAAATAAAATACTGCAATGACAAAGTAACACTCTAAGTGATAACAAACAAACAATAGTTAGCTACTTCGTACACAAGCCACTACTATACAGCACCAAAAAATTGGCCAGATCCATTTTAACCGTCTTATAACAGTTAAAATTAAGACGAATAAATATAAAAAAAGGCTGGTGGACTTGTGTTTTTTCCAAACACAAAACTGTCTCTTTCATAATGTAGCCTAAGTTATGAGTAGTATGTAAATGGGCATACTGGATCAGGGTTCAGGGTGTGGTGCCGGTGCCGGTGTCCGCCATCTTGGATTTGTGACGTCACGGCGGCAAAAATTCCTCAAAATTCCTCAAAAATGACTCAAAATGACTCCAAAATTCCCGTTTTAAGAAAAAATTTCCCGTTTTCGAGGGAAAAATTCCCGTTTCGAGGGAAAATTTCCCGATTTAGTCCTTAAAAATCCCAACGGCTAGAAATGTCCTGATAGAGGCTTAAGCATCCTTAACTCAAGCCTCAGTTAAGCCTCTATCAGGATGTGACCTTGACCTTTGACCTTGACCCCGACGGCCATCTTGGATCCACCATCTTGGATGACGTCATTTCGTTTTCTCGAACATTCCGGCATTGTGTTATCGGCCATTTTGAATTATGACGTCACCGTTACAATTTCCGTTACGGCCGCCATCTTTAAATTTATTATCCGATTTTAATGAAAAAAATTTAAAAATTATAAAAAAAATTAAATAATAAAATTTTTAATAAAATATTTAAAAAACAAACATTTACAACACGGAGCTCGGAGTCCTCGGTTCAAACCCGACGAGTGCAAAAAAATAAAAATGGCGACCGATCCTTCCCCCGCGGTGGCTGCAGGCATACTGACTCCCTCCACTTTTTTTTTCAAAGCATATATATATCGTCAGGTAGTATGACGTCATGTCCGCCATCTTGTCCTCGTCTGCTGGAAGCCATCATCAGTGTATCGTCGGCGAGAGTGCGCTGACGCCATGTTAGTTTAATTCTTATCCGCTAGAGTGCAGTAATCATTTATTATTGCTGTGACACCCGACATATTGTCATTTGGCCGCCATCTTGAAAATCCATAATTATTTAGCTAGAAATTCGGGAAAAATTCAAAAATTCATTAAATAAATTTGTAATCTATATACTGATCGATTAGGTCGACTAAGGTCCTTGGTACGATCTAGGACGATGAAAAAAAAATTAAATATAACATCAATTTAACATAATAGTAACAGGTTCGAGGAATTAAACACCACAAGTTCTTTTACAAACATAATATTTATTACATAATTTCTATTCTACTACAGGATCATTTGCGAAAGCCAGCAATCTTATAATCATTTAGTTCCGCAGCGGTGTGGAATGACTAATTCTTAGCTCCAATCGGTTTATACTAGACAGAGTCCAGCCAGAACCTTTACAGACATAGTCCACCTCTTCTTGACAGAGTTTCTGGATACCGTTTTTAACAGTTTGCTTCACATCGTTAGAACTGTAAATTACTGCAGCCGATGTCTTGAATGCACACTTCTTCACTTTGTCATCGAACGGATATGGCTTTCCATATATACAGTCCAACCACAAGTTATATTTCAAAGGTCCGTTTGTTGCTACATCATCAGTAAGCTGATTGATTATGTACTCTCTGATATCATCAAGAAAATTACAAATGTCTTTCGACTCACCTAACGAATTTAAATAATAGTAGTCCTTCAATGTTCCACGAAATGCAGACTGCGCCAAGAAGAAGCCATTATCGTTCACTTGTAATGCGCCGAAAACAGTCTTAGGTTTATTTTCCTGTTCAGACGTCATACCAATCGGTTGCTGCACATCGGTTTTCTTGCTTGTACGCTCACGAGCCTTCAACCTAAACCGAGGAGTCGAAATTTCTGCAGGTAGTTCAGCAGTAGGCACACGGACTTCACCTTTACAGTTTTTCGCATGTCGTCACAAATTATCAATTCGAGTAAACCATTCATGACACTCATCACATCGAAACTTCATGCGAGATGGATTCTTCGTGCATTTGCTCCGCTCATGTCTTCGTGCATCATGAGCAAATGCGAACGACGTATCACAGTAGCTGCAAGGATACCGTGGTAATGAACACGAACCTTTCAGACCCGATCCAGATACTGACGTTGCCGCAGTTGCACCATTTCCAGGCATACTCTTATGAACATCAATGCATCGTTGTTGCGCCGAAACCTTTACTTTCTGCCGCACAGCAGGACCTTTGCATGCCTTCATGTGCGTTTTCATATTATCTTTTCTGGCAAACTGCTTATGACATTTCTCACAAACAAACATTTTACGATATAGGTTCTTGGCACATTCGCTCCTCTCGTGCCGCCGAGCATTGCTGTTGTTTGAGAAAATCTTGTCGCAGTAACAGCACCGATGTTCGTTAGTTGTTGTCGATTCGGCATCCATTGAAGTCTTCATTGAGGTCGTATCGTCGATCGTCGTGGTTTCCTGCACATCCAGCTCAGTAGTCATTAAGCTATCTTCTGCTGGCGGTACCACGTCTGTTGAAGTCTCCTCCAGTGTTGACATCGACGTTGCCAACGGGATCTGCTCCACCATCGTCGACGCTGACGTCATGGTTCCCGTAGACGATGGTACAACGTCCATCGTGTTCGGCGTTAAAGTCGGTAAAGATGCCATCGATTCTCAAGAACAGGTAATTACGCGACTTATGCACCAGATGAAATAATCTAGGTGATCCTTACACCGTCGACGACAGTAACAAACTAAGCATCCTGTTGTCTAGAGCTCGCTTATATATACATGCACCGTATGGAATAATACGCTAGTCAAATCAAGAACCATTTTCAATAATACTAGAGTCAAAACAACATTAATAATAGAAGGACCATCAACGAAAAGGCAGCACATTTGGAAGCACCAACAACGAAAAGACAGCACATTTGGAAGCACCGACAACGAAAAGGCAGCACATTTGGAAGCACCGACTACGAAAAGGCAGCACATTTGGAAGCACCGTCATCGAAAAGGCAGCACATTTGGAAGCACCGACAACGTAAAGGCAGCACATTTGGAAGCACCGACAACGTAAAGGCAGCACATTTGGAAGCACCGACTACGAAAAGGCAGCACATTTGGAAGCACCGTCATCGTAAAGGCAGCACATTTGGAAGCACCGACAACGTAAAGGCAGCACATTTGGAAGCACCGACTACGAAAAGGCAGCATATTTGGAAGCACCGTCATCGAAAAGGCAGCACATTTGGAAGCACCGACAACGTAAAGGCAGCACATTTGGAAGCACCGACAACGTAAAGGCAGCACATTTGGAAGCACCGACAACGAAAAGGCAGCACATTCGGAAGCACCGACAACGAAAAGGCAGCACATTTGGAAGCACCGACTACGAAAAGGCAGCACATTTGGAAGCACCGACTACGAAAAGGCAGCACATTTGGAAGCACCGACTACGAAAAGGCAGCACATTTGGAAGCACCGACAACGAAAAGGCAGCACATATGGAAGCACCGACAACAGAAAGGCAGCACATTTGGAAGCACCGACAACGAAAAGGCAGCACATTTGGAAGCACCGACAACGAAAAGGCAGCACATTTGGAAGCACCGACAACGAAAAGGCAGCACATTTGGAAGCACCGACAACGAAAAGGCAGCACATTTGGAAGCACCGCCAACGAAAAGGCAGCACATTTTGGATGCATCATCGAATAAGGAAGCACATTTGGAAGCTCCATCAACTAAAAAAGGCAAAAAGGAAGCACAAGTTACGAGATCTAAGTCTTAGTAATAAATCATAATACAAGAAATAAAAACATTACATTCTTATAATTTAAATTATTTATTTTATTGCTTTACATTATACAAATGCAAGTAAAACAAGTCAATATTGTATGTAGCCAGCATTCCTCAGTTCCTTGAGTATGAAGGATATTTCTTTGATGCACGAATAGTTTCCTGCACAAAGCGAACCATGTAGAAGTCTTAGCCGGTCAACCAATATGTTTGGATCTTTCCATGATGTGTAATCATTCTCTTCTACCACCATCTTCCTTGCACCTTTATAATAAATATTATGATCTCTGGTGTCTTCCGTTTTACCACCAACCTCAGGGTAACTTTCATGTTTGAGACGGTGATCATCACAAGCTTGATCAGATTTATTTAATATATCACATCGTTTCCATCGTTTCGGTCTCAGGACACCGCCAAATTCTTCGATCTTGGCAGCTTTAGATGCTTCATCATAGTCTATGTCTTTGTCAACAGCCTCAGAGTCACTGTAACAATCACCGTAGAAGGAATCGTCTTCACCCAATTTACCGTAATAATTCGATGTTGATGATGTTGAAGTGTCTTCATCGTCTTCATGCTTCATTTTTAGGAGTCCATCATTTTTACAAAGTAGGAAAGATCTACTTGAATTCGGCTGGAATATATTCTCACTTTTCACGTTAAGGATTCTTCCATTGTCTTCATTCTTCCGTAAATCATCAACCTTCTTCAATTTAAGTTCTTTGTCGAGATCAGAAGAGCCAAGAAAATTATTTTCGTAATGCAGATCACTCTTCCTTAGGCTAGTAGATTCATCGTTGTCCTCTAGCTTGTACGCAGGCTTGGCGCTACAAGTTCTGCCATGTCTTTTTAGGCTCTCTCTCCGCGTAAACGACTTGCTACATCGAACACAACTTATCATATTGCGCAGTGGATTTTAACACAGTCATTCTTCTCGTGTTGTCTTTTATTCTTTCTCAAGATAAACTCTTTACTGCAAAACTTACACCTATGTTCTTTCGATACAGCGTCAGAACCCAAATCGGAATTCATATTAGTTATTGAGACTAATGCCAGATACCAATTGAGTGTTTTAAATTAGATTCAATACTTAAATAGAAATTTTTTCATATTTCATCAGCGAGAATTAATATATCTCATGCAAAAGTACTTTATGCATGTAGTTCTGCTTTTCAACAACAGATGTCGCCACATGTTGCTTGCAGGTAAATAATATTTAGTTATTTTATGCGGGATGCGGGATGCTCACTAACGATCGCAAAAGAAGGATGGCTTCGATAGACTCCAAGGAAAAGGAAGTTCGTCTTGCATGTTGGTGCTCCACAGATGTCTCATGGCGTAATATTAATTTGACTGAGTAATGATATTTGTTAATTCCACCTGATAAAAATATTGCAAGTTTTGATTTAGTAGCAGAAATTATCGAATTAAATGTAACTCCAAATAAAATGACATGTCTCATTAGAACAAAAGAAATCCATGCAGAGAGCGGTTTCTCAGAATAGTCAGAAACACTTGAAGAAACCACAGGAATGATTGCAAGAACACGGGAAAAACCATCAAAATATTGTCAAGAATAATCAGGAGCACACTGAGAAAACCACTATAATATTAACAATAATAATCGGAAGCACACGGAGAAAACCATCATAATATTGACCAGATTAATCGGAAGCACACAGAGAAAACCACCATATGTTTTCTTTGATATCATAAAATTACAAGAAAAAATATTTAAAAATAAAAATAAATTAATAAAAAATTTAAAAAAAAATGCATAAACAGTTTCTGCTAGCTTGTACAAAGATAGAGTTCTTGTACAAGCCAGAAATTTATGCATTTTTTTAAATTTTTTATTAATTTATTTTTATTTTTAAATATTTTTTCTTGTAATTTTATGATATCAAAGAAAACATGTGGTGGTTTTCTCTGTGTGCTTCCGATTAATCTGGTCAATATTATGATGGTTTTCTCCGTGTGCTTCCGATTATTATTGTTAATATTATAGTGGTTTTCTCAGTGTGCTCCTGATTATTCTTGACAATATTTTGATGGTTTTTCCCGTGTTCTTGCAATCATTCCTGTGGTTTCTTCAAGTGTTTCTGACTATTCTGAGAAACCGCTCTCTGCATGGATTTTTTTTGTTCTAATGAGACATGTCATTTTATTTGGAGTTACATTTAATTCGATAATTTCTGCTACTAAATCAAAACTTGCAATATTTTTATCAGGTGGAATTAACAAATATCATTATTCAGTCAAATTAATATTACGCCATGAGACATCTGTGGAGCACCAACATGCAAGACGAACTTCCTTTTCCTTGGAGTCTAACGAAGCCATCCTTCTTTTGCGATCGTTAGTGAGCATCCCGCATCCCGCATAAAATAAATAAATATTATTTACCTGCAAGCAACATGTGGCGACATCTGTTGTTGAAAAGCAGAACTACATGCATAAAGTACTTTTGCATGAGATATATTAATTCTCGCTGATGAAATATGAAAAAATTTCTATTTAAGTATTGAATCTAATTTAAAACACTCAATTGGTATCTGGCATTAGTCTCAGTAACTAATATGAATTCCGATTTTGGATCTGACGCTGTATCGAAAGAACATAGGTGTAAGTTTTGCAGTAAAGAGTTTATCTTGAGAAAGAATAAAAGACAACATGAGAAGAATGACTGTGTTAAAAATCCACTGCGCAATATGATAAGTTGTGTTCGATGTAGCAAGTCGTTTACGCGGAGAGAGAGCCTAAAAAGACATGGCAGAACTTGTAGCGCCAAGCCTGCGTACAAGCTAGAGGACAACGATGAATCTACTAGCCTAAGGAAGAGTGATCTGCATTACGACAATAATTTTCTTGGCTCTTCCGATCTCTACAAAGAACTTAAATTGAAGAATGTTGATGATTTACGGAAGAATGAAGACAATGGAAGAATCCTTAATGTGAAAAGTGAGAATATATTCCAGCCGAATTCAAGTAGATCTTTCCTACTTTGTAAAAATGATGGATTCCTAAAAAGGAAGCATGAAGACGATGAAGACACTTCAACATCATCAACATCGAATTATTACGGTAAATTGGGTGAAGACGATTCCTTCTACGGTGATTGTTACAGTGACTCTGAGGCTGTTGACAAAGACATAGACTATGATGAAGCATCTAAAGCTGCCAAGATCGAAGAATTTGGCGGTGTCCTGAGACCGAAACGATGGAAACGATGTGATATATTAAATAAATCTGATCAAGCTTGTGATGATCACCGTCTCAAACATGAAAGTTACCCTGAGGTTGGTGGTAAAACGGAAGACACCAGAGATCATAATATTTATTATAAAGGTGCAAGGAAGATGGTGGTAGAAGAGAATGATTACACATCATGGAAAGATCCAAACATATTGGTTGACCGGCTAAGACTTCTACATGGTTCGCTTTGTGCAGGAAACTATTCGTGCATCAAAGAAATATCCTTCATACTCAAGGAACTGAGGAATGCTGGCTACATACAATATTGACTTGTTTTACTTGCATTTGTATAATGTAAAGCAATAAAATAAATAATTTTATTTCTTGTATTATGATTTATTACTAAGACTTAGATCTTGTAACTTGTGCTTCCTTTTTGCCTTTTTTAGTTGATGGAGCTTCCAAATGTGCTTCCTTATTCGATGATGCATCCAAAATGTGCTGCCTTTTCGTTGGCGGTGCTTCCAAATGTGCTGCCTTTTCGTTGTCGGTGCTTCCAAATGTGCTGCCTTTTCGTTGTCGGTGCTTCCAAATGTGCTGCCTTTTCGTTGTCGGTGCTTCCAAATGTGCTGCCTTTTCGTTGTCGGTGCTTCCAAATGTGCTGCCTTTTCGTTGTCGGTGCTTCCAAATGTGCTGCCTTTTCGTTGTCGGTGCTTCCAAATGTGCTGCCTTTTCGTTGTCGGTGCTTCCAAATGTGCTGCCTTTTCGTTGTCGGTGCTTCCAAATGTGCTGCCTTTACGTTGTCGGTGCTTCCAAATGTGCTGCCTTTACGTTGTCGGTGCTTCCAAATGTGCTGCCTTTTCGATGACGGTGCTTCCAAATGTGCTGCCTTTTCGTAGTCGGTGCTTCCAAATGTGCTGCCTTTACGTTGTCGGTGCTTCCAAATGTGCTGCCTTTACGTTGTCGGTGCTTCCAAATGTGCTGCCTTTTCGATGACGGTGCTTCCAAATGTGCTGCCTTTTCGTAGTCGGTGCTTCCAAATGTGCTGCCTTTTCGTTGTCGGTGCTTCCAAATGTGCTGTCTTTTCGTTGTCGGTGCTTCCAAATGTGCTGCCTTTTCGTTGATGGTCCTTCTATTATTAATGTTGTTTTGACTCTAGTATTATTGAAAATGGTTCTTGATTTGTCTAGCGTATTATTCCATACGGTGCATGTATATATAAGCGAGCTCTAGACAACAGGATGCTTAGTTTGTTACTGTCGTCGACGGTGTAAGGATCACCTAGATTATTTCATCTGGTGCATAAGTCGCGTAATTACCTGTTCTTGAGAACTCGATGGCATCTTTACCGACTTTAACGCCGAACTCGATGGACGTTGTACCATCGTCTACGGGAACCATGACGTCAGCGTCGACGATGGTGGAGCAGATCCCGTTGGCAACGTCGATGTCAACACTGGAGGAGACTTCAACAGACGTGGTACCGCCAGCAGAAGATAGCTTAATGACTACTGAGCTGGATGTGCAGGAAACCACGACGATCGACGATACGACCTCAATGAAGACTTCAATGGATGCCGAATCGACAACAACTAACGAACATCGGTGCTGTTACTGCGACAAGATTTTCTCAAACAACAGCAATGCTCGGCGGCACGAGAGGAGCGAATGTGCCAAGAACCTATATCGTAAAATGTTTGTTTGTGAGAAATGTCATAAGCAGTTTGCCAGAAAAGATAATATGAAAACGCACATGAAGGCATGCAAAGGTCCTGCTGTGCGGCAGAAAGTAAAGGTTTCGGCGCAACAACGATGCATTGATGTTCATAAGAGTATGCCTGGAAATGGTGCAACTGCGGCAACGTCAGTATCTGGATCGGGTCTGAAAGGTTCGTGTTCATTACCACGGTATCCTTGCAGCTACTGTGATACGTCGTTCGCATTTGCTCATGATGCACGAAGACATGAGCGGAGCAAATGCACGAAGAATCCATCTCGCATGAAGTTTCGATGTGATGAGCGTCATGAATGGTTTACTCGAATTGATAATTTGTGACGACATGCGAAAAACTGTAAAGGTGAAGTCCGTGTGCCTACTGCTGAACTACCTGCAGAAATTTCGACTCCTCGGTTTAGGTTGAAGGCTCGTGAGCGTACAAGCAAGAAAACCGATGTGCAGCAACCGATTGGTATGACGTCTGAACAGGAAAATAAACCTAAGACTGTGTTCGGCGCATTACAAGTGAACGATAATGGCTTCTACTTGGCGCAGTCTGCATTTCGTGGAACATTGAAGGACTACTATTATTTAAATTCGTTAGGTGAGTCGAAAGACATTTGTAATTTTCTTGATGATATCAGAGAGTACATAATCAATCAGCTTACTGATGATGTAGCAACAAACGGACCTTTGAAATATAACTTGTGGTTGGACTGTATATATGGAAAGCCATATCCATTCGATGACAAAGTGAAGAAGTGTGCATTCAAGACATCGGCTGCAGTAATTTACAGTTCTAACGATGTGAAGCAAACTGTTAAAAACGGTATCCAGAAACTCTGTCAAGAAGAGGTGGACTATGTCTGTAAAGGTTCTGGCTGGACTCTGTCTAGTATAAACCGATTGGAGCTAAGAATTAGTCATTCCACACCGCTGCGGAACTAAATGATTATAAGATTGCTGGCTTTCGCAAATGATCCTGTAGTAGAATAGAAATTATGTAATAAATATTATGTTTGTAAAAGAACTTGTGGTGTTTAATTCCTCGAACCTGTTACTATTATGTTAAATTGATGTTATATTTAATTTTTTTTTCATCGTCCTAGATCGTACCAAGGACCTTAGTCGACCTAATCGATCAGTATATAGATTACAAATTTATTTAATGAATTTTTGAATTTTTCCCGAATTTCTAGCTAAATAATTATGGATTTTCAAGATGGCGGCCAAATGACAATATGTCGGGTGTCACAGCAATAATAAATGATTACTGCACTCTAGCGGATAAGAATTAAACTAACATGGCGTCAGCGCACTCTCGCCGACGATACACTGATGATGGCTTCCAGCAGACGAGGACAAGATGGCGGACATGACGTCATACTACCTGACGATATATATATATGCTTTGAAAAAAAAAGTGGAGGGAGTCAGTATGCCTGCAGCCACCGCGGGGGAAGGATCGGTCGCCATTTTTATTTTTTTGCACTCGTCGGGTTTGAACCGAGGACTCCGAGCTCCGTGTTGTAAATGTTTGTTTTTTAAATATTTTATTAAAAATTTTATTATTTAATTTTTTTTTATAATTTTTAAATTTTTTTCATTAAAATCGGATAATAAATTTAAAGATGGCGGCCGTAACGGAAATTGTAACGGTGACGTCATAATTCAAAATGGCCGATAACACAATGCCGGAATGTTCGAGAAAACGAAATGACGTCATCCAAGATGGTGGATCCAAGATGGCCGTCGGGGTCAAGGTCAAAGGTCAAGGTCACATCCTGATAGAGGCTTAACTGAGGCTTGAGTTAAGGATGCTTAAGCCTCTATCAGGACATTTCTAGCCGTTGGGATTTTTAAGGACTAAATCGGGAAATTTTCCCTCGAAACGGGAATTTTTCCCTCGAAAACGGGAAATTTTTTCTTAAAACGGGAATTTTGGAGTCATTTTGAGTCATTTTTGAGGAATTTTGAGGAATTTTTGCCGCCGTGACGTCACAAATCCAAGATGGCGGACACCGGCACCGGCACCACACCCTGAACCCTGATCCAGTATGCCCATTTACATACTACTGTTATGACTCCGCAAAGCCAATAATAAGTGATGTCTTAAAAAAAAATTCAACCTACATGAGTCACCTGTCAGAATTTTAGTTTTAAAGACATATTTTATTGAGCACTTTTAAAAATAGCTAATTATTTAAGAGTTTTACCGAAAGGCGGGTACATAAAAAATTTTTAACAGCTTAAGTTTTCTTTAAAATATCACAATAAAAATCTGGTAACGTAATACAAAATTAAGTTATACCTAATTGTTTCGCAACTCGCCTTCAAATATTTGGTCTACTAATACTGTGTACATATAATTGCAATTATAAATAATTAGGGAAATATCGGATTAGGATCTAAAATTATTTTCACTTATGAAATTATATATATATTCGACTCCGTGCTCATAATTTTAGTCATACCAAGAGTTCGAACTTATAAGCATCACCGCATTAGTTATGGCTTCAGTGATAACAGCCGTCTTAGAGCTTAGATAGTACATAATTGTATTGAATTTTTCCGATCATTAACGATAAGTGATGGAACACATTTTCAACACGGAAGTTTGTGTTTATACATACCTATATATATATATATCTCTTCCCCTCTGTCATATACTATAATTAAGTATTCATTATTTTTGATGACTAAGATTTGCATTACTTGAAAGGAGAAAGATAACAATGATTGTAATTAAAATTTCATTTCAATTAATTGCTAGAATTCATCTAATTTATTTCACTTGACCACTTGAATTGCGGAAGTACACTCTGATGATATTAATTAATTTCTATAACTGATTTTTTCAAGTCTTCTTTATATTTCTTTATTTTGTAGTTTACAATTTTTTTTTTCAAACCATCCAGTCTAAAGCCGATACAAACGTATGTAAATTTGCGTGCATCATCTGTTTGGGCTATTGGTTAACCGCTCACTAAAGTTGGCTGCAACAGCGCATGCTGAAACGTTTCGCGTATATAACTTTTTATCAGCCATGGTCTTAGTCCAGAAACCAAAAGAATTTACCTCATTAGTTGTGTAATAATTTTGTTGGTGAGTACAGATAAAATTTTCCTTTTTCCTAGGGGTGTCAGTTAGTCGGTCGGTACTGAGTGTGAAAGTATGACGCACCATCGCTCACTAAGCCTTCTGTAAGGAGAAAAATTTGCAAATAAACGACAACAGGAAATTTGTGTAATGGGGAGCCTACGATACACAAATTCTTTCGTACACGCCCGAAAACGTGTTTTCGAGGAACTTAGGGAATTTTTTTAACTTTGGGTGCAATTAACAACTTTAACGTTCACTTGCGCATCAGTGCAGGCGCCTCCATGCGCGAGTCCCTGCTGTGCTTGCAAGCAGAGCTGGCTTCAGTAATGATAGGGACCTTGAAATCAGAACTTATTATGTAGTGACGTAAAAAACATACATGCTGCAATTTTCAAATCAATATTATTTTTCTCGTTTCTAGTGGCTTAAATATTTTTTGTTACGTCACTTGACACCGTTATGTCGCGCTTTTAACCCGCACGTTGTTTCAACTTAAAATTAAAAAATCTGGAAGTTACGCAAAGGCACGTATTCGGGCGCGTAAGAAAGATTTGTGCTCCGAAGGCTACCCTTGTTTAATAGGCTTGCAAATGAAACACAACCAACTTCCCGCGCCAGTTAGAGGGTGATTTGGTCCAATCTTATCAATGTTGATGATTTAAGTCAAAAGGAGATCGATCACGCTCCCTCTGGATATAAAAATATTTGTTATTATAACATAGTTTACTGCCCATTCCTTACTGATGTGTCGATGACATATTTATTTAACAATACCCGACCTTATGGCGGCATTTTTATAATTCTTCCTAGAGAGTTCCTTCAATGCTACTGGACACACTTCTAGCATTAACCTTTACGAAACTACGGCTTGTTCTACTTACTATTTGCTAACCAGAGTGGGATCAATTTAAGGAAAGACCCCCCAGTTCATATACCTCCATGGTACCAGCAATAGAATTATGCGTTTAAAGAACATTCTAAAACCAACTTTTTTGACGTGACAACGTCTAATAAATCGATGAACGCCGGCTGCACGCACGAAAAAGTGTCCCGTAACGCACATTGTCCCACTACGGATGTTATGCTCATTGTACGCATGCGTGGCATCTCTCTTCCACTCGATTGGAACAACCATCGATTTGACTTTTCAATCATATTATCGTCGTTTGAATTATTAATATTATGTAATTTAACGATCGTCCACCGATTTTCAGCACAATCGGTACGGTTACTAATTTCCCGCCTACCACTATAAGAAATAAACATGGCGGACTACATACGTTTTTAAAACTTCCACAACACAAAAACAAAATTTTTATAAACATATATATAACATATGAAACAGTTGGTTCCAATAGGGTCTCGTGGCCGTGAGGTTAGCATCGCTGAATATTATTCTAGAGGATGACGTATCGAATCCCGGGCGCTACAATATTTTCATTTTTGTACTTGTAAAAATAAATACGGCGCGCGCGACGCTACAAAAGTAATAAATATATTTGAATTAATGAATGCAAATAAAAGTAAATTTATCAATTAAATTGTAGATTTCATTTCACTCCTTCTTTGTATCCATACAAAATAGTGATAATTCAATAAAAAATTATTAAAATTTATTCATAAAAGTATGCAGAGGTATATTTTATCATACAAAAGATAGAAAAATTAAAAAAAATTCTTCCTCAAAGAATATAATATTTTTTAATGCCTAAATGGTTTGGTTGCAAAAACCTATTACGGCTCAGTCTCAGGCCGAATATGATATTTCATTTTATTCTGGATCAATCATTTCATCAATGTTTTGTTATGACGTTGTCACGTTAAACTATCGTCCGTAAACCGAATTTACAGACAACCAATTTTTTTTAGCAGTTTTATGTGTTACAAACAATTATAATATGAAACTTCCAGCCTAACTTATTGTTGCTCATATATATATTCTTAAAATCATTATTCTTCTCTTTACGGGATGCAACTCGGGATTTTAATATTCTTTTAAATAAAAATGAAATCTAATTTGCGATGTCATATTTACTAGGACTCTTTTCGAGATTTGGAAATAGAACATCGATTTTAGTGGTACAAATTAATATTTACAATGCCAAATGTCTAAAAATTATTTTTCAATATGAAGTGTTTATTTATCATAAAAAAAACTCGCAACTACTTCCATTAAAGGTCTAGCCATTGAATCGAACGTGTTTTACGATTTATTTTAGAGAATCAGTTTATCAGAGATGGTACATACAAATACTATTTTTAAAGTAATTTTGTATAATACTTTGAAGATTTTATAATGTGTATGGAATGTTAAAGTATTTTTAAAAAAATGCTACGAGACAGTTAAAATAATAAAGTACATGATCTTATTTTTAGGACTTTTGGGATTGTTTTTTTTTCAAGCAACATATTTCAGTTCACTAGTGTCTCAATATCATGAGTCAGCGTCACAGCGTCAGCATTACTTTGGCATCGGCTCTACTAAAACTCTTTACGCAAGTTGTACGATAGCTATTGGCTCAGGTGCCACATGCAATAATATGGAAAACTTGTTCATGTGCTAGTGCAGTAAACAATGGTACCATTTTTTAAAAATATTTATATGTTACTAGATAATGCCCGGCATGCGTTGCAATGCCTCAATGATTTTTTTAATTTTTTAAACGTATACTAAGATTTTTCTCTTTATCTCTCTAATTATCTATCTCTCTATGTATATATCTATAACTCTTTCTATCTTTCTATTTATATCTCTATCTCTCTATATATCTTTCTGCATATATATCTCTATATATCTTTCTAGCGGACCCGACAGACATTGTCCTGCCCAAATGTACTTTTTGTGAGATATGGATATGGCGGTAAGTATTTCTACGCTGGACATTTTGTATCTTCTCATTATACATACCCCTAATCTTGGGCACGCCACTGCCGTTACCAAAAACCTTTCCCATGGTTACGCAGAAGGCAACAACAATGCAAAAGCCCGTTGCCATGGAGGCTAATTATCAACAATGCTTAGTTTTTTTGCTTTCAAAGCGTGTTTTTTAGTTTTTTCTTAACTCAGAATTGAGATAAAATATCCAATTGTGAATCTAAACCATCCTCGAATCCCCGTGAACTCACACAAAAAATTTCATCAAAATCGGTCCAGCCGTCTAGGAGGAGTTCAGTGACATACACACGCACACAAGAAATATATATATATATATATATATATATATATATATATATATATATATATATATATATATAAAGATTTGACAAGTATTCAACTATAAGTTTCCATTATTATGACGTACAGTGTTTATAAAAAGGAGAATTTTCGTGAATGTTTGAATATTTTCATCACTTCTGTAGTATTCTGTATACGTTTATTAAGATTAGATACGCATGTGTACTGTTTGCTGCTTTCTAAAAGATTTGCAAATCTTATCTTTATAACTCTCTGATATTATCTTAGCATTATGCTACTATGGAAAATAATAAAACACCTCCATGAGCAGTATATACTTACAGTTGACCATTCACAAAAATAAATTATGGAGTCTGGTACCTGTAAATGTTTGTAATCAAACACAGTACTTTATATATAAATATGTTTTATTTCGTAGACAAATTATATACAAATAGGATCATTTAGGATTTCAATAGATGTAACAAACAAAAGAATGTTTTGCAGTAGCAAGAAAAAGCTGTCGGAGGAGGTAATAATTGCAAACAATTTCAGATCACACATGATACCAATCTTGAAGGAACTATTAAGAATTAAATAAAAGAGAGAATGAGATTTTATGGCTGTGAACTGTCTGAAAACTTTAAGGATGGGAATGATAAGATGACGGGGTGTCTAGTAGGCGTAGTGGATGCCGTAGGCGTTGTCGTAGGTCATGTGCGAGACGACGGGGGCGGCGGAGTAAGCCACGCCCAGGAGGCCGTGTCCAGCGACGGCGGAGGCGGCGGTCTTCACCACGGGGGCGGCGTACGCTCCGTGGACGGCGGGAGCGGCGTAGGAAGCGTAGGCGGGGGCGGCGTAGGAAGCGTATGCGGGGGCGGCGTACGCTCCGTGGACGGCGGGGGCGGCGTAGGAAGCGTAGGCGGGCGCGTGGTAGGCGGCGCCGTAGGCCAGGGCATCATTGCTGACACGCACGTCAGACTTGGAGACGCTGGAGTAGGGCGTGTCGATGGTCTTGGAGTAGGTGGACACCTGTCCCAGGTTGCCGGGCGTCCTCAGGATGTTGGAGTGCTGGGAGGTTATGGCGGGGGAGGCGTAGCCACCGTGCGAGTAGGCGGAGCCGGCGTAGCCGTAGGCGGGGGCGGCGTAGGCAGCCACGGCAGGGGCGCCCAGGTAGCCAGCGTTGGCCACAGCCAGCACGGCGGCGAGGACGATGAACTAGCGAGAATAAACACAACAGTTATAATTATACTTTTTCATCAAAACTTCATACAATTACAAGTCATCTATCAGCACGAGTTCTTTCAATGTTTGAAGCTTCTTTTAGCTCCTTACATCTTCATTATTGAGTTTGAAAGGAATTTTACTATTGCCCACTTATGATACTAAAAACTTAATCTTTAAGATTAATTTTTCATATTTTATACAATTGGTATAATAGCTATTAAATATATTTAGTTTATGTATACATAGTGTTCGTTACAACTGCTGTAACATTAAATAAGTAGTGCTTGACGTCTAAGTTTCATTCAATTCGAATTTACCTTTTTACATGTATGTATGCCTGTCTTGAAAACAGCCTACCTATAAGTGCTTCGACTAATTATTTTATTTTCGTTGATTTTTTTATATTCTGGTTAACGAATGGCTTGAAAAATTTGTTACAGCTTAGTATTAAAATACACATTTGAAAATAAGGGTGGCAAACCTAATTTTATTAAAGGAGAGGTTTTATATCGTCAACCATGTTTCATTAGTTGTAATATCACCGTTCTTATATAAATGTCATTCCCGACTTTTTGCTAATAATTATTTCGAAAAGGTATCCTCAAATGTACCATTTAAGACGCATAACTCATTTGGTTATAAGTTTTGGGGAATAATTTAAACACATTTTGTCTGCTGAACTTTGGGTTGTTAATTGTGAAACATTTTGTTTTAATTTACCGTCAAACACGATAAAAAATGGCGAGAAGGTAGGAATGCAGGTGAAAATATTTTCACTTACTTTCACGAAACCCTGTTTCGATTCCATATGATCACCACGAGTTTCCGTGAAATAATAAATTTTGTCTAAGATTCTGAACGTAGAATTTTACCGTTCCTTGTATAACATATAAGAAGACAACGATGAAGTGTTTTAATGCTTCGAAATATTACGTCTATCAAACGAGTAAACTGCAACCAGCTGTGGAGTTGTGTTGTGTGTGTTGCATAAGCTGAACGCAGTCTTACCTACAGCTACAATTCTCTTCAAGTAAATTTGCCGAATGTATACATATCTTCTCAGAGTCATACATGGACCTGCCTTGAGAAATTTCACGTGTTTTAGAGCTAAGAGGTGACGGAAAATAATATGCCTACTTTATAAGTAGGCATATCAAATCCACACACTCTTCATACGCAAAGCACCGTTTTGGCATGCGGTAATTTCGTTCAGCTACGTGAATTTATATATCAGAGGCGTAATTTTTATTCATGTTTAGTTTAGTTCATAAATATTTTCTATCTCGTCTCCCAATACTTGTATATGTTACTAGGCAAGTAGAATTTTACATAAACTAGCGTATAACTATTTTGTGTATATTCAAAGGTCACAAAATTGAATCTACAATTCGTAATGTTGAATTTAAAATTGTGTTATTAATTATGTTTTTATATTTTAGAAAACATAATTTGAATACGGACTATTATTAGTTTTAAACACGTATAAATTAATAACTTTGCAGTTTAAGCCACTTTATGTTAAACTTTCCTTTCATTTTATCTATTTACATGTTTTTATTATACTTTTTATTTAATGAATAAAACTTGCGCACTTAAAGTTTTTTTATGATTAAGTGTCATTCATAATCAATAATTGAAACAACTGGGACGTAAACGTTTGTCCACATCATGTAGCAGACCGAAGTTTAATAAATGTAGAGAATGAAAATAAGTTTTATTAATGTTTATTTGAAGACATTTTATTGAAGACCTCTTTTTAAATAATGTGTACACGGCGCGGTGTTCCCAGTGCAGTTTTCGTGTGGGATTAAATTCATCAAACTATCAGGCGAGTGTTAAAGGTCTGCTAACGTGCGACAGCTGTGATAGTGTTCCACGCAAAAGCCATTCAGTCTTTAGGTCGCCAAAGGCCCAGAGATGGAATAGTAGAGTGTAACACAGTATGCAACGTCTTCGGAACTGCTGAAATTTTGCTTTACGTGGGTTATTGACACGTGTTGCTACAGTGGTGGTAGTACTCAGAAATACGAGCAAAACATAACCTAAAAATATATAACAAATATTATTCTCTTCTGAGTAGTAATATGTAATATTAAGATTTTTTTAAATTCTTTAAAACCGAGACAGAAAATATAAATCTACTAGGGTACCTCAACATCTTCTGAACCCTAAGCTGAATAACACAAAATTACAACTGCCACGTTATTGTTACTAAAACAAAATTTCGTGATACATAACAAAACTTCTTTAATTTGTGATATCCGAGTTCCTGATTACTGTTATCGTGGCTTAGTTGTTTAATTTGTGTTTTTTTTATGATACTCAAATATGAATTTAAGAAATTCAGCGCAGGTGGTTTAGAGTCCATAAAAATTTTTGTTTCAATACATACTACACCCGATTTTTATTATATTTGTAAATCGCGCATGCAATTATATAAATATATTTGAAGAGTTCATATGGAAAATGTGCTGGTGAATAAAAAAAGACAGGACCCTTTTCGGGAAAGCACCGGAAATACATTTTATAATATTGCTTTTTTATCGCCAAAATATACTATTTTTAAATATGTTTGGCTTCCACCACACCCCCCTTTTTTACTTTTCCTTACATCAACTATCTGACTTTATTCTACCCTTGTGCAAGTCCTGGCATCAGACCTTTGTTTGGATTTCTTACAAAGCATTATATTCAATAATTGACAGTAAATAAAATGAATGTCAAGATTTGTTATTAACTTTGATGTAGTACATATGTCAAGCAGTTTACGTCCTCATATTTAATTCCTCATATAAATAAGAAAACATCAAGTTTTAAATTTTTGATAAATGCAGAAGCACATTTTCAATGTCCTGCATCCTACATGTTCACGGCCAACACATTTCATTGCACTATTAAAAAAGTCATCAAAACAATTTTGAAATGCTAATATCACTGTATTCTATATTCGTAAATATTATTTCTTAGCATTTTTTAATTTTATGATTTTTAAAAATATAGGTCTTATTTAATATAATCTTGTATCGCGGAAAACTGTTAACGAATTTCTTAATGATCATTTCTAAGGGGATGTAATTTTGGGGGAAATTCAGACAGCTTACTGTAATTGGCGGCCGTCTTCAAGAGTAAGCAAATGCCTTATTTAGCGGGAACGTTCAGAACGCGTTTGCTTCCGCTCAGAATGGCTGCGATGCGTGTGACGCTAGCGGGCGAGAAACTCACTCAATCACGAAACTCAGACGATGCTACAATATTTCAACGAACTGCAGCTGGTATCGAAATCTTCTCGCTAAATACACGTGCCCCTAATGATTCCGATCAGGGATCTTACGAGATATTTGCCGCGTGGACAGGGTTACGCAATATCAGTCCCTTGTGCCGTGGGCGGTTGTACCGCCCGGCCGCGATATCGTTCATTTCCCCCCGCGGCGACCGCACTACGCACTTGCGGTCGGCTTACCTTGAGCGACATGTTGCTGCTGGGAGGCTGTCAGTAACTAGACTGATTTGCAGTGTGCCCACGCCTCGGCTTATATACACCTGTCAGGGATCAATGGGAGGAGGCGGAACTTTACTTACCGCTTTCTCCTTGCTCTTCGGTTTGCATCACCCCTTGGGGAGGGGAGAAAAGGGGGGGGGGGCAATTTTCGCCAAGTGTAATGTCGCCGCGCCGACCCCTCGGGGCGCGAAATGGTTCAGAGCAGGCGAGCCTCGGGTTGCGCCCGGCCCCGCCCCGCGCCGTGGCAGCCTCGCAACACGTGTCTGGAACACTGTGCGTGTGTGTGGGACCGCGGACTCCCTAGGAGCCGTCACAGAGAACAATACTGATCCACAGAGAACGGAAAAAATTTTTACGGATTCATTTCGCGATAGGCTCATATCTGAATAGTTACATACCCCAGTGAAGCTACTTCTATTGGCTCACAGCTCATCTGGAGGACTCACGGTCAGTGAGGAACACTCAACCAAAGCTGTAACGAATCACAGGCTACATTTTGGGACGTCTCGTAAGACAGCAACCAACGAGTAGACGACATTTGCCCGAGTATAAGTAGTACTGTGGTGACTACCCGAGCGGTGAATTTTTCTGTTCTCTAAATATGCAAGAGCGTACGTAGAATTTCAATTCGTTTGGTCTGATTTGGGGGGAAGGGGTTAGAACCACTTTTCCCTCTGTTTGCTTCCAAATTATTTCCATTTGTTGGTGGGAATGATAATATTTTTTTTATGATTTCAGGGGCCTACGTGACAACAGAATCGGGTTATGCGCTTCGCCGCACTTTATGGACACGGCTAATGGTCTTCACCGCGTTTTCTGGACACACTAGAGATATTGGATGAAGTGTAGGATTTGCATGGCGGAAACAAATTTAAAGGACAGTATTTTATATTTGATGAGAATTTGTTCTCATTAATCGTCACCTGGCGTGGTCAACCACCGTTTCCGCAATGTTCTGGGTGTTGCGATATAGCGATGACAGGGTAAGAAGTGACTTGAACTACTTCACAGCTTGCCTGCTCCGGTCAGCGATCCTTGCGGTAGCTTCGCCGGACGTACGGTCCACATAGATGGCTAGGGCCATGTCTTTTTCCACGTAAAGGTTTTCAGACCAGCTGGTAAAGGATGGGTGGAGGTGAGGGAAAAACTTTATGGCATTATATGTGTCTCGTGGTCGGCTGGGTTTATTTCAGATGCATGTATACTGACCACACGTAGGCATCCAGTGCGGAATCAAACGCGTCTTGAATGGCTCGGACAAATAGGGCAATGACTTCTTTTGCTGACGGCCGCCAATATCAAGTGGGGGGGGGGGGGAACGCTAGTGTGGACATATATCATTGCAGTCTAATGAGCAATTTTTTTTCGCTAATAAATGCGTGCCCTTACAGATGGGTTATCAACTGCGGATTTGGTTCTCGACGGAGCCGCTATTCAATTTGTTTTTTTTTTTTTTTTTGCAGATGGGAAAGGAAGCAGGTATTGACCGTAACTGAAGGATAATTTTATTTACAACCCTATTTTCTACCGCCTTCACCTAACCGCCAGTGATCTGCAAAGAAAATTTCCTTTGGAAACCAGTTTCCAAGAAATGTTGTAAATTTATACAACACATGGCTATGAATATTTTTGGATTTATTAAATAATTGTATCGAAATAATAATGAGTATTTAATACGACAATCTTGCGCATCATTTTATATTTTAATTTATCGTTCATTCAAGCATAATTTGTTTAAACCATGGTACAAGATAAATGAATATTCAATAGTTTGAGTGTGTGTTTATAAAAGACGCAGTATGTAGCCAAGAGTCAATCTATTTGGAGATCATTTGTAACCTTGTTGTGTGTGTACCCATAGCTGAAGATTTCAATGTTCTGGGACTCTTGGTTATAAATCAATTTGGGTATGATCACTGTAGCACACTTTGTTCTTCTATTATCAATTAGTAATCGTAATATTTTCTGTGGTGTTAGCTCTCTATTTCGGTGGGTTTTTTTTCGGTATGACTTTAGTGTAGGTAATTTTATTTGTTAGAACATCAAATTATGCCCGTACTAAAAGCCTTGCAGTTCGGAGATTCTCGTTCTAAATGCTCTACATCATTCTCCTTTCTTTGATCACTAAAGACCATGTTTTACTGTCGAATATCCGTTTCCAAATTATTTGGCAAACTTCTTGAGAAAAAATAATGTTGGACGAAAGAGGGGTTTCCAATTCTCTAAATAGAGTTAAACAGATAATTTTAAACATGTTTTAATTTCCATTACACTAAATCTTATTGCAGGACTAAGGTAGCATCAAATTTTCAATTTTAAACTTACTTTAAAAGAAAAGTAATTCATCACAGTGCTGGATGGATGATTTCAACATGTCATGATTCACTTGCATTTCTTAACTTTTAAATAACTTGTAAATTTACATTACATTAATATTCGTAAAATATAATGATTGATTTGTGTTGTAGACATATCATTCGCTGTTTACGGATAAATAATTTTACATATTTCTATATTAATAAAAGGCGAGAGTTAGTCTGTGGTTCACGTAGTTCTGAGACGGTGAGGAAATATGACCCGTACATTCTCCAGAAAAATGTGCACTTCGAAGCGATTTTTTTTTTAAATTCGATTTAGTGCTATCAGTTAAATTTTTAAGCGATTTCCTACGACGTTTTTCCAATAATCATTTGCATTGTTGAGTCTTTCTTCTTCTCATGGCAACGGATTTGCATTGTTGATGATTTACTATTCTCCCAGCAACAACTTTACAATTTTTATGCTTTCTTATTCTCCCAGCAACGGAATTGCATTGTTGTTGATTTATTATTCTCTCGGCAACGGCTTTGCAATGTTGGTGCTTTCTTTTTCTCCCTACGGTTTTCAATTGATGATTTATTATTTTCTCAGCAATGGCTTTGCACTGTTCATGATTTCTTCTTATCCTAGCCAAATGCTTTGCATTGTTGATGATTTCTGCTTCTCCCGGCAACGGCTTTGTATTGTTTATTCATTATTCCTCTCCGGGAAAAATATTTGCATTGTTAATGATGCAATATTCTCCCAGCAACGACTTTGCATAGTTAATGATTTATTACTCTCCCGGAAATGGCTTTGCATTGTTGATGGTTTTTTTTATTCTCCAAGCAATCACTTTGCATTGTTGATGTTTTCTTCTTCTCCCAGCAAAAGTTTTGCATTGTTTATTCATTTTTTATTTTCCCGGCAACGACTTTTCACTGTTGATGATTTCTGTTTCTCCCGGCAATGGCTTTGCATTGTTGAGTCTTTCTTCCTCCCCTGGCAACATCTTTGCACTGTTGATGATTTCTGTTTCTGTCGGCAAATGTTTTGCATTGATGATGCTTTCTTCTCCCAGCAACGGCTTTCCAATATTGATTCTTTATTTACATTCGGATCATAATCCATTCTTCTGTAATTATCTTTACTGTCATAATGAGACAGTATTAGTCAAATTAATGTGAATTGGATGGCCGCTAATAGCTATTGGCTCCTATATGCTGTTTTTGGTGTATATGTCTTCCGGTTATTGTAGTTGTAAGATTATTTTATAAGTTTATTTTTAAATTATTTTTTTGTTTGAGGTGCAGCAGTGCGTGCCATACCCACAAGGAGGAAAATGAATAACGAGCGTGCGAGTGTGTTCTGCATGATGAATTCCGTAGCCAAGCACGAGCATGTCAGCTATACATTTTAAATAGTTATTCTTATTTTAAATTTATAACATTTTTCATTTCACCAGTGTTTTCATCATGTTAAAGATTATTTGAGACAGAAACGCAAACCATTTCAGCTTTCACTGGCCTCAATTCTGATTGGCTGATTCCATTAAGCACCCGACATACTTTAGAACTAGTCATACATACAACCATATATTTTTTTTTGACTTGACAACGTCTAATAAATCGATGAACGCTGGCTGCACGCACAAAAAAGGATGACTCATTGTCCCGTTACGCACATTGTCCCGTTACGCTTTGTCCCGTTACGCTCATTGTACGCTTGCTCCGCATCTATCTCTCTTCCACTCGATTGGAACAACCATCGATTTGACTTTTTCGAGGCACATTAAACTTGAAACACTCCCATTCGTTTCCTACTTTTCCTATCATCGTCCTACTCCTAACAGAATAATACAGATTGTAAAAAGTTAAATAGCAAACATGTATAAACGTTATAATTAAAATAATCTGTTCGTTAAAGTAATAAACATATTTTAATTAATGCGTGCAAATAAAAGTAAATTTATCAATTAAATTGTAGATTTCATATCACTCCTTTGTATCCATACAAAATAGTGATAATTCAATAAAAAATATTCAATTTTATTCATAAAAGTATGCAATCATTTAATTAATGTTTTGTTATGACGTCACGTTAAACTATCGTCCGTAAACCAACTTTACAGACAACCAATTATTATTATTATTATTTTTTTGAAATTCAAGTCATCCCATATCGTCAAACGAACATGGGTGCGCTATTGATGTTTTTGGGGTTTTCGCCATTGTAGCCTTCCAACTCTACAGCAAGGTATTGGGAGCGAAAGTTCGAAAGCGCGGCAGGACCTTACGGCGAGCAAGGTGAGGGTTCATGGCTGGCGCGCAGCCTCGACACACAATTCACGGATTCCGAGTCGTGCCCGAGTTTATCGCCGGAGCGTACTGTGATTCTGGAGAGGTCCGGTTTCGCCCCGGGAATGTTTTTGTTCGTGGTCGCGTCGACCACAGTTACATTAAGCAAGCGTAGGCTCCAATTGTAGGCCCGTTGCTTTAGTAGACCCTTTCGTTAACAAC
This sequence comes from Bacillus rossius redtenbacheri, assembly GCF_032445375.1. Classification (NCBI taxonomy): domain Eukaryota; kingdom Metazoa; phylum Arthropoda; class Insecta; order Phasmatodea; family Bacillidae; genus Bacillus; species Bacillus rossius. The sequence goes on from NC_086330.1 coordinate 49,823,817, forward strand.
ACCGTGCCATGTAATTTTTTTCTTGTGAGTGGAACAAAAAATATTCATGTAAATTTATAGATATGTGCACATTTATACATTAACATAAAAAAAACTGTAGCACTGCAACATAAGATTTCGCGGAAATACTGGGTTATGATTCTTACCCGTGCATTTATGATTTTGTTGACCTAATACCTCCAAAAGTTAAAGTTATTTGTAAACCGTTCCCTGTAGAGCTTTCCAGGAATAACTACGCATATTAATAAACACAAAAAAAATTTAATTATTAATTTTTAATTATTTTTTACATGGTTTTAAGCAATTATGTTTGAATGAAAATCAATTAAAATAAAAACTTGCACACCAATTTTCGTAATAAATACTCCAAATTATCTCGAAAAACGTCAGACCATCTCGAAAAACAACATACATATGTTGTACAAAGTTACACTATCTTCCTTGTGGTTTCCAAAAGAATATTTTGTAAACGTTTTTTTTTTCCTGTGTGACAATGTGACACCCAATCGTCCACTTTCTCCTCAAGGTGGCATGTGATGAAAAATTAAAGCTGTTTCCAAATACCTCCGTGAAGCATCCTATAGCAAATAAGATCCTTGAAAAGTGCACCTCTTAGGATGTAAGCCACTTTTTATTAACTTAAAAAATTGCAGGGATACTTGCAGATTTGCCGCTGCATCCTTTCGCGAAATGACGCGTTCTTGTGCGATCGTGTGGCCTTTCAAGGAAACGCAGCACTATCTTTCAGAAGAAATGTATCGAAAGTTGGTTGCTTAGCGAGCCAATTGCTGTCCACGACATTTTATGTGTATCTTTTTTGTCAAATGATTTACTTTAACATATAAAAACTTAAAATGACCTTAGTATTGAGCGTGAAAAATTTGCAAACGCAACCGAATGACTGTCGAAAATAATATTACTTTATTTAATAGACCCTTTCGTTAACGACACCGATTATTATTATAGTAGAAAGAATTTAAAAAAAAAATACGGCTAGTTTCTCACTGAATGCAGCCTCGAAATAAAAGGATCCTTTGGTTAAGGCTTCATCAGTAAAGGACTAGTCTTTGATATTCTGAAACAGCATTAATGAGGGGCTGCGGCGGAGCAGTGGCATAATGGAAAAGTGTGCGGGAAGAGCTGGTGCATCGGGAAACAAATCCCATCGACCACCGGCAACGCTTACATCTCGTTTTCCCGTTTGTGATTCGCCGGGAATTGAACTAGATCCAGGCGCGGTTCTAAGGAGGTGGGTGGGAGAAGAATGGGTGTAATTCCTCCCCCCCTTCACCAACGAGCCACGGCTGAAGTTAGTAATTTAGTTACAGAAAATGTCATAATATTTTAATTTTTTTTATATCTTCAAGGAAAAATTTCCGAATAGAAAATATGTCGTAATAAAATTTCCTATTCGAACTTTATCAAAAAAGTGGTCAATTTTTTTTAAGTTTGGTCGTTTTTATTACTATTAGGTAATTTAGTATTTTTTTTGAATAAGCTATATATAATATTCATTTCTTGTTAACTTGCAGACTTTTGTTTGTGAGAGCTCGAACTTAAATGTGCGTTAACGTGGTTTTAAACTTAAATAATTAATATCCCGGCAATTTTCACAACACAAATAAGTAGGAACATACATTTTTGCGAAATAATATCACCCATTAGACTGCAACAAATTATTCCCGCGCTAGAGATTTTTTTCTTGCCAATGACAGGCATTTTCAAGAGAATCCATTGCCCTATTTAGCCGGGTCAATCAGTACGCGCTTGCTTTCTCACTGGAGGGCTATGATTGGTGCACGGCCAGAAGACACGTACTTGAAATAAACCCAGCCAACTACAAAACACAGACAATGCTACAAAGTTTTAACACACAGCTGGTCCGGAAATCGTTTCGCGAAAAAAAATGCATGGCCCTAAAGATAATTTGAGGGTGACAAAGTAATAGTGAATTCGGGCCGTATTGACGAGTGACAGCAGAGAGAAATGGGTGGCATCGCAGAACTCACCGAGCACAATAAAAAAAAAATGTATCTGCAAAGTCAATGTCCCCCCGCTATTCTGTCTGAAACACACACACACTATCAGTCCCTCAGGAGAGACCCTACGTCTCCGGCCGCATTGCGGACATTCCAGAGACAGTCAAGGTCGCTGGTCACACCCCTACCCCTACATTGTGACGTTTCTCAGGCTCGGAGAAATTGGATGCGTAATCTACTTGTTGGATTTGAAATGCTGCGCGTTGTTATGAGGGGATTACGCCACAACCATCACTACGAGGACCAAAACACCTGCGGCTGGTCCGTCGGAACAGTTGAGTGCAACGCAGAGGACCGTGTCGCAAGAGCAGCCGGCTACATTCCTCAAACCAGGCCAGTCAGTTGTGAAACTGGGAAACACCGACGACAGCGCACTCTCCTTGAGGTCTGAAACAACAGGAGCAAGGGCGAGACAATGGCTTCCGTCCCTGGACGTCCGCCTGCAGCCATCGCCTCGAGGAGCGGCGTCGACCCTCGTCGGTACCCGGGGCAAGATGGCGTCGGGTCGCTGAGCGGTCGCGAGCAAGATGGCGGCCGAGCGTCGAGCCCTGGACGTGACGTGTCGCTCGCCGCTCGCTCTGACACCTCAGCTCCGCCGGCGGGTATCCACGACGGTGTGTGTAGGGGAAGCATAAGATGTACATCAAGATCTGTACCTGCCCGAACACGCCCGAATATTCACCTTCGGCCAACCTCGGGTTTATTTATATATATTTTATATTTCTCTGTTTATTTTAATGTAGCTATACTAACCTAACTAACCGTCCATAGTGTTTTAAAGTGTTTTAATGTAGCTAACCTAACCGACCACTTTTAATATTTGAATTATTTTTTTCCTGCGCATAAATAAAACAAATCCCGAGGTTGGCCGAAGGTGAATATTCGGGCATGTTCGGGCAGGGATGAACTTGATGTACATCTTAGGCTTCTCGTGTGTGTAGGGCTTGAAGCGTGACTCAACGAGGTTCATATAATAATATATCCAGCAACTACTTGCTGCTCCCTATCTAGTATTATTATTATCTATATCTATATTTTTAATTGGATGTTGATTTGAAAGTATGACGTCAATAAACTGCGACACCGTTTGACTGATCGCCATGAAAGTTGGTACATCGAAGTGTTTTTTCATGGAGAAGGTTTTTATTCTATCCATTTTTTTGTAACTGGTCGCTAGATGGCGCTGCAGCGTATCAACTTCATAACCTTTCAACTTATCTCCACGAAAATTGGTATACACAAATATTTGAATACGGAGAATATTTTCGCAATATCCATTTTGCTATAACTCGTCACTATGTGGCGCTGCAGCGCATCAACTTCTAAACCGTTCAACCGATCACCATGGGTAAACAGAATATTATAAGCCATAGACATACAAACAGTAATTGTGTGTCATTTATCTATGTCCACCTCACTGTCACATAGCGTAATCCACGTTGCTTCAACTCGCAGAGAATATATCACCCTGTTTGCAGCCCGGGCAACGCCGGGTAGGGCAGGGTGTTGTACCTTGGACCATTTATCATAAAAATCGTAATTCTCGAGTTATAAATACGACATTTGCTGTTTTATTGGACGCAATTAACACTTCAATGTGTTTTCGTTGTATCTGCATCGGTATAAACCCACGATCTTTGCACAAATTATTTCCAGAAACAAAACAATAATATGTTGCATAGTGGACCATGGTACACAATGCTCATATACCTTGGGACAACCATCCTGTATCTTGGGCCATATTAATAAAGTAATAAATAGCCGAGCTTATATAATGCAATGTATTAGAACTATAATTTATAATCATCATTTCATATACTGTAGCAAAAACAATACAAAAACACAAATAAAACATTTTACAAACAAAGTGACCTTAAAAGTAAAACAAAATACATTCAAAACAAAGTATTATTTTCACAGTTAGTTAATTCAAAGACACACATCCACAGAAGTAATGTGAATAATGTCACAAAATATACAATGAAAAATTCGGACAAGAATCCTTTAGGTAACCTTAAACAATTGTAAAAAAATGGCTTTAAAAATTTGTTTGAAAAGCTCTTATTTATATGACTAGGCCTTACTGTTAATCAAACAATGATAGACCTACAAGAAATAGCCTATTAATAGGTAATTAAGTTTTAACAACACAATAATCACAACTGTATGTTTTCCAGTCGTTGCCTTCTACCCCAGCGCAAATGAAATGAGTCCAGCGACCACATTTAATGCATCTGCAAAACTTTTCGTTACTACAGTCAGCCTTATTTGAATTCCTGCAGTAAAGACATTCTTCGTCAGCACTGGTCACAGTTACTTTATCGGTAGATTGGCCTACGTGAAGCACAGTGTCTTCATCTTCAGTTTCGGAGGACAATGGATCCAGTAGTTTCAGCTTCTTCGCCATGTTTGTAGGTATCGATATCTTCTCAGAATGTTCGCTTTTAATGGCTGGCTTTATTTTAGCACTTCACTTAAATCCTTGGCAACTTTAAAAACACTTCTGTGTTTTTCCTTTGAAGTTTGTTTTTTCCTTTGCTGTTTGCCTTTATGTTGTTTTATAGCTTGTTTTTTCTGAAGTGTCCGTAGCTATCATCGTCTAGCTAGATCTTCTTCCTCTGTTTGAGATTTTCCTTGGTGCAGCCTTCGAATATGGCTGGATGTCTTCAGTGGTGACCATTTTCTTTTCTACTCTTTTAGTGTCAGGTGTAACACAGTGAACAGCGTTATTATGAGAGTCACGTGATCTGCAGGGTGTTGGTTCAGTGAAAGCTGTAATGATTGATGCTTCCTGCCCCCCTGATTCCTTACTTTGGTCCTCTGATGGAGTTGTAAGATTTTCTGATGACGGGTTTTCTATGGTCCGATCAGTAACGTATGCACTCAAAAAGTCGTAATCGGAGAAGATTACTGAGTTTAATGGAAATATTCCCGATTTTGTAAACCCAGACAAAATGTTATTTGGTGTAGATGCTCTTGGATAAGCCACCCCCAAGGCCTCTGCTACTGTATAAATGTCAAATGTTTTCCCCTTATCGTTATACATCCATTCACTGACAGCCTGATTGTAATAGGTCTTCAGTGGGCCATATACAGATATGTCCAATGTCTGGAGCTTGTGAGATGTGTGTGAGGGAAATCTTGCCATTGTTGGGATGCTGCAACCCCACACACGAGCTTTTCTTCGTCATTGATGGTAATGTCTTGTACCATGTACCACTGTTCCAAGGTAAAAGATGCATTTGTGGCCCAAGGTACATGATGATGTATTTTTTAACACGAATGGCTACTGGCAGTCTAAAACACGACAGAAAGATAAATGCTTATCATTTTTTACTCACCAAATAACGAGCTATCCAGTAGTGGTACAAAACATAATGTTTATACAAGTAGTTTAAATAAAAAACTCATTCAACGGGAAACGAAAAAATTTACTTCACACAACTTAAAACAACTTTTTACTGCAGTACGCGCGATTCTTATGCTAGCGCATCTCTACTCAACCTAGCGGGTGAAATCGTCACTAAGAACGACAAAATTCATCCAGACATTTCTAGGTCACAGCACAAGCACAATAATCAAACTGGCCCAAGGTACACCATGGTCAAGGTACAACACTCTCCCCTACTGCAGCTTTGAAAATGGGATAAATAGTAGTTTTTACTGTTCTTAATCCTTAATAACAAAAAATAGTGATTGTGACTGTAATTAGTATTTGGTGAGCGAGTTTGAAATGGAATACTATTTCAAACTCTTTATAGATTCTATATTTCATACTAACCACCCATTTGAACTATATAAAGTAAATAAATAAACCATGGCAGGATTGCGTTTGCTGGGTTCTGCTGGTTATTATATTTATATATAGCCCGTACAATGCATTTTACAGTGTCAATCTGTTATACGACGATGTAACCACTATGATTCTAATGGCTCATATAAAATTTAAAAAAAAATCTATTTGTCTTACTTTAACTATCCTTCATTACACGTCATAAGTTGTGTTAAATAAAAAACAGCGTAATAAAGATGATTTTGGGAACAGATTTACTGACTGGATACAAGGTTTTGTTTGATTTTGGGGGATGGATGGTCAGTGTACCAGATGCAAGTGTAGGAAGCTTACTGTGCTAAACCATGGGAAACTATCAGAAGTAACTATCAGCATAATGGAGGAGGAAAATTTGGACCCTATAATTGGCATTTCAAAAAATGGCTGGTAGCAACTCATGAATAAATTAGTTAAACTGTCATAAGTATACAGGACATAGCTTATTCTCAACGAAACACTCTAGAAGGTCTGTTATTACATTATCAAAATGTATTTTTGGAGAAGCCAAAGCTTAATAAATTGTGTAAATCTAACTTAAAGGTAAAATCTGATGAACCATTTCACCGAAAATCATACCGTGTACCAACAAAATATGTTCAAGAGGTGGAAGAGTATTTGAAGAATAAGCTATCTTGGTACATCATTAGTTCAGGGTTCAGTCAATATTCAAGCTCAATGCTGCTGTGCTATGGAAGAGATATTGATAATTATCGAGGTGTTAAATTCTTAAGGACTTTGGATCTTACACACGGTTATTGGCAAACTGAACTGTAGGAAGACACCAAACAATTTCTGTATTCTTTTTTTTTCGGTACAGGCAGTATGTCATCCAGGTTCTTCCATTCGGATTGTGTAATACAGTATATCATTTCACCAGATGTATGAATTTGACCCTCGGAGAAGAATGCTTAGGTGTTGCAAGATCATATATTAATGATAATCTAATCGCATCGGATACCTTTAAACAACATGTCGAGTACTTAAATCTTATATTATCTCAATTGTCTGAAACATGAATGAAAATCAAGCTGAGAAAATCATTGTTTTGTCGAAGTTAAGTTCCATTCCAAGATCATATATTAACACCAAAAGAAATCCGAACTGCCCCCGACAAATTACGAGCCGCTAAAACTAAATTTACATTACCTTAGAATGTTAACCACCTAAGAGTATTTCTAGGAGTTGTAGGGTATTATAGAAACTATTCAAACAAAATTTCCAATGGTGCACTGCCCTTTTTCAACTTCTTGAAAAAAGATGAAAAATGGGTTTGAAACGATTTATCTAAAAGGCATTTGAAAAAACTAAAGACCATATTTTTAGAAAAGCATCCTAGGCAAGGTGAAAAGTTTTGCCTGTACTCAGATGCTTCTGAATATGCTGTAGTAGTTAAATTGGCTCAAAAGTATTTGGACGGAAGAGAAAAGATAGTGGCAATGGCTAGTCACTTTTTGAATCGTGCATAAAGAAATTATACAGCCACAGAAAAGGAAATCCTAGAATTATGTGGGGACTGCGGAATTATCGTGGAATACTACTTGTAGGAAAGGTTTGACTACGAACTGAACAGCAATAATTTTTAAGTGAGTTAACACGGTGGCCACTGTTAATTCAGGGTTTTTATATAGAAATAACTTATATAAATTGAGTCAAACATCTAGCCACGGATTATTTAAGTATGATACCAGACAAAAATAAGTGGAGTATTTATGCAGTGAAAGAAGCATAGATAATTGATAATAGCTTCATTAAAGCCCCCAATGGGTATTAATTCACCAGTTTTGATACATCTAATTGGTAACATAAAGAAAACAGGAACAAGATGAGGATAGTAGTACTACAGCAGATAGTATTCAGCCTGACTATAGTATCCATAAAGGAGTTTTATTTCACCAAACTAACTGTAAAATTAAACTGGAAGATGAATGGAAAGTAATTGTTTCAAAAATATTACAAGATGAATTAGTATTATTAACTCATAAAATTTTATGACACATTCGATCAAATTAAACATTCGAAGCCATTCTCAGTCAGTTTTGTTGGAAGGAATGCAGAAAGTAACAGGGAATAAAGTAAGTTCATGTGACCTGTGTCAGATGAGTAAGCACCCTCGATAGGACTTGAGTGAATTTCAACTATTAATACCAAACAGACTTGTTTGGATCACTCCCTAAGTCTAAAGCAATAATAATGTATGTTTTTGCAATGATGGCCCTATTTACCAAGTATACTGATTTGTATGTTATTGTTCAGTCCAAAGCCACAATATAATTAACCAAAGTGAAAACATTTTTAGAAGTTGGCCTACCTCAGTCTTTCGGATAAAGGTACATAGATTGGTGGAATTCTTTGGCAAGAAATTTTTAAAAACTGAACATTTTGCCTACTACCATTGCTTTAAGAAAATCGCAGAGACGGATGCGGCTGTTAGGCACTATATCACGAACTTTATGTCACTCAGGCCATAAGATTGGTGAGATAAACGATCTCTCATAGAATTCGTGAGGAATAATACCGTACACTAACATACGACTGTGACCTAATCGAAACCTTAACGGGTAAACGAATCATGATATTTGACCCAAGGAAACCACCAAAAGTACCAGATAGTTATGTAGCAGAGGACTGTTTAAGTGCAGTGGAGCTACAAGAACAAATGTATAAGTTGGTCCATGCACTATTAATCCTAGCAGCTGAGAGGAGGAAGAAGAACACAAAAACCTCGAAATTATATCAGTTTGAAATCGGAAAATTAGTAATACTACAAAGAAAAAATCACATAAATGATTTTGGAGTCATTTGGCAAAAAAAAAAATATATCTTCAATGTCCATATTGGATAGTAAAGATCGTGCGAAATAATTGCTACTCCTTGTCAGATCCAAAGTTAAGTAAATAATCGGGCAATGCAACATGTCATCGCTAAAACTCTTTGAAAACGGTGTGAGCATACGAACTTCTAAGTCAGGTGAAAATAGGTAGGTATAAATCTGAAAACCACTCGCTCAGATAGTAGTAATTTTTATTAAAAAGTAATTGAGTAAGCAAACAGAGAGAAATGTCATATTTAATGAGGATCACCAAATCATATTTTGTACTAATAATCCACCAGAGTTGCAATAATTCTTGTTGAGAAGCTGAATAAGGTCCTGTATTAAAGGTACTATGCATTATTATTGTTACTTATTCATCCACAATATTTGTTTCTTCTCAAACTAAAACCTTCCCTCCGCCTTTTTTAAACTATCATTATGGGACTTCAAAAGTCGCAGTTATTAATGTACTTACGAATTAACTGTTTACTCTGAGCCTGAAAATTGTCTTGCCTTTTAAAGTGATTGAAGTATGAGAGTTTTATTTCATTGATAGTTGCATAAATCTAGTAGAGCTTTCTGAAACGATTCGAAATCATTTCAGAAATTTTGGAATAGTTTATGAGAAATATCTGGACTATTTTTAATGTGTGTAACATTTTATGTTAGGAGTCAATTTTGTCTTGTTTAATGTAAGTATAAGTCATGAATATAGGTTTTGTGACCACAAATGTATATGTTTTTAACAAACTATTGGCACCCGCAAACTTTATTACATAAAAAAATTTAAAAAAATGCCTATTAATTGTTTAGCAACAAATCAACTGCTAGTCAATGATATAGAAGTTAAAAGAAAGATACGATCACACAAGAGTTTCTAAACATATTCAAGTTTAAACTTCATGCTAAGATAATGATTTTTTTAAATTTTGTTTATTAAAATATGATTATTTTGTTTCGAATGAATATTGGTTTGAATCCTGTTATATTTGAAGACTTTACTTGCATTTAGGGACTATATGGTGTTTTACCTTTCATTTCGATGGTAAATAAATGGTGTATTGACATGCATTTCGGTGTGGTTTCGGTTTCATTGCAATTTACCATAAACAATTTTTCTTTGTTATAATCAGTTCGTTTCTTTTCTTGAAAATGCTTAGGTAAGCTTTTAAATTTTACTCAATCTGCAGCGGGTACGTTGGTCTAACATTGGTTAAGTTTGGCTTTTTCCTTATATTTACGTATGTAATTTGTTTTAACCTAAACAGGTGATCCAGGAAGAAGATCGTTTTATGAAAAAGACAAAAGTGCATCACTAACGACCAGATATTACATTGAACCTGGACCGCAACAATCAGTAATGACAATTTCTCTTCAAAACTTATTAATGATGAAAGGCAGGGAAATGGTTAGACTACTATAATGTAAAAGTCATATTCCAGAAAAGATTTTTTTTTTAGTTTCATAGATGTTCTGTTTTGCATCTACCATTGCAGTGATTCACTCACAAGAATATTGATAAAGACAACTTAAGCCTGCCTACAGTACAAAGAACCGTTGAAAATATGCGCAAAGTTATTGCAATTAAAACTGGATACGTTCGAAAGGTGAATCAAGCACATAATTAAACTTTCATTTGTTTGTAAAACGCTTGCCTTAATAAATAAACTATTAGTGTGTTGAAACGCGCCTTTGACTGGTATGAGATCATAACTGTAAATAAATCACTTTTTCCCCCTGTTATTAATTTTATTGCCTTTGCCCATAGGTCACAGTCTCTTGTTTGGGATTGCGTCACAATGCAAAGAACCCATTATACTGCTTCTACCTAATGATCGCCTTTGAGGCGTTATTAGTAACTGCTTGTTTCGTAATACTGGTTATGGAAATGTTTCGGACATTTGTAAAGCCTTGGGATGGTTTGAGCTGGAAACTATAAAATGGAACATATGCTTTTTTAAACTCTGAGATGGTCTAACAGAAATACTGACGCTAACATGGTCCGAGTTCAAACCTGGGTAGCCCAATGACGTGACGTTCATTTTTAAAATTAAGGTTAGGTCGATCAAGTTTTCTGCTTAGCCGTTAGGCTTCAGACGAAAAAAAAATTAAATAGAGTTACAGGTGTAACAGAATCCGAATGTATCAGCTACCCTGAAGATACTGGCGATCACGAGTTTATCCAAAGCATGGGTTTTCTGCACCAAATTAAAGTGCGCTGAATCTCAGTAGATCATCAAATTTAGACAAAATTCGTTTTTGAGAAATTAATCAATATAACTTCTTTTTTTTCTAATCTGTGTTTCATACATCGTCTCTTAGTTGGGTCTTCAAGCAGCCTGGTACTGTAATATTGTTCGCGACATACATGATACGGGTTACCTGTCAAAAAAAAATTGAGACAATGGCTGCTCAACTGGTCTTATTTAAGACTATATATATAGAATATATATAAAACAATGACTGTAAAATGCCACGTCATTAGTTCATACATACTCAAGCATCTCCGTCACCGTTTTATTGGAGGGAAACAGTAAGAATTGTTCAGTACTTTTTTTTCTGCCAATTACCCTCTATGTCTGTTACAGAATAAATGAAGTGTCCGTGTCCTTGTTGTTCCGTATCTATTTTCTCCTGTTTCGAACCTTCATGGGTACATGGTTGTGTGTCAAGATGAAATTAATTAATTAATTAATTATGACTCGACATAGGAGTCATGACAGACAATGGTAAATATTGAGAATATTAAATTTTTTGAAGTTAATTTGTCTGCACCTAAAACACTGCGACGTAAATATAAGAATAGGTATTTTGCATAGAGCTTGTATTCTCTTCTGGCAATCCACGTCGTCGCATTGTTTAATTATACTCGTTTCTGCTCGATTTCTAGCGTGGTTCTCAGATTAACCATCGCCTCTACACTGTCGAAACTTTTCACCTTAAATTTACCAAAGAATTCTGGATACTAAATTTATAGTTTATCTCTTATTTTGAACATATATCAACAATTATAAAATTATTCTATTAATAAAACATTCAAATCCTTGTTTAATATATAGCAAAAATCTTATTTTTTCCTTCCATCTTTGTTTTTACCCTTTTTTACAACGAAACAATAAACTCTAAGTAGGAATCGGGCATTGTTTCTACTAAGATCCAGTTGCTTGAAATTACGAGGAACTCTTCGTTAATTACAAATAAATTATTAGTTGAAAAGTCCGTAAATTTACTGTAATTTGTACCAGTGTACTCGTCGGGTTGATTCCCCTTATCATCACCTACCGTGCAGTTGCAGTACGATTTTTTCAATTTACTCCAAACTTGGATACATATTTGAGCAAAACTTTCGGTAGGTAACGGTTGAAAAATTAGAATGTCGCCAGACTTTGGAGGGGAAAACATCCCGGCTCCTATTCATGCCTGGGGCCAATGGTGCATGGCTGAGCCATGGGTTGTGAGCCATGATTACCCCCTCCTCCACTTCGCAGATCAACGACAAACCAAGAAGATAAGAAAACCTCAGGCGTGACACGGGGTCACTGAGATCAGAATTCAGCAATGTGCATCATCATCAATATCACCATCAACATCAAGAAGCAGGGAAAAAAGAAAAGACATGAATTTTTTTTTCTGTAGTTTATTAAATTACCAGGAAATTTTGGTGAATGGCATTGCCGTCCATCCAGGTGTGCGGTGAGTGGGTGAAGACACGGGTATAGTGGCGAGGAGGGTTGAGAGTTAAATAAAGGGATGTTCAGACAGCCGGGCGATGTCTAGTAGGCGTAGTGGATGCCGTAACCGTTGTCGTAGGTCATGTGGGAGACGACGGGGGCGGCGGAGTAAGCCACGCCCAGGAGACCAGCGGGGGCGACGGCGCGGGCGGCCAGAGCGGGGGCGGCGTAGCCGTGGGCGGCCAGGGCGGGGGCGGCCAGGCCGTGGGCGTAGGCCGCCGGGGCGTAGGCGGGGGCGGCGTAGGCGGCGGGGGCGGCGTAAGAGAGGGCGGGCGCCCCCAGGTAGCCGGCGCTGGCCACCGCCACCAGGGCGAAGAGGATGATGCACTGTGGCAGAACAAGAAGACACACTTTACATTTTCAACCCATCGTGTTACAGTAAAGCTTATTAAGAATTTTATATAGATTTATATTTCATTTTTTTTTACACAGCACGTAAGATTGCGGAAAGCTTGCCAATGACTTGAATTAGACTTCCTAAGCTAAATTCAAACATTGGTTTGACCATTCAGAACTTGGAAAAGACTTTAAATTTGGTTTTTAATAGGCATCTAGGCACTGTGGGATCGTCTTGGCAGGCTAGCTCCAAGTTTGACACTTGAAGACCAGCTAGATTGATTCAGGCTTACTGCAAGCTAACATTCTTGCCATAACAAGCATATATCCAGCTTGAAGGCTTGTCATGACAAGCTGTTTCAAGCTTTAATAAAGTAAATTTTGCCATCTGAGTTATACCCTACAGTGGGTCAACAAAAATAAACCACAAACGACAAGACAACAAAATTTTGTCCTGTGGTTTTCGCATTTTAATTGCAGTTGTCCATTTGCAATTTTTGTTAACTCGCGCTAGGCAATGGAAAATATATGTTTAAATGCATTTATTATTTTTATTACTGAGCCTTACGAATCGTCAGCATCGAAGACATTATCAATTATAAATAATGTAAAATAAATTAGCTATGGCCTAATATAAAATTTTAATTAAATGTGGTAAACTTAAGTAAAAATTTAAAAAAATTGAACATATTTTTCCCCTCTCACATAAAATAATTAAATATTTAAAATAAAAAATTTATTAATGCTAGATTATGAATATTTTTCAAGTGGAATACATTAATTCGACAATTCTCACTGAAAACATTAGGAATTTATAGTTAAGGGTCAAGTAAAATGAGACAATAACAAAACTCTCAAATAACATGACTGATTAAACCGACATTTAAATTACGCCGAAACTAAGATAACGTACAGTTAAATGTAATTTCTAATAAATTGTTTGTTTAATTAATTAGATTAAAGAGTTTTGTGATTTTAGTTTGAAAACACTTGTACCTAACAAACTCTGTTAACTGTTAAACTAATCAAGGGCTTACTCACTAGGCTTTATCGCTAAGCCTCAAAAATGACTATTTCCTGGGAATCTAACCGACGCTTCCTGAGCAACCTGTATTTCTACCAACCCTGAAAGTCTCACCTAACGTTATCTGGTTTAACGGAAGGCACGACAGATCAGAGTAAACAAAAACAATTATCTTAATGAAACCACCATAAATGTTACAAATAACGTAATTTTTATAGATTTTGAATACAAAATAAGTTTAAGAAAACAGGGCACACAATTTTTTTATAGTAATTTTAAGCAATTTAAGCTTTTCATAAACTATAAATCAGTCTTTACCACTTAAATTACTTTAGTATTTTTCCAGAATGATGCCCCAACCATCAAGATTAGTAACAAGGAAGCTTGCCTGTCAATTTTTCCAGCACGGAGGTCAGCCCCCAAACTTGTGCTAATTGTGCATGCAGTAAACACCCTCGTTCAAACTGTAGATTAAAAGCAGCAATAAAAGTGTGTAGTTAATATATGAAACACAGACCTAGGATGGGCTCGATCCTTTCGCGTGCTGACTTTCATTCCGGCTACCAGGTCCCACAGCTTCAGGGCTTCAGAAGAACCCACGCGATGTTAAACTGTTCAAGATATCCGAGTGGTATCTGTTTACGCAAAGCTCTAAAAAAAATATGTTGAGGTCGGAATAGTACAGTGTTTCTGTATTTCTTTTTCAAACTTATTTTTTCTTTCGTAGATTGAAAATGGCTGAGAACGGGTGTCTTCGGGATAATATTTAGATATGAAACACCCGATGAAGTATCTTGAAATAACTCAAGGGACTTTCAAAAAATATTTAGCTTCATTTATCCATTTTAAATGCTATGGTTATCACCCAAATCTCATAGTTGGTATTCACGTAAGACGTAACGACTTCACGATAGAACAAAGCCTTGCGCTTAAAGGCGATACCGCGCTGGAAGCATCTGCGCGGTAACGCAGACACAGCCTTAGACTTGGTGGTCCCCTTAATAAGGCATGAGGTTGGCCGCATCGATAGAAGCTTTAGTAATATCTATGCTGTAAAGAGAAGCGCGCTGACGTCCAGAGCGAACCTCGTTGAGATGGGCTCTGGCGCTCGCGTGTGGCGTAGTTTCCGAGCCAGCAAGGCCAAGTTGGAGCAATAACCAGTAGGATGAGGATCTCCGAAATGTGGGCACCAAGACCCCAAGTGGAAAAGTCACGAGTCTCTCACGACAGTAGAGGGAACGAACCCGTGCAATGGCGCCGAGATTTGTTTGACTGACGGTGATTTAAGTCGCAGCGGTTATGCACAGAGATTTAAGGCGACGGAATCTCCAATAGTATGTTCAGCTCCGAACCATTTGGAGCTCATAAACTTAAAAAATAAAAATTAATATAATATATAATATTAACTTAAAATATAAAACATAATAATAAAATTTACCTATCGATTATTACTTAAGTTATAAAAGATTTTAAATGCTAAAATAGAGCAGCATTCTGTCATCGTTCAGTGACAGATATTTTTCATATAAATACTCATGACATACTTTTTTAATGCAAATATCTCAAAAACGACAAAAAAAAATCGTTTTTTTTTTTAAACTTAAATCAGCATGCGTAACTCGTATTCGGGAAACGCATCTGGAAACAAATCTGGCACTGAAGGCTACCTTACGAACTATAAGTGAAGACGATTGCTTTGTGTCTCTCTAAGAGTTGTTTTTGTGTAGAAATTCTCAGATTTTTTTTTAATTTGCTGTAGGTTTTAAAATGAGAATTCTGTTGTAAAAGTAATTTCCTAGAGTGGAGACTATTAAAAAAATCTGCAAATGGTATATTTAACAACTATAGGTAATTCTTTGATTAGCCCACAAACCCTAACCGGTCACGCCGAGTTGTAATCTTGGCTACTACCCTCTCCACTCAAGCGCGATGCGTTATCTATCACAGTCGAGAACTGGAGGACCCTGAGAAACCCATACGGTCTGGGTGGCCGGGAGTGCTGAAGTGTTTCGCCAGGCACACCCGTCCCTGTGGCGGGATTATTCATCGAGTTAACTACTTTCCAACGACTGTTGATCGCTCTAGAATAAGTCTGCAACAAGAAGTCACGCAGAAACGTCGCGCAAGCATCGTTTCCACGGAAGTGGTCTCTCAGCCCAGAAGCTGGGTTCTCTGGCCACGAGTTCATTAGAGATGGATACGGAATAAATTAATGACCTGGAGTATCAGCAGAATGTGTTGGTGAGGTAGAACGGGGGAACTCCGAGGAAAGAAAAATCCCCCACCGGCTAACAGAATATTCCGACACGCTTCAAACGTGCGAAAAATTCGACTTTGATTTACCTGGAAATCGAACTCGCCCCGTTGCGGCGGAAGGCGAAGAAGGCGAAGAATCTCACTACTCAACCACGTGTCTCTCCGCGGGAGACGTGGGCTGGACTCCGCGCTTCCGATTCCGCTAGGTAACATTCTGCGAATTAGCGTGAGAGTTGTATCCCGCTTAATATTATTGTCATTTCCATCATTTCAGGACTATTGCTGTAAAATCCCTGTCTCGACATCTCTTTGCATTTCATGTTTCGTCCCAGATTTTATCAACAGTATTTTATCAAATAAAATATAACAGCGGTAAAATAATGTCACTAAACTATCAGGATTGTGATCACTCGAGTAAACTGTTGCAGATCGAAAAATAACTTTCTTTTTTTTAATATCTGGTACAAAATTTTTTGGCAGAACCACAAATGCAAGAGCTACCGGCATGAATTCAGTAACAGCAATGACAAGGAAATGGCTACGTTGATTTTTTTTTCGTATTGCTTTATTTCAAGAGCTATTTCTAAATATTTCACTCGATACTACCTTTCACTTAGCGTAATATCGTGGTTATATCACGCTCATCCTTATGCAATAAATTGAGTCGAAATTTTTTAAATAGCCCTTAAATTAAATGAATGACGATAAAACGAACGTCGTGTGAGACCGAGACTTAGGGTTTTGGCAAGAACGTCGGGGGTACGTTGACGACGCCGACAAGAACTGCCAATGGAAGGCGCGCAAGGAAGTGCCGACCACGGCCCGCGGACCGCAGCCAGTTGCGACGGCGACCGCCAGGAGCGCCACGTACCTTGAGAGCCATTGTTCACGAGACTGAAGAGTGGAGTCTCCCGGGCACGGTGTGATGAAGCGGAAGCCCCCGCCTTGTGTTTTATATAGTGCCTCGCTTTCACTGGGCGCCAGCCCTCCTCCCGCCGCCGCCGCCGCCTCGACAAGCGACGCCCAAAACTGCCGGGAGAATGGAGGGTGTGGCTCGGAAGGAGCGCCCCGGGGGGGCCTACCGCGACTCCACAGAGGGGTTCCCCCGACACCTGCGGCTGACGGCTATCGCGCGCTTTGGGTCACTTCAACTAAACAGCGTGTTCCGCGTCTCACGTCAAACTGAGCTCAATCAATAAAAAACATCCTTATGGACCAAAGCTACTGCTGTTTTTCACTGTGTGTCATTGAGAAACCACAAGAATAAGCAAGAAAGATGAATCCACAATGACGCGGAAAAACTTGACAAATTAAACGTATGTCATTTTGAAAACCAACTATCATTCAAACAACATATGAAATTATACATAAATGTTTAAAAAAACTGAAAAATATATAAATGATATAAATGTTTTGAAGTAAAGTGCAATTTTGAGTATCATATGAATAATTTCTATTACAACTATTTTTTTTTTCTGTGTTACCAACAGAGGTGAGACAGACGAAGGTGTTCCAAATCGAGTCAAATCTTCGATGGGTAATAAGTGGGGGAAAAACCTGTCATTGAAGCCAGGTACAGCAGCTTCGTTGAAGACTCAATCAACTCCGAATATCATCATGTTGTTTTTTGTTTTACTGTGTTTTTTTTAATACCACATATTTATTTCCTTTACACTTTTATTCACCTTCTTGTTGCAGTAACTTTGCTGCCATAATGAAGACAGGAATACATTTCCACTACGGAGTCAACTCTTCGAATGGATGAAAAATAGCGCCGTTGTAATGTAGTCATTTACTTATTTGACAAACTTTTATGAGTGATAGAGACCGCCACAATGAACATCGTCCTTGTCCGGAAACAATTATTTCTGGAAATTACGTTCTTGATGTGCACCCTAACAGTTCCAAGTAACACTGCAGGATTAAAACTCAAATAGTTCATTTTTTTTATTACTGAATTTAATCCTGCATATTCATTGCTATAGTATACATATAAAATTTTATACTTTTAGAGGAAGGCAAATGTCTAATAAATGAGGATGCAAAATAACACCGCCATTTCCCTTTCCCACCCATTAAACCAGAATTTTGTTGCTTCTTGGTGAAATTTTGCGCACTTGTTCAAATTAGGAGAAAAATTATTGTCTAAATCTGATTTTCAAGAAACTAAACATCCCTTTTTCACTATTGGATGACGAGAAACAACAAAGGCAATAGCGTGCCAAATGAATCTTTATGATAGTAAAATTATTTGGTAAACTAAAGTAGTCACGGTAAAAAGTAATCACAGGTTTTAAAATACCTAAGAAAACTGACATTACAATTATTTAAAAAAAACATATTGTAACGATTTTAATAATCGTTGAGTGGGAAGAACTGGGTTCGTATAGGGATAGCCCAATTATTTATTTTTTTGCAGAATTCTATCGACTGCTAATATTTACAACACTAATACATAATCTTACTTAAAATGCCTACTGATCAACTACTCGCACTCAGTATCTCAAGTCCTTACACACCGCACACCTCGCTGGGCCGCACCCCTCGCACAACTCTCGCCGCAGCACCCCTCGTGGGTCTCCGTCACCGAACTCTCGTCGTACTCCGTCGCCGCCGCCGCACTTCCCTTCGCCGAGTCACTGTCACGCTTCCCTTCGCCGAGCCACTCCCGGAGGCCGGCGTCCAGCTTGTACGGATCCTGGCGCCCTTCTAGAAGTGGCGAGCGCGGCTGGGGCCAGTCGCGTCATCCTGTGCCGACCCGACGCCCGAAGCGTCGAGATGGGCATCGACAGCTCGCGCGAGGCAGGGCGCCGCGTGGTAAGCGCGGTGTAGAAGGGGAGGGGAGTAGCGACGACCCTTTCAATCCGCGCAGCACGCGTGGCATGTCTTACGTCAATGGATGGCGCATGACGTCAGTGACCGTGCGGGGCCGCCAACCAGCTCCGAACTTGGCATAATAATAATAATATAAGTGTATTTGCAACACGATAACACATTAATTCGGTCGTTACCGAAGTTATATGTACTGGCGAGTACTTCCAAAAGTAAGCATGTGTTTATGACAAACTAAACTATAGTAAACTCATGGAATAACTTCTTATCAGTGTTAAGAAGACGGCAGGTCGCCGGTCTACCACTCTGGCTCTGGGGTAGAGCTCCTGACTTGTGACTTGTAGGACCCGGGTTCGCACCTCAGCACCTCCAAGGCGGATTGTCTCAGGCAGATTGTAGCATTTGTCTGATGGAATACAATCCATTGCAACACGTCAGGCTACCTAAGAGACTGTTGGTGTAAACAAAAAACCTTCTAGGGTGGCTTCCAAATGGAACTAGTCGTCTAAGTCATCCGAAACAATGTGACGTTGTGATGCAAATTCGGAATTATGTTTCACTAGTACTTTTACCATTCTGTAAACTGAAGAGAGTTTACAGAAAGAAGTGTGGCGCTTACGGCGAGTGAAAGGTGTTCACAGTTTTTATTCTAAACGTACACAAACTTATTGCTTGTGAATAGTTTTTTTTTTGTAATAATGAAGTGATGACACAAAAAGTCATAATATATATAATGTAGCCTTAAGAAATAATAATCTAGGCAACATTTTTAAGATATAAGTAGATGTATATAGTTCGTATGAGGACACCGGAGGACGGAGGGGGATTAATCTTCCGCCGGCCATACACGCACAAAAAAGTGTCCCGTTACGTTCATCAGCAATGTACGCACGAAAAAATGTCCCGTTACAGTAGTAGGAAAATACCGGTTCTGGGACAGGCGCAGGATTCAGGAGCCGACCTTGAACATTGACTTTGACCTTGAAATTCGACCTTGACCTTTAACTATGACCTTGAACATTGACCTTGACCTTGAAATAATACCTTGACCTTGAAATTTCACCTTGACCTTGAAATTTGACCCTGACATTGAAATTCGAACCTGACCTTTAGCCTTGCGACCCTCGATGTTACCACCCTGATTACGTCATCTAATCCGTATGCTAATCCATATGCTAATCTATGCTAACCTAACCTAACCTAACCTAATCCATATGCCAATCTATGCTAACCTAACCTAACCTAACCTAACCTAACCTAATCCATATGCTAATCTATGCTAACCTAACCTAACCTAACCTAACCTAACCTAACCTAACCTAACATAATCCATATGCTAATCTATGCTAACCTAACCTAACCTAACCTAACCTAACCTAACCTAATCCATATGCTAATCTATGCTAACCTAACCTAACCTAACCTAACCTAACCTAATCCATATGCTAATCTATGCTAACCTAACCTAACCTAACCTAACCTAACCTAACCATCATGTCCGTCATCTTGAAAATCAATCATTTTTATGTTAGAAAAACGGGGAAAAAAATTAAAAATCATTTAAAAAAATAACTAATCAAATTAAATAATAAAATCAAATAAATTATTATTTAAAACCACTGTTGAACATATCGTTATGTTCGCCATCTTGGATTATATTTAATTGTTGCTTGTTTCGTTATGCCCACCATCTCGGTTGAGTACGATGTTATCGTTACACTTTACATTATGACAGCCATATTGGATCCTATTAATGTTGCATGTTTCGTTATGGCAGCCATCTTGGAATCGTGTAATTATTTAGCTAGAAATTCGGGAAAAAATCCATAATTAATTAAATAAATCACTCATTAATTTACATATTGATTCGATCTGTTCCTGTCCTTGGTTCGATACTCGATCGATGCAATAATGTTTAATTTTATGTAAAAAAATAATTTCAATAAACCATGTTCAAAATTCTTAAAGAGGCTTAAAATCCTCTACTACCATCATCTTATAAGCCATCATGTACGCCATCTTGGAAATTCGTAATTTCAATGCTAGAAATTCAGGAAAAAGTTCAAAACTCATTAAATAAATTTTGCAACCAATAAAATGATTAATTAGATCGACTTAGGTCCTTGGTACGATTCTGGATGCTGAAGAAAAAATAAATATAACAACAATTTAACATAATAGTGACAGGTTCGTAAATAAAACATCGCAAATTCTTTCACAAAATAAATTTTATTACAAAATCTATATTTTACTACAGTATCACTTGCGAAAGCCCTGCATAGGCGTGAAATGACTAATTCTTAGCTCCAATCAGTTTATACTAGACAGAGACCAACCAGAACCTTTACAGACATAGTCCTCCTCTTCTTGACAGAGTTTCTCGATACCGTTTTTAACAGTTTGCTTCACATCGTCAGAACTGTAAATTACTGCAGCCGATGTCTTGAATGCACACTTCCTTACTTCGTCTTCGAATGGATACGGCTTTCCATATATACAGTCCAACCACAAGTTATATTTTGATGGACCGTTTGTTGCTACATCATCAGTAAGCTGATTGATTATGTCCTCTCTGATATCATCAAGAAAATTACAAATGTCTTTTGACTCACCTAACGTATTTAGATAATAGTAATCTTTCAATTTTCCACGAAATGCAGACTACGCCAAGTAGAACCCATTATCATTCACTTTTAATGCACCGAACACAGTATTAGGTTTATTTTCATGTCCAGACGTTATAGCAATCGGTTGCTGCACATTGGTTTTCTTGCTTGTATTCTTACGAGTCTCCAATCTAAAGCGAGGAGTCGAAATTTCTACAGGTAGTTCTTCAGTAGACACACGGACTTTACCGTTGCATTTTTTCACATGCCGTCGCAAACTTATCAATACGTGTAAACCATTCATGACACTCATCACAGCGGAACTTCATGCGAGATGGATTCTTCTTGCATTTACTCCTCTCATGTCTTCGTGCTACATGAGAAAAAGTGAACGACATATCGCAGTAGCTGCAAGGATACCTTGCTGATGAAGACGAGCCTTTCAGACCCGATCCAGATACTGATGTTGCCGCAGTTGCGACATCTCCAGGCATACTCTTATGAACATCAATGCATCGTTGTTGAATAGAAACCTTTACTTTCTGCCGAACAGCAGGACCTTTTGCATGTCTTCATGTGCGTTTTCATATTATCTTTTCTGGCAAACTGCTTATGGCATTTCTCACAAACAATAATTTTACGATAAAGGTTCTTGACACATTCTCTCTTTTCGTGTCGTCGAGCATTGCTGTTGTTTGTGAAAATCTTGTCACAGTAACAACACCGATGTCCGTTAGTTGTTGAATCACCAGCCATTGAAGTCTCCATTGAGGCTGAAACGAAGTTCGTCGTGTTTTCCTGTGTAGCCAGCACCACCGGCATTAAATTCTCTTCTGCTGGTGGTACCACGACTGTTGAAGTCTCCTCCAGTGTTGTCAGAGGCGTTGCCGTCGAGATCTGCTCCTTCCTCGTCGCCGTTGACGTTAGGGTTCCTGTAGACGATGGTACATCCTCCATCAAGTTCGACGTTAAAGTCGGTAAAGATGCCATCGAGTTCACAAGAACAGGTAATTACGCGACTTATGCACCAGAAGAAACAAACTAGGCGATCCTTACACCGATAACGTCAGTAACAAACTGAGCATCCTGCTGTCTAGGACTCGCTTATATACATGAACAGGATGGAATAATACGCTAGTCAAATCAAGAACCATCAACAATAATACTCGAGTCAAAACTACATTAAAAATAGAAGCCCACTCAACGAAAAAGGCAGCACATTTGGAAGCAAATTCGACATATGAAATGGAGACACAATGCATGCACTTGCAGATTTCATCACAAAGTTAACATTTAAATTTCATTCAAGCGAAGTAGCAAGCCAATGTCACATCATCATATTAACATCCTATTGGTCATACTATCCTCAAAATTTCACAGTATTATAAATCACACCAGTTATAGACGGACTTATGGTTTCTAACACACAACATTTCAGTCATTTTTCTTTAATAAATTCATATTTTAAAATGCAAAATATACATGGTAAACGAAGAACCAGGTACGTAAATATTTTATATACTTTATGTACACTGTAGACGTCAAGAGCTTGAAAGTACATATGTAAGAAAGATATTTAATAAAACTCATATTAAATTGTATATTTATTCCCATTAATACACATCAGATCAAAAAAAGTAGGTTTTATTATATAAACCTCGAATTTCTTAGTTCATGTTTCTTTGAGGACGTATAAATTTTCAGCATTTCGCGAACCAAGTAGAAGTTTTAGTCTATTCTTCAATCATTTGGATTGTCTCTCGATGAACAATTGGTCTCATGTGCTACGGCTTCCATCTTCTTTACATATTTGTTATTATTAGTCTTAAAATCCACGCATCCGTGTCACTAAAACAGACGCAAATTTATCATCATCGTAGCTGTCATCAATATTATCATGAGCTGCATCAATATCACTCATTTTATGATATCGTTTCCGCATTTCAGTTGTCAGAGATTTACCACAATCTATGATCTTGTGAGCTTCACATTATTCTCTATGGTTTTGTAGACATGGTTAGTTCCATTCTCGTTTTCTTTAAAAGCCTGTGTGTCCAGTTTTATTATTTAATCCTTCAACCCATCATCCCAAACACAATTAAATCATCGTAGTATACAGAAAAAAAATCAACAAAGTTCCTTTCATTTAATCTTAGGAACCGCATCATCCTTTCCACCTATAGTATAGTTTCTTGAGCCCAAGAGTCTTTCATTATATACCATGCAGTGTTCTTCAAGAGATGTGGTATACTTCTAGTTCTACATACAAATCCATCCTATCATTAATTTGTTGACACATGAGAAAAAAAACCTTAAAGTTAATTTTTACGTGTTTTATTAAATTATCACTTCGGCTAAAAATAATTACCACACATAGTGTGTTATTACATTTCCTTCTTCATCTGCAATACTAAGTTCCTTGATAATAAATCCATACTGACTAGAGAAGCCTTGGAGGTTTACACATTTCGTCATGGTGGTCGAGACGAGACTAAGCCGGTAATGTACTGTCAGGTCTTAGATAATAGACGACACAATCTACCTTGTTGCAGGATGTCTCGATGATGTCCGGAGCCTCCTCGTCACAATCACTAGTGCAGTGATGACCGAAGTTGCAGACCTCTAGTTGGAAGTAACCATCCTCGGTGACGTAGTGCACACGGCGGAATCCGGGCGTTACTTCCGCGTACTTTTCAGTTGGAACGAACAGCATTTGCTTGAATTTGTAGCAGCAGCTCTATACCCACACGACTATGTGTTGACTGCTGTGTCTAGGGTGTTGACCTCAATTTATTCCGCTAGGACCACCCTCCAGTCCAGTCACATGTACCGTTGCTTCCGTTGTTGTTCCCAGCCTTGCTGGCGACCTCCAACATTCCAACACGGTGATCAACCATCCAAGCCATAAGCATGCTAGCATTGTGTCTTGAGATCGGACCTGGACATCCAAGTTACATAGAGTATAATATACTCTGAAATACATAATAAAGAGAAAATTGATATAAATAACATTATACTTTGCTTAATAGTTCCAGAAGTAATGAACGCACTGCTTGACCAGTGACAGTTATAACTAAATATTAAATATATTTAATATTTTATTTTCCATTACCTTTCTTGGTATTTATTAATCATTCACTCTACGAAAAACAACTCAAGACAATAAACCTGACCAACGAATTAAATACAGTACCGCTATGCCTTACATGAAAGTATAATTTTTTCGATAATCTGAATAACCTATAAATCGTTCATGCACAAAGCCACACATACAGGCCAATTGTCTATGGACCATGAGACAGAGTCATGACAATATCAGACGTACAGGCCAGAAATTTCAGAACCGCAGGACCTTCTTCGTCTTTAGATAATTACAGTCATTTAGACCATCATGAAATTTTAATACATACTAAAGGACCAAGCGACCTTGAAAAATATTTTAGTAACACCAAGAGGTTTTGAACTAGTAAATATTCAGTCACTACATATTTTACTACGCGCAATCAACAAAAAGGAAGAACCATCAACGAAAAGGCAGCACAATCAAAAAAGGCAGCACATTTGTAAACACCATCAACAAAAAGGAAGCACATTTTGGAAGCACCATCAACGTAAAGGCAGCACATTTTGGAAGCACAATCAATAAAGAGAGCAGATTTGGAAGCACCATCAATAAAAAGGAAGCACTTTTGGAAACACCATCAACAAAAAGGAAGCACATTTTGGAAGCACCATCAACATAAAGGCAGCACATTTTGGAAGCACAATCAATAAAGGCAACACATTTGGAAGCACCATCAACAAAAAGGAAGCACATTTTGGAAGCACCATTAAAAAGGCAGCACATTTCGGAAGCACAATCAAAAAAGGCAGCACATTTTGGAAGCACAATCATTAAAGGCAGCACATTTGGAAGCACCATCAACAAAAGAAGGAAGCACATTTTGGAAGAACCATCAAAAAGGCAGCACATTTTGGAAGCACAATCAAAAAAGGCAGCACATTTGGAAGCACCATCAACAAAAGAAGGAAGCATATTTTGGAAGCACCATCAAAAAGGCAGCACATTTTGGAAGCACAATCAAAAAAGGCAGCACATTTTGGAAGCACCATCAAAAAGGCAGCACATTTGGTAACACAAGTTACGAGAACTAAGTCTTAGTTAGAAATCAGAATGCAAGAAATAAAAACATTAAATTTTTACTTTTAATATTTAATTTATTTCTTAAGATTATACAAATAGAAGTAAAATAAGCCATTATTGTATGTAGCCAGCTTTCCTCAGTTCTTCGAGTATGAAGGATATTTACGAATAGTTTCCTGCACAAAGCGAGCCATGTAGAAGTCTTAGCCGGTCAACTAATAAGTTTGGATCTTTCCACGATGTGTAATCAATCTCTTCTACCACCATCTCACTTGCTTGTTTATTATAAATACTTTTAATATCACAATCGTCCCAGTGATCATAATAAGCGTTATCAGATTTATTTATTATAACACGGCGTTTCCATCGTTTAGGTCTCAGGACACCGTTACATTCTTCGATCTTGTCAGCTTTAGGTGCTTCATCACAGTCTATGCTTTTGTCAACAGCCTCAGAGTCACTGTTACAATCACTGTAGAAGACATCCTCTTCACCCAGATTACCATATGAATTCGATATCGATGATGTCGAAGTGCCATTATCGTCTTCATGCTTCCTTTTTAGGAGTCCATCATTTTTACAAAGTAAGAAAGATCTACTTGAATTCGGCTGGAATGTATTCTCACTTTTCACGATAAGGATTCTTCCATTGTCTTCATTCTTCCATAAATCATCATCATCCTTCAATTTAAGTTCTTCGTCGAGATCGGAAGAGCCACGAACATAATCTCTCTCAAGACAAGGAAAATTATTGTTGTAATGCAGATCACTATTCCTTAGTCTAGTAGATCCATCGTTGTACTCTGGCTTGTACGCAGGCTTAATGTTACAAGTTCTATCATGTATTTTTAAGCTCTCTCTCCGCGTAAACGAATTGTTACATCGAACGCAACTTATCATATTGCGTAGTGGATTTTTAACACAGTCATTCTTCTGGTGTTGTCTTCCATTCTTTCTCAAGATAAATTCTTTGCTGCAAAACTTACACCTGTGTCCTTTCGATACAGCGACAGACACCGAATCAGGATTCATATTAGTTACTGTGACTAATGTTAGATACAAACAGACAGTTTTCCAATTGGAACCATTACTTAAATATATATATTTTTTAATATTTCTTAAGCGAGACTTAAATTATCTCATGCAAAGGTACTTGTTGTGAGTAGTTCTGCTTTTCAACAACAGATGACACCACGTATTGCTTGCAGGTAAATAATATTTCTTTCTTTCATGCGGGATGCAGGATTCTCACTAACGATCGCAATAGAGGGATGGCATCGCTAGACTCCAAGGAGAAGGTAGTTTGTTCTTCCAGTTAGTGTTTCTCAGATTTCTCAGGGTATATAGGATTATTATTTGACTGAATAATGATTTTTTTTTTAAATTCCACCTAATAAAAATAAAATAGAAGCACTCAGAGAAAACCATCAAGGATGATGCCGTTTATAAACATCATAAATTACCAATTACTTTGCTTAAGCAACATGAGAGTTCTAGCTTAAGCAAAGAGTTCACAAGCAGGCTTGAGCTAGAACTCTCATGTTGCTTAAGCAAAGAGTTCACAAGCGGGCTTGTGAACTCTTTGCCTAAGCAGGATTAAATTTGGAATTTTTAAAAAAAAAATTGGTAATTTATGATGTTTATAAACGGCATCATCCTTGATGGTTTTCTCTGAGTGCTTCTATTTTATTTTTATTAGGTGGAATTTAAAAAAAAATCATTATTCAGTCAAATAATAATATATACCCTGAGAAATCTGAGAAACACTAACTGGAAGAACAAACTACCTTCTCCTTGGAGTCTAGCGATGCCATCCCTCTATTGCGATCGTTAGTGAGAATCCTGCATCCCGCATGAAAGAAAGAAATATTATTTACCTGCAAGCAATACGTGGTGTCATCTGTTGTTGAAAAGCAGAACTACTTACAACAAGTACCTTTGCATGAGATAACTTAACTCTCGCTTAAGAAATATTAAAAAATATATATATTTAAGTAATGGTTCCAATTGGAAAACTGTCTGTTTGTATCTAACATTAGTCACAGTAACTAATATGAATCCTGATTCGGTGTCTGTCGCTGTATCGAAAGGACACAGGTGTAAGTTTTGCAGCAAAGAATTTATCTTGAGAAAGAATGGAAGACAACACCAGAAGAATGACTGTGTTAAAAATCCACTACGCAATATGATAAGTTGCGTTCGATGTAACAATTCGTTTACGCGGAGAGAGAGCTTAAAAATACATGATAGAACTTGTAACGTTAAGCCTGCGTACAAGCCAGAGTACAACGATGGATCTACTAGACTAAGGAATAGTGATCTGCATTACGACAATAATTTTCCTTGTCTTGAGAGAGATTATGTTCGTGGCTCTTCCGATCTCGACGAAGAACTTAAATTGAAGGATGGTGATGATTTATGGAAGAATGAAGACAATGGAAGAATCCTTATCGTGAAAAGTGAGAATACATTCCAGCCGAATTCAAGTAGATCTTTCTTACTTTGTAAAAATGATGGACTCCTAAAAAGGAAGCATGAAGACGATAATGGCACTTCGACATCATCGATATCGAATTCATATGGTAATCTGGGTGAAGAGGATGTCTTCTACAGTGATTGTAACAGTGACTCTGAGGCTGTTGACAAAAGCATAGACTGTGATGAAGCACCTAAAGCTGACAAGATCGAAGAATGTAACGGTGTCCTGAGACCTAAACGATGGAAACGCCGTGTTATAACAAATAAATCTGATAACGCTTATTATGATCACTGGGACGATTGTGATATTAAAAGTATTTATAATAAACAAGCAAGTGAGATGGTGGTAGAAGAGATTGATTACACATCGTGGAAAGATCCAAACTTATTGGTTGACCGGCTAAGACTTCTACATGGCTCGCTTTGTGCAGGAAACTATTCGTAAATATCCTTCATACTCGAAGAACTGAGGAAAGCTGGCTACATACAATAATGGCTTATTTTACTTCTATTTGTATAATCTTAAGAAATAAATTAAATATTAAAAGTAAAAATTTAATGTTTTTATTTCTTGCATTCTGATTTCTAACTAAGACTTAGTTCTCGTAACTTGTGTTACCAAATGTGCTGCCTTTTTGATGGTGCTTCCAAAATGTGCTGCCTTTTTTGATGGTGCTTCCAAATGTGCTGCATTTTTTGATTGTGCTTCCAAAATGTGCTGCCTTTTTGATGGTGCTTCCAAAATGTGCTTCCTTCTTTTGTTGATGGTGCTTCCAAATGTGCTGCCTTTAATGATTGTGCTTCCAAAATGTGCTGCCTTTTTTGATTGTGCTTCCGAAATGTGCTGCCTTTTTTGATGGTGCTTCCAAAATGTGCTTCCTTTTTGTTGATGGTGCTTCCAAAAGTGCTTCCTTTTTATTGATGGTGCTTCCAAATCTGCTCTCTTTATTGATTGTGCTTCCAAAATGTGCTGCCTTTACGTTGATGGTGCTTCCAAAATGTGCTTCCTTTTTGTTGATGGTGTTTACAAATGTGCTGCCTTTTTTGATTGTGCTGCCTTTTCGTTGATGGTTCTTCCTTTTTGTTGATTGCGCGTAGTAAAATATGTAGTGACTGAATATTTACTAGTTCAAAACCTCTTGGTGTTACTAAAATATTTTTCAAGGTCGCTTGGTCCTTTAGTATGTATTAAAATTTCATGATGGTCTAAATGACTGTAATTATCTAAAGACGAAGAAGGTCCTGCGGTTCTGAAATTTCTAGCCTGTACGTCTGATATTGTCATGACTCTGTCTCATGGTCCATAGACAATTGGCCTGTATGTGTGGCTTTGTGCATGAACGATTTATAGGTTATTCAGATTATCGAAAAAATTATACTTTCATGTAAGGCATAGCGGTACTGTATTTAATTCGTTGGTCAGGTTTGTTGTCTTGAGTTGTTTTTCGTAGAGTGAATGATTAATGAATACCAAGAAAGGTAATGGAAAATAAAATATTAAATATATTTAATATTTAGTTATAACTGTCACTGGTCAAGCAGTGCGTTCATTACTTCTGGAACTATTAAGCAAAGTATAATGTTATTTATATCAATTTTCTCTTTATTATGTATTTCAGAGTATATTATACTCTATGTAACTTGGATGTCCAGGTCCGATCTCAAGACACAATGCTAGCATGCTTATGGCTTGGATGGTTGATCACCGTGTTGGAATGTTGGAGGTCGCCAGCAAGGCTGGGAACAACAACGGAAGCAACGGTACATGTGACTGGACTGGAGGGTGGTCCTAGCGGAATAAATTGAGGTCAACACCCTAGACACAGCAGTCAACACATAGTCGTGTGGGTATAGAGCTGCTGCTACAAATTCAAGCAAATGCTGTTCGTTCCAACTGAAAAGTACGCGGAAGTAACGCCCGGATTCCGCCGTGTGCACTACGTCACCGAGGATGGTTACTTCCAACTAGAGGTCTGCAACTTCGGTCATCACTGCACTAGTGATTGTGACGAGGAGGCTCCGGACATCATCGAGACATCCTGCAACAAGGTAGATTGTGTCGTCTATTATCTAAGACCTGACAGTACATTACCGGCTTAGTCTCGTCTCGACCACCATGACGAAATGTGTAAACCTCCAAGGCTTCTCTAGTCAGTATGGATTTATTATCAAGGAACTTAGTATTGCAGATGAAGAAGGAAATGTAATAACACACTATGTGTGGTAATTATTTTTAGCCGAAGTGATAATTTAATAAAACACGTAAAAATTAACTTTAAGGTTTTTTTTCTCATGTGTCAACAAATTAATGATAGGATGGATTTGTATGTAGAACTAGAAGTATACCACATCTCTTGAAGAACACTGCATGGTATATAATGAAAGACTCTTGGGCTCAAGAAACTATACTATAGGTGGAAAGGATGATGCGGTTCCTAAGATTAAATGAAAGGAACTTTGTTGATTTTTTTTCTGTATACTACGATGATTTAATTGTGTTTGGGATGATGGGTTGAAGGATTAAATAATAAAACTGGACACACAGGCTTTTAAAGAAAACGAGAATGGAACTAACCATGTCTACAAAACCATAGAGAATAATGTGAAGCTCACAAGATCATAGATTGTGGTAAATCTCTGACAACTGAAATGCGGAAACGATATCATAAAATGAGTGATATTGATGCAGCTCATGATAATATTGATGACAGCTACGATGATGATAAATTTGCGTCTGTGTTAGTGACACGGATGCGTGGATTTTAAGACTAATAATAACAAATATGTAAAGAAGATGGAAGCCGTAGCACATGAGACCAATTGTTCATCGAGAGACAATCCAAATGATTGAAGAATAGACTAAAACTTCTACTTGGTTCGCGAAATGCTGAAAATTTATACGTCCTCAAAGAAACATGAACTAAGAAATTCGAGGTTTATATAATAAAACCTACTTTTTTTGATCTGATGTGTATTAATGGGAATAAATATACAATTTAATATGAGTTTTATTAAATATCTTTCTTACATATGTACTTTCAAGCTCTTGACGTCTACAGTGTACATAAAGTATATAAAATATTTACGTACCTGGTTCTTCGTTTACCATGTATATTTTGCATTTTAAAATATGAATTTATTAAAGAAAAATGACTGAAATGTTGTGTGTTAGAAACCATAAGTCCGTCTATAACTGGTGTGATTTATAATACTGTGAAATTTTGAGGATAGTATGACCAATAGGATGTTAATATGATGATGTGACATTGGCTTGCTACTTCGCTTGAATGAAATTTAAATGTTAACTTTGTGATGAAATCTGCAAGTGCATGCATTGTGTCTCCATTTCATATGTCGAATTTGCTTCCAAATGTGCTGCCTTTTTCGTTGAGTGGGCTTCTATTTTTAATGTAGTTTTGACTCGAGTATTATTGTTGATGGTTCTTGATTTGACTAGCGTATTATTCCATCCTGTTCATGTATATAAGCGAGTCCTAGACAGCAGGATGCTCAGTTTGTTACTGACGTTATCGGTGTAAGGATCGCCTAGTTTGTTTCTTCTGGTGCATAAGTCGCGTAATTACCTGTTCTTGTGAACTCGATGGCATCTTTACCGACTTTAACGTCGAACTTGATGGAGGATGTACCATCGTCTACAGGAACCCTAACGTCAACGGCGACGAGGAAGGAGCAGATCTCGACGGCAACGCCTCTGACAACACTGGAGGAGACTTCAACAGTCGTGGTACCACCAGCAGAAGAGAATTTAATGCCGGTGGTGCTGGCTACACAGGAAAACACGACGAACTTCGTTTCAGCCTCAATGGAGACTTCAATGGCTGGTGATTCAACAACTAACGGACATCGGTGTTGTTACTGTGACAAGATTTTCACAAACAACAGCAATGCTCGACGACACGAAAAGAGAGAATGTGTCAAGAACCTTTATCGTAAAATTATTGTTTGTGAGAAATGCCATAAGCAGTTTGCCAGAAAAGATAATATGAAAACGCACATGAAGACATGCAAAAGGTCCTGCTGTTCGGCAGAAAGTAAAGGTTTCTATTCAACAACGATGCATTGATGTTCATAAGAGTATGCCTGGAGATGTCGCAACTGCGGCAACGTCAGTATCTGGATCGGGTCTGAAAGGCTCGTCTTCATCAGCAAGGTATCCTTGCAGCTACTGCGATATGTCGTTCACTTTTTCTCATGTAGCACGAAGACATGAGAGGAGTAAATGCAAGAAGAATCCATCTCGCATGAAGTTCCGCTGTGATGAGTGTCATGAATGGTTTACACGTATTGATAGTTTGCGACGGCATGTGAAAAAATGCAACGGTAAAGTCCGTGTGTCTACTGAAGAACTACCTGTAGAAATTTCGACTCCTCGCTTTAGATTGGAGACTCGTAAGAATACAAGCAAGAAAACCAATGTGCAGCAACCGATTGCTATAACGTCTGGACATGAAAATAAACCTAATACTGTGTTCGGTGCATTAAAAGTGAATGATAATGGGTTCTACTTGGCGTAGTCTGCATTTCGTGGAAAATTGAAAGATTACTATTATCTAAATACGTTAGGTGAGTCAAAAGACATTTGTAATTTTCTTGATGATATCAGAGAGGACATAATCAATCAGCTCACTAATGATGTAGCAACAAACGGACCTTTGAAATATAACTTGTGGTTGGACTGTATATATGGAAAGCCATATCCGTTCAATGACAAAGTGAAGAAGTGTGCATTCAAGACATCGGCTGCAGTAATTTACAGTTCTAACGATGTGAAGCAAACTGTTAAAAACGGTATCGAGAAACTCTGTCAAGAAGAGGAGGACTATGTCTGTAAAGGTTCTGGTTGGTCTCTGTCTAGTATAAACTGATTGGAGCTAAGAATTAGTCATTTCACGCCTATGCAGGGCTTTCGCAAGTGATACTGTAGTAAAATATAGATTTTGTAATAAAATTTATTTTGTGAAAGAATTTGCGATGTTTTATTTACGAACCTGTCACTATTATGTTAAATTGTTGTTATATTTATTTTTTCTTCAGCATCCAGAATCGTACCAAGGACCTAAGTCGATCTAATTAATCATTTTATTGGTTGCAAAATTTATTTAATGAGTTTTGAACTTTTTCCTGAATTTCTAGCATTGAAATTACGAATTTCCAAGATGGCGTACATGATGGCTTATAAGATGATGGTAGTAGAGGATTTTAAGCCTCTTTAAGAATTTTGAACATGGTTTATTGAAATTATTTTTTTACATAAAATTAAACATTATTGCATCGATCGAGTATCGAACCAAGGACAGGAACAGATCGAATCAATATGTAAATTAATGAGTGATTTATTTAATTAATTATGGATTTTTTCCCGAATTTCTAGCTAAATAATTACACGATTCCAAGATGGCTGCCATAACGAAACATGCAACATTAATAGGATCCAATATGGCTGTCATAATGTAAAGTGTAACGATAACATCGTACTTAACCGAGATGGTGGGCATAACGAAACAAGCAACAATTAAATATAATCCAAGATGGCGACCATAACGATATGTTCAACAGTGGTTTTAAATAATAATTTATTTAATTTTATTATTTAATTCGATTTGTTATTTTTTTAAATGATTTTTAATTATTTTCCCTGTTTTTCTAACATAAAAATGATTGATTTTCAAGATGACGGACATGACGGTTAGGTTAGGTTAGGTTAGGTTAGGTTAGGTTAGGTTAGCATAGATTAGCATATGGATTAGGTTAGGTTAGGTTAGGTTAGGTTAGGTTAGCATAGATTAGCATATGGATTAGGTTAGGTTAGGTTAGGTTAGGTTAGGTTAGCATAGATTAGCATATGGATTAGGTTAGGTTAGGTTAGGTTAGGTTAGGTTAGGTTAGGTTAGCATAGATTAGCATATGGATTAGGTTAGGTTAGGTTAGGTTAGGTTAGGTTAGCATAGATTAGCATATGGATTAGCATACGGATTAGATGACGTCATCAGGTTGGTAACACGAGGGTCGCAAGGCTAAAGGTCAGGGTCGAATTTCAATGTCAGGGTCAAATTTCAAGGTCAAGGTGAAATTTCAAGGTCAAGGTATTATTTCAAGGTCAAGGTCAATGTTCAAGGTCATAGTTAAAGGTCAAGGTCGAATTTCAAGGTCAAAGTCAATGTTCAAGGTCGGCTCCTGAATCCTGCGCCTGTCCCAGAACCGGTATTTTCCTACTACTGTAACGGGACATTTTTTCGTGCGTACATGGCTAATGAACGTAACGGGACACTTTTTCGTGCGTGTATGGCCGGCGGAAGATTAATCCCCCTCCGTCCTCCGGTGTCCTCATACGAACTATATACATCTACTGATATAATAATTATTGATAGAAATTAAAAGAAATAATTATTGGTAAGGAATATTTGTGATAAACAGCATTTTTAGGTTATTTTTTTGCCGTGTCTTTTGTACGTGTTTAGATTGTTTATAATTTATTAATTGAATTATATGTATGCATTACTTTCCAATAATTGCCTAGATAATAATAATGTATTAATCCGTCCAAGTTATTTTTGGCATTTGCAAAATATTTTATACTGTATTAATGTATGAAGTTGCACAACAATGTCATTTTTAATCAACTGAAATTAAATTTGAACACATGTACACACCACGTGGGCAACAAACATATGAGTATGAATTTAACGAAGTGATTAATTTAAATGGGTATATAGTTTCGTAAGAATGTCTATTTTCGTATGGTACCGACTGTGTGCAAATTATACGAAGGAAAAATTAATGTTCTAAACAATTTTCCAGGAAACACATTCTAATGAGCTTATTGTTCATGTTTGCTACCTACACTGCTCATCTTCATCTTACTGAGCATTGACTTCAGAGTAGTTATTCCCTTTATCTGAAATAACGTCGTTCTCTGTTGAAGAATGTTCACTTCTTGGCTGCCAATGTTACATCGTGGGTTTCTCTGCCTTCCGGATCTTTATAACTGCAGCATAAATATTAAGATTTTTCCCGGACATTTTTTTAACTCCTAGACTTATTTATGTTTGTGCTTTAAATTGTACTATGCTAATTAATAGCCCTATGAAATGAACAGAAACTCTTTGTGTTACTAATTTTATTATATATAAAATAATAACTAAAATTATTTTTTATAAATTATATACCGTACCTCACTTTACCTGACAGCTTTCTTCATAATAACAGTACTTACTGCACTCCGGAAGTTATTTCCTTTTCGATTGATGCTTGAAGGCTACAGTGGGTTCTTGATAGACTTTGGTTTTCCAGTTCTTTATCTACAGTGCTTGCATTAGGTATATATAGTTTTCTTAACTTGATTATTTTTCAGTACCAAATACAAATCCTACACTTATGTTATAAAAATTTTAAATATAAATACACAAAAACTACATTAGTTTAGCTTTCGAGAGAGCAGGGAGAAATACTGACACACATCATATGCATTGACTCTAAGTTAGGACTTAATGGAACCTGACAACTTATCGAAAGCAGTACAGTTTGTATTTAAAATGACTTTCCAAAATACAGATATTAAATAACCTCATCTAACGTAACTAAACATTATACCTATAGGAGATGGAGTTGGAAGAAAGAGGTCACAAGGTAATTTTCGACTACGCAGGCGAATGAACATCTGTATGTTTTATGACATATTACTAAACAGACTGACTTTTGACTCCAGTACGCTATCTTCTTTATTTTCTTACTTCAGAAACATTTACTTTTTCCCATTCCTTATTGGGAAAAATCTAACTATGATAGCATATCTTGATGCATACAAAGCAAATAATCGACTTGACAAGTGGTAACAATTACAGCCACTCAACTAATGCCCGCTTGCAGATATCCTCCGCTTGGCTCAGAGTGCACTGTGCTGAGCCTTCTCGCCGCGCCGGAAGCGTTGCATGGGACTGACACTCAACATGCACTACTTGGAGAGCACGTGCTCTGCTGCAGCCACTCTCAGCTATCCAACACCGCGTCGCGCCAGTGAGACGGATCTGGTGGCAGACGAACTTCCCCTACGCTCCCCCCCACCCTTTCCTAGGCTCCAGTCGGCCGGCTGAACTATACGCCGCGCCCCGGAGTAGACATCTCCTGCCAGAATAAATGCTCGGTGACCTTTGTATTTCTACATACAATTTTAATCAACATTTTATACTCTGGCTATGTTAATATCTAAGTATTTTTCTTATGAGTTACATACGAGCCATGAAACGGCTGTGTAAAACCGGTTATTATGAAATTTTCCGAATTTGGTTGATTATCTTATTATAATCTAATTATTTTTATAAAATTTTAAGGCAGATTTATTTATATTTTCTTTATCAGCTCAAAAAAAACATTATGGTTTTATCTCTTATGGAAAGCTGTAAATTTTCCTATACAAAATACCCTACAATCACATCCAGAAGACTGTATAGGCCTCTTAAGAGTTTCTCAAACTAAAATTTGCAGTCCAATAAATACATTAAAACAATATTAACCTGAAATATTTTTAAAACACTTATAGTATGTGTA
Source organism: Bacillus rossius redtenbacheri (assembly GCF_032445375.1). Taxonomy (NCBI): domain Eukaryota; kingdom Metazoa; phylum Arthropoda; class Insecta; order Phasmatodea; family Bacillidae; genus Bacillus; species Bacillus rossius. The sequence continues at coordinate 49,860,472 of NC_086330.1, forward strand.
TATTTTATTCTTAAATGACAGAAACCATCTTTATATCCTTCCTACAACAAACCTTAACCTAATTGAGCTGATTAAACATTTCAGATTTAACAATAACCATTTAACTACAAATATATTTAGGCTAACAATTTATGCGCTATTGTCAACTGTTAAAATTGTATTGCATATTATTTAAGTTGACAATATTTATTTTAATGACTATAAATTATAACAAAAAGTATAAAATAATTGCTTTGCTATCATAAAAATTTATTTGGTAGATAAAGTCGTTTGGTATATCTCTTAATGTTTACGAAAGTGACTGATTATGGATTTATGTTGCTACATGTGGGTCCGCCATCTTGGTGTCACATACTTCCTTTACATTTTTCACGAAATTACTCCTATTATATGCCGTATATCGAAAGCGCAGATGTTCATACATCAAAAATAAATATTGATCTGTGTGGAATAGAATTGAAATATCACAGAGGTACAAGGGTGTACAAGAATATAAGCGAATATGCGAGTGAACAACAAGTGTACATGCAAGGTAAAATCTTTGATTTATTTCACATCAATAAACTGATAATTTCAGGTAACTTGGTTAAATTTCTACAACCTATTAATAATGGGCTGGTGTAATGGTTTATAATAACATCAACAACATCGCTGTCAAAGAAACATAGTAATAAAAAAAAATTAGAAAAACTTTCTGTACTCGTCAATGCTGAGTATCATCTGACCTCGGTAACGAGCGTTCAAGGATTGTAACTCGTGAGAGAGCAACGTAAACAAGTTGTCGTGAAGTCCCTGTGAATGTTTTAACACAACACTGGTGGTTTGACGTTAAACATTAAAAATTATTTTAGTTTTTTTTGTACATTTTTAATATAACAATAATGTTGCGAATGTGAGAGGCAAGACCACGATGTGCGCCAGGTTCGGAACGGGCTAGTGACTCCACACGTCCACTGTAGTCACGCGCCATCCACTGAGAAGTAAGGCATGCCACGTGTGCCCGGCCGGATTACAAGGGTCCTCGCTGCCCTTCCCCCTCCCCCCCCCCCGGCTCCCACGCACCTTCCCGCCTCGGGGTCAGTCCGGGATGACGCGACACGTCACAGCCACTCTCGTCCCTTCGAGAAGGACGCCACGGGTATATAAGTGACGACACCGGCCTCCGCGGAGTAGGAGAGAGAGTCTTCCCCTCGGGGAGTGATACTGGCGATACCCGTGCGATCAGCGAGAGGTGAGGGCAAGTGGCCCTTGCTGAGCGAACCGGACCTATCGGGAGGCGATATCTGCGAGTGAAGGCCTGGCGAGCCAGTCGGGTGCGCCGAGCGATAGTTGGGGTCTGTACTGCGGCGCGGTGTGGGTGAGTGTGCGAAGGAAGCGGACAGAGGCGGACAGAAGAGCGAGCCACTGTCGAGCCAAACTCCAGTGGTAAGTGTTAATGCTTCAATTATCAGTGTAAGACTAATTGTTGAGGACAGAAATCTTGAAGGCAGTAATTAAATTGATAATGTAGACAATAGTAATAAATAAAACTGAACCAATTAATGTGGCTATCCCTTACGAACCCAGTAGTTCTCCCCACATTATACTCGTAACAATAATATAGCAACGCTTATCCCAACTTCCTGTTACTTATTTCCGTGCCATTTAAAAAATTACTCCCACCAAATGCCGCTTACCGAGAGCCTAGATGTTACACATCAATCATTCAAACAGCGAGATTAAATACATAAATATGCTTAAATTTTGACTCAATAAACTTAACCTTTTTCACCCATTTTTTTTTAATTTTGATGAACCCTTAAATAAATGATATTCTTAAGCATAAATGAAAATTTATACCAAAAATAATGGCTTTAGCTTCAGTGGTTCCGTTATCATTAATGAATAAACTTTAATTTTTTTATCTCTTAAATGGGTTAATTTTGAAGTTCAACGAATCGCACTAAGGATAAATTTCATTTACAGTTATATTTGAAAAATCATCTAAACTGCTTTTGGGAAGTTAATATATAAAATAATAAAAACGTATTCTATCCTCTTATAAATAAAGTGTGTCTGTATACTATTTTTTGTATTTGTTTAGATATACTAAATTTGTAATTTCCATCTTTATTGATTTAAGTGTAATGTTAAAACTCTATAAAAAGTTATCATTGATTATTTTTAATTCACTTTAAAGATTAATTTAAATAAATATCTATACAACATTTTTCAAGTTGACGTAAGACATAATTAATAAAAGATAACTTTCGAAATTTGTGGCAATAGTTTTAGCATAGTGCAAGAACTAACAGCGTAAAGAAAACTATTGATTATAGTTGTGAAATTCCGAATATTTGGCAGATAACTTTTATTTTTTTAATTTTTGAAATGCACAGACACTACACATCGTATAATTTTATTGCTAGTATCGGTGCTAATCTTTTGTTGAAATCGACTTCTAATCCGAGTAGCTGCCAGTCACTCTCCCTCGCTCGTGACTCTCGGTAGTGACATAACTGTTGGCTGCTTTCAGCTGGAGATAATCTGGAGCTGGATGTGAGTTATGTACACCGTGAGTCGAGAGCGACAGATCGTCGTCGTGATAAACGGTAACTCGTTAACTTTAATAGACTGTCGGTGACTGTAACATACCGAGTGTGTTAGATCATTGGCCACCGATTATTCGCATATTCCACTTTCATGAGGGGAAAAGCCAGATGGTAACTACACGTAATAATTCCTAAAAAATATAAAATTTTAACAAGTATTAATATTTTTGTTAATAATGTTTCGATACGAGATAGTAATCTTATAAAAAAACAGGTTATAGCAAATCTTTAATTTGTCTATGAATATATTTTTTTTTTTCGTTTAGAAGTCACCTAAAAATACGAAAATAAGTACCTAACACACAGTTAATCATTAATTTTTCTCGATGCGAATGTGATTCAAGTCATGTACGTGTCTTAGCGATTTCAAAAATGTGACCATATTTGTTTCTCAAATTTTATTATTTTGGTGCAGCTTAGAATATATGTACGTGAAGTTTCACATTAATATGTACAGTTAGGTAACATTTCCACACATTCAGTTCTTTCATTTGATTTATTGCGAATTTTATGCTCAGAGTGACGTTGTCGTTACGCAGCCAAAGGTAGGATTAGCAACAGTGTATTTTTTTTGAATTTGTAAAAGAATATAAATAGTCATGTAAAATTACAGATGTTTGTAAATTTGTACATTTACATTAAAACAACTGTATAGTTACAAAATTGTGTTCGCAGTAATACTGCGTTCGGATTCTTACCCGGGCAATTATGTTATGTGTTCTCCAGTACCTCCAATAGTTAAAGTTATTTTCAAACCGTTCTCGAATAACTTTCCAGTGTCTTTGAACATTTTAATTTTTTCATGATTTAAAAAATTATGCTTGAATGAAGCATCAATTAAAATATAAATTATGCGCCAATTTACGTAAGGGATTTTCATTACTATCTCCAAAAAGGTATTTGATTTTTGTAGAAATAACCATAGCCATATGTTGAACAAAGTTACACCATATTTCTTGTAGTATTACATATATCATGTCATCTGGTTTCCAAAGGAATCTTTTGTAAAAGTACAGAAAATATTTTTTCTGTGAAGTCACCGAAATACTAACAGTATCTGAGGTGCGAATGTTTTAAGGCCCAACTCGCCATACTGGCCATTACTGTATCTGAGGACTTTTTTATGTAAATTTATCACAATAGATCTTTTGCATTTTAAGTTTTGTCTCAAATTAATAGGTATAATTAATTAGCGCTGAAATGTCACGCAGTTTTTCATGACCACGATCACATGTGTGAACTTCTACAGTTTTGTTTTGTAAGTATTTGATTAGGAACTTTGTAACCCATCAAGAAATTCGAAAGTGCTCTAAAAATTTTTTAAAGGAAAATCCAATTCTTTAATTAATAGTAATGCCAATAAAATGAAATAACCAACTCTGCTTTGAGAACGAGCCTTAACATATGTGCATTAGTAGCCAGTTCCGCTTACATCAGCTTTTTCAACATGTCCTCAGAGCTAGGAAATCAAGAATATTCATAAATATATGACGGAAATAATGCTATCTCGTCGAACCCGTTGGTTTGAATGTACAACTGATAAAAAACAACTTACAATGAACTCATACTACATGAGAAATAAACTCGTGAAGGGAATTATCAAACGCATTAAATTACAAGAAAATAATTTCAACAATTTAATGTAAGGGGCCTTACTTCTTGCACCAAATGTAAGGGTGTCGGATTTCTGAAGCCATTTGTAATGGCTGCCAAGATGTTCTTTCGTTTAATTTAACGTAACGAAACTTCTGACACCTCCAGTGTTAATCTGGACTAAAGGGAAGAAGTGGAGAAGATAGAAGGAAAGGACATGGGTAGAGAAGAGGGCGCTAGGTTCGTGATATTCGCACTTGTTGCATGCAAATAAGGTTTTTTGGAAGATATAGTCATAGTGTCCTTAAATTAATACACAGACATGAAATTACAAGGACACTCCTATTTATTCGTCGTGTTTGCGTACTCAGCCTTGTACACGGAGTATAGTCGCTGAAGGCTCTTCTGAACCCAGGACCTCTCTCGGTAGCACTCGCCGCTCTGCGTACCGCGGTAAGGCTGGAGGCGCCTTACAGACTGGTGCTCTCAGCAACCCCGCAGTACCACTGCACTCTCGTGTCCTCACATAGCGCGCTGTCCGCCTCTGCCGCGCGGCCAGGTGACGTCAGCGGTCACGGACACAGTGCATAAACGAGACTCGGCGCGCGGTCAGCGCACGAGGACCGCCGACTCGACAACTGCACAACGTCGTTGCCTCCACATAGTTACAAACCAAATAATCCCTCTAAAAGTATACTGCTTTACTTCAGTTATAAACTTTGGTTTCGAGAGACCATCATTTTAAAATGATTGTGCGGTATTTTGTTTTTTTTTCCTTCAATATCCAACCAAATTCTTGATGGATATAGGTATCAAGAACAACAAATAAACCAAAATGTTTCTCTCGATCCGTTATCTCTGTAAACAAATCGCTGAAACGTTGGCCTAGGCTAAAACTTTGGCGAATATCATTTGACTATTTTCTAACTGTTTATGTAGTTCGTTAGTTTGAAATTAATAAAGTAGGACTTTATCCAGTTACTAACGTTTTTTGTTGTATGATGATCTGTTACAAATATTCAGTGGAAATGGTTAGAGGAAAGAAATGTTTTAAAGGGGAAAAAGCTAATTTGATACATTAACAAACATTCATTTTAAAATGTATTTTATTACACAAAGATTCTTATAAATAAGGATTGAGGTATCTCACAAATTAGGCTAAATCATGGGACACGCAGGAACAGTAGGCCTATAAACATGCCTGGAGACGTGATTAAATAATCAGTAGGTGTAGTGGATGCCGTAGGCGTTGCTGTAGGTCATGTGGGAGACGACGGGGGCGGCGGAGTAAGCCACGCCCAGGAGGCCGTGTCCAGCGACGGCGGAGGCGGCGGTCTTCACCACGGGGGCGGCGTACGCTCCGTGGACGGCGGGAGCGGCGTAGGAAGCGTAGGCGGGGGCGGCGTAGGCGGTCTTCACCACGGGAGCGGCGTACGCAGCGGCTACGGGGGCGGCGTATGTGGCGACGGGGGCGGCGTGCACTGCGGGGGCCGCAGCGTAGGCGGCGTAGGCGGGCGCGTGGTAGGCGGCGCCGTAGGCCAGGGCGTCATTGCTGACGCGCACGTCGGACTTGGAGACGCTGGAGTAGGGCGTGTCGATGGTCTTGGAGTAGGTGGACACCTGTCCCAGGTTGCCGGGCGTCCTCAGGATGTTGGAGTGCATGGAGGTGATGGCGGCGGGGGCGGCGAGACCGTGCGCGTAGGCGGGGGCGGCGTAGCCGTATGCGGGGGCGGCGTAGGCAGCCACGGCGGGGGCGCCCAGGTAGCCGGCCTTAGCCACGGCCAGCACGGCGGCGAAGGCAAGGAGCTGCAAATAAAGAAATCACCTCATGTATTGTAACGATACTTCCCAAGCTCTCTAATAACTCTTGGTAAGTATATCGCTTTTATCAGGTTCAGACGAGAATTTAATAATTTTTAAAATAAACCAAGTAAAAATGACCGGTAATCTAATAAGTATTTCGAGTTTGTTACACATTTTCTCAACAAAAAGTTTGTTAGGCCTAAAGATATACATGTTGTAAAAACCATAAATTAATCATAAGTTTTGCGTCTAACAGTTATGCGGAGGGGCTTAGCGGTGATAGCCTACTGCCAGAATTATAGTGGACTACCAACTACTTGATAACGACTGACAAATGTGAGTCATTTTAGAAAGTAAGTTAATAAACATTCATGTTTTAAGTTGTGCTTAAGTTTACCATACGTACTAAGAAAACCCCGAATTTAAACGTTCGTTTTGGAAACATCCCTTTTGAATACAAATTTTATATATTATGTACATTTTCAAATATTATTGTTTATTCAATTTAGGACTATATTAATTACCAACGTGTTTAAAAATTAATTTAAATTAATTTTATTATCATTGAATTGAAATCTTTAATCTTGCTAACGTAACAGCTTCTTACGAAACATGATAGAAAGAATTTATTATAGTTTCTGATATTATCAACAAATGTGCCACTGACTTAAATTGGGGCCTGTAATTTATACACCAAATATTCGTATAAGTGATTTAATATATATTTGCAGATTTTAAAGTCATGGTACCAAAAAATATTCACCTTTAAGTCAATTATTCCCAAAATAATTATATTTTTAATACCAAGCAGGTAATTTTTTGACTGATAAATTACCTTATAGTAAATATAAGTATTGATACACAAAAAATACAAGTTATGTACTAAAAATTTTACCTTGATATGTCTAAAGTTTTAATTTTAAACTCCGGTAACGGAAGCCACAAATTGTTCACAATTTAACATTCTACTAAGTGGCTACTTCTTTGAGTACAAGGAATATCTTACTTTTTACAGCCAATGTTAACGTAGCATAATCTATGTATGCTAATTAAGGAAACTGATTATTAAACACGTATTTTATAACTATATGTAAAAAATATACCAGCAAAATTTAATTATCTGTATTTATACTTGTCAATGAACACAAAAATAATCTGTACCATGTCAACAAACTACAACCAAGTACTTCGTGTTGCTCACTGTGCCATTTTATTTTATCACTAGCTGTGGTGCTCGGCTTTGAACGGATGGATAACGATTTTTAAAAGAGTAAGTTTTCTTTTAAGAAATAAAATTAAAAATAATATCCAAATAATATCAAGTTACAACTATTTTTTTTTTCAATATCGGACCTCCAAGTATACATTTATTTAATGAATACTGTACCGATTTAATGGCAAACAAAATGACAGAAAGACTAGGTTAACATTTAAAATTTTGTTTACGTAAAGAGATATATCAAATATATAATATATAAAAGGTATATACCATGTTTTGAACGTATTTGAGCACCACGTGACGGTGAGATATGGTTTTATTTTGTTATATCTCTAACGGTTTAATCAGCGTAAGTTAAAAAAAGCCTTCGATTTGGTGGTTTTTCTCCGGTGATAGTTACAAGTATTGCTATATCTTATGGAAATATTTTCGATGTGTTACATCTTTGCTCTCGAAATACGATATTCGGTAGGAGTAAATTCGTGAATGTAACTTTATTCACGTGAAACGTAAATGTGTAACCACTGTGCTGCATTCTGTTGCGGATGGAACAAACTAAAGTTCACAAAGCTAAGGAGAAATTTTATAGTAGTAACTTTTTAATGAATTTTAACAAGTCGGACACTATGTAAATAGAATTCCTTGTCGATAATCATGTCCAAACCCGGGGTTTAGTATTTTTTTTCAAGCGTTTTTATTTTTTATTGGAGCAGTTAAATTATAACATTTCGATCTGCAGATCGAATGATTCGATAGTCAGCGTAGCTGCTCTGGCAACGAATTCTAGCATCTGGTACGGAAACTACGGGTATCGCGTCCAAAAATCTAGTTGAAAACACAACTTGCGTATATTTATCACGCTTTGCATTATTTTAATGAATTCTACGTTATATTTCGTGTCCAAGTTTTCTATTATATGTGTATTTGCAACATGAAAACATAGGAATTTGCTCGTTACCGAGGTTAGATGTTAAAAATCTCTGGCAAGTACTGAAAGACACTCTCACTTTTTTTAAATAATTCATAGTCTATGACTACCTGGGGTAATGTAGTGTTATAATGGTGGAATAAGTTTGGTTATCAAACTCACACTCTCTTTATAATGTTAGTTTGTATTACAACAAAATATTCCCCTATTCACTTGCTAGCCACAGGAAGTATTCTGTGCATAAGGTATGCAATAAGAAAAGCATGCCGATGTTTTTAATCAGCTATGTATTAATACATTTGTAGCCTGCATTATATTCATTGCTAAGTATGTAAATTTTTCATCCCTGTGTATCAACATTAATGGTTTGAATAATGGTATCGCAATTGCGTGTAAGTCATAAATAATAGACAAAGTGAGACTAGGCGGCTGAAAAAGCCATGAATGACGAATTACAGGACAACATTCACTCAATTGGCAGCAACGTTCACGAAGGGTTCCGTACCTATTGCAGATTCCATATCTGAGATCATAACAAGAGTTCCTTAAAATGCATACAAACAGGCGAATCTAGAAATTGGAAGCGTCAGAGAAATATATGTGTTCTTGTTAAAAATATAATTCTAACAGAATATAGGCAACTCGTACTTTACAAGAACTTGTATTCTGGCCGTCAATACAAAAAAATAGTTTATTTTAAAGACCTCACTGCTATGACATTAAAATACACGAATGCTAATTTTTGGACATAACATTTTCAAAATTATTATAATCACATAGTTACATTTCCATATAACTGCGAATTTATAGTAAGGTTCAGCGAAGTCCACACCTACTTGATTAATCAGTTATTTCCTTTAGTTAGCAAAACTCATTGAAATTAATATTAATTCCACTTAAATTTCTAAAATTTATAGTATATTTTGGTTCGATTACAACTGTTACAGAAACAAAAAAAAGTTTTTCGTTTATAAGGCAGGAATTTATTTTAGTAAGTTCTTCTCAGTTTTGATATAATTTTGTTATTCTCTATAAGATGTAATATTGTAATGCAACTTAGGTCGGGAAGGTTCAAATTGATAATTAGCGTAAATAAATGCATAATTTCATGATTTCACACTCCTTTTGACCTACTATCCTTCAGCTAATGTTGAAGAAACTCGATTGTACTATAAACGAATTTAATCCAAAGAATTTCAATCACTCTTCGGGTGCTGTCAACAGTTAAACTCCGAAGAAACTGCATCAGTATTCCAAGACGATCACACACCAAAATTCACTTGAAACCTATTGAAGCGTTATTTATTGGTCGGTGTCACTCTATACGTTTCTGCAGCTGCGGCTGAAGCTTCCGAGGCGTCACTTGGCTGAATGTTCTTTCAACCCATTTTCTTAGAGTGCAACAGTGAAGATATCTCAATAATGCCCATAAGTAACATGTAAACAATTGACCTAGAAGAAAACATCGACTAGAAACTGGCAACCGCTCCGGTTCAACTGCATAGCAAGACAACGGCCATAGAGACCGGGGGAAAAAAATCCGAAAAAAACCTCTAGGCTAAACTCCACAATCCTCTGGACACTCGGACAAACATTGCCTCTTCACTGACATCTGACTTGTAAGATATCTCAGTTGGGTAACTTAGGGTCTTTTTTTGGCTGAGATTTTCTCATTGGCCATAGACGGATACGCAAAGTGCGTTGTAAGGTCGGTCGAGTTATTACGTCTTTACTCTTCCGGATGAGGCCTCTTCCTCTGTGACGTTTCAGGTAACGCGAAAGGCCGATGAAACGCATCGAGATTTCTGCGCTCCGCGACAATCCCAAAATATTTTTAATAGTATCACTCGTAAAATAACGAAATAATTTCATTGAAAAAAAAAAGAAGTGGGCAAGTCTTTCAGTACTCGCCAGAGATGCGTAACATCTAACCTCGGTCACGAGCAAATTCCTGTGTTCTCATGTTGCCAATACACTTATAATACAAAACGTGGTACACAAAATTTAAAGTAATTTTTTTTTAATAATGCCGAGCGCGATAAATACATGCAAATTGTGTTTTTAACTACATTTATGTACGCGCATCACTCGTAGTTACCGCGCCCGCCGCTAGAATTCGCTGCCGGAGCAGCTGCGTCGACTATCGATTCATTCGATTTGCAGAGCGAAATATTTAACATTATAATGAAATATCTCTTATAAAAGTAAAAAAAAGAAATTCTTGAAAAATATAACATCCCCTTTTTTGTCAAGGAATTCATTAAACTCTTAATACTATAAAGTAACCCCTTGGCTTTTGAAATTTAGTTCATGCCATCCACCACAAATGGCAGCACCATGGTTACACATTTTCGTTCCATGCGACTTCCGTCGTATTCAAGAAATTACTCCTACCAAATGCCGTATAACGGGATCTCAGAGGTTTTACATGAAATAATACGGAATATTCCGTGTCCATTCCTAAGATTGTTGGCAGTTGAATTAGAAGCTTAAAATTGGGTTTAGGTATTTTCCAGGAGGTGGCATGCTGTTAGAACTTGACGTCACTTTTAGTCTCACCATCGCTACATCGCAACACCCAAAACATTGCGGAAATGGTGCTTCACCACACCTCATGTTTAGTTTACAAAAAGTTACCTCTATAATAAACGATCCTATAAAACTATATTTACGAAGCAAACACTACAATTCAATCAATCTTTGGGGTGTCCTGAAAACACGGTGCAGACCATCAGCTGGTAAAAAATAAAAGCTTCACGCAGAACCCACGCAGTAATGCATGCGTGGCTACCCCCTGTCTCGGAGAGCCAGTAAACTGTTAAAATCTACAGTAAATTTACGAATTTTCCAACGAATAATTCGCCTCAAATAAAACTAATAGTTCTTCGCAATTTCAAATAACTGAATTTTCGTAGAAAGTACGTCGTTCATTCGAGTCCCCAGTGGTACATTTCGTTCTAAACAAAAATGGGACGAATAAATGTTTTCGTTATGTGTATTTAACCAAATTTTTGAATTTTTTTTAATATACTAAGAATATTCTTTTGGAATCGTGTTCAAAGAAAGTGAACTCAGTGTCCGTAATTATACGAAGATATCAGTAAATTGACGAAGATCCCAGGATATGTTGTAACCAGCGTTCTTCGTTAATTGAAGGTTAAATTTTTTAACAGTGTACGCACGGGTCACGGCGTGGTTGCTTCCGCCGCGACCATTGTGCAGCATTGGCGGGATGAATGGGCAGAAGGGGAAACGGGAACACCCCGAGAAAACCTACCAGTTGACCACGTTACCCATTTTTGGAAAATTCTGGGTGTGATCCCCGCAGGGAATATAATCCGAATCACCTTGGCTTTGATTCGAAAGTTTCTTTGACGTTGTAAATTAGTTCTACGTTAATAATTGTAATGTAATTATTGTTAGTTTTAATATTTTGAATTTTAAGCACCGTTAATCCGGAGTAGACAGGACTTGGCTTTGTCCGGATCACAGAAAGTCAGGATAAAACAGAATTAGCCTTAAAATGCACGTATTACAAGTTTTAGATGGGTAATAATATAAAAAAATCTTTGGGTTTGTTTAATAAATGCAAGTTTTAATTTCAATACTACTGTATACGTAGAACTACGTTTTTTACCAACTAACTGAGGACGTCAAAAATGAGTTAATTCTGCGATCAATTATTAAGATTAAAAATGTTAAATGGAGGTGTACGGAATTCACATATTTGATTGAAAAAAAGGCCATTGGCCCAACTCAACGGAGGACATGACGGTTTCTTGACCGGATGTCTGCTCTCGAACCCGGATACCGCTGTTCGATGCATTGTCTCGACTAGTAGGGCAGTCGAGATGTATTAAGGGCCTGGGGATTGAATTTTTTTTTTAAATGCACAACTTTTCAAAACCCCACAAAATTAAAGAAAAATCCAAGATAAACTCACAAACTTTACGCGGCCATAACAGTATAATAAATCGTGATCTGTGCGTATGGAATGGAATCACTTGAGTTCCAGTAAGAAGATTCAAAATCCCCCCCCCTCCTTCCCGGTGCGGGACTCGCTCTTCCAGTCCGACGGCGCGGGTGGACGGAGAGCACTCACCTTGAAGGCCATGGCGAGAGAGGAGGTAGTGGGCGCGTCGACGAGAGTCCGGGATGTGCTGACAGGCCGGCGCCCGGCGGCGCACATTTATACGCGCGCCGGGGGTCGCTTTCTCCGCGAGGGGGGGGGGGAGGCTGGTCCTCCCCCGGGACACCGCAGAGCCCGCGCCCCGAGGGCAGCGGCGCAACCCGAGCCTGACCCCGCGGCGTGACGTCACTGGCCCCCGCGGGTCAGCTCCTCCGCTCCGCTCCGTCGGACCGCGACCCTCCACCTCTTGTTGCGGGGGAGGGGGGGCCGTCACGACAGTGACGACATTGACGGCGGTGGTTATCATGGTAATCTCTGCTTGATTCCTTTGGAAACCAGTTGCCAATATAATAATTAGTTGCTCCGAAGAATACGCCTTTCTTCTCGGTGCCTTATTAAATTTTTTTTTTTAATTTTTCCCCGTACCTGCAGCTCTAAAAAAATGTTATCATGGCTATTTTTTTAAAATTATAACTCGATGCCTCCCTTGCATTTGTTTTTCTGCCACAAATATTTCCAACGGATATCCACTTAGTGTAATTTCATGGGGGTAAAAATGCGCGCAAGTCCGCGTAATTATTATCACTTGCGAGACCTTCTGCGCCCATGATATTACACTAAGAGGAGGTATCGAGTTAAAATTTTACTTTTTTTTTAATTTTTCCCGCTTCAACTGACGAATAACAATGGTTACATTTTATTCTGGGATCTTCGTAAATTTACGGCTGTATTCGTAAATTTACGCACACTGAGTTCACTTACCGTGATCTTGAATCCAAAAGAATATTCTTGGTGTATTAGCAAAATGTTTTTAAAAAATGGCAAAGTCTACAGAAATAACACTCGTATTTTGTCCACGCGTGTGTTTACGTTTGTTTAGAACGAATCATAGAATGGGGAATTTAAATAAGTGTAGTTTATACGAAGATTCAAGTATTTGAAATTATGAAAAATTCTTCGCTTATTTAACTTAAATTCTTCATTGAAAGTCCGTAAATTTACTGTAATTTCTAACAGTGTATAAAGTCTTTAAAAAATGTAATGATAAAAAAACCCAAAGTTAATATGGTGTGTGAGCCCGATACTTAACATCGATGAATGACGTTCGCCTTCAGGTGCTGTTTCCAAGCCTGCTGCTTCACCTGCTGCCTCGGCCGGAACTCTTCGCGGTGTTGCCGTCTGTGGCGTCCCTCAGCTGCTGCTAGCCAGCTGCCTCTCCAGCTCACCTCACTGCCGGCATCGCCATCACAGCTGGATGAACCTTGCCTGTCATCAGTAACTGCCATTTCATCTCGTGTGATTCTGTTCTACTGGTTTAATACGATTTTTTTGGACAAATTTGTCATGGAAATTTTTAAGAATGCAAAATAAGTAATAAAAATGAAAACATAAACCTACAGAAAACAAGTCCAAATCAGCTGATTTTAAACAGATGTGTCGAACAATGTTTGTGCCTGATGACGGGAACAGATGCCAGTTCCCGAAACGTCACACCTGTTTTGTCAAAGGAAATCTACTGTCATAATTCTGTTGTCCATTGTACGTGTTTATTTTTATCGTTATATTCGTGTGTTTGCTGCGTTGTTCAGTTTTGTTGTCTCTCTGTGTTTACTGTTCTTGTTGAAACAGTCTCGTCGTTGTTAGCCCACTATTTTGGTCTGTGCTGTTATTTATTCCTGACTAAATTTCTTCCAGGTAATTCTTGTGCTGCCTGATAGCTTAAGTTCGAATATGTTCCGTTATGCGGTCGTCGTTGTGTTTTCCATAATACCTGTTTAATTTCATCATTGTGTCCATTTGTTCGACATCAGCTTATTTAGGCTTGTTATCTGTGGATTATTGTATTCATTTTTATTTTTTATTTTGCATTCTTAATTTTTTTTCATAACAAACAGTGCAAAAATGCATTGGTGTATATCCAAAAAGTTGCATAAAATCAAAATTCCCCATTGCATTAATCATTTAAAGAACGTATATAGCCTATTGCACTATACTGCAAACATATTGTGTAGTTTTACTCAACATGTAAGTGACAGCAGATTCTCCAGCGATGTTAGTGTAGTTTCACACTTACACGTGCTATTGTGTATTTCCGTTTGTGCTCAAGAAATAAAGACGCATTTTAGCCTCTTGACTATCGAGCACACTACCAATTTATGAATAGTTTAGAATTCATCTTTCCTAGGTGAATTGGTCTAGTGTTATATAATAGAAAATGAACTGGCTTTTGTCAATGTGCATTTGTAATTTTGCAGATACGTGGTTGTTTAAAATTTACTTTGACAAAAATTGTAAACTTTTACAATGAGTAATTGTGTGCACACAAGTAGGCTACAGTGTACAGATAAAATAAAGGGCATTTATTAATTTAAAGTTTGTTGTATGTATTAACACACTTATTCATCCCAATGTGTTATTCAACACTGTATATAGAAATGAAGGATGTAAATTCTTTCATTCTAAACGACATTTTAGTTTTATAGGAATATTAGTATAACATTAGAAAAATTTTACTTGTTTCTAAAAATGTAAGTCAAAATTAAAATTTTTATTGTAGTCACGCGATTTTTTTTTGCAGTGGAAGTATGCGACAAGGCCCATAGCATAATTGTATGTTCAGTTGGTTGCTAATAAAAAGAAATGAAAGACATTGCTGTTGAAAAATTCTTTGCTTCTTGGCATCAAGGACAAGAAGCAGTTGCTGAAACTGGCATTGGCTTTGACTTTGTCGTAGGTGAACTGGTTGCGAAATAAAAGCTCCATTCTGTGCCAAATGCCAATACTGGCAAGATTTAGGATATTCCATAACCAATGTTCCAGTCTTAAGAGACACGTGCAGGTACGATTCCGGTGGCGTTTATTTTGTAGAATCGTCTGTGAAAACCATGTCCCGGTTGCTTCTGCTATGCAGAAAATATTCCACCCTCAGGTAAAGACACTTCCAGTTACAAATCAAAAAGAGTATACGAAACAAACATACTGTCATGGACTGCTTTGAATTCGGAAGTTATGATTCTCTTCCTTTTTTTTTTTCTAATATATGTTGAGTTAAAAAAAACCTCCCATTCTTCCCACTGGTGGTTTATGCCACCGTGTACCGATTGGGTGATAAAAAGACGTGCTTCGGGAATAAAGAATCTGTAAGAAAGTTTGAAGGCAAATAAAAATACAATGTGCAGTTTCCTCTTAAAATATTTTCAAAGCTACACATCCTTAAGTTGGAGCTTGAACAGGTAACCCTTTTTGTATCGTGGATATTTTTGGTAGTGTTAATCTATACAAAACACAAAACACGACAGATGCAGATTTCACACTTGGACAATGGATTCAAATTCATGCGATATTACGATACTGAAATTCAAATAAAAATATTAGATGTCATTACAAACAAAGACTCTAAAGTAAAAAAGATTCAATTCTTTTACAAGCTCGAATAATGCTCCCTGCACCTCAGTCTAAGTTATTAACCACAAAGTTTCGATTACATAAATCAAATTAAGAAAAATATTTAAAATATTACTAAAATCAGAAATGGCCAACTTACTTAATCTTATTTGAACGTAACAAAAAAAGCAAAGAAAAAACAAGGTCACTAGCAGAAATCCATCATAATTCGATGTTCCGAAATATTCAATTACTAAATCAGTAAGAAATACGACCGAAAATAGTTCAGACGCAAAATGTTTACATAAAATGCAGAGAAGCTGATATTTGGGCATTTAATTAAGTATTTTGTATTATAATTGCACTATGCAATGCTCTCTGGATTCACATACACAACTGCATCGTCTCTGACTACACATAGCTGTATTTTACAGGTGAAATCTTGAAAGTGGTCAAGAAATGTAGTTCACAAAACTCTAAAATAAGACTAAAGTGGGTGCTAAGTGCAAGTCGTTTTTATAACTTTACAACAAACACAGTCGTTTCGTAACTACAGCCTGATCACATATTAAACTTTATGTCGTATCGTAACAGAAATAGTAATGCCAGTTCGCAGTCATAGAATGCTAGTCATAAGACTATGATAAAATCATACTATCTACATCTGGCACAACTAGCCAATCAGCACTGAGTTGTAACTACGAAAATTAAAAAAATATTCTTTAGTTAAAGTAGTAATTTAGAGCCCTGCAAAATTTGCGTTATTATTTTGTGTAGGTTTAGAATGAAAAGGTTTTGATTCATGAATGACTTTTATCATTTTATCACGAGTTTTTTTGACACACATTGAAGGACTAGAAGCCAACTACAAACACATAAAAAATACAAATACATTAAAAAAAACTAATCATGTGCGACCAGAATAATCAATACGAGTTATGTGGCAGCAGCCAATGAACACATCACATCGACTTTGATTATGCACACGTTTTTTGGAGTCCAAGCTTGAGCCATAATATAACGCGTATTTGGCTGTTTTCTAATCATAATCTTACATGTTTACAAACACCCTTGAAACGTGTAAGTAGTATAAAATATTCACTCCAGCGCCCGGATTCAGGTTGAGCCGAGGAGTCGACCGCCATTTTATAAATGAGACTTCATGGCAGCCAAAATTTCCTCAAAGATCCTCAAAAAGACAAAAAAAATCCTTAGAATGACTAAAAAAAATTCCTATTTCGAGGGAAAAATTCACTTTTCGAGGGAAAGTTTCGCATTTTTTCATCATAATATCCAGTGTGACCAATTTTCTTCAGAGAGAGGCTATATTCCTTATATTCCTCAGAGAAGGTCCATATTTCTTAAAATAGGGCCTGTATCCTCAAAAGGCCTCATCTGAGATCACAACCGCTACCTTGACCTTGACCCATGGGCGCCATTATTAAAAAAATTACAAATTTTTTTAAATTAAAATTTTTATTTTATAACTTATTTAATAAAAATAAGAATGTACGCCATCAAGAAGCAAGTTACTGGGTTCGATTCCCGTTGAGGTAAATTAAAAAAATATCAACAGTTCTTTCCTCGTTTATGTCCTCAATAAGACAGTCCGCCAGTTCTACTACCAAAGCATATATAACTCCGTCAATTTGACGTCAAGTTAGCCATCTAAATTTTTCTGGTCGTCTACAGCGTGCTGCCGCCATATTGGTTTATTTATTACCCACTAGATTGCAGTGGTGTCAATCACGATATCATAGCTTCCACCATTTTATCGGCCATCTTGGCCACCATCTTGAAAATTTGTAAAATATTCCAAAAATAATTTTAAATTTTACCTATTAGTAAATTGAATGATCGGTCGATTACTGTACTTGGTTTGATCCCAAGCATTGCAGAGTTAATTAATTCTCATTAAAAAACATTATGCATAACATTACAAGAAAAAAAAAACACACATAAAAGTTAACAATATTACTTATCATTTAATTTATATTCTACTTAAAGTACAAAGGATACATATTATCATCATCATCATCATCTATTATTTCAGTTCCACATTATTTTGAATCAAGTCCTTTGCATATCTGGCCATACCTGTGTATTTTGAAACAAATGTTGAGTTTTTAGAATATAAACCCACTTTTGGTGTAAAATTACACGACATAGTGGTAAATTTACACAGTAAATTTGTAAAATTACACTAACTGTAGCCTTCATGTTTTTTCCTGAATCACGCATCGAAAAATGTAAAAATACACTAACACTGAATGTGTAAATACACAAATTTTTTACATTGTAAGAATGTGATATCACAGTAGATACAACAGTACCCAAGGGTGGATTATGATTCATTAGTAGCATTAGTATATGATGGTTCATTAGATGTTGAGGTCGATGCCGTCACCATTGCTGGTACTGTAAACATTAACGTCTCCTCTCATTCTGAATCTGCATCTGTAGTGAATATTGGTACAGCTGCTATCGGGATTTCCACCGTCGTCGACGTCGCTGCCATAGAGGTCACGTCTAACAACAAAGTTGTAGATGCCAGGTCAGACTGGACCGAAGAACTTTGAACCACCGAAGGTACAGGTGTCATCAAGGTCGTTGGTGTTGCTGCTGCCATAAATACTAATGATGGAATAACTTTGTATAACTACTGCCAGGAGAGTATATCCATGTTTATCCACGAACAAAGGCGAACTGATAATCACACAGAAGACAAGCCATTTAGTCAACTTACATGTTCCCTTTATTATATAGACCTAAACAATATTCTTACTACAAATAAATAAGATAAAAATGTGAGCTAAATGCAAATACAATGATAAGTTTTAAAAATACTAATATAAATCAATTAAAGTTAATTACATTTGAGAATGTGTGGAAATTATGAAATATCAATTATGTCACAGTCTACCATTGATAGCTTACCAAAAGCCCGGATACAGTTCGCAAGGGGCTTAACTACAACTCGCCACCCGCTCGCCATTGAAGGCAGACACGCCCGTCAGTGGAGGATACAGAAACCTATTTCGGGGGTGGGATGGGGAAAAAAGAAAAAAATAACACTTTTATTTTAAAAAACCTACATTACTATTGACATTAACACATTGCCATCTCTGTTTCCAATTTCAATTAAAATATAGCAGTATAGAAAAAGCTATTATGTGTCTCGTAGAGATGCAGCAATTTATATCAATTAAAGACTACAATTATTTACGTACCCAACGCAATTTCAATTAGTCACAAACTCATAAAACTGCAAAATTTTAGTTAATTTCGGGGCAGGGAATGGCAACCCCGACGGATTTTCCTGGTCGTGTCATTATATTAATGGGTAGGTGAATATGTGTAGTACCTATATTTGATATTATTGCTGTGTCCATCTTTACGAGAAGCAGAGAGGTACATAAAGGTAGAAAGCACTAAGAAAAGTCATAATTAGTTGTTTATATGACAGACTTCGCGACAGTACATTCCTTTTTAAAAAGCTTTTTATTTTTATCTTTCGTTAATTACTTCCACTTAGTAGATGTTTTTTTAAATTTAATTTAATATTTTTTCTATTACAAAGTCATGGTTTTTTTTTCAATTTTTTTAAATTTAAATTTAAATTTTAAACTTTTTAGAGAAATCCTACGTTACTGTCTAAATATCTGTCTATTTGTCTGTCCTTCTGTATGTTTGGTGTCTTACAAAATATTATACCCCTACATTCCTCCCCCCCCCCCCCCAACCCTACTGCTCAATTTTATGTTGTTTTTTAATTGTACCCCCGTGCGGTGGACGCCGTTTTGTTGAGAGTGATGTTTAGAATTGCGATATATTTTAAGATATCGCAAACTGAAACTGCTTTATATTTTCGTGTAAGAATAAATAATTGTATGAACAACGTAATGATAAACTAGCTGCAGTACCCGACATTGCCTGGGCTGAACACAGTGTTTTATATTGTCCACGGCAAAATGGATAGTTTGACGGAGAAACGATACACAATAGCTGTTTGCATGTCTATGACCTATGATTTTCTGTTTACTTATGGCGATCAGTTGAACTGTTTGGAAGTTGAAGCGCTGCAGCGCCATCTAGAGGCGAGTTACAAAAATATGGCAAGCATAAAAACAACACTTCGATGTGCAATTTTTTATGGCGATCTGTCAAACGGTGTCGGAGTTTATCAAAGTAATACATACCAAAATCCAATGTTATATATGTGTTTATTACAGCGCCCGCTGGCAAGTTAACACCATAACACCTTTCTAAGAACCTTTTCTGATGAATCACAAACCTTTTACCGAAAACCGTAACTAAATCTGTCAAACCGTTTTGGAGATAAATGGGAACATTCGTTTTTTGCACACACAAACAACCTCTCACCCTTAACGCATAAAACTTCTCCGTTCCGTCGTGGGTAAAAAATTATAATTAAAGAACCTTAATTAAATATGTAAATAAATCATAATATATATATATATATTATCGGACCATTTAACTAGAACAGTGCTACCTTAGAAAATAAGCTTGGTTGAACTTAGAACTATTAAGTTCATTTTATAACTACTAGATAGTATTATAAAACAATATATTTTTTTCACAACTAATGTTACCCACTAGCTTTAGGATACTCACTTCACGACATTCTGATAAACTTAATGTGTTGTTTGTGTTAGAATTAATACATTTATTGCAGTTAGTAAGAAGTCTTACGAATGAGTTACCTCACATATTTGGCACTGTAAAGTTCACGAACTTTACAGTGCACACACTAAATTGACGATATTCTGTAAATAATCAAGTAAAATCTTATGTGATTGATTGGTCACAAAACTCACTAAGTTCAATCTTTCAGCGTGGTGTCTCGGTGCAGAATGTTAAGCACAATGTTAACGGTCAGTTTGCATCCTATGTATATTTGAAGAAAATTGTGACCACCAATAAGGAGAATGTTGAGAGGGCAACGTGGGAATTTCTCTGTCTATCCACGTCCCGTTTCAAAGACCTTGCTATACGACGCACTGGGAAGTCTGACAGTAGTTGGTGATAGGCTACCTCATACGTGACTCTCCTTAAAATAAATAAATTCTGATGCAAATTAGATACTGGTGTTCACTATCTTCCGCAAGTGAAACTTTTTTGTACGACGGTGTTATTCACAATGAATAAGATGTTTGAATTAGGGACAATGGAAACGCGACTATTACTTCTCAACATTTACTACGCGAATGTCAATGTACTTAAGAGGTTAAATTTTATTTTCTTCAAAGAGATTATTTGTCATTGTTATCAATTCATGGGATCATACGGTCATGACACCTTGCAGTTGATGTCTGGCAATAACATACGCCATTTAGGCTAATCGGGAATACAATCTAAGAGAAAAATATTTACAGGAAGTAAAAGTGAAATAGTTGCATTAGTTGCCAGCCAGAAAAAAAATGCGTTTGGTTGAAGATAAATGCGTTTTATTTTAGTAATGGATGCAGGTGTATAAAAGTATACATGTTTAAATATTTAAAAATTTTAGTGTAAAAATTTTTTTAAACATGAAGAATATTTCGCATGACATGTTTAATATCATAAACAAATAAATCTGTTTACAAAAAAAACGCATTCGTGTTATGAAACTGCTAAGTATTCGTACAAATGAAATAGAGGAATACATTTAAATAACTATCACTGACCAAGGCGCGATTCTTTCCATAAAGATTACGAGCCCAGTTTGGCAGTGATTCTTATTAACATGTATTATCTTGAGAAAATATTGCCAAAAAAAAGGCTGTGAAGAATACATTTCATCCTAGTTAGAACGATTTTGTGTTGTCTCTTTTTTCTCCCTTTTTTCGGTGTTTGAGTTCAAATGAACTTTATGGTGAATCTGAATGATTTAAATCTATTTTCATATAATTTTTTATCCCTCCACAGAAGGTCGAAATAAATATTGACGCCTACCTTGTGTATTTTATCAATGCGCTTGCTGTGTCATTTCTACCTACATAAATATATAATAATTACTGTCAAGCAGGTTATGTTTTTTTATACAAAAAAAACTAATTTCGTGAGATAACGTTCAAACATTCAGACACTAAACTATTTATTTTGCTAACGAATCGTGCGTCCCAGTTAATCTGAATATTTGCAATCAACTTGTGACAAAAATTCCTGTCAATAACTGAAACACATTTACCTTAATCATAGCCTGTATTTCATCTATTATAAGTTATAACATATCATGATAGGTAATTTCATACTTTAACTTTCTTTCTAGTAAAAAAAATATTCGGACAAGCGCCATTGCTGATTTACATTGTATGTCATAAAAAAACCTCATACATGGCCCAAAAATGAATACATAAACACATGGAAAACATCATAGAATAGCTGATATCAACTGTTAAATTTTTAATCATCACAGATAATTCCGAAGATATTACAATATAAATTAATACATTATAGAACATACGAACACAATGGGCTGACAACGACGAGACAGCTGCAATAAGAAAATTAAATACAGACAAACAACAACTACGGTCGACACAGCGACGCTCAGAAGAACCTGGATATGAAATTATGTTTTAGAATTCATATTAGTTGCCTGCGATCCTTAGTAAGATTTTTTATAGATAATAACACTACCAAAATATCTATTTTATTCAATTTAACATTCACGTAAAGACCTTTTGACTACTAGTACAATAAGGGACACTTGTATAAATAAGTGTTAAGTTTCTAAAAGTTAAAATTGAAGCCAAACAACGTAAATAATATATAACAGGTACTCCATGATCCTCTCAGGATCACAGATAAAGTGAGTCCCAAAATTAAACTGGGAACTTATTTGAAACAACCGTCGATACAACAGCTTCTTTCACTACATTATTCACAGTCTAGCTGTTTATTTAATGTTGTCGATGCTATTTTTTTAATAAATGACTCTTATTTGCAGATTTTTCACCAGCAATAGTTTTCATTCAACAATTATAACATACATTGTCGTCGAAGCGCGATACTGGGCCATAATCTTGGTTGGTTTGGTAAGCCATGCGTTGCGAAGTAAACGGACCGCCTAGGGTAACTTTCATCTTTTTATAGTATTATGGTACTTTAATGACAGTGTAATCGAACGCATACAAAGATAAAAAGTTGTGAAACCTCAGCGTATATAAAATAACTAATTTATATGTATCTTTGTAATTGCAGTGACTCTTCTTTAAAAAAAATTCAATTCCTTTTGGCATTACTCTCACTCTCATCCTTATTCCGAATACACCAACAATAACTGTCACCAAAACTGTTGTAACTGTGTTCAATCTAGCGCAATAAAACACTGTTATCAATTTTCACCTCAAATCTAGGAAGTACGCTGGTTACATTTTATCTGAGGATCTTCGTAAATGCACAGCTATCTTCGTAAGTTTACGGGTATTGAGTGGCTCTGTATGAATACTAGACCTTCAGTTGCTGATTGCCGTTGAAGATGGCTGCAAGAAGAGGTGTCGAAACGACGGGAACGTCACCATCTCGAAGGACCTGGCCTCAAGCCAATAGCCCAAATGTACCTAGGTAGTAAGTTACTCTGTCTACAAAAGTCTATGGTATAGGACTGATTAGTCTGCTTGCAAGCTGGTAAATCAGTGTATTGGCTTGGCAAAATGTGCTTTAATAATATATAAATTTAAATTATTGATAAATTATTTAACTTATGTCAATGAAATTAAATTTGGAATGTTTAAAAGTATATTTGTTTTATGTTGAAGCCGTTTTTATTTCCTACATAAAATTTAGTGTGTGTGTGACTAAACTTACCACATGCGATGAAACTGCGAGTTTCTGGCGCATAAAGGTGTTTTTTTTTTGGGGGGGGGGGGGGGTTTATGTGAGATTGAACAGCTTTTCTTGCTGTTTTTTTTAAATTATTTCAATTTGTTGGTGGGAAGAATAGATTTTTTAGTATTTAGAGGAAGGTGGTATATTTCCTACAATCCCCCTTCCGCGTCCTAACGTACGCCACTGGTTGTGAGGTTTTAGGTGATAAGGTAGATTTCAAACTGTTTAGGATAAATTTGATTGAGGCTTGAATTTTAAATAATGTATTTTGCTTTTTCGATAGTTTTTACTTTTAAAAAAAATACGTTTGTTACATTATAACTTACAAAACGTGTTTTTTTTTCACTCATTTTGCTTGCTTGTAATTAGTTCATTTAGTTCGTATAGGTGTTTACAATTTCTTGGTAATTGTTTTTATTTAGGTAAGGTTAGATATAAATGTCTCTCAAACATATGTACTATCTTACCATAATTTGTTAACTATTGCGTAGTGAAGTGGCGGACAACTCTGCCACATAAAACAAGAGGACAATGTAAAGTGAATAGCTTCGCTGCGCGTGGATAGGTATAGAGGCAGTATTTCTGCGCGTGAAAGCCAGAGAGCTTGTATCGCCGAGGTGGCATTGTTTGCGTCGACGACCACGCCAGGAACACGCATCCGAACGGTTGAGAAACGGCGACAGAAATGTCGCAAGGCGTCGTCGACTCGGCATCGTTTAAGCGTCGGCCGCGACACACGGCCGCGGAAGAAGTGGAGAGGGGGAATATTTATCTGTGGGGAGCATTTGGGGAGGGGGGACGCGGGGTCGTGTTACTGGTGATTAATGCAGAGATATGCAGTTGCCCAAACCCGCGCCTCGGGCTGGATTGCCTCGACGCCGACGTATCATTTGTCGCAAGCCGCGGAGCTACGCTTTCTCCTCCTGCCGGCCGTGGGCGAAGTGCTTCCAGTGATGGGCGGAACGATCCACTTGACCGAGTCCATTCATTCCAATCAGTTCCGTTGGAAATATTCGTTCATTCCCTTCTTTTTGGTTCCGACCACCGACCACGGGATCCGCCGCATCTCAAGAGTCACACTCGTTCACCCATTCGAGTATCCTTTACTCCTAGGCGGCCGGCCAGACGTCTAGCTCTATACTGATTGTTACAAGGATGTTCGGGAACATATTACTTTAGTAATTACTTTAACAGATTAGTTTAGTAAACAAAAACTAGACAAATACATGAATAATAATTTTATCCGATACTTGTTGAGTTGTTAACACCTGATCTCTCACACCTTTTTCATGTTACCCTTTTTATTTGACCAGTTATCGTTTGCTCTTGCGAACATACGCACGCTGTAGTTACTGATTACTCTTGACTCCTGACGTCATGAGTCATTTCACAAACAAATCAGAGCGGGCGGTTCACATCTCCAGTACTCTCTGGTTTCGAGTAATATTCATGTAAAATTACAGATATTTCTAAATTTTACATTTACATTAAAACAATTCACTACAAAATAGTGTTTGCAGTAGCACTACGTTCGGATTCTTACCCAAGCATTTATGCTTCGTATTGTCCCAATACTTCCAATAGTTAAATATATGTGTAAACCGTTCTCTGAATAGCTTTACAATAAGAACTGCGCATATTAATAAGCATCATAAAACTGAAGAAAGTCAAATTGTTAAATATTCGATTATCGTTTCGGGATTTTTTAAAAAATATATATACTTAATGAAATATACATTAAAATATAAAATTATTCTCAGTTATATCTCAAAAAATACGTATTTCATATATGCAAAAAATAACCATGGCCAATTACTCTCTCAAACACATATGTATAGGTACATATATAAACCTGCAAGCATTGTCATATGTTTTGTGCGTATGTAACAGCAAGACATATTTTATGTACAATCGCTAATATTTGGTTGTCACGTGGGTGAAAACTGTTTGTTCGCGATAACGCGATATTTTGCTGTCACATCGCCTTCTTCGCATCGCGCCGTCGCGTTGATGTGATTCCAGCATAATTATAAAATTCAAACACTTTTACTTACTGCCCATTCTTTTGGCCTACACTTTGCCAGAAGTACTTTCAACCAATTCTATCTTCTCAGTTAAAGAAGTGCCGAAGTCAGAAGCCAATGAATAGGTGAAATATGCCTGCGGGTTCTTTCCTATGTAGAGGTCAATCAACCTTTGAATTGTTTCAGCCAGTAGCGGATACAGGAACTTTTTCTGGGGAAGAGGGGTTTGAAACAAAAGCAGAAATAAATTTAAACACATGTATTAAAAAAAACTTGCATTACTGTTAATCAAACACGCGAACATATGGGCCTACAATAATATATGTAGGCAACATGGCTTCTCACACAGTAACACAACACTGTATTCACTGATTTTTTGCCAATTTTTTTTTCATAACTTCGGAAGGAGATATATCCCTGTTACTCCCTCTCCTCTTGCCCGTGAACTACTTTAATGTTGAGACGTGAGGATATTGTGAAAATGCTCGTTATAAAGTAGGCTTTAAGCGCATTTACATTTGATATTGTTTAATAATTGACTTACAGTCAATTTATGGCTTCTGGACGACCCTAAGCCAGTATCAAAAAGGGAAAAACATTGCTACGCGATCACATAGAAACCGATCAAAAGATGAAAAGCACCTGATCTCATTATCCGCCAGAATTAACACTAGAGTGGCTTCCAATGTATATAGTACAGTCCAGTGTAGCCTGGAACGAAAAAAATAAATAAATAATTGTCACTTTAGTCATTGCAGCTTAACGGTCAAAAACATATGTATCATGGCATACTCAGCTGTCACATTGTTTAATTATAACATCTACATCAATTTGTATGGCACATATTTAATGCAGAAAGTGTTGGATAGTGCGTGTCTAGTAAATTGAAATATGTAATGAGTCCATTTGTTGCTTTAGTGAATAATTTTCACAGAAGCGTAGGTCTGTTATGTCATTGTTTACGTCAGCTGATTACAACCATTCTAATGGTGATTCGTAAGTGAATTATGAAAACATGCGCAGAGGACTAAGAATGTGTTTATAGAGCACGCAATAAACGTAACCACGCAATACGCAACCAACGCAAGAATATCACAGCCATTAATAAAGCCAGCAAGTCGCAAGAATCTCCTAACCTACAGCTTAAAATTACAAATCAGCAGAAAAAAATTCTACCCCGGTATTCTTTTGATTATTCGTGTACATTGTTACGAGTGGGGAAAATGGGTTCGTAAGGATAGCCCAACTAATTTTATACAGGGTCGGTTGTCTGAACAGCAGGTACCTGGTTCGCACCGCGGCCCTGGTTCTAGCACCCTTTGTAACAATATCGTAAAAATAAAATAAATAGTCAGTCATTTCATTAAATGTGTTATATTATTTCACTATGTGAAAGTGTTAACATGATGCCTATTATAATAAAAAAAACGTTTTTAGTGCCATATTTGGAAATTAGTTTTCGAAAACTCTTAACGGAAACGCAAGCCAAAACGCAATGTAAATGGAAGTTGAACACTTGCGTTTCGTTATTGCTCCTTGCGTAGTTTATAAACCGGTACTCTAAATTGTGGTTGCTAAACTTTTTGCTGCTTGCTCTCTTACTTTCTTGAGTAGTTTATAAATTAGGCCTTAACATTGTCTGTGTCTTCGCTACTAAATGGGCTGGCTACTCTACGTCCTATTGTTCCTCGGCGTGGTATTGTGCGATGTTCCCCGCACATGATGCCAATCAAACCAGCAAACTAGCTTATGTTTTAAATTCCAAAAAGCAGGGATTTTATCTTTGCAAAAGAAATAATGTAGTAAATGGGAGCTAGACGACTAGACGATTATTTCCGGCAACGCAGAAAGTCATCTCGGAAAAGGAAAAAAAAAAAAAAAAAGGAGGGAATAGAACTACTTTGACAGCTGTTTTCTTGAAATTATTATTTTTTGGTAGGAATTATATATAGTTAGGATTTGTTTTTAGGATTTCGGGGAAGGGGGAATGTTTGTTCTCCCCCTTCTCTCCTACCCCCTCCCGCGTACGCCTCTGTTCAAAAGAGGAGTTTAACCTCAACAACATTGTTTTTTGTGGTTTAAAATTATTTTTTATTCGAAAACCATAATTGATATTATTTAATATCATTTCGTAAAAAATTAAAAAAGTTTTTAAAATAAAGGAACATACTTCGAACAATTTAATGCCTTTAAAGAAATTTAAACTCTGTGCACTTTTTGAGCTACTTAATTGTGTTGGTACAGTGGTCAGGATATTACCAGGAAATCCCGAAATCCACCGCCCTATCGTGAAAATTCATGGTCGAAAACAAACAAAATTTTTTCAAGAATTTATGTATTTTTACGATTTTAAAGTATTATAGGCTAAATTTCACTGCCCTAATCTAACCAACATTTCATTTAAGTGAATATCAACTAGACGTGCAAAAACCAAACCTTAACCAAAAAATTATATTCATAACACATTAATTTGCACGAACGTGGAATATTCGGGCGTATGCAGTGTCAATGATTCTAAGGTTTCTAAAAATTTACGTATGTATGTGCAAGTATTGGCATAAGTCACAAAGCCAGAATAAAACACCCGATGCATTAATATAAATATGTGTATGTATGTAATTACACACACACAGTGAGTCTGAATTCGACCGACCAACTTTGGCACCAGGTTCAGCCTATCAAAATAAGTTGAAAACATTTACACGATTATGGTCTAAAATGCTTCCCAAAAGTGGTATATGATTTTGAAGTTGGGGCTGAACAACTTTTATTTATATTTATATGAAAATTTATGTTTGTATGTATGTTCTCCGTGGACTCCAAAAGGGCTGGACCGATTGCGATGAAATTTTCAGGCAGTCTTCAGATTAGCCCAGCGGATGATCCTGTGCAGTTTGGTAGCGATCAGATCTACAAAAAAAATTGTTTTTGTTATTTTGGCAATTTTGTGTCATAGTTTCAATACAAATTAATACAAAATTAGATATTTTTTTTAGATTTTTGAACATTCACTATAAAAGTGATATTAGGGTCACTAGTTATAAATATTATAAATATTATTTAATATATAACATTGAAGGTCTGAATAACGTTTGATCGTACGAAGTTCTGCAACCATAGATCTATTATTTAAAAATAAAAAGTTTTAGCTTTAACTTCAAATATCATATAACCAACCTAGGGAAGCATTTACGACTATATGTTGCATAGACGTTTCCAACTTATTTTGTCGTAATGAACCTGCAGCCAAAGTTTGCCGGTCAAATTCAAGCTCATTCTGCATATATTGCTGTGTGGGTCAGGTCGGGTTAAATGAGATGTTTAAATAAAATTCCCGCAAAAATTCGTTGTTCATTGTTTTCCCCTTAAGGTCACGTTTTTACACAACACCTATCAATAAAATGAAAGGTTGGTTATGTTGTGTCAATGACATTTAAAATACCATAAAATCGTCAGGATGTATAAAATCTTGCAAATAATTTTATTTCTTTAAATTAAAAAATATTAAATATGCATGACTTAGGATATTTTTGATATATACTGAACCAGGGGGTGAATCTTGTACAAATGTCTTGAAATTTAACATTAAATAATTCCAAGATTAAAAAAAAAATTGAGATTTATCTTAAAATGCAGCCTAATATGTTTACGCCTAAATGTGTTAGTAGTATGTAAATGGGGCTCCGAGATCTGGGTTCTGGGTGTGGAGCCGAGAGCCGGCTCCGCCATCTTGGATTGTGACGTCACAGCGGCCATCTTGGATGGTTGTGACCTTGACCTTTGACCTTGACCTTGACCCCGGCGGCCATTTTGGATCCGCCATCTTGGATCCGCCATATTGGATGACGTCATTGTGTTCTCGAAAATTCCGGCATTGTGTTTTCCGCCATATTGGATGATGACGTCACCGTTGCAGTTTCCGTTACGGCCGCCATCTTTAAAATCTTCATTTACTATCCGATTTTAATAAAAAAAATTTAAAAATTATAAAAAAAATTAAATAATAAAATTTTAATAAAAGATTTATAAAAAATATATTTTTACGACACGGAGTTCGGAGTCCTCGGTTCGAACCCGGTGAGGGCAAAAAATAAAAATGGCGACCGATCCAACCCTCACAGTGGACGCAGACAGACTGACCCCCACCACTTATGTCAATGCACATATACCATCAGGTAGTATGACGTCATGTCCGCCATCTTGAAATTTGGACGCCATCTTGAAAATCTTTATTTATTATCCGATTTTAATGAAAAATATTCCAAAATTTATCAAAAAATGAACGTATTTGAATTCCGTTTGATTATATCGTTGTACGTCCTCGGTTCGATTCCCGGCGAGAGTAAATGGTCGATCCTTCCTCCATGAAAGCTACCTAGACTGATCTACCACCACCAGTACCAAGGTATATATCATCAACTGGTATGACATCATGTCCGCCATCTTGTCTTCATCCGCTGGAGACCACCATCTTGTTTTCGTCTGCTAGAGTGTGCCGATACCATGTAGTATAATTATCTGGTCACCAAACCTTTGACCTTGACATTGAACATTGACCTTGGCCTTTGACCTTGACCTTGAAATTTGACCTTGACCTTGAAATTTGACCTTGACCTTGAACTTTGACCTTTACCTTGAAATTTGACCTTGACCTTGAAATTTGACTTTGTCCTTGTCGACCATCATGGATCCGACATTTTATGTTCAGTACATGCTACCAGGAGCGACCACCTGCTGGAGTACACCATCTTGTGCGTGTACTCGTATTATAGAGTACATTTCCAACTGGTTAATTTTATTCTAACCCGCTACAGTGCAGTAATCATTTATTACCGAGGTTCCCCCGCCATCTTGAAATTCGGCCACCATCTTGAAATCATGTAATAATGTAGCTAGAAAAGCGGGAAAAAATCCAAAATTCATCAAAAAAATCACTCATTAACTTACATATCGATTCGATCCGCTCCAGTCCTTGGTTCGATCCGCGATCGTTGCAAAAATGTTTAATTTTATGTAAAAAATAATAACTTCAATAAACCATGTTCAACATTCATAAAGAGACTCTAAATCCTCTACGACCACCATCCTATCAGACATCAAGACCACCATATTGAAAATTCATAATTTTAATGCTAGAGATTCGGGAAAAAGTTCAAAATTCATTAAATAAATTTTTATTCCATATAATGATTGATTGGATCGACTAAGGTCCTTGGTGCGATCCCTGGCCGATACAAAACAACTTTAATTTTAAAAAATACCACTAAAGTGTTAGGTTTGAGAAAATAAAAAACACTGCAAGTTCTTTTAAAAAAACTTTTATTACATACATACTACACTACTACAAGTACAAAAAAAATACACAGACAAATTAACAAAGCCTTTTGGATTCCTCGATTCAAACAGTCTTCTTATTGTACGGACTAAGCCTTTTACATGACTTTAAATGTCTATCCGATCCGGTCATCACCGCAGCCAGAGACGGACTGAAGTTCAAATCACTTATATAGTCTCATTAGCCGGTACAACACATGAGTCAAATCAATAACCATGTTCATTATACGTCTCGGAGCATTTTTTATAATGACGATGTAAGCTATCGATACGTCAAATTAGTTTATTGCACTTATTGCACTGAAATTGTATTCTTTGAACATTATTAGAACAACCGCTTCTTTCATGTCTGCGAGCATTTGAGGTGATAGTAAATGATGCACCACAGTATTTGCACTGATGCGAAGTACGCTCTTCATTAATTGAAGTATTCAATGCTGATGAAACTTCAGCTGATGGTGGAACAGCACATATCGAAGTCTCCTCCAGTGTTGTCAGAGGCGTTGCCAACGGGATCTGCTCCAACATCGTCGGCGCTGACGTCATGGTTCCCGTAGTCGATGGTACATCCTCCATCGAGTACGACGTTAAAGTCGGTAAAGATGCCATCGAAGTCTCAAGAACAGGCAATTACACGACTTATGCACCAGAAGAAACAAACTAGGTGATCCCTACACCGCCGTCGCCAGTAACAAACTGAGCGTCCTGCTGTCTAGGACTCGCTTATATACATGCACCATATGGAATAATACGCTAGTCAAATCAAGAACCATCTACCATAATACTAGAGTCAAAACAACGTTAAAAATAGAAGGACCATCAACGAAAAGGCAGCACATTCTGGAAGCACCGACAACGAAAAGGCAGCACATTTGGAAGCACCGACAACGAAAAGGCAGCACATTTGGAAGCACCGACAACGAAAAGGCAGCACATTTGGAAGCACCGACAACGAAAAGGCAGCACATTTGGAAGCACCGACTACGAAAAGGCAGCACATTTGAAAGCACCGACTACGAAAAGCCAGCACATTTGAAAGCACCGTCAACGAAAAGGCAGCACATTTGGAAGCACCGACAACGAAAAGGCAGCACATTTGGAAGCTCCATCAACAAAAAAAAAGGCAAAAAGGAAGCACAAGTTACGAGATATAAGTCTTAGTTAGAAATCAGAATACAAGAAATAAAAACATTAAATTCTTATAATTTAAATTATTTATTTTATTGCTTTACATTATACAAATGCAAGTAAAACAAGCCATTATTGTATGTAGCCAGCATTCCTCAGTTCCTTGAGTATGAAGGATATTTCTTTGATGCACGAATAGTTTCCTGCACAAAGCAAACCATGTAGAAGTCTTAGCCAGTCAACCAATATGTTTGGATCTTTCCATGATGTGTAATCATTCTCTTCTACCACCATCTTCCTTGCACCTTTATAATAAATATTATGATCTCTGGTGTCTTCCGTTTTACCACCAACCTCAGGGTAACTTTCATGTATAAGACGGTGATCATCACAAGCTTGATCAGATTTATTTAATATATCACGTCGTTTCCACCGTTTCGGTTTCAGGACACCGCCACATTCTTCAATCTTGTCAGCTTTAGGTGCTTCATCATAGTCTATGTCTTTGTCAACAGCCTCAGAGTCACTGTAACAATCACCGTAGAAGGAATCGTCCTCACCCAATTTACCGTAATAATTCGATGTTGATGATGTTGAAGTGTCTTCATCGTCTTCATGCTTCCTTTTTAGGAGTCCATCATTTTTACAAAGTAGGAAAGATCTACTTGAATTCGGCTGGAATATATTCTCACTTTTCACGTTAAGGATTCTTCCATTGTCTTCATTCTTCCGTAAATCATCAACCTCCTTCAATTTAAGTTCTTTGTCGAGATCGGAAGAGCCAAGAAAATTATTGTCGTAATGCAGATCACTCTTCCTTAGGCTAGTAGATTCATCGTTGTCCTCTAGCTTGTACGCAGGCTTGGCGCTACAAGTTCTGACATGTCTTTTTAAGCTCTCTCTCCGCGTAAACGACTTGCTACATCGAACACAACTTATCATATTGCGCAGTGGATTTTTAACACAGTCATTCTTCTCGTGTTGTCTTTTATTCTTTCTCAAGATAAACTCTTTACTGCAAAACTTACACCTATGTTCTTTCGATACAGCGTCAGATCCCAAATCGGAATTCATATTAGTTACTGAGACTAATGTCAGATACCAATTGAATGTTTTAAATTAGATCCAATACTTAAATATAAATTTTTTCATATTTCATCAGCGAGAATTAATATATCTCATGCAAAAGTACTTTATGCATGTAGTTCTGCTTTTCAACAACAGATGTCGCCACATGTTGCTTGCAGGTAAATAATATTTAGTTCTTTTATGCGGGATGCGGGATGCTCACTAACGATCGCAAAAGAAGGAGGGCTTCGCTAGACTCCAAGGAAAAGGAAGTTCGTCTTGCATGTTGGTGCTCCACAGATGTCTCATGGCGTAATATTAATTTGACTGAGTAATGATATTTGTTAATTCCACCTGATAAAAATATTGCAAGTTTTGATTTAGTAGCAGAAATTATCGAATTAAATGTAACACCAAATAAAATGACATGTCTCATTAGACCAAAAAAAAAAATCCATACAGAGAGCGGTTTCTCAGAATAGTCAGAAACACTTGAAGAAACCACAGGAATCATTGCAAGAACACGGAGAAAACCATCATAATATTGGCAAGAATAATCAGGAGCACACGGAGAAAACCATCATAATATTGGCAAGAATAATCAGGAGGACACGGAGAAAACCATCATAATATTGGCAAGAATAATCAGGAGCACACGGAGAAATCCATCATAATATTGACCAGATTAATCAGAAGTACTCGGAGAAAACCACCGCATGTTTTCTTTGTTATCATAAAATTACAGGAAAAAATATTTTAAAATAAAAATAAATTAATAAAAAATAAAAAAAATAAAAAAATGCATAAATTTCTGGCTTGTACAAGAACTCTATCTTTGCTCAACAATGATA
Organism: Bacillus rossius redtenbacheri; assembly: GCF_032445375.1. Classification (NCBI taxonomy): domain Eukaryota; kingdom Metazoa; phylum Arthropoda; class Insecta; order Phasmatodea; family Bacillidae; genus Bacillus; species Bacillus rossius. Next base: position 49,894,357 of record NC_086330.1, read on the forward strand.
AGTTTACAAGCTAGCAGAAACTGTTTATGCATTTTTTTATTTTTTTTTATTTTTTATTAATTTATTTTTATTTTAAAATATTTTTTCCTGTAATTTTATGATAACAAAGAAAACATGCGGTGGTTTTCTCCGAGTACTTCTGATTAATCTGGTCAATATTATGATGGATTTCTCCGTGTGCTCCTGATTATTCTTGCCAATATTATGATGGTTTTCTCCGTGTGCTCCTGATTATTCTTGCCAATATTATGATGGTTTTCTCCGTGTGCTCCTGATTATTCTTGCCAATATTATGATGGTTTTCTCCGTGTTCTTGCAATGATTCCTGTGGTTTCTTCAAGTGTTTCTGACTATTCTGAGAAACCGCTCTCTGTATGGATTTTTTTTTTGGTCTAATGAGACATGTCATTTTATTTGGTGTTACATTTAATTCGATAATTTCTGCTACTAAATCAAAACTTGCAATATTTTTATCAGGTGGAATTAACAAATATCATTACTCAGTCAAATTAATATTACGCCATGAGACATCTGTGGAGCACCAACATGCAAGACGAACTTCCTTTTCCTTGGAGTCTAGCGAAGCCCTCCTTCTTTTGCGATCGTTAGTGAGCATCCCGCATCCCGCATAAAAGAACTAAATATTATTTACCTGCAAGCAACATGTGGCGACATCTGTTGTTGAAAAGCAGAACTACATGCATAAAGTACTTTTGCATGAGATATATTAATTCTCGCTGATGAAATATGAAAAAATTTATATTTAAGTATTGGATCTAATTTAAAACATTCAATTGGTATCTGACATTAGTCTCAGTAACTAATATGAATTCCGATTTGGGATCTGACGCTGTATCGAAAGAACATAGGTGTAAGTTTTGCAGTAAAGAGTTTATCTTGAGAAAGAATAAAAGACAACACGAGAAGAATGACTGTGTTAAAAATCCACTGCGCAATATGATAAGTTGTGTTCGATGTAGCAAGTCGTTTACGCGGAGAGAGAGCTTAAAAAGACATGTCAGAACTTGTAGCGCCAAGCCTGCGTACAAGCTAGAGGACAACGATGAATCTACTAGCCTAAGGAAGAGTGATCTGCATTACGACAATAATTTTCTTGGCTCTTCCGATCTCGACAAAGAACTTAAATTGAAGGAGGTTGATGATTTACGGAAGAATGAAGACAATGGAAGAATCCTTAACGTGAAAAGTGAGAATATATTCCAGCCGAATTCAAGTAGATCTTTCTTACTTTGTAAAAATGATGGACTCCTAAAAAGGAAGCATGAAGACGATGAAGACACTTCAACATCATCAACATCGAATTATTACGGTAAATTGGGTGAGGACGATTCCTTCTACGGTGATTGTTACAGTGACTCTGAGGCTGTTGACAAAGACAAAGACTATGATGAAGCACCTAAAGCTGACAAGATTGAAGAATGTGGCGGTGTCCTGAAACCGAAACGGTGGAAACGACGTGATATATTAAATAAATCTGATCAAGCTTGTGATGATCACCGTCTTATACATGAAAGTTACCCTGAGGTTGGTGGTAAAACGGAAGACACCAGAGATCATAATATTTATTATAAAGGTGCAAGGAAGATGGTGGTAGAAGAGAATGATTACAAATCATGGAAAGATCCAAACATATTGGTTGACTGGCTAAGACTTCTACATGGTTTGCTTTGTGCAGGAAACTATTCGTGCATCAAAGAAATATCCTTCATACTCAAGGAACTGAGGAATGCTGGCTACATACAATAATGGCTTGTTTTACTTGCATTTGTATAATGTAAAGCAATAAAATAAATAATTTAAATTATAAGAATTTAATGTTTTTATTTCTTGTATTCTGATTTCTAACTAAGACTTATATCTCGTAACTTGTGCTTCCTTTTTGCCTTTTTTTTCGTTGTCGGTGCTTCCAAATGTGCTGCCTTTTCGTTGACGGTGCTTTCAAATGTGCTGCCTTTTCGTAGTCGGTGCTTTCAAATGTGCTGCCTTTTCGTAGTCGGTGCTTCCAAATGTGCTGCCTTTTCGTAGTCGGTGCTTCCAAATGTGCTGCCTTTTCGTTGTCGGTGCTTCCAAATGTGCTGCCTTTTCGTTGTCGGTGCTTCCAAATGTGCTGCCTTTTCGTTGTCGGTGCTTCCAGAATGTGCTGCCTTTTCGTTGATGGTCCTTCTATTTTTAACGTTGTTTTGACTCTAGTATTATTGTAGATGGTTCTTGATTTGACTAGCGTATTATTCCATATGGTGCATGTATATAAGCGAGTCCTAGACAGCAGGACGCTCAGTTTGTTACTGGCGACGGCGGTGTAGGGATCACCTAGTTTGTTTCTTCTGGTGCATAAGTCGTGTAATTGCCTGTTCTTGAGACTTCGATGGCATCTTTACCGACTTTAACGTCGTACTCGATGGAGGATGTACCATCGACTACGGGAACCATGACGTCAGCGCCGACGATGTTGGAGCAGATCCCGTTGGCAACGCCTCTGACAACACTGGAGGAGACTTCGATATGTGCTGTTCCACCATCAGCTGAAGTTTCATCAGCATTGAATACTTCAATTAATGAAGAGCGTACTTCGCATCAGTGCAAATACTGTGGTGCATCATTTACTATCACCTCAAATGCTCGCAGACATGAAAGAAGCGGTTGTTCTAATAATGTTCAAAGAATACAATTTCAGTGCAATAAGTGCAATAAACTAATTTGACGTATCGATAGCTTACATCGTCATTATAAAAAATGCTCCGAGACGTATAATGAACATGGTTATTGATTTGACTCATGTGTTGTACCGGCTAATGAGACTATATAAGTGATTTGAACTTCAGTCCGTCTCTGGCTGCGGTGATGACCGGATCGGATAGACATTTAAAGTCATGTAAAAGGCTTAGTCCGTACAATAAGAAGACTGTTTGAATCGAGGAATCCAAAAGGCTTTGTTAATTTGTCTGTGTATTTTTTTTGTACTTGTAGTAGTGTAGTATGTATGTAATAAAAGTTTTTTTAAAAGAACTTGCAGTGTTTTTTATTTTCTCAAACCTAACACTTTAGTGGTATTTTTTAAAATTAAAGTTGTTTTGTATCGGCCAGGGATCGCACCAAGGACCTTAGTCGATCCAATCAATCATTATATGGAATAAAAATTTATTTAATGAATTTTGAACTTTTTCCCGAATCTCTAGCATTAAAATTATGAATTTTCAATATGGTGGTCTTGATGTCTGATAGGATGGTGGTCGTAGAGGATTTAGAGTCTCTTTATGAATGTTGAACATGGTTTATTGAAGTTATTATTTTTTACATAAAATTAAACATTTTTGCAACGATCGCGGATCGAACCAAGGACTGGAGCGGATCGAATCGATATGTAAGTTAATGAGTGATTTTTTTGATGAATTTTGGATTTTTTCCCGCTTTTCTAGCTACATTATTACATGATTTCAAGATGGTGGCCGAATTTCAAGATGGCGGGGGAACCTCGGTAATAAATGATTACTGCACTGTAGCGGGTTAGAATAAAATTAACCAGTTGGAAATGTACTCTATAATACGAGTACACGCACAAGATGGTGTACTCCAGCAGGTGGTCGCTCCTGGTAGCATGTACTGAACATAAAATGTCGGATCCATGATGGTCGACAAGGACAAAGTCAAATTTCAAGGTCAAGGTCAAATTTCAAGGTAAAGGTCAAAGTTCAATGTCAAGGTCAAATTTCAAGGTCAAGGTCAAATTTCAAGGTCAAGGTCAAAGGCCAAGGTCAATGTTCAATGTCAAGGTCAAAGGTTTGGTGACCAGATAATTATACTACATGGTATCGGCACACTCTAGCAGACGAAAACAAGATGGTGGTCTCCAGCGGATGAAGACAAGATGGCGGACATGATGTCATACCAGTTGATGATATATACCTTGGTACTGGTGGTGGTAGATCAGTCTAGGTAGCTTTCATGGAGGAAGGATCGACCATTTACTCTCGCCGGGAATCGAACCGAGGACGTACAACGATATAATCAAACGGAATTCAAATACGTTCATTTTTTGATAAATTTTGGAATATTTTTCATTAAAATCGGATAATAAATAAAGATTTTCAAGATGGCGTCCAAATTTCAAGATGGCGGACATGACGTCATACTACCTGATGGTATATGTGCATTGACATAAGTGGTGGGGGTCAGTCTGTCTGCGTCCACTGTGAGGGTTGGATCGGTCGCCATTTTTATTTTTTGCCCTCACCGGGTTCGAACCGAGGACTCCGAACTCCGTGTCGTAAAAATATATTTTTTATAAATCTTTTATTAAAATTTTATTATTTAATTTTTTTTATAATTTTTAAATTTTTTTTATTAAAATCGGATAGTAAATGAAGATTTTAAAGATGGCGGCCGTAACGGAAACTGCAACGGTGACGTCATCATCCAATATGGCGGAAAACACAATGCCGGAATTTTCGAGAACACAATGACGTCATCCAATATGGCGGATCCAAGATGGCGGATCCAAAATGGCCGCCGGGGTCAAGGTCAAGGTCAAAGGTCAAGGTCACAACCATCCAAGATGGCCGCTGTGACGTCACAATCCAAGATGGCGGAGCCGGCTCTCGGCTCCACACCCAGAACCCAGATCTCGGAGCCCCATTTACATACTACTTGTGTTCACTTCTTTGTGGGTTAAGACTGAAGAAGTGCGTCTGAAATACTTCAGCGTATTTATGAAATAATGATGAAAATCTTCTTTGGGAGGAAAAACATTTAGGGGCATGTTATACTGAATGCCAATCTTGTACGGTTCTTGACCATAAATTGCTATTGACTTTTTGCAGGTAAAAATGAAACTTTTTTGAACTCTGTGGAGCAAGTTTAGTGGGTACAGCACTTACATATTTCACCGCTCTCGGTTCTTTAAATTTGGTTCTGAAAACTTGATCAAGATAAACCACTCAATCTTTTTTTTTTTTTGATGAGAAATTTAAATCGAAAGAATCATGGGTAGAGATCAATCTTGAGAAATGGCATCTAGTTGCTAACATCGATATATATATATATATATATATATATATATATATATATATATATATATATATATATATATTCAATGCTAACATGGAACGAGGTGGCGCAGTGATAAGACACTGCACTATCATCCCAGAGGTTCCTGTCCGTCCATCTGGATTTAGGTTCTCCTTGTTTTTTCTCGAGATCACCCTCGGTCAGGGGTCGGCAGACAGCGGCTCGCGAGCCGCATGCGGCTCTTTCCATGGGATTGCACGGCACTGGAACTCACTACGCTGCCACAGCACACAAAAAAACACCGATCAAAATTAAACTGCCCAATCACAACGCTTGTCCTCAACCTGCGCTCGCACCTACCATCGCACCGCCCGCCACTCCACTCACCAGGTGATTTTTTTAATTTTTTTAATAATTAATAAAAATAATTTAGGTTTTTGTTTTATCAATAGAGTTCTACTAATGGTTTCCATAATTTTTTTTACATTTATGTGTTTTTTTTCTCTAAGTAGCCTTTACTTTAAGACTTTATGTTGAATTTTTGAATAAAATATTTTGATTTTATCTCGTTTTTTTATCGTCTTAAAATTCCAAGTATGTAGCTACAGAGAAAATACAAAAACAAAAAAAAAATGGAGAATCGGTTTATTTGATATTTGGCTGATCTCACTCGAAAATTAACTGACACCTGACCTAGGCCAATAACTAGGATGGTTCATCACTTTGAGCTTACCCAGTTACCTTGAGCTATGTTGAGTTCATTCATATCCAATGTCATTGATAAAATTAAAATTAATTAAAATAAATTTTAAAAGCCAAGAAGAAAGCCAACCCTAAGTTTTTTTTGTAAATAAGGTAATTCTGCAATTATTTGCTTTACTTTCCACGGTCTGTAAAAGGAAGAGCACTACAAATAGTTCTGCACCACGGGAAATAAATGTTTCAATTTTTGAAAATCCAACCAAGAATCAAAATCCGGGATCATAGGCCGCTGGGTTAAGATGTCAATTCATGCTTCTTAACGCATTCACAGAGGTAAGCAATTTTAGCGAATAAATCTGAACGCCCATGAGACTGCAATAAGGTATGCCCGCGCTAGCGATTGATTCCTTGTGATTGGAGGCCGTCTGCAAGAGATGCCATTACCCTATTTGGCCGGGCCATTCAGAACGCGTTTGCTTCCGCACTGGGTGGCTATGATTGGTGTTCTGACAGTAGACATGTTCCTGAAATAAACCCAGAAAACCACTAAACTCAGACAATGCTACAAAGTCTTAACACACAGCTGGTCTGGAAATAATTTCGCAAAAAATATGCATGGCTATGTGCATTAAATTCTGTGCTTTTAGACTAAATGTGATTCGAGCCACATAATACGCAACGTAACACTACTACAATAATGTTTTGCACCACCTGGATTTCTGTTCAAGCAGTTCATTGGGAGCAGCAAATTAAATAAACACATTTTAAGACACCAAAACATGCATTTGTCTGCACATACCTAATTAAAAAATAAAAGCGACAACTGTGCCAATCGTTTATATCATGCACCAAGTAGTGCAAAACTGTTTTTTTTTTAATGTGAAAATTTATATTCCCTCGATACGGTGATAGTCGTTCACACTTCCTTGTGTGACAAAATACCGTCAGGTTTGAATCGCTAATTATTAACAACGAGACTAATAATGTGTCAACAACTGTTGAGCACACAACGGATATAATATCTCTGTACGTGTTTATCGGGCAGGATTTCTTTTTTTCTGTGACGTCATCGTACCAGTGTAGGCGCATGCGCGTGACTGTTACGAATTAGCTTTGTGTAAAGATATTAATTGTTGCAGAGTGGAAACACGTTTAGCTAGGACATTGATTCAGGTGTAATTTTAAAGGAGCTAGTTTGTACCCAAAGTGAGACAGTAAAAATATTCGCCGAAATATACATTAGTGATAGTCAGTATTAAATTGAAAATTACAAAATAATCAAAGATGTTGTAAATATTTTCGGAATGATATAAAACGCGCCAGAGAAAAATTCGCGTCGAAAGGAATCCAAAAAGCCTAAAATGTCCAATGTCGAGCGCATGCGTGAGCTACGGCAGCGTCGAAAAGGAAATGAAAAAAAAAAATACGAATACGTAGCTGGCCCATTTCATCGGGCGTAACAGCGGCCAGCGACAGTCCAAACTTCTACGGATCAAGTGCAGGCGTCGTTGGAATGCAATACATAAAACAGTGTTAATATTAAATTACATATTAATGCGGAACACTTGTTATGATTTTATTCCGACTTTTTAACACGAAATATCTACGGAAAGGTCCCGAACTGCGCATATCTCTAGTTTTATATATATATATATTAGTTGCGTAGTTCGGCGAGCACAGATATGTCGCAAGTGGTTTAAGAGTGTTTTGTGGTCGAGCCATATCTCCCGCGCGGCGAGAGAATCTGATGGTAATACCGTGTTTACGCCAGGATCTCACGCTCGCGAGCCGCAATGCGCGCCGTGCTCCCTCCCCCCTCCTTATCCGACACTCTTCCGAGTCGCGGTGAACACGACGAGCGTCCAACCAGCAGCCCGGAGCGTGCCTCGCCGTCGCAGCCGCACATATGCGCCTCGCTCGGATTGGTCGCGAAGAAGACGTCGCTCCATCCCCTCACCCCTGCACCCGCCGTCGCCCCGTGCCCCCAGGGGGGAAGTCGGCAATCAGACGTGCGTCGGTCAGCGCGGAGATAAAGAGGGCGGTATCACCGGCCACCCGCCGCTATAAATCCCCGCGGACCGCCGCGACGAGTCCAAGTGGTGGGAGGCAGCGCTCGCGATGACGTGCAAGGTAAGCGCATCGCGGCCGTACAGTAAAAGCTCTTTCAACCTGCCGCGTTCCGGACTAGCAATTTCGCCGGGTTATCGAACGCCAACGTAGTTCAAAATGGGCATACAAATAACCAATTAATACCACAGTACTTAACTCTGGTGTTTTAAAACAAGTACGCTCTTTGTAAACAGTTCTGTATCCAGGAAGTATCAGAACACCGTGTAACAAATTTGTAATTTTTCAAGAGAGCTAGGTTTTGATTCGTTGCAACTTTATTTATATTCAGGTTTCTTTACTATTAATGCGAAATGCTTTATGAAATTTGGAACATTATTCACATACTTCTTTATTAAACAAAAAAAATAAAGATAATATTTTAATTTTTTTCGTTTTTAATTGATTTTTGTGATGTTGTATATTAGTCCTTTAAATATAAAATCACACTTAGAACATAATTTTATTAGTGCTCTAATTGCTGTAATACAAATAGATAAAACAAAAAAATTGTGTTCATGGGCATGGTGCAACTATACTTCATAATAACCGGACGCGACATTGTTGACCTGTGAGGTACAGAGTTGTAAAATTCTGCAAACGTAAATTGTAACCCTCTAGAAAATAGTCATTAATAGGAACAATATTCCAAACGTAATGGCCACGATTACAGAATGTACCAATAAAAAGTTTGTAATACTACAAGAAAGATATTGTAACTTTTTACAACATATGTTAGGGTTATTTTAGCATATACCAAATAGGTTTTTCGAGATACTTCTGAGTATTTATTACGAAAATTACGAACATTTTTATACTTTAATGGTTGTTGTTTTATTGTTTTAAACCATAGTAAAAACAATCGAATATTACACAATTTTACTTTATTTTGTATTATCGTGTTCATTATGTGTGCAGTTATTACTGTAAAGTTATTCACGGTTAACAAATAACTTCAACTATTGGAGGTACTTGGATAACACAAAGCACAAATGCCAGGGTAAAAATCTGAACCCAGTATTACTGCGAACACTATTTTGTAGTGATGCCGTTGTTTTCGTGTAAACGTTGTGCTGTTGCATGACTGTCCCGTGCACAGAAAGTGTATTGTTTTTATTATAAATAACATTTTTAAATTATTTATTATTATTTGTTTACATTTTTCATGTCTATGCTATATTCTTTTCTATTGGACGTATCTACGAGTGCAAAACTCTATGGCGTAGCCCAAGTGACTTTGAGGCTTCAATTAGCAAGACCCCTCTAGGGAACAAATGACGTTAACGGCAAATTGAGCTTTTTGAACGTAATTTGCATAAAAGAACTTTCATTGTTGAAAATTCACGTTTTAAATTTGAGACATTTTAGTGTTTTCAGATGTGTTGTTGAATGTCTGTATTTTGTTTTGATGTGTTAATTAAGTCAACGATCTTTGTGTCTCGGCCAATGAGAGGCCATGTTGCTTAATTTAAGCGTCATTGTTAAAGTTAAGAAAAAAGTTTGGAATGACTACGGCGTTGGCTAGACAGCTTGGTTTCAATCCCATTAAAAATCTGATAATTCTACGAGCTAAACAGATCATCCAGTTGAAGGGATGGTTTTAATCGCCGTACAAACATAATTATAAGTAATTTATATAGGGCACATCCTATATGATGTGTAATTAGGTGTGAAATTAACGTGAGTAAAATTGACTCATGATGCTATTTTGAACAGACCGTATTTCTGCATAAACGTATTTGATTTTGCCAACACTTATATAAATTTTGATTTTTGTGTCGAACTGAGTAAAGTCCTGCAAAGATAAACCATTTTATAAGCCAATTACTATTCTGATTTACACTTTCTTAGTTCTAACCCAGAGGTGAAATGAGACGGAGTTCTCATGATGTTCTACCATATCTATATACTGAATTCAGCCGAGGTACACTAAATTAAATAAAATTACGACGATAATAAACTATATTTTTACACGCTAAATTCGATCTAGAGTGAGAGCAACAGACACGATAATTTGGATTTATGAACTTTTGTTGTATTTAACATGAGTGCAACCTATCTCCTGTTTATTTGAAAACATAAGAGTATACCACTGGTCAAACCAATAAGTATCTATATATTTGTCTGATTAAAGATTATTTGTTTAATGTTATTTTATTCTGTTATTACTTCACAGTGTATATGTTTTTGTTTAATAACCCTAAACTACATGTTATCACTCTCATACCAATTCTAGATCTGAAGTGTTATATTTTTTTTTTCTCTTATGTATTACATAAGAGTGGCGCCCAGAAACAATTCAAACTAACCAAAGAGTCTACACTCAACAGAGTGGCCATACTAACGCTGTATTAACGCTGAGAACACAAAGTTAAAAAAAAAAATTATCTTAACTTCCTTAAGTTCTGTATTTCTCGTCACTAAAATTTTTACATTTTAATTGCATTTCTGAGTAAGTTCGTTGTTCATAACGCATCATTATTTTATAAGTCCTGCAGCATGTGAATTAATTTTGTTTATAGAATTCCGTGTATTGGAACTATTCAATAGTCCGTGTTATATTACGTTACGTCATGTTTCTTAAACGAACATTATGTCACCACATTAAACCTAATTCATCACTTTATTCAGCGATGTTTAGTATTAGCATACAACACGGTTGTTATGATACCCTCTTGTTTTGATACGCATCGTTGTATTTCAGTGATGTTCTCATCCGTGCCTCTTAAATATCTCAGATAGGTAACGAATTGGTACCTATCTAATTTATGTCATGAGAACTTGAAATGCTTTCAAAACTCTTGCTACGAAGCTCTAGAGACTGCGTTTGAATAATAGAAATATTTTATAATTCGCAAAAGGAAGCAAATAATAATGACAATTTTTGTGTTTCAATGCTTTTATAAAATGTGAGCCTTCGGTGCTTTGTTCATAATTTATGTGTTACTTTAAATCCTACCGTGAAATAAAGCTCATGCCATCCATGTGTCGATGTAACTTGTTTTGACGCGTAGCAGCGTGTTAGGCTTGCTTTCGGGAGGTCGTGGCTTCGATCCTAGTCAACTACACTGAACGTGATTCATCTCACCTCAGGCATTGTGCGGTTCTGTGGTTAGGCCCACAAACAATAAAACTGACCATCCGAAGCAAGCCTGGTATATTGAAATATGATAACCGGTAGTAACGATGAACTTTGAGCTCGCTAAAAATGCTGGCGACGCAGTAATGCGGCCTGGTGACTTAAGTCAAAAGACGGAATCCACACGGAAAAAAAAACCAAACGCAAGCGGTTCCATTGATGCTGTTCCGAACCATAGAATGCCGAACTACAGGTATTACCATCTAAGTAATGCCAATATGGCATCGGTATATTCAATGCCTATATTTTAGTCCTGAAAGAATGTACCTACCTTTGTTTCTCAGAAGTTAGCAAAGACTTAAAATATTTGTGGTAATTGTTTACTGTAGGGGCGTCACTCTAAAAAAAAGTAAACACCCGAAAATGGATTTATTATGTTCCTTGTTTTATTTCTAATCATTCTATGAAGACGCTTTCTGATATTTGAAATATTTTTGCTTGAAATTAACAGTTTTAACTTTTGCCTAAGTAGCAACGCCATGCTTGATTCATCCTAACTGTGCTTGCGAACTTCTTGCCTCAGTAATGACAGTGACCTGCTGCGTAACAAATGTACTTGCTGCAATTTTCAAATAAAGTTTTTTTTTTTTTTTTTTTTTTTGGCTTTTCAAGGCTTTTACCCACAGTTAACCTCAACTTCATGGCCCTACCCGCTAGCAAGTTTCTCAAAATCTAGAAGGAATTTCAAAACGATATTTTCGGTATACATGCAGGAACATCTGCAGTGCTCAAACAAATAAAACTGTAAAATCGTGTTCTAGTTTGGTGGCTTTACCTTTAAAAAAATACCCGAAAATGATGTTTTTGAAAACTACAGATGTTTACCCCGGGAACAGCGTTTTGAAATTCTTACTAGATTTTGAAAAGCTTGTTAGTGGGCAAGATCAGGAAGTCGATGTATATTGTCGGGTAAAAGCCATTAAAAACGAGAAAAAAATATTTATTTGAAAATTGCAGCAAGTATTTTAGCTACGCAATAAGTTCTGAATCTAAGGTCACTGTTATTATTGAGACCAGCTGTTTCCAAGCACAGTAGTGACTCATGTCGGTGCCTGTGGTTCTGCACAGGCGAACGTTAAAACTGTTAATTGCATGCGAGGTTCTTAAAATATCGGAATGCTCTTCCAGAATGTATAGAAATAAAACTAGGAACTGAATAAATCCATTTCTGGGTGTTTAATTTTTCTTAGTGACACCCCTACAGTAAACAATTACCATACTTGTTCGCAGGCTTTCATGGCCATTGTCTGAAGTATCTTGGCTTCTGGGTTGTAGCCGTGTCCTTGACAAATAATTCACCGACGTTTCGATCGATATCGCAGTCGCCATCATCATGGAGCAGTTACCTACAGTAAGTAAATGCTCCCTGATTATGGCGACTGCGATGTCGACCGAAACGTCGGTGAATTATTCGCCAAGGACACGGCTACAACCCAGAAGCCAAGCTACATCAATTACCATACTTGCTTCACGAAATAAGGTGGCCTAGGTGTAGCCTTTGGTAAGTTGGACCACACTTGAATATTTTTTTCTGGGTTAAAAAAAAAAACATCGCAGGCACCGCCGACTAACATCAAGTAATTAAAATTATATTTATAAAATAAAATAGCTCAGTTAGGTTAACTGGGTATAATTTTGGCGGTAACAGTCCTATCCGACATTACCTGCGCACCTGCGGTCAACTGCTTATGAATTCTACAACGAAATTATCCCAACGGCATACAGGAGAAAGAAGATATATATTGCGAGTACGAATATTTGTCACTGGTGTGGGGACATGGACACCGCGTACCACAGGGTAATATCATGTACATATGCCATACCATTATGGCGCTGGGCAAAACTCCGCATTGCTACAGTTATGACCGTCCCAGTCGTCGACCTGCCAGATGATGATATTGTGAATATTCGATTCAAGTTGTTTCCGCGTGTGTGCCAGCGCGGAGTTAAGTGGCTCTTCACCCAAGCCCTGCAGTACACGTTATCCGCGATAGTGCCGCCGGACACACAGGATTTCTTGCAACATCTCAGACTAGAACGATGGGAATTAATTAAAAACGGTACCCTCAAACAAAGTTGTGGACACACCTTATTTGGGTTTTAAGCATGGTTTGTAAACGGTAGCATTGCACTGGAGTGTTTTATAGATAGGACCAATAACTGAACTGCCATGATCCCAATGTATATGTAATATAATGTATTCTGCTTCTAACAATAAAAAAAGTTGAAAAAAAGGTATCCCAGTTGGTAGCAAACGAGACTATAAATCTCATTGTCGTTGGTTCGCGCCTCGCTTCGAGTTACAGGACAATGCTTAGTTCCTCTATTTTCAACGGTTTTGTGTTGCACTGCTATGCGCTTAGGCTTACGGCATCTGTACCAGCAAGAATTATGATGGGCTCCGATTTGAATTGTAAACCGAATTAGTGGTGCTGAACCGAGTGGCGTTGATAAATGATATGTCGTGTCTACGACACTTGCCTTGGCAGGCCAGAGTTCCGAGCCGTCGGCACTCCGTTTCCCACCTCTGAAGCCAGCCGGAGAATGGAGTTCAGACCCCTCTTACCACATCCTTGCTTCCCTCCAGAAAGCTGAACCTCTAGACCGGTTCAGAGTAACCGGGCGGATGAATCATTGATGGATTGAAAGAATTAATCATGCGCTACAAGTTCATCGAATGGTATGCGAACGATGAATTGTGCATAAAATATCATACTGATTTTACTAAATGTATGGCTGAAATGGGATTAGGAAATGGGAAGAAAATTTGAAATATATATATAACTTAAGTGATTGGATGTATACTTCTTTAGGCGCATTATGGAAGAAAAATGAGAGTGGATTTTTACGCTGTGCGTGCAGCATGTAACGAAAATTGACAGGATGAAAAAAAAGGCTACACACAAATAAAAGTTATATATGTGCCTTTAATTCATAAACCATATAGTTAAAAACATTTATTTATTGCAAATATTAGTGATATAAATTGTGTTAAAAAATTTTTTTTTGTGTATTTATATAAATGAGTTTATGTTCCTGTATGAATAATTTATTTTCATTATAAATTATTACCTTATTGTTTAACACATGATTAAAATAAACATTCCGTTTGTTTATTGATATTCATTATTAATTAAAATTTATCTCGATTATTTTACTGAATTCAGTAGTTAATTTTATACATGTATTTATATCATTATTTAATACTGAGTATTTATTTAAAAAATTTAATGTTATTTTTTTAATTTACCGAACGAATTAAAATCACTCCAATCATTTTATTATCATATTTCTATTAATTATTTGTATTCTAAATTATAGTTAGTTTTTCTATTGCGCCAAGTAAGTATAACTTTTAACGTGCGTACGTAAGTCCACGCGTCCATTTTTTTCTTAACTGAGAACAAAAACTCTGCATTTAGTGAATTATGTAATGTACAAGTTTAATTATATTATCTGTTAAGATTTTTCGGAGTTTCTAAATATGAATGAAATATCTGTATTTTTTTGTTAAGAGCAATAAGGCCTACGACCTACCCCGCTCTGAAATAACACACTAATGAGTAAATGTTATGTACTTCCATTGATATATATACGTATGTATGTGTTTGTATACTCTGTAAATAATTAGGTCGAATTGATCTAACGGAAACAAAATATAATTATGCTGATAGAGTAGCAAACTGAGAGAGGAGGACCATAAATTACCACAAATATCCTAGAAGAGTGGTTTCCATGAAATATAATAACGTGTTTTATTAATTGAAAATCCACTAGAGACATGCTCACACACCTAAACCAGTGTGGATGAAATAGTTGGCCATGTTCTAGCATTTTCTTGGAGTGTTTGCGAGGGGGGGGGGGGGGGACATGGCTCCATCGAGGCTAAAATTATAGTCATAAAGAATGTGAGTACAGAGTTTCATTATCACACAGACTCGCTCGGTTGATGCACCATGAAATCACAACTATGTATTAAGGTTATTTTTTTTATGCGTCCAATGGGCAACGAGATCGTTATCAACGGTAAAACACAACGAAACAGAACACATGTTGGGAAAGTAATGAACCATGCCGTTATACGTAATGAACCATCCCAACATTTACCTGAAATAATATAGGAAACTATTTAAAACTATAATTAGATCTTCTCGAATCCAAGTCCAATGTTTTACCATTCATTTACTTCGCTCTTAAATCGTTAATGCTATCATTAAGACGTATTATTTGTATCTACAGGAAGAATACCTAGATACCAGGATTTTTATGTAGTTGCAATGATGCTATAAAATCATTACGTACTTGCACAGTAAATGTTTATTTTCTTTTGTTACAGATTTTGACTGTATTTATTGTGGTCGTGGTATCATGCTTTGTGGGAGTTCATTCCATCTACAGTGAACTTGTACCCACGGCAAAGAAGATGGATTTCCACAAGCCTTACCCGTACGGCAACTTCCCGAAGTACCACCACCCTTACGTTCCGGAGTACCACGTTCTCCCGTTCCCGTGGTTCTGCCCGAGCGCTAACGCGCCGTGGTACCCTCCCTGCGCCTGTGTTACCCCGCGCTGCTGCTGCTGCTACCCGCTGTGCCGGGACGCGCCCGGGTGCTGCCTGCAGTGCGAGGACGTGCCACCGTGTTCCTCCTCGACCACAACCACCACCACGACCACGAAGAAGCCGCCCTGCGCCCGGGGCAAGCACCACGGCGGAGATGACAAGCACCACGTAAACAACTCATTGTTTAGTCCGTAGCGTGGCCGGCCACGCACCTGGCCACAGTGCGGGGGGGCTCCGGGTTCGAATCCCGGACAAGACTCGGACGCAACTTGTGTTGTCCTGATCGTCTACCTGGCACTTACCAACAACCACAATTCAGAGACCGGGAAAAATTCGCGGATTCGTTTCCGCGCTATGCTGGGATCCAAACACCTCGTACCTTCATATATATGACTTCTGTGATTGGCTCACGTTTTACGTTAAGGACTTTGTGAGCCAGTGAAAAAAAACCTTCAAGCAAAGAAGTATCGAATCGGAAGCATCATTCTCGTTGACAGGTCTCGGGAGTAATTAGCCGATGAGCATGTGGCATTTGCCCGAATACGTGGGGAATCGTGGAGTCTATCCTAGAGGTCATTGAACTCGCGAAATTTTCCAGTCCCTACCACAATTACATATCTACTTAGGGAAGGGAGGGATGATGGTTGGCCCTGTGGTGACTGACAAACTTACCAGAGTACCACTTTTCCTTTTAAAAATTTATATTAAAAAAAATTATTGAATAATTTATAAAAAATGTATCTAGTGTGTCTGGCTGGTGGACGAAAGAGCCTGCCTGGGTTCGATTCCCGGCCGGGAAGAGGATTTTTTCCGATCTTCTCCCTGGGTTCATCTCGCGTAAGGCAATGGCAAACCACCGCATAATCAACCTGCATCGACAAGCATAGGGACGTCACGGCTGTCTTCACCGTGGCGTTGCCTGTTGTCAAGACAACCATTAATGAGTGAAAAGACTCGTCTTTGTCAATTACAACCGGAGATTTTAGTACAAATGTTCTTAAAGTTAAAAAAATATTTTTTTTGTAACCCTGTGTTTTCTGAACAGTTACATGGAACGTAACAGTAGTATTAAAATGAAAGTGTTTTTTTATTAATACATCACTTCTGTAAGCGCTCATGCCATGTTCAATGGACTCGGGAAATTTCACCCAAGCCCGACAGATGGGGATTGATGATAAATATGATTCAAACAATCAAATTGTCGTTTGTTGTGCTTGTCGCCAGCCAAACCCAGCGTGTAACTATATGTTACCACCCTGGAATTAGTACGTGTTATTAACAACGGATCATTTAATTACCATCTTCCTAATGTGTGAGTAAGGAACAAACATACTGGTTTATTTCATATAAATCAATGTTAGTCTAAAAATATATGTTAGTAATAAACACCTTATTCGAATTTTTTTAACAAGAGGAGCGACCTTTTTGTAACTTGTGATATTACAAAACATTGCCTGCAGATACCAAAAACTAGCAGTGAGCCAAACTGTTATTTCTAATAACATGTTTCACTATTCCATTTCCTAAGCGATATCAGTAACTGAAACTACACAAACACTTTTGAAATAATAGAGCATTTAATTTTATTTTACCCATACATAATCTTTAAAATTTACAACATGTTTCTTAAAATTTTACAAATAAAATCTTGTTAAATAATTTCCAATTTTTTTTTTAACTTTACAAAATTGTTGGTGTGTAACATCTTAGCACTAGGTATATGGTGGGAGTAATTTCGTGAATGCGACGGATACCAAGGAACGTAAATGTGTCACAAACACACGGTGCTGCCACCTGTGTGAGGTGGCGCGAAACCAAAGTTCGCAAAGTCAAAGGGGAAACTTTATAGTTTTAACCTTTTTAATGAATTTGAACATTGTGATCAGCATTTTAATACAATTCCGTGTATAAAATCAGGCCCAAAAAGCAATGGTTTAGTATTTTTCAAGTCATTTTCTGTTTTTATCGGAGCCATTTCATTGCATAGTTAATTATTTTTACTATGCACATCGACTGATTTAATATTCAAAGTAGCTTCTCCGGCAACGAATTCTAGTGGAGAGAGCGGAAAGTATGTGTGATTCGCGTATAGAAATATAGTTGAAAAAACAACTTGCGTGTACTTGTCACGCTCGGGATTAATTCAAAAGAAATCTAACTTTAAATGTCGTGCCCGATGTTTGCATTGCGAGTGTGTTTGCAAGCTGGCTCTCTCGTGCCGCCCAGCAGCAAGGCGGGAAGCAGGCCCACAAGGACGAGTGCGCGCGCCGCGGAGGTGAGGACGACCAGTGGCCCGGCGACGACCAGGGCTGGAGGGTCGACGACCCCGGCGTGGCCCTCGGCGGCTCCTCCTCGTGGGCTGCCAGCGCGGCCCTGCGCCGGTGACGGCCCTTCCCCGGGCTCCCTGCCCCCCAGCACCACGTCAGAACTCACCTCGACTCCCTCGTGTTGAACTGCTTTAGACACTCTTCATTGCAAACATGTGGCTAAAACAATACGTGTTACTGCTTTTGTCTGCGACACCTGTTTTTGTAATACCAACCATGAATTTCACTTGGTTTCAATAACCCTGCCATCTATGGCGAATTCGAAATATCGTGAATAAAGAAGAAGAAAATTGTGTGAAGGGGGCTCGTGTACAGATTACCCCACTTTCCACAGAAAAAAAAGCATTTTACCATCCAGTTCGAAGCCTCCATTCCTGATGTTTTGGAACCGCCTCTGGCTGCAATGCAGTCCACACTGCGTCCTGTAATATATATATATGGATGAAACGATGGGATTCGAAATCTGAGATCTTTGTTTGCAGTAAACCAGAGTATAGTAGTGACATATGTGTGTATTAAAGAATGCAGCAAGCTAATTCGATGATGACAAAGACCAGCACTTGCATGCCCCTTTTCCCATTACCTAACAACTAAAATAAAAAAAGATAGAGTGACAAGTATAAAAATTATCCAATCCACAAAGAACCTCACACGTAACTTTCGAAGTAGGTTCAATTTTTTTTGTATAAATGTTGAAGTCGGTTCAGTTTCTTTTTTTGTAAAAATGTAATTTTATTCACTTCTTTTTTTTTTTTGGTGATAGGCTACTTGTTAATTTCATTTTTTTTCTCATGACCTTTGAAAAATGTTAAAAGAAATTTCTGAAGAGCAATTAGTTATCTTTTTTTTAATTTTTAGACTGCCCGTTAAACTAAAAAGGTATTCCGCACCACCCCAAACCCAAAACCCTCCGATCATCCGCCCCTCTCACTCGAGCCCGGGTCCGCCGCTGCCTGGAGCGCACTCTCACACGAGGGCGCTTCTCCCCGGGAGAGGCCTCATGTCCGCACTCGACGTCAAGTTACTTCTGCAGCTGTGCAAGAAGAGGAATCTGTGTACTTCTCGCCTGCTTCCAGGCAATGAAACAATGTCACCATTTTGAAAAGCGTTGTGTATGTTGCATTTTATTGGAGAATTTAGTCATTAAAATACTCGTCAAATAATAACTACCCTTTTTTTTATTTCACCTGGTTTAAGTTTCAACAACCTAACTCACGAAGAAAAATTGGTAGAAATTTTGTTTGTTTTTAATAGTTCGTGTGTTTGTAATATATTGTAAAAGTTTACTTTTTAGGATTAAATTTATTAATCTTTGGGGGAGGGAATAATGTATACCTTTATAGTTGACTTACACCATTTGTAGAGGCCAAAAATCATAGTCGAATATATTGCTCTTGTGCACCACAAGGGTAGGTTAAGTATTTGGGGGTATCCAAACGCATAGCTATGTAGGCACATGAATTTTGGCGTGGCCTTAAGGAGGAATTAGGCCCCGCCATTTTGTTTTTTTCAAACTTTTGATGATTCTAATTTTGAACCATTTACCACAATATTTTGGCATGCCAAGGCATACATCGCAATTCCCAGACCTTTTACACATCGTTGCAACCACATACGTTATTTAACCTGACGTTATTGCACGCTCGCGTCTACAACTGCCAATGATAATCACATCAGTTCACGAGTGATGGCTTCAGCAAGTAGCCAAAGCGAAGCCCTTTTTTTTTTTGCAAGCGGTATGGAACTATTTGAAAATGGGAAGATGGCGAGGTGTGATTCCCTCCTGGTCGCGTGCGGGCGGGCGAGATGTCTACAGCTGCCCCTCGCCGCCTGCCGAGGGCCGCGGTGAGACCGGCGACTGCATACTCCACGCTCCGCGCCGAGCTGGTCTCCACACACTTCCTCACGGTGGTCGACGTTCCTCTGTTGCGTCTGACTTGTAAGAGGGGGGGGGGGTGTGATTTTCAAGATTTCTTTGTGCCTGGGTTTACATAAACAAGACGAAAATTATAACTCTATCGTTATTATAATTCATAGGAAACCATACAAGAAATATGGTATGCACAGTCATCACATTAAAAAAAATAATTGTAGGGTAAGAAAAGTTGAAAGTATGTCAAATAATTGAGATGCCAACCGACAAAATTAAACCCCTCCCTTCATTCCCCGGTCAATGGCCCTGGAAACATATGTCAAAATATTTGAACATGAAATAACAATCTACATTTTGTGTTGATGGCCATCGACTAAACTTGGCAGAACCACTTCCCCCCACCCAGACACATTCTATCGGTTGTGCTTTGGTTGCAGAGTATCTCGTTTCGAACAGTTCTTGAGTTATAGTCAAGCTGGAAAATGACTCGTCGCTCAGATATGTTTGTATTTCAACTAAATTAATTGTCACTAATTTTATACTTTTTAAACTTCCTCAAAACTATTTTTGGCAAATGTATGTCATGACTCGCCAGTGTTTATTCGTTTCAGATGTGACGACTATCCCGTGAAAATTAACTAAAAACACGCTATTCCGCTATGTCCGTTTGGCGTTTTAATACCTCTATAATGAAAATTAAAAGAACTTGCAAACATGTTAAAATATGACTACTCTCAAAATAATTTTACAAATATGAAGTATTGTATGTTGCATTTAGTGTGAAGAAAAATTTTCAGCAAGATATGAATTATGAATTATGTTTACATAAACCATTCATCTTTTGTGAACAAGGATAACAAAGGATTTATGATCCATCCAAAAATATATTGAAAAATTTTTCTGATGTTTGAGTTAAAGACTAGCCTACTTGTAAAATAATACTTACGTGTTTAAATACATGTAATGAATATATTATATTTTATGGGAGATAAATAATCATTGTATATAAGTTTTGTTATAAACTCATGTGATTTTCGCAAATAAATGTCAGATGTAATTTGTCTACTCACACTTAGGTCATTTAGTCAGACAATATCTTACAGGCGAAGCATATTTTAAATCTTTTAAAAGCAATAAAGTATATCATGACACTAAATTAAATTTATATTTTTCATTAACACCAGACTCATGTTACCATGTGACCACCAGAACGTATATGCAACGTCGTTTCGTTCTAAGCCAATACCTTGGAACTTGAGTGTAGTGACTAATAGTTCTCGCATTATGCTAAACGTATGCAATCATGAGTTGAGTAAAGAAGATTGTATTTTATTAAAAATTCATTTATTTTAATTCTGAAATGTGATTAAATTCAACAAATAAGTCCAATACTGTAAACATCAAAGTTGTGTCACTTTTTTTTTCAATGTCAAATTTGGAATCAACATGAAACAGTTTCATGTAGTTACTTTTATCAGTGAATTTGATTTAATGAACTTGTTCATGACAATATTGTATAGCTAACTAAAATTAATTGTTAATATTTTACAACTGTATAAAACAAGTAATAAATATTTGTACATTTATTAAAAAACATTTTTTGCGTGATTTTTAATTTTTTTAATTTTAAGATTTTGAAGAACACACGGATTCAATATGGCTACCATAGAGCCAGAATATTGTAGTCAGTTTTCAGAAATATATTCAGCCTTTTTCGAAGTTTCTATAATGGGAGAATATCATTGAAGTTTAAAACCTCAAGTTCATAGGTCAACTAAGAAGCCTGTCAAGAATTCGTAACCCGAGTTGGTGGCCATATATTCCTCTTTTACTTATACACAGATAAAAAAGATATTTAAAGGTTTTTAAATAAATTAAAACATTAGGATTGCGAAGTTAAACTAGGATTAGCACTGATGTTAAGGGACTTGTTAGGGAAAACTTCTGTGGATAAATACATCTAACTTCATAACAAGAAAGATAAAATGTCTGTGGTTGGAAGTTAGCGCATTTTCTCTCGATTCTACTAACATCTGTCTTAAGGCTACTCTCATCCACCGCAAGAGCCTACTGTGAGGTGTCAGTCATGGACAAAGGTATCAACTGTTATAAAAGGAAGATATATAAATTTAACTGCATCGCACTTAAAAACAGAACAACGCCCAACGTGGGGCTCGAACCCACGACCCTGAGATTAAGAGTCTCATGCTCTACCGACTGAGCTAGCCGGGCTAGGTGATAAACTATATATTTAATTATTTAATTATTAGGGATTTGCGTGTGATGTGTAAAACATATTACCAATGTAGTCCGACTTACACAGAAAGTTTTTTTAGCAGTGGAAATACTATGAATATAGGAATATCCCGTAGTTGGGTACGTCATTTGCCCTTAAAGAGGTTTGTCCTATAGCATTACGTGTATTCTTACGTAGCACTCTCAGTACTTTTTAATTTCGCTTCGTTTGGCTGGTCATTCACACCAGGACAGTGTCCATCATGTAATGATTCCTGAAACTTCACTAAACCTGTATACTATAGTGGCGGAAACAGACAAAAATACTTCGGGAGAAGCTTTGGAAAAAAATGTTATAGCGATACTTTCAGTGCTCGCAGTGATGTAAAAAACATATAAATTTGGTAACGATAATTCTCACGTGTTCTCGTGCTTTTCATGTTGCAAATAAACTTATAACACTAAATTCGGACACAAAATTTAACGTGGAATTGTTTTAAAGAAGCCGAGCGCGATAAATATAATGTTAAATAAAATATTCGCTTATAAAATACCAAAATTTCTGGATGCGAATCACGCACATTCGTTCTTCTTCAGAACATTTTTGTTAAATCGTAGTGGCATTTCACGTAACGTATTGGTGATGATGATGATGAGTTAAATCATTAAAGTACTACGCGTACAATAAAGGCGACAGTAAGCCTAGAAAATTGCAACCTTGTGTTTGAGTCAGTGAAACAGCGGTGTTAGTGAAATGTTACACCAACAGCGATTGATTGAATTGTGAGTCAGTTAATGTCCCCGCGTACCCGGGAACACGTACAGTGTGCAGAGCTTCAGAACACGCAACGTGAAATAAATTTTCAAAAAGGAAATAAGTAGTGTCTGTTTACGAACATTTTAGTGTAAGCTGAGGGCTGTTGAGTAGTTATGTTTTCTGATTTCGTTTTAAACGGTATTTTTAGGAGAGCGACAATAATTAAAAAAGTGTGTTTTCAGAATACGTTTTAGTCAAGAAACACCCAAAATAGATTCTTGAAAGCACTCAAACAACTTGCATCACACATAAACTTTCATTTCTACCCCATATAATGTTATGGTTACCACACAAATCTCATAGTTGCCCCATGCAGGACGAGAAGACTGCGCGCCAATTCAGAGAGGAGACACCACGCTATAGGCACCAGCGAGCGTCGCACTTATAATACCGCCTCACCAACACAAATAAACCGCTGACTGGATGGGGGTCCGTGCAGAAGAAAAGACCAGCGCGTGAGCAGTCCGAGGCGCAGCGACACCTGGCTGAGAGACTGGAAGTCCACAGACGACGTATCCTCAACATGTGCGGCACGGCCTCGTCTGAACTTCGTGTCACGACGCAAACAGTAGACGTGCCCCCAAGGAACCGGATTTGCGAACCGAAACTATTTCCTGGTGGGCAACAACCATGAAGGTAAGCAGCTAGGGAGACGGTGTTGCAAAATTTTTAATGGTTCTAGCTGAAGTCAAAATAATAATGACAACCCCCCCCCCCCCCCAAATCGGTTAAAACAACACCGCAAGTCATTGTTTTCTCATTTTGATATCGAAACAGCTTTTGGTTAAAATTAAGTTTATCGTTAATTCCTTGTTGATGTGTTAATATACTATTTGTTTTAACCCGCTCACTTCATGATGGCATTTTATTTTACGACTTTTCCTAGCTTTTAAGATATTAAGCAAACTTCTCACATCAGCCGTCATGCAACTACGGTTATTTTTGCCAAGCAGTAGCTAACCAGAGTGACTAAAGCTTAAGAACATAACAAACAATCCGATCCAATTGGCGTATACAGGAGTTTTTTCGGGAGGAAATGTTTAATTTTTTAAAAAACATTACGTTACTATTGGCACTAGCACACTGACATGGGCCTACACAACACGTCGAGGGTTACGTGGCTTCTCACACAGTTGTAATTGCAGGTGTTGTAATAACATACTACCTTCAGTGATATTTTGAAAACATTTTTCCCAACTTCGGCAGGGGGGATACATTCCTCTTACTAACCCTCCCTTCCTTTCCCACTTCCTGCATCAGGCACTATCATGTTGAAACCGACCGATGACGTCACTCGGTATTCGGAGCGAGACGGAGCCTGGGTTCCGGAGCCCGCGAGCTGAATCAAGTCCGTGCGCCCTGAAGTTCAACCTCCCATTGTTTCCGGAGGTCAAGCCAGGTGAGCGTTGGGATGGATGCTTACGAGTGGATGATACCTCCGCCAGGTTCCCTGCGGTTTGTTAGTGGTTTTGACCATCTCCAATCACCCCGCTCCCAATGAGACATAAATAATGTCCGAATAAAATTAATCAGTCCTTTGCGCTATTTGCGTGTGCAGATGACTGAAGTCACTGCGCCTCCTAGAAACAATGGCAGATACGCCCCGATGGTCGGACTAGGAAGTACGGCTATGCTCTTCAAGCGATGCTTACGCATTGTAAAATATTTGTAGTATTTCTCACAATACTATATGATATAATAAAAAAAAATATTTTTGGGTTCTACGTATCAATTTAAATTTATGTATTAATGAATTTCGAAAGTACCACATGCGAGATAAATATTTAATTTTGGTCTGGAAGTATGGCATATTTTTCTATAAACGGATAAATAGAAAATTCCTTTTAATATTTAACATAACAAAGTTTTGAAGATGGTTGAGTGTATATAATACTCGCTTCCTACCAAGACAATCCAGGTTCGTTTACTGGCATGATCGAACCTGAATTTTTCGTGCGTGGGAAACGTTGCTATGGTTTGTGGGCTATTCTCGCTGTGCTCTCATTTCCTCCGTAACTTCATTCCTTCGCTGCACCATACCCCATCACACCTCATCACACGCATTCTTGAGGTTGGACCGAAACGATAGGTATGACCATCGGTGTAGGGCAGCCGGCTGCTATGAGCGTCAGCCCCATTCATGTACACCCTGCCTCAGGCGAGAAACTACATGTCTACTTTCATTCTTTTTTTTCAGATTTATACACCTTTATTGGAATTATTTCCTGTTTCCCGAGTAGACTAGTATTGATCACATTCTGGCACCTAGTGTCGAGAGGACGTATTAATCTCGTAGCATCATTGCGGTGACGCCCGCGAGTCCCTGCCGAGTTGGGCGATAGGCAGCTCGCATTGCAAGGGATTCACGCTGGTTGCAGCTGCTGCAGGGGCCCGAGCAACACACTGAACCACGCGCCGGTCGGTGGGACTGGGCCACGCCCTCTCCGAGCGAGCTGACCGCGCGACTTGCGAAACTGGGTCGCCCAAACGACATGAGGGTATGAGGGGGGGGGGAGTTTGGCTCTGCCCCCAGCCACCTTTTACCCCTCCCCCTTTCTTAATTCCCGCCAGACTCGCCGTGGGGTTGCAGCGGCCGTGACTAGTAGTTGCGAAACCTGCCGCTAGCGAAGCGGGAGGGGGTGCGCCACCTCGGGAGTGCATTCCCTTTCGGTGGAGTTCTTGTTCATTACATTCCACAGTACATTCCATTCGGAACACACTTCTGACAGCGGGCCTCATCGCCACTGCACTGAACCTAGCGTATTTACTTTTGTAGTGAAACCACGCAGAGTAACGAAAAGTGCAACGGTGAGGAGTGGAGCGCTCCTAGACTGAATAACGAATAGAGCAAGAAGTTAGACTCTTTCCAGGTTTATCTTCGCTACGTTTGTTACAATTGTGAACCTCCAATGTGTATTTTATTGTTGTTTTTTAATTACTTATGTGGATTATTAAAAATTTAGGTCTCATTTCTAACTCGATTAGTGGCCACAAAACGATTCAATTATTTGATTATTAATAAATTTTAATTAGTTACGACCAAATTTATCCCTTGTCTTTATTTTACAATTTTTAAGAGCCAAAATATTACGCTATAAACACATTTAATAAAACCAAACTTTAATATTATTAAATACAATACACCAAATATTATATATATAATTATTTCAGAACAAAATCTTTAACTTTACTTTCATAAAAAATATGTTATAGAAAATGGTTATATGTATTTTTCCTTTGACGAGAAAAGTAAAATAGTTTTAGCTCACCTAGTACGTTATTCCATAACAAACATGCCACGTAGGAGAAATAGTGACTTAATTTATGTGAGGCTTGAAAGTTTACCGACAACCACTATGTAATTTCAAGTATTTTCAAATTCAATGGTTATTGAGCTTAGTAATAATTCTGAATTGATTATTTTATCTTGAGTGCACCGTAACTTCCATGGCCACTAACACATGTTCTATAGAATGTCTAGCAGCCCAATGAACAGGTTTATTCTACTCCAAATTTAGAAGAAAAATTAATTTCTTATCGATTATTTTATCACGGGAAATATTTCGGCCGCTAGATGTGGCTTTGTTCCATCAGCGTGACATATTTGCTGTATGTAAATGAGATAACCATAAACTAATACAGGAAATTGACTGCTTCCCATAAATATCATTAAGTTTGCTGTCGATGTTTTATTTTTTAGACGTGTGGGATTGAATTAATGAAACGATTAACTTAAAAAATTTCATTTTCCCTATTTAGGCTACGTTAAAAAAACATGAACAAGTAAGCGTAGAGTGACTAAATTAAATGTATGAATAATTTTCAATGAGCCATCCTAATCTATAATTTGTACTAAATATAGTAGCCTGATGACCGAATCAAGAAAAAAACATTGCATACTTATGTCACCAATATTCAAGACTCGATATTAAAACAAAAAAGATGCTTCGACGAGGTAGAGATATAAACGACTCGCACAACGTTCAAGGTTACGCGGATATGATCCCTATATGGCACGAACACTTGGTGTTTTCTCTCAAGCCATGACCATAGAGAGACTTGTCCCATAATGCACCTGTTACCAGTGAGGGATTCCTCCGCGGGGAAAAGAGGACGTGGCGAGCTGTCTGGGACGCTGGACCTACATCCGCATTGTCTTGCTGAAAGTGCAATGTTGAAATCGGCACGCGGCCGAAACCGGTCTGTTTACGTGTGAGCGCATGAAAGCATGAGTTTGCGCAACTGGACCACACTTATGTTTTCATAAACATTTATAGCCTGGCATGATCTACGCATGTGCACTCGTCATTAGTACCCCGTGATAACGTAAATTTCGACGTGTTGCGAAAGACTTTTGGAAGTAAATGCGCGCACTAAGCAAGCATTTCAAAAGTGTCCGTTTAAACGCTCACCCTGCGTCAATCGACATTTTATTCAAATGGTAATCTGCCAATCTGTAAGTCACGGGCTGGAAATAAAAGGCTCTGGTATAAAAGGTAGCGAAAATTAATATTAATATGGAAGAGTTGCAGAGTAACAAAACTGCGATTCCAATACAGAACGACTTACTTGTTTAATAACCATCGAAAACAGTTGTTTGGTGTCTTCAGTTGGTGGGAATTAATACAAAACACAGTTTGGGTCATAATATAATCAAACTATTTCTAAATCCTGTGTTCAAAATTCATATCTGTTCGATAGTTTGGTACGTGAAAGTGCATTTAAATTACATTTCATCGCAAGAATCTATTAACTTATAGATAGGTGTCTGTTCTAATGTTTGAAGTCAACTGGTTAGCAAAACAGAGCCTAGCTGCAACGAGACTAATGCTTGAATTCTGATTAATAGCGTTGAAAAGAACGAACCCTCTCGGAAGAATCTTTGAAATGTAATCACAATTGAAAATATTAACAAGTAATTACCGCCAAACATCAATATAAATATAAAAAGAAATTCATATCCAGATGGGAAAGGAATGTGATAGTTATTTCTCAGTTTGACTTCATTATTAATGTTGCACATATTGCACACACCCAATCCTTAACTACTAACCTCCATGATCCATCGTATAAAATAAATTGGTTTGAGAAAAAAATGCAGAGTTTGTGCGCATGCAAGCTTGAGATGAAACTGGATAAAGGACAGATTTTTAACTGTCCCAGTGGCTGCACTAGACACAATTCCCTGGACCATGTTATTCAACAGGGCACGACATTTTGAAGAGGAGCCTAACTGGAAGCAGAAATTTTTAGAATAAACTATTTAAAGGTAATATTGAACTTTAATTTCGACGATGGTTTTTCTATTTTAACTTTATAAATTTTGATATTATTTCCTGATAATTTAACCTCGGGTTAATTTTATGTGTTCTTGCGATCATGTTCGAGTGAAATCGCGGATTTATATCAGGCAATAAAATATTTTATAGTTTATCTTAATGCGAAATCATGAGTTGAAATAGGTATAGGCCAGCACTTTAAACTACTCGCTAATAATATATTTAGTTTTCCTTTACCCATTAATAGTACTGTTTGAAACACAAAACTGGACAAACAGGGGAAAAAAGAAGACGGAAAAGCGGCTGCGTGGGTCACGAGTAGACGCAGGGCCCTGCCAGTTGCCCTGCTAGTTGCCCTGCCAGTTGCCCTGCCAGTTGCCCTGCCAGTTGCCCTGCCAGTTTCCCTGCCAGTTGCCCTGCCAGTTGCCCTGCCAGTTGCCCGGCCATCTGCCCTGCCAGTTGCCCTGCCAGTTGCCCTGCCAGTTGCCCTGCCAGTTGCCCTGCCAGTTGCCCTGCCAGTTGCCCTGCCAGTTGCCCTGCCAGTTGCCCTGCCAGTTTCCCTGCCAGTTTCCCTGCCAGTTGCCCTGCCAGTTGCCCTGCCAGTTGCCCGGCCAGTTGCCCTGCCAGTTGCCCTGCCAGTTGCCCTGCCAGTTGCCCTGCCAGTTGCCCTGCCAGTTGCCCTGCCAGTTGCCCTGCCAGTTGCCCGGCTAGTTGCCCTGCCAGTTGGAGCCGGCCCTGAATTGTCCAGTCATCCGCAGGAGACAACAGCACGGCCGAGAGGACCCGTGACGTGGAAGGGAACAACACAGTTTTGTCGAAGCAACTGCGGGGTTGCACGTTTCTGGTCACCATCGTGGGTGAGATGAGCGCATTCTCTTGCTAAGTAAAGTTGATTACACTGTGGCCTTACGTTCTCTGAATGGTTTTTCGTGATGCTGACACAACACTTTTTGTTTGCAAGCGAGGTTGAAGTGATATAAATGGATCAGGAATCTAACCTAGTACTATAGAATACGAGTCCGGCCTTTAATCGCTACTAAATAATAAGCACTCCCGACATTTCTGGAATATTCACGAAATTCGAAAAAGTCGCTAAAGGATGATTAATATAGTACGAGCTTGCGTTCATATGACATCTTAGGGGTCTCGCCCGCCTGGGCACACACAGCCTACGGTTAAGGGTCCCGCCTACCTGGGCAATAGTGCGGTGTACAGAGCTTCAGGAGAAACCACACTATTTGAAAACTGCTTGCGATATCCGAGTGGTGTGTGTTTACGAAAAGCATTCAAGAATACGCTGAGGGCGGATGTGTAGTTCTGTTTCTGTATTTTGTTTTTTTTAATGTATTTTCGGAGGAGGGATAATGGCTAAAACGCGTGTTTTCAAAATAATTTTTATACATAAAATATTATGTGTAGATTCTTGAAAGCACTCAAGGAACTTCCATTACACTTTTATCTCAATTTCTCCGCCATTAAACGTGATGGTTACCGCTCAAATATCATAGATGGCCTCGTAAATAGGCTTTATCGGGAAGTGAGTGATTATTTTCACATCAAAAATGTGTATAAAATAATTTTTTTTGTTTAGATGGTAAATATGAACATAGAGACATCTTGGTTTCGACAAAGTATTTTAGCCACGACAAATTGATATTGTCAAATTTTCCAAATTTGACTTCAATAAAAAATCCTATTATATAATTTTATGGAATGCCTGCTGGATTTAAAAGTTATTGGCTACTACCAATAAGAGAAGTATTTAACCTTTAGTATCGAATTCAAAACTGTAATAATATTAAAATATACATGTTGTTCTTTTAAATTCTCTTCAATGTGTGATCTCATCCTTAACGCAGGTGTATTTTCAGGTGTGCAACGATGCAAATCTGTTTCAGCACGACACCTGGCTGGAACGAACATGGCGTCTCCCGAAGGGCAGAGCCCCGCGCGCCCGCGGGGTGTCGCAACGGCGCCGCGCCGTTGTTCCGAGAAGCCCCCGGGAGTTGCGGCATGTGGAGCGGCCGCCTCGGGCCGTCCCCGCGCTCTCTTTCCGACCACAGGTGGTTCCGTCGGCTCGTCAGTTGCAGAGGTCGTTCAGACCAGGACACCGGGTGTGTCCAGGGGCGCAACAACAGGGGGGGCAAGGGTATTTTGCCCCCCCCCCCTTCTGAAACCTTGAAGTGGGGGCAAACGGGGGCAAAGAAAGTGCTGTGTAATCAATTTTTAGATAATAAAACTGCTTAAATAGCACCATTTTCCACCTTGAAATACAAATTTTCCCGGGGGAGCACCCCCGGACCCCCCCGCTTCAATAGGGGGGGATCGATGATTCCTGAGTTCCTCAATGTCGCAGCATAACTTATAACGCGAAACTCGGACACGAAATTTAACGTAGGATTTTTTGAAATAAAGTAATGCCGAGCGTGATGAATACATGCAAATTATGTTTTCAAATTACATTTTTTTTGACGCGTATCTTGTTAAAAATAAGTAAACAGTAAATACTATACATTTTTCCCCTTGTCCTTGTGAACATTCGTTCGCGCCACCTGCCACAGATGGCAGCACCGTGGTTACAAATTTCCGTTCCTTGCGAAATTACGCCTACCAAAGGCAATATACCAAGAGCTAAGAGGTTCCCATAAAAAAAATCAACTGCGATATCCTGATTTCTCGGGTAGATGAAAACATATTACGGTTTTAATTAGCCTAAGCCAAAAATACAATCAATTTTGAAGTTTTTTCACGGTGTCATCTAAAATAATACATATTTGTAATATATATATATATACATATATATATAGGAATTCAGTCTAATAGTTTTCAAGTTTACATTTTACGATAAATAAACCCCAACTCTCTGTAATAACATAATTAGATGAGAGCTTTTTTCTGCGTCAAGAGGCAGCGTCTTAGCCAGACCCCATTAACGCAACACACAGAACTAAGGAGTAAGTATAAATTTCAATACTGTTTCTCTTGTTCCGATGGAAGGTCATAAATCACTTAATTGTGCGTAACGTACAGTTAAACAAATTCTTACCTTAAATTTACGAATATGTGGATACAAATTATTTTTATTTTTATTTTTATTTGTCACATGCCCACCATCAGGCTTGGCTTCATCTCTGGGCACGACACAAAGGACAAACACAAAACAAGATATATACGCTCATAAATGGTTACATAAATGGTCACCACAAGTACACAAACTATCCTCCCACGTCGGCACCAAGAGCGGTCAGCACTACGTGAGGGGAAAGCCACAGCAGGTAGGCGCATCCCCACCTGGCCCACAAACGTATTGTAAATGAACCGTACACTTGCGGCGATCAAGATAACATAAATAACAAACATAACTGTAACAAAAATCAAAATATACACGTTATATGTATCTAATAGTATTCGTTAATTTACGATATTCTTTACAAATGTGCAATTACTGAGGTAATTTTCGTAAGTGTAATCTTGCAGCATTAACAAAACCTTCAAACACTTATTTAAGTGTAGAAAAATATTCTTCTTCCTCCCAAGTTCCTATGCACCATGTTTACAACGATAACACAAAACTCGCAAACCCGGAACCCTGCGTAGTTTCCACGAACATCGCGTTATCTGGAACCACGAAAACACTCACTGTTTATTTTAGTAAATTCGTAATTTCACAGTTATGTCAAACAAAGTAGTAACTACTCGCGCTTAAGGGGGATTAAGCTTTGCCATCTTACCATTTCAAATATTTTATACCGCTTGCAATACACCTTCCGTGCCATATTTTTCGAGTTTTACATGGCAGAGGACTTACCCTTTGGCTACTTGTGTATACTTTTGTATACTTGTGTATACTTTTGTGAACTGGTGTTATTATCATGATAATGAAGTAATTAGTTGTTTTGCTTGTGGCATGTGGTTGCAACAAGGTACAGAAGGTTTAGGAGACATAATTTATGTCTTCACATTCCCAAAGATTCTGATAAATACTTAAATTATAATCACAGCGACAAGATGGAAGAATCCAAGATGGTGGTGCTTGATGCCTCTTGGCAGCAGGGGCGCAACAACAGGGGGGTGGGCAAGGGTATTTTGCCCCCCCCCCCTTTCTGAAACCTTGAAGTGGGGGCAAACGGGGGCAAAGAAAGTGCTGTACAAGCCGGATATGTTATTTCCACTAGCTGTGTAATCAATTTTTAGATAATAAAACTGCTTAAATAGCACCATTTTCGACCTTGAAATACAAATTTTCCCGGGAGAGGACCCCCGGACCCCCCGCTTCAATAGGGGGATCGATGATTCTTTATAAAAAGGTATATTGCCCCCCCCCCCTTGAAATTTTAGTTGTTGCGCCCCTGCTAGACAGCGTTTAAAAAAATTACTCGAAATATTCGGCATTTACAATGGAGCACGGGGCAACGGAGTTTCGTAATAACAACGCCATGTATCTGCTGATACATAACTGAGACTAGTGCTTACAGCATGGAAGGAGTGAGCGCACGCGCATAGAGTTTTATGCTCACGGCAGCGAGCGCGACTTGTACTATTGTGGTCGACAGGATGTTCGGCGACTGACTGCACTCGTGTTTATCTCCTGCGTGGGTTACGAAACGAGTGCAAGTGTCCTCTAATCCCACTGATCAAACTTTGCTCCTGACATTAGAAATTGTACTAAGTTACACGAGGATTCAATATTGCCATCAGTTCAAAAAAAAAAGAACGAATTTTGGCATGTTTCCGGTTTATATTTCTTACACCAATAGCAAACGTGTTTTATTTTATTTTGTGCAACGCTGACACAGCACTTTTTGTTTTCAAGCGAGATTAACGTGATATGATGCAGTATTTCATTACAGATAGCGGTGACTACAATTCGGTATCAATTTTCTGTAAAAACATTATCAAATGGCTCTATAAACAGTAAAAAAAAAAAAAAAATTGTACGTTTTCAATAAATTTTAATCCGTTTAAAAATGCTTATTCAATATTCTTTAATTTCTACGAATGAATTAATGCATTTAATTTATTAATATTAATGTCCTCAACATGATATTCTACATAGTCCCTCTGATACACGTCATTTCTTCGACGAATTTAGTCATGATGCCTACACTACAGTAGTTTGTTTGAATTGTAAAGTATAAATACTTTACTGTAAATAATTTATTATTGTTTTAATTAAAATATCTATTGGTGTTATGACCTCTGTAGATACAGGGCACCTCCTGCCTGGGCACAGTTGGAGTGCAGATATTCAGAAGAAAACTGTGAGCTTTAAAAACCGGTCAGGATATCCGAAAGGCGTCTATTTACCAAAATAATTTAAAAATATGCTGAGGGCGGATGAGTAGTTCTGTTTCAATATTTCGTTTTTAAACTGTATTTTTATAAAAGTGAATCATTTCTAAAAACTTGTGTTTTCAGAATAATGTTTGGGCTTGAAACTGCCGGTATGGATTCTATACAGCACTCAAGGAGCTTGCATGGTCCACCATGGTCCCGCTCAAGTATGACAGTTGCACGACGAGCAGACTGCGCGCCAATCCACAGCAGTCCACAGCCCTGCGCTCAGAGGCGACTCCGCGCTGGAAGCACCAGCACATGGCCTGGACTGCAGGAAAGAAGTGACCACGAGCTGGCGCGGACAGAGCGACCAGCGGTGGAATGACGGCGGTGGACGGGACCGCGAGTGCCGGACAGCGGCGGGCCTGGTAAGGGGAGTGGGGGGCAGGGGGCGTGGCCGAAGCCCCGGGGGCGCCCTGGATCGAGGTGAAGGCCGCGCCTGCAACTCGCCGGCAGTTTCGTCACCCCGCGCGGGCCGCGCCCCAGATGTCGCCCCGGCGCGCCGAACAAGGGAAGAGGCAGTCCGCCGCGGGTCGCAAACTGGGTCGGGCGAGGCGTGTCACCGCGGGTCTCGCAACAGGTCTGACGGCAACCCGAGCCCGGCCAGCTCCCCCTCCCGCCGGGGGGTTGCGCTCCTCGTCGGGAAACGTGGCGGACGTTGCTACCTTGTGGGCATGCCATTATCTCTCTGCTACGTTTCAACGATACCTCCAGATTTATTTGCGTAAACACGCCATCTTGGATTCAGGAGTTAATAAGACGTAACAATAGATTTTTATTATTTAATTTGGTATAAAATTCGTCTTTGTTGAGGCCTACAAAAAATATTATTTTTTTTTTAACTGTTTTCAACTATAAAATTAATTAAATTCTGAACCCCTTCACAGGGGAAAACAAAGTATTTTTAACTTTAGATTTTCAACTTAATATGCTCTAGGCATTAACAAGGTGTGATTATCAGTGAAGAATATTATAAACTGCAATAAACTAAAAAAATTGTTGACTGCATAATAAAGGAGAAATTTTACTTTATTTCTGGATCGCAATATGACGAGTCTGTCCGTGATCGCTAACTCATCAGCTCGTGTGGCGAGGGACGTGAGTTCGAGCCCACGGAAAACGGACATGTCTCAACTGGCTCGGAACCAGCTGCAATCTTGGCGGCGCCGTCGACTGAAGCGTGTGTGCACAAGGAAGCCCTGTACATTCGCCTCTCTACGACTTGTTGTTTCCAGGTTGATTGACTTAACAGCATGTTGCTGGTTGATGTTTCAGTGGGCGAGCAACTCCTCAATTGTTTAAGCCGTCGTTTTGTATTCAACATTTTAACATTTCAGGTGCACGATGTGCGCGAAAACACGTAAACGCTCGGTTGTACCAGGTGATTCAAAACCCACGCCCACAACACACAGTAACTGTTTCCTTCCCAGAAAAAATAAAATAAAAACATTAAATTACTACTAAATTAATTATGCACCATTAAAATTTTAAAATCTTTTTTTATTCAATACAATTTCTTGGACATACGCCATTATAGTTTTGCACTCTTTGTCATGGTAAAAATTCCAGAATGCAAATTAAAGAATAAAAATGAGAACATAAAACCATAGAGAACAAGCTTAAATCAGCTTATGTCAAACAGATAAACACGATGGTGAACCTAAACAGGTGTTATGGTCATCACAACGGCTATAACACAGGCGAACACTATCAGACAGCACAAGAAAATCGTGGAAGGAATTTAATCATAAAAAAAAAATAACGCACAGACGAACACAGTGGGCTAACAACGACGAGACAGTTACAACAATAACAGTAAATGCAGGCGGACAACAAAATCTGGACAACGAAGTAAATATACAAACACAACGATGAAGATTAACAGATATTTTGGACAACACAGCGACAACACCAACGACACAGTAGGTTTCCTATGACAAAACAGTTCCGACGTCTAGGGAACTGAAATCTGTTCCCGTCATCAGGCACATACAAATTCTTTAATATTTTCCATGTCAATCAGTCCCAAACCGCAAAGGCGTATGTCCAATAAATTGTATTGAATCAAAATTTCCCACTGAATGAATCATTTAAATAACGTATCGTTATTTTTATTACTGATCTTAAACTATTTTAAGCTAAACAACTAATGGACAATTCATTTCGTTGTAAAAAAAGCTCTCAGAAGAGAAAATTCTGCAATATCGTTCAGTTCCATTAACGAAATAGCTATTGTGTGTGTGTATTTGTGTGTTGTTGCCTCTGAACGACATCGCTGTCAACGAAAATTATATAATAAAATAAAAAATACCTGTAGCGCTGGCCAACTAATTTAAACACTTGAATCTTTGCTCAGCGTTTTATTTCCGCCTACAGGTACAAGACGATACAATATGAAACTGCTTGTCCCCGTGTGTGGCAGTTGGAATAAGTGTAAGTTAGGTTACGTTCAAGTAAGGTTATGTGTAGTTGTTAGCAAGAATGTCCTCCATAATTCAATTCCGAAGTGTTGGAGGTGATTTGGGGCGATGCCCACACTGTTGAAAATTTCCACATTAAATTTATGAAGAACGCTGAATTCGTA
This sequence comes from Bacillus rossius redtenbacheri, assembly GCF_032445375.1. Taxonomy (NCBI): domain Eukaryota; kingdom Metazoa; phylum Arthropoda; class Insecta; order Phasmatodea; family Bacillidae; genus Bacillus; species Bacillus rossius. The sequence continues at coordinate 49,930,342 of NC_086330.1, forward strand.
AATTTATGTACTCAGTTCACTTTCTTTCAACATGAATCCAAAAGATTATCCTTATTAAATAAATAAAACATTCAATCACTTGTTGAGACTACAGCAAGAACGATCTTATTTTGTTCTGTGTGTGTTTACCTTTGTTTAGAACGAAACATACAACTCGAAGCCTAAATACGGTGTAGTTTCTAAGAAGATTTGGTTATTTCAAATTACGAACAACTCTTGGTTTAAATCATTTGTTGAAAAAGTCCGTAAATTTAATATATTTTATGATAGTGTAGGTACACCGCTGACTGACGGCGAAGTGCTTGAAGACTCCGCATCCACCATTCAAGTTGACGCGGCTGAAAGCCTTCAGTCATAACTCAATTATGATGGCAGTGCTTGCGTCGACCCACTATGTTCTGAGCCTTGCGGCTATGTCTATTCGGCGCTCTGCTGTATTTTAAAGCAACATGTTCTATTGGCTGTTTTTATGATGCGTAAACATTTTAGCTCTGGGTACACTGCTTTTGGTAGGAGTAATTTCGTGATTCGAACGGAAGTCGCGCGGAACGTAACTGTTCTGACACCCGTGGTGGAGGGCACGCACTTAAGGTCACAAAGCCAAAGGAAATCTTTAAAGTATTAAATTTTTAAAATAATTTTTATCAAGATAGTCAGTTCTCTGATAAAATTCCTTGTCGAAAATCAGGTCCAAAGCCGGGAGGGTTTAGTATTTTTCACATTTATCGGTGCCGTTTAATTATATGGTTTACTTTTCGGTCTGCAAATTGAATAATTCGTGATAGTCGACGTAGCTGCTCCGGCAGCGAAATCTAGTGGCAGGTGCGGAAACATGCGTGATTCGCGTCTAAAAATGTAGTGGTAAACAAAATTGTGACTTGATGCTACAACCAGGAAAGTCTACAAAACTACCAAACTCCATAAACAACTTACAGCAGATACATCCTTTTCGGGCTCACTGAATTGGTTTTAATGAGTGTCCAGGGTCTTATAATGGAGCAGGAAAGTCGTCACAGGAACATAGCTTTATTCAACGTAGTTTTACTCGTTCGATTGTTCTCGAAGAGTAGTTGTACAACTCTAAATTTATGTTTATTATATTACATATTATAGGTATTATTTATATTTCATTACCCTTTAGTAACAATGTTTTAAACATTGTATCCACCTACATGCAATATTTAATCAAATGCTTAGAAAAAATTATTACAGAATTAGTAATATTATTAATATAAAAGGCACTTAAACCAAATCCAAAACAAACGAACCAAATCATCACAAATAAATAATCATAAAACATAACACAAGCAAATTTAGTGGGTATAACATGTCAAAAAAATTCTAATTCGACACTTAAAAATTCGAATTCAATGTTTTAAGCACTTAGGTAAGTAACTATTTGCGCTAAGGTAGAGATAGCGCGTCGATCGTCGCTTGTCTAGTTTGAAATTATTATAATTAAACATAAAAAATGAAATAAAGCTTATATTGGAATTTTTAAAAACAACACAAACGAATTTTTAATAAGTCAAAAATAATGTATCTTTATTGCCGAGGGATAGCTAATTAACATGGGTAGATAACAAAAAAAGTTAAGTAACTGTGAATCCAAAAAGTTAAAACAATTCAGTCAAGTAATTAATATACTCTGAAATATTGTCACATACATTATAATTTAACATCATATAATATTGATTTATGCATTTTAATACATGCCAACTCACGTACTTAGTCCAGCAGTAATAGTCTAGCTCAGAAGGCCCTCGCGCTATAGAGCGCGGCAAACGATGCGGTCTGCTATAAGCGCGGTGGGCGAGACTGAGCAAGCTGTGAGGCTGAGCGAGGTGTGAGGCTGAGTGAGCTGCGAGGCTGAGCGAACTTCAATGCTGAGCGAGCTGCGAGGCTGAGCAAGCTGTGAGGAAAGCGAGCTGTGAGGCTGAGCGAGGTGTGAGGTTGAGTGAGCTGCGAGGCTGAGCGAGCTACGAGACTGAGCGAGCTGCGAGGATGAGCGAGCTGCGAGGCTGAGCGAGCTACGAGACTGAGCGAGCTGCGAGGAAAAGCGAGCTGCGAGGCTGAGCGAGCTGCGAGGCTGAGCGAGATGCTTGAATCGGGGGACGCGGCTTCACCGAGAGCGCGACCAGAACAAGGGTAGGTGCAATTTGACGCCTGTCTGCGTAGTGAATTTTTTCACGATGATTAAATACTTGTATTAAAGACTTATTTTGTTATCAAACTAGATTTTATAAAATATGTTTCAGATTGGAAGAACAGAACGTAGAATAAGATATCAATACTTACATTTTACTATATGCCTTACTTTGCTGGTCCTAACACTTAACGGAAAAAAAGTATATTCAATTAAAAACATTCAAGGATTTTTGAAAGAACAACTAGAAAATTTTAATTTTATTCAAATACTTTTAAATGATAGAATTACTTATGGTTATACGACTGAATCCCTTGTAAAATCTCAAATCTACAGTATTCGTTTAGCTCTCTATCTTGTGGAAACCAGCATAAGAGAGGTTAAAGGAGCCGCAAATCAACGTGTTTCTCGAATATGGGTGACAGGTAGATTAATCTTCTTGATATAATTTATATAAAAACTATTGGCTGCGGGTACGTTACGTAACATGTTCTTGTTTACAGTCCCTTGGGCAGAGTTGAAGGTTAGTTCACGAGCGGCTTTCCTTGGTCCCATTGGCCAACAAGGACTGCTACAGTTAAACATAGCTCTGACGCACCTGCAGACATATTTGTCTTTCAAATGAGAAATTATCTCACTGCTCTAAAAGCTGCGGAAATTACATTTAATTTTTTTCTCTAGATAAAATTCCCTGCGTGTCCGTATTGCGTACGCCACAAATTAAAACAAAATTTCAAAGATCCTTACCTCAGGTGAAGACATGGGCTGCCTTCAAGTACTCTTTACAAGGAACTCATAGCGTGAAGGATCCTTGATAAGAGTGTCTAAAAGCATGTCAGCCATTGTAGTTGACTTTCGGAATAATTACAAAGATCTTTGCATAATCGCTGATGAAGCATTTCGTGAAAGGACTAGACGCGTGCATTCTTTCACGCACCCTTGTGAGCTTTCAATGGATTGTGGCACTCTTTACTAGAAATATAATGATAATTGGTACCTGAAACAACTAACTGCTGTCCATACATATATATTTTTCTGTGGATTTATTGTTATGAATTTAGCATTTTAACTTGTCAAATTAAATATTCCTTGTAACTGATCCCCAAAAAAACTGAGAAATAAATAAAACCAAGTTTACACACACACACACAAACAAATATATATATATATATATATATATATATATATATATATATATATATATATATATATATATATATATATATGTATATATATATATATATGTATATATTCCATGTTGTGTTTGATTCGGAAGAATTAGGAATTTGGACACCCTTTCATGACCAGTTTATCACTAACTGCAAACATTATATTTATGGATCCTTTAGGTAAGGCTGCATCAGTAAAGAATGCATCTTTACTATTTGGAAATAACCATGATCTAAGAGTAATAGACGTTTTAGAAATTTTGATAACAACGTTTTTGATGGTCACAATATCAATAAATTTTATCGGAAAATCAATATGTATAAAAACATGGAATGGTGTAAACACAAGTTGTATTTAAAAAAATTTGTATGTGGTTATTATTTCCTATACACCACTAAATTAATCTGTGTTGACATATCTCTAAGTTTATTTTATAAATACTTTTTGATGGTACTAGAAATATCTTCTGCTTGTTGCGCCTAATGCATCTGCAACCAGCCCGACGAATAACATGAGTTGGAAATCTACCTACGGGCGCTTTAATTGAAAAACACACAGCGTAAAAGAATTAACTTATTCTTGATGTTGTCGCCTAGGAGTCTTCTGTGCACAATCCTAACCTGTCTGGATTGTATGAAGGGACGAGGGCGAAGCAGTGACCTGCTTCACTGATTACAAACAGCTACTTTTTCCTTGAATGTTTTATAACTCGTAATTTTTCTGGCATATTATTTCAATCCGTTACCCTTTATTTTATATGCTAAAATTTTGTTTTAAGAAAAAAATTCAATGAATCTCTTTTGGTTGCTTAGGAATCTTCGCTATAATAGTTTGTATGCAAATACGCCGTGTTTAAATTCAACTGTTAAATTTTATCATTTCCCAGCCAATGCACATTATGGAATAAAATGTGTACAGAACATTTTGGTTTGCTAATATTTCATGGGGGTTTGTGGGCCCGTATCTATAACGCCTTGCCCTCACGTGTAAAATGTTGTGGGTTCGAATCCAAATAGACGACATGATTCATAATATGAGAGCCGACCAAGGGACCATGTTGTTAGGAAATATAAGTTTAAATATGCATTTAACATCTTGAAAATAAACCTTCCGTTCGTACGAATCAGAAAGTTATATAATTTTTTTTTATAAAAAATACTTTCTAATTTATTTCATTGATATAATAACAAGTATGAAACATTATTAGTTAAAATATTCAAGGAAAAAGTAGCTCCTTGTAATCATCAGAGAAGCAGGTCATGCTTGGCCCTTGTTTCGTCATACAATCCAGGCAGAATAGGATTGTGCACTGAAGACTCCTAGGCCACAACATCAAGAAGGGGTTAATGCTTTTACGAGTGTCTTGAAAACGGTGTTTGATTTCAAATTACAGCGCCTGAAGGCAGATTTCCAACTCATTGCATGTGTCTGACTGGTTGCAGATGCACAAGGCACAACAAACAGTGTCAGTACCATTTTTTACAATCAAGAAGTATTTTTAATATAAACTTAGAGATATTTAAACACATATTTCTTAAGTTGTTCATAAAATATAACCAAAAATGTTCTTTTAATAATGTTTTATTTATACTGTTTTATGTTTTTATATTTATTAATTTTACAATTTTATTGTAATAATTTTTACAATATATATTATTACAACACTATTTTATTTTCTGATAAAGAGGCTATGGAGGGTAACATATTACATATATCTTATTAAAAATCGATATTTAATTTAACATTCTAATTATCCCTGGATTAATAGAAGGAAGTTACACTTCTTTGTTTAGAGTTGTACTGATTTTTTTGTCTCAGGTATGCATGATTATATAACAAAATTTACATAGTATATTAGTTTCATATAGCTTTAAGTTAGTGAGATTTTCAGTTTTTTACCTAAGCGTACCTTATAACTACTTTTAAGATTATAAACTTATATATCAGTTGTTTTTTATATATTTATTCTATTATATGGTATATATAAGTATACACTCATGTATATTTTATCACATGTTTAATTGGTTTTTCCTGCATAAGACATACCTCATTCAAATGACAATTACTAATAGCATTAAAAAGAGCTTATTATAATTCGTGGTTTCGAGATTCCGGCCGTTTTCCGATGATTCAATTACCGAAATTACATATAAAAAAACTATTTTTATATATGAACTCAAATATGTTGCCTTTATTGGTTTAGCCTAAAAAATAACATTTGGACTCTTGAGCTTTGCTTATCATCTTTCAGACATTTTGTTGCAGCAGGAATAAAATTGTAAGGATATCAAACATGAACAAATATTCAAAACTGTATTATGTGAATAATTAAGATAGCTAATTGTGTAGAAGACAAAATGGTCTAGGATAAAATCAAAATTTAAACATGAATAATTAAAAACATAAAATAAATAATAACTTATTGAAATATATTAAAGTTTGATTTATACCTACACAATTGTCGGATAACTACAAGGACAAACAAATCATATTTCAATTTGTTTGAAACCTCTAAAAAAATTCTTTAGTTGAAACAGAAAAATACAGGAATAACAACAACTTATATCCATAAGTCGGCTTTTCAATTCATTCTTCATCTCTAATCGATACCTGTTACTCGGTGGCAATTATAACTAATGTTACACACTAATTAAGTGAGGGTCAAAAGTTCGATCCCAGCCATGGTTTAAAAATACGAAAACAGAGTCTACACAAAAAATCATGCCAAAATCAGTCGATGTCAAATGTGACATGTAAAGACAGAACAGAGAATTCTGGGGAAGAAATTAGAACAATATCACAGCACAGGCAAACACAATAGGCTGACAACGACGAGACAGTTGCAACAAAAACCGTCAATACATATACTTATATACTTATATTAATGTTACACTATATGTTACATTAACTTACGACTCATGATAAATTCTCTTTCCTGTTTATTATATACAAATGCACCTTATTCTGTTTTTTTAACACCTACTTGTTATATGATTTACACCATCACAATTATTTCTTTGAGTTAACTAAATACTCTGTTTTTCTTGTGTCATTTATACTTATAAACTTACATGGCTTACAGTCACATAATTTACAGGCGACAGAAAGTATAAGTTTCGCTCCAACAGCGATGCATCGACGCGCTTTAGAGAACAACTGTAATTGGTACTGCGGCCGTTACGTCAGCATCCGGTTCGAGCCTGAAATGTTCGTGTTCGTCGCCTAGACATCCTTGCACCTACTGCGATACGTCGTTTGCATTTGCCCATGATGCACGAAGACACTAGAGGAGTAAAATGTATGAAGAATCCTTCTCGAATGAAATTTCGTAGCAATAATATCATGTTTGGTTCACTCTTAAAGATAATTTGAGACGACACGCAAAAAATTGTAAATTTGAAGTCTGTGTGCCTACTGTGGATCTACCTGTAGACATATCGATTCCTGTGTTTAGGTTGGAGACTCGTATGCACGCGAGCAGACGGACAGCAACCGATTGCGAAGAAGCCTGGACATGAAACTAATCCCAAAACTGTGCAGCATTACGGCATCACCGTCAGTCACGACCATGCGAACACTCATAGTGCCGTGACATGTCGAGGCTCCAGGACTAGACAGGCAATGTTTCAGGCAGCGCCAGATTCGATCGTTATGCACCAATGAAGACAATCATACCTAAGCTATACCTAAGCTAATGTGGTAGTAATTCCATAATTATAACTCTTATTAGTATCGCATTCTCGGTGGCTACAACACCTGGGGATTCTTCGTCGGACCAACACCTGCTGTCTGTCAGCCATGCGTGACAATACGCCTCCAGAAAGAGTCTTAGCTATACCTGTGGACCAACTCGCAGCCCCATAACTTAAGTTAGTTGGTACCATCACTAACAACCTCTAGGCAGAAGGCAGCAGGTCATCAAATTTTAGTTCATATACTAATGAGTCAATCGCATCTAAATTTTATACACATTAAAACACATTGTAAATAAATGTTGATAATGTTCTTAAAGCTACAGTTTGTGGTTTCAATGAACACATATAACCTAATGTAAAATTAACATTAGAAGTGCTTTGAAAACTACCAAATAATTAAAATTAAGATAATTGCAATTGTTTGAACAAAATAGAAAAATCTTTCATTTTGTATTTTGGAACTTAATAAAAAATACACAAATTGTATTTTATAAATCCTACAAATTTACTCGGTAAAAAATTTAAAAAAAAATTACTTTAAAATATTTATAAAAGATGTAGTTTCCAAAAACATAAGTAATTACAAGAATTATAAAAATTTATAAATATAAAAATATTTCATTTGCTTCTGAGCTATATTTGTTTACAAACGTAACTTAATATAACCCCAAAATATACAATTATAGAGAACTTTAAGAACAATTTATTTTAACCTAGCTTGGGTGAAATTGGCCCTAAAAGAACGAAAATAATAGTTATTTACAAAAGAAAATGAGTTGTTGGCCTTTTAAAATTTATGTGCCTTAATGTAACAAAATTAGTTTTGATTTCCTTATAATAGAAGACTTTAAAAAAAAAAAAAGAATTACTGTTAATGGCTAATACACAATCATACATAGAAAAAAAATGTTTTATGAGTTAACAAAGTTATTTGTCATAATTATTTTGAACACTTAAATATTGAAAATTGCAATCTTTAAGGTAGGGATTCTATAGTAAAACATTTTAAAAGTTTTTGACAAATTGTATTTACGCCAACTGTTGGTACTCTGACGCACAGGCCATTATGCCATATCAACGCCTCCCTTCGTATGTATGCAACGAACGCATCAGTGCGACGAAAGGAACGACCCCGAGGTCGATTAGTTGATACCCATGCGGGTGGCAGTGTTAATATGTTCTTATGCCTGGAAGTATAGATATTCATACACCAATGATAGTTCTCAGAAAATATTATTCATTTATTTTAATCACTATTGTTAAACAATAAAACATCATAACTTGTGCTAAACTAATACAGTCCACTGTGCGTTCACATCGCAAATCTATGCCCAAATCGTTCCTGCACTCTGAGTACTTCTGCGGGAAACTTGGCCCCACAGTGGTAGACTGCCGAGGCCACGCCAGTCTCTCTCACACGGTGCCGGGGTGGACGTATTCGCACACCATGGGATCTACATCATCTTGCTGCCTTTGTCTGTAACATCAATAGTATTAGTTTTCTTCAATCCTGTCACATCGGACCCATGGCCGGCCCAATTTCGGTGTAGTTGTAAAGAGCCCACCGCTTAACTTATAAGTTTTGTTCCGTGTAACGCATTTGAGTCCTTTTAATTTTTTTACTTTCTTAGTAGACAGGCCACAGTGGCGTACCCATGGTAAGATGACCTACTCATGGACATATCTAACTTCACCAACCACTGAGCCGTCTCCAGATAAAATGTGCAAACTTACTCAAACTAGCTATCTCTACATGGGAACCTGTGGTGGGCCATGTATTGTTCTCGTGCGAAACTCCCACCCCGATGCCAATACTGCCCGACAGTTGTTGAGCAACACTGATTTGTCACGTTTCCGACAAGGGCAGGTGTGTGGAAGATGTCGGGAGGCTAAGTGGCCCCGTCTGGAAACATCCAGTAGGGAATGGCGAATCTGCAGATCTCTGTCCCCCATACCACTCTCCCGGCACAAAAGAGCATGATGCCCCTTGTTTGGACGGACAGGGGCGCCGTAAACCACCGGCTGATGCCCCCCACCAAGTCATTGGCGAGCGATGCCAACAACCTGATGCCGCCGATGATAATGGCAGCACCCATAGGCCGACCAATGCTCCTACGCCATCTATTCGGACTCCGGGGTGCCGCACACCACTCGTCGATGACCCACACTGGGTCGTTAGCGAGCGACGCCGACCACCTGGTGCTGCTGTCGATCCAGGCAGCTCCTGCAGGTCCTGTCAATGGGTCGTCCCAGCTGAGACGAGTGGGAAACAACTCGGAGGCATTGATTCGGACACCAGTCCAGCTGAATGGACAGCCGGTTCATGTCCTGGTGGACACCGCAGCGAGTCACACATACTTCGCAGCCCACCTGGTGACAGAGGGGGACCTGGAGACTGGGTAGGAAGGCATCCAGTTGGCCACCGAGAGAAGTTGCGAGCTCATGACTGGGCATACCAAGGTAATCATCACAGTTCATGACAAGTCTAGTCAGACCACAGTCTTGGTGATATGATATGTGAGGGACAACCTCATCCTGGGTCTATCCTAGCTCATCCAGGAGGATGCAACCATTATGTCGTGGGCTGGCAGAGCAGAAGGACTATATACTGTCTGTGCCAAGGATCACCCCGGAAACCCATACACAATCCATCATGCTATCCGAAATCCGAAATGAAGTTTCCCCCGAACACATAGCACAGTTTAACGAGGTCCTCACCCAACAGCCGAAGGTGTTCGCCGCGACCGTCATGTTGTGTCATACCACAGTGACTGAGCACACCATATTTACCCGACCACACAACAACCAATCTGTGAAGCCAATAGGTTTTGGACCTAGAGAACGAGGTGCAATCCAAACCCAGATTGCAGAGATGCTCTGGGACGGGTAAATGAGCTGAGGTAATTGCCATACAACTACTGGATGGTGATGAAAATAAATACAGATCGCTCAGGTTTTGTGTGAACTTTAAGCACATAAATTCAGTCACCATCCCCGCACCCTCACTCCTCATTAACATCACAAATGCTTGGGTAGGATTGAGTGATGCCTACATTTTTTCATCCCTGGATTTGAATTTGGGCTATTGGCAGGTGCCTGCCCACCTCGATGACAGACCAAAACTGCATTCACCGCACCCGATGATCACAAGTTACACTTATGTGCCATCTTTTCGGGTTGGTGGATGCCATGTGTCCTTTCAGATCGTGATGGTCACATCGTGGACAGATTCGTTGGCAAGTTTGACAGAGGCCCCCTGGACAATGTGATCATCTGGTCACCTACGAGGGAGGACAGTGGAAGCATTTCGTCATGGTTCTCGAGTGACTGGCCAGGCACAGATTTATGTGTGCACCCTATAAATGGCCATCGGGGCTGTCAAGTTGGAGTTCCTGGGCCACATGGTCAATGTGGACAGATGCCGGCCTCTTCACACCCAACTCAGCCTGATTGAGTTTAAATATGCACCCCGCACACGTAAACATTTGCAGCGACTTCTGAACCTACTAAACTAGCTGTGTACCTTCATCCTGGACTTTGCCAGTGTAACCTCATCAATGACGAACCTGTTGTCCCCAAAAGTCAAGTTCAAGTGGACGAGCGAGGCAGACCATGCTCTCAGCAATGTGACGTGCATGTTCATAGAGCTAGCTCTTTTAAAACCTGATGTTCACACCTACCTGCAGACCGATGCCAGCCAAGATGGTATGGGTGCTGTACTCTACCAACTGCAGGAAGGGGGTGAATGGCGAGTCATTAAGTATGTGAGTGCAAAGATTGGGTTAGCGAAGTCCAGGTATCATGAGAATGAACAAGAGTGCCTAGCTGTTGAGTAGGCAGTATGGAAGTACTGAATTATTTGTATTGAAAAGTGCATACATATAAATGGTCAAATATTTAAAACTGGTATTTTTCATGTACTATCCAACTTGCGATGTATTAAAAATTAAATGACTGCAAATAAATATGTTTAAGTTCTTTAAATCATTCATCTCGAGGGCAAGACGTTTACATTGCGGAAATTCAATCAGTGCTTCAAATGGCTAGACTCTGTGCAGGCATGTCAAAATTCACAAGATGGGCCCTCACAATATAAAATTTTGATTTTAATGTTGAGCATGTTCCAGGGCACGAGAATCAGCTGGCAGACGAGTTTTTGCATTACCCTAACCCGGATACTGTCTACCAGGATGACTGTAGCTGGGGAGTACCCCAACCCTGCCAGGGGAACTGCACCCATCACATTGTACATTGCCACCCAGTCCACTTCAGCACTTGATCCAGGTTTGCCTAACATACTGGCCAATGTTTTCAAGGTTCTGCACTGGACGCAGCAGCCCAATGTCACTACACAAGCCGAAGTAAACACATGAAGGGCACAGTTCCAGAGCTACTAGAGGTGTCTCGGTGGGATAATGCAGACCAAGGCCTCAGGGGATATGGAGGCCTGACAGACCTACATGCCCGATGCAACAAGACTTGGCAGTTTTACCAAGATCACATCCTTGCTGCTCATCAGGGTACAGAGCAGTCCCAGGAGGAGCTCTGCTGGACTTTTCACTGATTGGGCATCGCTCCCGATGTGAGGGGTCATGTGTGCAACTGCCGAAAATTCCAGCAAAGGAAGGTGCGTCAAACCGATATTTTGGAGCAGCAGAAACCCCGCCAGCCATGCAAGCCCTTCCATACCATTGCCCTGGACATCATAGGTCCTTACCATGAACTTCCAAGAGGAAGCATTTCCTAATGGTCATTACAAACATTTCCACACAGTGGGTCGAGGATTTTCTGGTACGTATTAAATGTTCGGGCTGGCACAATCGTGGCAATAATGGATGAAGAGATTTTTTCTGTGCTATGGGTACCCCCAAGTCCTACTCACAGACAATGGATGCCAGTACAGCAGAAGATGTTGGAAGGATAGCTGCTGTTGATGGGGTATAACCCATCACATGACTCTCACATACCACTCATGTTCCAACCCCACAGAGTAAGGGAACCAGGACATTAAAGCTCAACTCTGTCTCTGCTTGGGGGAGGATTACTCCAATTGGGATATCCTTATCCCCCAGCTGCTGTATTGTCTGAGAAGGCATACGAATGCCATCATGGGGCACTCACACACCGAGTTACTACAGGGACAGAATTCGGCCCTTTCAGGGTAACATCTTCCACTATGGAGGACATACTGAAGGATAATCTCTGCCTGAAAATCAAGGTGCTGCAGGATCAGGCTAGGCAAAGATATGAACAGTTCATTAAAAACAATATGCCATAAACCAACACACTACCTATTGTTAAAGTACTGCATATTGTTAAAGTAATAAACATATTTGAATTAATGAGTGCAAATAAAAGTAAATTTATCAATTAAATTGTAGATTTCATTTCACTCCTTCTTTGTATCCATAAAAATAGTAATAATTCAATAAAAATGTTTCAATTTTATTCATAAATCTATGCAATCATTGACGCCGTCCCCGCTACCTCTGATTATTTAGACGTGATTTTTGTTAGGTTCGTGTTCTCAGGGAAGGTTCGGCCTTGTGGCTAGAGGTAGGGGTCAACGCAGTAGGGCCCCCCGAGCTGTTGAGGCCACTCGGGATGCCTGAATAATAACACAAAACTTCTTCAGATAGTTGGTGAATTTAATACAGCACAGCCCAATACGTGGTGCTGCCCGTTCTGGCCGTAACGGTTTGCCCGACGCGACTAGTCACACGCGCAGCTCACTTCCTCAGTGGCGGCTCACGATTCTTATGCGCGTGAGGGGCAGACTCGTATACGTGATGCGAAAGTTACAAAAGACACTATGACATGGCACACGATATTTTGAAGCACAATACACTACACTAATACCTCGCTCTGGATAAACTGGGCTAGCAACACGTAGGCCCGTGTCTCCGGCGACTCTACGTGGTGTCTAGGTGTGTCCCAGGGACTGAATCGTTATTAAGTTTGAGGGCACGTGTCGCCTGCTGGCTGCCCCGTGCGGGCCAAAACTAAGTAGCCTGTAGGCTAGGTTGGGCGTGAAGCGCCGACGTAAAACCACATAATCTCCCCACCGTACTTACGTATGACGTAGAACACTCATCTCGGAGCACTGATTGAATTAAGTTAAGTACCTCATGGTAAATTTAGGCCGACCGCGGAACTGTACAAAAGGTTGAAAAGAAATTACACTATTGAAAACTACATGTCGGTGGATGCAAAGGTTGAAGGTTCCGTGTTGCGCGCAGGCTGCCGGCCTGGGTGAGCTCTCGAAGGACACTGACGGTGTCGCCGCGCGCGACCCCCCTCCCCCGCCAGCCCTCCCGCGGAAACGTGCGAATTTCGCGGGAAACTGAACCGGTCAGGTTCGGGACGAATCGCACAGTGAAACATGGTTTTGCAATTAATGAATTATTAATTAATAAAAAATAATGTTTAATAAAATCCTGTGGAAAAACATAATTATAACAATTTGTTGTATTGCGGCGGAAGGATATGCCACACCCGGCCGGATCCTTGCGCCGGTGTAGCACTCGTTGTATGGCGTTCGCCTCGTCGCACGAACTGCACTTTGCTGCGCGCACGGGCGCATTCGGTGCACACGCTTTTGCGGGACGTTGATGAGGCATAGCGGTCTATGCGACAGAGGAGTATTGGCAGTCGGCGTCAAATGCCCCCCCTTCTCTGAGACCGCTATGTGCATCAACGCCTCGCTTCACACGCTGAGCACTTCACTGACGTTCGCCGCACTGCGAGCCCTACACTACGCGGCGGAGTGGATGGTGTGTTGTGATGTGAACATTCTGCCCTGAATACCTCTCCCACTCAATGAATGCTAAGGGGTTACGCCCTGACCCGTGTCCTTTCCCCCCCTGGGACTGGGCAGCGACGTGCGCCTCTTCTAGCTCAATATGGTGACAAGTGGGTGGGGCGGTCAGCGTGGTCGGGGTGTGGCATGGTGGTGGAATGGATGACGTGGGCGGGGGGAATGATAGGGGTCCGGCCACGAGTGTTAGCACCCCTGGATCGCTCCTTACGGGCCGCGCCCGGGTGGAGTAGCTCGACGGGGTCCTGGACCACTCGTAATCCGCCAGGTAGGCCGGGGGTCGGCGGGCCCTCTGTGGTCGTGTGGTGGAGACTGTGCTGGTAGGGGTCTCCACTGGGCAGAGTGTGGTAGGTTCCCTCGTGTCCGGTTGGGTGGTCGGGCAGCTCGCCTCCACGGCGGGGACAGGAGCGAACTCTACCGGCTCGCTGACGTCCGCGCAGCACGTCCTGACCGGGGCCCGACGTCTGCGGGTGGGGTGCCTATCCCTACTGTCCGGCTCCTCCTCCCCATCCTCGGGCTCGTCCACGGACACCCGGAACGTGGCGTCCGCCAGGCTGAGGTCCAGCGGCCACAGTGGCTCGTCGTCCTCCTCCTCACAGACCTCCTCCCCCTCCTCGTCAGGAAACCAGACCAACGGATATCCCACCTCCTCGGGGACGTGTGGAACTGTGGCCAGCGGCACCGGGGACCTGCTCGGGGTGTCCCGGAGGTCAGGTTGGTTGCACTCATGTGCCTGATCGGGGCTACCCACGTCTGTGTCGCCCGTGTGCATGTCCCCCCGGGTGGTGGGTTCAGGTGCTGCTCCTTCCCGCGGCGTATCTGTGGCTTCCTGGAGTGTGGGGGATGGTGAAGAGGGGGTCGTTGGGCTAACTCTGACCCCATGCGCGACTACGCGCAGGTCGTCCCGGTGCACTTTAGCGGGCCGCCCCCTTGGCGTCCGGACCGCATAGGATGAGGGGCCCGTCCTCCACCGGACCTCCCGCGGCTCCGACCATCGGGGCGCCAACCCCGCACAAAAGTTACGCGCCCCGGAAGACAAGTGGTGCTGCCTGACATATACCAGCTGACCTGGCTGGATGGGGGGTGGGGGGTGACTACTCATGGGCGTGTGGGCCACCAGAAATTGGGCCTGCCGTTGTCTGGCGTGCTCTCTCCCCTCCTCATGATTGGGGCGCGCCACCGTGCCCATGGCGACATCGGCCACCCTGCTTTCCCCGGGCAACGCCAAGTTCTTCCCGTACAGGAGCTCGGCAGGGGAATGACCGGTGACAGCGTTGGTGCGGCGCCGGAGGCAATACAACAGCTTCGGCAGGTGGACGTCCCATTTGGAGTGGTCGTCCCCCAACCTCAGCCGCAGCTGCGCCTTGACCTCCTGGTTCCGCCTCTCAGTGGGGTTGGCCTGGGGATGGTAAATGGGGGTGGTGTGGTGGTCGAGACCCCAACGACGACAGACAGCTCTCCAGCGCCTCCCGCTGAACTGACAGCCGTTGTCCGTCAACAGCACGCGCGCGAAACCATACCGCAGGAATATCTCGTGGTCCAGCAGGGCGGCTATGGTTCCGGCGCGCACGTTGGACACCGGGAAGGCCTCGACCCACCGGGTGAAAATGTCTGTGATGACGACCAAGAACCTCCTTCCCCGGGTGGTCCGCGGGTAGGGCCCCATTATGTCCAGGGCCAGGGTGTGAAACGGGTCGCGGGGCCGGCGGGGATGCTGCTGCTCCACCCCGTCAGACCGCCTCGTCTTCCTCTGCTGGCACTGCTGGCAGCGCCGCACCAGGTCCCGTACGTTCCGCGTCACCCCCGGCCAATGGAAGGTCTTACGGATGTCTAACTGTGTTTGGTGCGCACCCGGGTGTCCCGCCAGCTCGTGCGTGTGGTGGAAGCCCATGACCTGCTCGCGGGCACCGAGTGGCACATGAAGGCGCCAGGCGTCCATGTCCCCTGGTACCCGGGTCTCCAACACCCCGTCTACGCACCTGTGGTAGGGGTGAGCCTGCTCCCCACATGACCGCACCTCGGCCTATGTGGGGTCGTCTGTCCGCTGGGCCTGTTTCACGAATTCCACTAATTCGCTCAGGGTCTCCACAGGCAAGACGGCGGGATGGTCGGGGGCCCTGGGGATGTGAAATAAGGTTGCCGGGCCCCCCCCCCCCCCCCGGAGTGACTGGCGGCGCGGCTCCCTCTGGCGGCAACAGCCCCTCCCAGTCCTGGTCATCCTGAAACGTGTTGTGAGGGTCGGGATGGCGCGACAACTCGTCGGCGAACTGGTTGTCCCGTCCAGGGACGTGCTCGACCGCGAAGTCGAAGTTCTGGAGCATCAGCGCCCACCTCGTGAACTTCGACTTGCGGCCCTGGGCGGAGTCCAGCCAGCGGAGACACTGGCTGTCCGTCCGCAGCGTGAACCGGCGGCCCTCCAGGTGGTGGCGGTAGCGGCGCATAGCCCAAACGACAGCCATGCACTCCTGCACGTTCACATGGTACCGCCGTTCGGGCTGGCCGAACTTGGCGCTGGCGTACTCCACCACCCGGCGCACGCCTTTGTCCCCCACCTGGTATAGGACGGCCCCCATCCCCTCCTGACTGGCGTCCGTCTGAAGGAACAGGGGAAGGTCAGGCTGCAGACGGGCGAGCTGGTGGCACTCGCAGAACTGTCGTTTCACCGCATCCAGGGCGGCGTCCGCTTCGCTGGTCCACTGAAACCGGAGCTTGGGTGACAGCAAGTCCGTCATCGGGGCGGTGACGCTGGCAAAATGCGGAATGAACGAGCACAGCCAGTTGAGAAGGCCCATCAACTTCTGCAGCTGCTTGCGGGTTCGTGGGGCGGGTTTGGAATCAATAAGGTTCAGATGCTTTGGCAGAGGGCGGCAACCCTCCGCGTCCACCATGTGCCCTACGTACTCCAGTTCAGCCGCGCCCACGTGGCATTTCTGAGGGGCGCACGTGAGGCCGTGTCTGGCCAGCCGCTCAAGGACCAGTCCGAGGTGCCGGGCGTGGTCCTCCCACGACCATGACCAGATGATGACGTCATCCAAGTACGTGGCGGCGAACTCGCCCGCGTACCCGTCTAACACAGGCACCATCATGGCCTGGAAGGTCGCGGGGGCGTCCATCAGCCCGAACGGCATGGCACAGAACTGGAAACGCCGGCCGTCAGGGGCAGTGAACGCGGTCTTCGGGCGGTCCTCTGGACGTACGGGCACCTGCCAGTACCCGGACTTGAGGTCCAGGGACGTGAAGATGCGGGCGTCGCCCAGCCCTGCCAAAGCTACTGTTATGTTGATGAGCGGGGGTGGGGCGGGTATGGTTACTGAATTGACTGGTTTGAAATTCACACAAAAACGCATGGAGCCATCTTTCTTGTTCGCCATGACAATCTGGCAGTTGTATGGCGACTCACTGGGTTCGATGACTCCATCGCGTAGCATTTCCGTGATCTGGGTCTGGATGACATGCCTTTCAGTGGGTCCGAACCCGTATGGTTTTACGAACTGAGGTTGGTGAGGTCGGGTAGGGATGGTGTGTTCCGTGGTTGTGGTACGGCGGAGCATATCTGTGGCTGCAAACACCTGTGGCTGTTGAGACAAGACATTGTTTATGAGCTCTACATGGGCAGCGGGCACACCATTCCTCAAGTCCGCGAGCGTGATGGGTGTCCCCTGTTCGGCGGGTGGCCGATAGCCCAGGCTGTAAACTGTGCGCCGCTCATGGTGGCCAACGTGCAACCTCCCCTCCCTGACCACCACAGTGGCATCCTCCTGCGCCAGCCAAGGCAGTCCTAGGATCAGCGTCTCCCGTAGTCCCTCTACTACTAGTGCTGTTGTGTGACTAACATGGTCCCTGATGGAGAGGGTTATGTTCGCGCGACCGACAATACGCGCTGTCGCCCCCTGCGTCGCTAACTGTACCTCCTCCGCACCTGAGTCAAAGTCCCGTACGCTCGAGCACTGAGCCGACACATACGTGTGGCTGGCGGCCGTGTCGACAAGAGCATGCACTGGCTGTCCATCCATCCTGACGGGAATCCGGAGTAAATGCCCCACCCCAGGTCCCAGCTGCCCTAATTGGAACGACTCACCGCACTGCTCCCGGGGCGCTGCCGCTGCCGTCAGGCGGTCCGCAGGTGCTGCCGGTGTCGCCGGGGCCACCTGGTGTCCGGTGCGGCTCGCCGACGACCCGGTGCAGGCCGCTGACGAGTCGGGTGCGCCGCGCCCGTCCGTCCTGACGGGGCGTGCCGGTGTGTCAGCGGACACCGCAGGTGCTGCCGGTGTCGCCGGGACCACCTGGTGTCCGGTGCGGCTCGCCGACGACCCGGTGCAGGCCGCTGACGAGTCGGGTGCGCCGCGCCCGTCCGTCCTGACGGGGCGTGCCGTTGTGTCAGCGGACACCGCAGGTGCTGCCGGTGTCGCCGGGGCCACCTGGTGTCCGGTGCGGCTCGTCGACGACCCGGTGCAGGCCGCTGACGAGTCGGGTGCGCCGCGCCCGTCCGTCCTGACGGGGCGTGCCGTTGTGTCAGCGGACACCGCAGGTGCTGCCGGTGTCGCCGGGGCCACCTGGTGTCCGGTGTGGCTCGTCGACGACCCGGTGCAGGCCGCTGACGAGTCGGGTGCGCCGCGCCCGTCCGTCCTGACGGGGCGTGCCGGTGTGTCAGCGGACACCGCAGGTGCTGCCGGTGTCGCCGGGGCCACCTGGTGTCCGGTGCGGCTCGCCGACGACCCGGTGCTGGCCGCTGACGAGTCGGGTGCGCCGCGCCCGTCCGTCCTGACGGGGCGTGTCGGTGTGTCAGCGGACACCGCAGGTGCTGCCGGTGTCGCCAGGGCCACCTGGTGTCCGGTGTGGCTCGCCGACGACCCGGTGCAGGCCGCTGACGAGTCGGGTGCGCCGCGCCCGTCCATCCTGACGGGGCGTGCCGGTGTGTCAGCGGACACCGCAGGTGCTGCCGGTGTCGCCGGGGCCACCTGGTGTCCGGTGTGGCTCGCCGACGACCCGGTGCAGGCCGCTGACGAGTCGGGTGCGCCGCGCCCGTCCGTCCTGACGGGGCGTGCCGGTGTGTCAGCGGACACCGCAGGTGCTGCCGGTGTCGCCGGGGCCACCTGGTGTCCGGTGCGGCTCGCCGACGACCCGGTGCAGGCCGCTGACGAGTCGGGTGAGCGGCGCCCGTCCGTCTTGACGGGGCGCGCCGGGGTGACAGTGGAGGCCGGGCTAGGGTTCCGGGGACAGTGGCCAGCCATTGCACTACCCCTTAGCGGGCGTTTCCCGACGTGGGGCCGCCCGCCCCACGGGCTTGCCAGGCAGCTGCCCGCGTGGGACAGACGTCGTGCCAGTGGTACCGCTCCTCACGGCAGTACTTGCAGCGCGGAGCCTCCTGGTTTGGTGCCCCGGTGTTTTCCCTGGGTGCGGTACGTTGGGACGGCTGCTCCCCCTGTTGCCTCGGCACTGGCTCCACGTACGGTACCAGAGCCCTGGAGTCCCCGGGGGCCGCTAACATCGGTGGCCACGCTCCTGGCCGTCGGGTGGACGGCTCGCGGTTGCGGCGGACAACTTGCACGTCGCGCTCCACCTCGTTCGCCAACCGCACGAACGTCTCCAGTCCCTTGTCGGTGGCGGCCCTAAGGAATGGCCGCAGTTTGGGCAGAATCAGCTGGACGACTATCCCTAGCATGCTGCTGTCGTCCTCTCCTTCCGCCAGCCGTCGGTGGAGCCGCACCTTAGACCTGATGAAGGCCTCCGCGCTTTCCCCCGCCTCCTGAGGCCGGCAGAACAGTGACTGTTGACACCGGGCCCGGGCACGGGCGTCGTTGAAACGCTCCTCCAGTCCGTTGGCGAAGTCGCCCCACTCCATGCCGTATTCTCCGGCTGTGGTCCACCAGTCAAGGGCACACCCCCTTAGCTGATCGCACGCCTTCTCCGTCCACTCATCTGTAGGAACCGCGTATCGTGCCAGCCTGTCCCTGCAGGTCCGTAGGAACTTTGCGGGGTCCTCGTGCTCCTGCCCTCCGAACTCCGGCAGCTTGAGGGTGCCGCCGGGGCGCGGTGCGACAGGGGCCACCGGCGTCGCTGACGGTCTGTCCAGCGCGAGCTCGCACGCGCGGCACATGAACAGCCCATTCCGGACGTTGAGGAACTCCCGGGCCTCGGTGCACGAGCGGTGCCTCACGGTGCCGCACTGGTGGCAGAACGCCACCTCATCGGGCCGCCGATGACATCCCCTCGCGCCGCACTTAATTGTAGACGTCGGCCCTGATTTTCTGTCGTCAAAGTCTGTTTTGTGCTTCCTCTCTGTGTCGCAGGTACAGGTGGCGAAAATCCCTGCCGCGGCATGATTTATTGGCAACCCTGGCAGAAGGCATGCGTGGCATACCCCTTCCATGTCTATGCTTACCGCTCCGTCACGGCTGCATCTCCCTGTGGCTGTGTCGGTGTGCACGGCCGCGCCTGTCGCTTTCTCAGCGGCTGGGGGCGGCGTCGGTGGTGCTGGAGGTGGCGTGGTGGATCCGCAGTGACGCTGCGTGTGATCGGCGACCTGGCTGCCTGCCAGGCTGCATCTCCCTGTGGCTGTGTCGGTGTGCACGGCCGCGCCTGTCGCTTTCTCAGCGGCTGGGGGCGGCGTCGGTGGTGCTGGAGGTGGTGTGTTTGAGTCGGCCTGACGTGTCCACCCGGTCTCCGCGTGCCAATTGTACCACAGTGGCTGGATGGGTGTGGCCTCCTCCATCTGCGGAGATGTCGTCACCACCCCATATGGCGGGGGCGGCGGCGGAGGCGGAGGGGGCGACGTGTCTGCGTCGGCCTGACGTGTCCACCGGGTCTCCGCGTGCCAATCGTACCACAGTGGTTGGACGGGTGTGACCTCCTCCATCTGCGGTGATGTCGTCACCACCCCATATGGCGGGGGCGGCAGCGGAGGCGGAGTCCTGTTGAGGACGGACGTCTGGGTTGTCAGTGACGCGGGCGGCGTCATGGCTGTTACCGCGGCGTGGTGGTTGGCCGCGTGTGGCAGCGGCGATGCGGGCTGCGTTATGTGCTGTCGTAGCGGTGTCCGGATTACGTCCGGCCCCTCGGTGTCCGCTGCGGTGTCGTCCTCCTTCCATTCGTCCTGTTCTTCGTACTCCCAGTTGTCCCCTGGGCATGGGTAGCTCTCGCTTGCCCATGCCTCGTAGGCCTCCTGGAAGTCGTTCATTTCTAGTGACCCGTGGTGACTTGTGACGTTGCTCCACTATGCATGTTCGCCGCTTCGTCACGACTCATGTTCGTGCTCATGTTCGGCGCGTAGCAGCTGCGCAGCCGCGCCACCTGATCCGTGTGTGAGGCGCGCGGACTTCCGCTCCCACAGCCGTTATATCGCCTGGCGCGTCACTTGATGCGCGTCTGGCGTGTAACTTGACACGCGCCTATCGCCAGGTGCCCGCTCCTTTGGCTGTCTGCGCGTCGCGTCCGTTTCCGCGCGATTCCTGACTTCCTACGCGAGCCCTTACTGGTACACTAATTTGAAGTATAAAATTTGAAAAATTTGAGAAAAAATTTGAAAAATTTGAAACAAAATTTGGAAATTAATTTTTAGAAAATGAAAGCCACACTAGTCGGGCGCCAATTTGACGCCGTCCCCGCTACCACTGATTATTTAGACGTGATTTTGTTAGGTTCGTGTTCTCAGGGAAGGTTCGGCCTTGTGGCTAGAGGTAGGGGTCAACGCAGTAGGGCCCCCCGAGCTGTTGCGGCCACTCGGGACGCCTGAATAATAACACAAAACCTCTTCAGATAGTTGGTGAATTTAATACAGCACAGCCCAATACATGGTGCTGCCCGTTCTGGCCGTAACGGTTTGCCCGACGCGACTAGTCACACGCGCAGCTCACTTCCTCAGTGGCGGCTCACGATTCTTATGCGCGTGAGGGGCAGACTCGTATACGTGACGCGAAAGTTACACAAGACACTCTGACATGGCACACGATATTTTGAAGCACAATACACTACACTAATACCTAGCTCTGGATAAACTGGGCTAGCAACACGTAGGCCCGTGTCTCCGGCGACTCTACGTGGTGACTAGGTGTGTCCCAGGGACTGAATCGTTATTAAGTTTGGTGGCGCACTGCCGTACGACGGTGATACATAAGCCCTGACATGACGAATTACACTTAGGCGAACAACTATTCCACTAACACATTACACTTGATAAACTGGGCTAGCAACACGTAGGCCCGTGTCTCCGGCGACTCTACGCGGTGTCTAGGTGTGTCCCAGGGACTGAATCGTTATAAAGTTGGATGGCACGTGTCGCCTGCTGGCTGCCCCGTGCGGGCCAAAACTAAATAGCCTGTAGGCTAGGTTGGGCGTGAAGCGCCGACGTAAAACCACATACTCTCCCCACAGTACTTACGTATGACGTAAAACACTAATCTCGGAGCACTGATTGAATTAAGTTAAGTACCTCATGGTAAATTTAGGCCGACCGCGGAACTGTACAAAAGGTTGAAAAGAAAATACACTATGGAAAACTACATGTCGGTGAATGCAAAGGTTGAAGGTTCCGCGTTGCGCGCAGGCTGCCGGCCTGGTTGAGCTCTCGAAGGACACTAGCGGTGTCGCCGCGCGCGACCCCCCTACCCCGCCAGCCCTCCCGCGGAAACGTGCGAATTTCGCGGGAAACTGAACCGGCCAGGTTCGGGACAAATCGCACAGTGAAACATGATTTAGCAAAGACTGAATTATTAATTACTGATAAATAATGTTTAATAAAAACCTGTGGAAAACATAATTAAAATAATTTGTTGTAGTGCGGCGGAAGGATATGCCACACCCGGCCGGATCCTTCCGCCGGCGCAGCACTCGTTGCACGGCGTTCGCCTCGTCGCACGCACTGCACTTAGCTGCGCGCACGGGCGCGTTCGGTGCACACGCTTCTAGGAGACGTTGATGAGGCATAGCGGTCTATGCGACATAGAGGAGCATTGGCGGTCGGCGTCAAAGTATGTCGGGATGTGCATCTGTATTTACACGTTCCAGGCTGGGTGCTGTAGTAACATCATTTATAGTGCCCACAAATTGTTTATTAAACGAAAACCTCTTCTGAAAATATTTTTTAATAAAAATTAAATATTTTTCCTTTTTCTTCCTCGTTTCAGTAGTCTTATAATAAGACTTTTTTTTCTTTAATTACTTCTAAGATTATAATAAGCATCTTGTTACATTATAAATATTATTGAAAAAGTTATATTTTAAACATTGTATAAAATATTTTATATTGTATTTGTTATTTTGATTTAATCTTCTTGTTGTTTTTTGTTTTTATTACTTATTGTACAATTGAAGACAAATTAGAATATTTCTGAAAAATGTTAAATTTGTCGCTTTATATCTCTCTTTTATTAATCTTTTTATTTTATTTTTAATATTGCTTTAATTAATCTTTTAAAATATTTTAAATACTCTTTACTTTGTTTATGGCCGTATACAACGAGGAAGACATGTACACTTTTCCACACTTTTGATAATACGGAAAAATATTTACTGCTCAAATGTTGGCTAAACATAATGTTGACTTTCGTCGGTTGAGTATTTGAAATTTGTGAAGTGAAATGGCGCCTGTTAGATCTATTAAAATTAAAGGTGTTTTTAATAAAGTCATCGATAAAGAAAATTCATATCTCCATGGCCTGAATCAGTATCAATCTAAAATCAAAAGACGAGAATCCCTGCGTGGATTGAGACATCTTAAGGTAAGTTGTATATAGACACCTGTTAATGGTTGTTATTATTTGGTAGTTTGTTACTTATCAATAGCTTTCTGTCAATAGCAGCTGCACGTGTATATCTTCTTTCAAATAAAACTATTTTCTAACAGTTAACTCTTAAATTAAGATGAACTAGGTAATTACGAATGTTCAAAATACCTATCTAACCAAGACAAGTAGCGTCCTTCCGTTTTAGTTTACAAAAAATATATTTATTTTCTGCAGAAATTTTTATTAATTGGTAATTTAATCTCGTTTTAAGTGTAAATGTTTCTTGTCATAATCGTAATTTTTAAATATCCGCAGTTAATATTAGTTCAGTCAAGTTAAAAAAAAGTTGCTGTAGAGTAGCGTTCCCGTGTTTTAGTTTAGAACCAATCGTTAAACGTGGTTTACTGAAAACCTGGTAGATAGCGTTGGAGGTGTTCATCACGGATGTAGGTATCGATGCGTCAAACGGTGTAGTTCGATGTTAGCACGCTCGAGAGCTCGAGAGCAGGCTTTCACACATTAAAAATAAAACACGAACTAGTATGGAAAGAATCATTAAAAGTTTATCATTTGTTGATTTGACAAATTTTTTTTAAAACTATTCTTTTACCGCGTTATCACCTGTGGCGTAGTCAAACTTTTCAGACATATTAATAGGTACTTAAATATATATGTATCCATGCATGCACGCACGCACGCACGCACGCGCATCTAGATGTTTAACTGAAATCAGTATATTAATAGAATGTGTCGCACAGTGTATGATGTATTAGAATAAAATGTATAGGGTAAAATTATTCATGATAACATATGTCCTTTTCCAAGCGTTTACCAGTCCTGTGGGGGCTCATTTCACAATTTGTTAAGTTTGTAACGTAACTAGAATGTTACCAGTTCGTTACAATATATGTATAGTTCAAGTTTTTCCCAAAAGCACGCTTGTAAACTTGTAATGACAAGTGAATTTTTTTCAAGTTATAAAGGTTATTTACTTGTAGGATACCTAAAATTTTAATATTGAAAATCAAACTAGGTAGGTAGGTTACAATTGCATGTTTTAAATAATTCTCCAATAATTATGTGGTGGTCTGGTTTTTACTATATTTGTTTAAAAGATAATATTACAGATTGACTGACTATTAATAAAAAAATTGCCCCGATTAAATATAATTCTTACCAGTAAATTAATTAAATGACGTTATGTTGCCAAATATTGTTTACTTACAAGTGTGGTTATATCAACAATTCTTTTTGGTTAAATATTCTACCACTTCTATACTTGTCGCACTAAACCACAACTTTTACTTGTTAGTGACAATATTAGACACACTGTGTGAAATGTCTTTTCGTAACAACTTGTGATTACGAAAGCTTATTTCTTATAATTAATTGTTACGTGACTTGTACCTTTGTGAAATGGGCCAATGCCAGTTGAGTGGTTCGAGCTTCGAAATTTTGAAAAATAACAGCCATTTAAAAGGCTATTTTAAAGCATTTTTTACAATTTTAGAACTAATTTAAAACACTACAGTAAATTATTTTTCAATGTACTAAAGTTTAACAAAAAATTATAGTGCATTAGCGCAAAAAAAAGGACATTAAAAAAAACAGGATTTATAGGTCAGGTGCGGAACTGAAGCAGATTTCTTTTCATCCCGTCCGTTTTTTGAAGTTATACTTCTTTAGGCGCGTTATGAAAAAAATGATGGGAGTGAATTTTTACGATGTGCGCGCATCATGCAACAAAATTTACACTGGTTGAAAATAAGGCTTCATACAAATAAAAACGTGCTTTTATATCTCATTCACTAGTGGTTGATAACGAATACTGGTCCATATAATTAAAAACATTTTTTATTGTGAATTTTAGTTATTTAAAAATAAAATATATAAATTTTCGGCATATTGATTTTCATTGTGAATTTTAATTCATCTCGATTATTTTCCTAAATTAAATTAACGTGTTTATATTAATATTGAAAATGAGTTTTTATGTAAAAATTTTTAATTTGATTGATTTTACACTTTACCAACCGTATTTATAGTAATACTCCAGTCATTTAATTACTTACATTAATTATTTGCGTGGAAAATTAAAGTTAGTTTTTACTACGCCAAGTAATTATAACTTATATCGCCCGCACGTTAAGGTACACGCACCCTATTTTTACAGTTTGATGTGTGGCGGTGCTGTTGGTTGGGGGTGGGGGGAATCAACATCTTCGCCCATCCCATTGGACCACCACTGGCCGCGGTCATCACCCCGCGGGGTGTCTAGAGAATCACACCCGCCTCCGCGCAGTTCACGTCATAACCACTAGTTTTAACCTAATTTCTAGTGCATACGCAATTGCTGGTACACGCGGGTTGTAGGAAAAAAAAAAGCTCGGGAATCGACAATAAAGCTGAATAAATAAACATACAGAGAACAAGTCAGTTTTAGCTAATGTCGGATGTTACTTGCTTAGACAAAACAGATAATTCGTGAATGTAATTTATTAATTTTTCTGACTTAATCTCACGTTGTCCAAGCAATAAAGCGTTTAAATTTTTTTTTAACACCATCTGTTATATTGGCTTCATGGAGAATACATCATGATGCGACATAGTTGAAATTACTTTTTTACCTCGCCATTGCCACATGTCACGCCCAAAATATTGAATATTGCGGAAATTGTGCTTGAATTAGAATCTCCGTCGTTAAATAAAATAGTCATTATAATTGTTTTGACGATTCAAACGCTTCATTTCAGTCAATGTTATGGGCGTCTAGTCAGCTTGGTGCACACCATAAGTTGAAATAATCCGCTTTACCCTGTTACCATGTAATCATATTTACATAACCACCCCTTATTGGCTTGTTCTCATGGTGTATGTATATTTGTCATTGTCCATTCCTGAGGTTCCATTGTATGACAACCATTGCTAACCAGCAGTGACGTATGGTAGCATTCTAAAAACTTTCATTATATTACTAATACAATTTGCGTCTTCCACACTAGTAATAAATCACGTAAAATAAATTAGTTCACGACATAAAAAAACAAAACGTAGCACATACTTCAACAGTTCATACTTACACTTCATGTAATTGATATTATTGATTCGTCATGTGGCACACAATGTAAATAAGGCGTATGAAATAACACGTGGCTGCGTTTGAATTATACATAGGAGAGTGAATGCCTTATTCTTTGCTTCCTCTCAACCTATTGAACGATATTTTTTCTTCAAAGTGTAGCAAATTTTTGCCGCACCAGTGCAGGAATCATTCAAAAAATGCATTCCTTATTACTAAATCGCTAATACGACATACACAAACAGTTTCTTACATTTGTTTAAAAATAATTCTGCTATTTTTTTTCTTTCGTAAATGCCATTTTGACGTATGTATGTGCACGTGAATGACTTCATTTTTTTAAAGTAACATTTTTACGTTGCATAGCTATGATCTCCGATATTACTTTGAGACCCGAATCACTGGAATAAAGACTCGTTCCACATAAGCGGAGTCATGTCCGCGGACTTGAATCGAACCCACGACTCGTGTCACCTCCATTGATCCTGTCTTTAAATGTTGTGTACCACATGGCGAATAATTAAAACAATTACATGAAGTGTAACTTTTCTGTAGTAAATGTTCTGAGATTTGTTGTTGACGTATGTGCTACGGTTTGTTTTTACGTCATGAACTAGTTTATTGTACGTTATTTATTACAAGTGTGCAAAACGCAAAATGTATAATCAATATAGTGAAGGTTTTTATAATGTCAGTATAGACCATTAAAAACAATATATTTAAATTATTTTAGTCTTTGAAAATGTTAGGTAACACTAAATACACAAAAAAACAGTTACCTACTTTTAAAATAAGGTGTTTGAAATTACATGTGGCTGTGTTTAAATTATGCGTATGAGAGTGAGTGCCTTATAGTTTGCTTCCACTAAACCGATCTTAATAGTATTTTTTGCTTCAAAGTGTAGCAAAATTTTGCCGAGAAACTAATAATTATGACGTTTTTCTTCGTGTAGAGTAACATGCTGAAAAAAAATTAATTATATACATGCAAGTTTTAAGTACAGTCGATTTATTTACACTGAAAAACAAAATATCCAGTTAATATAAAATAACTTAGGAAAATCTAGGCTGTTGTATACTGGAACCATGTTTGTGATAAATGTAAGGATTGTATTCACTAACGATTGGTTTTCCATCAACATTATAGACATACCTATTGGTAATTCTTTCCATCTCGTTGATAGTAAATATTTTACCTATACCGGAAAAATTTTCTGTAGCGATATACTCATTATTTTTATACAGAATTTATTTTCTAGCTAGATAAGCTTAATTAATACATAGTTTAAAACATTTCTGAAAAGACTGCTTAAGTAACCCAATTTAAAAAACTGTAAATTGTGTTTGTTTTAATAACATATCGATCGGTGAAGCCATTAGGATCGAATGCACAACATTCATTGATATTTCAGAAGTTGCAAACATGTTTCGTTTTGCTGATCATGCTTGGCAATGCTTGAGTGAAGATATGACATTTAATCAAGAACTGACCTTTTTTTATGCTCATAACATATTCTACATGATTAAGTTTACATTGTGGACATTGAATTTTGTCACTTCCAATTGTTCCTTTTTGCTGGAAGCCACTTTAAGTTTCAAAAAATGTTATAACGTTATAATTCATTTGGACATACACAATAAGGTTAAAATAAGGGGAAAAAATTCTCTCAACTCTTTAGTAACCATCAATGTAAAATAAACGATTTGCCTCTCGGCTAGTACAGGTATTAATTAATTTTAAATGTCACTCACAGTTTTTAAAAAAAATTGCTATAAGCTTCAAGGAATATGTGTAATTTTCTTGTGCGTATAGAGTTGCTGAGAAAAATAAACAAATAGTGAATATTTAAATACATTAAGTTTATGCTTTCGTTCGAATCCATATTCATATTCTATGCCACTCGTACGGTTAAATAGATTCGTAATATCATCCACACAGTAAACTGAAAAGCACTTTAATTATCACATGTTAAGTACTTTTTTGTGCTGCGTGTAATTGAAAATAATAAAATATAAATTGTTAATTACGGAGGCTTCTTTGTATTTAGTGGCATAACCTTTTAATTTGATGTCTTACTGGCACCTTTGAATGAGATTCATAGGTATTTGTCGTGTAGCGAGGGTGATTCTTGTCAGGCAATCTGATTTAGTTCTTCTTTTAGAACATTCTTTGCGAACATTCTTGTTTAAAATGACCCATAAATTCGTTATTTGATTTACGACTGACGATTATGTAGGAGTCCAGATTAACAACTCCCTATTTTTGACGGCTGTATGTTTACTGTCGTCCTACTGGAAGTACTCCGCTGTTATGCCATTTTGCGTGCACCTGGTTTCATGTATGATTTTTAAATGTCGTTATAGACCATCCCGACCATGATGCAATAAATGTAATGTTATTATCCCCCTTGAACGATGTGCACCCGCAAACGATCCGCCGGCGTGTTGTAAGGCGTGCCTCTCGACTAGACTAGTCAACCAAACATTAAAACAAAACACTACGCTGACCCTCCAATGGTAATCCAAACCAAACAAACCCCCCTCACTACCGTTAGAAGAGAGAAAAAAGCTAAAACTCTTGTTTTCAGGATATATTTTTAGGCTAGAAACACCCGAAACAGATTTTTGAAAGCATTCAAAGTGACTTGCAGTACACATACATTTTCATTTCTCTGTCATATAATGTAAATGGTTACCGCTCAAATCTTATAGTTGCCCTATGCACGACGAGAAGACTGCGCGCCAGCTCAGAGGAGACGCTAGAAGAACCAGCGAGCGTCGCATCATCCCGCCTCACTGACACAGATACGCCCTTGACTTGGCGGGTCCCTTAACGACATGTGTGATAATTGAGGCCGCGGACATCTGAACCAATGCCTTCGAAGCGCGTAAACCGCATGGGCGGTGCAAGGACACATTTTTGCGGACTTCGTGCGAGGCTATCGCCAGTCGCAGCCGTAGACTGACACATATCGTAGACCACGCTCACAAGTTGCGCGGTTAAGCATATGGAATGGCTTATATGCCAAATTGCCAAATATGTGTATAATATAAAACATAGATGGCACAAGGTTGTGGTTATAAAATCTAGTAGAACTTTGTATCTCAGTGTTTTGACTTAAAAAAAAAATTAGAGTTCATGTTGCGTCAAATAAGTAGGCACTTTTTATGTAATAATTTCGATAAAAGCATATGCCTGTCTTGATAATCATTTGTAAACAAACGTATACATTGTTTACATACAGGCCTACTGACTTCTACGGTTGTGGGGGCAAAACTTAAGTGAACGTTGGAGCCACGAATGCAGGAT
This sequence comes from Bacillus rossius redtenbacheri, assembly GCF_032445375.1. Taxonomy (NCBI): domain Eukaryota; kingdom Metazoa; phylum Arthropoda; class Insecta; order Phasmatodea; family Bacillidae; genus Bacillus; species Bacillus rossius. The sequence continues at coordinate 49,960,281 of NC_086330.1, forward strand.
TCTATCTATGTAATCGGTAGTCTATGGGCGTAGGCGGCCGCCAAGCGCGGCGCGTGAGGGCGCGCGGAGCCTCAGCGCGACACCTTGTGTGGACGTCGTCGCTCTGAGTGCGGACCCGCCCGCGCAGGAAGTCGGCGGCACCTTCCTTCCTGCACTGCTCGTTCAATGCCTCGCGGGTCACCCGCCGTGCCAGCGGCGTCGCGCATGTTCACGTCACTCTGGTCACGTTTCTGCTGAGAAGGCGTTGTAAACCGCTCGGATATTAGACGGGATTGTAAATTTTTTTAAAAAATAAAGAGCATTTTTCGGTTTATCGTATGTTTTGCTATATTACAAAAGTATACATTCACATGAAATAATAACTTATGACTTGTGCGACTGCAAGTCTAAAAAATTAGTACGTTTTAACGTGGCGTGAATGTATTCCGACCCTTGATGATCTCGTTTGGATGGGCAAATTTTGCTTGTGGACTCGTTTTCAGTAACTCATATCGTACACATGTGAGTGAGTGCGTCGATGTGCTAAGAAGAAAGATTGAATTCATTGCGTCGTTGTTTTTCTTGTGGCATAAGGACTGTTAGAAGCGGTAACAGCATAGTTATTATGAATTTTGCTAGTTCGGATTGCTCGTGCACAGCTATGATGATGAAAGTTCCCCCGTGTTTAGTCGATGATGGTCGTGTAGCAATGGGCGACGTGTGAGCGCGGGTGTGAGTGACCCTGGAACAAAGGCGCCTCGCGCGAGGCCGCAGAGCCGGTCGGTATCCAGCCGGACCGCACGGCGGGTGGAGACGATGCACCTCCGGGCGGCGGCGGACTGGCGTCGGGCAGCGCCGCGGCGCGCGCCAGCCCGCACCCGCAGCCTCGGCAGGGTGAGTGAGTGCCTCCATCGCTCAACCGTCAACCAGCTGAACCGTCAGTGTGGAAATGGCACTACCCCCATAATGAACCGAAATTAAGTGGTTAAAAAAAGGGTGCGAGTTAGAAGTTGTAGGCTACTTACTTGGCTTGATATAAATTTAACTTTAATTTTCCATGTAAATAATTAATAGAAATAAAATAATAATACGACTGGAGTGATAAATATGTTTAGTACAGTATATGTTCAATGAAAATATAAAATGAAATAAATACTCAATATTCAAAATTATTATAAACACGTGTATAAATTAATTGTTAAATTTAATTTAATTATTGAGATAATTTTTAATAAAACTGTAAATAATGCTGATTTTTTTTATTTACTAATTTTAATTTATTAAAAAATGTAATAATTAAAAATGTATAATGAAAATAAATTATACAGACGGGAACATAACCTTACATAACTACTCATGGCAAAGTTTATATACTCCATTTCTATCAGTAATATTCACAATAAATAAATGTTTTTATAGATATGGATCTATATTCAATATCAAATCTCTAAAGTATAAGATTTAAAATCGCATACAAAATTTTTATTTGTATGTATTTTTTTATTTGTATTTGTGTTTTCATTCTGTCTTACGCCCAAAACAAACCGAAATGAGGTGGTTTAAAAAAAAAAGGGTGCGTATACCAACGTACGCACGTTAGAAGTTGTACTTACTTGGCTTCATAAAAAAAAACTTTAATTTTGTATGCAAATAATATAAATAAAATAATAAAACAACTGGAGTGATAAAAATGGTTGGTTCAATAAAATTATAATATGAAATAAATACTCAATATTCAATATTAATATAAAAAGGTGTAAAAAATTATTTATTCAATTTAATTAAATAATTCAGATAATTTTTAATTAATAATGAAAATAAATATGCTGAATGTTTATTCTAATTTATTAATTTTAATTCTTTATTAAATAATAATGTAATGATTTAAAATGTATAATGAAAATAAATTATACAGCGGGAACAATCTCACATAAATACATTTGAAAAAGTTTATAAACGCAATATCTATCAGTAATATTCTCAATAAATAAATGTTTTTAAAGATATGGATCCATATTCAAAATCAAACTCTAAAGTATAATATTTAAAAGCGCATATAAAATTTTTATTTGTATGTAGATTTTTTATGTATGTGGTCTTGTTTTCATTCTGTGAAATTTCGTTGCATGGTGTGCGCGCATCGTAAAAATTCACTCGTAATTTTTTTTCACAACGCGCTTAAAGAAGTATGACTTCGCATACTCCCTTACCATGTTATTTAATTTATTGAATTTATTATCACGATAGCTTCTTCTCGTATCCTTTCAACAGATGTTTACAAAAAAAGCAACTAATAGCTGTCAAAAGTCACGCAAGTAAGTGTTCCTTGTCATGGTCGTAAATACCTGAAATAAAAAATCCTTCACTGAAAGGACTTGCTTGTGCTTGTAAAATCGTAACTGTGGAACGGAAATGGTAAACGTATAACTGGGGGCCCGTTCTTGAAATACTACATATATATTTTCGCACCTGTTCTAGTTATCATCACTTGCGTGACGTTTAATATATCTGGTGAGGAAATTTGTGAGCCAACAAAAAATGCAAGACAGCTGTTGGATTAAATTTATTTAAAAATATTTCAACTTAATGGTAAGGCCAAGAAAATGTATATAAGCCACTCGGCTTGTGAGACTAAGCCTTATCTTCAGCATTAGATTTAATAAAGCCTCAATACTTCAGACTGTGACCACTGTTCAACATTAGTTTTGCAATCAATTTGTAGAGCAGCGGTTCCCAATTATTTTTTTTTCGGCCAGGGAACCCTATGATCGATATTCTTTTGGCGGAACCTCAACTCCTTCAAAGAAAGTTATTTGACAGTAATTGTGCCTGCTTTATAAACCGTTGGTGTAGAGGGTCTTAAGCACAGATATGCTCAATTATGTTGTTTTAAAAACTAAAGGGGTTATCGGCATTTATAAAGTAATAATGATCCACGTACAAGCATAAACATGCCTATGAGTGTGCCTCAAGTAACCATTGGTACTGCAAGTTGCGTTTCAACGCAGTTCTCGAAATACTTATTTTTAAAATTGTATTTAGGCTTAACCTTTTTGCAACAGCGAGCCTACAGTTCACAATAATGAAAGCCACTACCACTACAGTCCTGAAGTTTACCGAAGTAAAAGGTTAGGTTCGGTCAGGGTAATAAATAATAGTTCTTTATTTTTCCCCGGGAGGTAGGTTAGGTTAGGTTAGGGTGACCGTGATTCTAACCCGCGTGTTACCACTGCACTACCTCGCGCTGCACTCGTGGATGTAGATTGCAGGGCCTTCGTGGTCAGATTCGCAGACTGCTTCTGGATTGACGGCCACGTCTGGGAAAATGTTGGCGCGTCCGACGTTTCGGCGTGCCGTGTTGCCAGCCTTCATCAAGGGCGGTTACCAACTGAAGGTCCGGTGTTGTGGCTTAGCATGGTCATTAAGAGGGCCACACTGGCGAAACAGGGTGTGACCAATCAGGCGCAGCAGAAATGACTTTATGGAAGTTATCCAGCCGTTCGTGTTTGAGGCACAAAAATTGTGCTCGAAGATGGCTGGATCATGAGAACAGCAACATTTTCACAGGCGTGGCCCCACATGCAGAAACCAGGACGCAGTTCCTAAAGCCCAAATTAACATGGAGCAAGTTTACTAGCTTATTCGCCTAGAATTATGTCGCGCACAAACGCCTGCAGTAACAAACATGCATAAAAGATAAGCGTTCTTTAGCTTCCATTAGTCCATGGTTGAAATACAAAACTATTAAAATATACATATAGAGTTACTGAATATTAATCACTGTAAGTGTAATACACTCGCACGATGTTATTTGACTCTTTCTTTACACGTGGCACGCTGAAGGCTATACAATTTTTGAAACAAAACATTTATTTTTTACTTTTTATATTTATAAAAGCTTACCAATAAAGTATTAGGGATACATTGGTCGAGTACAGTCTCGTGTTTTTCAAGTGCCTTAATATTGTTTAAATACATTTTTTAAATGATAGCCTTGTGTTGATGAGTGACAGCAAACATTATAGCCGTTAATCGATTAGAGGTATATTTTTTCCCCCGCTGAACTGAACTCTGGTAGTTAAATTGCCAGTTTCGTGGTAGCAGGTGTCACATACGCCTCCGCCAACGTGTGAAGGTACACCTTCCCGTTCATGCGGGATACTTTCAGCTGATTAAGATTCGTGTATATGCCTCTCATAGTAAGAAGTTAGGGAGTGTGTGCAATATTTGCCATATTAAAAGGAAAACGACCTTGATCCCGATTGGGTAGCAACAGATTTGTGGTTATAATGGCGTACACAGTATTTAATTTTGAAGAATGGTTTGGGGGGGGGGGGGTTGTGTAAGAGGGGTAGAAATACTTTTCCCGCGGCTTCCTTTCAAATTCTTGAATTATTATTTTTTAGTGATGAAATATTTTTAAGATTTCGAGGGAGAGGGGAATATTCACCCCCCGCGGGCCATCATCCATGATCATGTGATAATGACGCGAGTTCCTTTCAAGCTGTCGGTATGGCCTGCTGTGTGTTGCATCATTTGTAATGAAAACGAACATCGCATTATTTCGTACCATAACGGACATTAGCTTACCTCTGCTTATTGTTGGAAGAAAAATAATTTGAATTAAGTCATTTATTGGGGAAAAAAAACTATATTTGAATGACACGGGATATCCAATTGTTTCTACCAAGGTAATTTAAATTTCTTATATGTTCTTCAGACATTTATTTTTACTAATAATCGTTTTGATAAAAAAAACATTTCTGCGAAAGTAATACAGGATTGTTAAAAGAGATTTTTGTGTTTAATTGTTTTGATTTTAGTATTAGCATCACTAGATGTTCGTCACACGAACCACGTTTTTCCTACGTACAGCAGTTGCTTTTGATCCAGCGTTAGCCTTTATGCAGCTGCGGCTTGTGTTGCTGACCAGAGTGATTCCACGACATGTGTCTCTCCCACATCGTGAACTAGACTATCCCGTCTGACCTCCTTGCGCAGTGAACATAGCGTAGCTGATAGAATGAGTGTCTGCAATGGAGCGATGATATCGACGATGAGAATATTCTGCTGGCTCTCACAGTATGTAAACCTGAAAGGAAATGGGTAAATGATTAAAGGAAATGGGTAAATGCTTTTGGAAAATTTCATCATTTGGTGAAGCCGTTGCGCGAAGTCGAAGCCAAATATATGGATTATTTCAGAATAAATACGACTCAATTTGATTGCATTCCCTTGAAATCAAATCCCAGGCATTGTCCTGCATATATTACCTTCTGTATTCTTCCATCATTTATTCCATAAACATGGATACTTTCGTACTTCAATATAATTTTTCGTCGACATGAAACTTAATTTAAAGCGAAACCGAAGTACAGCACAATTCCTTGCGGAAACAGATGTTTTTGTTTATCTGCGCATGCGTGAAGTCAGCAAAGTTTAAAAAAAAATAGCCGAGAACCAAACACCTGGCGACGCGACGTCGCCAATATAGCGAACACAGCGAACACAGCGAACACAGCGAACACAGCGAACACAGCGAACACAGCGAACACAGCGAACACAGCGAACACAGCTTTGTGTTTCCAGTGACACCTAATATGCAGCTGGCTATATTTTACTCGCGTAGCGAACATCGCGAACATAGCGAGCATAGCTATAGCTAGCTAGTTCTGTAGTAAATGCATAGAGAGCGTTAATACTCGGAATTATATGTAGGAATTAAATACTAAATAGTAGTAAAACATAAATTATTATTTAATATTATTGTTAGTTAAATATGTTTTTACGGTAATGTGCTACCACCTGATATCTTCGATAATAACTGAAGAAAATGAAGAAAGTAAAATTAGCACGTATAGTATAATCAGTAATGTAAAGAAGATTTGTTTTTATTACGAGAAAAAAAAACCTCCCAGTGTTCTGAAATAGTATCGAGCATCATGGCAATAAACAAGTCTTGACGTTATTATTTTCATTAATACTCTGCTCATGTGAGATTGATAATTATCCAGGGCCTCCGTTCAAGCTTTAAAAACCCGTTGACAATCTATTTTTTTGTTTTGTTTTTTAATACATTGTATCGTCACGAACCATCGATCACGTTACTTCATTTGTAGATTCATAGCTGGCAGTGTAGTCGGTGATTGTATGCGGGTACGGAAAAACAACTGTCTTCCGGACGTATGGTCGTTGCACCTCCGCGGTGTTCATCCGCGCCTCCCGCCACCATCGAGCGCCCTCCGTGACCAGCGTGAGGACGAGCAGGCAAGGTCGGAGCGCGTGCCGCCTGTCGCGCCGGCCAAGTTGGGCGCCGGGCTTCCGGCGATTAAACTCTCCCGAGCGCCTCGCCTGACTGCGTAGGGTAGCCGCCGTCACCGCCCTCCGTCACGAAGAGGATGCCAACTGCAAATGAAGACCGTCGGCCTTGCCATCGCAGACGCGAATCATCAGTGCGTAAGGTGCGGTTTTTGTTACATACGGCGGTGTTCTTAACACCGCAAAAAAAAAAGAAAGTTTTCAACAATCGTCTCTAAACACCTCAGGCTGACATAATCCAGAGACCAGACCATTAGTTTGCCCTACATGTTTGTTGGGAATAATGATTTTCATTATAAGGGGAACAATTTCAGCTAGCTGACCTAATCTGTTAGTATCCCAAAACTAGACAAATTATTGAGAAAAAACGAGCGCGTGTGACTCAGTACAGTGATAAAAGGGAAACTTCTTTGGTGATTCAAACTGTGCGTGTTACTGTTTCTTCAAACAATTCTGCCATTCGGAACACCCCAAATCTGAACGAAATATGAAACTCATAACATGTCTGTGCGGGAAATGCAGGGATTTGTCTCAACAGCGCTCTCTACGCTGCTAGATGAACAAGAAGAAACGCGAGCGCGCTGGTAGCAAATACAGGTATAAAATTCAAAGCATTCACAGCTGAATGTATAGGATACCTATATCTATTTTCTGAAACAAGCTCATGTGCACACATGTCTTATTCTTTCGTTTATGTTTCTCTATCGGTTCTATTGTTTTTTGGGTGGGGTACAAATCATTGCACAAAGGGAGAACGAAAACGAGCCCAGCAACGTATATAGCATAGTGTTCTCTTTATATTTCTTTGGCCAAGAATCTACCTATTCTCTGTACTTTTCACGTCAGAAACGGTTCACAACAATGTTTCACGAAAACGTTGCATTGAAATTCGGCCTTGAAATTTTACTATTATCGCACCCAAAGAAATTTAACTTCAAAAATTTGGTGTTTTGGTAGCAGAATTCAGAATATTCCACACACCAATAACTTATAGTGTAAGCCTCAGGGAAATCCGAAGCGCGCATGGCAATGGCCTGGAGGCCGCTGCGAACTGCACAGATCGAAACACCTTTCCACAAGCCAGAACTGGCGTGTGTGGGCAGACGTGTTTTCCGCCAGACTTTCTTCAGCGTTTGACGAAGACAGAAAAATGAATCGCGATTTTTTTTTTTGTGATTCCAATATACGAGACAGCAACGCCCGTGGCAAGTGAAGTGTGAAGAATATCATGATAGCGTGAAAAAATAAACTATGCTTTCTCCTTCGTCCTTCGACTGTTGGTAAAATTGACACGAATTAATAAACATCAGAGTGGTGTACATCGAGGAAGAGAAAAAAAAAATTAAGTCTTCCATCAAATCAGGACCAATTGTGAGTCTTTCATGGAGAAATAAATTGTGGAAAAAAAGGGGGGGGGGGGAGGGTGAAATGGCCTCTCGCAAAAATGTAGATTTAAATACTTTTCTTCATCAATTTGCAAATAATCATGGGCACAACTTTTTATTCGGATAGAATATAAATGTGAAAATACTTTCTCCTCTTGCGGAAGCTATTCCTTACAGCACATGCTCCTCCTATTCAACACGCTTTCTGGCGCGAGTTTTAAAGGAATTTCGTCGCGAACAAGCAACGGACGAGCGCTGACGAATTATCGTCGTCTGATGTCTACATCGCTGGCCGTTCACTAAACTGCAGGTTTATCCTTGAGAAATGTTGAAGCGTGTGGGGACAACATGTCTGACCAAACCTCGAGGCTGCGCCTGTGCATTTCCGGCCTGACCGTGGGTGTGGTGGCTACCTCAACAACAACCACCACCACCACCACCACCACATTAACCATAACCCTTAAATTCCTTTGTTTCCGCCGCCATAACCATAACTGCTACCGTTACCATTTTACCACCATAGCAACGCCACAAGTTGTCGATTAATTAATTTTATTTTGATTTTTTTCAGGATATTGGTATAAGTGAAAGTTCAACCGGTGATTTGTTTAATGACCGTTTAAAATAAAATTTTGTCTTTATTTCTTCATTTTCTCTGATAAGGAAATCAAAACAGCGTAGATCGCGATTTTTTTTATGTGTAACGTCTTAGCTCTCGGTATGCGGCATTTGGTAGGAGTAATTTCGTGGATTTAACGGAAATGTGAAACCACGGTGCTGCTTGCTGCTAGCTGTGGCGGATGGCGCGAACCAAAGTTCACAAAGCCAAATGGAAACTTTGTAGTATTAACCATTTAATCAACTTTATCAAAATGGACAGTCTTTTAATAAAAGACTCACTGACATTTTTTTTTCTCTCAAGCAATTACAAGTGACCAACTATTCATTTTCTTAATCTTTAGTACATAGTTACTTCAAGCATTTTTTTCGAGTGATAAATTTAAGAGCTAGATTAGCGAATTAAATGTTTAAGAAAGATATTTATGCTTTATCAAAATATTGATATTGTTTCAGAAAAAAATATATATTTCTAATTTCCATCAAAATATATGTGCGAAAGACTTAAAAAATGATTAACTTATACATACAAGGTGAATTTGTCTTAAATATTTACTATATATTTATTAAAAATTAAGAAAAAAAATCCTTTCGAATGGTTATAACAAATATTCCATGCACATATGCTAGATAAGGTTCATTTCATACAAAAATAAATCAATGTTCGGAGGATAGAGGAGAGACTATGATAGTAAAGAAACTCTGCCAAGAAAAATAAAAACAACAAAAAGGAGACGGTAATCACCTGTAAAAAAGACATAAATATACTGTGTTGGTGACATGGTAATAAACCACTCGTCGAAGGGTCAAAAGAGAAAAGCTAACAAAAACACTGCTCAAGATTACTTACTAGTAGTTTAGTCCTCATGTAGGACCACTCCTGACGGCTTTCATTTGAATTGCTCCGCCCGCAAAGCGGTTGGCGCATTGCTGGCGAAAAGGAAAAGTGAAAGGTGGATTAGCTGCAGAAGCAGGTGTGCTCTGGAATAATAACTTGCAACGAGCTCTGGCAGGCAGGAGACGGAGGGTTACCCGAGGAGTCGCGATGGCCGCTCTGGTTCGTGGCCAGGAAAAATTAGCGCGATTGGAAAGTTGTCATAGTCGCATGCAATGTTCATTACGCTCTGGACGCATCATCGAGAGCGGTTTGAAACACCACTGTGTCTGTAAAAAGGGTCTAAATTCCCTGAGAGAGTTTGCAAGTACGTTTTGCTGAAGTCGGCGACAACAAATTAAAGGAAAGAAAAAACAACTAGGGAGTAGGGTAATAGTACAGGTGATTAAACACAAAATATAGTACAAGATATATAACCGCTGTCTCTGGTCTTAAATTTTGTTTAGTTTGCAAATTGAATTATCATGATCTGTACGGCATGATTAGTGTTGGTTATTGGGCGATTCCGCTTTAGACGATTTTCGAAATCAATTTCTAAATCACAGTATTAGTTCCTTTTTTTATGGCTATACAAAGAAAAACATGTAAATTTAATAAAGAAACTCGATGGTACACATTCAATAGAGTTCTGCGTAGTTGGCGAAATCTCCGTCGCCAGAATCTGCGGCGTAGATGGTACAACTTCCATCGAGTTCTACGTTAAAGATGGTAAAGACGCCATCGTTAAAGATGGTCAAAACGCCATCGAGTTTGCAAGAATATCCAGATACCGGACTTATTATGTCAGACGGCACAAACTAGACTAACCTCAGACCACTGTGACAGGAAAAAAAACTAGGAACCTACCTTGGCCTCCACTTATATAGGCTACTCACAGCGACTCATATAAAACATAACTCAAAACAAAGGGCCATTTTCGTTACTCTAATATTAATTTTTTTACTGTTATAGATTATTTTGTACGAATTTTAAGTAAAGAATATTCACAAATCATATTCGAAAGTTGCTACAAATGTTTCAACTGCATTTGGCTCCATCTGCCTACAATCGCTCCATATCCATTTTACACGAGAGTAAAAAAAAACTGCGTTTGATGTGTAAACATCTTAGCTCTGGTTAAACGACATTTGGTAGGAATAATTTCTTGAATGGAACGGAAGTCGAATGAATGGAAATGTGTAACCACGTTGCCGAAGTCTTTAAGATGGTGGATCCACGTGTAGGAAAATAAACCCGTAATAGTAACTTTCGTAAATATTGGGGGACATACCAAAAGTGTTGGTGTGCCAAATGAGACTCTATGATAGTGTAACTACTCTGAAATACATTTAGTTAACTAACTACATAGTAAAAGTAATTTCAAGTTTTAAAATACGTAAAAAAAACTGGCTTTACAATGATGATCATATAATATTCTCCTTCTAAATTCCCAATAGGCTCCGTGGCATAGCGGTAGATTGTGCAGTTGTAAAGCTCAAGGGTGATTTTTTGACGTTGACCAAATTTCGTTACTTGAAAAAATATATTCTTTTAAATTTTTTATAACTTTAAATGTGTGTAGAAACTTTATGGTATTACTGTTTATAGAATTTTAATCAGATGGGCAGTATTTTAATTGAATTCCCGGTTGAAAATCAGGTCCAAAGCTGGGGTTTAGAAATTTTTCAAGATTTGTTTCGCTTTCATCTGTGTCATTTCTAATAGTTAAAAATTGCCATGTTTCGTACTGCTAGCTATATGTTAAATTTCGGATCAGAGTTTCGTATTATAAGTTTATTTGTGACATGAACAACATGAGAACACATGAATATGCTTTTTACCGAGGTTAGAGTAAGTATTAAAGACTCGCTCACATTTTTTTTCTAATGCTACTGTGATTTTCATTAATCTCCATATGCGTGTGGCTGACTAAAAGGAACTTGTGAATTATTACTTCCAAATGTGTTTTTTTTCCTCATCGGCAACAGGTAGCTGGACTTACCGTTTGTCTGGCTCAACTAAATCTTTGGACTTATGGTCGTATAACTTTCGCTAAATTATTATCAAAAATTTTTGATTGGCTTACTAAGTTATCTCTTAGCGCAAAAAAAGAATTATTACGATATAATATGGAATAAAATGAAAGCTGCACAATGGACCTAGGCTGGTTTGGCCCTGAGGCGTAGAGATAACTCGACGAGCCCGCCTGTGTTCGAAGTGACGGGGGTCCAGGACGCTTGCCCCGCGCCAACGGGGCAAGGGGAGATCATGTTTCATTCAGCGCAGAGTGTGTCGTGTCCCGTCGAGCGGGGGACATTGTGTTCCAAGGCTGCTCTGCTGCGCCAGCCTTAATTATGCAGGCAAGCTGGCTGAAGGGTGCGTTCATCACGACCGCGCGCTGAACTGGTTGGCCGTGGCAGAGGAAAGAATGTGATTTCTTTCACCATGTAGGGCGTCCAAGGCTTAACCTAGCCTTGCTCGCAGCATGAGCGTGCACTGTAGCCAACAGCGCGTACCAGATCCCATTGTTACATAGGCTGTGAATCAGACACACATGGCACGAGGCTTCTTATAATTTCTATCGGCAATATTAACTATACGTGCAGTATTTTTTTTAGTTTGTGTGTTTGCTTGTGGGGAGGGGGGGGGGGGAGGAGGTATAATTATAACTTTTTCTTCTGATTTTGGGGTTTCAAAAGTTAACATAATACTGAGGGATCCAACAAATTTATTTTATTCCTGGAGTCTTTGTTTCTCTCGATGGCCCTGTTTAGACCACTCGCATTCTGTCGGGGAGATTCCCGGCTACTCCCTCCCAGTGAGTACCTATCCTTGATCCGCAGGATTTTACAAACAAACTTCTCCCCTCTTTCCCCCTTCTTTTCAAGCACGCCTTTAGTGGGACTTGGCCACGGAAGTAATTTTTTAGTATTTTATGTTGGTCATTTTTACGCAGGCGACGAAGGGGTGCTGTGGGACAGTTAACAGTTCCTTGAAACCACCAGCTTAATACTAACATCTTTGCTTCTTCCTCCTTTTTTTTTGTTTATAAATTACTTTTAGAAACGAATTGTGTTTTTAAAAAGCTGTAAATGTTTTAAATTGAATTTAATGCGTGCGTGCTGATACCATATTAAAATATTTTTTTTACTGGTAGATTTTAAATACGAATTTGAAAATTTTCATGTTGCAAGTATAATACAGTATAGATTTTAAGATAACTCCGTGTTTAGAAAGGATATGTTAATTAAAAATCTTGACGGATCAGTTTAACCAACCTATCATGACTCAAGTAGGTCCTCTGGTCGAGAGGCGACGTGACCTCGTGTGAATCCTAGTTTTTACTACCCAGAGATGTTGACAAGATGTTAATCTCTGACAAATTCACTGCTTAGGGTTTTTCTTTCAGTACGTAGGTACCTAATGTAATGTACACTTATTAAAATTCTCGCCGCTATATTTATAAAACACACAGGGTGTGAGCAGGTATAGGTACATCTGATGTAGAATTTCTTAAAGCGTTTTCTTTCGTCTTGAGATGATTACAAAATTTAAAGAGATTTTAATGTGTCGGAGCCGCCGCCAATATTGTAGTGAACCCGATAAGGCGCTGGGATCGTACCCGCACTCGTTGCCGCAGGAGCGACATGCGTCAGCGATCGTGGCCTCAAGAGGACCCGAGGTCATTGCAGATCACGGACAGCGAATCTCGTCGTCTAGTCGGAGGAGAAAAATTAGCCGCGTGAGTCTATGTGTATGTGTGATGTTGTTATGATTATCAAAACAATAATCGTCGTGGGAAAACTTCTGCATTTGTAAATGGATAGCCCAATTAAAGATTTTACTACACAGTTTTATTGATTGCCAATATTTACATCGCTACAAATAATCTTCTAAAAATGTCTAATAATCAATTACACTTAAAAATGTTTACTCCCCAGTCACTCGGTTTTTACACACTGCACGCCTCGCTGGGCTGCACCTCTGGCGCAACTCTCGTCGCAGCACTCCTCGTGGACCTCCGTTGCGGGACTTCGTCGCCGTATTCCGCCGCCGCCGTCGCACTTCCCTTCGCCGAGGATCCGCTCGACGCGTCGCTCGGAATTTCGCTCGGCACTCTCGCCGCACCCGCGGCACTCTCGCCACCCAACTATCGCCGAGAAACTCGCTCGCCGAGGGACTCCTCGCCCAGGAACTCCGCCGCACCCGCGGCATTATCGCCCAGACTCTTCTCCGCAGAACTCCGCCGCACCCGCGGCACTATCGCCCGGACTAACTGCCTCGGAGGCCGGCGTCCTGGGCTTATATAGGCCTAGGCGCCACTTCTAGAAGTCGCGAGCACGGCTGGGGCCAGCCGCGTCATTCCGCGCCGACCCGACGCCAGAGAATTTGAGACACACGTCGGCGGCTCGCGTGGCGACCCGCGGAACTCCCCAGCTGTCAGGTGTAAGATAACGCCGTAAAGGCAGAGCGTCGCTAGAGGAACAGTGGGAAGGAGGGGCGAAGCGACGATTCTTTTAATCCACCAGGCGCGCGCGGAACGTCTCACGTTGCGGCGGCAACGTGACGTCAGTGGCCGTGCTGGGCCGCCAGCCAGCCCCGAAACTGCGCGCTTCGCGGTCCTGCTCACGTTCGTAACAATATATATATAGGTGCACACTACGTACAGCGGCCTACCAGATGGCGAACGGGCGATGTTGCAGGCATATAACATATTTAACCAATACTATTTATATATTATGGCTAAGGTAATCACAGAAATATTAGATTACGATTGGAAACTGTTTATTTGCGAGAATATATGACATATAAAATAAGCATATTTCGAACCGTGCCGGCTTGACTGGGTTATTTCGTTAGATGTTTAATGGGTTCATTAGCAGCCAAGAAAGTAGTCTATTTAGCGTTTTTCTCAGGTAGAAACATAAATTATTAAAAATAAAAATTAACCTGTGACCATTTACTATGATGTGGCTTTATAACAGTGAAAGAATTTTGGTTGTACCTACTTTATACAACAAACAAAAAAGCGCTCTCTTTTTGTATTAGTTAAGATACTTAATTTTACGTAACCGTCAAATGAGTTGTAAATGGTTGGATGCAAAATGATTTTATTTAGTTGGACCAACGTACTTTTTTTTGTAACCATATGTAGTTGTTCTTATGCGCCGCCTGCCGCCTCGGAGCTGCTGTGTTCTGTCGTCGTGATGCAGCCGTGCTACTTTCCTCTCACCCCTCTACCCTTTACTCTCCCTTGATGCACCGCCGCGTGCCAGATCCGTTTCTGCTGGTTTTTGTGTTCGTACCACGAGACCAAGCGCGCCAAGGGTCACGTCACTCCTGCCTTACTCCAAAGAGAGAGAGGGGGGTGGGGGGGAAGGATAGAGATCGTTCCCGCGTGGAAAACTGACGCCGAGTCTTGATGCAGGGTGTCCAGAATAAGGCAAAACATGGAAAATCTGAAGATGTCAGTGAATTTTTAATTTATGTAGGGAAAAAATCGGAAAATATCCGGGAATATGTGTTGCGTCTGGGAAGTTAAAAAAAAAAATGGTTAGAATGTATCGTTAACTCATTACCTGTGACGTTTATATTATTTTATTTCGGGTTCAGTCGTTGTTGAAATGCTCTTGTGCCAAGTATTTATGAGTATAGTTTAATTTTTTCTTCCTATGGTGATGTCACTGATTTTGATGTAAAAGTCCTCACTATTTGGGGTAGTTTCCAGGATTCTTGTTACCGTGTTGTGTAAAGAGGTTTGTTTTGCATCGAGGAAGAAGTTATGACGTCGTGACTATGGCAGTGTTAGGAAGTAGCGCGAAATTGATAATCTTTGTTTTCTTAGGAATGTTGCGTCCTTTTGTCAAGGAAAAATGACGAGACCTGGACAAGTCAGGAAAAAGTCGGGGTGTCTTGCTGGACGGGTGTCTGTTCGAATGTTGTGTTGGCCACACTGTTAGTGATAAATTATGAGCGTGGTGATACCAGATAAGGTGCTCGTGTAGTCATGAGTCTGTTTGTATTAGTGAGGCGGGATGATAAGTGTGACTCTCGCTAGTGCTTCAAGCGCAGTATCGCCTCTAAGCGCACGGCTTTGAACTAGCGCGCAGTCTTATCGTCGTTAGATCTGAGTGGTATTCATTACATTATAAGGCGGATAAAAGAAGATAAAGGTGTAGTGCAAGTCTCTCTAATGCTTTCAAGAATTGATACCAGATGTTTCATGGCTAAAAATTAATCTTAATACACGTGTTTTAGCCATCTTCATTCTTATAAAAATACGGTTTAAAAACGAAATACGGACATAGAACTATTCATCCTTCCTCAGCATATTCTTAAAATGGTTTTTGTATAACTCCTCGGATGGACTGCGCAGTTCTCAAATCACGTGGATTATTCCTGAACCTTTGCACACCGTGTGTGTGCCAAGGAGAGCCGTCAGTGGTCAGTTCGCTCGGCTCCCAGCCCTGCGGCCATGGTTCGTTTCCCGGCGGTCTGGCGATGGGAACCGGCGGGTGTCTGGGTACTCACATCGCTGTTCGTGTACAAGGAACTCGATGTCAACAATATTTCCAACCCTCATTCGTTTTATTTTTCTTGTATCCATTCCAAGGATTGGTGGGAGCAGAATCGGCAGGTTTGGAGAACCAATACTCGGCGGTCGCTGCGTGAATGCTTCTTCCGCGACCCGACGAGCATGGTTGGAGCATTGACGGAAAGCGTGTGGGTTAAACGGAGTACCTCGAGAAACCCCAGTTGCTCAAGGCAACGTCCGACACGTTTTCCACAAGTGGGAAGAAAAAAATTCTGGTGTGACCCAGAAATCGAACCCGGATCACCTGGATGAGTTTAGGGGGGGGGTTGGGGGGGGGAAGAGTGGTATGACTAAGCAATCACCGTAGTGGCAGCGAACGATGGTTTTGGTATCCGCCTAATCAGCGTGGAGCACTGTCGACTGGCGCCCAACAGAAGGTTACTATGGGTGAGTTTAAAGAAAGAAGAAATAAATATGGCATCAAGACAGCTTTTGTAGACGAGATAGAGTGAAGAGATAGTAGCGCACTGAATAAATTGAAGAAATTACGACAAGAGATGTACTTACGCTAATTATTTTTTTTCACCCTTTACTGGGAAATTCCAAAATAAATAGCACAATAGAATAAGTATTTTAGTTTACGATTATTTTATGTATGTATAGGAACATGAATTTTTTTTAGTTTATAATATATATATTAACCGCTATTGCGTTACAGAAAAAAACTAATAATAAATAACGAAGAAATACGAAAGCTTCGCAGAAAAAAAGAAGGTAAAATTAATAAGTTAAACTGTAACTCCCTTGTATATTGGATGCAGGAGGTGAAAATCCAATAAACGATGCCTGGAATAGGTCCAGTCCTCGAGACGCAGTCGTAACTACTCCACTAACGACCCTGCCGGCCCGTGGACTCGCCGTGTGGCCTTGCCTGACACCTGCTCCCCCCCCCCCCCCTCCCACCACTGCCGTCCCTGCGGGGGGGTTCCGGCGTGAAAGTGGCCGGCGCGCCGCGACGCAGTCAGTCAGTCAGCCAGTGGGTCCGCGTCCGTCCGATTGCGCGGCCGAAGGTGCGGGTTGCGTCGCCGTGCCGGTTCGCGGGGTCAAGGTTGGGCTGTGTTTACACCGGGTGCGCCGTCTTCTCGGGAGACGCCCCCCTCCAGCGGCGAAGTTGGTGCGCGTTGTGTCTCTCCCCCCCCCCTCCTCCTCCTCCTCCTCCTCCACCACACTTCCCAAATTCCATCCAACACTTTTCGCTCTTCTTGGCCACGAGTGCTGTCAACACCCTTTACCTCCTTCCCGGAGTCCGGGGGATTAGGAAGTGTAAAACACTTAATTAAATTTTTGTGAGATGGTACGAGTGCATGATATCTACCCGAGAGGATTTTTCAACACGTTTTCCGTGACCAGGTAAATAGCAAGACTCTTGCGCAGAAGAAATAAGCTCTGTGGCTCCATATTGCTAGCAGTATCCGACTTCACGATGACCATTGTACGGGACGAGGTGGCACAGTGTGATTTGATTGGGTTCGCGTTCAGGTGGACAGCGGTTCGAATCCTGGCACGTACGTCCCAGGAAAATGGTGGGATATTGTAGACCGTAGGTTGTTGCAGGTTCCGCTGATTAGTCATGATCAGCGTTGTCATTTTACCGTCTTTAGTGACCTTAGCTGTCGACGAGACGCGTAATTAAAGTAAAAGGAATTATTATTATAAGAGGGTTTGCAGGTTTTATATGGGTAACGTCTTAGCTCTCGGTATACGGCATTTAGTAGGAGTAAGTAATTTTGTGAATGTAACGTAAGTCGAATGGGACGGAAGTCGAATGGAACGGAAATGTGTAACCATGGTGCTGCTATCTGTGGCGGATGGCGCGAACCAAAGTTCACAAAGCCAAAGGAAAACTTTATAGTCTTGACTTTAATGAATTTTAACAAGATGGGAAGGATTTTAAAGAAATTTCTTGTCGAAAATCAGGTCCAAAGCCGGGGTTTAGAATTTTTTTCAAGTCTTTTTCTCGTTTATCGGAGCCGTTTAGTAATATATTTTTAAATTTCGCTCTGCAAATCGAATGGTTCGATAGTCCACGCCGCTGCTCTGGCAACGAATTCTAGCGGAGGGTGCGGAGGCTACGAGTTATTTGCTTCAAGAAATTTAGTTGAAAACACAATTTTCTTATTTATTTAACACGCTCGAAATTATTTTAAAGAATTTTACGTTAAATTTCGTGTCAAAGTTTCGTATTATACGTAAGCATATTTGCAACGCAAGAACACGTGAAACTGCTCGTTACTGAGGTTAGATGTTACACATCTCTGGGGAGTACTGAAAGATTCGCTTGCGTGTTTTTATCCTCGGGAGGTTTAGTTTACATTCAGATAATTATTGTGGTTCCGTCGGTGACAAGGTTAACGGTAAAAATAATCTACAGGCGCCACCCGCAGCAACATGGCAACATGCGGGCTGCCGGTCCCATTATACTTGCACCAAACCAGAGCTGGGATCCAGAGCCGCGCAAGTAACATAGAGGTATAGTGGTGCGCCAAGGACGGCGATCCCTGGTGTGTCTAATGTGGTATCGTCTCTACGTGCATTTTTTAAAAGTATATATCTTAGTGCAGTGCAGTGTTCTAGCCTAGCTTTTCAAGTATCCGATGATTATTTTCAATAATATATAGTTGGCAAAAGAAGTTTTTGCTCTGAGGGCTAGAATTAATGTTTCTACTATCCGTATCGTCACGACGGTTCCGTTCATTTGTCAATTTTTTTATCGTAAAAATAAACTTAATTTATACCGTAGTTCTGCAGGAAAACGTGCATTACAAACACGCCGTGACTAGTTGGAGCAAAATTTTTCTAAAACTCTAGAAACACGAGTTTTTCAAGGTTTTGGAAAAACAGTTATTATTCATGCATGAATAATGTATAAAAGAAAACGAAGAGTTTAACTACAAGTGTTACATACAGACGGTATATTAAAAGTTATACAACACACTATTTCATCCTCTAGATTCATAAAACAAGGACTGGACTTCAACTATCCCTTAATGTTCTCAAAACATTTTAATAAACGATTACTAGTTGTATGAAACCATTTATAAATTATCAGCGATAGTTATGTCGTCGTTTCTATGTAAATCGTCGGTATAAAATACAAAATTGTAGAAGGGAACTAACTAAGGAAACTACCCTCTTAATGCCACTCTTGCGCGCATCTGTGGCAGGTTGCCTGTACTTCCCAGCAGCTCGCTGTTTCCTTCCGGGCCTGCACTAGCGTGACATCCAAGAGGCGGAAGAAGGAATATCTCGTGTGTATCTCGCCCGCTATTTTCCCTGGTTTCGGGCTGTCATTGTATACTTCTAACTCTTCTTAATGCGAAACATATTGTTATGCCTTCTTTTCAGTGTCCTGATGATTTCCTTATTGCACCCCTAATCAAGTTGGAATTTTTCACGGTTATTTGACAATTTGTTAGAATAAATGAAACAATACTCTGTAAAAAGGAAGTTTTAAATTGAATTTGGCGTTTTAATTGTAAACTATCTCACTTCCCTTGCATCACGTTTTTTTTTACAATCAACTCTTTTAGAACGGCATGCGACTACTGATTTATTTAAAAGAATAGGAATTATTTTTTGCCACTGCAAAACTGGTCCGTATAAAAGGTTTGGGGTCAGTGAAACTTGACTTTCGACCATTGTATACGTGCTTGAAAAACACAGGGTCGAACGACGCGTGCATTACAGTGCAATGCGTTGACGCGGAGAAAGTTCCAGACGTCCATTGTACACTGGCTTAATGCTACTGCAAGCAAATAGATAAATACATGACATAGTCAGCTGTTGCTTCTAGCGCGGTATCGCCTCTAAGCGCAAGGATGTGGACTGGCGCCCAGCCTTCTCGTCGTGCATAGGGCAGTTATGAGATATGAGTGGTAACCATAACATTATATGGCGGGGAAATGAATATGTAATGCAAGTCCCTCGAGTGCTTTCAAGAGTCTATACCGGGATTTTCAGGCTTAAAAATTATTCTGAAAACATGCATGTGAGCCATTTTCACTTTTTTTAAAAATAAATTTTAAAACCAAAATAAGGAAACAGAAATACTTATCCAACCTCAGTGTAATCTTAAATACATTTCGTAAACAACAGACAGCACTCGGATATGTGCAGTTTAACAATCGCTTGTCTGAATCTCTGCATACCATATGTTTTCGGGTTGGGGGTAAAGCACACATAAGCGAAACTTCAAAGTTGAAATTATTCTTTAATACCATTGAAATTTCACAGCTTTATTTTGATGTGAAATCAGAAAAACTCACTCTATATATTATTTTAAATTTCCTTCACACGTTTCAATTAGATCATTAAAAAATTATCGTGCGTCACTGGAAATGATTGAGCAGCAAAGAAAAGTATCGACCTTAGGCGCATTATTATAAGTGTGTTGTACTAATGTAAAAGAAAATTTGACATAGGTAAAAAGTTTTGTCTCATTTTGACGTTGTCGATGCATACTTACGAAAGACATGTCAACAATTTCAACGCTCTCATAAAGAGAATTTTACTTATTTAGCACTGAATTTCACTAATTTTTTCAGCCAGTATCATTTGATGATTCGTATTTTGAATCAATAATATTTTGATCGAAATCATTAATAAAGTTTTACTCGGTGATTTGGGTAAAAAAAAAAAAGGGGGGGGGGAGGAGAAATAGAGTAAACCAATTTTTGTGGCCGCTCTAAAAATGTTTTGTCAACATTGAACCCACCAATATTTTTTAGTCTAAACAAAACTTTTATAACTGAACGTAAAACTTGTTATCACAAAATATTTTGTAGGGTAGTTTAGTGACAAAATATATTGTCTTGGCCACAAAACTGGTTGTTTTTTTTTTCAGTGTAGAATTATGAGCGTTCTGCCTATGGAAAGAGTAGGTTGGAGGCTTTGTCTTTCTCCCCATCCCTTCCTTTCTTGATTGCGATATAATTGCCGTAATTGGTGGTGGTAGGGTTGGCGGCGAGTGCAAGATGGACGAGATCAACTCACTGCCTGAGGTCTCGCCGGTGACGTACCGGGTGCAGGGTCTCCACCATGGGAGAAAAATATTTCGTACCAACTTAAGTAGGAAAACAGTACTAGAGCTGAAGAAAAAGTACTAAATTGTTATTTTCTATCGTTTTATACTATTGAGATGATGCCGCTATATTTCTACGCTCTTATTAAATGAAAAGCCAATGAACAAACAACAAATTCAAAAGAGAAAAAAAATTTTTGGCACAGCCCACAAGCGGAGGTAAATTTCGAATTACCTATATCTTCTGGAAAAGTTTTGGAAATTTCTATAAACTCCTGGAACATTTTAAGAACTCAATGCACATAACATCCTACATGATCGTTATTATTCGAAAAAGCTTGATTAAACTTTTTTTTTTCATATTCCATGCATCGAAAATATTTTGAATGTTTTTAACTCGATGTATCCAGAACTAAATGTCTTAACGAATTTAATATTATTCCTGCGACGGTAGCTATACAATTATTTTTGACCTTCAAACATTATTTTTCATCCGTTGCACTAATACGTGGTCGTATAAATGTTTTTAGGCAAACGTTTAAGGTAATATCAAGATGCTTGCAAATTAATTCGAATGATTTTGATACTAAGGAAGTAATATTTTTAAAAAAAATTTCAATCCCTGTTTTTTAGATAATAGTTTCGTTTCATCAAAAATTGTTTCAGCCAAAGGTTGTAGATAAAGTTTATGAGTTTTACAATACATTAACAAAGGATTTGATAGTATATATATTAAAAAAGTAATGACTTTTAGGTCTCTACCCTTTTTGTTTCCATCCTTTGCAAAAATGGTTGGTAGTAAAAAAAATTATTTCAGACGAATGTTGTAGATATAATTTTTGGTTTTACAATAAATCAGAATGGATTTAATAGTGTACATGGTACTGAAATATTGAATTTTTTTGTAATTCTACCCCTTTTTTCTTACCCCTTGCAGCAATGGTACATCTAATCAAAATTTTTTTAGATAAAACGTTTTAGATAAAAAATCATAAGATTAGTAAACAATTTGTACGGATTCGATGTTGTGCCAATGAAGGGAGTTGTGATTGTTTTTGTCCTTCAGTCTATGTTTTTTTAAACATATTTGAAGTTATGGTTGTTCGTATCAAAAATTTATTCCGTTATAATACGTTCAAACGAATGTGATATTTTCTAGATCATGGGAGTTACATAGATTTTTCAGTTTTTTTCTGTTTTTCAAAAAACCTGCCCCATGTCTACATATTTAGTCGGATATTGCCCATTAGCGAACTCGACTGAGATTTTCAACTACCATATTTTATTTATCAGTTTGGAAGTGATTTGTGAAGAATTGCAGCAGTTATCGTGCCCATAAAATTGTGATATATATATATATATGCTTTTGAGATGATGTTTATGTGGTCTATGGACCATGAAACGAAAAACTATATAAAAAATTTCCGGAAATCGCACCATAGTAACTGCTACAATAGGTAGTCAAAACTAAACTTAGGTATTGTAAACATCCATTATTTTTAAAGCGCCTGCTTGAAGTCCCAACTGAAATTCGGGCTTTAAGTTTTTAAAATAATAATTTTGTAATATTTAAAAACAATTTTTACATTGAACTGTCATTGTTTTAATATTAAATTTACATTTTCACAATGTTCTAACTCTCAGGAGAAAACACCAGAAGTATATTTTTTTCTTGAGCTGGTTAAATTAATTTGTACTTTTGTATTAGTGAATTATGTAGTTGGATGATGTTTAAATTTTTTGTAGAAGTTAATTTAACCAAAGGATATAGTAGTTTACTCCATAATTTACTTTTTTCTGATGTAACTGTTGAAACAAAAATCTCTCAGAGGCTGCTGATAAAAGGACGGCACAGAACAGCTTTGACTAATTTTGTTAAAATATGTAACTTTTACCTTCCTACAGCGTTCTCAACTTTAATAAAATATACTAGATGTGGGTAGACGTGCTAAAACATTAAAAGTCTATATAAAAAAGCAGTAGACCTCGCAGGAAAGTACTGGCAGGCGAGACCCTGACCGGGTGTGTTCGGGCGGCGCGCTGTGATGGATGGATGCCGGCTGTCATGCGAGCGGGCTGTGGGCGTGGCACCCCTGAAGATGGGTTGGGGGGGAGGAGGGAGGAGATTCGTGCTCGTCCGTGGGAACAGGCCGGGCGTCGGAGGGCTGCTACAACCTTCCTGCCGCATCACGAACCCAGGCGTCGCACGCTAGCCTCTGTGGCTGGACAGCATCTTCAGGAGTCCGCATTCTGGAAATTCAGGGAGGTTGGAATTGGTCTGGTAAACTCAGGGAGGTTGGAATTGGTCTGGTAAACTCAGGGAGTTTGGGATTGGTCCGGTACACACAGGGAGGTTGGGATTGGTCCGGTAAACTCAGGGAGGTTGGAATTGGTCTGGTAAACTCAGGGAGGTTTGGATTGGTCCTGTAAACTCAGGGAGGTTGGAATTGGTCTGGTAAACTCAGGGAGGTTTGGATTGGTCCTGTAAACTCAGGGAGGTTGGGATTGGTCTGGTAAACTCAGGGAGGTTGGAATTGGTCTGGTAAACTCAGGGAGGTTGGAATTGGTCTGGTAAACTCAGGGAGTTTGGGATTGGTCCGGTACACACAGGGAGGTTGGGATTGGTCTGGTAAACTCAGGGAGGTTGGAATTGGTCTGGTAAACTCAGGGAGGTTTGGATTGGTCCTGTAAACTCAGGGAGGTTGGAATTGGTCTGGTAAACTCAGGGAGGTTTGGATTGGTCCTGTAAACTCAGGGAGGTTGGAATTGGTCTGGTAAACTCAGGGAGTTTGGGATTGGTCCGGTACACTCAGGGAGGTTGGGATTGATCTGGTAAAGTCAGAGAGGTTACATAATGGGGGCTATAGATACGTCCACCGCTATGCAGTGAGTCTTAAGGGCACCGCCTACCTGGTCTCACACACGGGTTGCAGGGTATCAGCAAAAAAAAAAAAAAAAAAAAAAAAACACGCGATTTAAAAACGGCTCAAGATATCCTAGTGGTGTTTGTTTAAGAAAATACGTTGAGGTTGGATGAGTAGTTCTGTTTCCGTATTTCGTTTTTAAACTGTATTTTTAAAAGATTGAAAATGGTTTAAACACATGTTTTCAGATAATATTTTGGCATGAAACAATCGGTATGTATTCTTGAAAGCACTCGAGGGAATTTGACTAAACCTTCATTTTCATTTCTCCGTTACATAATGCTATGGTTACCGCACAAATCTCATAGTTGCCCTATGCACGACGAGAAGATAGCGCGCTAGTTTAGAGCCCTGAGCTTAGTGTCTGCCGCGCTAGAAGCACCAGCTAGCGTCTTTCTTATCATCCCTCCTCACCAACACATATGCACCCCTTACTAGGCGAATCCCTTAATGTGACGACCGCCAAGACGATAGTGGGTTTCGAACCACTTGAATGCCGGCTCAGGGGTCGTAAGTTTTGTGTCACGTCAGGGTGTTGGAATCGAACCCAGGACCCTCGTCACGTTAACTATCACGGCCACTGAGAACCTGGCTTACGAAAGCGGTGCTGAAGGAAGGAAGTAAATTTTTTTTTCGCACTAAAGGATTGGTTCCAGGCCAATACTCGTGACGAACGTCGAACCCCACGGCACCACTGTTAGTCCCGTCGTAGCCTGAGCAGCCTTCTGGCACGCGCGGTAATTGCTCCTTGGGACAGAGTTCACTAAACTCCTTGATACAACCAGCTTGAGCATCTCACTAACGCAACTTGGTACATGTTCGAGCTGACAAGATACAAACCAAACATTGCGATGAGCATGTACACAAACACAGAATTATCGTTAATCGTAGTTCATTTCGGTTTTAACTATTGCACGTTACCGTGATATTTCTAATACAGTGTTCCGTCCACGGTCAATCAGGAATTTAAAAAGTCACGCTACGTTGTCATGGGGGAACTTGTGTAGCAAATAATGAAATGAGTGGGTTGTTTTGATTGAACCACATGCTGAGTAACTCAAAATAGGAGGGGAAATACGTAAGTCATTACTAGAGGGAAAAAAAGGGGGTGAAAATCGTTTTAGCGACAGTCATTTAACCGAGAATTCATTTGACTGACAGTCATTTGCCTGCAAATTTATATCGCTGGGAAAACGTCTTTGGCAATAGGTAGATGGCCGACAGGCATTAGCCCGAAAGTCAGTTTGCCGAAAAGTTATTTGACCTACAGTCGTTTTCTCCGACGTTTCCGTGGAATGCCTTTCGGTCCACTGGCCGCTGCCCTTGAAGTGAACTGGGAAGAGCCGTGCAGACAGCAAGCAGGGAATGAACCAAGCAGGTGCTTTCTACGGGACTCGCCCGGAACCGTCGACCGCGACCCGTGTTAGCGACGCGACGCTCGGACGCGGCCCACTTGTCCGGGTCATCCGCTATCCCGTCTTTGAAAAAAAAATACGTATCCGTAGTCGCCAGTTTTTTTTTATAGCTCGCGGTTGTTTTTAGCAAGTCCTTCGTTTGAGTGTCTGCGTTGTAAAACCGTTAATTTGTTTCGATACACTTTTATGCAGAATTGTACTGTTTTTAATTTGTGTCTAGTAAATCCCATAAGCATTGGTCATTTTTTGTAACATTTGTAAAAATATAGTACTGGGGAAGATCTGTTTTTTCAGATAGAAATATTAAATAAAAATCTCGAAACGTGCACCTATAGCTTAGGTATTTAATATTAATATTATGATTTTATTTACACGCATTTTAAAATCAAAGTATCAAGGTTTTTTTACAGCTGTATGCAGTGTGAAAGTAATTTTACGTAAATTCGCATCAGTAGCATATCCCGCGAATTTTTTTTTATATCACGCCACCTATAGAAAATTCAGAGCAACAAGCGGCGAAACTGTTGTTTGTACATTTTTTCCTCTGATTTTTGTTTCCGTTTCCCTCCAGAATTCTTTGCGATTCGTAAAAATACCGAGTGACTTCGCGGCATTCTCCCGTGCGTGCGACGGAACCCACCGTGGAACGGAAGCCGTGATCAGCGCGGAAGTTGTTGCCTCGAGGAAGCGGCAGTGCGCGGCCGGCGATGCAGACCTGAAAGGACCCGCAAGTGATCGGGCAGCAGCGCCGCCATGTACCGGGTGCGCCTCTACATCGTGCCGGAGGAGTCCGGGCCGGACCAGCCGGAGCCCGGAGTCCCCGTCAGACACGTGGCCAGGGTGCAGGTGCCCCTGGGCGAGCCTCGGGAGCAGCCCTGCGGCGAGCTGCGGCTGGAGGACGACAAGGTACGAGAGTGTTCCCTCGCCCCAGACACTCCCAGCTGGTCCCGTCCACCCGGGGACGCACCCCGTGCGCACAGCTTCAGGAGGAATCTGCTCAAGATATCCGAGTGGCGTCTGTTTACGAAAAGCGTTCAAGGGGAATCAGGACCCGCCAGCTTGGTTTTTTCCATCTTTTTGCTATATTTATAGTTTTGAACAAAGTATTTATCCCTATGTTTGGTTTATCAAGGCATAACTCATATCTCCCAGACCTTCTATACCTTGTTGCAACCACATATTTCATAACAGGCGCTAGTCTGTAAGCACCGCGAGGAAATAACTTATTATTTTACGTGGGTGACTGCAACTATAATCGATAATCACACCAGTTCACAAGCGTTGACTTCAAGTAGCCAAAGCTAATTACTATGCCATGTCAAACAAAACAAAAATTCAGCACGGAAGCTTTATTGCAAGCGGTATCAAAATATTCGAAATTTCAAGAGGACCAGGCCTAATCCCACTTAAGAAGTCGCTGAGGGCGTATGAGTAGTTCTGTTTACGTATTTTGTTTTTAAACTGTATTTTTTAGACGAGTAAACATGGCTGAAACGCGTGTTTACAGAATCACGAAACACCTGGTATACATTATTGATAGCACTGAAACCCGCCTTCCGATTTGCGTTACACTTTTATCTTCATTTCTCATCCATATAATGTATGATTACCGCTCAAATATCATAGTTGGCCTATATACGACGAGAAGACTGCGCGCCAGTCCACAGCCTTGTGTTTAGAGGTGATACCTGCATTAGAAGCACCAGCGAGCGTCGTACTTATAATCCCGCCTCACTGACACAAACAAATAGCCAGCCGCCGGGCTGAACGCATGAGCTCCAAAAGCGCGGGGAGCGATAAGGGCGACACTAGCTCGCGCATCGCACGCCTCTTCGCCTCTACGCGCCGGGTACCGAACTGGCTTGCAGTCTTCTCGTCGGTGATGCCTGATGCGCTTCTTTGGGACTAAGCAGTGACCCTCTCCAACGTGTAGACTAATACTGTGCTCCAATGTTTCTTACCTAAAACCGCCTTTGCAAACACTCTTGTTAGCATTTTTTGCTGTCAAAAAAATTCAATATGGAAACAGACAAGACTGAATGAACTTTTCACGTAAATTATATAAATCTACAAGTAAATTAATAACAGCTTCAAGGGTACGGTTGATTATTTGCACTCATTTTCATGCAATATAAAACTGTGACGCGAGTGTTATGATGTCCCGGTTGATTTAAAAGCTTTTCAATCTTTACGTAATCATTGTTTAGGGAAAAATAATTTTTCGTACAGAAAAAAAACAGTATTTCTACGTTCAATATCACGCAATTTCAAGACTTTTTAAACGTCCTTTTTTATTCTAATATTTTATGTATTTGACTATTTTATTTCTCCCCTGACAGTATCAGAGTTCTTTCATTCTAAATGGAGGGTCGTGGGTTTTAAGTCCCACCTAAGGCCAGAATTTATGTGATGTTAGGAAGTCCTATCATGTTAAGTTCTGTTATTTGCAATGAGTATCAAACAAATGTTCTCATAAAATTACTTAATCACAAACTATTTTTTCACAATTAGAAAAAAAGTTCCAGATTACATTTGGTACATTTTAAGATACGCTTGCAAAGTCAGGTAAAACTTGCAGGTTCATCAAAAAGATAAATACATTACTTTAATTAATTATCGACCGCGCAAGCAAGCTCAGGCAGTTTTCGTCTGGTAAACATCGGTTTGAAAACACTGCTACATCTGAAACTCTTATTATAAGAGAATATCTATGAAACCACCGCAGGGGTTTATATTTTCATAAAGACACAATTAAAATATAACAGTTATATTGTAAAATTGTAATTAGGCTGACTCCAATATTTTTGTAACAGAGTATATAGCCGAGCTGTCATTAATGTCAGATATTATTATTATTATTCGTGCCATCCCTAGGATAAGTGAGCGGATATTACCACAACTAAGAGAAACCTTTGAAGCCCTTTGCAAAGTGATTTCTTTCAGAATATGCAAAGTATGGCCTTAGAATGTTTTCAGTTGGAGTAGGTGTAAGGGAGGGTTTTGGTCACTGGTCTGAGCGTGGAACTAACAAAATAACGCCTCAGCTGGGCTGAGTTTCCCGCGAAACTTACCAATAGTAACATAATCTGCTGTTGTGACTATACCCCATTATTGACATGGTTTGTTTGGAAAACTTTGCCCTAATATGCTAGACTTTATTTATTTTAACAAGTACAGGATGACCCACATTTGAAAGGATAATGAAACAAACAAAGCTACCTATTTCTTCTGGAAAAGTTTTGATAACTTAAATAACTTCTTGGAACATTTTAAGAACATAAAAGTTACATAACATCCTATATGTTCTACACTAGTATTCCAAAATGATCGTTTAAACATTTTCTCATATTCCAATCAGCGAAAATATTATGAATGTTTTTAACTCGGTGCACCCAGAATTGAATAGCTTAGAACGAATTTCATATTACGCCTAGTAAGGTAGTTATGCAATTTTTTTTACCTTCAAACACCTTGATCCCGTATAAAATTTTTCTTTGGATGATTGACGGTTTAAGATAGTATTAAGATGGTTTAAAATATATTCCAACGAATTTGATACTAATGAATTTTTTAATTATTTTTTAATTTTAACCCCTGTTTTTACGGTAATAGTTCGTTTTATCTAAAAACGTTTTTAGCCAAAAGTTTTATAAAAGGTTTAGGATTTTTACAGTAAATTATAAAAGATTTGATAGAATATAAATGTTAAAAAATTAATGACTTTGTCTTTCAAACCTTTATTAGTTCCACCCCTTGCATTAATGTTTTGTTACATAAAATTTACTTTAGACCTACGTTTTAGACATTTCTATAAATATAAACCAAAATAAGAATCGATTAAGTAGTGTACATGGTAGGGAAGATTAATTTATTTTCTTATTTCAACCCCAGGTTTTTTCAACTCCTTGCAGTAATGGTTTCTATTATAAAAATTTGTTCCGTTCAAAAGTTTTAGGTAACATTTATAAAATTTACAAACAATTTGAACGGATTTGATTGTATGTCTACTCAGGGAGATATTCATTCATTTTTGTATTTTAACCTCTCTTTATCCACCCTTTGCAGTAATGGTGGGTTATCTCAAAAATTATTTCAGAGAAAAGTTTGAAATAATTTTATTTTATAACGTTTACAAACAATTTGAATGAATTTGATAGTGTGCCTACTAAGGAAGTTGTAATTTTTTTTATTTACCCCATGTTTATTCCACCCCTTACAGTAATGGTTGGTTGTATAAAAAAATATTTCAGACGGAAGATGTAGAATTTAAGGTTTTACAATAAATCAGTATGGATTTAATCGTGTTCATAGTACGGAAATTATATATATTTTGAAATTGTACCCCTTGTTTTCTTTTCAATCCCCACAATGGCTCGTCTTAACAAAAAAAGTTTAAGACAAAAGTTAAAAAAAATTATTAAAAATTACAAACAGTTTGAACGTATTCGATGGTGTGCCTACTAAGGATGTTATTAATTTTTTTTGTTCGCCAAACCTTGTTTCTTTCCAACTCTTGCAGTTATGGTTGGTCGTATCAAAAATAACAAAATGTAGTATTTCTTTGAAATCTACCTTAAAGGATTGCAGAGAGAAACTTGTTATTCAAAAATATGCAATAGGTATGACAACAGTTTGTAATAACTCTGTTTTGAAAATGACGCCTGGTAAATGTTGTCCATTTGAAGCAATACATATTTCAAGACAATATCTTTGTCTATCATTTTATTTTTACTTTATTATTCTTATTTTTTAAATAATTTACTTGTAATAATCGCATTGCCAATTGTCACTGCCACACATAAAACAGAGTAATTCAACTCATAACACAGTACTTGGTTTCCAAACTGTTCTCAATGCCTTTTTTATATTTTTTAATAAAAATGTTTCTACCTGATATACTTTGTTTTATTTCCTTGTCTAAATGGGAGGTATTTTGGGTCATCTTGTATTTAGTTTTGCTGAAAATCATATTCGAATAGGGTGTTTTCGCGCACGCGCGCGCGCGTGTGTGTATATATATGCGTGTTTTTTTATGTATGTTTTATTTTCTGTGTGTTTGTGTTGTGTTTTTATGTATGTGTAAGTATTTTTTGTGTTTTTGTGTATTTGTTTTTGTGTGTATGTGTGTTTGGTTTCTATAGGTCACGGAAAAAGTAAGGAAAGGTCCCTAAATAAACAGCAATAATGCTGAAAATAACGTAACTTTATTTACCAGTAGCATTTTGAGTTTTTGTTTTTTGACGCCTCACTTCAGTTTATATTTGCACTATTTGCACGTTAAATACAAATAGTTGGCGTCTGCCCAGTTAAATCACATGGAAATTATCCTTTAAAACATTTTCGCTTTCTAAGTTTTATTCGGTACGTTCGTGTAAATTGATAACAATTTTCGATTTTACATTTATTCTTGTTTAATTTTGATTATATATTTATTTAAAAATTACCCTTGATGAAATAAACTTTAACGATTATTTTCTAAAATTACTGACAAAGTCATGAAATTAATTTATCAGGTATTTGTAGATTTTTAAAAAATGTTTTTAAAAAACTTATCTATGATTAAAAGAAAACTAGCATTTCGTGTGCGATTAGCAAATATATTTCGCCACTTTATCTACGTCAGTATTCAAGCGAACGAATGAAAATGAAAATAGGCCAAAGTGTTGTTCTCACTCAATATGTGACTGTATTGCACTCTACAGTGTATGGTCAGGTATGATCACCGAGTGTCTCGGTTCAGCCGGAACTCGCTGCCACCGCCAAGACAGTCTGGCTGGGCCGCGCGGGCGGGTCACTGGGCCAATCGCGACGAGCGACCGCCGCGCGGATCGGAACCAGGTTTGTCGCTCGCGACGTGACTGCCGGGAGAGAGTGTCGCCGCGGCTTGGCGCTGCAGTGTTTCACGCGCGCGTGGAAACCATGGATGGATGAGGATATTGGTGGATGATGCGATGGATGAATGGAGATATTGATAGATGAATGGAGATATTGATAGATGAATGGAGATATTGATAGATGAATGGAGATATTGATAGATGGATGAAGATATGTATGGGGAGATGAATGGTTTGAATGATGTATGGATAGAGATGGATGAATGGATGGAGATTTTTATGGATGGATGAAGATATGTATAGGGATATGTATGGATAAAGATATCGAAGAATGGATGGATGGATATATGGATGGATGATGAAGATATGTATGGATGGATATATGGATGGATGATGAAAATATGTATGGATGGATGATGAAGATATGCATGGATGGATATATGGATGGATGATGAAGATATGTATGGGGATATTGATGGATTGACAGATGTATGGCTAGAGAGATGGATGGCATTATGGAATGATATTATGGAGCATAACGTCTCGTCGACATCGAAGTCATGGCAGCGATGAGAAGTGATGAGATGCTAACAGAGCATTGCCGGGATTAATTATTCGGAACAACGGGAGTACCACGACAAAACCCACCGACTCACTGTAACGTCCGCACGTTCCCCACTTGCGAAAATTCCTGGTTCGATCCTGCCAGTAATCGAATCCGGTTCGCATTGGTGGGAGGCTACTGATGTGACCGCTCAGCCCCTGGAAACTTTAGGGAAGCAGCAACAGAAGATAATATGTATTGCGTGTAGGCCTAATTAAGTCTCAGTCTCACCCACCGTATTGAGTTTTTGACATTTACTTTTTTTATATGAAAATGTATTTTCAAAATTACCGCTGCGGAAAAGCTTGAAATAAACTATTCGGGAGTGATCGTGATGCAATTCGTAAAAAAAAAAAACTTAGAAAAAACACTTGTATGAACACTTAAAAATTGCAGGTTACAAGAAGTACATTTCTCACAAGAAAATAACGAAAAATATCCCTGAAACAGAAATAACGACTCAAAAATTAAATAGCAGGGATTTATGTTGTGTCAAACCGTGTAGCTTTTGGACGACATCGTAATGCGCACACTTGCTTGCCAATCGTTTCATTTTACTTGGCTATAAATATATATGTATATATTTACTTTCGTATTATTAGGGTTATGTTAATTGAGCAAAAATATCATTCATTATCCCAAAAAATCTATTTGGAATATTTTTTTTTGAAACTTGAAGAAATAAAATACCATCTGAAATAATAAAGTAGTTTTGGTTATGTACATGCAGTGATTGAGTTACAAATGATTATCATGAACTCTTGTGTCCACTAACGCATCACTTTCGATCATCGAACCATCACTTCCCTTCCCCCTTTTTTCCCTTCCCCGCACGAGTCCACATTCTCACCAATAGGCCGGAAGACCATGCAATATGACGAAGTAAGAACAGAAACATCAACGATGCAGGCCGCCCTCTGGGTCTTTGTCCAGTTAGCAATGCTTTTCAAGAATGTGGTAATATGAGGAACTGTGTGTGCGAGACTCCATTTTTAGTATTTTTATTGATGTAAATAACTTCCAAGTTTTGCTGTGCTGATGAAGTTCCCTCTAACTTTTAGTTTAGTCCTCTTCCTTTTCCTAAAATCATGCCTTAAAATTTTAGGAGGTACTTTTATTTTAAACATTCAATGGTCTTATGCAGTAAGAATGTTATCAACAAATTATAAAGATTTTACGAGATAAAAAACTGAAAAACCGTAATTTTTTGATGTAATTCTAGAAATTATTATACATTATGTATTTAATTTTAGGATATCTATTCAAAATGTGAAATTATATCTAGATTTCTTCATGTATTTACTTACCAGCCTTGTGCTGAAATAGAGTTTTAATAGTTAAATATTACTTAGCACGATTAAGATATATTTCAAAGTATCGTTTTCAAACCAAAATCACTTAGGTTCTTCGAAAAAAGAACATGACTTTTGAAATAAAAGTACGTAAAACGTTTTGTAGTTTTGTGTTTCCGAGTGTGTGTGTGTTCCGTGTTGAAATATCTAAAACTTACACTTAAATGTACAATGAATTTTTGTTACTTATATTCTATAGCCAATTTCTTCTCTCTGCAATTCACAGAGCAGCTTTCGTGTGAAAGCGATAGCGTGAAAAATGGCGCCAAATAATATTTAACATGTAAAACTCTATCCCGATGCATGCCTGAGTGTCTGGCTAGGCAGACCCTTTATATAACAAGATTAAATTTGTTTATAACGTACTTCCTGCACATTACGAATCACTGTTTGTGACGGGTACTCTCTAATGCAATTACGAGCTTATACGCGAAGCTTGTAGAATAAATCGAAAGCAGGCGGTGATCCTGGCAGGGGGAATGGAGACTCATTTGAGGTTCCTGGGGCCAGAAAGAACCCCTAACTCCTTCCAAAGCCCGGTTGTGTGTCTCGAAGGGGTCGTATGTCCATCAGTCTAAGCAGCTGGACAGTGACGAAAAGTGACGTACTGAGGGGTAATAACTTAACGTCAGCGTCAACCCGAAGCTGACGACCAAGGTTACGAGCGTGGGGGGGGGGGGGGGGGCAGCGCGTAACGACTGCGCCTTCCCTCTTCCCCTCCCCCTTTCTACTTGCTACGAGTGAACGGCCATCCTATCCAGTAATGGCCAGTTGCACCTTCAGAATTCAGGCGTGATCTCGTTCCATAAACTGGTTTGATCATGGTTCGACCATGTTTTCTGTTGCACCGTTGTATTTTTAGCTCTGAACCAATATCACTGGAACCTTCAAGATGAATCTACAGTCCTTGTGGTAAATGCCTCTGGTCTTAGATCAACACAGCACGGGCAGACATGTCCGGAACTTTTACTGACTTATGCAGGTTATTATTGTAATCAGGTGTGAACATTAGAGATACAGTTACAAAATTTCATGTGATAAATACGTGTAAGAAGAATGCTGCTTTTTCAAGTGAAATCCCATATTTTAAGTGTTTAGAATGCTCGTTATTTTAGTTCAATGCTTTATAAAGATTTTTTATTTCATCAGAATTACTTTACACACTAAACAGGGACATTTTTTTTCCAACAAGAACATATTCATTTTAGACTACTTCGTTTTGCAATAACTTTTAAATACCGGAATGTGTTTTCAGTCGTTTTTAAGATTAACAGAAATAAGGCAGCGACCGCACGAGCTGCTATCTTGTGGCAACTGCATCAGAAATTTGCTCGCCGTGTGTCACAATCGAATGTAGCGATGTCGAATCGTTCGTGCCCACCAACAGAAATGCACCAAAAATCCCTTCGACTGCCGAAGATTGAAAATTGTGCGAACTTCGGTTCACGCGAGCGAAGATCGTGTAGTAACAATATGTGTTGGCGCAACGTTTCGTCGAATTATGCGAATATCATTCATGGGCTAAGATCATCGGATCGTGGATCGAAGAGCAGAATGGTGACACTGGTCATTAGTGTACACAATAGCAAGGATGAAAATAATTACCTTTAAAATAGATTACAAACTGATTTGCCTCTGAGCAAAAAAATTTTTGCGGTAAATTCTCTCGGCGGCTCGTGGCGCGAAATAAAATGTGAATGTGAAGGAACTGCAGACTGTCAATGCCGACCTGCATTCGCTACCCAGCGAACGAATTAATGGTTTCGATTGGTAGTCACCCAGTAATCTAGCGAGCTAGGTGGGTAGCCGACAACGGTACGTGATTGAAAATACAAGGGGGCTTACAAGTTTCAACGATTCGGACGAAACAATTGAGGTAATAAAACAACAGACATGTCCCTCGGGTAGACCAGCCGACTCCTATGAGTGTTGGCCCACTCCATTAATGAAGACCCTGTCTGAGGCAGCAAACTACATGTCGATTTTCAATTGCGGTAAACACCGTAGTTTTAGTGCTTTATTAATTATTATTTATGTTATTTTGTTTATCGTCTTTGTTAATGGTGAAGTTAGGACATGCTTTATTAATTATTAATTTTTATTTTGTTTATATTTTTGTTAATGACGAAGTTAAAGCAACACGCCTTCCTTTTCTTACATTTAACCACGTACATCCATTATATTTTAAAAATAAAATATTTTCGTATGTTTACAATAGAACTGGTGATAAAAATA
This sequence comes from Bacillus rossius redtenbacheri, assembly GCF_032445375.1. Taxonomy (NCBI): domain Eukaryota; kingdom Metazoa; phylum Arthropoda; class Insecta; order Phasmatodea; family Bacillidae; genus Bacillus; species Bacillus rossius. The sequence continues at coordinate 49,995,434 of NC_086330.1, forward strand.
GTTAATGTTTTAGATAATATCGAATGCTAACTAAATGTTCAAAGAAAACAGTTATTACAAAATTAAACCAGAAATACAAAATACATGTAACTTTAATGCTTTTTAAAAAATGACTTGGAGGGCTCTCTATGCAGTATGTAGTAGCTACTGTGGCAAGAAATGGGGAGATCGCGCGGGCTTCGCCGTCGCATGTCTGCCGTGTGGTCTGGGTCGAGTCCTTGCGGGGGGTTGGGGAGGAGGGGGGCCTTGGCGAAAGTCGGGAGACTTGCGGCGATCCTGTCCCTGTCGTTGACCCCGCGATGTCGCCGCGTCGTTTTCCTGTGACGAGCCACGTCGAGCGCGGTCCGATGCTGGCCAGTCAGTGCAGTACAGCCCTCGGACTAAACTGAAGACAGGTCAGCAAAGGCAAAACTGACCGTGCATGGGCCCATATCGTGCCTTTGTAAATAGAGCATAACAATTTATTTATGGTTTAATATTTAAATTTTGCCTTCTTCGAGGAAGAGATCACGCATTTTAAAGATTTTCCAAGCCCAAAATATAGTGTATGTTGACTGTATTATACCATTTATAGTTATCCTTAAAAAAAAAAATTCAACACCAAACTTTTTTCAGCAGTCAGTCTTTTTTTTTCCAGGCATCAACTAAGTGATTTACTATATGCTTTATACTCGAGCATTATTTTACATACATATTTCAGACTTTATCTTACCCCCAATTATTTCAAAGAAATTATATGAGACAACGACAAGTTTTTCGACAGTTATTGAAATTCTTTGAATTTAAAAATTATCCAGTTGAACTAATACCTACCAGAAATTCGAAGATTTCCATTACATTCCTCCTGGTTTGAAGTAGCAATCATGCCGTGACTTATACAGTTATTTTTCTGTTTGTAAATATATATATTTTTAATTAAAATAATTTTGGGGGGGGGGGGAATGGGTTATTTTATTTATTACAATATAGTAAAATACATAAATTGCTTTAACATAATTTAATTTCTTGACTTGGAAGGCAGTTGATGTATCTTGGCAGACGATTCTTGATTTAAAAAGTAACATAATTTGGTCTAAACGTGTCATGTTTCGAATTCCACAATTTTTTTTTCACCCCAGTTAAAAAAAAAGTTTAGAATACTAGCTCTTAAATAATCTTTTTCACCTGACTAGGCGTTACTTGAGCGAATCTTGGCTCAGCTATATTCACGTTTGATGGTCTATTATAATTCAGGATGTCCATTAATGACCACACTAATTACAAAACACTATTACTCGTGATTAAATACTGGTAACGAAACACGCATGGAAATATCAATGCATAAATTCATGAAGTTTCGTACCACATAGAAATTACTTGATAAGTGTCAATGTGTTCACCCCTGGTTGCACGTAATACACATCCCCACCGGTATTCAATTTTGCAACATTTCTGGTGTGATTCTCTCAATGGCACTTCTGATGCGCTGTCGCAAGGTCACATCATCAGGGACTGTTGTTTGGTACTCAAAGAAGGAAATATAAGTGAGTAATGCCCTGAGATCTCGGGGGATATACAATTAGACCATCTCTGCTAATCCATGCATTTGAGAACATTTAATTAATATAATCGCGAATATGAATTACCCAATGAGAGGGAGCGTCTTCTTGCTGAAAGATTACAGTTTGCTACATTTCCTGTAGTTGAGGAATGGCATAGTTAATCAACATGGTTAGGTACACATTTCCATTCATTGTGTTTTCGAGGAAGAAGAAATTGCCTACCACTATCACACATAACCTTACATCACACATTAACTTTGGGACTGTCAGGAATGTGTTTTCGAACAGCATGTGGGTTTTCGGATCCCCATATCCTTACATTGTACCTGTTTACTGTTCCACTGACATGAAATGTTACCTCATCAGAAAAGCAAACTTATTTCAAGAAATCATCGTCATCATCAATCCGGTTCAACATTTCATTAGCAAATTGTTCATGCCGTTCATGATCGTTAGGCTTTAATGCCTGAACAATTTAAACTTTGTAAGCATATAATTTGAGACATTTGCCTTTATACATTTTATTCCTTGGTCCTTGAAGTTGAAGCGAAGCCTGTCTTATCGATTTCTGTGGCAACTTAGTAAATGAGTTGTGAATCGCTTACACAGTCCCATTAGTAACTGATGGTCTGCCATTGCTTGTGCCCTTCTGAATGGATCCTATTGTTAAACAGGTTGCCATCCATGACTTAATTAATTGAACATTAGTTGGTGTCTCTCCATTTTCTAATCATTCGCTACTAATCTGTGACTTTGTTTCTGCAAGCCACACAACACATTGCGTCTTTTCTTGCAATTCACATCACACAGCGCTCCTAGCGGCGAATATTGTGTAGGTACACAAATGTAGAGAAACTTGAGTTGCCGGGTCTACCTGCAACAAGAAACCCACAGTTAGTATCATCAATATGATTGTTATAAACTACTGAAATCAGGGTATTCATTTATTGACATAATGTATTACTTATGACTAGAGCAGCAGTTACCAATTTTTTTTTCGGCAAGGGAAACCTATGATCGACTTTTCTTTTGGCGGAACCCCAACTCCTTCAAAGAAAGTTATTTGACAATAATTGTGCCTGCTTTATATGGCATTCGTCCTGACTCACGGAACCCCTGTGACCCTGCCACGGAATCCCCCGGGTTCCGCGGAGCACCTTTTGGGAACCGCGGGACTAGAGATAGTAATTTACCACGGGAAATTTTGACTTAAGACTAATTATTTGGATGATTTGTTCATATTTGAAAAATTGTTTCTTATTGGCTCCAATGGGCGAAATATTCTTTTGAAGCATTAAACTCAGCTAATGAGAAAATATGAATTGTTTACAGAACATCTTTCATTCGTCCTATGAATACTGCAAAATTATTTCTTCGAGCCATGAGCAAGAATAGCTACATTAAATTGCAGACTAAATTGACACAAAGCAATTTCGCGTAAGATCATTACCGCTGCTTCACTAGAGATCTGCGAAATTCACATTATTGTTTGGCGATTTGGCGACAGTGAAAATTTCAATTGTTCCTACATTTGAATGGCCCATGTCCCTGGACCCCGGGTTATATGGTACAAGCTGAATATCACTTCAGCCAGTGACGAACATTTGATAGAGAATCTCGCCTAATCTCTTGCGACTTTGAGGGAAGATGAAAATTGGCATCAGCCAATGAATACATGTAATCGACTGTGACTATTCACTATTCACAAAAAATAAAGATAAATTTGCAGATTCTCCTGATGACCTGTTACAATTAAAACACTTGAAATTATTAATTTTGTTGGCTGTCCCCAATTTGAAACAAATCTCCATATTTCTTGAACCCTACGTTTTAAGTGTGTGTAACTTAATAATTTTGCAACTCTTTGCATCATTTTACCTTCATGTTTTTGCTTTGCATTTATATTATTTCTCGTTTATTTATTATACAACTACACTTTCACTCTGATCTAAAACCTCTCAGTTGACAAACCTTTAAGCTTATCTTTCCTTCCTGTGGCAAGAATTTGCTTTAAAGTTTCCCATACGCTTAGTTGCCTTCATAATTCAGGTAAGAGATGTGGTGCCAGCCAAGAGAATTTATCCCCACTCCATTCAAAAAGTTGTTAGATTCTTCGCGCATGCCATAAAAATTCCGGTAGTTCAAGCATTAGTGTGTACAAAAATGCCTGAGATTTACTGTGATTTACTTGCCTGATTATTATGCTTTTAAAAAGGTATGTATAAAATAACTTTTCAAAGTTAGTAAATTTTTTTATAAATTCGTTGACATTTGGAAAAAAAAGGAATAAGAGTTAAGTATTATTATCCAAGGTAATAATGTATACGAAGAAAACATTTTTTTTCACAATTTACTATATTACAGCTGATTCAGGAATAATCAAACCTACTTATTTATTACACATCAATCAATCCCTTGTGGGACCAGCGTGTACTCTCCTTGCGAGGTTCGTGACTCATAGGTGTTTGGGGAGGGGCTATAAGGAAAGTCTGAGGAAACCCATATCAGCATATGCCATCCGTTCCCCCTTAACCCATGCAGCTGACGAGTTTGACTTGTAGAAATCCCCATCCTAAAAGAAACACAAGGCGCTTATGCATGTCTGTCACATCTCTATGACCCCTCAGAAAACCCAGAGAACTTAAGCTCTGGTCATAGTGCATCCAATGTTTACTAGCATTTCAGACTAGTGCTGGAGCTGTATCGCCGCTCACTGCGTCCGCTCATCTCCGGGGTTCTCCAAGATTACATTAGAGCATTCAGGGATTTTTCCCCCTTTTCTTTGTTGATCCAGAACTCTTAGCACAAGCCTTACTGCCCTAGGATCCCCATGGGCGCAGAAACTGATACGACATTTACGCAATCTGGAAAGGCGTTAGAGCCGTGGCTATAACGAGAGTCTCAGGCTACCCATCCCAGCATCGTCGCTACGGAAAACTCCCTAGCTCAATCAACTAACCAGACAGTTGACTGTTTCCTTAGCCTCAAGACTTTATCAGTGCTGCTGGTGACTGCCCCTATCTACCACATCATTCTGGGACCCCCAATCATCCAGAAAACCCGTGGTCGGGCGGAGTCCTATTCAACCTCTCTTAAATGTCCAGGCTAGTAGCTGGAGCTCTGTCACCATTCACCGCTCCACGATCACAACGGGCTCGCAACCTCTTGGTGTCCATATTAGATGCTAATAACTAGAGCCAAGCCAGGGTTCGGATTTCGAACCCACAACCTTCGCCACGTGGTTTCGACGCCTGGGCGATCACGAGCACCAAGGACCTACCAAAATCCTAAGTCTGGTAAAATGCGAGAAAGGGTGACAAACTGAAATAAAAGTTACTGTTGCCCTCACTTAGATCCAATCCTCGTGGCTTTTTGATGAAAACGCTCGTCAACTCACAGAGCTCGAGGTTTCATATTTGAATGCCAGTTGAAGCACGTATGTTTGTGGCGTCTATAGAACATGTAAGCTATTTTGGTTTGTAAGCCGTCCCCGATTCGTCGATTGGCTTAAATTGGCATCCAAAAGTCTGTAGATCAAATGTCAAAGACCTAAAGGAATATTTTCAGACATGCTTCACAAACAAGGCTTGTGTTTCGAACAAAGGTAATAGATCAAATCTATGAAATGTCATAGTTTTAGGCCTAAATAGACGTACGAATTGTGCAACCGTTTTGTCGGTACACGTGGTTTTCTTTCCCAGAATAATTGCGAGTCAGCATGTAGTTGAATGTAGAAACGAAAGGAGGAGCGCACGTGTGGAATACCTCGTTCAAGGTAGTTAATTAAACAGTTGTACGCTGAGGAGTGTAGTTGGTTCTGTAATTGATGCAGCTTGTGCTAAGCTAACTGCTCGGTTCGTGTAATTGTGAAGGTGGTACCTCTATGCTTTCTCGAGATAGTGGAGCCTCATCATTAATTACAACACGATTGTAATTTTACGTTTGGAGGTTCAGTGTTTTCTGGCGTCTAGTATTTTCGTCTGCCATTTACGTGGACGCTGTGACCCAGAAGAAGCGAGGGTGTGCCTTCCAGCATGAGGTTTGAAGCAGCCTGTAGCGCTCGCAAGGCCTGCTAGACAGAGTTGGCATAACCCGGGCTGTTTTGAAAGAAAAAAAAAACAGCCCATGTGAGTTTTTTTTCTATAAAACTCGCGTTTTTTAACATTATTTGTTTGCTTTTTTAAGTCTGCATTTTAGTGGGTTTCCTGAAAATTATTTTTTTAAACAATATACTAATAGTATAAAGCCTATCGAAAACCTTCTGTTTAGTTGTCTACATTGTTAGTTCTTCTAAATGTAACATTATTTGTTACTTTAATGAATTTTTAAGGGGTTAGTTATAATAAGCCAGTTATAATCAGCCAGTCTTTTGCACTTTATTGTAAATCTGTAGTGTATTTACATTCTTTGTATTTGTTGCTATAGTTATGTTCTAATAAAACAGGTTAGTTTTTGTAATTGCATTTTTATTTATATTGGTATTGAAACAAATCAAATTGGGACAACTGTGTTTTATTTAAATACCAGTGGATCGGGCACATGGCTGCCAACCCTGCTGCTGGATCCAGCTCAGGAGGAGGAGCGATTATGTAGCTGGGCGCTTGATGCCTGGTAGAAGGAACCTGCCAGCCGCAAGCTGGAGCGACCAGGCGTGCCGCGGGGCAATCTGCGGAAACGAGGTCTGCTGCCGGAAGATCAGTGCATCTTGCCGACCTTCGTGGCGTAACTGGTCGACTTTCCTTATACGATGCGAGGTGTTCCTGGGCCAGGCATGAACATGTGTAGCGTTTTCAACTTTAATTTTCTGTATAGTTTAGCTTGCATGCTGCTCCCAAAAAGGGAAGTTAATAATCCTTATAAAAAATAGTATTATCTTGTTCATCTTATTGCGCTGTCCGTTTACGGCACGATACCACTTCTTTTATATAAAGTTTTAGTACCTCATCTATGATTCCTTTGTTTCCAGTGAATATCGGTTATTACTAGTTTTTTTAATTGCGTTAATATTGCCGTTCCTTTGCGAAAATAATTTATAAGGTTTCTTTTAATGTCTTTATATTTGATACTGTTTACCGGGAGACTTACGTCCCCGGTAACGTAAGCAAGTATTTACTGTTTAGGGAATATAAAAAAATTGTTTATTTGTGTGCCAATAATATGCACTTTGTAATAACGTTAACTCACCATACTGAAATCATACTATATGTGGGTCATACATATCTCCAAATGTTTGATATTATATTTGTCTTTGAACTACCCAATTTGATTCCTGAAGATAGACGTAAACTGGTGGGAATTTTTAAGCTGTTTTATTATTTTTAATTTACATAACGATCTTTGTATTGATTGTGATGTTTTATTTTCGTATATTGGTCACATCCAAAGTTATGATAGTGTCGACAGTGTTGTGTGTTGAGAACTGGGTACCTATTCGCACGGAACCGTAGTTCCGAATAACAAGTCAGAACAAGTCAGAACTGACAGTTCGGTACTGATCGTGTGTGGAGGTCTCTAGGGTCATTAATATCACGAAAAAGTCCCTAAATAAGCAGCAGTGGTGCTGGGAGTCGTTAAACTTAAAATTTGCAGTAGCCTTTTGCTAACTGTGGACATTTGTCTGAAAATGTTTTCACTTTATAACTTAAAAATCGGCACATTCTTTCGAATTGTATAACATTTCTCATTACATTTGCTCATGTTTAATTATTGTTATATATCTAGATTTAAAACAATTAATTAAAACAACATGTGTGTGAGGCCGCCACGCGCGTCGAAAGTGAAACTTCTCAGATAAGAGGGATAAAAAAAATGTTAGCTCACTCTAATATTTGAAACACAGGTAATCATGCGTTGGAAATGTACCTTTATTTACTAGAGTCTGTCCATATCTTCAGTGGAATATAAGAATGGATTGATGGGTTTATGATAGCTAAAATGTCTACACAAAACGTCACAATTCTAATGCTAACACCGGATCAAACCTCAGAGTTGAGAGTTTATATTTGCGAATTACGAGTTGCGAAAGTGTGAAAAGTATGCAAACGTAGGCAAATTATGAGAGAGTGTACGAAATCATGCACCTGTAACTGGTTGTAAAGAATATTAAATTAAACTTTTGTTTTTTTAACCCCGCGACATCGAGCAATATTCGTTACACACGTCAACTTCGTTACCTGCTCACGTTAACCTGTGATTCTAATATTACTCTACCGGCTGTAAAAAAAAAAAAAGAAGTTTCACTTCAGAAACTTGTAGGAAAATGTTAAACGGTTCTAAAAATTCCCAGGAATAGGTTCGCTAGGTCGTCGCTCTACGCGGAGACGTAGAAAAGAGCCCATACGCAGCGCCCGCGGGCTTCGATTGCAGGCTCCTAACAGGCGTGTTTTGTAACCGGTTATTTACACGTCGCCGGCGGAATGCGAGTCGCTGTCGCAAGCGCGGGGCGTGGGCCCTGGTATTCGTACCCAGCTGGCGGTGGCTTGCGATACACCGGCAGCTTGTCTGGGCGCGGCTGTGTCCACGTGTGTTCGTAATTGATCACACAATTATAAACTTATCTGATGACCCGTTTCTTAAAATATTTGCCCAGATGTTGGCTCGTTCATTTGCTTCATATTTGACTGACAGCTTCTGTGAGCTAATCTTCGGAACTTGAATTTAATCGACTAAATACCAGCCCCTAGTGGAAAATAATCGTTACAAGAGTATAATGTAACACTCGGCGAAGTACTTTTCAAGTATTTGAATCTCAAGCCTGAACGAATCATGTTGTTAGGACGTAATTGTATATTAATTTACTTCTTAACATGTAGTGGCAGTTAGTAAAATATATATAAATCATTCATAAAACTTTTATTTCAAATCATCTTCAGGTATAAAAAATTAACGGTTTCCAACATTTCTGACTGATTTGGCTCATTTATTTAATTAAGAGTAAAATAATAATTTCCGCTTCTTGCCAATTCTAAAAGGTTTCCAGTTTTCAGGGTATGTTAATAGGGACACTTAAGTAACGTCTAGTCACTATATAGTTTTACTGCATGGCTGACGATGCTTAAAAATAAGTTGTCGAATATATACCTAGCGATAAATGGTTTCAATGCCCCCGCCGTGCTTGGGTTGTGTTGTGTGAGAGGCGGTTGGCTTTAAAACACGTTTGAAATATTTTATAACCTTGTAAATCTACAAGCCTTTTTAGAACCTGCGCGGTGAATTACATGTGTTCGCGTGGTGAATTACGTGTGTTCACCCCATACATCTGTAGAGTGTAAAGGAACATTAAATGTAAGCAATGCTATCTGACTCTAAGGATAATCATTTTAACCGCCCTTTGGCCCATAATGGCATACTGCTCCGATAAAATCGCTCACTATTTCTGTAGCCTGTAAACAAGCAGCCGTGGACGTATCAGTGAAATCGCATGTCACACGATTTTTCCTACTTCACTTACAGTGTATACAATTTTCTTTTGCACATATTGTCAAGTGAATTTATCCTGGTTCGTACTTTCGTTCCCATAAAATAAAACACTTTTATTTACGATAGTGGCATTTTAAACGAAGAGCGCTTTTTTTTTTCCTTATTTAAACACACTAACCACGAGAGGCATTACCCATTTTATCTTATTGGCTAAATAATTTTCCATAACTTAATTAGTCAAACAAGAAGGTCGAATTGTAATGGTTTGAACTTCTGACACGAAATGTATTGGCAACATTTGTAAGGAGGCTAACTTTGTTCTCTGACACCACCAGCGTTTCCACTGGAAGGAAAGGGTTAGGGTAGGAGTTCGATTTTGGAAGGGGCGGCTTTCGGGATTAGATCGGGCTGTGAATTCGCGATTCTCGCACTTGACGTTTAAGTAATGCCTTTTATACTCTTAACAATGTTCTGCCCTGCACATGGACGGGTCTTTGGGTACTCCTACTCTGAGACTAAAATATTGGACCTCGGTGGTGAGGTGGTGCCGTACGGTGCATGACTAGGCGATGCTCTCTTTCTGCTGGACTCTGCTAGCCTCTTAACGACTAAACATAATGAAGTACTGACCTAACATCGTCCTGGAACTACCTTCCTTCCAGGTTGCTAAACACCCACTCTGAACTCTCCTGAACTCTCTCTTGTCAGCGCGACAATCCGAAATGCAAGGCGGCTGTTCTCTGCGGCGGAATGATGGGGAGGGAGAGGGACTGAAGGACAAAGATCTGGGTGCTGCGTCGACAAATTGCATCCAATCCGACGCCTTCACCGACGTATTGCGAAATAAATCCTCTCATTTAATACTATTACAGAAATTGAGATTAATTAACCGAACGTTTCAAGAAAAAGCAGATAACGTGTGAGCATATCTCTGTCGACAAAATTTACAATAAAACGTAATGAAAGCTCAGAGTGAAACGAGGAAAAATCTACCATGCAATAATACACGATTGCGGGCGAATCTGCGATGCAAAGAGTTAGTGAAAATTCCGTGTGACCTTACACAGGAAGCTGTCAGTAAGTGTACAGTCTGCCGAATCGACGCCAAGTTAGTAGTAGTATGGGAAGGATCCATTAAGTTTGAATGGTGTCAGGCTGAGGTTTCCTCTAAGGCCATGGATTCTTGTTGGGTAGGCCTCGTACTTGGTAGTTGTGCTCCGATCGCTTGGAGCAGGCTCCAAGGGCTCCCTAGCCTGATGTGGAGTCGACGTGGTGAGCGACGACACAGCTCTGGTACTAGCCTGGATAGCTAAGAGAGGTTTGATAGGCCTCCACCGGACCACGGGTTCACTGGGTGTTTTGAGGGGTCCCAGCGTGATGTGGGAGATCGGGGGAAATGCCAGCAGTGCTGAAAAGTCTTTGGGCTCAGGACACAGCCAACTGTCTGGTTAGCTGAGTGTGGTGAAGGGGCTGAGGTGGGGATTATGCTGGGTTGGGGCCCTAGCCGCTGGTTGGCACCAAAGCTCTAATACCCTCCCGATCAACAACAGGGAGCGATCCCTCACAGTTCTGCATAATAAAAGCTCTGGATTGTTTAAAAGAGAACTGGAAGTTACTCCCGCACTACCCTAAAGGGCGTAAATTGGGAGAGGAACGTGAGGAACGCCGGCCGCAAGTTCGGAGTAAATCTGTCAGTAAGTGTATCATCAGCTCTGTGACTGACCAGCAAGATATATTTTGAAATAATGTTGTGACAAAAGAGTTTTAAGCTTTCATTTCATTGAAAGAGAATAAATAAAGAGCCTTGTTATTTCAGAACTAATAATCAATGCTTACCTTTTCCCACACAGCACTCCTTGAAAAAAAAATTTAAAAAAATATAATTTAAACAATAATCTTGAAAACAATAGTCCCATACATCCCTAGTAAAATGACTTTTCCTATCTTCGTAAAACAAAACTGGGAACTGGATGTGTTTCCATTAAAACGGCTACGTGTCACAACGCTGACACTCCCCCAACCCCCGCGCAGCATACCGCTGGACCGCTGCTTCCCCTCCCCCTCCTGGTTCATCATCCGTGCTTGGGGACATGTCGCCGCCGGGCAGCGCGCCTAGAGGTCTCTTTTATTCACGCAAATTGCATGCGGAAATGCTGTTAACAGCTGTGCTGGCGTTATTTCCAATGCAGTTATAACAATCACTGCTGCTGCTTTAATTACCTGTTTTTATTGTCTTCAGAGATTCAAAATACACGGCCTTAATTTTACTTGGTAAATAAAACTTTCAACATAGAATTCGCTGATCGTGCACCGCCTTGCTTCTATGAACAAATTCACGCCAAAAACATAGAACACAATGAAACTGTTGACTGTGATCTTTTAAGGAAGTGGCAGGATTGGCAAATCTGCTTGCGGAAGGCGGATCGCAGCGCTGCGAATAAAACTTATCATACAACACCATATTGTGTTAGGAAACGCTCAAACTCTGCGCATCGGAACTACCAGCGTACCAGTGTTCTGACCTAATGGGCTCATAGTAAGCATTCAAGACAAGCTGCCGAAACACATGCGTTCCAACTGATGCACAGCCCGAAAGTTTGAGTTGTAGCGATTTGGACGGTAAGTTTGTAAAATAGTTGGTGACTTGATGAGTTCACGAAACGGCCAGTAAGTTAGTGAATTAACGAGTGAGTTGTGTTAGCCTAGTGATTTAGATAGTCTTGCCAGATTCGTGATGTATCGTTCGGCTAGTAGATAAAGTGTCGAGTTGCGAGATAGGTCATTGTATGTGAAGACATAATAGCAATTTAGCAGACGACAGAAGTCTGCTTGATGGTTGTTCGTGTGGACACGACACTATTGCGTGTGTGTTTTTGCTTGCATGTATTTAAATTTGTATAGATCGTGTTATGTTAAGTGGTAGGCGCTGTTGATTATAAGATCATTTAAGATTTTAATTTTTCATTCTGGTAGGTGTAATCTGTTTGATTAGGTAGTGAAGTGAGAGTAATTGAAATAAAATATTTTATCATAACAGCAGCTATGAATTTCGTCTATTGACAGGCCATCGGAACTATATCACCACGTGCCTTGCAAACAGCAGCAGGACTCACGGTTTCATCCCAAAACTGTCCGTAATCGTGTTCATGCAGGCGGCCTCTATGCCTGTAGTCCTGTGGAGTGTGTTCCATTAAAAACCCCGTAGAAACTGGGCGGAGGAACTTCGTGGATGGGGGCACGCCGAAAGGAGATCCGTTCTGTTCTCCGATGGGTCGCGATTCAGGGTTCTCGTCTGTAGGGAACGTGGAACACGAATCAACCAAGCAAGGATCTTACCAGTTTATTTCGTATTATGTAAAATTTTGCTTGTATAGAGTGTGATATAAAATAAGGCTGTAAGAATGGTTTGTTGAAAGTCCGTGATGAAGTCGTGGAACGGGCTGACCCTGGATACGCCACGCCCGAGGCGAGCGACAAAGCGCCCAGCGGACTGGAACACGAGCCGGGCGAGGCAATGTCCGGGCGGGAGTTGCGCGCCGCGGGTAGCGAGGCCCGACAACCGCCCGCCCTGGCGGCGAGGTCGAGGTCGTCAGGCGCTGCCCCCGCTGCCCCCGTTGCCCCCGTTGCGTCCGTGACGCGGCTTCCGAGGAGCGCTCACTTCATTTACTTTACTAAGTACGCCGTGATCATCATTAGGCAGATTGTAACCGTTACCATGGTGCGACTTGCGGCAAGTTTCACGTAGTTTTTCGTTTTATGGTTTATACACCCCCCAAAAAAACGTTATCTCAAAAGTTTATATATATATATACATGCATATATTTATTTATTTATGAATAAATATGTATGGGCACTACAACTGCCATGATTTTCCATAAATCACTTCTGAACTGATAAATAAAATAATGTGATACAAAATCTCGATCGAGTTCGTTAAAGGGTAAAATCCACCGTAAAGTGTAGAAATTAGGAAGGATTTTTGATAAAAAAAAAATAGAAAAAATCGCTAAAACTTCCTTAATAGGTCACATATCTCATATATGAAATTAGATCTCGTTATAGTAGCACCAAAAATTTCCATTAAAATCAATTTTTGATACGACCAACCATAACTACAAGGAGTGGAAAAACGTGGGTTGCGGAAGACAACATTTCCTAACTCCCTTAGTATGCACACAATCAAATCCGAATTGTTTGTAAACTTTCTAAATATTATTTTATACTTTTGTCTGAAACAAATTTTGATAACACAAACAATTTCTGCAAGAGGTTGAAAAAACTTGTTCAGTTAAAAAAATACACTTATCAAATTCATCCAAAATTATTGTTCCTTTTTAATGTTATCTTAAACCTTTTGTCCAAAACAAATGTTTTAAGAACGACTTATTTGTTTAAGGAATGAAATATAGTGTTTGGAGGTAAAAAATATATATTTTAATATCGTATTAAGCATAGTATGAAATTAGTTTTAAGTTATTCAATTCTGGATGCATTGAATTAAAAACATTCCTCACACTCTCGCTGCATCGAATATGAGTAGTTTTAATTGATCATTTTAGAATATTAGAGAACATATAGAATGGTATGTACATAAAATTCTCAAAATGTTCAAGAGTTACCAGAACGTTCCAGGATTGATAGGTATCTATCTGCCCCAAAAGACTGTACCGAAAGGGATTTTTAAAAGTGTTTTGTCTTTGGTTTGGTTTAAGAAGCAGAGGTAGCATCCTAAAAATACCATAGTCTACTGGTTTCAACGGTTTTTATGACAATTTTTATTCGTTTAGAATATAAAATTTGCATATATTAAGACAGAGATCAAGCATTAAGAGATTTACAAAGCCTTGTAACATAGCTAGTGTCTGTTGGCGGTTTTTTTTTACAGTTGTAGTCATTCCCAAAAATATGTATTTATTACTAAACACCCATGACTTATTGGGATAACTATTTGTTGTAGCCAGGCATTATAAACTTCAAGCATTCCATCAAATTATGAAGTCGTATTTTAAAAACAAAACGATAGAAAAATTTTATGGCCTAAAATGTTTTGAAACCAAGATGGGAATTTTTGTTCCTATCACTTCCTTTTAAGAATTATTCCTGTAGCTTTACCAGGCTGACTTTTCTTCATTTGTTGTTGTGGTCGCAAGTGTCACCAAACATTCATTAAACGGTGTCTACAAGCTGTGAAACATCACACCAGTGATTGTAATAATTAAGGGGGATTAGAGTCCTAGCCATTTTGGATTTTTCCATCTTTTTTGCTATAATTATATTTTTGAACTATTTATCCCAATTTTTGGCATGCCAAGGCATAAATCATATATACAAAACCTTCTATGCCTTACTAACCGACTCTAGTCTGTAAGTGTTGAAAGAAAATAACTTATTTCACGCGGGTGATTACAATTGTAATGATAATCACACCAGTTCACTTGTGTTGACTTCAACAAGTAGCCGAAGCTAAGTCCTATGCCATGTCACACAAAATAATTTAGAACGGAAGCTCTATTGCAAGCGGTAGCAAAATATTTGTAATAGCAAGATGGCGATCGCTAATCCCGCTTCTTAATGCTTCCGTTAATTAGGTGATGCAATTCGTGACGAAACCTAACATGCAAGAGAGCAATTGGGATTAAATTCATATAAATAATACATTTATTTATATTGATGATCAGAAAGTAAAACAATAAACAGGCGTGTAAGACCGAGCATTAAGCCTCAGTTTCCTCATTTTGTGCACATCAATTTCTGTGCTTATGATGTCACTTGAGTTTCACGTGTTTAGAATCTCGGGTGAGCTATCATATGCGTCGTTTTTACATAAATATACATTAATATAAATATATCAATATGCAAGCCACCTCTCATAAGTTTACTGGAATGTTATACCATTTTTGGTCGATGTGAAACCATCTTTTGTCGATGTAAAACCATATTTTAAAGGCATGATAAGTGATGTTATCGTTAGTTTGGATATTCGGCTGTACATACATCATTGTTTTAGTGTAATTAATACTCGCCTATTTAAATATCTTTATGCAGTTTTGCATGTTTTATTTCTTCTAAAATACATTATTATTGACATAAAAGAGATGCATTTTTAATGGAGTGTGGAACGTAGTGTAGAAATTTAGAATATTTAAAAGCCACGAATTGGAGCGATATTTTCTCACTTTAATCGCATAAAAATTATTCCTTAAAAGATTTGTTTCAGCTAAGCAATTGCTTTGGTTTTTGTTTTACTTCAAAATAACTAGCAGACATATTATTTGATTAATAACCATTATAACTAGCCTATAACTATGAAATAAAACTAAGTTTTGTGTATTCGAAAATTGAATTGTCCTTAGTCGTAAGTTAAATAATTTAAACAGAAATCAGCTAAATGTGTTTTATCACCATTATAATACGTTAAAGTAAACGAAAAAAAAAAAATTTGGACTAATTTTAGTGGCAGTAGGTCGAACCAAAATTCGAAAATTTTAGGTAGTAGCCTATATTGCACAGCATGTATATTTTTGTAATCTACATTGCATTGCATGTATATTGTTCTTACACAAAGTAGCAATTATATTTCTAATTGAAATGGGATTCAGTATCAAACAGTATGGTCGGATCAGTGATGATTCATTTCAGCTTCCCACAGGACTTATTATAAATTAGCACTGACTTTATACACGTGAAACAGCTAGACACTATCTAGGAACGTCTTACCACTAAGATTTGACTTTTGAGGACTGAGTTAACGTTAATATTGAACTAAAAATACGAACGATGGTGACTTTTTTTTTGTGTGCTGCTTGAGAATTACTGTCGGCAGTTTATGAAATCCGTCTTTTAAATATACAATTAGTTTGATGATGGTTTATGTTTGAACTTATACTTCAGTATCATTATGTTAATGTTAACTACGTACAATTACAAGGGTTTGTTTCTTTTGCTCAGATATGTTTGCGACATAAATGGGCGTACGTAGTTGAAGGTCGACTAGTGGCAGTATTATTATTATTATTATTATTATTATTATTATTATTATTAGTAGTAGTAGTAGTATTAGTAGTAGTAGTAGTAGTAGTAGTAATGTAACTCCATTCCACAAATGACACTATCTATTCATGAACGACAATGCTAATTGCACCTGAAAATAGCTTTTTATAATGTTTTACCAAGCCTTTTCTTTTCGATGTACCGCCGTAATCCTCTCTCTCTATATATATATATATATGTATATATATATATATATATATATCCTTCTCCATGAGTCATTCCTCAATGTCCCGGATAATCTTGGCAATGATGCAGCATATATGAAGGTAACTGTTCACGATTAATTTTACGAGTGGCTTTCGGGATGCGAGCATTATTCACAGTTACGACATCACTTGTGTTAAGTAAACTGGTTTCTTCAAGGTATCTTCCTAAAGAATTAGCTTCATCCTTTCTTGTGTGTCAGTTGGATGCTCTTGCGAAATTTTCTTTGTGCGTAAGAAGAGAAACTGTTCTACTGGGGTGGAGCGCACTCTGCAAGAGAACATTAACATGCTTAAGAGTAAAAATGTAATTTGGAATGACTGTTTTATTTTCCCCGGTGCTATTGTCGTATCATATAAGGTTTAATGCCAAATTACAAGAGTAAGATACAATTTATACATATTAAATGGGAAATGAATACATTTGCATAAGGGTTGACTGGGGAAGTTTCGCAACAAGTTGTACATTACGTCTTAACTATCAATAAAATTGCGTGCTACTGCCTCTTCCGATAATGCAGGTTGAATATGTTTTCAACTTTCTGAAGTTGTAACTTCTTCAACCGCGACAGCTTAAAAAATTATATTCAAGGGAGACGAAAAGCGAGACACCTAGTGCCTTACTGCACTGGTATTGTATGTTATAATAATGCATGCTTCTGCATATTATGTTTAGTTCTAGTAATGCCAGCGTAGTACAATAAATAATACATACATTATGTGTGTTCATTCATTGTTATTGCATTCATT
Source organism: Bacillus rossius redtenbacheri (assembly GCF_032445375.1). Lineage (NCBI taxonomy): Eukaryota > Metazoa > Arthropoda > Insecta > Phasmatodea > Bacillidae > Bacillus > Bacillus rossius. The sequence goes on from NC_086330.1 coordinate 50,012,397, forward strand.
TCACGAAATTGTTTTACATTAATTTGATTGAAATAACTGATTTAAATACTTTAAAGAAACTTAGGTGTCCTGGCCGCCACGTACGTTAGAATTGAAACCATTGATAAGAGTTATAGGAAGTTGTTAGGGTACTCTAATATCAGAAACACGCATAATCATGCGCTGAAAATAGACCTTTATTTACTGTTTGACATTGTCTTCAGTGGAATCTAAGAATTAATAAATTGGTTTATGATAACTAAAATATTATACACAACCCTTCGGATTGTTTCTACAATTTTGTCACAATCATAATGCTAACACCGGATACAACCTAAGATTTGAGAGTAGAGAGTTGTAAATTACGAGTTGGGAAAGTATACGAAATCATGCGCAGCTGGTATCTGTAACTGGCTGAAAAGGTGTTTCAATTCAAAACTTTTTTCAACCCCCGCTCCATCGAGTAACATGCGTTACATACGTTACGTAAGTTACACACGTTATTTACGTTATCTTCTCACTTCCGTTACCCTGTGATTCTGATATTACTCTACCGGCTGTAATAAAGTTTCAGTTCAAAAATAGCCCTTTCGGCATAGCCTATAGGTGTAGGTAGATTTCGAAGTACCTAACTGTTTCGTCTGGAAATGCTCTGGAAACTTTTATAAACTTCTGGAACATTTTGAGAACTTAATGTACACAACATCCTTTATGCTTTCCAATATTCTAAAATGATCGATAAAACCAGTTTTTAGATTCTTGTAGGAAACAAAAAATAATCTGATGTCCTGACTTGTGTGTTCGCACGTCACGTGCGTCTGCACTATGTTTTTTTTTTAAACAAGGCGATACGTTTTAGCCAGGTGCTGTAACGAACATATTCATACTATTCTTATGAAATTAACAAAACATGCAGTATTAAGCTGTCAAAATCTGAATGTCCACTGAAATACCTGTACAAATTCTTATGTTATCTTCAATAAAGTTAATGTTCTAAACGGTTAAATAATTTATGATAGAATTTGGACAATTGTAACAAACTCACAGTTCTGAGGTTATAATAAAATTTTACAAAAGAATTCTCCTCCTGGATATTCTAAATAGCAAAGAACATTAATGAAAGGTTTGCCATGGTTGGTCAGTTATATGAGAAATACTGAAAATCGTTTTCCGGGACTGTAAGTTTTCGCTCGTCTAGGTGATCCATTACTAATATGAAAGTTAGGTTGAGTTTAGTCAGCGACATAACAAAAAAAAATCGTGAAAATGTACAAAATCTCGGATTTTATTTTTTTAAATTTATCTCAACCGCGAAGTTGCACGAGCGAATGGTGAACTTCGGACATGTTCGGGGCTGATCGGAGGTTGGTGGAACGTAGGCCCCACGTTTCGCAAGTGCGTGGAGCTGGGCCCGCCCGAAGCGGCATACTTTCACGCGCTTTCCCGAGCTTGCGGATCACCGCCAATCATGCAATCATCGACGAAACCCGACGCGTGCTGCTCGAATCTTAACCTCCCTTCAAGGTTGTTAACTTTCAGTTCCACTTGCCTCTCGCCGAGGCTTACCCGGGTTCGATTCCCATCGGTGTCAAACCAGGATTTTTTTCCCCCGCCAAGTGGTGGAAACGTGGCACACCTTACCTAACCTAACCTACCTTCGACCTTTACAACAGCAAAAATTTTATAATCATGAAATGATCCGAATATGCACGAACACGGATTATTAGACTGGCTTATGATTCTGGGCTAGTGAAAAATTAGGTTTCCAGCTTTTGGAACGACCCATTGCCCTGACTGTAATATCAAGAAATACAAAGTCCTTGAGTTCTTTAAAGTTTGAACCGTGGGAACTGTATCCGTAACAACAATGTGTGTCAGGAAAAGACTTAACAATTCCACTTGCATGACAGTTTTTTTTTATTATTCCATAACACTGGACACGCTTAAACCTGGACCTGGGTCTGGGCTCACACAAAATGTGCAGAGCTGGTGAAAAAACCATGCGATTTTAAAACTTCTCATGTTACCCTAGTGGTGTCTAGTTACTAAGACCATTTAAGAATATGCTGAAGACGGATGATTACTTCTGTTGCCGAATTTCGTATTTAAACGTATTTTTAGAAAAATTAAAATGGTTAAAACCTTTATTTTCATTTCTCCGACATATAATATTATGGTTTCCACTTAAATCTCACAGTTTACCTATCCACGACGAGAAGTCTACGCGGCAGTCCACAGCCTTGCGCTCAGAGACGATACCGCAAATAGAAGCACCAGCGAGCGTCGACCTTATCATCCCGCCTCACCAACACAAATAGGCCCTTGCTAGTCGGTTCCCTTAATGTTTTGTGTAATACTGGTCTTTATTAAAACCAAAATAAATCCAGCAAAGCAGCAAGAGACGTGGAAATTCTAAAACACTGGTTGAGAAATAATCAGCGTTCTTAAATTTCGTGGGACATTATCTCGTGAGAAACTAAATCGAAAATATATTAAGTAAGGGCTTGGTTTAGAGAATAATATTAAGTGCTGCAAACTGAATTTGTAATTGCATTTCTTTTAAAGTATTTTTAACTGGACTTGAGATATTTAGTAAAGAAGATTAAACACACGGGGAACTTCGGAAATTTCATTCCAGTTCAACCATGTAAATGGGTCGACAGCTTCTTTCTTTGTCACAGCGAGACTCAGTACGACAGATTCTGTTTCCTGTAATGATTTGCACACGCAGCTCATGTGCTTGCTGGAAGTACAATGAATGTGATCAATTTTAAATATGCCCAGCAGTGTAACTACCACTTGCTTTGAACTTTCAATACTTATAAGGAAACTGTCAGAATCAAAGTGTGTATAGTTCTAAACTGACATAATAAACGCATCTGATATCTACTGACAAATATAATTCTGATATTTCTGAGTGGTTTGAAATTGATATTTTTAATGCCAGTAATAATAAACACCTATGTTTGGCTCTAAACAATTCATGCATTCCTTTAAAATGGTATTTGATCACAAAACATATGCTTTTGCACCACTGATAAGTTATAGTCATTCAATGGTCAAAACATTAACTTTTGAGGGAATCGTGCAAAACTAGACATAACTTTAACGTTAATTTTTACGTTAATTTGTGAGCCAACCCTTCATTAACGTTACGAGCCAATATTGATGACGTGATATGTCTCTTAGATAATATGATTGATGTCAGTCAAGACAGAACACACACAAATCTTAAGTGACTAGCTGCTATGCGACGGTAGAGACGATTCTCTGCTTCCTTCGGACCTCTGGGAAATCTCTCCGATGACAGGAACTTATACGGATCGCTGCAAAGAACAACTACTGCTATGGATGCTGAAACTGGAACGATTTATTTGGCTCCTGAAAAGTCTAAGACTGGAAATAGTCACACCATCGATGGACTAGTAGGAACCAAGCTCAGAAACACAGTCATCTCGTCGCACTCATAAACGATTGCGACCGACGCGGTAGACTTATTGGGACGTCGATATTTTCTAATTCTGATACTAGATAAATCAGAATTTCCTATAACTAGCACTTAGCAGATGACTGTTAGCTAAATCGCGGTAGTCGCGTGCGTGTCTTCAAATCTCCCGCGCGGGCCCCGAGTATTCGGCTAGCCACACGTGAGGAGACGACTTCTTCTCGCGATGGTGACCTTCAACTCCCTTCCTATTATTCTAATTTCGAAGTCCTAACTTGGTTTGCTGTAGCAACCAAGGCAAAAGTAAACTGTGAGAAGTATTTCCAACTGTGTTGATGAAACTCGTGAGAAGAGAAAATAACTATGAAATGTGTGTCTGTTGCATGGATAAGTTTAGAAACGGAATAACCACTTCAAAGAATAATAGTTGAAAATTAGACTTTACCTACTATCAACGTCTAAACCAAGGTGAAATGGAATGATTTAAATTAATAATTTAAATCAATTAATAAAAAAAAATTAATTTAGAAGAATAATTCCGGCAATAAAATAAACCTGTAAACAGCTGTACTGTTTACAACTTGTTATTTAGAAAAAATCAAGTAGATCACAGATATATGTGTAATAACGTTACTTTTCTCTTGCCCGCTCCCCACTTCCGTAGTATACCTTTAATTGATCAAATACGAATGTTATTGACCGGTAGCGTGATGTGCAGAAAAACCAAAGTAAAACGAATTACGGTAGTATTATTTCTTTGATACCAACCGCCTTCCACCAACGCGGTTCGGATTCGATTGCCGTCGGGCTTTTACCCCACATCTTTCATAATTGAGAAACGTGGCGGACGTTACGGTGTTCCCGGTTGTGGATTTCTCGGTGTACTCCCGTTCCACCCATACTGCTTCACCACTCGTCTGTAATGATCCTTCCATACGCGTGGTGGTTGTGGACTCCTGTGACCAGTGCTTCCTCGTTGGCAAGCACGGCGCGCCGCCCGGTTCACACGACCCAACTGACGAGCTGCCCTTTCAGCCGGGTTCACACAATCACGGCGGGGCGCGGCTATCAGTTCCTGACATTCTCTCCGCCTGCACGACGCGGCCTTGGCATTTCGTCGGGCGGGTTACCGTGCCCATAGTTCATCGGGCAGCCTCCTGTTCACAGGCCCCGGTTCAGGCGCCCGAATATTCCACTTTCGGTGCGATTGTAGAAATATTATGTCTGCTATATTAGCTGTGTTATATAAATTCAATTCTCAAAAAATTCGTTCTATAGCCTACTATTTTACCGTGAGGGTAGGTTTTCTCATGTCTAGAAGATCGTAACTTAATTTATGTTGGTTTTTTAGAATATGTTCTTTAGATATAATTATTAGATATGTCAAACCTCTCTTTAACACACTGATATGTTATATATAGGAATATATATACTTTTCATAGTGATTGTATGAAATTAATTTATTTTAATTTTTGACTAAAGTAGGCCTACACCATGAGCAATAACTTTGTTTCACATCAAATATTCATTACCTAATGGTGTAAAACATGCTTGGGGCAATGTAACCCATTGATCTAGAAGAAAATGTAGCCTGCTCTTATATTGAGTTAACATCGCGCGCTTGTAATCGGATATTTTTTCCAGGGAAATAAAGTTTTATAAAGGGCTGCAATACTAAAACATTTTACTCTAAATTTACGAAGAACGATGGTTACAAATTATCCAGTGATCTTAGTAAATTTATCGTTATATTCGTTAATTTACGGGTATAAAGTGCACTTACTTTCAACACGAACCCACAAGAATAATATTGGTATTTAAGAAAAAACATTAAAAAAAAATAGCTGGTGATAACTCGTTCAAAGAAATCGCTTATTTCGTTCACATGTTGAGGTTCTTTGTTGGAACGTCCTTTAGTATATTTACCGTAATTTGTAGCAGTGAAGATGCAAGTGGTAGAGGAAGGAGAAATGTACTAGAGGAAGCTGCTTTCTCGAGCAGGAACCGTCAGTTTCCCGCTCCCCGCCGCGTAATTGCCTGGTAACAGTTTAATTGCAGCCGGTTTCAGTTGATTGGCTGGTCTGGTTGGAAGGGAAAGTGTCTTGAGGCGAGGGACGTCGCCACGCCGCCTTCTGTCTGGGAAGGGGGGGGGGGGGGGGAAGACTTCCGCGCTGCGGCCTGGTCGACGACTGCCACCAACTCGGAACACTCCCCTTCAGCTTCCGATTACGCCAAGGAGAAGAATACAAGTTTACTGAGTCTAGTGGTCTACAGTTATGATAGGGGAACAAGCACATATGATGCGTGCCACCCTTTCTGAAAGGCTGAAACCCAGCATGATTAGGCGTAAAGGCTTCGGCCTGGGACGCACCTAGAGTATTCCCTAACCCAGACCCCTCCCAAAAAAAAAAACACACTTAGTTTTATTTAGGTAAGGAAATATATAAATTAATCATTTAAATAAATCACTCGTAGTTACTTCCATATTCCTGACATGACTAGCAAAGTGGTAAAGTGCAAGGCACACGCATCTCAGAACAGAGACAGAGGCAAGTTCAAAACCCGACTGCGGGTTTTGAAAACTTATTTAAAACGAATGATTGCATTATGAACACTATAATTCAAGTAAATATATATTGAATATTGTTATATCTTAAGTAATTGCTATAATAACTTCTAATAATTTTTGACATCGCCTGATCTTGTCTTGTTTTCTGTGTGTTAGTATTTTTCTCTTTTTTTGTTGTCGGTTATTGAGGTTTTTAATGGGTGTAATCATTAATGGCGTGTGTAGAAACTATCATCTTCAATCAGTCTGCCCCATTGAAAGAACCATTCAAAGAACTTTCTTATACATAGCTCGGACCGTTGTTTTGAATATTTCATATATGCTAGGCCTGTGGCCCTTATTTTTTACTTAATATAAAAATAAAACATATAAATACAATATAAATGTTTGTATATATATAAATAATTTATTTAATTTATTTTTTCTTTGCCGTGAAATACTTTTCTGTTTCAAAAATTGTGTTACCATACGTTGATAAGAATTATCAGGTGTAAACTAGACAAGCTAATTTTTGTTGTTTATCATTTTTTATCGTGTGAACGTAAACAAACAAATGTGTGGACACACGTCAAGTAGCATGCTTGTTCCGCGATGTGCAACATTTTCTAGCCTCGCGAAGAGCATCGTTTATTAAAACGGCTGCCGATCTCTTTGTTCTCTTGCTGGGATTCGGTTTGGACGCGTTCTGGAACAGGGCCCTCGAGCTAGGTTACGTTTGAGTCCCAATAAGGCAATGCTTATTCGCCGTCTTACCCTAATGTTTTCGAATACCGCTCTTAAGGCTGCAGTGCTTAGCGTAAATGATCGTTCACTCTTTCCGTTCCAGCTCGTTATTTCTGTCGTCAGAGCTCCTTGTATGCGCATGCCAAATTGCAAGAAAACAATAAATTTCTAAACTATAATCCTGGGAAATTAATATTTTATGATTGTCGAGCAATAAAATCTTTAAGGGGCCCGCATGTTCACGGGTGTGTGAGTGTTAGTGAGGCGAGATGACAAGTATGACGCTCGCCGGTGCTTCCAGCGCGGTGTCTCCTCTCTGAACTGGCTCGCAGTCTTCTCGTCGTGCATGGGGCAACTATGATATTTTAGTGGCAACCATAACATTATATGGCGAATAAATTAAGCTAAAGATGTAGTGCTTTCAAGAATTTTTATCGGGTTTTTCATGCCTACATATTATTGTGAAGGGGGGGGGGGAAATGCGTTTTAGCTATTTTAACTTAAAAAAAAATAACAACGAAATACGGAATCAGAAATACTCATCCGCCCTCAGAGTATCCTTAAATGATTTTCGTTAAAACAAACGCAACTCTGATATCTTAAACAGTTTTGGAATCGCGTGTTTATTTTTCTAAAGTTATGCACACCGTTATGTGAGCCCGGATAGGAGGGGCCCTTAACTTGCAGTTGGTATTCCAGAACGTGTTCAAACCGAATGCTAATAAAGTGACAGGTTGGCAGTCGTTAGCGAGGCTATAAACAGTTGAATGTCGCGGAACACGCCATCCGGTGCCGATACTTTGTAAAATACTTATTTTAATTGCACAGGGATAGTCCTTGGAAGATCAAGTTGCCAACGATATCACTTGTAAAATTGCAAGGCAGAGCTTTATACCATTTGCAGTTTTACAAAGCTATGTCTTGCAGTTTTGCAAGTGGTATCGTTAAAGTACAAACATAACAGGTCTCCGCCTATAATACATTAGTTTGCATTTACATGAAAACAAGGAAAGTTTTTTTTAAGGTAGAGTTCGAAGCAATACTACTCATTGAAGCTGTAACCATGGCGCGACTTCCGGGAAAATGTTTTTATAGTTTTACGGTTCATGGTCCATAGACCCCAAAACCATCATAAACTCAATAAATAAATAAACATACATATATTCACATTTTTAATGGGCACAATAACTGCCGAAATTTTTCACAAATCACTTCCAAGCTGATACATTAAATATAGTAATAAAAAACTCGGTCGAGTTCGTTAATAGGAAAAGTTTCACCAAAGGGGTAGAAATGGGGACGGTTTTTAGAAAAACAGAAAAATCGCTATAACTCCCATAATATGATAAATATCACATCAATTTGAACGTATTATAACTCGGTGTAATACCAAAAACTTTTGTTTAAACGCAATTTTGATACGACCAACTTATCCGAAAGTATTTTTAATATAATGAACCACTCCAGCAAGGGGATAAAAAAAACGGGGTTAGGATTTTAAAAAATCATAATCTCCGCACCAAGTATTTAATCCTTTGTTATTTATTGTAATACCTTAAAATAATATCTACAACTTTCGTCTGAAACAATTATAGCAAGGGTGAACAAACAAGGGTTGAAGGACACAAAAATTCGTAACTCCCACTTATCACTTATCAAAGGTGTTTTACTTTTCGTCTATAGCAAAGTTACTAGAAATGTATTGAGTTTAAACTCTCATCTAAATCTCCGTAATTAGAGATTATGGAAGATCACGAGATTCTAATGGTGCATGGGTGAAACGAATGGGCAGGAGGAACGGGAGTACCCCGAGAAAACCCACGGGTGCACGGAAACGTCCGCCACGTTTTCCGTTCGCGAGATCTCCTGATTCGACCCCGGTGAGAATCGAACCCGGATCGCCTTGTTGGGAGGCAAGTGATCTGACAAATACAGCACAAGTAAGGAAAAAAATATGACGCACTCGGCCATGGCCTATCGTAAGTACCTACCAATCCAAAAATTTTCCTGGGGTGATTTCGGAAACCACGGAAAAACCGCAACCAGGATGGTCGAACTCTACACCCGGGTCCTTCAGAATACGTATCCAGCGTTTTTCGTTGGCACCATCCAATCTCTCTCGACATACTGAACTAAATGTCCAAGTATCTCAACTCATTCCCTATTTCCAGTCCCTATCCGTACTTATATTATAAATGCGAGAGTTTATTTGTTGATTCGTTCTGCTTTCATGGAATAACGGAGCAACATTTCGACTTGAATTCTTGCATATAGATAATTTATGGGCCGGAGAGTGTCGTATGCTATTTTTTATCTAGGAAAAATTCACGGTTGTTGTGGGATAGATCTCGAGCGTAATTCTGTAATCACATGAAGGTTTATTTGTATCCCTGGTAACGGGTTTTTGCATTGTTAATACCTTCTGCGTCTCCATGGCAACGGCCATGTGTTTTAAGTGTTTTAATGCCGAGCGCCTCGCCGCTAATGGCCGCTAATCTGCTCTTTGATCCCCAATCCAACAATCTTAGCCCAAGAATGATCTAACGATCATTCCTCTAAACGTTGCACCATCACGAACTTCGTTCGCGTGAAATATAGTTCGTACATTTCCAGTCTGCAAAAACAGGCAGCAGCAGTTGTGGAATAGATGTTCGGTGAGTTTCTATTGCGGGCTGGAACGATTTGAGTCGCTACAATCGATTATGACACGGCGAGCAAATGTTAGGTGCGATTGCCACAAGATAGCAGCACATATAGTCGCTGACTCATCTTCTGAATTTTAATAACACGTACTGGTATTTAAAAAGTAATACAAAACAAAGCAGTCGGAAATATAACGATGGCTTAGAATGAAAACCTCGTATCTCATAAAATGCAAATTTTACAGCAGAGACAAAAAACTGTTTCTTTCGCCACCCTCAATTAATGGTTGTACAATTATTTTATGTGATAGAAAGCAGTAGGATGCACATTTTATTTCTTTCAGCCAAACATTGTGTGAGATACGAGGTTTTCCAGCCAAAAACATAAAAAACTTATTTTCGTCCAAAAATTGAGATACGAGGTTTTCATTCTAAGCCACCGATAAGTAGGTTTTGACTAAAAAAAGCTTCTATTTAATATGGGAAGAAATCATGACGAAACAGAATATTAAAAAATTAACTGAAATAACAAGCATTTAAAACATTTAAAATGTGGGTATTTCGCGTGAAAAGCGGTTGTAACACTAGAATAAGTAAAAATGTTGATACGTGTGTCATGTATGATCTGAAATTTTGTAAATCGTGAAAATGCCGGCCGAATATGCTCGCGCAGTGTGGATCCGAGATCATTGCTGTAAACCCACCCGAGAGTCGGTTCTAATCGAAGTTCCCGATGATCTCCTCCCAGAGCTCACAACACAATGGTGCAACAGAAAACATGGCCCAACGCTGATCAAACCAGCTTGTGACTCGTGATCAGGCCTGAACTCTAATGGTGCAGCTGGCCACAAGAGAGCCTCTGATTCGCCTGCTCAGATGCAGGAAAGGCGTGATGACAAGCGGATCGCCTGGCAGCTGTAAGAGCCGCTGCATAGCTGTGGCATTAGCTTCCTTACTAATAATACTTATCTACCCGACTAAATATATAACTTTATCTGCTCGTGTGAAGCCGGGTACCGTAGGTAGTTCGTAATAAAACTCTTGTTTGGTGTTTGGAGTGGACAAATATTACTATGCGTGTTTTTGTTTTATAATTCCACATTACGCAAGCTTACATAGATTGAGTAGTTCATGGATAAGTTACAAATGAAGGGTGTTTACATTCTGGAATGTCAGGGAAATATCAGGGAAGTTGGAATTGGTCAAATAAAGTGAGGGAATCTTTTTGAAATCCTGGAAAAGACATGGAAATTCACCAGTGGTGTTAATTTTATGGAAAATTTTCATGCCCCAGTCTTCCATCGCCCAGACTGTGAAAGATTTTTTTAGATGGTGTTTAAGTGCATAGTCAAGTGCACTATAAATTTCGTATGGAATGTTCTATTTGAATTATATTTTTTTGTTACATAATTATAGGCCAGCTATGGGAATGATGGAGGCTGTATTTTTGTAATTTATTTCCGAAAATCGCTAAACAGGCGTAAAAAAAATATATATATTCAAGAAAATTTGAAATTTTGGCCATGATTTGCGTGGACACCTTGAAATATCTTATTGTTTGTCCATTGCATTGTTATTCAGAGTAATGCAAAAAAAAAAAAAAACGAGTCCGTCAGCTGACACTTGCGCCTGAAAAGGAAGAGAGAGAAAGAGGAAGTACGACTCCCACGCTCCTTGTCTTGTCAGCAGTCGGTGTTGCGTCACGCGACCTCCGGTGAACCGTGCGTAGGAAATTGTGCGGCGCGAACCAGGAGCTTCCGTTCGTTCAGCTACAAAGACGCCATTTATGAATCTAAAATACATTGCTGCGTAGGTACACACTGTTGAAGATACGACTAGTGTCAAATTATGCGTTCCCGTCGTTGCTGATGAAACTTCCGCAGCGTTTTTGGGCCGAAAATTCATTCCGTGGCTGTTTTCTTGCTGTGCACAGTGCAGGTCTCTCAAGGATGCACCAAGTAAATTTATCAAAATCCAACATGTGAACAATCGAGCTAGACGAAATTACCGAGGAGAAACTAGCAACCACTGTGTGACACTTGATCTAAGGCGATACTTTTTTTTTTTTTATTTGACTTGTGCGGCAAAGAACATTTGGACTTAGACAGCTGGCTGTTATTATAAAATTACAAAATAATTATATATACGTGATTAACTAGTTTGGTGCAACGTTAATTTTACTATATTTAGTTTCGTACTATATATTTGAAACACTATATTATAGAGCAAGGTGGAACGGTCGCTAGACACTGAACTCGCATTACAGAACATCCTGGTTGATTTCGTGCTGATTTCGATTTACCACTCGAGGCAATGCTGAGAGAGTTTTTTTTTAAATGTGAGTAAAACATCTTATCTCTCGGTGTACAGCGTTTGGTAGGAGTAATTTCGTGGAAATGAAACGGAAGTTGATGAACGGAAATGTGTGACACAAAGATGTTGGACCCACGTGTTGCTTCTTAAACTGGTATATAGTCACGTTTGTAAATATTAGGGTAGGAATATACCAAACGTATTGTGCCAAATGAAACTTTGTGGTAGTGAAACTAACCTGTAATGTATTTGGTAAACTAAATTAGTCAAGGTAAAAAAGAATTCCAATTTTTAATAAATGTAAGAAAACTATCATAACAATGTTAAGAAAACAAATTTTCCCTAAATACTCCCAATAGTCATGATGCCGCAGTGGTTTTATGCGCGCTTATTATTTTCAAGGAACATGGTTCAAAACTCTTCACTGGGAATTTTTTTTAAATAACTGAATATAATAATAAAGTTGAATCAGCTCAATAAGGTGAAAGTTTGTTTGTAGGAAGTATTTACAGAATGATTTCATTCGTTTAAGCTAAAATAAATTTATGAACATATATTTAGTGTTATTTAAAATGTTTAAGGTTAATATTTAGGTAATTCGACAGTAGTTTATCTTCTAACGTGTATGGAAACTTTATAGTACTAACTTTTGAATGCATTTGAACAGGATGGGCAGTATTTTAATAAAACATTTTTTTTGTTGAAAATCAAGCCGTAAACCGGAATCTATTTGACTGCAAAATTTATTTCGAAAAATACCTAAAAGAGCGCCACGTTCGGAATGCTTTAGAGAACCAACAAAATATTAAATATCTTTGCCGCCATGTTCGTCCCAACACAATTTTCCTGACTAATAAATAATAGGTATTTTTTAAGTTGTTATATCTTGTAATGACTATTCAAGTTTAAAATATGTATTCCTGGATAGTTTCACTACCATAAAGGTTACTTTGGCACACCAATAGGTACGTTTAGTACATCACCCGATGTTCGCAAAACATGCACGGGTGCATGTTGCCACACGTGGATCCGCCATTTTGACTTCGGTTTGTGGCTTAGAAGTATCTGCATGCATTCGTACTGGACTTTCAACGTGTAAAATTTCCGTTGTGTGCGCTTATTTCATTGCATTTATGGTGCATACTAATATTTCACCCTAAATGCACTTTTAGAATTATAACCTTAAAACCTCAGGCAATTATAATTTCTGTCTAGGGGGGGGGGGAGATGTTCAGCGACGCGATTGGTACCCCTGGTTTTCGGCTAGCCGTGAGAAATAAATGTACCATCTTATTAAACAGCATTATAGTAAGGTTTTAAAAAGAGGCCCATATTTTTACCGGTTTTTCCTAAAATGAATACTTTTCATATATTTATGATGCTCGGCATTATTTTCAAGAATTTTACGTTAAATTTGGTATCCAAATTTCGTATTATAAGTTTCTTCGCAATATGAGAACACATGAGTTAGCTCGTTACCGAGGTTAGATGTTACACATCACTGGCGAGTACTGAAAGACTGACACACACACACACACACTTATATATATATAATATATCCTTACTTCCTTACTATATTTTATTTTATCCTTACTATCCTTACTAATATTATAAATGAGAAAGTAACTCTGTCTGTCTGTCTGTTTGTTACCTTTTCACGGCTGAACGGATCGTAATGAAATTTGGTAAGGAGATAGATTATATCCTGGGGATGGACATAGGCTATCTTTTGTCTAAAAAAAAATTAATTTTAAGCGGGTTAAATAAATATATCTTAATTTTATGTAACGTGTGTCATAGATATACAAACTGTTAGTGTCATTCCTCTATGTCTGCCGAGCTATAGCTTTCAAGCCATTACGTTACGTTTTGCTATTGTAAGGAACTAAGTAGAGAGTAAGAAAAAAATAAATATCTTGACAGTTTGTAGTGTCGCCATATTTGTTTCAATTTTCAATACGGTTTTTGTATATTACAATTTAAATTATTTTCTTTACAGTACCTACTTATAACTTATTTGCAAGGAGTTTGGTTTAGTGTTTATAATTTATTTGCTGAGCGTCAAGAGTCTTAGGGCTACTGAGACCGAAGACCAGAAATATTTATCAATTATGTAATATATTGTTGAAAAATTTGAATTTTACTATTTCAGTTAGGTCAATTTTTTTTATTAATTAGAATAGTTACGTGTAATTGCCATCTTCCTTTATTTCATATGAAACATTATGTTTGGTTGAATGTGAGATAATTTTATTTATGTATGTTTTACTTTCATTTATTTTCTTATATATATACCTATATATATATATATATATATATATATATATATATATATATATATATATATTCTTACCTACCTACTTCTATTAAATTTCAGGTGGATGTTAACATTGTCATTCCAGTTGAATAAATGGTTTTGAAAAATTAGTTGTTGTTTATACTTTTTGTTTTATTTTGGACTATTTTTTTTTTTTTACTTAATTCAAAGAATTGTGGTGTGTACAGGGAGTGATATCTCTATTAATTTCTATACTCCTTTGGATAAGCGGAATATGGCCACCACAGTTTTACATATCAACAAATCCTACAAATGTTTTAAACATTATGACAAATAAAAAATAGTTTCACAAACATCCTTAGTTTTTTTTTTGGTGTGTATAGTTTGAAGTTTAATATTATGTATGTATACGTAAATTCTTAAACATAGAGTTATTTATTAATTTATTTAGAAAATTATTCATAGGTAGGTAATAAGTTTTCCTTTATATCTCTTTCGATTTGGAGTGTTTCCGAGCCATTCGGGGTCCTCAACGTCACCCCCTCCCCCCCCCCCCCAGGTGGTTAAAGCCCCAAATTTCGAAAGTTTAAAATTTTTAAAAAATCTTTCTCTTTCGATTTTAAGCGTTTTCGAGCCATTCAGGGTCCTAGAACCCCCCGCCCCCCTCTGGGAAAAAAGCCCCAAAGTTTCGATACTTTAGGAATTTCAAATATCTATTCTTTCGAGATGGAGTGTTCCGAACCATTCGAGGTCCTGAACATCAACCCCCCCCCCCCCTCCCTTTTCACAAAAGTGAAAGCCACAAAATATCGAAAAATTGGAGAAAATTGTATTAAAATTAAGTCATTACGAACTAAAGTGTCCGGGGCATGGTGGAACTTTTACCCAAAGTCGACTTCGCACCCAATTTTTGGGAGGGGGGGGGGGGAGTGCAAAACTCCAAAATTACGAAAAATTTCAAAAATTTCTTAAATTTAAGTATACTTTTTTACTATTTGGAGTGTTCCGAGCCATTCGGGGTGTTCAAACTACCCTCCCCCCACAAGGAGTCAGAGACTCAATAATAAAAAAATTTCCCAAACTTTCAAAAACCTATTCTCTTTCGGTTTGGAGTGTTTACGAGCCATTCGGGGTCTTCAACATCAACCCCCCCCCCCTTCTCAGGGGTCAAAGCCCCAAAATTTAGAAAATTTCAAAAATCATTCTCTTTCGATTTTTAGTGTTTCCCTGCCATTCAGGGTCCTCAAAATAACCCCTCCCCCTCTGGGGACAAAGCCCCAAAATCTCGAAAATTTCAGGATTTTCAAATATCATTTCTTTCGAGATGGAGTGTTCCGAACCATTTGAGGTCCTGAACCTCCACCCCTCCCTTTTCTCAAAAGTGAAAGCCACAAAATTTCGAAAAATTGGAGAAAATTGTATTAAAATTAAGTCATTACGAACTAAAGTGTCCGGGGGATGGCGGAACGTTTACCCAAAGACGTGTTCTCCAACAAATTTTGGTAAGGGGATTGGGGGAATGCAAAACCCCAAAATTTCGAAAAATTTCTTAAATTTAAGAATACTTTTTTTACTATTTGGAGTGTTTCCGAGCCATTCGGTGTCCTGAAACTACCCTCCCCCCACAAGGAGTCAAAGACCCAATAATTAAAAAAATTCCCAAAATTTCCAAAAACCTATTCTTTTTCGTTTTGGAGTGTTTACGAGCCATTCGGGGTCCTCAACATCACCCCCTCTCCCTGTAAGGGGTCAAACCCCCAAAATTTAAAAAATTTCAAATATCATTCTTTCGATTTTTATTGTTTCCCAGCCATTCAGGGTCCTCAAAATCACCCCTCCCCTCTGGGGACAAAGCCCCAAAATTTCGACAATGTCAGGAATTTAAAATATCATTTCTTTCGAGATGGAGTGTTCCAAACCATTCGAGGTCCTGAACATCCACTTTTCGCAAAAGTGAAAGCCCCAAAATCTCTAAATATAAGAATATATATAATTGGATTTTGGTATGTATGACGTCGATAAACTCTTACACCGTTTGACCGATCGCCATGAAAGTTGGCACATCGAAGTGTTTTTATCATGGAGAAGGTTTTTATGCTAACCATTTTATTTTGTAACTCGCCGCTAGATGGCGCTGTAGCGCATCAACTTCTAAACCTTTCAACCGATCTCCGTGGTTAAACAGAAAATCATAGTTCACAGATACACAAACAGTAATTATGTGTCATTTCTTAATGTCCAACACACTGGACATATCGCTATCCATTTTGCTGTAACTCGCGGACAATATATCACCCGGTGTTTAGCCCGGGCAAAGCCGGGTACTGCAGTTAGTATATTTATATACACTTAAATTTATCACGATAGCTCCTCTGCGTTTTATGTTTCGTTTCAACGTTTCTCAACAGATATTTACTAAATATATACGCAAGGTTTCGTAATGAAAACCATGACTATATCGTGTTATGGAAAGATTTAAAATATATGTGAAGAGAAAATTTGTGACTTAACAACCAATGCTAAGGGAACCTTCGTGATAAATCTACTGGAAGAACACTTAATGATTGAGAAACTGAAGTAGCCGGCTTGGCGCTGGGACCGCTCCCTGTGTCGGCACGCAGACGCGGGCGACCTCCGGCCTGACAGGCGCGGCATCTCGTCAGGACTTTCTCCGAGCATGAGCAGCGGGAGGGCCTGACAGTCGTGGCTGTGACACGCCTCCCGGAGTCCTTCCTCTTTCCGTCGGGAAAACGAGAGTCGTCCTTGCTGCGGGCACTCGCGGCCCATCCGAACCGGTAGTCGCCAGTTACATAACCACGTACCCACGGAAGACAAGCTTGAGCCAGCCCATGTCAGACAGACAAACCCAACGACGAACCTAAACACGTGTTATGGACACCACCGACGAACAGTTGTTTGTGCCTGATGACGGGAACTGATGCCAGTTCCCTACACGTCGCAACTGTTTTTGTCACAGGAAACATACTGTGATCGTCGGTGTTGTCCATAATATCTGTTTGACTTCATCGTTGTGTTCGTATATTTGCTGCGTTGTCCAGGTTTTGCTGTCTGTCTGAATTTACTGTTGTTGTTGTTGAAACTGACTCGTTGTCGTTAACCTACCGTGTTCGTCTATGCTGTTATTAATTCTTTTCATTACTAAATTCCATCCGCGAAATTCGTGTTTAGTCTAATATTTATGTTTGAATGTGTTCGTCTGTGTTGTCATCGTTGTGTTGTCCATAATACCTGTTTAGGTTCATCGTTAGGTTTGTCTATTTGACATCAGCTAATTTAGGCTTGTTTTCTGTGGGGTTATGTCTTCATTTTTATTTCTTACTAGCTAAACCCGGCCACGCTTTGCTGTGGCACAGTTTAATATTAATTCATTGTTTAATTTAATATTTTACTGTGCATGGCTGTGGAATGTAATAGAAGAAATAAAAATGCGTTTAGCTTAAATATTTTTATTGTAAAGCTAATGGAAGGACTACATTCCTTGTTTTCCCATTTTTTGCATAAACATATAGATCAGATGGTTTACCGACTCTGGAGCACCCGACATATAACTGTCCATGAGAGAAGCATTCATTTTCTAAATTCAAACCGCACACTTGCAAAGATTGTCCTTGTGCTTTATTGATGGTCATAGCGAACGCAAGGCGTATTGGAAATTGAAGTCGTTTGAACTCGAACGCCATATCTGTCGGAATAAGTGGCATTCGTGGAAGTAATACGTCTTCACCTTTATGAAGTCCAATCAAAATTGTTGCTTCAATAAGATTATCCATTAATTTTTTAACTACTAATCGTGTACCATTACATAATTTAGGCTGACAGATATTTCGAAGCAATATAATTGGCACACCAATTTTCAAATTCAAAATATGTGGTGGTAATCCTGGAACATCGAGTGAATTGAGAAATTCCGTTGGAAAGTTCACTGCTTCATTTTGGTGCACTACTGAATCAATAGATTTGCATGTCATTGTTTCACCTTCGATTCTGTTTATAATACTATTGTTCATATCGTGTACGTCAACATTTTTAGCCGCTAGAATGGCTCTTTTGCTCAACCATGCATGATTTTTGAATTTTGTTTCGATGTTTTGGAATACCTTGTCTACTAATTCCTCTTTTGAATCTACGATGTTGCATAAATCAGATGATAAGCTGATTTTTCCTGTTTCTGGATTTGTAGGTACAGTGCCGTTACCAACTTCAATTAATTGTCTTGAAAATATGACTGCTGTTGGATCGTTCTGAAGTTTAACTCGCATATTCGTGGTTAAATGCATTTTTTTTACTGTGCTCCAAAAATTTGAATATTTTAAGCAGGCATGCTATTCATCAGCAGGTGTTGAGCGAGGTATCACTGGGAGCGTTTGCCTGAAATCACCGGATAGTAACACCAACACTCCCCCAAATGGATCTGGATTATTTCGCAAATATTTCAGTGTATGGTCTAATGCTTCCAATGACTTTTTGTGAGCCATTGTACACTCATCCCATACAATGATTTTGCACGTCTGAAGAACTTTTCCCATTCCTGATGAGGAGTGGACGTAGTTATAAAATAATATTCATGGATTTTATTTTTTAAATCTTAAATTTTTTCTTAATACAATGAAATATTAGTTCTGTAATTATTGTTCCGTTCATAATTGTTTACACAGAATGTATTGAAAAAAAATTAAGTCAATTTATATAAAACCTTCTATGAAAGTTATACTGACTGTTTCATTGATAAAATTACTAAGAAATATATAAAAAAATATAAGTTTTAAAAGCGAATAAAAATTTATAATTAACCAAAATAAACACAAAATAAACAAATGTATACTTTTAAAACATGTAATTAAATTAATTTAAATGTGAAGTTTTTATTGTAAACAAATAAATATGAAAAACACATTTCCAGTGTCACATGCTGTGCGATGCCCAGAAACATAAAACTTCTGCAAAATTTTATGAGAAAAAGCAGCTAATAATAGGGTAGCTCAACTCACAACGATAGAATGTGGTTAAGTGTCGAAAAACGTGTCTTAGTTAATATATATATTTTAAGAGGATTTTTCGGCCTTGACAATTTTCGCACAACACAGAAAACACGATTTTTCATACTTTGGCACCATAAGGTTTAATGATAGTAGCCTACATAATTCATATTTCCAGTGAAAAAATAAAGTTAAATTATTTCCAAGATAAAAAAACTATATGAATACAAAATTCTGAAAATAGTGTTTCATTAAATCACAATTTTTTTATAAAACATAAGTTTACTCACTTTACAGATGAAATCCAACCAATTCCATTCTTTAATTAAACATTTATAAATGATACCATACACATAAACTGGTCACAGTGACACATTTTGTGCTTAATCAATATTTGGCTTATTAGAAAACAAAACAAAAGTGTTAAAAGATTATTGTTGGAAAAATCAACAAACACATTTTGCTATGACAACAGGGTTGATATGACAACCGGTTTGATATATCAACAATTATCATAACAACGTACGTGATTATAACAAATTATAATAGCAATATATAAGATATAAGCTATAAGATAAGAATTATTTAATTTTCAAATGTATTGTACGAAATGTATTTTTTAATTTAAACGTATCTTTATCAATAGAGTCGAAAGAATATACTTTCAAATTAAATAAAGTTTTTTATTCTTTCTTGAAATATATATATATATATATATATACATATTTGTGTAAATTATAGTCGTCAAGGCACAATGGTCGAGTAGCCTGATGTGCTTGAACTTCGACAATATGGTACAGCATCGTCGAGCGTGGTCACAACTAAGTTGGGTGACCATGATATTTAGTTTTAGAAACTTTTTTTTCCGACTTTTCCGGTGGATTTTCCCAAACTTTTATTTCATATAAACACACTTCTGTTAAGATGCAATGTTCTGTAAAAATTTCAATCCAAACCATCGTATACTTTCCGAGTTTTGCGGCCAAATACATACGGAAGCTAAATTTTTATATATATAGATTTTGAATTTATGAATTTTTCCCATGATAAACAGTGCATGTCAAATAAATTGTGTGAGATCAAATTCATGTGTGCTCGTGTTGCAAATAAACTTATAATACGAAATTGGACTTGCAATTGAACGTAGAATTGTTTAAAATAATGCCGAACGTCATAAATATACGCAAATTGTGTTTTCAATTACATTTCTGGACGTGAATCACAGGTAGTTTCCACATTTGCCGCTACAATTCCCTGCCGGAGCAGCTACGTCGACTATCAAATCTTTCGGTTTGCAGAGGACATTTTAAACTATATAATGAAACGGCTCCGATAAAGGTTATATATATATATATATATATATATATATATATAAATATAAACCCGGCTTATGACCTGATTTTCGACAAGAAATTTTGTTAAAATTCACTAAACCGTTAGTAACTATTATATAGTCTTCTTTTGTTTTTGTGAACTTTGGTTCGCGCCATCCACCACGGATGTCAGCACTGGTTGATACATATTTCCGTTCTGTGACTTCCGTCGCATTCACGAAATTACTCCCACCAAGTGTCGTATACAGAGTTAAAATGTTACACATCAAAAACGAAACGGAAAAAGGGTAACGCACAGAGCGATAAAAATAGTCACACAACTGTAAGACTCTTAGTAGGTTTTCGTCACCATGTTTATTACAGTTGTGAAACCCTTCCCCCCACAGTGTGAACCTCCTTTGTTTACTTATTGCTGTCAAATTCATGCCGAAAATCTTATGTTTTCTGAACACTACTGGCCAAATATATACATGTAAGGCGGAAACCTATGTCTAAACTCAAGAAGTTGAAAGTCATACAATGCTTGCGTTGGGTTTTTGCGTGTCTGGCGGTCTTGAGGAGTTCATAAACCTGGCCTTACGTCAACTCAATGGTAGACGGTCGTGTGATTTTTCAAATTGCGTACTGGCATTGTCGGGTACGTAATTTCACTGGTAGTGCGAATTTAAGATTTGTAATGTATTTATCAAACCTTTATGTGGTGCAGCAGCGTATCGTAACGCATCAACAATATTGGTTTAATTATCTTACCTGTTGATAGTATAGATTTTGAACTAAGTTTTGAAGAGGAAGATGTTGACTTAATTTACACGTGACCTAATTTTGTGTAGCAAATTGATGATTATTTCGTAATTCGCATCTAAGGAAGGTTACAAAATATGAAATTAAAAATTAGCTATGTTTTATTTCCTTTTTGCAATAAAACAGTGTATATGTTATTGACTTAATTTTGTCATATACAGTAGCTGTGGCGATCAAAATAAACATCATAATTTTGAGTTAGGCGCAATATTTGGCCTCAATAGTTTATTTTTTTACGATTTTTTAAATTAATAAGTCGTTAATATTTTAGTTGCTTCTGAAGTATTCGAATAATTTGTATACCATCATAACGGCTGATTTTAAATATGAGACTCATAAAATCTATTTCGAAATAATAAGTATCAACCGTATCGAAGCGTATTAGTGAGTGCGAAACAAGTAAATGACCAGTGCCTACAAAATCACAAATAGGAAGTTATGAATTGATCAATTCGAACAGTGTCTATGTGTGCTCCCGGTTTTCAAAGCTAGGGTTGACTTGTGAGAATTAAGTGGGTAGTTTCCTAAATTATTTGGTGTCAAATAATTTTTATGATTTAAAATGAATCAGTAATTTAACTAGTTGATGTTTTATTAAAGGGTTTGTAAAGTATATGAGTATTTATTAAAGGTTTTGAAAACTGTACCGGCAATCTATATTTAAATCCTGGCATGAATTGTGATCAAGTCGTAGTAAAAAAAATTTAATTGACAGTTTGTGTGTAGCATTTGTTGTGAAACTCATAATTTTTAGTTTGCCATTGTTAATGCTAGCGTTGAAATATAAAGTTGCATTTAGTTTCTGAAAAAATCAAATAAACCCTTAACTGAAGTTTATTCTCCCTGTTATTTAATATGAAATCTTGGTTTTATTGCAAATTGGGTATCTAAAAAGCTTTCAATATGAGACTCATAAAATCTATTTCGAAATAATAAGTATCAACCGTATCGAAGCGTATTAGTGAGTGCGAAACAAGTAAATGACCAGTGCCTACAAAATCACAAATAGGAAGTTATGAATTGATCAATTCGAACAGTGTCTATGTGTGCTCCCGGTTTTCAAAGCTAGGGTTGACTTGTGAGAATTAAGTGGGTAGTTTCCTAAATTATTTGGTGTCAAATAATTTTTATGATTTAAAATGAATCAGTAATTTAACTAGTTGATGTTTTATTAAAGGGTTTGTAAAGTATATGAGTATTTATTAAAGGTTTTGAAAACTGTACCGGCAATCTATATTTAAATCCTGGCATGAATTGTGATCAAGTCGTAGTAAAAAAAATTTAATTGACAGTTTGTGTGTAGCATTTGTTGTGAAACTCATAATTTTTAGTTTGCCATTGTTAATGCTAGCGTTGAAATATAAAGTTGCATTTAGTTTCTGAAAAAATCAAATAAACCCTTAACTGAAGTTTATTCTCCCTGTTATTTAATATGAAATCTTGGTTTTATTGCAAATTGGGTATCTAAAAAGCTTTCGTTAGCATTAATATATATTAACCACAGTTAAATAGCGTACAAAGAGGTTCTACCCTACCCCTCCCCTCAACGAAATGAAATACTGCGTATGCTCCTAAATTTTGTCAAGAAATTTGAATTGCCATAAAAAAAAAGCTACGTACTTTTTTACAGAAAGGCCATAAGTTTGTAGAAAGTGTCACTGTTTTTTCATACTTCCGCGTAGGTTAATAGTTGTGATCTCTAAGGTTTTTTTTTTTTAAATATAAAGTTACCTTTAAATGATCCATGCTGAATTCTGGGAAGAAAAATAATATTTACTGAAAAAGATATTCTTTTGCAACTTTGCTATGGAATGTTTTGGACAGGTACGAAGGACGGGAGCAGTGCTTGAAGCTGACGCTGCTGCCATCTGTTGTGCGTGTAGTGAAGCGTTATCGTTGTAGTACACGGTAGTGCCGCTGCGGCAGGCGGGTGTGTTGCTGTCGTGGAGCGCTAGTTGCTCCCTAAAATTATGCGACTAATATAAGTTAGGTTTTGTGTGGAAACCAAATGATATATTATAACAATCGTAGAATGTCACTTACAGGCCACACCGCTCTTCCATTGAAAAAAAAAAAAAAAAAAAGGATTTATGCTATTCTTTATTTTACATACTGCTGCCAGCTTTCCCACTCCAGAGTGTTTTGATAAATCCAATGTGGAAGCGAAATTTTGCAACGGATATAAATTATACCTTTACAAACATAAACTAAATACTTAATAGAGCTAAGAATATAGTACATTTTTTTTGTACCTATGTAAGAATACATTTGGAAACCTAAATACGTCTTATAGGATTCATCTTTCTGTCTTTTATTATGAAAATTAAATTTAATGTGTAACCATTGCTGAAGTTGATAGTAATTGGCTGTAACAAATTGACGTTGTTTTTTTAATTGACAACAATTATAATATTATAAACCTACACTTTTTGGCAATCTCAAAAAATCTGTTACGTGCTTTTTGTAGAAAAATTTTCAGTTACTAATGTTATTATTATTATATTTTTGCTTTTAAACTTTTGGCTTATAAACGACGGTCTTGTGATTTTACAATGAGCCTAGCCGGAGAAAGGAAAAGAACAGTCAAAGGACGTAACTGACGTCTTCCTTTAAAAGGCCGGGTTCACGTTTTGTCACGGATGATTCTGCCTTACATTAAACAAATGTTGAAATTAGTTGAATGTTAAACATTTTCGATTGGACATTAGGAGTTACACTTTCTTTGTGGAGCCTATCGCATGAATGTTGTACTAACTGTTGCACATTTAATGACAAAACATTTTATATTTTGTTGGACTGGGTGATCATAACTATTTGGCGATGACTAATATTAGATTTTGGGTGCGCGTAAAAATTGATAGTAAAGGTGATGTTTTTTATCTGCTAATAATCGTAGTTTGTACATCTAGGTCCATGGCAGTTTTTTTTTTAACAGAATTCTCCAGTGATCTCTAACGATAATCGTTCTCTTACGTTTATTCATGTAATTTATTGTTAGTTAATTGTGCAATTTTTCTGTTTCAGGTAAGCCTTTTTGATTTGGTCTCTGTCTGCCGATGTCGGTAGGTAAGTGCGAAATGAATACTTTTTATTTTTTTTATTTTTTGAGATTTGTATGCCGCTAGTTTGAATATTTCACTCCGAAAATACTAAAACTCTTATTCCTTTCCACCTGACTGAGTTAAGGGGCCCGCCTAGCTGGGCACACATTTAGTGTGCAGACCTCCATAAGAAACGACGCGATTTTTTCAAGGCATCCAAGAGGTGTCTGTTTACGAAAAGTATTTAAGAATACGCTGAGGACAGATGAGCAGTTTTTGTCGTGATTTTATGCAAGTCATTCTTTATGTACACCATCGTGTCTCCCGGCATACCTCAACCTGATCTCGCTCACACGACTGACTTTGAAGCTCCCATCACTGCTGAGCTCTAGGTTGGTCAACACTCAAATCAGCTCCCC
Organism: Bacillus rossius redtenbacheri; assembly: GCF_032445375.1. NCBI lineage: Eukaryota > Metazoa > Arthropoda > Insecta > Phasmatodea > Bacillidae > Bacillus > Bacillus rossius. Next base: position 50,036,938 of record NC_086330.1, read on the forward strand.
CTTTTACGAAATTTGTTTTGAATACAACTTGACAACATTAACTGTTCAATAACAAATTTAAACATATTATTCCTTATTTAACAAAACTTGTTATGTGTACAACTTGACATTATTAACAGATCAATAGAAAACATACTTATTACACGTCTAAATAAATTATTATGACTTGACAGCATCAGCAAATGAAAATAAAACTTACCTCTAAACAACTGAATCCATCCATACCCACTTGTATCCTCATAACAAACTTCTTTTTTATGTGTAAACATCTATCCTCTAGGTTTATGCCATTTAGGGGTAGTAGTATATTGTCACGTGGCACCTAGCCGGTGCCACCACCATTTCTGTCACGATTCACCTTCAGAGGGGGGGGGGGCGAGAATCGTAGCTCTTTACATAGAAACAACTCGCTTGGCATCAACTAGTCTTAACTTCATAAAATACTTTACTGTACCTAGGATCATAGGTTCGTCATCCCGTACAGGATGTCTGGTGAGAGCTGAACTAAGGAGATTTTGCAAAATAACATAATACTTAATTAAAATTATTTTATTCTTAAAGTCAAATACTCAACATCATTTTAAAGAACATTTAAATAGCGGGATTACAATTTAAAACAATAATCTCTTTACTTCCTTAACGATTGAACGACCTTACAAGAGAGAGAATGAGAGAACTTCACTAAACACTTCCCTAGTCCTTCCGAATACCTCAAATCATAATTAATACTTAAAATTAAAACAAAGATAAGTCCATACTCACATTTTCCGAAAAGCCTTTCTTGATCGATTACTTTAAAAAAATAACGTAGGGGCCTCTCCTGCCCTTGAAATCCCGAACGAACATTACATTTTAAAAACTATGACGCGTGACCCCTGACGAGGGCCATAGCCTCCGCCCGAAAGCTTGACGACTACATTATGACCTAACTTAAATTAAACGACTCGTGGCCTCTGGCGTCGACCATAGCTTCCGCCCGAAAGCTTGAATTCCTACATCACGAACGAACTAACAACTCGTGACCACAGGTGAGACGCATAGCCTCCGCCTGAGTGAGCCTGAATTCCTACATCACGAACGAACTAACAACTCGTGACCACAGGTGAGACGCATAGCCTCCGCCTGAGTGAGCCCCGAGTCACCACTCACTTGCGCTTAAATTCGCGCTCCCTGCCGCGCCTACCATAACAAAAGCTCGTTATTGAAGTCAAATTTACTAAACAACTAACTAGAACATCTGGGAAGACTACCCCCCCTCTACCCCAATGTGCAGGCCACACCGCGCGGCTTGTTACGACAGCGCGCCCCAGTAACTGCGGCCCGTGGCTGCGCCAGCGCGCGGCCAAACAAACAAACAAAATTCTGCAAGCCCGCAGCGCGCCGCGCCGGCCCCGTGCCCCAATTACATGGTCACGCCACTTGCGCTGACGAGTGAACAGAGCAGCCAGCCCAGAGTCCCGTCAGTAAAGTCCCTAAATTTGATTTCAACAACCCTGCAAAATTTCAACCCGCGACATAACCCTCCCCTCACAGAGCTCGAGCCCCATCGAGCTACCTCAAAATTACAAATTGTCTTTTTCCATTAAACCATAACTATAAATTCCTCATTTCACAAAAATAATAATTTTCTTAGTTCCTTGCTGTCTGAACATACATCTAGATTCTGCATAAGATTTATTTTAAAACAACAAGTATTCATAAAATTAAATGTAAAACTTTTATCTGGTTTGTTCTCACAGGAACCTTCAGAGGCTCGAGTTCTCAATTCTAAAAAAAATTGTTCTGTTAGTGAAGCTCTCTTTACAAATTAAATTACTGTTCTTAGTTTCTCAGTATTCGTTAAACAATGTGCAAATTCTTGATAATTATTATTTTTTTTTTTTTTTCGGTTTCCGTTTATTACCATACTTCTTTCGTTCTTCAAAAAAAATTAAGTGTCCTTACAGTGTTTCAATTAATTAAACTCTTATCTCGTGAAGGTTGGTGCAACTCCTCGAAGTCAGTGTTGTCGAGAAGAGTAGCTCCCTGGGCTGGCCATCAGCAAACACCACTCAACTCCAACAGCTACTGGACTGGCTTCCAGGGCAGCTCACAACTTCTCCCCACATCTGCTTCGGAGTTGTGCCATCCTCATCACGAACAGATTACAATTCTGAAACATCATCAACAGGCATTACCATCACGCCTGACAAATACAAAACTAACTACTAAACTGCAATCGATGGGCAAGGATGCAAACACACAAAAAAATAAAATTAATTAATTCAACTGCTAACATAAAGTATCCCACCCTTAGCATAATCTAATCAGGCAAATAATTTGATAGGAAAAACTTAAGGAAGGGAAACATGACCTCCAATGATTTTCCCTAACTCTTGAGTCTTGATCTTCTCTATACAGCAAATAGTCCCCACGAAGTAACTGGGTTGAAGGTCACTTCACATGACCCACCCATAACCTCTTCTACTCTTCTTTTCTTCTGGGGGCAACCACAATGCCCACCAATCTCTCTCCATGGTGCCGAACCAGCTATCCCATGAGAGTAAACAACGTAGTCAATAGAAGCGCAGAGGGGAAACACCAATCTCTGGCTTGTCGAGTCATAAAACTGCTTTATCTTCTTCTTCTTCTGAGTAAAAATATCTGACTAACCTTGCTTCTATTCTTCCAAACAGTAAAAGTTCATCAGGTATCTTCATGAAAGAAACATTCTAACTAATAATTCTTCATTTTTCTTCTTCTTTATTTCTGTTAGTTGTAATAGAAGGCCATGTTAGGGAGGTTATAGGGAAAAAGAGTGGCCAATTCCCACCCCATCACCCACCTAGATCATGACTAATTAACTTTTAAACTTTCTATTTCAAACAAATAAAAAAAAAACATTTTTTTTTTATTCAAACTTTTAAACTATAATTACTTTTACTTCATAACCTCAAAAGCTAATCAATAATTCTAAATGAAATTGTGATTTACTGCATCCTTGTTCCATCCGATCTGTTTGTTTATAACCTTTCTTGTAAAGTATAAAATTTTCAAACATTACTAATTCAAAAAAAATTAAATTCTGGTGTCCTTTGAGTTACAATTAACTTTACTATTTCTTAGCTTGAAATAATTTAAGTTTTCAGAACTATTTCATTGTCTAATTCACAACACTTAAAAATCAACTCAAAACAACAAATCATCAAAATCAATAAGATCATCTGACCTACCTATCAGTACTGTGAACTTGAACTGTTCGTACACATTTATAATAAGCTATTGTATTTAAATTCCAACCTAAATAAGGTTTAAAAAAAACTACTAATCCCTCTGTAAATTAAGAAAATTAACTTTAAAAATTAAACTTAAGGTATTAGTTCTTTTTGACAGCTACCACAACTCACTAGTTCCATTACATTACTATAACCTAAAAAGTTCTGTAAATAATGTTTATAACAAAAAAAACTCCAGTTACTGTCTTCCATAAAAAAAATAAAACTTTACATGACCTTATTAATCTCCACTTGTAAGTCCATGGCTGCCAGCTTTCTCTTCTCTTGAATCTTCAGTCTTGGCTCTTGTTTCAGTGATCTTGTATCTTGTCTCTCGAACTCTTGTCATCTTGTAAACTGGACTGCTGCTCAGCTCATCTTAAGGAATCTGTAACAGTTTCAAAAATACATGTTAATTTAAATTACATAATTCCTGTTCTTTGGTCCTAAAAAAAATTGTATTATTAGTACACATTACCCTGAAACAACATTATTATTCATTGTTTATTACTTAAAAAAAATGCTTTACCATAAAATCCTTTTTTGTTCTTTTCATTAGGCCTATTTATTTTCCTTCTTCTTAATTAAATTCTGCTTCAAATGTTAATCCTAACTTAAGACCTACCATCTATTTATTATTCATTACCTACATTATTTATGTTACCCTAAAATTCCCATAAGTTTCTAATACTTCCTATCAAAGACATTCTCTCTAAAAAAAAATTTACTTGTGACTCTTAACTTAACAAACTTAAAAAAAACTTTTACACTAGACTTAACTTATTATTCATTCTTAGTTACTAAATTTCTATATGTAAACTTTAGTACTTACAAACAAAAACTGCCTATTTCTCTCTACCTCTTAATCTCTTTCAATTATTACAATAATAATGTTACCTTGCATCTTTAAACTTTCTTCTTTTCAATTAAATTAGACATCTCATAACAATAAAAATTCTGCCTATACTCTTCTTATGGGTGTACAAACCAACAACAAAATTTCAAATTCTCAAGTTTCCTTATATTTAAATTATGCAATACAAATAACCTCTGTGGTGCCTGTACCCTTTAGGCCTACCACCTTCTCCTCTCACAGCATAACTCTTATTCCTCGGGGTCTGTATTCACTGTTCCAAATCAAATATCTCAAATAAATTAAAAACAAATTTATTATTTTAAGAAAACAAAAATTTACATTGAATTTACTATGGAGCCTGGAAATCTTAATGTCTCACAGCAGCTAACATGACTAAATCCCATGGAACCCCAGGTTTACATAACCTGTGCCCAAAAATTTAAGCATACCAGGCTTTCTCTGCACTGGTTTTACAGCATCACACACTATTTAGGGCCCCTGATCTGCCATCAGTCCCAAGGAGTTTTCCCACAACCCCTCTCTACACAAGCGCCTACCGCATTCCTCTCAATTGGCTATCGGTTTTACGGCATTCTTTTGAGATCCGACCATCAAGTTAGGGCTAATCGAACACTAAACCTCCATACTTCCAAACTAATGTAAATCAATTAAATTTTCTCTGTAAATTCTAAAAATCAAAAAAAATTATTCCAACATGCCAAAGAAACTTCCAAAAAAAATTCATAATCTTATCTTCAAACCATTAAAATAAAAATAAATAGATTACTCTGTTTTCTCCTTAATAACTGTAAACTGTCAACAAATATCATGTCGTAAATTTTAACTATGCTTACTGACTCTTAATCATAAAATCTCATTTGTCCTAATTAATAAACAACCGATTTCCTTAAAATCTCACTGTATCTCTCACACTCAAACTTCACTGGCTGAATATCTCAATAAATTCAAAAACAATTATCTAAACTCTTAAAGAAACTCCTCCCCAATTATTCAAATTACTTCACCTTATTTTATTTCATTACTTAAAACACCTTACTCAAAAAAAATTAATTAATTATCTAGCTATCTTCCATTATTATTTATTTACCGAACAAAACTTTCTCCTAAATTAATTTAGTAAAATTCAATTTCACATTAGGCAAGTACACTAACTCTCTACAGCAATGTTTCTCATTTCCCTCCTTCCTAACTGAATCCAATCTTACTTAACCTCCAGGGAATTTACCTCACAAAATAACCAAAAATTTCACTGTAGTGCCTATCTGCTATAGGCCCACTACACAGGGGGCTCTCACCCCACCAACAAACTTCATTGAAATGGTACCCTATCCCATACAGGATAGCCACTTCGGTACTACATGGGGAACTCCTGCCCCAAACTACTCACAACTCTCAGGATTCTCCTGACCCTTAATTCCGTAGTCAGCCCATCTCCTATGGTCTGCGCTACAATTCCCTTTCTTCCCAGGGACACAACGCCTCACCTTAGGGTCCCTCGCCCTAATGAAAACATTAATTTTGTCTCTCTGTTCCCTTGGAGTAAATTCCCTCTACACACAAAAACTATCCTTTCCAGTTTTCTCAATGCTTATCGATTTTATAGTGTACCTCCTTATTACTGTTTACAAATCCCAAAAAAATATTTTTAAAACCGAGGTAGAATTTAACTAACAAAAACATAAACAACTTACAACGAGACGCTTCTAGCCTATACATCATACACTTCTTAAATTAAATTACTTACATACTGAAAGTTCCTCTTCTCCTAAAACACACTTAAATTTAAATTTATTTAACCAATAGTCTATTTTCTTATCGCTAAGTTACCGTACAGCTGATCAAAACAAGGTCACGGCCTGTCCACGTCTCCGTATGAGCCCGTGACGTCACCGAATTCCATCAGGTGCGCCAACCCTCGCTTGCGGTTCCTCCGTTCTCCGCTAGGTCTCAGCACCTCCCCGTCACGTGTTCACTCTGCCACGTCCACTGACGTGTCGTTCTGAAACAACTCTCAACATTTTTCTAATTAAAACAAAACATCACTATAAATTCTATAACTCTCTTTTACATAAACTCTCGTTTTCTCTTTAATTCCTTTCTAACGTTTATCCTTCCCTCGACTGATTTAATTCGTACGTCTCGTCTCCTACGCGCACGAAAACAAAACAAACTTCTCTTGAAAATAATTCCTATTTACGACAAAAAACTTTATTTTAAATTATAATTCTCTTAACCTACAATCTTAAAATGAACTTCAATTAAATTAAACCACTTGCATTATCTCTAATAAGCATTTAACTTATAACGTATTCTCCTCACGTAATAATCCCCGATATAAATCTACAATAAATTCAACGACTTAAAACAACTTATCACTATAAACTTTATCCTTACAAGTATCCTCAAATAAACATCTGTTACGTCAAAAAAAAAATCTCAAAGACTTCCTCCACTATAGACTAAAATTCCGTAATCCTCTCCTCAAGTAAACTCTTAATAACCTGCTATCAGAAGCTGAAACTAACTTAATAATAAACATAAAAATCTACCTCTCTCTCTCTCCAGAAATAGAACCTACCCGGCGCCTCCACCATTTCTGTCACGTGGCACCTAGCCGGTGCCACCACCATTTCTGTCACGATTCACCTTCAGAGGGGGGGGGGCGAGAATCGTAGCTCTTTACATAGAAACAACTCGCTTGGCATCAACTAGTCTTAACTTCATAAAATACTTTACTGTACCTAGGATCATAGGTTCGTCATCCCGTACAGGATGTCTGGTGAGAGCTGAACTAAGGAGATTTTGCAAAATAACATAATACTTAATTAAAATTATTTTATTCTTAAAGTCAAATACTCAACATCATTTTAAAGAACATTTAAATAGCGGGATTACAATTTAAAACAATAATCTCTTTACTTCCTTAACGATTGAACGACCTTACAAGAGAGAGAATGAGAGAACTTCACTAAACACTTCCCTAGTCCTTCCGAATACCTCAAATCATAATTAATACTTAAAATTAAAACAAAGATAAGTCCATACTCACATTTTCCGAAAAGCCTTTCTTGATCGATTACTTTAAAAAAATAACGTAGGGGCCTCTCCTGCCCTTGAAATCCCGAACGAACATTACATTTTAAAAACTATGACGCGTGACCCCTGACGAGGGCCATAGCCTCCGCCCGAAAGCTTGACGACTACATTATGACCTAACTTAAATTAAACGACTCGTGGCCTCTGGCGTCGACCATAGCTTCCGCCCGAAAGCTTGAATTCCTACATCACGAACGAACTAACAACTCGTGACCACAGGTGAGACGCATAGCCTCCGCCTGAGTGAGCCTGAATTCCTACATCACGAACGAACTAACAACTCGTGACCACAGGTGAGACGCATAGCCTCCGCCTGAGTGAGCCCCGAGTCACCACTCACTTGCGCTTAAATTCGCGCTCCCTGCCGCGCCTACCATAACAAAAGCTCGTTATTGAAGTCAAATTTACTAAACAACTAACTAGAACATCTGGGAAGACTACCCCCCCTCTACCCCAATGTGCAGGCCACACCGCGCGGCTTGTTACGACAGCGCGCCCCAGTAACTGCGGCCCGTGGCTGCGCCAGCGCGCGGCCAAACAAACAAACAAAATTCTGCAAGCCCGCAGCGCGCCGCGCCGGCCCCGTGCCCCAATTACATGGTCACGCCACTTGCGCTGACGAGTGAACAGAGCAGCCAGCCCAGAGTCCCGTCAGTAAAGTCCCTAAATTTGATTTCAACAACCCTGCAAAATTTCAACCCGCGACAATATAATAGCTGAGTCTGGCCTAATGTTATTCTTATGGGACTACGGCTTGATGACTAGATGGCTTGTTGGCTTGCCAATCGTGAGAATTCGACTATGTTCGGATGTGTCCGCCGCTCGATGACTACGATCGGGACCTCGTCGGCAACTTTAAATGACTCCACGTCCGCAATTTGGTTTTCCATTATTTTGAAAATCTGTAATTATTAAGCTAGGAATTAGGAAAAAAATTCCAAAATTATCAACAAAAATCATTTATTAATTTTTTTTTATTGATTAAGTTGGTTTCCGTCCTTGGTTAAATACTTGCTCGATGAAAAAAAAATAGGCAAAAAAACATATTTAATAAAATAAGGGGGAAAAACCTTAAAAGAGGAATAAAGTCCTCATCCACCAGCCGCCAGTAAGCTGCCGATGACATCTTAACTGCCATCTTGGAAATTCGTAATTACTAACATAAACAGTAGAAAAACATTTTTCTAAAAATCCTAACAAAACAGCAACAATTTACTGATTATCTCGATCGATTCTTGTCCTTTGTTTGATTCTTGCTCGACGCAAAAAATTTAATTTCAAATAAAAAATTGATTACACAAATTCTACAAGTACAAACAGGATAGGTAGTAGCGTTTCTCGATTTTTACAGTCTTCTTAGAGGCGAATCGATTCATTTTCGTGCCTTGATTTGTGTTTACAGTCGATTAACCAGGCACGTCCAATCAGTGGCCAGAAACATCCAGTCTATGGCCAGGTACGTCAAGTTGGTGGCAAGGTACGCCCAATCGGTAGCCAGGAGCCAGGCATGTCCATGCAGTGGTCAGGAACATACGTCTAGTAGGAGGCAGGGCGCATCCAGTTGGTGACCAGACACATCCAGTTTGTGGTCAGGCTACCACGACCAGTTGCTGGCCAGGCACATTAAATGGGTGGCCAGACACAGGGACGCAAATTTTTAGAATTCACAAAGGGGTCTTCGTATATATCAGGTATATTTCAAAGAAATACTACCTTTTGTAGCCGTTTATATAGTTTTTCATTTCATGGTTCGTAGACCCAAAACCATCGTCGGCTCAAAAGTTTATATATGTATAGGTAGGTATATATATATATTGCACGTGTATATATATATATATATACATACACGTATACACTCACGTACATATATACATCACATTTTGTGGACACGATAACTATCGCCATTTTTCACAAATTACTTCCAAACTGATACGTAAAATCTAGTCCCGGATAATCTCGGTCGAATTCGTTAATGGGCAGTATCCGACCAAAGGGGTAGAAATGGGGAAGGTTTTTGAAAAACAAAAATCTCTGTAACTCCCATAATATGGAAAATATCACATCTGTTTGAAAGTATTATAGCTCGCAGGAGTAATACTAAAATTATTTTTTCTTTATACTTTAATGATACGACCAACCATTACTGCAAAAGGTTGAGGAAAAAAAGGGGTTGGAGGGGAAAAAAATATATACCTCCCTTCGCAGACACAAAATCGAATTCGTACAAAATATTAATTTTATAATTTTTATCTAAATTTTTTGTCTAAAACAATTTTTGATTAGACGAACCATTGCTGCAAGGGGTAGAATAAAAAAACACAACTCTCTAAATGAATACACTATCAAATCCGTTCAAATTGCTTGTAAATATTATAATTTTTACCTAAAACTTTAGTGTGAAATATGAAAAATGAAGGGGAAGAATTTTAAAAATTCATAATACGTACCATGTACACTGTTAAAAAAGTTCTGTTTTTATTGTAAAACCTTAAATTTTTATCTACATTTTTGTCTGAAATCATTTATATACGACCAACCATTATTGCAAGGGGAAGAATAAACAAGGGTTGGAGAACAAAAAAACAAAAAAAAAAAAACTTTCTTCGTAGGCACAACATCGAATTCATTAGGATATTTCTTAAATTTTATAATTTTTATCTAAAACTTTATCCTGTAAAATTTTTTGATAATACATACTATTACTTCAAGGGGTGGAAATAACAAGGATAGAAAGAAAAAAAAGCATTAATTTTGTTAAATATATTTACTATAGAATCAATTATTATTATTCATTGTAGAACGCCTAAATTTTATTTAAAACATTTGGCAGAAACAATTTTGATGAAACGAACTATTAGGCCTACCGTAAAAACAGGAGTTAAAATTTAAACAAAAATTAAACACACTTAGAATAATTCATCGGAATTTATTAGTAACTATCTTCATGTTATCTGAATCCTTGGTCCAAAAAAATTCATATGACCACGTATTAGTGCAAGGGATGAAAAATTGTGTTTGAAATAAAAAATAATTGCATAACTACCTTAGGAAGCATAATATGAAATTCGTTTAGATGATGGATGCATTAAGTTATTAACATTCAAAATATTTTCGCTGCATGGAATATGAGAAAATGTTAAATCGATCTTTTTTGAATATTGGTGAACATAATGATGTTATTGATCTACATTTAAGTTCTTAAAATGTTCCAGGAGTTAATAGAAGTTTCCAAAATATTTACAGAAGAAATAGGTAATTCGAAATCTACGTACGCCTGTAGACTGTGCTGAAAGGTTTTTTTTTTTATTTCAACTTCATTTCTTTACGCAAACACGCGTAGTTTGCGCACCCTCCGCTATAATTTGTGGCCTCTGCAGCTATGTCGATTTATTAAATCATTCGTTTTGTAGCGATTAATTTTAAACTTTATAATTTAACGGTACCGATAAAAGCGAAAAAGACTAAAAAAAAAAAAAATACTAAATCCTAGCTTTGGACCTGATTTTAGAAAAGGATTATTTTTTTTTAAATCTTGTTAAAATTCTTTAAACAGCTAAATCTACCAAGTTTCCCTTTGGCTTTGCGAACTTTGGTTCGCGTTATTCGCTACAGATTGTAAGCATCATGGTTATAAATTTACGTTCCATGCGACTTCCGTTTTATTCACGTAATTAGTCCAACCAAATGCCGTATACCGAAAGTTAAATGTTACAAATAAAAACAAATCTAAAGGCTGTAAAAATTACAGTTGACATAATCGTTAACGTTACCTGAGGATACTGTTTATCTTGTAGGTTTACAATAAATAAATTCTACTGACAATACACATTAATTTCCTCCTGCTCTCAGGGGAACTGAACCCTGGCGGCCGGGGCCCGGGTGTTTGGCCGCCTCTGCCCCTTCTCGACGGCATTGCAGCGGGGCGGGGAGCACATTCCGCTCGGCGCATCGCTCCATAGGAACGCGATGAACGCGACAGCCTCGTATTTATATCTGGCGTGGCGGCGGCGGCGGCGGCGGCGGGCGAGGTCTTCCTCCCCGGCGGGACACGTGGCCCGGGGGGCAGACTCGAGACTTGGCGGCCGACCAGCGCGGCCCTTCCGAGGGGAGCGCCGACTGGCGCCGATGAGCGCGCGTCCGTGCCACTATTTCTGGTCGGGCCCGCTCGCCGGCGGGATCGGTCGGGGTCACGACCCGCCACCCACTGCCACCGGCGCCGACCCAGGAGTTTTCACGCGGAAGACCTGGCTGAGTTTGCCGATATTCCCGTTTCCCCCTCGCGCCCAGTCATTCTCTTCGCCCCCTCAACGTCGACGAGGAGTTTAAACGTCCCTCCCTACACACGCTCCGACACGACAGCCCAAGCCGGTTAGACAACCACCTTCGGGCCCCGAAGGTCGGACTGTTGTCCAGCCATCAACTACCTCTACAACGCGTACAGTTGATACTATTAAAATACTGTTTTATTAAATTCGATTTTTGGTCATCGCTTGTGTTTACTAGCCTGGATTGTTGCGAAGGATAATTCTCAGGTTGTCTATATTGTTTGACTTGTGGTATTTTTGTTTTTTTTTCTGCATTGTGGCAGTTATGAATCCAAAGGACTGGGTTTCGGGGGGGAGGGTATGGCACTTGCCACGTTTCCCACTCGAGGAGAGTCCAGGTTCGAGGTTTGACCTCGCAGTAGGGAGTTGCACCAGGACCGCCTAGGCTTGGGAGGCACATGCAAGTGATCTGGCTGGTAAACCACCGCACCTCTGAGGAGAATAATTAAACCTCCTTACTCGGAAATTTGGGATATTTTACTTCTAGTTTAGACTGTTTAAGAGCTTGGATGATGTCGGAAGGACAAGTGTTGGACAGGTTATAGATAGAGACCGGAAAAATTCGAGGTTTCGTTGACCTATATGATACACTCCACAGTCATTTGCATACTCGGACAAATTCCACCTGTTCATTGGCTGCTGAATTATGAAATGTCTCAACTAGGTTGTCCGTAATTCGGCATATTCTCGGTTAGGATTTCTCACTGTTTCTCAGTTCTCCAAATAAAATATGGGCTAACCACAGAAGCGCTAAAAAGGTATATATATATTTTTATATTTTAGCCCATCGCGAAATAAATCCGCGAACTTTTCCGTTCTGAACTTATGGACCAGTAAATTGTAAAAAAAAAAATCTTTGGCTAAAGTAGGACTCGTACCTTCGACCCCAGAAAAGGCAGTCTGAAAACGCTGACCAGCACACCAAAACTAATGATAAGTATTTGTAACAAATAAAAAACCAACATTTTTACACCCCATGGGCTTGCGGAGATTATGCCGAGTGCTGGTTGCTCAGTTTTTATCTAATGGTTCCCGTATGACACTGTGAAAGGATGGAAGTGTATTTCATACTCATTATTCAAGAACGAAAGTTTCGCTCGTAATTCTAACTCGTCCCAGGGATGTGCTTGGTTGTGGTGTGTGTCTTCTGTGGCATATCAAGCATAGTATACCTTTTAATATTCCACACCAGATGAGCCCATCGTCTGGTGGTAGTTGAAATAGATAAGCATAAACCATGATATATGAAATTGAACACTAAATATGAATGAGCAAGGCATAATTACATGAACAAATGCGAACTCATTAAGTGTATTCCGTCCAGAAGTACACAAATGTATAACTCCGATGCCTTTAGTTGCATGAATGAAATAAAAAATGGGGATATTTTTACAATTTAGTTTTATGTTATAATGATAGACTGATGTCAGTTCAGCAAATCGCCAGGAAGTTTACCCCCCCCCCCCCCCCCTCCTTGCGTAGCCCTGTCACGCCACCTATTTCTCGCCGGCTCTGCACTACGTTCGGTGCAGCGCATCGCGTTTTCTTCGCCCGCCACTGTACGCGCGCTCGCATTTCGCGCACCGCGATGTACGCGGAGCTGCACAATGGCCGGATGTCGCCGTGGCCAGTCAGCACGGCGCGGCGGGACGCAGTGGCTGCAGGCCGCTGCGACATCCAACACCGCAGCCTCCCTCGCTCCTGCTGGCTTATCAAAATGCGACGACTGTCCGGGCGGACTATCGGCAGATTGCATTCCGGGTACTCGCCGTCACCCAGGTGTCGCGACCTTCCTTGTCTTCGCGCTTCTTCGCCAACTTCGCTCGGCTCGAGGTTCAGCGGACCACGCATAAGGTCGACCAAAAAGCTTCTGGTTTCCCGGAAGCTGCCAGCCTAAGTTGAGCTTCGGCGGATCGTTGGCCATTTTATGTCAAATTGTACCAATCGGACATTGAGTAACTTGGCACTAGGTCTACTACGAATATCTGAAAATTTAAGTGCATTTATCTTTTCAAGATAAATGCATTTAAATTGTCTGATATTAAACACATATTGACACCAAGCCATTGAATACCGTTTTCCCCCCAAAACATTTTGTATATAAAAGTTAATGTTAAAATCACGTTTTTTTTAAAATAACGGATAAAAAAACATTTCTTTTGGCACAGCGTAAAGGCGAAGGCAGATTTCGAATTACCTATTTCTTCTGGAAGTTTCTAGAAACTCCTGTAACTTAATGTTCGCCAATATTCCAAAATGTTTGACTAATCATTTAACGTATTCCATGCAGCGAAAATGTTTAATGTTTCAGCATTGAACAAGGACATTTTTTTAAAATCTTCGAACACTATATAGCTGCATCTGAATACTAGCCTATCGTATCCCTTAGCCAAGGGATCCACTAAAAGGCACCATAGTGAACGCGGTCATCTTTGCGTCGCTTCCGAATGCTCACACGGGATATCAGTGCATTCCTTCAGGAGTCCACTAAACTCGATTTCAAGGGATGCGACACTCGCATCCACCTTTGAATATATATTCAAAGCATCCACAGATGCGTCCCTACGTCCATTAGCTCCGGAATAGTGTTGTATTTTGTTTGTACATAATAGTGCTTCAAGTTCACCCTAAACGTATTGAAAGTATTGAGTTTGTTGAACTTCAACTTATAGGGGTATTTAATGCTCATAATTATTGTTTTTTAGTATTTTGGAATTCATAACAAAATTTTTATTTCCATCGCTTACCATTTATGGCAGCTAAGCTTCATTAAATTTTGTAAGTGTATTTACCACGTTTTTGTTTACGTTTCGCTGAATCTCCGTAGAGATCACGACTCAAAATGGCCGCATGCACATTAGTACGACCACCTGTCAACGGTTGGTGCTAGCAGTAAAAGTATTCGGATAGCATCCATCCCTTAGAAATGCGTCCTTTAGATATTTGGCTGCATTTACTAAGGATGCAGGGATGTGTGTGCTATGGACGCATCCTTATATATTTATATGTAGCCTTAATTTCATCTCTTGCTCTAATACGTGGGACGATAAAAAAATTTTTGGACCAAGGTTTAAGATAATATTTACAAGGTTTAAAAAGAGCAAGGCATATATAAAAAATTTTATTTTGTGCATATTAAGAAAGTATCCAATTTTTTTTTTTTCATATTTAAACCCAGTTTTTTAAAATTCTTCTGCCGTTCATCTCATCAAAAATTTATTTAGCCAAATATTTTAAGATAATGTTTAGGAATTCATCTCTTGTTATTTCTGCCCCTAATAATAATAGTAGTTTCTATAAAAATTTACTTTTGATAAAAGTTTTATATAATATTTATAAGCTTTATAATAAATTAAATAAGAAGGTATTCGATAGTTTACATGATACGGAAGTTATGATTTTTTTTTCAAGCCAAGTTTTTTCAACCTTTTACGCCAATGGTTCGTCTCATCGAAAATTGTTTCAGATATGAGTTTTAAATGATATTTATAGGATTTACAAACAGTTTGAACGGATTCAATGGCGTGCTACTAAGGGAGTTGTTAATTGGTTTGTTCTCCAACCCCTGTTTTTTTCACCCCTTGCAGTTTATACGTGGTAGTATCGAAATATAAAATGACAATAGTTTTTTTATATTACTATAAAAAATTTAATAACTTCATGCGGATTCGATATGTGAATTACTGTTTTTTTCAAAAAAAATATTCCGTTTTTACATCTTTGGTTGAATTTTGTCTATTAAGAATTCTGCCGAGATATTCCATTAACTTATTCTATGTATCAATTTGGAAGTGATTTGTGCAAAATTACGGCAGTTATCGTGTCCATAAAAACGACACACACACGTACACACACACAAATTATGTATGTGTGTGTGTGTGTGTATATATATATATATATATATATATATATATATATATAAACTTTTCTTTTGGCTATGGTGTTGGGGTCTTGTGGACCATGAAACAAAAATCTATGTATAAATTTTCCGAGAGTCGCGCTATGGTAATGGCTACAGTAGGTAGTCTTTTTTCGAAATGTACATACAATTTCGACGGCTCGAATTGGCTTCAAAAACGAACGAAAGCTAGAAACTAACAAGTAAACTCTGAACGTAATATTGTGAGGAATTAACCAAAACGTGTAAGACTGTTTGATGTCTTGTTTGATTACGTGACAA
Organism: Bacillus rossius redtenbacheri; assembly: GCF_032445375.1. Taxonomy (NCBI): domain Eukaryota; kingdom Metazoa; phylum Arthropoda; class Insecta; order Phasmatodea; family Bacillidae; genus Bacillus; species Bacillus rossius. Next base: position 50,052,670 of record NC_086330.1, read on the forward strand.
GTTACGGCGAGAAGTTTGGCTGAATAGATTATATCCAGCAGACTTGGACTATCGACTTTAGTGTAAATTTAGCTTAGGCCCTGGGTGAGTTAAAAGTGGAAGATGACCTTTCTTACAAGTCGCTTAGCAACGTGAATCGAACTGCCTGACAGGATTGCCGAGGTTGCTTTCACTCTTTCTCTCTCTTTCACTCTTTCTCCCTCTCTTTCACTCTTTCTCTCTTTCTCCGTCTCTTTCACTCTTTCTCTCTTTCTCCGTTTCACTCTTTCTCTCTTTCTCCCTCTCTCTTTCACTCTTTCTTTGTCTCTCTCTTTCTCTCTCTCTCTTTCTCTTTGTCTCTCTCTCTTTCTCTTTGTCTCTCTCTCTTTCTCTTTGTCTCTCTCTCTTTCTCTCTCTCTTTCTCTCTCTCTCTCTCTCTTCCCCCCTTTTGAAATATAACTACCAGCCGATTGTACTTATAAGAAGATGTCCACATGTCACGAAATTCACGTAAATCACTAGAAAGTCTCGAAATAAACAGTAACGGTGCTGGAAGTGACAAATGAAATTACCAGAAGCTGTTTGCTGACTTGTAAATTTCTTTTGATGGCTAGTTCAATTTGCAGTCGTATATTGAAAACACTTAATATTTGGAGACTGTCCCCTTAAAACATTTGGAAATTATCTCTGAAAAAGTTTTAGATTTATTACCTGAAAATCTTTACGTTCCTGCGAAATGGTAGACATCATGTATCAGTAAATTCTGCATATAATAAAGTAGTGATATTTTTTATTTAAACTTTTAAATAAATTTTATTTCAGACATATATCACACAGTGTGAAGGTCACAAACTGCACCTCTGCTATAGTTAGTCTAAGTAGTCGTTCTTAGAAACAATTTTTCCCCCCATTAATTCACTGAGGGGAAAATAATAAATGTGTCCGCTTTTAACTTCAAGCAGTTTATTTAATTCTTTGCTACGCTTTACTATAGAGAAAATTGATTCTAGGATTATAAATATTGTCATGACTTTTAACAAGTATAGTCATGCAACTTTCTTTTAATTTAGTTAATGTCTATATGCGCAAATGTTGCAGTAATTTATATGTTACTAGTCATAAGGTTTAGTTATTGCCAGAGTTTTTATGCCTATACACCTTATAGGTTTCGTGGGGGTTGATGATTGGTGGAAGCTGGTATGATTGTTGTAGAATTTGATATCAGTACACGGTCAGTGAGTGCGGGCTACGACCACCAATTAACGCCATTGCAAAATTATTACTATTATTATGATTAACTAGGAGGTCGTAAGGACACCCTTTGTAAAATTATGAATATAACAAACACATTAATTTAACATACACGAAATTTTTATTACATTTCTTTTAATATTGTGAAAATTAAATTTTTTCCTAAATAGGCCCTATATAATAAAATTTGACAAAAATTATATTAATATACACATATTAATTGCATCTGTGCTATTTACCAATAATTTTATAGCAGCAAGAAATTAAGTTACCACACATGAAGAATATAATATAAAAATTCGAAAAGTTGTAAATACAAAAAAAAAATCCACAAAAAACATTCGGGCATACAAACATATGTAGAAATAAAAGGCAAAAATACCAACGGATTTTAAATAAAATTTTATACTTCAGAACTATATCATATTTAAAAACAAAGATTTTCGAAAGGGCTTAAGTACAAAATTCAAATTATCAAAATATTCACAGTGACACAAGCTTAGAATTCCTATATTTAGAAAAAAAAAATTTTTTTTTCGTTTAGGGTGACATTTCTGAGATATAAGCCTTTTCAATAATTATAAGCATATTTATTCGTAAGGCGCCAAATGATGAATATAACAAACACTTTAATAATTGAGGCGTGTTCCACTTATGTACCTGTATTTAAAATGTTACTGTATTTTTACACTTACATTTTCTATTATATATACACATCTCTATGAAGTAGGGTAGTAATATTGTGCTGCATGATACGCTTATCTCCAAGGTATACATATTTCTGTGGCGTTACAGAGTCAAGTGAGTGAGTGATGATCGTAACTATATATATAGGATTTTTAACCTTAAGCTTATCCTGTTGTTAGGTCGTACAAAAAGTTCAAAAAATCTGTACTGAAAGGTAATTACATTGGTGTATCTTCGCGTGTCTTTTTGAAAATCTAGGTTAGTTTGTAGCCAGTTTGCTGTTAGATGCTTTAAATGGAGCGCGTTTGGGTGCCAGGGTTCTTAGTGGCCTTGTTTGCCAACACGTCACGCTAGAGTGGTGATATCGGGGCTTGACTCAAATACATGAGCATAGAGATGTTCTTTCCAAGAGGTCCAGAACCCACTGGAGGAATTAGTCAATGAAGTTGTCTGTTCTGAATTTGAAGTCAACTGGTTAGCGATTGGATAGCAAAACAAATAGTAGATGTATAAAGGCAAATATGCCATAAATTTGTTTAATAGTTTGAAAAGAATTCGTAAGAAATAATAGCAAAGACTCATCATGTAGTGAATATTGCTAAACATACAATACCAAAACATATGCAATAAATTAGCGTTTAACTTCATTAGAGTATGTAAATGGCGGTCCTGCGCCAGGCTTCAAGCTGAGGTGCCAGAGGTGCCGACCGCCATATTGGATTGTGACGTCACGGCGGCCATATTGGATGGTTGTGACCTTGAAATATGACCATGACCTTGAATTTGATCCTCTAAACGTGTCAAAATCGCCCAAAATTGGGCAAAATTTGCCCAAAATTCCTCAAAATCCGCCATAATTTACATTTTTGTGGAAAAAAATCCCGCCAAAAAATCTCAAAAAATTCCTCAATTCAAAAATTAGGATTTCGAAAATCCTCAAAAGTCGTATTACCTTAGAAACCACGAAAATTCCTAAAAGCGGCTTAAAAGTCCTAAGAGCTAGCCGCTTTAAACGCCAATGTCATGACCTTGAAAATTAGGATGACATGCCACCCAACTTGGATTATGACGTCATCGTTGCAAATTTTGCTACGGTCGCCATCTTTAAAATCTTTATTTATTATCCGATTTTAATGAAAACAAAATTAAAAATTATAAAAAATTGAATCAATAAAATTTTAATAAAAAAATATTTAATAAACAAACATTTACGACACGGAGCTCGAAGTCCTCGGTTCGAACCCGACGAGTGCAAAAAAATAAAAATGGTGACCGATCTATCCCCCGTGGTAGCTGCAGCCAGACTGACTCCCACCACTTTTTTTCAAAGCATATATATCGTCACCTAGCATGACGTCATGTCCGCCATCTTGTCTTCGATGCTGGAAGCCATCATCATTGTATCGTCGGCGAGAGTGCGCTGACACAACGTTAGTTTAATTCTTACCCGCTAGAGTGCAGTAATCATTTATTATTGCTGTGACACCCGCCATCTTGTCATTTGGGTGCCATTTGAAATCATGTAATTATTTAGCTAGAAATGTAGGAAAAATTTCAAAATTCATTAAATAAATTGGCAATAAATATACTGATTGATTCGATCAAATCCCGTCCTTGGTTCGATCCCTAGACGATGCAAAACATTTAATTTTATGTAAAAAAATAATAATTTTAATAAATAATAATCAAAGTCCTAAAAGAAGCAAAGTTTCCAAATCAACCATCATCCTATAAGCCAGTACGACCGTCATCTTGGAAATTTGTATTTATAATCCAATTTTAATGAGAAAAAAAATTTAAAATTAATTAAATAATTCACTCATTAATTAACATATTGATTCGATCGATTCCTGTCCTTGGTTAGATCTCTGACCGATACAAAAAATAATATATTTAAAAATACATCAAAAATTACAGGTTCGAAAATAAAACACTGTAAGTTCTTTTACAAACATAATATTTATTACATAATTTCTATTCTACTACAGGATCAGTTGCGAAAGCCAGCAATCTTATAATCTTTAGTTCCGCATCGGTGTGAAATGATTAATTCTTAGCTCCAATCGGTTTATACTAGACAGAGACCAACCAGAACCTTTACTGACATAGTCCTCCTCTTCTTGACAGAGTTTCTGGATACCGTGTTTAACAGTTTGCTTCACATCGTCAGAACTGTAAATTACTGCAGCCGAAGTCTTGAATGCACACTTCTTCTCTTTGTCATCTAACGGATATGGCTTTCCATATATACAGTCCAACCACAAGTTATATTTTAAAGGTACGTTTGTTGCTACGTCATCAGTAAGCTGTTTTATTATGTTCTGTCTAATATCGTCAAGAAAATTACAAATGGCTTTCGACTCACTTAATGTATTTAGATAATAGTAGTCCTTCAATGTTCCACGAAATGCAGACTGCGCCAAGTAGAAGCCATTATCATTCACATGTAGAGCACCGATAACAGTCTTAGGTTTAGTTCCATGTCCAGACGCCATACCAATCGGTTGCTGCTCGTCCGTTTTTTTGCCTGTACGTTCACGAGCCTTCAACCTAAACCGAGGAGTCGAAATTTCTGCAGGTAATTCAGCAGTAAGCGCACGGACTTTACCGTTGCATTTCTTCGAATGTCGTCGCAAACTATCAGTTCGAGAAAACCATTCATGACACTCATCGCAGCGAAACTTTATACGAGAAGGATTCTTCTTGCATTTGCTCCGCTCATGTCTTCGTGCATCATGGGAAAATGCGAATGACATATCACAGTAGCTGCAAGGATACCATGGTGATGAAGACGAACCTTCCAGACCCGAACCAGATGACGATGTTACTGCAATTCTACCATTTCCAGGCATACACTTATGCACATCAATCATTCGTTGTTGCACCGAAACCTTTACTTTCTGCCGCACAGCTGGTCCTTTGCATGTCTTCATGTGCGTTTTCATATTATCTTTTCTGGCAAACTGCTTATGACATTTCTCACAAACAAACATTTTACGATATAGGTTCTTGGCACATTCGCTCTTCTCGTGTCGACGAGAATTGCTGTTGTTTGAGAAAATTTTGTCGCAGTAACGACATCGATGTTCGTTAGTTGTTGACGATTCTCCGTCCATTGAAGTCTATATTGAGGGCAAAACATCGTTCATCGAGGTTTCCTGCACAGCCAGCACTACCGGCATTAAAGTCTCTTCTGCTGGTGGTATCACGTCTGATGAAGTCTCCTCCAGTGTTGTCGTCGTCGTTGCCAACGGAATCTGCTCCTTCTCCGTCGTAGTTGTCGTCAAGGTTCCCGTAGTCGAAGGTACAACCTCCATCGAGTTCGACGTTAAAGTCGGTAAAGATGCCATCGAGTTCGCAAGAACAGGTAATTACGTGATTAATGCACCAGAAGAAACAAACTAGGTAATCCGTACACCGTCGTCGTCATTTCCAAACTTAGTGATCTGCTGTCTAGGACTCGCTTATATACATGCACCGGATGGAATAATACGCTAGTCAAATCAAGAACAATTTATTATAATACTAGAGTCAAAACAACATTAAAAATAGAAGCACCATCAACAAAAAGGAAGCACATTCTGGAAGCACAATAAAAAGGCAGCACATTTGGAAGCACCATCAACGAAAAGGAAGCACACTTTGGAAGCACCGACAACGAAAAGGCAGCACATTTGGAAGCACCGCCAACGAAAAGGCAACACCGCCAACGAAAAGGAAGCACATTTGGAAACACCGACAACGAAAAGGCAGCACATTTGGAAGTACCGACAACGAAAAGGCAGCACATTTGGAAGCACCGACAACGAAAAGGCAGCACCGCCAACGAAAAGGCAGCACATTTGGAAGCACCGCCAACGAAAAGGCAACACCGTCAACGAAAAGGAAGCTTATTTGGAAGCACCGACAACGAAAAGGCTACACATTTGGAAGCACCGACAACGAAAAGGCAGCTAATGAATATTGGAGCCAATGACAAATGTGCGGCCTTTTCGATGATGGTGCTGCCTTTTCGTTGTCGGTGCTTCCAAATGTGCTGTCTTTTCGTTGTCGGTGCTTCCAAATGTTCTGTATTTTCGTTGTCGGTGCTTCCAAATGAGCTGCCTTTTCGTTGTCGGTGCTTCCAAATGTGCTGTCTTTTCGTGGTCGATGCTTCCAAATGTGCTGTATTTTCGTTGTCGGTGCTTCCAAATGAGCTGCCTTTTCGTTGTCGGTGCTTCCAAAGTGTGCTTCCTTTTCGTAGATGGTGCTTCCAAATGTGCTGCCTTTTTATTGTGCTTCCAGAATGTGCTGCCTTTGTATTGTGCTTCCAGAATGTGCCTCCTTTTTGTTGATGGTGCTTCTATTTTTAATTTTGTTTTGACTCTAATATTATAATAAATTGTTCTTGATTTGACTAGCGTATTATTCCATCCGGTGCATGTATATAAGCGAGTCCTAGACAGCAGATCGCTCAGTTTGTAACTGACGACGACGGTGTACGGATCACCTAGTTTGTTTCTTCTGGTGCATTAATCACGTAATTACCTGTTCTTGCGAACTCGATGGCATCTTTACCGACTTTAACGTCGAACTCGATGGAGGTTGTACCATCGACTACGGGAACCTTGACGACAACTACGACGGAGAAGGAGCAGATTCCGTTGCCAACGACGACGACAACACTGGAGGAGACTTCATCAGACATGATACCACCAGCAGAAGAGACTTTAATGCCGGTAGTGCTGGCTGTGCAGGAAACCTCGATGATCGATGTTTTGCCTTCAATGGAGACTTCAATGGACGGAGAATCGTCAACAACTAACGAACATCGGTGTCGTTACTGCGACAAAATTTTCTCAAACAACAGCAATGCTCGTTGACACGCGAAGAGCGAATGTGCCAAGAACCTATATCGTAAAATGTTTGTTTGTGAGAAATGCCATAAGCAGTTTGCCAGAAAAGATAATATGAAAACGCACATGAAGACATGCAAAGGACCAGCTGTGCGGCAGAAAGTAAAGGTTTCGGTGCAACAACGAATGATTGATGTGCATAAGTGTATGCCTGGAAATGGTAGAATTGCAGTAACATCGTCATCTGGTTCGGGTCTGGAAGGTTCGTCTTCATCACCATGGTATCCTTGCAGCTACTGTGATATGTCATTCGCATTTTCCCATGATGCACGAAGACATGAGCGGAGCAAATGCAAGAAGAATCCTTCTCGTATAAAGTTTCGCTGCGATGAGTGTCATGAATGGTTTTCTCGAACTGTTAGTTTGCGACGACATTCGAAGAAATGCAACGGTAAAGTCCGTGCGCTTACTGCTGAATTACCTGCAGAAATTTCGACTCCTCGGTTTAGGTTGAAGGCTCGTGAACGTACAGGCAAAAAAACGGACGAGCAGCAACCGATTGGTATGGCGTCTGGACATGGAACTAAACCTAAGACTGTTATCGGTGCTCTACATGTGAATGATAATGGCTTCTACTTGGCGCAGTCTGCATTTCGTGGAACATTGAAGGACTACTATTATCTAAATACATTAAGTGAGTCGAAAGCCATTTGTAATTTTCTTGACGATATTAGACAGAACATAATAAAACAGCTTACTGATGACGTAGCAACAAACGTACCTTTAAAATATAACTTGTGGTTGGACTGTATATATGGAAAGCCATATCCGTTAGATGACAAAGAGAAGAAGTGTGCATTCAAGACTTCGGCTGCAGTAATTTACAGTTCTGACGATGTGAAGCAAACTGTTAAACACGGTATCCAGAAACTCTGTCAAGAAGAGGAGGACTATGTCATTAAAGGTTCTGGTTGGTCTCTGTCTATATAAACCGATTGGAGCTAAGAATTAATCATTTCACACCGATGCGGAACTAAAGATTATAAGATTGCTGGCTTTCGCAACTGATCCTGTAGTAGTATAGAAATTATGTAATAAATATTATGTTTGTAAAAGAACTTACAGTGTTTTATTTTCGAACCTGTAATTTTTGATGTATTTTTAAATATATTATTTTTTGTATCGGTCAGAGATCTAACCAAGGACAGAAATCGATCGAATCAATATGTTAATTAATGAGTGAATTATTTAATTAATTTTAAATTTTTATTTCTCATTAAAATTGGATTATAAATACAAATATCCAAGATGACGGTCGTACTGGCTTATAGGATGATGGTTGATTTGGAATCTTTGCTTCTTTTAGGACTTTGATCATTATTTATTAAAATTATTATTTTTTTACATAAAATTAAATGTTTTGCATCGTCTAGGGATCGAACCAAGGACGGGATTTGATTGAATCAATCAGTATATTTATTGCCAATTTATTTAATGAATTTTGAAATTTTTCCTACATTTCTAGCTAAATAATTACATGATTTCAAATGGCACCCAAATGACAAGATGGCGGGTGTCACAGCAATAATAAATGATTACTGCACTCTAGCGGGTAAGAATTAAACTAACGTTGTGTCAGCGCACTCTCGCCGACGATACAATGATGATGGCTTCCAGCATCGAAGACAAGATGGCGGACATGACGTCATGCTAGGTGACGATATATATGCTTTGAAAAAAAGTGGTGGGAGTCAGTCTGGCTGCAGCTACCACGGGGGATGGATCGGTCACCATTTTTATTTTTTTGCACTCGTCGGGTTCGAACCGAGGACTTCGAGCTCCGTGTCGTAAATGTTTGTTTATTAAATATTTTTTTATTAAAATTTTATTGATTCAATTTTTTATAATTTTTAATTTTGTTTTCATTAAAATCGGATAATAAATAAAGATTTTAAAGATGGCGACCGTAGCAAAATTTGCAACGATGACGTCATAATCCAAGTTGGGTGGCATGTCATCCTAATTTTCAAGGTCATGACATTGGCGTTTAAAGCGGCTAGCTCTTAGGACTTTTAAGCCGCTTTTAGGAATTTTCGTGGTTTCTAAGGTAATACGACTTTTGAGGATTTTCGAAATCCTAATTTTTGAATTGAGGAATTTTTTGAGATTTTTTGGCGGGATTTTTTTCCACAAAAATGTAAATTATGGCGGATTTTGAGGAATTTTGGGCAAATTTTGCCCAATTTTGGGCGATTTTGACACGTTTAGAGGATCAAATTCAAGGTCATGGTCATATTTCAAGGTCACAACCATCCAATATGGCCGCCGTGACGTCACACTCCAATATGGCGGTCGGCACCTCAGGCACCTCAGCCTGAAGCCTGGCGCCGGACCGCCATTTACATACTACTTTCATTATAACCAAAAATGGTTTTACTTTGCAGATACGAATGGGGAATATTCTCATTTTGAATCAAGTATTAACATGACAAGTTGCATACACCAACTCCCTTACTTCTTACCTCCATGGTAGGTCCCATCGCGTAACAATGCTGTCAACGAATTAAACCTTGCTCCGTGATTTTACCACAAAAAAATGGTGTCCTTACAAAAATAATTTGTTTGGCGAAAATGAGAGAGAAGCCGTCTTGCTTTCACGAATTGTAATGTTATCTTTATTATTGTTTGAAATGCGTCCTATCAATCCTAACGTATGATGTTTTAATCTCTCGATAAAAACTGAAATTCGAAACGCTAATTGTATTTTGAAACCATCTGCTTGATTTTTTTTTATACAGAATGTTATTCTGAACTGATATTTCGATGCTAATGGGTTCGTTACATTACCTACGAATGTGTGGCATGGTGGGTAGATTTTTATCCAGTGTCATTTATTGTTTACGTGTGCGTCTACCAGTAATGTCTCTTTAGATTCTGACGAAAAAATTGCTATGCTGCCAGTGATAGCTATATCTCGTTTTATGTAACACCAGCTGCAAGAGAACACCGTCAGTAAGTCACTGTTATGTTAAATCTGGTCCGTAATTCGAACGCGTTTCCCTACGAGTCCAGACTCTCGACACGAGAATGGACATAGTATGGCACTGTTTCGCTTGCACGGAACCCGTCTGCCGACTTCACCCGGTGACGGCAGTGGTTCTGGGAAGATGACTCGTAGCGCGCGGGGAATACAGAGTGTGGCGGTCCGGGGGCGCGGAAAAGTACCATACTGGAAAAGTACCATACTGGTATGGTACTTTTCCGTATGGCACAATTCCGCCTCTCTTCTTCGAAAAAGACGGAAAAGTACCATACTGGAAAAGTACCATACTTGGAAAAGGACGAGGCGGAATTGTGCCATATTTTTTTACACACTCCATGGAATGACTACAACGCCTCTTTTCTCAGAATAGTGTGGAGAATTCGTCTGTAGACAGCGCTGTCAACTCCAACAGTTTCTTAGGTTAACTCAAATGATGCCAGATAGCAGCACGTGTCCTTTTTAAGTATGGCACTTTTCCGGTATGGTACTTTTCCGTCTGTTTCGAAGAGGCGAGGCGGAATTGTGCCATACGGAAAACTACCATATTTTACTACAAGATTCAAAAACATTCGTGGCAGCTATAAATTATATATTTAAGTATGGTACTTTTCCAGTATGGTACTTTTCCGTCTGTTTCGAAGAGGCGAGGCGGAATTGTGCCATACGGAAAACTACCATATTTTACTACCAGATTCAATAACATTCGGACCAGCGATAGATTGGCTATGCTTTTTCATTATTTTTTTTAAAGGTTTAAAAATATATATACAAATATTTACTAGGTATAATCTATAATACAACATCACTACTGAATTCATACTAAAATTTAAATTTAATATATATTGCTTAACTAAGATAAAATTAATGAAATATATACACCAGAATTTTTTATTTTTATTATACCTCTTCGGATATTATCTTATGACAATGAAAAATTCACTGAAGTGCAATTCATGTAAATAAATATCCACTTTTGTCAGATATTTTTATTTTATATTATTGTACTGAAAATTTGTGTAAAACATCATGTTAGCTTTTATACTATATGTATCCATGGACTAGAAATTCTGTGATTATTCATAACCAGTATGTTTCAATCTTTAAAATTTGAGTAACGTTTATGATTGACTAACGTATTGAAAAATTTAGCTAGGAATATTGAATTAGCATGTTAAAAAAAAGACTGACAGCAAAACACGTATTTTTTTTACTTGGTCTGCAAAATCACTTAATATTTCAATATTACGTCAGATTTGTCTCGTAGAAATATATGTCAAGCTTCTAAAAATGTGCATGTCATCCCTGAAGACGTATTTTACCATAATTTGTAATATTTGAGAAATAATGCAACTGTATGTCCAGCAAGCTTCAGTTATGCTTTGTAGCATCTTCTTGCAATTGCACTGGTGAACGATACTATTAAAATTATTATTATTATTAGGTTGGTTGACTTTTTGTTCACATACATTAAAAATGAACCTGAGAAATAAATCAAACATTCATAACTCTTCTGTGGTAGTCAACTTAAAGTACAGTGGCATACACTAGAAATTTAGAGATCTTGTGTGATACCAATCCAAACGTGTTAAAATAAATGTAACTGTTAAAGAAAGATATTCAGGTCAAACTTACAGTGCTCAAACGACATAGATTTAAGTATATTACTACTGTTTTTAACAAAGAAAATTTTTTCTACGAGGTGTACATTAACATTAAATGAGAACTTTGATACGTACGTGGTATACTGTCTTGATTGTAACAACTTTACTTTAAAAAAAAATATTAAGTCACATTAAGTTGTAACACCAGTTTATGATAATTATAAGGCAAAATGATACTTTTAGTTTAACATAATATGTTTAAGTTCTTATGAATATTTTTACATCTAACTTAAAAAGAGGAAATATTCTGGATATATATTATCGGTTAAATTAAATTAAATAGTATTAAAATAATGAAGGCCGGGCTTCAGCCAAACTCATTGTGGTGGTGGGATAGTAATTTAAATGTAATACATTTACTCGTGCGATTTACATAATTTTTATGATAAAATTGTGAAACAAAAACTATATTATAGATTTTGAAGACCTTAATGGCGCTATGGTTTCAAACGTTTAAATATTTCCTTAAAGATGGTTATATGATGAGATATAATTTTCAAAGTACATATCATAAATTTCAGGCTATTCATTTAATCACTTAAAGGGCCCGATTGCACTTTTGACTGAGTTGAATTCTTTATAAAAGTCCGCGAGTATGATACTCTATCTGAAAACAAAGCGACAGCATCAGTGGTGCCAACAAGGGGGAGAGCAGTACCCAGGGGCAGTTGCCCCCTCTGCGAGTTTGACTGGAAAATAGTTTCACATACAATTTGATGAAAAATTAACATAATATATTAACAACTTTAGTGCTGATTAATGCATATGTGAAGAATACTAATAAACAGACATATTTCCTTAAAAATTGTCTGATAATTTTTAATTTCTATATTTAGAGTATAAAATATGAAACAACTGACTTTGCCCCCCCCCCCCCCTCCAGGGAAAAAATCCTGTGGGAGCCCCTGGACAGCATCACTTTTTGTAATCGAAACATTGAGGAAGCGAGCTGCCAGCACATGATGTTGATGGGGGGAAGCAGGGTGGTGAGGATGACGCGCGGGTTGGCGGAGATAGGCTGCTGTTGCCAGCTCCTTCCAGGAAGGTCACTCACACACTCTCCCCGCCAACGCCACAGTGTGCTTGGGAGACGGAAATGAGCTTGTGCCAACCTCTCAGGCTAGGTGCGAGGCAGACAGTTCTTCATTTACAGTCTTCAGTTCGTTAAAGGCTAGCATACTGGTCTGGTTTCTCTTGTTATTTTATGATTCTGTATTATGTATAATATTAATTGAGCAATGAACACTGTTATTTTTAATTTTTATATGAAATTACCAAAAATTACATTTTAAAACCAACGTGTTTTACTTAGGTGTAATGTTCATTTAGCCCCTTAAGAAGTTTTAACTCTGTAAAAATTATTTGTTACTGATGGAAACTAATTCAGTAATACCGAGTTACTAGTTTTTCTACAAATATTTGTGTTAAATTTATGTACATTTTTCACAAAATCTATTTTATGTGCATAGCCATATCTTCAGACACTTCACAAAAGATTTACTCATATCGCTGTATCTTATAAGACACTTTTAAGACACGTGTCTTCGGAATCCATACATTTTTAGCCAATATTTTATTACTAAGAAATTATGATAATCTGAAAGAATCATTACTTATTTTTCATATATTAGAAAGAAAGATAACTAAAGAAAATTATGGGTAATATATACCTAAACAGTTTTGAAAATTAAGCAAATATATTTTTGTTTTACAAACACATACCCGTAGTCTCAGAAAAGTTTGAAAAACTCTCAGCTAACATATTAATGAACTGAAACTAATTAAAAGTATTTGAATTTGGACATTTAATTTTTGTGTAATACTTCAGCTGCGAAGATGTTTATGGATAATTTATTGTTTATTATGAGATTTTTCTCCAAGCAATAGAACATAAAACATGAATCAGTCTAATATGAGAAGCTCCTAAACTTAGTTGAAAAGGATAATAATAACAACCATATAAAAACGTTAATGTGTAATTATTACTTTAACAAATTTCTTTGGCCGGAAAATACTTATCGTTACTAAAACAAGCGTTACCAAAGTAAAGCAGTAAGGTAATAGCACCAATTGTTGACATGCCACCTAAAGGTGACACATAATTCTATTTTTTAAATAATAAGATTTCAAATAACAATTGGAGGGAAAATAACTTTCCTCCCCTTAAGGTGGACTTATTATTATGAAACTGGTACTTTAGAACAAGGCCACATATTAATGAAAGTTTAGTAATGATTGAAGTAAGGCGGTAGTGTTCAATAGTGAGTGATACTTCAAGTTTTGTTAATCAAATCATAAGGTAAGTAACCTGCCAAATAGTGAATAAAGTTTTAAAATGAAAGTATTTATGTGTACATTTAATTTTCACATGTTATTCAAAGTTTATTTTAACTGTATAAAGAAAAAACCATAACCTTACATCACTCAATGGTGCTAGAGGGGGGGGGGGGGGGTGTGTCAACTTTAGGTTCCAAATAAAAGCATGTTTCCAAAAGATGACAGTACTGTCAACTTTCGGTTACAAGCAAATTATTAACATATGAAGTGAATGAAACTTCTCATTGAATAATGTGAAGTTTCATTTAGGAAACAGTGGAAAATATGCATGGGAACTTTAAGGTGACATACCTGTTACCCTAAGGTCCTGATGTGTCAACTTTAGGCAACCTATGTGCAAGCTAACAATGTAACAATAATATATCGTAGGGTTTTGTTTCTTTCTTTGACCACATAGTAGGTATTTTATCATAAATTTTAAAGTCGATGCAGAATATGCAGTGATGTCCAGAGAAAAAATTAACCCAACAGTATTACAAACAAGCAAAGAATTGGAAAATCATGTGGCATGGTTAAGATCCATTATTGGTCATCACGAAGTTGAGTTATTAGAAAAGTGAGAAAACATTGATGGTTAAAAGCCTTCGTGAGCTGTCGTTGAAAGTAAAAAATCTTCCAGGTGACTCAACGAAACTTATAATTCAACTAGCGGGTGAAGTGCTGGAAACAGAGGCTACAAGAAACGTACGAGAATAGGAAAAAACTGTGGAGGAAAGAATAAAAGAATTTCAGCAAGAAAACCTGATACAGCGTCAAAATAATCCAGAAGAGTTACAAGTTGAGATGATGGGTGAAGAAACAGCTGTTGAGTCTAGAATCTCAGTGTTGCCTGATGAGTCTAGGCTTAGAGATGAAAATATAGATAAACTTCAAGAGGTTGTCAATGCTTGTGCCACAAAAATTGAAACAGTAACAAAAGAAACTGGAAGTGATGATATAGTAGGAAAGACATGTTTGCAAGAAGTTCCATCACCATTCAAGAGAGCACTTTTCTGGCTAAAAGAAAAGAAAGTACCTAACCACTTGTGTGAGACATCGGGAAAAAATTCCTAGTGTATTACTTCTGCACAGTGGCAAATTTATCAAGAAAAAAAGTATTCAGAAAAGAAGAGAAAAGAGGCTGAAAAACTTTCCAGGAAGGAGGCAAGAGTTAAAAAAAACTCAATGTTATTAAATCCAAGCGATCTCTAATGGCCATATCTAAGAGAGATGAACAAATGTCTTCTTCAGATCGCTCAGACATGATCTCACTTCATGAAAGTGAAGATAACTTCTCTGATATGTCTGTTGAAGAGGAAGAACAAGAAAGCACTCTACTGCATCTCCAAGATTTTGCAGTGATTAAAGTATACGGTAAAAGTTCATTTCGACTTTATGTTGTACAAGTTAGAGAAAATGAAGAAAATTAACATTACTTGGGGATCTTTTTTAAAAGAAATCCACAAAGTATGAGATTCTCAAAGACCGAAGAAGAAGCCTATTTCAGCCAAGAGGTCGTAGTCCGCAAATTGTCCAAGTAGTTCTAGTTGTTTTAAGAATATGGTATAATTTTCTACTGATTTGAGTGACTAAACAATTTTCTAACTACATTATTGTATTAATAAGGACAAGATAGCTTGCTAGTACTGAATAATTAGTGTCTTTGAAAAACATGAAGACAGATTGAGTTTTAGAAGAATATTTATTTTAATAATCCTAACAAAATATAAGTTATGTTATAATGTCAACTTATGGTACCCAAGATGTCAACCTAAGGTTCTGGCTGTGTTTTACATGTCAACTTTAGGTGCCAAGGTAAGACTCAAATAAAAAAGATAAAATAAATTATGACAAAGGTTTTTCGGGAAAATATATAGCAGATCAGTAAGTCAAAAAAATAGTGCTTCCAACAATAACAATATTTGACAAATATGTCTTGTAGTTTCGATAACAAGGAATAATTCGTTCAAAACCACCCCTTAACATGTCACCTATTGGTGCCATTACCTTATTTCAGTGAGGTGCATAATCATTTTTTGATGCATTCAACACAGTCGCCCTATTTTTTAATATCTCTGATTGTATAAATATGTTATGCCGTAAATTGTTTCT
The DNA here is from genome assembly GCF_032445375.1 of Bacillus rossius redtenbacheri. Classification (NCBI taxonomy): domain Eukaryota; kingdom Metazoa; phylum Arthropoda; class Insecta; order Phasmatodea; family Bacillidae; genus Bacillus; species Bacillus rossius. Next base: position 50,068,554 of record NC_086330.1, read on the forward strand.
TCATATGAACACTTTATAATTATTTACTTGGAAATAGATAGCATATAAACCATAAATATTATATGCAAAAAATAAAAACCATATATGGTTTTTTTTTTATTTTACCCATTGTTAAATGTTGCCACGGTCTGACTACTGGAAAATTATTATATAATGTTATGCTCCATTGTCCATAACCCCAAAACCGTATGTAACTGAAAAGTTTATATATTTATATAGCTATATAAATTCCATTTTCTATGGACACGATAGCTATCGTAATTTTGAACAAATAACTTTCAAACCAATGTATAAAAAATGGCAATGATTAATATCGGTCAAATTAGTTAATTCCACCCAACGGCTATAAATGGGCAACGTTTTTTGAAAAACAGAAAAATGGTTATTTCTTACAACATATGACAAATATTGCTTCTATTTCAACGTAGGAGTAATACCAAAACCTGTGTTCTAAAATAATGTTTAATACACCCAACCCTTACTGAAAAGGAAGGAGGGGGGGAGAAACAAGCTTTGAAGGACAAAAGAAATTCATAACTCTCTTAGTAAGCATGTCAACGAATCCGTTTGAATTGTTTGTAAATCTTAGATGTAATTTTTATCTAAGACTATTGTCAGAAAATTTTTTTATAAACCAATTTGCCGCTAGTGGATAAAAAACACGGAGAGAATTAAAAAATTGAAATGATAGTATCTGTACCATGTTAAAAACTTTCTTGTTACTGTAAAACCTCAAAATAATTTCTACAAATTACGCACTATGAACACGATTGAATACTTTCTTAATTTTTTTTCTACCTCATATTTATATTGCCAACAATTTCTTCAAGGGGTGGAAATAAGGGTTGAAAGACAAAAAAATGTAGTGGGAATACTCTCAAATCCAGAATAATCTATTAAAGAATCATAAACATGATCCAAAAACTTGAACTAAAATATTCTTTATGTAAGGAACTATTAGAGTAAGAATGGGAAGTGATGGAACTAAAATATTTTAAGTTTTCTTACTATTAATTGATTAAATGTATTTTAAACATTGTTAATATTATCCAAACCTAAGTCCAAAGTAAAAATTTATATAAAATTAACAACTAAGGTAGTATGCATAATACGTAAAATCTTTCTAAGTTCTTCAATGCTGGATGCATTAAATTAAAACCATTTGAATAATTTTCACTCTGTGAAAATTGAGAAAATATTAAATCGATCGGTTTGGAGTATTTAATAACATATTATATAATGTTACATAAAGTAATTTTTTTAACGTGCCATAAGTTTATAAAAGTTTCTGGAATATAACAGAATAATCAGGAATTTTGAAATGTACCTGCGCCTTTATGCTGTATTTTTTTTTAAATTAGGATTGGATTGCCACTTCTAGATTATGTAGGAAATTAAGTGAAAACTAACCTTCGTGCGCATGTACTGACTTCACATTAGATACTTATATGAAGAGATCCAGAAATATTTTGGATTCATCTGGCGTCTGGGTGGAATTAACTGTCCGACATGTGCTAAAACGAGGTTTGCTTTTCAATTTATTAGCGAGAACAGATTTTTTTATCTTGTTAATCGACACAACTTGATTAATTTACTTTCTCTACTAGCTTGGCATCATACAGACTGGTATTTGAGTCAAAAATTCAACTTTAATGATAAGCATTGACCTTGGGCCCCGAAACACGAAGATAAATATGACGTTATATATCAGATAATGATTTTTTATTTTTTATTTATAATTTTTTTAGGTTCTCTGGCTTCATTGATGTATACAAATCAAAAACAACTGCAAGCTATTATAAGATGAAGTGCAGACAGGTTCTTTGATGTAAAGCTCTAAGAATTATAAAAATATATACATTAGCTGGAATTATTAAGTGCCCTTCTAAGATATTATCGGATCTTACAAACATCATTAACAGTTTTAAGATTTTTCACAAGCTAAAATGGGCCTTGTGCAACAGTACAGAAAAAAGCTTCTTGAAAAAAAAATTTGAAAACTGGTTAAATGAAGAAATGATTTACCTGCTGCCCCAGTCTCTTCATTGAAATGGCGACCGTATAAATAATTAGATGATTTGAGTGATCAATCAAAGCACCGGGAAAAAAATGGAGCTCAGAAAGAAAGTTCCTGTAGATGAATTAACTTACGCAGCGCAATTGGGTCATCGTGCCGCAGGCAATACAGATATGGCTAATAAGTATACTTCCAGACAAAGTCTCCAACCAGAACCACAAAGTTTCGGATGGCCGCTGCCATTGTAGGGCTAGATCTTAAATATATTCTCCGATTTTAAATAATATTGAAAGTGATATCTTTGGGTTTCGATATAAGTGTCGAAAATGTTTGTACGTATACCATAAATATTGCATAATATTATGTAGAATTGTGTGCCTAGCAAACTATGTCATCAATAGTCCACAGTATATTAACTCATGTTCCGAGGATCACATTGCATGCTTTATTTCCGAATAGTCAGTTTTCGGAATAAGCAGCCGAAGCGAGAAATAAACGTTTTATTCAGTACAGAGAAAGCTTCTCCAGAACATTTTTCAGGTTGAACTGTAATGAGGATATTTTAAATCGCTCGCGTTACCTTCGGACCCATTTTCACTGGCATGAAATCTAACTTAAATAGAAAAAGGCAGACAATATCAAAGAAAGTCTTAGAGTTTTTTTTTAAAAAAACAAGCTGGTTCTTTTGATGATAGTTTAAATGATGATGAAATGTTGTAAGTTATATCTTTTGTTAAGGAGTGTCTATTTATTTATTAAATATGTACTTTCAAGTTATTTTACGACTTTTTTTTTTGTTATATATCCAATCCAGTATGTAGGCAGTATAATATTGTTACGATCCTACCAAGTGGGTTCGAGAGGAATAGCCCAATTAAAAGATAAATTGTTTAAATACTGTTTTATTATTTACTATTTACACTTTGCTCTCCGCACTATTTACAAGTCTGTTCCGCTCTATCGAGTCTCGCAGTTCACTCACACACACTCCAGCTCTCGCCACCAGCCGCGCCGCCGGCCCACCCCCCACTCGCAGAGGGAGGTCGGCTCCAAGTAGTCGCTGCTAGCTCCTGAAGTCGTCGCGCCGCCGCCGCAGCCCTCGCTCGACTCTGCACCACCGCTGTCGCACGCCTCTAACCATCGCACGATTGTCGCCAGTCGCCGGGTCGCCCCAGCACGCAATATTCTTGTCTCGCCGAGACTATCGCTCGCCAACGCACACTGCTCCTAACTATCGCACGCTGTCGCCCCTATACCAGGGAGAAGGCCCCGGTACCACTCTTGACTCTCGCGACGCCACTCGTCCCTTTCATAGGGACGGTCCTCCACTGTCACCCTTTCTGGCTTTATCGAAGGTTTTAGACGTCCACGTACCGAGATGCTGCTGGAAAAATGACGTGGCACGAAGGAGCCAGGGCGAAGGGGTGCCGCTGCCGAATGGCCCAGAACAAGCGTCGGGGCGCACTGGTATGCGTGGCGCGTCAGTAATTTGGGCCACTTTCAGTCAGCAAGGCGGCTCCTCTGAAGCTGGCCTTGCCAACCCGGCCCTCTGTGTAACTGGGTTTCCGCACTGCCGGGGACGTAGACAAGTGGCGAGGAGGGCGGACTAGACTGTTCTTAACATGTCAAACACGTCGGCAATTCAAGCCACCTGGCCGGCCGCGGCCCACAACGCAGTCGTTACTACATATATATGGGTTAAGCTTGAGTAAACAGCTACAGGTATGCATACGTATGACTTTCACGAGTTTGTTGAAAGTGATTGCTTTTATTTGAATAATTAACGCATCTCCATACGAAAAGCAAAAAATATATATTTTTGGCCAGGTTTGTAACTCAAATACCAATCTATGCTGCATTGGCTCACAATCGCAGAGGGACATGCCCAAATAACTGCCTTACAATCATTAACACTGTGAAAAAGTATAAATATTTGCATTCTAGCTTGCGAACAAATGAATGCGCAGAATTTCCGTTTGTCTTTGAGCCTATATACGGTCTGATATAATTGGCTGTGATTGGATAAGCCCTTTTTTTAGTATTTCGTTTCTGGTTCAGTTAAAATAAGGTCAATAAATTTAAGGTTTGGAATCCAACTGGTTTTGTCTAATCTGGCCATCTAGTCTGGCATAGGCTTATAGATTATAAAAAAATATTTATATAGTTTCCATGTTCGCATATTATATAACTGTGCAGAAATATTTTAAGGGTTTGAATGCCGTATATGTGAAATAAGTATCAAAAAAAATTTAAAGTCACAGGTAGTTTGTTTGGAGTTCGTTCAGTGTATGCTTACCTTGATTGTAATCTATATGAAACTTTAATTGGATTGTATACTGGAAAATTGAGGCATTCCACTTTATATTTTATTAAACTTCTTCAGGAGCGATGGAAGTATTATTTAAAGTCTGAATTTTAATGCAGCGTTTTTGTGAAACATTGTTCTGAATTGATAATATTCTTGCTTCCTAACCTTTTCAAAGGAAGCGACAGTAGGAACCCGTCTTTTAAAAGTCAATTATCTGTCACCAAATATATTACTAAATCATACACCACATTATAATTATCTATGACCCCACGAACGAGGAAATATGTTAAGTACAAATTAGAATAAATTATTTTTAAAAAAGTAGTGTGTGACATACTTTTTTTACTTTGTAGCAGTATGTTTATAATGTAAGGTTGTAATATTATATTAACGACTAATTTAATCTTAGTTTTGATATTAACTAAACAACTTATGGTCTGAGTATTTGAACTGTGACCGATATTTAAGTATATTTGTAAATGAGTCATAATATTTTAATTCATGTTTATTGTTCCTACTTTAATAACATTTGTAATAAATGCCGAAATGTTAGAATTATTAAATACTTTAAAAACAAATGATATTAAATAAAATGTGCACTGTGTTATTTAGTTGATACACTGTATAAATGATTTTGCCAAGTAGTAATAAGAAAACATTTTAAATGTGGTTAAGAATACAATTTATAGAAGATGTACATTTTAAAAGGCCTAGAAATTATAAATATAATTTTTAATGCTGTAGTTGGGGTCATGAAAATCTAAATATAACATTTAATTGTGTGATTATTTTAGATAATTATCTTCTATACTTATTAATCGAGGTTAGAATTGCCAAAAAAAAATATTTTCTATCACGTGTAAGAGTGAGTTACACGCGATATTTTTCTAATGTAACTGAAATATTCATTTAAAATCACAGATATTTGTAAACTGGTACGTTATGGCAAGCCCACGTTAAACTGGCGAGGGGTACAGGTGAGGAGGGTGGCCCGACCCTCGAACAATGTCGCTCTCACAATAGCCATTCCAATTCTTGAAAACCAGCCTGCCCATTGATCCCCGTCGACACCCTTCGGCTCCCGGCGCAGCGCCAGCTGCGAATGGCCCGCGACAATAATTCATCATTTATTTTAAAGTAGGTACTCTATTACGTTTTCCGTGGTATAAAAAATTATGCTTGTACAAAAGTCAGTCTAAACCAGTCAGCGCGACATTAAATATTCACTATTATTTCTGAAAATAAAAAATTACAATAATAATATGTTGTAGTACATATTTATAATAATCTTCTTGTAAATTTACAAAATATTTCTTGGCAACTGGCTTTAAAAGAAATCTTTCCTAGAAGTACGACATATATGAACAAACATTTATGAACGACATAGGTCACTCTAATTCTAATTAACTTGGGACTTTATATAGATTTATGTAATCATACGTTTATATAATTATTCTATTTTAATCTGTTTCACATTACAGTTCATATTCAATGTCTTGCAATTTTCGGCATGTATAATGTTTTTTTATATTTCTTTCCAAAAATACATATTAAAATATCTTTAATCAATAAGAATACTCTTGCATTTATCTATTAATGTCATATTATTTAATATTACAATAAAAGTCAGGCCCTATAACTTCAATAAGTTAAAAAAAACATATATATTCTAATATAATTCATGCTTATAGTCTTTAAAGTGTGTTATTTATATGTGATTGTGAAAGATTCGAATGTGCTGTATTTTATAATTAAAAACGCACGTTAGTGCAATAAATGAAAAGGTAATATATTGTAAATATATCATGTCACGACTGGGAAGAACCCACCACAGATAGAGGACTTGTGTAGCAGGACGCGTAGCTCCACATCATCCTTCATATGTATGCAGGTACTTACCGAGTGAAACACGTAGGGAAGAGAACCAGTTTAATTAAGAATTGGTTCCAGAATTATTGCTTCACAAATGTTAGGTCATTAGTGCCTTACTGTATCAATTGATGTAATAAACAATAATAAAATAAGAATACTGCTCTATTGGATGCAAAATGGATTCCGACCGTCCCGGGCTTCCAGGGCTGATACTCTGCTGGGTGACAATGAGCCTAATGGCTCTGTTAACAGTTGAAAGCCCTAGTTAGGCACGCGCCTGCTATCTTTAATGAATGAGACAGAGCTGGCAACACTGGATGACCACGTGGTCCCGTCGGTAACCCCCCCCCCCCCAACAAGAACAATACATGCTGTCTCTGTCTTATCTCTGTCCGCGATCTCTCGCTCTCGGCTTCTCCCAAGCGCTACCTGGCGACCATGATTCACAAACGTGTCCTTGAAGCTTGCCCTGTTTATATAGGAAAATACAAACCAAACATAACAGTTGTAAATAGCGCAAATGTGGTAGTTCTTAGAGAATTATGACTACAATAGTAGTAAAGGAAAGTATTAACTGGGACTGGGTTCTGGGTGTGGATTGTGATTGTCTGTCCGCCATATTGGATTGTGACGTCACGGCGGCCATCTTGGATGAGCGTAACGGGACACAGCGTAACGGGACATAACGTAACGGGACAAGTAGATCACGGCGGCCATTTTGGATCCGCCATCTTGTATCCGCCATCTTGGATGACGTCATTGTGTTCTCGAAAATTCTGGCATTGTGTTTTCCGCCATTTTGAATGATGACGTCACCGTTGCAATTTCCGTTACGGCCGCCATCTTTAACTTTTTTATTTATTATCCGATTTTAACTAATTTTTTTTTCAATTTATAAAAAAATGAAATAATAAAATTTTAATAAAATACTTTTACGACACGGAGTTCGGAGTCCTCGGTTCGAACCCGACGAGTGCAAAAAAAATAAAAATGGCGACCGATCCTTCCTCCGCAGAGGTTGCAGGCAGACTGACTCCCACCACTTTTTCAAAGCATATATATCGTCACCTAGTATGACGTCATGTCCGCCATCTTGAAATTTGGACACCATCTTGAAAATCTTTATTTACTATCCGATTTTAATGAAAAAAATTCCAAAATTTATCAAAAAATTAACGTATTTGAATTTGTTTGATTATATCGTTGTACGTCCTTGGTTCGATTCCCGGCGAGAGTAAATGATCGATCCTTCCTCCATGATAGCTACCTAGACTGATCTACCACCACCAGTACCAAGGTATATATCATCAACTGGTATGACATCATGTCCGCCATCTTGTCTTTATCCGCAGGAGACCACCATCTTGTTTTCGTCTGCTAGAGTGTGCCGATACCATGTAGTATAATTATCTGGTCACCAAACCTTTGACCTTGACCTTGAAATTTGACCTTGAACTTTGACCTTGACCTTTAACTTTGACCTTGAATTGAAATTTGACCTTGACCTTGAAATTTGACCTTGACCTTGAAATTTGACTTTGTCCTTGAAATTTGACTTTGTCCTTGTCGTCCATCATGGATCCGACATTTTATGTTCAGTACATGCTACCAGGAGCTACCACCTGCTGGAGTACGCCATATTGTGTGTGTACTTGTATTATAGAGTACATTTCCATCTGGATAATTTTATTCTAACCCGCTACAGTGCAGTAATCATTTATTATGGAGGTGCCCCCCGCCATCTTGAAATTCGGCCGCCATCTTGAAATCATGTAATAATGTAGCTAGAAAAGCGGGAAAAAATCCAAAATTCATTAAATAAATTAGTAATCCATATAATGATTGATTGGATCGACTAAGGTCCTTGGTAAGATCCCTGGCCGATACAAAACAACTTCAATTTAAAAAAATACTAAAAAAAGTGTTAGGTTTGAGAAAATAAAAACACCGCAAGTTCTATTTAAAAAATTTTATTACATAAATTCAATACACTACTACAAGTACAAAAAAAAAAACACTGACAAATTACCAAAGCCTTTTGGATTCCTCGATTCAAACAGTCTTCTTATTGTACGGACTAAGCCTTTTACATGACTTTAAATGTCTATCCGATCCGTTCATCACCACAGCCAGAGACGGACTGAAGTTCATAGTACTTATATAGTCTCATTAGCCGGTACAACACATGAGTCAAATCAATAACCATGTTCATTATACTTCTCGGAGCATTTTTTATAATGACGATGTAAGCTATCGAGACGTGAAATTAGTTTATTGCACTTATTGCACTGAAATTGTATTCTTTGAACATTATTAGAACAACCGCTTCTTTCATGTCTGCGAGCATTTGAGGTGATAGTAAATGATGCACCACAGTATTTGCACTGATGCGAAGTACGCTCTTCATTAATTGAAGTATTCAATGCTGATGAAACTTCAGCTGATGGTGGAACAGCACATATCGAAGTCTCCTCCAGTGTTGTCAGAGGCGTTGCCAACGGGATCTGCTCCAACATCGGCGCTGACGTCATGGTTCCCGTAGTCGATGGTACATCCTCCATCGAGTACGACGTTAAAGTCGGTAAAGATGCCATCGAAGTCTCAAGAACAGGCAATTACACGACTTATGCACCAGAAGAAACAAACTAGGTGATCCCTACACCACCGTCGCCAGTAACAAACTGAGCGTCCTGCTGTCTAGGACTCGCTTATATACATGCACCGTATGGAATAATACGCTAGTCAAATCAAGAACCATCTACAATAATACTAGAGTCAAAACATCGTTAAAAATAGAAGCACCGACTACGAAAAGGCAGCACATTTGGAAGCACCGACAACGAAAAGGCAGCACATTTGGCAGCACCGACAACGAAAAGGCAGCACATTTGGAAGCACCGACAACGAAAAGGCAGCACATTTGGAAGCACCGACAACGAAAATGGCAGCACATTCTGGAAGCACCGACAACGAAAAGGCAGCACATTCGGAAGCACCGACAACGAAAAGGCAGCACATTTGGAAGCACCGACAACGAAAATGGCAGCACATTCTGGAAGCACCGACAACGAAAAGGCAGCACATTCGGAAGCACCGACAACGAAAAGGCAGCACATTTGGAAGCACCGACAACGAAAAGGCAGCACATTTGGAAGCACCGACAACGAAAAGGCAGCACATTTGGCAGCACCGACAACGAAAAGGCAGCACATTTGGAAGCACCGACAACGAAAAGGTAGCACATTTGGAAGCACCGACAACGAAAAGGCAGCACATTTGGCAGCACCGACAACGAAAAGGCAGCACATTTGGAAGCACCGACAACGAAAAGGCAGCACATTTGGAAGCACCGACAAAGAAAAGGCAGCACATTTGGCAGCACCGACAACGAAAAGGCAGCACATTTGGAAGCACCGACAACGAAAAGGCAGCACATTTGGAAGCACCGACAACGAAAAGGCAGCACATTTGGAAGCACCATCGAATAAGGAAGCACATTTTGGAAGCACCATCGAATAAGGAATCACACTTGGAAGCTCCATCGAATAAGGAAGCACACTTGGAAGCTCCATCGAATAAGGAAGCACACTTGGAAGCTCCATCAACAAAAAAAAAAAAGGCAAAAATGAAGCACAAGTTACGAGATCTAAGTCTTAGTTAGAAATCAGAATACAAGAAATAAAAACCTTAAATTTTTATAATTTAAATTATTTATTTTATTTATTTACATTATACAAATGCAAGTAAAACAAGCCATTATTGTATGTAGCCAGCTTTCCTCAGTTCCTTGAGTATGAAGGATATTTCTTTGATGCACAAATAGTTTCCTGCACAAAGCGAACCATGTAGAAGTCTTAGCCGGTCAACCAATATGTTTGGATCTTTCCATGATGTGTAATCATTCTCCTCTACCACCATCTTCCTTGCACCTTTATAATAAATATTATGATCTCTGGTGTCTTCCGTTTTACCACCAACCTCAGGGTAACTTTCATGTTTGAGACGGTGATCATCACAAGCTTGATCAGATTTATTTAATATATCACGACGTTTCCACCGTTTCGGTCTCAGGACACCTCCACATTCTTCGATCTTGGCAGCTCTAGGCGTTTCATCATAGTCTATGTCTTTGTCAACAGCCTCAGAGTCACTGTAACAATCACTGTAGAAGGAATCGTCTTCACCCAATTTACCGTAATAATTCGATGTTGATGATGTTGAAGTGTCTTCATCGTCTTCATGCTTCCTTTTTAGGAGTCCATCATTTTTACAAAGTAGGAAAGATCTACTTGAATTCGGCTGGAATATATTCTCACTTTTCACGTTAAGGATTCTTCCATTGTCTTCATTCTTCCGTAAATCATCAACCTCCTTCAATTTAAGTTCTTTGTCGAGATCGGAAGAGCCAAGAAAATTATTGTGATGATGCAGATCACTCTTCCTTAGGCTAGTAGATTCATCGTTGTCCTCTTGCTTGTACGCAGGCTTGGCGCTACAAGTTCTTCCATGTCTTTTTAGGCTCTCTCTCCGCGTAAACGACTTGCTACATCGTACACAACTTATCATATTGCGCAGTGGATTTTTAACACAGTCATTCTTCTCGTGTTGTCTTTTATTCTTTCTCAAGATAAAATCTTTACTGCAAAACTTACACCTATGTTCCTTCGATACAGCGTCAGATCCCAAATCGGAATTCATATTAGTTACTGAGACTAATGCCAGATACCAATTGAGTGTTTTAAATTAAATCCAATACTTAAATAGAAATTTTTTCATATTTCATCAGTGAGAATTAATATATCTCATGCAAAAGTACTTTATGCATGTAGTTCTGCTTTTCAACAACAGATGTCGCCACATGTTGCTTGCAGGTAAATAATATTTAGTTCTTTTATGCGGGATGCGGGATGCTCACTAACGATCGCAAAAGAAGGATGGCTTCGCTAGACTCAAAGGAAAAGGAAGTTCGTCTTGCATGTTGGTGCTCCACAGATGTCTCATGGCGTAATATTAATTTGACTGAGTAATGATATTTTTTAATTCCACCTGATAAAAATATTGCAAGTTTTGATTTAGTAGCAGAAATTATCGAATTAAATGTAACTCCAAATAAAATGACATGTCTCATTAGACAAAAAAAAACCATGCAGAGATAGATCTCTCACAAATAATCAGGAGCACTCGGTGAAAACCATCAGATGTATAGTCAGGAATAATCAGAAACACTTGGAGAAATCCATCAATATAATAACAAGAATAATCAGGAGCACACGGATAAAACTACCATAATATTGTCAAGAATAATCAGGAGCACACGGATAAATCCACCATAATACTGTCAAGAATAAACGGGAGCACACGGAGAAAACCACCATAATATTGACAAGAATAATCAGGAGCACACGGAGGAAACCGCCACAAGTTTTCTTTGATATCATAAAATTTCAGAAAAAAAAAATAATAAAAATAAATAAATAAAAAATTTAAAAAAAATGAAATAAAAAAATACATAAAATTCTGGCTTGTACTAGAACTATATCTTTGCTCAACAATGAGAAGTTCATGCCAGAATTTTCGAGAACACAATGACGTCATCCAAGATGGCGGATACAAGATGGCGGATCCAAAATGGCCGCCGTGATCTACTTGTCCCGTTACGTTATGTCCTGTTACGCTGTGTCCCGTTACGCTCATCCAAGATGGCCGCCGTGACGTCACAATCCAATATGGCGGACAGACAATCACAATCCACACCCAGAACCCAGTCCCAGTTAATACTTTCCTATACTACTTACAATAATTAGTTATATGTATTAGTTCTGGTACAGATTTAAACAAAAGTGTGCCCCGAAAAAATGAAATTGCACATGCATATTGTTTTCAAAGACAAATTCTGTACTGGTTGACATTACACTGACCATTTGAGACATGCATTAAGTTCATCAGCTAGTTTAGAGCATGGTATAAGGGGGAGAGTTTGTCGAAAATCAGAATACAATAAAATGAGTACACCATCAAATAGCTGTTCATTTTCTAAAGAGCTTGTAGATCTTTTTGTTTGTGAGGCATATGCATTCGTCCCATATAAAAAGCCTATATGATTGTAGTACTTTACCAATTCCAGAATTTTTGCTGAATTGGCATGTTGTTGCCACGATTCCAGATAACGAAATTTCCAGCAAAATTTTTAGCGGCTCATAATTAAAAACTCCCATTTAACCTTTGTCAGACCAGTCACCCCAATCTTGCCCTCTACTGGATCTGATTTTTGCCAATGCAATGCATGTCGTGCAGTGTACTCGTCTAACCCCGCTTCTAACGCACATTCACTAGCTGATATTCTCCTCCTCCTCTCCGTGTCAAAGAGTGCTTTCCCCAGCAGACTATCAGATCAGGCAGTTCCTGAGAACCCTCCTTACGTGAGCGAGTTTCGGACACGAACACGAGTCGTCTTGCCCAAGCCCTCGGCACGTCCCCAGGCTCGGTAGAGCCTCCTTTCCGACTGAGGTTGCGAGTTTTCACCCCCCCCCCCCCCCTTCATAAAAGGCTTCACAGGGAACATTGGCCAGAGCAATGACCTGGGCCAATAACCCCGACGACTCAAGGCTAAGACACAGCCTTCCTAACGTATGGCCGCGCTACACCACTGCCCCCTGGCGACTTCTGTTGTAAGCTATGTCCGCTAGTCCTTTTGCCAGTCGCCAGAGATCAGTACCTGTCCCTCGATTAGCCCCACGTTGTAGCAGACAATTTGAGTGAGTCGATATTTACTCGTTTCGGACACCTCTCAGTAGGTCGCGCGGACATAGGCCAGTGCTACCAACTTAGAGATATCGAAGTCAGAGTTTTGTTTATTTACCACTCGGAAAACTACGGACTGAATCATATCATCGGCGAGACGCCCCGCAAGACTCCTGTCCGGCCGTAACTAAAGATGTAGTCAGCTCGGCAAGGGATGCTGTCCCTACAAGTCTTTTTAATTAGTTATTATCCCATCTACATTCATCGTAGAAGTATTTATGCTTCAGTAGTTATATTTAACATATACATATTATTTTTAATTATGAAAACGTCCGTGACTTCCGTGATTTTGCGATCTTCGGATCCTGGCGAGCTACGCTTCGAACACTAGGGTCAAAGGGTCCAAGAGCCATATCCGGACATAGCAGTGCCTCCTTCGAGTCCTCCAGCAATCAGGACGACTAGGGCGCCCTGAAGACATAAGATATCTGTTTCGGCCAGCGAGCACCAAACCTCCGGTGCTAAAGTTTTTTTTTTAACTTCCCTAAATACTTTTGCATCACGACGTAGACAACATCAAAAACCAGAAATATTTATTTTGGGACTTTATAGCACTTATTGATCACTCTGGGATTGTTTTTTTCTAACGTTTTATTTCTTTATTTTTGTTTACCGACGCTAAATGAAACCTAATATTCCGTTTAGGGCCGGCCCATAATTTCAGATATTTTACAAGCCATATTTTTAATTATGTAATTTTAATGAGCTTTAATGTAAATTTAATAATTCAACGATTTAATAATTTAATATAATTATAATATATATGTGAATCAATCAGAGGTTATCAATTTCATGTTATAAGCATTACCAGTCAAATAAACATATAGATACTTATATCTAGACGAAATCACACTTTTTTTTTTTTTACTTTTTGAAACTAAAAGAATCACCGTTACAGCAAGTGTATGATAAAAGGTTAGCATTGATATGTAATTTAAACTTATTTTCCAACACTGCACAAACGTAACAAATGTCAGCCTCATCCACATAGACCCTGCCTCAGGCGAGGAAACTGTATGCATATTTACATTTCTTACACCAGTACGTAAAAATAATCTTCTGGTATTTTTCACGGTACATGGCTGAAAACAGCCCCAACACAACCAACACAGAACCACACCAGATTTCAGACCAAGAAAACTGACTGTGAATCCCGAACACCCATCAGATACATAAAGAAGGTTAAATAAAGTAGTAATATATATTTTGTTTTGTAAAATGATCCGCTGAGTTTCACTTTATCGTACTTTTTATGTAACTTAGTTTATTAACCAAAAACAAAACTTAATTGAACTGATACCTCAAGGATGACAATAGGTCGTGTCATTTTAAACATAATTTAAATCTTGCAATATTTAATTTATTTTTTATGGGTTGTCAGGGAGTTATGATTTTCGGTCACGTGACTAAGATCAATACAATGGATTGCATTTCAACTAGTGACCTGGAGTTAACATTTGAAATAAAATCGCAAGCATTTGATTGCTGCTTATTTCTATAGCTTCTTCAGATACCAGCCATAATTTACCCATGTCTTTCGAGTATTCGAACTATGTGATAAGCATTTCATTACTTAAGACCATAGTAGCATTTTTATATTGAAATTCACACATTTATTTGAAAGTAATTGTTATCGTTTAACAGTTAAACAAATTTAAAGCAAAAAAAAAAAAATAAAATTTAATTCGATGTAGCAAGAAAATGATTATTACAATTATTGAACGAATTAACACCTTCTTTATTTGACATGTTTGAAAATGTATTTTCAATACATAAACAAATATTATTCAATGTTTTAAACTACAACTGTCAGTATGATACGTGCTGATATCAGGTTTATGGACGAGAAGGACACAGTTTTGCCATAAAAGAAACAAATGATCTCACTACACATTCACCATCTCTCATCTCAAACAAATAACAGATATCTGTAGGCTTTTTTTTGTAAAGACAATATCAACATGAATCTTTAAAAAGTATGTTCAAAAAATCTAAGAACTTAAATTTAAATGCTGCAACAGCTGATTTCCATGTCTTGGAAATTTCTGGAATTTGCGGTGCCAGTACAAACTTATTGCTTACTGGCTGACGTAATATAGATACTTAGTAAGTAACAACAAAATATTTCGGAGGAAAAAATCTAAAACAAACCTTTGTAGGTATGCTCGCATCCACGATTATTATTGTTTCGAGTTTCAATATATAAAACTCTTTAAGACCTTTGGATTTTTATTTGTATGTATTAATAAGCGTTACAAGAGTTCTGAAAGTATTTAAAATTCTTTCAGATAATTAATATTAACTACATTTATTTCATAAAGACTTTATTTAATAATATAAATTGAAGATTTACTCAGAATTTAACTCATGCCAATGGTAGGCTATGCTATATTTTATTTATTTAGTACAAAGTTATAAATAAGAACAATGATCCACAATACATTACCTAACTATTTTTTATAAAATGCAATCATTATCAAATTGTGAATATCAACAATAGCACTCTAAAACTTATAACAATTATTTAATTCTTATATTAAATATTATTATATTAAAATAATTTAACTTTTATAGCATCTATCCTGAAGCATGTTTGCAAAAATATTTTGTTTATGAAATACATTAATTAATATTGGTTTATAATTTTTCATTAAAATAAATAACATAATTTTGAAAAATAAGTGTAAATTATAGCCGATCCCTCGCGGGTTAATGCAAGTTTTCGATACACAATATTGTTGCCAAACACATAGGCCTATTCTAACAGTCATCCCATATAGAAAAATTGGATAGTGCATTTTGTTGACAAAGCATACAGCAATCGCTGCTTGAGTTGTAAGATTGGCCTTATAATATATTTGATTACAGTGAGTTATTTAAAATGGATTTTTTTCGGGAGTAGTAATATTTTAAGAAGGTAGTAAGTATGTCTTAGGAGGTATTGTATTTAAGGAACACTGAAACATTGCTTTTGTTAACTTTAGTTATTATTGGTTTATTGTATTTTTAAAAAAAGGTAATAGTTGAAATCATTTGAAAATATTGTAAACTTAAATCTCATTTATCGCTGCCACGAAAGTTATAGAATCTGGTATTAAAATATGGTAGTTTTCCGTATGGCACAATTCCGCCTCGCCTCTTCGAAACAGGCGGAAAAGTACCATACCGGAAAGGTGCCATACTTTAAAATCTAATTTATCTATGGCACGAATGTTATTGAATCTAGTAGTAAAATATGGTAGTTTTCCGTATGGCACAATTCCGCCTCGCCTCTTCGAAACAGGCGGAAAAGTACCATACCGGAAAGGTGCCATACTTTAAAATCTAATTTATCTATGGCACGAATGTTATTGAATCTAGTAGTAAAATATGGTAGTTTTCCGTATGGCACAATTCCGCCTCGCCTCTTCGAAACAGACGGAAAAGTACCATACTGGAAAAGTACCATACTTAAATATATAATTTATAGCTGCCACGAATGTTTTTGAATCTTGTAGTAAAATATGGTAGTTTTCCGTATGGCACAATTCCGCCTCGCCTCTTCGAAACAGACGGAAAAGTACCATACCGGAAAAGTGCCATACTTAAAAAGGACACGTGCTGCTATCTGGCATCATTTGAGTTAACCTAAGAAACTGTTGGAGTTGACAGCGCTGTCTACAGACGAATTCTCCACACTATTCTGAGAAAAGAGGCGTTGTAGTCATTCCATGGAGTGTGTAAAAAAATTTGGCACAATTCCGCCTCGTCCTTTTCCAAGTATGGTACTTTTCCAGTATGGTACTTTTCCGTCTTTTTCGAAGAAGAGAGGCGGAATTGTGCCATACGGAAAAGTACCATACCAGTATGGTACTTTTCCAGTATGGTACTTTTCCATCGCCCCGGCGGTCCCAGCGGCATTTCGTGGCCTTGCGTGCGTGCGTGTGTGTGTGTGTATTTGTATTTGTTTTTGAGGGGGGGAAGGAAGGGGGGGGGGGGCTACTGTTCTCTCACTCCGTGTCAGGCGCTCTAATAAAGCTGGGTTCACAATTAAAAAAAAAAAAATATATATATATACATACACAAATAGCATGCTATATGTGCGACCTGTGCCAAATCGGTTCACAATTGAATTATTACTCATTAATTTAAATTAGTGATATTTCGCGATGTTTCCGACATATATTAAACGCGTTAAGCTGATAAAATATGACCAACAGCACGTGAATGCAGTTTTTTAAACATATAAATAAATATAGGTTTTAATGTTCAGTTTTAACATTTTTAGTACTTTTTTTTAATTTACAGTTTTTGCTAGTCATATTTTGCAGATAATTGCCATGATTTATTTTTAAAGCAGAAACCTCTTGAGCAAATGTAATATCGCGACAAATTCTTAACTTCATGCGATATAGATACATGTCAAAATGCCACCCTATTCTGCTCTCACTGACTGTTGCGCCATGAGTTCTTAAAATAAATAAAATAAGTATATAGTTATTTATCTACAATGTTCACGACCTCTCGCCCATGCACATGTCTGTACGATGCGTGGCTGTTCATCAATAGTTTCGAAAACATGACGGTTTTTTTTTGCACGTAATCTATGTTCTACGTTACTCTTACTTTTTTTCAAATGAGTATCCACCGTATCCCACATTTGTGCATCTTCTGTTCTGTTTCTTTCTACGGTATTTGGTAGAGTAATTTCGTGGGTGAATCGGAAGTCGCATAGAACGGAAATTTGTAACCACGGTGCTGCCATCTGTGGTGGATGGCGCAAATCATAGTTAACAAAGCCAGAGGGAAGCTGATAGTATTAATTGTTTAATGATTTTTAACAAGACCGTCAGTATTTTAATAAAATTACTGTCGTGAATCAGGTCCAAAGCCAGGGTTCAGTAGTTTGTCAAATATTTTTCGCTTTTATCGTAACCGTTTCATTAGTTTAAAACTTCGCTGTGCAAATCGAATGATTCGATAGTCGACGTAGCTGCTCCGGTAGCGAATTATAGCGGCGGGTGTGTAAACTATGTGTGATTCGCGTCTAGAAGTTTAGTTGAAAACACAATTTGCGTGTATTTGTCACGCTTGGCGTTATTTTAAAGAATTCTACGTTAAATTTGGTGTCAGAGTTTCGAATTATAAGTTAATTTGCAACTTTGGAATACGTGAATTTGCTTGTTACCGAGGGTGGATGTTACACGTCTCTGTCGATTACTGAAATATACTCTCAATTTTTTTGTCCTGTTGTAAAAGTCAAAAGTAAGTTAGGTCTGATCATGTAAAGTCAGGTCCGTTAGATAAATAACATTCTGAAGGAAAAAAAAGTTCCTTAATTTTGTTCTTGGAAGTGTAATTTTTTGCTCATTTTTGTGTCCATAACTAAAATGAAAGATTGGTTAGTTGATGTTAACACCATTAAAAGTAATCTTAGATTTTGAAAATGGATGAAATCTTCGAAAAATGTGTATTTTATTCCGACGTCGAAGTTGCGCGAGAGAACGGCGAATGTTGGAACATGTACGAGACTGATCCGGGATCTGTGAAGCGTAGGCTTCCCGATGTGCCGTGTGTGTCCGTGTGGATGCGAGCGCCATCTTCGGCGCGCGTCACGTCACGCGGTTGTCGTAAAGCCGGGAAGGAAATCGGCAGGTTCGTGACAGCGCTTCGAGGCTTACTGCTCGTACAAAAGCGAATGATTTTTTTTCCTAACCTAACTAAAACTAAGTGTATTTTGGAGGGGTCCGGGTTAGGGAGGGACCTAGGTGCGTCTCAGGCCGAAGCCTATACGCCTAGTCATGCTGGGATTAGCCATGCAGGGAGAGGGTCGCATGCATCATGTGCTAGGAGGGGATTGGCCAGCCATGGCAGCGATTGGCGCCATGACTAACTCCCCTCACTCTTAAATCTAGACTATAACTAGAGATAGGTTGGGCCCAGGTAAAACCTGCATAGACACAGGGAAAACCCTGGGCACATTCATGCGGGATGCAAATTGGCATGCATTACGTGTAGGAATTTACAGGAGACAGATGGTCTGGATGTAGTGTTGGACAGAGTAGAAAAGAGTCTACCATGCGGGGTTTGGGCACTTGGACTCGTGGTCCGCTTTGCTAATTGTCCAGTACTGGATTTAGTGTCCAGGGACGCAAGCGCCCCTGGTGGTGAGTGGCGTACAAAAGCTACGTAACTTGGGTGCCCGAACAGTTCCGCAGTTTACCGAAGCTATGTCGATGTCGTTTTTCATTGACTTCAATGAAGTAGAAATAAGATAATTGTCAGGCTGCATTAGAAATACTTGAAAATAGTTTAGACGATTGGTTAGGTTAGATACAATCAAAATACTGTGAAATATTGTGAACAGTTGGTTAGGTTTGAGGTTAGCTAGTTTTAATAATACTTTAAAATAAAAAAGAGCTATTTATTATTTTAAGGTAGCTACATTTTAAATTGTTAATTCCTATTTACAGTATATTTATGTAACCTAACCAATGGTCCACCATTAAAAAAAATATTTTATTGATTGGTAACCGAACATAACTTTTCATATTACAATATCACAAATTTGTAATATTTGCACCTAACTTAACCACTCGTTGAAAAGGTAAAGTACTAGCAATTTGAATTTAATATTTTTTATTTTCAGAAAAGTGCCTTTTTTCATAATTATCAACTTTCAACCAAATACAGCACATACGCAATAAATGGAATTTAAATTTAAACTCCTCGAAGTTGTAATTTTAGGTAAACTGAGAGAGAGAAAAACGCGACAGGTTCTGATTGTAAGGTCCCTGTCATTATTGAGGTAAGCTGTTTTCAAGCGCAGTAGGGACTCGCGGCTGGCGGACCGCACAGGAACGCTAAAACGGTTAATTTGATGTGAAGTTCAAAACATTTCGAAGTTACATGAAATCAAGTTTTCGGGCGTGTACGAAAGGATTTGTTAACCGTAGGTTATCCATTTATACTCGCCCGCGGAGACGGCTTCGTTGGTGGCATTGTGAACGCGCCTGCCGTTTCCACCGAAGAGATTGTGCAATCACGGAGATAAGAAGTTGGAGTTGGTGTGTGTAATTTTGCTATAGTGATAATTGGAATTCAAAATTTGAACTACCCCCCACCTCCCTTTTCCATCTGAATTAATACCAAAACATTATTTTGGTTATAATAAATTGTAATAATTTATTTATTTATCTGTTAATTTTTTTTTAAACAAGACGCACTACGTGTTTATAAATATATTTCGTTGCAAGTTCCTATCAAGCTACTAAACAACCTTCTTGCATTAGCTTTTATACAGCTGTGGTGTGTTTTGCTAACCAATCGCTAACTAGAGTGACTTATACTTCAAATCAGACACCCATCTCATTGATTAACTAATAACTACATGGCCACACTATAGATCACTAATTAATATATATATATATACATATACATATACATTTCCCTGTATTGGCTGTAGTAAAATATTATTCGACTATATTTTCTGTTCGTATGTTTTGAGGTTTGAACAAATATTACTGGGAATGTCGAAATGAATGGGTAAACACATTCAATTTATGTTTTCGTTCGAATCCGTATTCAATATCACCCGTACTGCATTAAAATGATTATAAAAATAATTATGTTACATAGATTTTTTACTCTCGCGATACGCACTTCAATGTTGACATTTTAAGTTTCTTTCATGTGCGTGTGATTAAAAACACAAAAGGAAATTGTTCATGAGCAGGCGCTTTGGTATTTGGGGACGTATCCTTTACTTTTGATGACTTCCTGTCAAGTTCTTCGCGTGGAATATACAAGTCGATGGCATGATGCAGAGGTGATTTTTGCTTTATTTTTGTAAGACAACCTGCTATAATTATTCTTTTGAACTAACCTTACTTTTGCGGACTTTCATCTTTAAAACCGCCTATAAATGAAATAGAGGGGTTTTCAGTTGCTTTTGAAGATTCTATATTATAAAATCACTCCCTTTTTTTTATACCAGTTGTGTATTCATTATTGTCATGCTAACATTAGTTCACTGCTAGTAGTTCCATTCCGCAAGAATTTGGTTTAACATTCGCTTTTAAAATGTTATAGATCATACAGTCTCTAATATAATATATAAAATTGAATCTTTCCAGCCCACTTGGACGAAATGGACCCCGAAACCACTATTAATCCAACACGATTTCCACAGTTAAAAATGTGTAGGGGGAAGTTATATTTTACACGTCATTTACAGTTTTTCTTTCAGTCTTACTTTATGGATGCAATCGGACCTCAAGATGTTAAATTTGGTTTTATCGGTCCTTATAACTATGCACCAGAAATTTTGAGGCTCATTTATGACCAGTTGCAGGGGCGGACCCAGGAATGACTTTGGAGGGGGGGGGGGGGCACTGGTAGTCTGGACCTAGTATAATACCTCTTTATTACTTCAGAAGTCGTATTGTCCAGTGCATATTTTACCCCCTCCCCCATCTCTAAATCTGCCACTGGCCAGTAGCAACATCAGAGTACAAGCGTGATCTCGTTTAATACATTGGTTTAATATTGGTTACACCACATTTTCTGTTCCACATGTTTTGAGATCTGGACAAAGATCGTTGGGGATTTCGAAATGAACCGACAGTTCTGTATGTCGGATCGACACAGCACTAGCAGACACATCCGGAATTTTTAACGAACTTAATGTTTTTTTAACAGCGTAAATATTAGAGAATAATTTACAAAATTTCATATGATGTATGGTAAATATTTGAAAATTGCTGTTTTTTTCTAGTGTCACAACCACTTACCACATGAAAAAAAAAAACATATTTTTAGTTTTCAGAATGCACATTAAAGTTTTTTTTAACAATGCATTTTATTTAAATAGGCAGTATTTAACGTATCATAAAGAAGAGTTTGTTTTTAAATGAAACGTTTTCATATTTCACACCAGTATGTATTCTCTGTCATTATTAAAACTTAGCAGAGATGACGGAGCAGCTGCATGAGCTGATATCTCGTGGTAACATAAGTAACCATTTTGTCGCCGCGTCACAATTGATTGTAGCGACTTCATATCGTTCCAGCCCACCTGTAGAAATGGACCTAACATTTCTTTGACACTATTAACAAGATTGAACATTTATGAACCTCTTTTCGCGCGAGCGACGATCATTGAAGTCCCAGTATATGTGTGCATGACATTTGGAGATCCGTAGATCATTCGTGGGAAAGGATTATCGGATCGTGGATGGAAGAGCAGAATGGTGCAACTGATCATTGCAAGATCCTTGGCTAATTTTAGTCTACACCAGGTTGTGTTGACTAACGTATCAATTTTTCTTAGGTCTTAGTCCATCGTATTTTGCTCTATAAAGTACCTGATTAATGGAAGACAAGCAACTCTAGACAGTGGCTATGAAAACTTGCGATCCTTACCCAATGAATAGTTGCGTTACATACTCTTTCAGCTGTTGTGTATTCCACAACAGGGACCTAACTAGACTAGTTCCACCCGGGTCAAATATTCATCTTGCCCCCCCCCCCCCCCCCAATCCTTATTATTAAACCAACCAAACAAAATCCTTTCCCTACAACACCTCATATTGCCATCACAATATTAATTCCACTATCACAAATATTTTTATTCAACTTAGATGGTAAATAAATAGATTTATTTGCAGTCGTTTCATTTTTAATACATCGCAAGTTGGATAATACGTGAAAAATACCAGTTTTTAAATAGTTGACGATGTTCATGTGTGTATCTTAAAAAAAATAAAATTCAGTTCATCTACCCGCCAGCATTTTTTTTGTGTTCTAGTACTACGATATTCAATTAAATATCTATAGTAAATATTACTCTGCCAGTTAAGGCGCCCTCTATTCCAACCCCTTTTCCAAATGCGGCGCCCAGGGCACAAGCCCTCTCTGCCCCCCTTTTTTCTAGTTACGTCACTGTACACAAATACATTAAAAGTAGGCACTCTCAAGTCGTGAACTTGACTTCGCCTGCTGAACAATGACACGTTCCTCTCACCGACACATTTTTTGCCTTCGATTTTCGAGGTTATTTGGATACCCGATGATTGTAGAATATTTTTTTTTCCATTTGAACAGTTATAGTGTATGTGTTGTTGGTTGAAGTTCTTATTGTCTTTAAACTATAGCTCTTTATAGCCAGTTCCACCATGAATTACTATAAATCATGACTCAGACCGTTCTCTTCCCTATACTGAAGGCAGCTAACTGTGTGAAGCAATAAACCACAGCTAAAAGCAGCATTATAATTCCTAGTCACAGACGAGTACAGATGTCGATGTACGCAGCAATTACGGCATTTAATGGCTAATTACTCATGTTTATGTTCATAAAGGTACGGAATATCAAATGTACTATTACGTGATTGCTAATGACGTTATTATTAATTTCATATCATTTACTTATGTCGTGTAAATGTCAATGAATATTACCTATACATTTTAAAAAGAAAATATAAATTAAATGGAGAATTTAACATACGGTATTCTTGGTCTCTTGAGTCAAGCCGCGTTCAGAAGCCAAAAAGAACTAATGACTGACAGTGCGTCTCCCCATCCTAGGTAGTTAACGAATTTGAATCTCTCGAAGAAAATGTAACTATACCAATCAAAACAAATTTATTTGTACACGTAGAAAATATACAAGTGCAATGTTTTTATGCAGCAAACACATCTCAAAATTTTTTAATATATTTATCTAAAAATTACACTGGTGGAAAATGCATATTGGTTCATAGTATGTGTTTTTTTAAATATAAAATAAAAACACAAACTCCAAATACATGTCTTAGTTTAACACACACAGGGTAAACGAGACCATTTGAAACCTTTTGAGCTTGAAAAGAGGATTTACTGCATCTATGGAGTAAATTTGTAACTTGCTGTTTCGGATATGGCGATTCTAGACTCGGCTCCGTGGTTTTGAAGACTAACAAGACGTCATAGCTTTTTGAGGGACTTGTTATTGACGTGACAACGTCTAATAAATCGATGAACGCCGGCTGCACGCACAAAAAAGTGTCCCGTTATGCACATTGTCCCGTTACGCTGTGTCCCATTACGCTCATTGTACGCTTGCGCCGCATCTATCTCTCTTCCACTCGATTGGAACAACCATCGATTTGACTTTTTCGAGGCACATAAAACCTGAAACACTCCCATTCGTTTCCTACTTTTCCTATCATCGTCCTATCATTAACAGAATAACACAGATTGGAAGAAGTTGAATAGCAAACATGTACAAAAGTTATAGTTAAAATAATCTGTTCGTTAAAGTAATAAACATGTTTGAATTAATGAGTGCAAATAAAAGAAAATTTATCAATTTTATTGTAGATTTCATTTCACTCCTTCTTTGTATCCATACAAAATAGTGATAATTCAATAAAAATGATTAAATTTTATTCATAAAAGTATGCAATTATTTCATCAACGTTTTGTTATGACGTTGTCACGTTAAACTATCGTCCGTAAACCGACTTTACAGACAGCCAATTTTTTTTCTAAATGTTCGACTCTCCCACGCGACGTGGAAGGTGTTCCGTGCCACACGCCGAGACCTGGCTGTCTGGAGACGAGAGCCGGGGCGTGTGATGGTGTGAGGAGACCACGCCGGAGTGTGTCTGCGCGGCGGGGCAGCGCTCGACCGCCAGCTGGCAGCCGGCCACGGCCCGAGGGGAGTCTCTGCCGCCGGGACGTGGGGGGCAGGGTCGTCCCCGGCTCCTGGGGCTCACCCACACGGGACGGAAATTACAAGCCTTGCGCAAGGATCACGTTTAGAGTTATGGCTACATTAATGTTTAGCCTTTAAATTATTTTTTTAGTTATACCTTTGAATATATATATATATATATATATATATATATATACATATATATATACTGTATAGAAGTCGCGAGTGGATAGGATTTACTCTACGTTTTTCAGAAGCGTATGATGAGCAGCTTGGGAACTTCACCGCTGCAGTGCCCTGCCGTAACGCCCTGTATCGTCTTAGTTGTTATTTACACGTTAGAGCGCAGCACTGTCGCCCGCTGTCATTTCCCGCACCCCCCAGCGATCATTCACTGCAGCTCAAGGTCGTTCAACGGGAGGGGGAAGGGGTGTTTGAAGAGTTCGACACTTGTCCGCTAGGGACCACCACAAGTAGATGCCCTAGAGGTGGTGGTGATTGCGGCGGTGAATTAACCAACTACCTCAAACCGTATTAGAAATTTTAACCTGGGCTGGCGACTTCTATACAGTATATATATTCAAAGGTTATACATTAAATATCAGCGAGGAGGCCCGGCAAAATTATTTGCTCCTAGCCCCTTGGTTTATCCTGATGACCCTCTTCGTGTACGCAAAAGAGGGGGTGGGGGTGGTAAGTAGGGGGAATAACCCCGATTACCCCAGAACTTAGAGAAAAAAACATCGCAAAATATCCGTGAAGGCAGTATGTTATTATGAGTGATGCTTATTTAGCTGTTACATCATCTGCAATTTACAAACGGCAACTCAACTTCTGTATGCTCATGCTCAACTTGTTAATGTCTGTAGTAATGTAATTTTTTGAATACATGTGTTCAAATTTTAATTTCTTTATTATAATATTTCAAATCTTTCCTCCAATTCCAACTTGCGCCCCTCCCCCCTCCCCAAACAAAAACAAACCTTTATTCGCCACTGACAAACACGTAGCCTACATGATGTTTAGAAATAAGCGGTAAATACGTTAATGGGTGATGGAACGCAACTCGGGACGAGCACAAGTCATGTTCGGTAACTCGAACCTGTGAAGTTCTAGCGGGCGCTTTCCAGCAAACGATATGAACGTCCAGTTCACTCCAAAACGTCGTCGTCAGTGCTGTGGATCTCCAGCGAGATGGACGCTTCGAGCGAATGCCGACATGCATCACATGCACGGACTTGCGAACGGCAATTCAAGGGAAGCAAAAATGCCGCATCGACGGTGTGAAGCATGAATCGTTGCTTTTTACAGCAATTTCGAGCAGTTGTAGTGATGAGTAATTCTTGTAATGTGAAGTTGTAATATAAAACAGTTTTCATAAATTCATCGGTGTCCTGTCATTCTATCTGTCCCTGTTGTTTCTGATCATTTAATAACACACCACGAATTGCCATCTACAGCTTTGCCGGTTGAGTTCTGAGAATATATATTGTATGGTATTTTGTGCTTTTCTAGTTATGTTCCATCATCCCCTAACGCATGTACCATGCATTTTGAAACCACCTGTATATGCGGTGCACGGCTTTCGTTTTCTTACCTTACGGTAGTAGTCTCCTTCCCCCCCCCCCCCCTCCCTTGTAGCATGGGAAGGTGACTAAGGAGAAACGTTGAAATCGCTTTTCGGGAGGAACCGGCTTATGCATTCAATTTAG
This sequence comes from Bacillus rossius redtenbacheri, assembly GCF_032445375.1. Taxonomy (NCBI): domain Eukaryota; kingdom Metazoa; phylum Arthropoda; class Insecta; order Phasmatodea; family Bacillidae; genus Bacillus; species Bacillus rossius. The sequence continues at coordinate 50,094,940 of NC_086330.1, forward strand.
GTTTTCTATGGTTTCCCGAAATCACGTAATTGGTGCACTAGGTATATATTTCAAACCATTTTATATATTTTTTAAATAAAATCTAAATTGCCTAAATATACTATATGCCAATATTATTGGCACAGATCAAAACAAAAGTTCGTGGTTGAAATATTCGATGAAAATAGCATTAAAAAAATTAATAAATAATTATTCTCAGGGTTCAATTTCATTCAATCCCAATATTCCACCAGTTAAACTCATCGGTATCTGTAAAATATCTCTTACTCAAGACCTATGGTATTTGTAGTGTTAGATCGTTATATTTCAAGTGTCTGAAATACTTTAATGACATGTCCTTATCCAATTAAAGCGTTTTTTTTTTTTTTTTTTTTTTTTATAGCGCAGAGGTAAGTCGTTGGACTCTCATTCCTGTCAGGTCAAGATAAAAATTTTGACATGGCATCAAAACTGTTGAAACCAATATGGCGTCTTTCGGGTTCCTATCTTTCCCCTTGTGGATGCAATATAATTCCTAACTGATCGTCCACAAGAAAATAAATATTATTCTCGTCTTTGACGCTGAGTCAGTTGTACCAAAAAAAAAAAGTCCAACTTTCAGACGTATAGGTGTGAATTGGAGTGACATTGGGGCTTCAGCGCACGCCATAACCGGGTGCATCGTGGGCGATGAGCCAATGAGCAACGAGTTACGCCTTGGTCGTTACGTGAGTAATTGCCGCATGGGTGTCGGCAGATGTGCCCGGGAGTCTCGACAGCCTTTCCCTGGACCTTGGTGCCTGCCCACTCCCGAGTCACGTGTTCGTTTGCTGTCTCCCTCGGCTGTCGAGGACGCACTCGCGGGAGGTTAGCTTCGGTAGCTAATATCAGGAGCAAAGGAGCGTTTACTCTACCCATGTAAACTCTCCTCAACTCTGTGTGGAGTAAAGCTCGGCTCTCAATGATCCGCACGTCCGTCATAATATTTTTATACTATTAGGGCTTATATTTTTGAAAAAAAAAATATCTTGTCAAGGTTTACCAGTTTGACTTATCATGTACGCTAAGCACTTATGGATGATAAAACAAACACTAAAATGTTTATTTAAATGTATTTTCGAGCTGCCGTGCATTATTAATTACTACTGTGTTTGAAAACAATTTTCGTTTCAAACAACAAACTTCAAACATGTTCATAAGCAAGTTAAATACATAATACGTAAACAGCTTGGCAAATAACGTAAATAAAAATAATGAAATAAACACATAGACTTTTAGACATTTTTGAGGTTATAATTTCATCCGTCCGTCAAAAATTAACACTTGGCAGGTTTTGACGTACGGTCTTTTTCGGGCCATCTTATTGGCTGTGTCACGTGATTGACGTACGGACGGGTGACGGACGGTTGAGACGGATCATTGTGTGTCCGGCTTAATTCATACACTACCTTTGGGGGGGGGGGGGGGGGAGAGAATTAAGCCTCTTTCTCGTACAATAATGTGCACATCTTCGTATACATTTTGACTTGTGGCAGATGCGAGTCGTGTGATTGGCCGCCTAATACATGTTAGCCACTTGTATGCTAGAACTTGTATAAAAAGCTAGTGCGATGTAGGGACAGTTAAATTTTACACAGTTTATTTTACTATCCAAACATTAAAATATTTACATTTTTTTTCACATGCGTATTATTTCTAGCCCATTTCAGTACATAAATATATTAATTAAATATATTTTATGGTACATAACTAGATTTACAGCTAAAATAAAATCCATTATAACTAGTATTGTCTACCATCTTTTGTAGATAATAGCACACGAAAGAGCTTCCTAAAGGCTTTGTGTTGGGGATAGTACAGACTGTATTGAGGGTGACCTGTTTGGGATATTGTGTGCAACCTTCTTTCCTCCGCTCATCCTCTGTACCAGTTACATATTGTATCCGTCAGATTGTCATTAGACACTATGTGTTAACATTTAAAACATAACTTAATTTCCTTCTTCCAATATAAATCAATCCTATCTGTACCTTAGCTTCTCGAGTTTGTCGATTTTTTTAAATTTATGTATATTTTTTATGATATCAATGTCACAATAACATTTTTAAACTAGTTCAGTTTCAGAGAATGTCATAAATTTCACCACGGTACATAATTATATTTCCGGAGAAAATTGGAAAAGAAAATGCATGTGTATATTTTTGTATATGAATAAACTGCAGCGAAAACCAAAGACAAAACACCAGTGTGGATAATATGTCACTCATTTGATGAGTTACTTGAAGTTAAATTTTTTTAGTGCAGTTCTTGCCAATAATAATATTTTTCACTTTCTAAGCGTATGTCAATTTCTCTTGTACAAGAGCGGATTCTTTCAGTTTTTGGACGTTTCACAAAATTTAATCGAGACAGCTAACGTCAAATCTGAAATATCTTAACATTCTATCTTAGTTTACGAATAAATGTGATTGCAATTCAATTTATTTATAAATTGGTCGTTAATGGCCTTCAATAAGCTGTATGCATTGTTACAAGATTCATTATTTTAAGTTTTTTTTACTGTAATTTTTTTTTTTTTGCTTTCTGATTGATTCGATGAACTGAGGAATAATTTTTGTTACGTAATTTAAAATAAAATAGTTTTGAAATATTTGTTTTATTATGAATTATTTTTTAGCCTTTTTGTTCTGTTTATACTGTGTTCGCTGTTTTAGTTTTCGTTACTCGCGATGGCGTATAAATCAAGACACGTACACCGTACACAGTGTAAAATCTGCACGCGACTTGTTATCATTGCTAGCCTCCTACGACTCGGAGGGTAAGTCCACAGTAGGTGTTTCCCCCCCGACTGAAGGGCAAGGACTTGTGTCGCTGTCAGCCGCATATCGGCGGCACTGCGTGTGTGTCGTGTCGGCTGAAGCAGTGGTGAGTCAGAGGCCGGCGTAGATAACCCAAGTTGACTTCGCTCGTAGGTGTTAGGAAAAGTACTACTGTTGCCGGCGGAACACAAGTGCAGGACGAGTGTTCAGTTGTGCTGCTATATAATTGACCACACATATGTATGGCCATAAAGTATTTTATACCTATTAATTATTCTCGAAGTTATTTCAATTATTGTTAATATAATATTGATTTTAAAAATTATTAAATAGTAACTTTTTTATATAAGTCTAAAAATTCAAATTATCTTCTGTGGTATCATTTCCAAATCGAATATGAACTTCCTTTCCACAAAACCGTTCTAATTAGAAAATTTTCTAACATATCAAAAAGTTCTTAAATCAATAACTGTCTTTTTCATATAGAAAATATTGAATTTTCAAGGACATGGCACAAAATGTTTTTCCTTGGCCCCCCCCCCCCCCCCAACCCATTGATATGACAACAAATATTGCATACAGGATGATTTAAAATAGATTTTTTAAAACTTTACCGAAATAAAGTGTTACTCTATGTTTCTATGAACTGGCCTAAACAATAAATATATTCCAATTTTGTGGAATGTAACGCCACACTATGCTCCTCTAAAATAACTCCTTTAAAATAACTATAATTACATTGAAATTCTGGAACAATACTCTCAATGGAATTTTTGTTGTTGTCGCCTCTTTGACATTGTACAGAATGGAAATCTTTCTTCCAGAAGGCTTTTATAACTATGGCGCCTATTACGTACATCATAAGAGTACTGTTATCGACAGTAAATTTTCTTAAATGACGTTCCTTACTGTCTTGAGCGTGCTATCATGCCTACGAACTTAAAATTTGCACGAACTTCACAACTGTAAAAGTTGCGGAGATAATGTATATAATTTTTAGTAGCGATTGCAACTCATTTTTCATTTTATTTAAGTTAAAAAATGTACAAAATCGTGTTGATTTTGGCAGTTTTCAGCAAAGGGGTAAATTTTATGACACTTTAATTTTTTTAAATTTATATGGAGTTGAAATTCAATGGATTTATAATTATGGATGGGAATTTTAATTTTTCGTGTATTTTATTTTTCTCCCCTTCACACCTTTATGCTTGAACGTTTCCATCTTTAACCAATTCACCATCGCTGGGCTTGGGTACCAAATTTTTTCTCGTTCAATCAGTGCTGTGCTTAGCATCGACCCGAGCTCTGATCCCTCGTTCATCCGTCCCGACTTCAGTCCCCTAGAATCACTCAGGCTGAGTCGTCACTGCAGGTCTCTCGCCAATGTTCTGGAAATCTGTAATGCAGCATAAAGGAGTCTCACTTTAGTTTAATGATCTTATTTTTATCTGTATTATTTATAATCCTTATACTACAATGGCAACATATTACTCTGGCATCATAAAAATGTATTTTAGCCGTACCGACTGCATACTTAACATTAATAATGCGGTTACGAAGTAGGACTCGATGTCGGGAAACTGTAGCAAACCAGTTGTAAATAAAATTGCATATTTAAAGCAGTGAAAAACCATTTTTATGTGCATGTTTATAAATCATTGGAAATTTTTAGAAGACTTGGTTTGTGTCTCAATGTTTAGTGTTAAGGGTGAATTTTAACTCCTCCGATTATGCCAAAGCGACTTTAATGCAGAAATGTTGTGTCCGTAGTTTAACAGGGATTAGATCCCAAAGTCTCATGGTTACCTCATCCACGAAGGGCGTATTCGCTCCAGAAGTGCAAGGCGTTATAAATACAAAATTCCTGTAATTACTGCGAATGCATTTAAACTTTTTAGTTGTTCTTAATGCCGAACGTTTGTTTCCTGCTCTGTGCCTATGATTCACCTTTAATATTAAAATATTTAATATACGCTGTAAATTTTATAAATTATGTAATTAGTGTTAATGCTTCAACTTGCTTATACAAATAGTGAAAAGGTAATGGTTTCGTTAACGTTTAAGACATATGAAGCCGTTTATGTATCAGAACTCTGAACTTGAATTGATCATTTAAAAGGTGAAATTATAACTATTAAATTCTCCTAACTGGTAGCTAATTGTTGAATATGTGAAGTGGGAATCCGAACACAAGTAAGTGGGATTTACTGCAAAATCTGTGGACATTTATGTGTCAAGTAAATCAGTTTTATTATTTTTGCAATCAAATTTCACAGAGTAAAATAAACACAAAATGTTAGTAAATTATACGCGAGGTAAATTTCGAAGGATGAATACTGTTCTGTTTCTGCTGTTTGTATCTCCAAGTACTGGCCTGGATAATTAATTTTAAAAAATCTTTGAAGGCACTGGCTATAGTCTGGGGCATGCAATTTTGTTTCAAATGAGATAGTTCTTAAAAGTAGTACGAATGGTCTACGTGTCCTTCTGCCTTTGGTCTGTCTACAGTTTGAAACGTGGTTGTCAGTGTTATTAATGTGATGCTTTGCTAGGTAGAAAATGGTTAAATGGGTACTGTATCACTGGTAATATACTTTCGAGAACTGTCATATCTAAGATAATTGACATAAGATTTCTACAAATTCGCGGAAAAGTAACGAAACTGATGGATTGGTCACGAACGTCATAAAAAGTTCGCAATAATCCGTTACGGTGCTGGAAGTCATGAAATTTCACATCAATTTATATTTGTATGATGTAAATAGTTGGTTATTGTCCACTTAAAAAAACCTGTCAATTATCTGTGAAAAGGTTTTACCTTTCCAGCTTAAAAAAATTAGTGCATGTACTTATGTACGCACGTTATAAGTTACTTACTTCTTGGCGTAGTAAAAAAAAACTAACTTTAATTTTGCATACAAATTATTGATATAAATAAAATAATAAAAGGACTGGAGTGATATTATAAATAGTGTTGGGAAAATATAAATTCAATCAAATAAAAACATTTAACGTACTCAGGATTCAATATTAATAAAAACTTTCCTGTAAAATTAATTATTTAATTTAGTGAAATAATAATGTAATTTATAATGCAAATGTATTATACATACGGGAACATAACCTCAAAACCACTCCCATGAAAACAGCCAGGAAATTACTTAACCCTCCACAGACACTCCCTGCCAGAGACAATGGAAGCTTACAAGCAACCTGACATCGTTATACCAACGGTTACATAACCTCACTTATAAGAATACACTTGAACAAGTTTATAAACAGAATTTATCTCACTAATATCCACAATAAATAAATATGTTTAATTATATGTACCAATATTCAAAATACATAGCTAAAATATGTTATTTAAAAGCACATATAATTTTAATTTGTGTGTAGTATTTTTTCATCAAGTCAATTTTCATTGCATGCTGCACGCTTATCGTAAAAATTCTTTCTCCTTTTTTCTTCATTGATTTAAAAAAATCAGCACGTTTCTGCGAATGCGACATTTTCGTATTACATTTGCGCTTGTATCTGTGATATTAAAAACTTTTAAGATTTTTTTAAAAGTCCTGTAATTGTCCAGAAACTGTTTGACGACTCAGACTATACCGAGAGTAGTTGCTGCCAGGGGAGTGTGTCCGACCCGACGCACCTGCCGGCGGCTCGACGACTGGCGGGCGAGCCACGCATTCTCTCGGCGGCAGCGCAGTGGTGGCAGAGCGGAGCACCTGCCCATCGCTCGGTGCGGCCACGGATCTAGAACTCCTTGCCACGAACCTCGGGGTGTTCTCGGGGGGGTTCAACCCTCCTCTCTACATGACTTTCGTCAACGCTACATTTTCATTTATTTCTCTCCCCAATGTCTTTAATGTCCCCAATGTTGACGAGACGTTAGGCCATCATTTACTCATTGAAGTCTCCCTACTATTTCAAGAATAGATTTAGGTTTGATGTCGAGTTCGTTACACACGGCCGGGGGGGGGGGGGAGGGGTGGAAATGAACTATAGTAGTTGGAAATAGGGGGTTCAAGCACAGGCGGAGGAGCCAAGAGCCCGCCATCTTGGATGACGTCATCGGCGGCCATCTTGGATGACGTCATCGGCGGCCATCTTGGATGACGTCATCATGACCTTTGACCTTGACCTTTGACCTTGCTAATCTATGCTAATCTATGCCAATCTACGCTAATCTATGCCAATTCGTATGCCAATCTATGCCAATTCGTATGCCAATTCGTATGCCAATCTATGCTAATCCATATGTTAATCCATGCTAATCCATATGCTAATCCATGCTAATCCATCCGCCATTTTATATTTCTAGAAATTTCCACCAACTTCGAATCGTGACGTCACCGTTGCACTTTTCGTCACGGCCGCCATCTTGGATTAGAATTTTTTTTTTCGAACTTTTGAAATTCGATGTAATCATCAGCCGCCATCTTGTTTCGTCTGCTGGTGGCCGCCATCTTGTTTTCGTCTGCTGGTGGCCGCCATCTTGTTTTCGTCTGCTGGAGGCAGCCATCTTGTGACGTCATATAGTTCTGTTGGTCGCCACCAGATAGCAGCAGGGATTATTTTATTTTAACTAAAATATTTTCAGTGCCGAGGCTGGGATTCGATCCATGGGACGTGAAAACGTCCAGGATGTCGTGGTTACGAGGCGGACACCTTGACCACTAGACCACGAGACCAATTGGGATATGGTGGAATAAATAATCTATATATGCTACGTACTGACGGCAAGTTTATGATAAATGGGGGAGGAGGGTGTTTTTGCCTTCCTTAATGCATACCTAAGGCCCCACATTTTAAATTAAAATTATTATACAGCCGCCATCTATAATTCCAGCACAGACTACCAGATGGCGCTAAATTCAAAAATTAGTTACCAGAGGCGCCGCCATCTTGGTTCTCAAGTTGGCTGGTAGATGTCGCTAGTATCGCGTGCCAAATTCAAAAATTAGTTGCCAGAGGCGCCGCCATCTTGGTTCTCAAGTTGGCTGGTAGATGGCGCCACCGTCGCCATATTTTAGTTAATACAATCGATACCAGATGACGCCACCATCGCCATCTTTAGTTCCTAGTGTTGCTACCAGAGTGTGCCACCGTCGCCATCTTTAATTATTAAAGTTACCGCCGGAGCGCGCCACCATCGCCATCTTTAATTCATAAAGTCGCTACCGGATGGCACCACTGTCGGCCATCTTTAATTCAAGGTATTGTCGCCGGATGGTGCCAAGTTTGAATTTAAAAACCTACAAGTGTTATGCAATGTGTAACCAGTCGAGATAAGTTTGGAACCTGTAGCCATATTATTATTATTTATTAATGTATGTTTATTAAATATGATAGAGTATTTATAAAATATTGGTGTTGTGTAGAGTCTCTCTCTCTTCTCGTAGTGGCGGAAGACATCTCGAAGGTAGTGTTAGAATTTATGTATTAAAGCAATCACTCTAGCTGAGGAGACTAATAACTTATAGTTACAATTCAATAATAGCGGCAATTAAATGTTTTGAAATTAAAGCAAACAACGTAAATGTTAAACACATATTTATTTAAATCTTATTACAAACAGCAAGGGGTAAGAACAATCGATGATTTAAAAGAAGTAAATAACGAGTAATAAAATCACATAATATTCACACACTACACATCATAGTGACAAAGGCAACATTAACTCGGGACCCAAATATACATAGTAGTATGGATGGTCGAATAGCCAGAATTTTAAGTAGCTGAACATTACAATGGGCGCAATGGAATTTTCCATACATTTTTATACATTTATCCAGGCGGTTTCCATAAGTCTTTTAAAAGTTTGTTCAAGCTAGGACAGTTTCTTTCATTATGTAAATCAACAATGTTGGCACTGCAAAGTTCACTCAAGATAAATTTTTGTTTGTCGCCTAGAACGTACACTAAATATCCTTCTTCAGGGTTGATGATGACACATAACACTGATGAGATTTGGTCAAAGCTCACTTCACCTTCGTTCCACGAGAGTCCATGCACTTCATAAGTCAGTTTACGATTCTCGCTTTGCGACAGCCTGTCTAGTTCGGACCAGTCACATGACGGTTTGAATATGTATTCGTAGGTCCTTAATACATCACCGTCCACGATGAACATTGGTGCAAGTTGCTTAACCACATACCCCTTTTGTGATGTGAGGCACTGAATGTTGCAGAGAAATAATGTCATTTTTGCCAGTACTCACGATAACTGATGTGTGAAGCTGTGCTAGCTCTGCAAGGCTGATGCTAGTTCTACAGGTATGACTGCAAGGCTGCAGTGCTGATGTTGTCTCTAGGATGCTGAATGTCAGACTGGTTGTAACAACCTTTGGTGTCGTAGTACACACAAATTTATAATTCGTCTTCATCACTATCCCCCAAGCCACTATCCGTTCCTTCATCCACATCTTCGTTCGCCTCTTGCGCTTCCTTTGCGGCCTCGATGCAGGTCATAACAGCCTGATATAAATAGGTAATAAATTCCTCTTCCTCAGGGAACTCAGCGAGAATGTTGAGGGTGGAGGATGTAAGGTGGTAATGTATATCATTAAAGTCCATACCTATGTAACGACGTACTACCTCCATTACAAATTCCCGAACATCGTCCATCGTAACACTGTTTAAATTACAATCGCAAACACTCTCCGCGTAAACACTGGTGGAAGCCATGTTGACTGGAGCTTGGTCAAAAGCAGAATGAATTCTATACCTACCACGTTAGCATGGAGATGTCGTCAGAGCCCCCCCACCCTCCCCCCCCCACACCACTGGGCGGCAGTTACGGTGACCCCAGAACTCGCTCGAAATATCCTGCACAACACATTCCAAAAACATGACGTAGCCTATGGTTGACGGCACAAACACCCTGAGTGGCTCTGTGTGTTTCCTCCTGCCCGAACACGCGCTGCTGTGAAAGCCTCTTCCCAAGCACAGACGTCACTCCCGCAGCAGACAAAACAGGCGTATGCTACAGGAGCTAGAACAATTGAATAACCAAAATATATTTAGACTACCCAACTACATAAATGACATGAGATAATTCCTGTGCGATAATCGTACTTTAAATAATGCAATGTATGTATAAACAATAATCATGACTAAGTACTTGAAAAAAAAATGTAAATGAGGTGTTATTCACCTTTAGCGCTTCTCGATTTCTGTATCTGCTACCCACGAATTAAATTGAGACGGGAAACCCCACCATTTCACAAAAGACCGGCCATTTCTTCGGTTGAGAACTTTTTCCACCAAATATGTGTTCGGATACATCGTAGGCTGGATCTCTTCAGCATAGAAGCCACCACGAATAGGCTTGTGGTCCAAGTCTTCGAGGTAGTAGGTCCTAGGTTCCGATTCACGAACATGTGTCACACGGAAAAGTTCAGAACTCCAATTCATCGTGAAACCTTTCTCAAAGACACCTTTCTGCTTGGAGATTCTCACAATGTCACCAACATTAGCTTTATGCTTGCGTGTATCTTTCTTCTTTGTGTTGGTGAATACAGTCCCAAGCAGACGATCATCCTTTACATCTGTCGATGGTACATCCTCCATCGAGTACGACGTTAAAGTCGGTAAAGATGCCATCGAAGGATCAAGAACAGGCAGTTACGCGACTTATGCACCAGAAGAAACAAACTAGGTGATCCGTACACCGTCGACGGCAGTAACAAATTGAGCGTCCTGCTGTCTAGGACTCGTTTTTATACATTAACCGGTTTGAATAATACGCTAGTCAAATCAAGAACAATTTACTAAAATACTAGAGTCAAAACAACATTAAAAAAATAGAAGTACCATCAACAAAAAAAAAACAGCAAATTTGGAAGCACCGACTACGAAAAGGCAGCACATTTGGAAGCACAGACTACGAAAAGGCAGCACATTTGGAAGCACCGACTACGAAAATGCAGCACATTTGGAAGCACCGACTACGAAAAGGCGGCACATTTGGAAGCACCGACTAAGAAAAGGCAGCACATTTGGCAGCACCGACAACGAAAAGGCAGCACATTTGTAAACACCATCAACAAAAAGGAAGCACAATAGGAAGCACATTCATAGAAAAGGAAGCACAATCACAAAAAGGAAGCACATTTGGAAGCACAATCACAAAAAGGAAGTACATTTGGAAGCACAATCCACAAAAAGGAAGCACATTTGGAAGCACATTCAACGAAACAGGAAGCACAATCATAGAAACAACGCACAATCGGAAGCACAATCAACAAAAAGGAAGCACATTTTGGAAGCACATTCATAGAAAAGGAAGCACAATCGGAAGCACAATCACAAAAAGGAAGCACATTTGGAAGCACAATCACAAAAAGGAAGCACATTTGGAAGCACAATCCACAAAAAGGAAGCACATTTGGAAGCACATTCAACGAAAAAGGAAGCACAATCATAGAAACAACACACAATCGGAAGCACAATCAACAAAAAGGAAGCACATTTTGGAAGCACCATCAACAAAAAGGAAGCACATTTTGGAAGCACCATCAAAAAGGCAGCACATTTTGGAAGCACAATCAAAAAAGGCAGCACATTTGGAAGCACATATACGACAAAAAGAAGGAAGCACATTTTGGAAGCACCATCAAAAGGCAGCACATTTGGTAACACAAGTTACGAGAACTAAGTCTTAGTTAGAAATCAGAATGAAAGAAATAAAAACATTAAATTTTTACTTTTAATATTTAATTTATTTCTTAAGATTATACAAATAGAAGTAAAATAAGCCATTATTGTATGTAGCCAGCTTTCCTCAGTTCTTCGAGTATGAAGGATATTTCTTTTATGCACGAATAGTTTCCTGCACAAAGCGAGCCATGTAGAAGTCTTAGCCGGTCAACCAATAAGTTTGGATCTTTCCACGATGTGTAATCAATCTCTTCTACCACCATCTCACTTGCTTGTTTATTATAAATACTTTTAATATCACAATCGTCCGAGTGATCATAATAAGCGTTATCAGATTTATTTATTATAACACGTCGTTTCCATCGTTTCGGTCTCAGGACACCGTTACATTCTTCGATCTTGTCAGCGTTAGGTGCTTCATCACAGTCTATGCTTTTGTCAACAGCCTCAGAGTCACTGTTACAATCACTGTAGAAGACATCCTCTTCACCCAGATTACCATATGAATTCGATATCGATGATGTCGAAGTGCCATTATCGTCTTCATGCTTCCTTTTTAGGAGTCCATCATCATTTTTACAAAGTAAGAAAGATCTACTTGAATTCGGTTGGAATGTATTCTTACTTTTCACGTTAAGGATTCTTCCATTGTCTTCATTCTTCCATAAATCATCATCGTCCTTCAATTTAAGTTCTTCGTCGAGATCGGAAGAGCCACGAACAAAATCTCTCTCAAGACAAGGAAAATTATTGTCGTAATGCACATCACTATTCCTTAGTCTAGTAGATCCATCGTTGTACTCTGGCTTGTACGCAGGCTTAACGTTACAAGTTCTGTCATGTCTTTTTAAGCTCTCTCTCCGCGTAAACGACTTGTTACATCGAACGCAACTTATCATATTGCGTAGTGGATTTTTAACACAGTCATTCTTCTGGTGTTGTCTTCCATTCTTTCTCAAGATAAATTCTTTGCTGCAAAACTTACACCTGTGTCCTTTCGATACAGCGACAGACACCGAATCAGGATTCATATTAGTTACTCTGACTAATGTTAGATACAAACAGACAGTTTACCAATTGGAACCATTACTTAAATATAATTTTTAAAATATTTCTTAAGCGAGAGTTAAGTTATCTCATGCAAAGGTACTTGTTGAAAGTAGTTCTGCTTTTCAACAACAGATGACACCACGTATTGCTTGCAGGTAAATATTATTTCTTTTTTTCATGCGGGATGCAGGATTCTCACTAACGATCGCAATAGAGGGATGGCATCGCTAGACTCCAAGGAGAAGGTAGTTTGTTCTTCCAGTTAGTGTTTCTCAGATTTCTCAGGGTATAGGTATTATTATTTGACTGAATAATGATTTTTTTTTAAATTCCACCTAATAAAAATAAAATAGAAGCACTCAGAGAAAACCGTCAGGGAGGATGCCGTTTATGAACATCATAAATTACCAATTTTTTTAAAAAAGGGTCCAAAATTAATCATGCTTAAGCAACATGAGAGTTCACAAGCCCGCTTGTGCTAGAACTCTCATGTTGCTTATGCAAAGAGTTCACAAGCCCGCTTGTGCTAGAACTCTCATGTTGCTTAAGCAAAGAGTTCACAAGCCCGCTTGTGCTAGAACTCTCATGTTGCTTAAGCAAAGAGTTCACAAGCCCGCTTGTGCTAGAACTCTCATGTTGCTTAAGCAAAGAGTTCACAAGCCCGCTTGTGCTAGAACTCTCATGTTGCTTAAGCAAAGAGTTCACAAGCCCGCTTGTGCTAGAACTCTCATGTTGCTTAAGCAAAGAGTTCACAAGCCCGCTTGTGCTAGAACTCTCATGTTGCTTAAGCATGATTAATTTTGGACTTTTTTTAAAAAAATTGGTAATTTATGATGTTCATAAACGGCATCCTCCCTGACGGTTTTCTCTGAGTGCTTCTATTTTTTTTTTATTAGGTGGAATTTAAAAAAAAATCATTATTCAGTCAAATAATAATACCTATACCCTGAGAAATCTGAGAAACACTAACTGGAAGAACAAACTACCTTCTCCTTGGAGTCTAGCGATGCCATCCCTCTATTGCGATCGTTAGTGAGAATCCTGCATCCCGCATGAAAAAAAGAAATAATATTTACCTGCAAGCAATACGTGGTGTCATCTGTTGTTGAAAAGCAGAACTACTTTCAACAAGTACCTTTGCATGAGATAACTTAACTCTCGCTTAAGAAATATTTTAAAAATTATATTTAAGTAATGGTTCCAATTGGTAAACTGTCTGTTTGTATCTAACATTAGTCAGAGTAACTAATATGAATCCTGATTCGGTGTCTGTCGCTGTATCGAAAGGACACAGGTGTAAGTTTTGCAGCAAAGAATTTATCTTGAGAAAGAATGGAAGACAACACTAGAAGAATGACTGTGTTAAAAATCCACTACGCAATATGATAAGTTGCGTTCGATGTAACAAGTCGTTTACGCGGAGAGAGAGCTTAAAAAGACATGACAGAACTTGTAACGTTAAGCCTGCGTACAAGCCAGAGTACAACGATGGATCTACTAGACTAAGGAATAGTGATGTGCATTACGACAATAATTTTCCTTGTCTTGAGAGAGATTTTGTTCGTGGCTCTTCCGATCTCGACGAAGAACTTAAATTGAAGGACGATGATGATTTATGGAAGAATGAAGACAATGGAAGAATCCTTAACGTGAAAAGTGAGAATACATTCCAACCGAATTCAAGTAGATCTTTCTTACTTTGTAAAAATGATGATGGACTCCTAAAAAGGAAGCATGAAGACGATAATGGCACTTCTACATCATTGATATCGAATTCATATGGTAATCTGGGTGAAGAGGATGTCTTCTACAGTGATTGTAACAGTGACTCTGAGGCTGTTGACAAAAGCATAGACTGTGATGAAGCACCTAACGCTGACAAGATCGAAGAATGTAACGGTGTCCTGAGACCGAAACGATGGAAACGACGTGTTATAATAAATAAATCTGATAACGCTTATTATGATCACTCGGACGATTGTGATATTAAAAGTATTTATAATAAACAAGCAAGTGAGATGGTGGTAGAAGAGATTGATTACACATCGTGGAAAGATCCAAACTTATTGGTTGACCGGCTAAGACTTCTACATGGCTCGCTTTGTGCAGGAAACTATTCGTGCATAAAAGAAATATCCTTCATACTCGAAGAACTGAGGAAAGCTGGCTACATACAATAATGGCTTATTTTACTTCTATTTGTATAATCTTAAGAAATAAATTAAATATTAAAAGTAAAAATTTAATGTTTTTATTTCTTGCATTCTGATTTCTAACTAAGACTTAGTTCTCGTAACTTGTGTTACCAAATGTGCTGCCTTTTGATGGTGCTTCCAAAATGTGCTTCCTTCTTTTTGTCGTATATGTGCTTCCAAATGTGCTGCCTTTTTTGATTGTGCTTCCAAAATGTGCTGCCTTTTTGATGGTGCTTCCAAAATGTGCTTCCTTTTTGTTGATGGTGCTTCCAAAATGTGCTTCCTTTTTGTTGATTGTGCTTCCGATTGTGTGTTGTTTCTATGATTGTGCTTCCTTTTTCGTTGAATGTGCTTCCAAATGTGCTTCCTTTTTGTGGATTGTGCTTCCAAATGTGCTTCCTTTTTGTGATTGTGCTTCCAAATGTGCTTCCTTTTTGTGATTGTGCTTCCGATTGTGCTTCCTTTTCTATGAATGTGCTTCCTATTGTGCTTCCTTTTTGTTGATGGTGTTTACAAATGTGCTGCCTTTTCGTTGTCGGTGCTGCCAAATGTGCTGCCTTTTCTTAGTCGGTGCTTCCAAATGTGCCGCCTTTTCGTAGTCGGTGCTTCAAAATGTGCTGCATTTTCGTAGTCGGTGCTTCCAAATGTGCTGCCTTTTCGTAGTCTGTGCTTCCAAATGTGCTGCCTTTTCGTAGTCTGTGCTTCCAAATGTGCTGCCTTTTCGTAGTCGGTGCTTCCAAATTTGCTGTTTTTTTTTTTGTTGATGGTACTTCTATTTTTTTAATGTTGTTTTGACTCTAGTATTTTAGTAAATTGTTATTGATTTGACTAGCGTATTATTCAAACCGGTTAATGTATAAAAACGAGTCCTAGACAGCAGGACGCTCAATTTGTTACTGCCGTCGACGGTGTACGGATCACCTAGTTTGTTTCTTCTGGTGCATAAGTCGCGTAACTGCCTGTTCTTGATCCTTCGATGGCATCTTTACCGACTTTAACGTCGTACTCGATGGAGGATGTACCATCGACAGATGTAAAGGATGATCGTCTGCTTGGGACTGTATTCACCAACACAAAGAAGAAAGATACACGCAAGCATAAAGCTAATGTTGGTGACATTGTGAGAATCTCCAAGCAGAAAGGTGTCTTTGAGAAAGGTTTCACGATGAATTGGAGTTCTGAACTTTTCCGTGTGACACATGTTCGTGAATCGGAACCTAGGACCTACTACCTCGAAGACTTGGACCACAAGCCTATTCGTGGTGGCTTCTATGCTGAAGAGATCCAGCCTACGATGTATCCGAACACATATTTGGTGGAAAAAGTTCTCAACCGAAGAAATGGCCGGTCTTTTGTGAAATGGTGGGGTTTCCCGTCTCAATTTAATTCGTGGGTAGCAGATACAGAAATCGAGAAGCGCTAAAGGTGAATAACACCTCATTTACATTTTTTTTTCAAGTACTTAGTCATGATTATTGTTTATACATACATTGCATTATTTAAAGTACGATTATCGCACAGGAATTATCTCATGTCATTTATGTAGTTGGGTAGTCCAAATATATTTTGGTTATTCAATTGTTCTAGCTCCTGTAGCATACGCCTGTTTTGTCTGCTGCGGGAGTGACGTCTGTGCTTGGGAAGAGGCTTTCACAGCAGCGCGTGTTCGGGCAGGAGGAAACACACAGAGCCACTCAGGGTGTTTGTGCCGTCAACCATAGGCTACGTCATGTTTTTGGAATGTGTTGTGCAGGATATTTCGAGCGAGTTCTGGGGTCACCGTAACTGCCGCCCAGTGGTGTGGGGGGGGGGGGGAGGGTGGGGGGGCTCTGACGACATCTCCATGCTAACGTGGTAGGTATAGAATTCATTCTGCTTTTGACCAAGCTCCAGTCAACATGGCTTCCACCAGTGTTTACGCGGAGAGTGTTTGCGATTGTAATTTAAACAGTGTTACGATGGACGATGTTCGGGAATTTGTAATGGAGGTAGTACGTCGCTACATAGGTATGGACTTTAATGATATACATTACCACCTTACATCCTCCACCCTCAACATTCTCGCTGAGTTCCCTGAGGAAGAGGAATTTATTACCTATTTATATCAGGCTGTTATGACCTGCATCGAGGCCGCAAAGGAAGCGCAAGAGGCGAACGAAGATGTGGATGAAGGAACGGATAGTGGCTTGGGGGATAGTGATGAAGACGAATTATAAATTTGTGTGTACTACGACACCAAAGGTTGTTACAACCAGTCTGACATTCAGCATCCTAGAGACAACATCAGCACTGCAGCCTTGCAGTCATACCTGTAGAACTAGCATCAGCCTTGCAGAGCTAGCACAGCTTCACACATCAGTTATCGTGAGTACTGGCAAAAATGACATTATTTCTCTGCAACATTCAGTGCCTCACATCACAAAAGGGGTATGTGGTTAAGCAACTTGCACCAATGTTCATCGTGGACGGTGATGTATTAAGGACCTACGAATACATATTCAAACCGTCATGTGACTGGTCCGAACTAGACAGGCTGTCGCAAAGCGAGAATCGTAAACTGACTTATGAAGTGCATGGACTCTCGTGGAACGAAGGTGAAGTGAGCTTTGACCAAATCTCATCAGTGTTATGTGTCATCATCAACCCTGAAGAAGGATATTTAGTGTACGTTCTAGGCGACAAACAAAAATTTATCTTGAGTGAACTTTGCAGTGCCAACATTGTTGATTTACATAATGAAAGAAACTGTCCTAGCTTGAACAAACTTTTAAAAGACTTATGGAAACCGCCTGGATAAATGTATAAAAATGTATGGAAAATTCCATTGCGCCCATTGTAATGTTCAGCTACTTAAAATTCTGGCTATTCGACCATCCATACTACTATGTATATTTGGGTCCCGAGTTAATGTTGCCTTTGTCACTATGATGTGTAGTGTGTGAATATTATGTGATTTTATTACTCGTTATTTACTTCTTTTAAATCATCGATTGTTCTTACCCCTTGCTGTTTGTAATAAGATTTAAATAAATATGTGTTTAACATTTACGTTGTTTGCTTTAATTTCAAAACATTTAATTGCCGCTATTATTGAATTGTAACTATAAGTTATTAGTCTCCTCAGCTAGAGTGATTGCTTTAATACATAAATTCTAACACTACCTTCGAGATGTCTTCCGCCACTACGAGAAGAGAGAGAGACTCTACACAACACCAATATTTTATAAATACTCTATCATATTTAATAAACATACATTAATAAATAATAATAATATGGCTACAGGTTCCAAACTTATCTCGACTGGTTACACTGGCACCATCCGGCGACAATACCTTGAATTAAAGATGGCCGACATTGGTGCCATCCGGTAGCGACTTTATGAATTAAAGATGGCGATGGTGGCGCGCTCCGGCGGTAACTTTAAGAATTAAAGATGGCGACGGTGGCACACTCTGGTAGCAACACTAGGAACTAAAGATGGCGATGGTGGCGTCATCTGGTATCGATTGTATGAACTAAAATATGGTGACGGTGGCGCCATCTACCAGCCAACTTGAGAACCAAGATGGCGGCACCTCTGGCAACTAATTTTTGAATTTGGCGCGCGATACTAGCGACATCTACCAGCCAACTTGAGAACCAAGATGGCGGCGCCTCTGGCAACTAATTTTTGAATTTGGCGCGCGATACTAGCGACATCTACCAGCCAACTTGAGAACCCAGATGGCGGCATGCGACACCTGCCTGCTGACTCCCTAACTAATATTTTGAATTTGGCGCCATCTGGTAGTCTGTGCTGGAATTAAAGATGGCGATGGTATAATAATAATTTGAATTTCATGCATTTGGGAAGGCAAAGACACCCTCCCCCCTTTTATCATAAAACTTGACGTCAGTACGTGGCATATATAGATTATTTATTCCACCATATCCCAATTGGTCTCGTGGTCTAGTGGTCAAGGTGTCCGCCTCGTAACCACGACATCCTGGACGTTTTCACGTCCCATGGATCGAATCCCAGCCTCAGCACTGAAATTATTTTAGTTAAAGAAAAAAAATAAAATAATCCCTGCTGCTATCTGGTGGCGACCAACAGAACTATATGACGTCACAAGATGGCTGCCTCCAGCAGACGAAAACAAGATGGCAGCCACCAGCAGACGAAAACAAGATGGCGGCCACCAGCAGACGAAACAAGATGGTGGTTGATGTTTACATCGAATTTTAAAAGTTCGAAAAAAAAATTCGAATCCAAGATGGCGTCCGTGACACAAAGTGCAACGGTGACGTCACGATTCGAAGTTGGTGGAAATTTCTAGAAATACAAAATGGCGGATGGATTAGCATGGATTGGCATACAGATTAGCATGGATTAGCATACAGATTAGCATAGATTAGCATACGGATTAGCATAGATTGGCATAGATTAGCATAGATTGGCATAGATTGGCATAGATTACCGTAGATTGGCATAGATTAGCATAGATTAGCAAGGTCAAAGGTCAAGGTCAAAGGTCATGATGACGTCATCCAAGATGGCCGCCGATGACGTCATCCAAGATGGCCGCCGATGACGTCATCCAAGATGGCGGGCTCCTGGCTCCTCCGCCTGTGCTTGAACCCCCTATTTCCAACTACTAACTATATAAATGTAGTAGTCAGAGAACGCACGGCGCGGGGGGGGGGGGGGGAACAAGGAGTACTTCACGACGACGTTCACCATCAGAGGCACGATGGGAGCCCAATGCGACCAGCGGTGATGTTGGAACTCGGAAAGAGAGAATTTATTGAACAGTGAATCTTGCTGAGCAAGAGTGCGACAA
Source organism: Bacillus rossius redtenbacheri (assembly GCF_032445375.1). Classification (NCBI taxonomy): domain Eukaryota; kingdom Metazoa; phylum Arthropoda; class Insecta; order Phasmatodea; family Bacillidae; genus Bacillus; species Bacillus rossius. The sequence continues at coordinate 50,114,476 of NC_086330.1, forward strand.
ATGTTTTTGGTTTTTTGATGCCGCTGGCCACCGCAGTTGTATCTCGTCCAGAAATGTAGTTGAAAACATAATTTGCGTATATTTATTACACGCTTCAATTTTTTAAAGGATTCGAAATTAGAATTTCGTGACCCAGCTTTGGAGCATAAGTGTATTTGCAAAATGAGAACACATAAATGTGTTCGTTACCGAAGTGAGATGTTACACATCTCTGGCGAGTAGGTACTTCAAGACTCCACTCGCTCACTTTTTTTTGTTTAATAGGGTTTTGTGCATAGCCATATACACTTGGTGTTGCAAGGTTTTGTTTGAACTAGGCCAGCTATAGGGATGGTGGAGGCTAGATATTCCTTGTTTCAGAAAAATTACAAAATAGGAATATTATGAAAAAAAAGTCAGCAAAATTTGTCATTTGGATCGTGGAAAGTCAGAGAGATTTCCTACAGATTTGTGCGGACACTTTGTTGATGTGACGTATTTGCATTGTGGAAACGGTTTTAAAGAGCTGCATTTAATGAAAGCGGCATTTTAAACGAAGGGAATTGTGATTAAATCTTATTTGCCATCAGCAGGCGTGGTCGAACGTCTTGTCCGCGGTGTCTTGGGTGTTGCGATACAACGATTCTGAGAGGTATTCTTGAACAGGTGTCCGCATTCTGGAAAGTCCAGGAAAATCAGGGAAGTTAAGATTTTCCAGGGAAAGTTATTTATTTACTTGAAAACCTGAAACTTTCATGGAAATTCCCCAGTGGTAGAAGCAAATGTCATGATCCAGTCTGCCATCACCCAGACTGTGAAATAATTTTTTACCGTGCTTTAGTGCATACTAGTCATTCACGCTGTAAAATGCCGAACGAAAGGTTCTGTTTGATCTAGGCCAGCTGTGAGGGTGATGGAGGTTGAATTTTCTTCAATATTTTCAAGAATTTATAAATAATGTTAACAAAAAATGTGAGCGTGTCTTTCAGTACTCGTTAGAAATGTGTAACAACCTCGGTAACGAGCAAATTATTATGTTCTCATGTTGCAAATACACTTATAATATGAAACTCGGACACAAGGTTTAACGTAGAATTCTTTAAAATTATGCCTTGCGTGATAAATATATGCCAATTGTATTTTGAAACACATTTTTGAACACCAATCTCACGTAGTTTCCGCACCCGCCGCTAGATTTCGTTGCCGGAGCAGCTACGTCGACTATCGAATTAATCCATTTACAAGAGCGAAGTTTTTAACAATGTAATGAAAAGACTCCTTTAAAAGCGAAAAGACTTGAAAAAATACTAAACCTGATTTACGTCATGGAAATAGTTAAAATCTAAAACAGTTAATACCTTAAAGGTTCCCTTTGGCTTTGTAAACTTTGGTTTTGCGCCATTCGCCACAGATGGCTGCACCGTGGTTGCACATTTCCGTTCCATGCGACTTACGTTCCATTCGCGAAATCACTCCTAGCAAATGTCATTTATAACTAGAGCTAAGATGTCACACATAAAAAAAGACAAGGAATTTGTAATTTTGAGGATGAGTGAAGTATAGTTCATCCCAGATTCGCGTGTGCACGCGACGGCATGCCAGGTGTCGCTGCAGCTCCCAGCGCCTCGGGAAGAAGACAGAGGGACGCGGCGGCCCTCTTATCGCTGTCCTCGGGGCTCGTGGCTTCGCGCTCGTGAAATGTTTGCGCGCGCCGCGGCTTGTTTGCCGAAGGCTTCGCGGGAGTATGCGGACGGGCGGGCTGGTGTTTTGAAGCCCGTACATGGACCTCGCCGAGTCGCTGCCCGAGAAGCTGCAAGGCGCCAGGAATAGACTCCGCTGTCACCGCACAGCCGCACGTGTCCCAGCTGTCGCCGTCGACGTTAAAAAAAAATATATATATAGTGTCATCCTGAAGTGACAATTACGATCTACGAGCTATAATAAATTCTTTGACATCGATATTTTATTGATAATATTTCATGTTTCTTTCTGTGGGCTGCATCATCATGCCAATGGAAACGAAAAAAAAAATCGGTAAAAAGGGTAAGGGGAGGGGAATTATACCTATCAGTGCAGTATCAGTCGCTTATATTTTGGTACCAGCAAAATATTTGTGTTGCCAGTTCATTGGCTACTCACTTGTGAGACATCCCGAATGGGTAGCCTTGAATTTCGATGCTTCTTTGGTAAACGGTTTTTTTCATAAGCCCAGAGTCCTCCAGGTAAACTGAGATACAACAGCATAATATTCACAAAAGGTGTAAGAATTTGTATTTCAGCCTGTCGCGAAAGGAAACAGTGAAATCTTTTCTGCTTTAATGTTTGCATAGTAAAATCCTATTATTTATGTTCAAAAGTAATTTACAATTTCTGAAATTTCAATAAGTCTGTTCCTACGAGAATTGTTTAAGGGCCCCGCTTACCTGGGCGCATTTACGGTGTGCAGAGTTTCAGAAAAAACCACGTGATCTGAAAACTGCTCAAAATGCCAGAGTGGTGTCTGTTTACAAAAAACATTTCAGAATACGCTGAGAGCGTATGCGTAGTTTTGTTTCCGTATTTTGTAAAATTTTTTTAAAACTTGAAATAGCAAAAATGACTGTTTTCACAGATATTTTTAAGCATTAAATACCCTATACAGATTCTTGAAAGCATTTAAGGGACGTACATTTTACTTTATCTCCATTTCTCCGCCATGTAATTTTATAGTTACCACTTAAATCTCATAGTGGCCCTATGCATGACGAGAAGACTGCGCTCCAGTCAACAGCCTTGCGCTTAGAGGCGATACCCGTGTTAGAAGCACCAGCGAGTGTCGTACTTATCATCCCGTCTCACTGACAACAAATACACCCGTGACTAGGTAGGCCCCTTAACTTATTTTTTAGCACTATCTTTTATTAGCTTCATTTGTAACTAATTAACTAAGAAACTATGTGAACAAATCTTGTAAGTCAATTCAAACCTACTCCTAATTGTCCTATCTATTTGAAACTTTGTAAGTATATGTAATCCGGATAGCAATACAATAATTTGGTGCTATCGAACTGATCTGATGATGGTGCCAGCGGTGGATAGTGGAACTCTTCAATGGGTTCTAGTAAACCCCTTGAGTTGGGCTCAGTTGGTTTTTTTTAACGAGTCCCATACAGTACACTTGGTGACGAGGGCATTCGGATTACATATACGTGAAAAGTTTCAAATCGATACGACAATTGATGTGGCATCCTGTAAAGGGTACACAGGCCTTTGTGCCCTTTTTCCGACCATATTATTCTAACACGCCATATTGGTGAGAATACTCTGTGAAAATTTCAGCTCAATATCTCAACACTAGAGCTGTAGCACAGTTTTTGTAAACACATGTTTCATAGTTGTGAGCATGTTGAAACATAACATAACCTAGTGATACAGTGTTATTGTAGTTTGTGCTTTAAATTTTCATTATTAATTAACTAGTGATGAATATAAATGAACTAGTTGAAAAGAAGAGACGATTGACCCATAGGTATGTAAATAAGAAACGAGAAAATAAAAAATAAATTAGTCAAGTTCGAGATGAAGAGTACGTTACATACAAAGGTGAAGTAGTCCCATTAAAATATTTTACATTCGTTAGTGAATGCTGTAAAAATAGATGTTATGAACATTTCTCACTTCAAACCAGTGTAACTTATTTGACTCATTCTACAATGGGCAAAACAAGGCACTTCAAGATACTTACCTGTCAGTTTTTATAACCCTGTCTGCCAATATCAACATTGGTAACAACCAAAATAAACCTCGCCTCAAAACTTTGTCTTACTCCATGAAGCAGAATGGCACTCGAGTTATGGTGTGTCAAAAGTTTTTACTCACTATTTTTCAGATATCTGTTAAACGGCTTCGTGTTATTCAGCCTAAGTCCTTAGGTGGAGCGATTTTCAAGAAAGACGTGGTACTCACGATAACCGTCCACATAAGTTACATGATGATGATGTAGACTTTCTGAAGGCTCATTGACAACCAATACCTAGTGATTTTAGCCACTATTTTGCTGAAAAAACAAATCTAAAGTATTTTGAAAATCCATAACTCACTGTTAAAGGCCTTTTTGATATTTTTAGGATATGTTATCATGAAACGACCATCAGGCCTCTCAAACTTTCATATGAAAACTATCGTGAATTGTTTAAAAGTGATTTTAAATACGGGTTTACACATCTTAATATAGACATGTGATTTTCTTTGTGACTGTTCCCAAAAGCTGTTCAAGAGATGCAAACGAACCTTGCAAAGTGAATCTGGAATTCCACAAAAGGAAATACAAAAAAAAAAAATACTCTCTAAGGGCAGATTTTATTTTCAAGGCAGCCGATAATGTGTTTTACTTAGATATAGAGTTTGATTATGACCAAAAAAACCCTATTCCAGAGCTTACTGTGTACAGCCAGTTTTACAAAAGATGTGTTTGGCTATATGTCTTTAATGTTCATGTGTTTCACGACGATTCGTCGCACTTTTATTGTCACATGGAACCACAGGCGAATATAAACAGCAACTTTGTAGTGTCCTTTGTATATGAAATATTGAAGAAAAATCTGCAGAAGTTCCCAAACACCAAAAACAATCGTTTTAATGTCTGATGCAACGGGAGGACATAACCGGAATGGTACTGTAACTAAATTTTGCACCTGGTCTACAAAAACTCATGGAATAGAAGTGGTTCATTTATATCCAGTTCGTGGTCACTCATTCAGCCAGTGTGACCGTAACTTTGGGCTTGTTCGCTCAAAAATAAACAAAATGGAAGTAATTGGAAGTGCAAGACCTTGGTTATAAGCTAACATTACTTGTAGAGAAAATCCTTCAAGATTTGTAATGAAGATGGATCGAGCCTTGGTCAAAGATTGGGTAACGGCACTATCCAACTTTTTTCTTCCAGCACCAACATCTAAATTAAGGAAGTTCACTATAATGAAGTTTGTGATGATGAAGTACACTAAAAGTGGTAGTGTGTTGTGTTTAGAAAACTACTTCTCAATGTACTCATCATTTACCTACTTGGTAACATTCTGTTTAGAAACTCTGAAGAATTTTAACTAACAACCGTCCCCTTTACCACTGTGGTGCTTGTAAAATAGATTATATAAGAAGTTTGTGTACACACTTGTCCCAAAGAGACTGTTATTGGATTGAACAAATACTTCATGAGCCTAATCAGTAACATAGGCCACCTAACTTTTATAATTAGCAGATTTGATTTTTTAGGCCTCTTTAACCACCTATATTTATTTTTCTTCCACATACTTATTTATACACCCAATTATACTTTCTGAGTGTACAATGAATGAATATTAAAATGTTTAGATCTTAGAGTCCGCATAATTTAAACCTAACTTCTGGTTGGAAAAAGGGCACATAACACACATATTTTATTTAACTGTCTAATTAAAACTAGAATTTTTAAGACCAAACACACAATACAGATAAAACGTAAGTAGTTTTAAAACACTTATGATAAAAAATGAAATAAATAATGTATATCTTAAGAGTTATAAGTGTTTAAAAACTTTAAGGCTCATTATCTCAAAAGCAAATTTTGACTTATGTGTCTTTTTTCCGGATGCCACCTTAATTATAAGTAGGTTAAAATCGACCTCCAAGATTTATTTTCATACTTAATTAGTTAGTTAACATTGTTAGTAGGGTGTCTCGGGGCAAATGCAAAACGTAATTTAGAGTACACGTGAGAATCGCTTGAACAAAAGAAGGCTCCACTGTATTACCGCTCCCTCAAGTACTTACCATCGCGAGGAGGTTATTATTATTGAAAAAGCTTGCCTTTACAAACACACGCCTTGAAACCCGTGGTTACGTAGCGAAAGAGAGGCACTAACTCCACAATCAAATAACAAAACAGTTACAGATATAGTTACTCCTGCTTTTATGACTATTGATATATACATACACGTTAATTGTGCAGTTAAATATGAATATTTTTAATACTTTTAAGATATGAGTCCTTATTAAAATTAACTAAAACGATTAAAACAAATCCAGTTTGTGTTTGTTATTATAGGCACATTTTACCATTGAATTATGTAATTTATATGCCATGGGATCTGTGTTTTTGGTAATTTTCTTATGAATAAATTACAGTTTTTGTTTTAAACATAACTTCACTGCATGGCAAAAAAAATTATGATTAATTTTATTGTTACATGACAGGAGTAAGCAGGCTATAGCGTGTTTTAAGTTTTTTAAATCTATAATTTATTTCTTCATTAATTTAAAAATGAAGCTGTAAATTTAAAATAGGTACTTTGCCATATTTTTAGTAGTTTCTTTATTTGAGTTAACGTGAGTGACATGCTCATTAACGGTTAATTACACCAGCGGTGACGTCTCTTCAGTCGCAGCGTCTGCTTCCGGAGCCGCTCTCCTGGGTGCTGATGGAGGCGAGCCGCCGTAGCTCCATCTCCGCAGTCGGATTCTCAATCTCCGGTTAGAGCGCGTCGCTCTGAGTCGACGCTCGTCCGACTCCTCTCTGTCGTCCACCTCTGCGTAGCATCTGTGCTCTCGCCTCTTGATATTTGTCGAACAGCTTTTTCAAACTAGTATCTGTGTAACTGCCTGTTTTATATGAGTGTCGGGCAGTGGCGGTTATATGGGGGCGATCTACCCCCCTCCCCTTCCCCGTATTACTCCCTCCCCCCCATCCTAGAACTAAAAAAAATATATATAATATGTTTGTATAGCAAATATAATCTACTCCAACGCCACCGACTGCTGAAGTAAATTAATTTTTTGGTAAATATTTATCTTTTTTTTTCATTTTTAGTGCTATGTGCAATTTTTTTATAACTTAATACTCTTAAAATAGAAAAAAATATATATTTGAAGACATCATAAAGTATGTACACTAAAATTCTATTTTCACATAAATTTATAAATAAGTAGTTGTTTGAAGATCTAGAGATTATGTTAATACAATAAAAGTGTCTATTTTTATTGAGTTTATTGACCAAACTGCTTTTTTTTTTTTTTTTTTTTTTTCATTTTCTTAAAATATTTTTGATAATCAAATTTCAATGATTAGGATATAGTGAAAAAATAACAATATTGGAAACTATAGTGAGTAGCAGATACGTTAAAATGACATGAGGTCTAGGTAGTTACTGGCATGCACATTTTGTTGGTTATTAAGAAAAATAAATTTCTCATTTGACTTATTTACTCGCTTTTACTTGTGAGCTGAACTGGAGTTCTGAAAACTCACCTTTTTATACAAATCGCTTAATATTCCATAACTTTACACGGAAATACATATTGATACGAGGATACCGTAGATAAGGCAAAAAGGCAGACCAGCCGGCCAGCAGGAGATCCAGGGGAGGCCCCACCTTCCGGACACGTAGCGCCCTTCCCTCTGCGGTAAGGCTATTAGGAGCGGCGCATCTCTCCCTGTCTCTCAAGTATTCGGCACGATCCCAGAGCCCCGTCTGCATGAAGTGTCGTAACTAGAACGCCATTGTTCTTGGAGCGTCTAACGACGTGACACTTTGGAGTGCTGCGAGACCTTTCCAGGCCGGAACTTCGCAGGTATATAAGACGTCGCCGGCCTCCGGCGCGAGTGCGACAGAGACTGGTGGTGACACTGGCGTGCGAGCGGGACTGGTGAGAGCAGTGCAGTGAAGCGGGCGAGTGACCACTTGGCGAGCGATAGCGGGCGGCGAGCTTCGTGTGCGAGGATTGTTGCATCAGAAACCGAAGCATGTGCGGTGGACGAGTGAGTAGTGCGAGGCAAGTGTGCTAGGACATAGGTGCGCAGCAAGAGACGAGCAGTAGAAAGAGCCACTGTCATGCCAAGCGCGCGTGGGGAGAGTAAATTGTGGACTTAATGAAACAGAGATTAATTTGTGAACAGACAGTTCAGTTTTTATAACTTAATAATAGTGTAAATATTGATGAATAAATATTTATTTAATTTGGCTATTTTTTCCGGAACGGTTTTCCCACTCGTAACAATATGTTGTTACAAACTGAATATTCTATTTCTTGAATTTCAGCTTCCTTTCCTATTTTGAATTCTCTTTCCCGATTTCTCTACCTTCGTTTTCGTGCACTTGAAACAAATCATGACTTTTAGTTAGATTTTTTTAAAGTGGAGAAATTAAATAAAAAGGGGTTTTATTATATGAATTCTTTTATTTCATTGTTAATTTTAATTTAATTTCAATTTTTTCAACGATTCTGTAATCAATGTCTATCCGCAAGTTTTTTTAAAATTTTATTTTATGTTTTTACAATAAGTGTACTTGTACAGGTTTTGTTTTTCACTTATCAACTGCAACTGCTAAATGGCCAGAGGTTAATTGACTAAAAAAGGTCCAGTTTGTAGGATAACCAGCCTCACCATTAGCAAAATAACAGCGCACAAAACATATCGACATTTCAAGCTAACTGGATTTAACAACACTTTACAGTAATTTTTAGTCAATTAACCTCTGGCCATTTAGCAGTTGCAGTTGAAGATAAGTGAATGTATATTTATAAAACTTACTTACTATATTTTATTTCAGTGCAGCCACAAGTTTGTCGAATTACTTGGCTCGGAGGGTGAATGCATTTTCTTTAGGGTTAATTGGGTAAGGTGTGTGTGTACAGTGTGTTGAAAACTAAGCTTATTACGATGTTCGGCGGGCGATAGAAGCTTTCCAAAAGTTAGAACGCTAACTGCGGCGTGAGTCAAGTGTATTTTAGGCTTGTGATCGTGATGTAGCGCTAGTTACTAATTAGAGCCGCACGATACGCTCGAACAAGATCCAGTAGTTGACACACATCTGAGCGCGGCACTCGCACGGGCGTTTCATCGTGTGGGCGAGCTCGGGAACAGAAAATAATCGCCTGCCACGTTCCGCACAGTTAAGTCAAATTTGGGCTAAGCCATGTTCTGTTGTAAGTAATACTTCAGACGTAGAACCAATTTTTTGATGTGTGAAATCTTAGCTTTCTGTATGCGGAATTTTGTAGGAGTGATTTCGTGAATAGAACGTTAATGTGTAACCACGCAGCTTCAATCTGTGGCGGATGGCAGGAGCCGAAGTTCACAAAGACAAAGGGAAACTTTATATTATTAACTGTTAAATGAATTTTAACAAGCTGCGCAATATTTAAATAAAATTCCTTGTCGCGAATCAGGTCCAAAGCTGGGGTTTAGTATTTTTTTTTCAAGTCTTTATTCGCTTCTATCGGAGCCGTTACATTACATAGTTTAACCTTTCGCTCTGCAGACCGAATGATCTTAATAGTCAACGTAGCTGCTCCGGCTACGAATTCTAGCGGCTCGGCATTATTTTAAAGAATTCTACTTTAAAATTTCATGCCCGCGTTTCGTATTACAAGTGTATTTGTAACGTGAGAACACGTGAATTTGCTCGTTAGCGAGGTTAGACGTTTACACATCTCTTTTTAAATTTAATTGTCTTCCAACTTCACTGTACGGCCGTCCTCAGTGGCGCAGTGATTTGGAGCGCCGACATTGGAGCGAGGGTATCTTAGTTCCGTAAGTCAGGCAAGGCATGAAACAAGGGGGCGTCAGTAAGCGCAGTGATTGTAGCGAGATGGCGCGGTTGTGAACACTAGACTCGCATTCCAGAGGATTCGGGCTCGTACCGTGGACCGGCCATCCTGATGGTGGTTTCCCCACAGTTCCCCGAAACTACCCGCAGTCAAATGCTTGTTACAACAGGTCATGACCGGTTCATTATCCAATGTCCCTGTTTTGTGTGTTATGTTATCGTTTGTTAAGACGTTAAAAATAACACTGTCAGAAACTTCCTTCTGAAATTTGCACATCTAAAATTTATTGTTATTTTCGTAAATTTACCATCACCCAGTTCCCTTACTGTTTACATGAATCCACAAAAATAATCTTGGTATACATATAAAACATTCAAACACTTGTTAATAATACTACAAGTAAACTGTAATTTATTTCACTTAGCTAGGTGTTTATTCTGCTGTTAATACTGAAAAATCATAACTTTAATGTCAGAATAAGGCCCAGTTTCTACTAAGATTCAACTATCTGAAATAACGAAGAACTCTCGATTTATTCGAGGTGATTTCTTCATCGAAAAATCCGGAAATTTACTGTAATTTCTGACAGTGAGGGGTTTGCCACATCTGCGTGATTACATGGTAAGTGTATGAAGCCTCCCCCCCCTTTTTTTTCAGTTAATTGTTGCGCCATATTGTTTGGACGCCCAAAACATTGGCTGAAGTGTAGTGGTTTAACGACGGGGATTCTAATTCATAACCATCATCTGACGTTGTCAAGCACCATTTCCGCAATACTTTGGGTGACGTTAAAATGTGGCTTAAAGTGCGTCACAGCATGCCGTCTCCGGAGACAGTTCATAACTCCGTGATTCCAAAAAAAAGCGAAATGTCGTACGAATGTCAGGCAATAAATGAAGTTTAAAGCGCACATATTGGGGGCAGGTAAGTTTTTCAGAGAACAAACTCAAACGTGCTGAGAACAGAGCGGACTCAGTTTAGTATGGACTGTCACATGTAACTTGTCTCGGATTTGACATTTCTCAAACGAAGCACCAGTAGTACCCATTCCCCAAATGTTACTTGCAAAGCATCACGTGATCCAGTACGCTAGAACCTAATACCGGACAACTCCAACATTTTTGTGTGAAAACCTGGCGTTGCTTGTCACGCCAGTCCACTAGATGGCAGAGTATGTTCAGTATGACAGTGTATCTGTTTAATACATAATATATGGTGTCACCATTACGACCAAGGAAATAGTTTTATTTATTTTTTCTAAGAAAAACTTTATTTAATGAGTATTCAATTTTGTAGAGGAAATGGCCCCCCCTGTGTTTCAAATATCTTTAAAAAAATGTTAATCATGTTTGACACTTAAAAGTATAATAAATAATTGCAACAATTCTGTCCATAACTTTTTTTTTGTCACACACTCGCCTGTGTTGTTAGTCTCCAATGTATTCGAAGTTCTGTTTGTTTGCAAACACGACAGCCTTACAGCGAGAACAGCACGGAAGGGAAGCCGTATCAGGCCTCGGCGTACCCGGCATGCCCCGCGCGGCGGTGCTTCCCCCGACGTCTCGTGCCCCGCTTGTTCCGACGTATTTAACTCGCGCTAATCGCATTGCCCGCCCATGGCGGTGTCCGCGAGTGTGAGGGCGGGGGGAGGGGGCCAGGGGAGTCGAGCCGCGCACCTCTACAGCCCTCGTCACACGTCGCAGAGCCGCGTCAGGGGCCACGTCAAGAGGCTCTGGTCGCGGCTGGCGACGCGTGGGTGCTCGTGTTGCGACCTCCCCGGAGTGCGGTGCGATGCGAGAGAGGACGCAGAAGGACAACGATGTGGGTGCCGCCCTGCGAGTCCTGGACCGGGTGCTGGCCGCGTCCATGTGGCAGATAGTGGAGGAAGAGCGGCAGCTGGCCAGGGTAAGGCCTATTGACCGACCGTCACGCTGTTGGCGACGGGAGCCGGCGGCTCCCACTGCGAGGATTGGTTGTCGGGTTGTCCATACTCTCTTTGTATTCTGATGTTTTGTGTCTGTTCTGAAGTTGAATTCAACTGGTTAGAAATTGGATAGCAAAACAAATCGTAGCTGTATCAAGGCTAACATGCTATATTCGCTTAGAAGAATCGTAAAGACGCCATCATGTAGTGAGTATTGGTAAACAAACAAAAAAACCAACACATCTGCGAGAAATTTAGCTTTGAACCTCATTATAAACAAAACTTGCCTTTTCTACGCAGTTCTGAAAGGAGGTTGAGGGGTCGTTCTCATTTTGACTTCAAATGTTTAACGTGGCAAAGATTCTACCTACACACAAACTCCCTTATTTCTCACCCCCATGGCAAAGGACCCTCTCAGCTCATGTCTGCGTCGACATCGTAGGTGTCAAATCACCTTTTAGGAGGCGGTTTGTTAGGGTTCCTCGAACGAGCCTTCAGTGGTGCAGCCGATCTGTGTTTGTTCCAGTTCCCTTGAAACCGTCACGTCTAAATATGCCCCAAATTATTTGTATGGGACTGTCTCACAGTGATGATTCAGAATTTAACAATCTTTTGGGCTGCATGTTCGTCACGGGAAAAAAAAGTTGTAAACATATGTATATACAACTTGTGGACTAAATGTTTCCCAAAGCTGGCATATGCCTTTAATAATAAAGTACCTACAGTAACCGTCAAAAGTTAGGATCATTACGAAATTCGTACAAGACGTACCTGGCCATAAACATTGGGTGCAATCTTTTTAAATATATTATTCCATTGTTGTTTTCGTGAATTTAAATTCTTAAAATAGGTTTTTTGGTTTACAAGTTACGTAATTCTACAGGTTTTGCGAAAATATAATTTTAGTTCATTTTGTTATTTGGAAAAATATGTAGACACAATTTTTCTGGTATCTTAGCGATATATATATGTGCATATTTATATTGATTGATTGCACCTTGATACGTACTTAAAAGAAAATTAAAACAAAGGACACAAAATTTCCATTCATATTTTTCTTAATAATTTGAAATTAACCTTTGAAGAAAACTCTGTTCAAATTGTAAAATGATTTTTTTTAAAATACAAACTGAACCAACGAGACTGTGTTTGGTGAGGCCGGAAGTAAACTAACGAAATCTGAAAACCACATAAACTGGCTTAAGAGTTTGTATGTAAATTATATATTTTTAAATTTTGGGAAATTTAAAGCTATTTTAAAACATTTTTTCTTAATTTTAAACAACTATTTGCAATTTTTTCAGTATTTATTTAAATTAAAAATTTAAAGTACATATCGAAAGGTAGTATCGTGTGTGTGTGTGTGTGTGTGTGTGTGTGTGTGTGTGTGTATATATATATATATACACATATACATACCTACCAGAAATATATCGTGTCTACATGCTTTTCCACATAATAAAATGTAAAACCTTTTATATTCTATAATTTGTAAACTAATAAACAATTTTCAATAATTAAAATTAATAACACGTTTTTATGAAAACGAGGTAAGAGTGTATTAAAAAAGATTACAATGAATGTAAACGGACAGGAACGTTTATTTAGAATTTCGCAATAGTCCTTAACTTTTTTGACGGGTAGAGTACGATGGAACAGGGAGCGTCTGTCTGTATAATTTTAACTGAACACATTTCTACAACCGCCTCAAAACTTGTCGCTGCCGTGCAACGATATAATTGAAATAATTATGGTAACACTAATATTATTCCATACTTTTTATGACTGTTTTTACCCCTAATTTTTTCAATTAAATAATTTTACGTTTATGACTAGTTATACGGTGGTTGTAGAATGTTGTTCATTCAAACATTATCCAGACGCTTAGTATTCCATAAATATTTTCTCTATTATTTGCAACAAAAAAAAGGTTCGTCAGCTGCAGCTTCAAAGACCAATTTATACCAACCTTGGGGAGCAGCAATATCAAAATAAATATTATGTTTTCAATTTTTTTTTCGTAATAAATTTGTAGTCGAAGTTTGTCGGTCGAATTCTGACTCATTGTGTGTATCCTATAAATACATAACATCATTTACTACGGTCTCAGGAACAATAAGCATAGAGGAGTAACTTCGATAACTTCGATTGCTTCACATCAAAATGTTTACTTTAGGGGTTTCATTTGGCTGTGGGTTTCGAATCCCAGAACCTGTGTGATTAATCCCGTTTCCACATTCGAAGATTGATTTTTGACTTGTGCTGCGCATGGACATCATTATTGGGCTAAGATTGGCCAACGTAACTGTTTTTGAGCAGTAGTTTCAACAACGACATCGTAATTTTTTTTTCGAACTTCAAAATGCGCACGCTTTTGTTAACAATTTAAAATTCCAAGTTGTATTTTTATGCAGTACATTTTTCAATGTCTTAGTCATGAAATATCAAACTGCATTAAATTAAGACAACACAGTAACATGATATTTTATAACCTCAACGGTAGGCCAGCAGTGTGTACTAGAACACGTTCAATTTTGGGGCCACCAATGTTTTACTGCGCAGTTTGCGCGTGATGATTGTCATCATGAGTGTGTGGTTGAGCCACATGCATACCTGCCAATCTTTCCGATTTTTCCGGAAGTCTTCCGAATTATAACTGATCTTTACGATTTTGTGAAATTGTCTGAATTCTTCCTATTTTTGTAATTAAAATAGCTTCGTGGTAAAAAAAAGTCGGTGTATCGCGTGTTGTGCTCATGGCTATCGATTGTTTTTTTTTCTCGATTACACAGTTCTACAGAGAGTACGTCGTCGCTTGTTTGTTAGACGGTTAGTTAAGATAGGTAATTTTGATTTATAATTTACGAGCTGATATTACGTATTAAAATTTGAATTTCAAATACATTTAACCTGGCAAAATACGCTGTGGTCAACGAGTGCAACGTGAAACCACTGTTTACGAATTTGTTTACTTTGTTACCGGCTATTGCCATTGCCTCGTTTAGGCGTTTGTGACAGGTTATGAAGCACAAACTGTCTGCATTAAGTTTTCAAATATGAGTACGAAAAAACAATATTATTACCAGACATTCCATGATACGTATAGTGCAGTGTTTTGATGCATTTTAAATTCTGACAAAGGGGAAAGGTTTGGCTTTTGTAAGATATGCAGATGCGACATCAACATATCGCATGGCGGTAAAATTGACATCAGCGTGCACATAAAAAGTGCGAAGCATTTATCCAAAGTAAAATGCCAAGAAGATAATCACAAACTTTCAAGGTTCTTTGTTAAATCTGGGGGTGCAGATCTAGACATTACGCGTTTATTTACTTCGTTTTTGATAGAGCATAACATTCCTCTAGCGGCCGCAGATCATGCAGGTTGTCAAAAAAATGTTCCCAGACTCGGAAATTGCCAAGAAATATGGATGTGGGCGTACCAAAACCTCTGCTATTATGAAAGAGATGGCTTCGGATGCAAAATCCGGTGTGTTTTCAGTCGCAACTGATGGTAGCAACGACGCTAGTTTTAAGTTGTATCCTATTGTAGTTACGTTTTATGATGAAGCACAGCATAAAATTTTAAATGTTGTTCTTTCCATTCCTATTCTGGAAGGTGACTGCACCGGACGGAATATTGGTAATTTAGTGCTTTCCCAATTTGTATGTAATGGTATTCCCATTGAACACTGCATTGCATTTCGCTCAGACAATGCAGCAGTTATGATAGGGCATAAAAATGGTGTCGAAGCAGTGTTGAAGGAAAAACACCCTGGACTTATTGGGATTGGCTGTGTTTGTCATTTAATAAACTTAGCTGCAGAAAAAGCTGCATCTTCTCTGCCAGTAAAAGTCGATGACATTCTTGTAGACATTTTTTTATTATTTGGAGAAGAGTTCCAAGAGAAAAGAAAGGTTACACAAGTTTCAAGATCTGCCTGATACAGAAGCCAAGAAAATTCTGAAACATGTGTGTTCAAGATGGCTTTCTCTTAGAAGTTTGCTGAGGGTTTTTGAGCAATGGCAACCATTACTTAGCTTTTTTAAGGCAGAGGTATTAAATCAGAAACAATCTGTGTGTCTAACCTCTTACAAAATTCCTAAGCTTCAACAGTCATCCTGTGCAAGCTCAAGTGGAGCCCATCAAGGCCTAGATAAAGAGACAGAGAAGAAAAGGAAACCAAGTTCTGTTTCCTTTACCAGCCATAAAAAAGGTGCTTCACCTTCGGCAAAAAATGATGTTCCTATTCTGAAGAATGAAAGTCCTTTTATGAATCGAGAAGAAAAACTATTTATGTTTCTTTCTTCTGATCTCAATAAAGCACTGTGTGCATTTCTCCTAAGTGTTGTGCCTTCATTTGAAAAACTGAATGTCATTCTTCAATCATCACCACCTCATATTCACATTTTAAGAGAACTGTTTGATTTTTTAAGAGAATTGATTTCAAACTTTGTTAAACCAAGAACTGTAAATAGTTGCTCATTACTTGAACTTGACTACCATAGTGTCCAGAATCAAAAAGATGACGTGGATTTAGTTATTGGATGTCAACCATCTAGAATTGCACGAACACTTGTGACTACCGTATTTACCCGATTGCAAGACGACTTGAATGCAAGACGAGGTCAACTTTTTAACCTTTATAAACCAGAAAATAGTATAGATAACAAGCTATAAATGAACATTTTACATAACATATGTTCGACAGCCTTTCTTTATAAAAGAACTTGATGTTCCTCGCCTTTCAACACTATCCATTTTAGGTTCCCGCAATTTACCGCATTTGTTTATTAACGAAAATAAACAATTTCGTTTACATAGAATAACATTGTTCAAACGTATACAACACTTTGGGTTCCTAAAATTGTTACAGCGCTCGCAACATAGTGGAGATATCATGTACTACAAAATTCAGCATGAGAAATGACCTGGTTTACCAACTCCCAAGTCTAGGTTTCACGTCTTCTTTCGTGCATACTTTATCTATGGCGTGAGCGCAAATAAACAAAGCATGGCGACTAGTACCGTAGATGTTTTTTATAATCTTTTTGCGTACAAATTAGCTTGAAATTGTACTGTATTTTTCATTAAATGATTATAATGTTAATAGTTATTTATTGCCTGTACCCATAAAAGTAACCATAAAAGTAATTTCCACATTGTATTAGCCTAAAAATGTGGGACAAACTACCATCAAAAATCAAGATTTTCAAATGCAAGACGAATGTGAAATTTTTTACCGTTGCCGGGAGAAAAAATAATCGTCTTGCATTCAGGTAAATACGGTACATTGTTAAAAAATTTCCCATCAGAAATGCAGTGTTGAAGAATGCAGAAGTGGCAAGAATGAAAAATATTCAGGATTCCAGCTTTTCATCCATTCACTATTTTGTGGAATTGTTTCCTTTTATTCTTTTTGTTCAAGAAGGCGAATCAAGAGATGCATCTATGGATAAAGTGACAAAACAATTCTCAGCTCTTCAGATCGATGATATTTCGGGCATTGTTGCCACGGAAGAGAGTGAAGATGTGAATTGGGCTAAGTTAGCCAAAATTCGTGGTGTTGATGGTATTTTGAAATATGATAAAATTTGTAGAATAATGCTGTCAATACTTTCCATTCCACACAGCAATGCGGAATGTGAATGGATTTTTAGTTTGGTGAAAAAGAACAGAACACAGTTCAGATCCTCCATGCCCAGTGACATTTTAGAATCCCTTTCAATATTGAAGACAAGAAAATAAAATTTGTGTTATCAACAAAATTTTAGTTCTGAGTTCTTAAAGAGAGCAAAGAAGGCAACAGTTGCTTCTTTAAAGCCACAGTGCTCCAGTGCTCCAAATTAGCTAACCATTTATTTATTTTTCTTCTTATAATCCACATTGTTTGACTATGTTATATTAATTTTCTGGCAAAATTCTTATCGGAAGCCAAGATAGATTTTGTGAGTTGTATTCTGTGAAATATTGTGCTGATCTTCAAGTATCACAGTCAACAGGTAACAACACACAAATATTTTTTAATGTAGCTATAGCTTATTTGATAGTGGGTGATTTGTGTAATTTAGTTGTATTTTAGCAGTAAAAGTCTGCATTGTAGCCATATAGGTAATTTTTTTTTGTCGAAATTGGTAATTTTATTTGTGTTTAATAATCTTCCTAATTCAGATTTTCATAGGTTGGCAGGTATGCACATGTGTTACTTCAGGCGTCACGGGTTCAACTCCTCCACACATGAACGCAGACCTCCGTTGTTCAATCGGATGCACACCGGCTTCTGGTGCGAGTTGTTCTGCGAGTACATGGTAAAAAGATATCGTGATGATTAAATAAAAATGTGAGTGAATATTCGCCGGAGATATGCAATATCTAACCTCGGTAACGAGCAAATTCTTATGTTTTCATGTTACAAATACACTTATAATACGAAAATCGGATAAAAAATGTAACGTAGAATTCGGTTTAAAAAAATGCCTAGCGTGATAAATATACGAAAATTGTGTTTAAACTAAGTTTCTGGACACTAACCACACGTAGTTACCGCACCCGCAACTAAAATTCGCTGCCAGAGCAGCTACGTCGACTATCTAATCATTCAATTTGCAGATCGAAATTTTAATCTATAATGAAACGATCCCGATAAAAGCGAAAAAGACTTAAATATACTATATCCCGGCTTTCAACCTGTTTTACAAGGAAATAGTTAAAATCTTGTTAAAATTTATTGAATACTATAGAGTTTCCCTTTGGCTTTGTGAACTTTGGTTCGCGCCATTTGCCACAGATGGCAGCACCGTGGTTACACATTTCCGTTCCATTCACGAAATCACTCCTACCAAATGCCGTATACCGAGAGCTAAGATGTTAAACATAAAATAGAGCACATGAAAAAAGTAAGACTTCCGTACAAAATTAATCTGGTTGAAGGCGTCTTTTGTGGCCTGAGCGTCTTTACCAGATCTTAGCTCCACGCACAGTGAACAAAGGTAAGATCTTTCTCTTGCTGGTTGTTTGGGTCATCGTTTATCGCTCCGCGTCACGTTTATGTGACTAACAGGGGGTTCAAGCTGAGCCTCTCCCTCCCCTACCCTCCCCCCCCACCCACACACACCGGCACGACTCACGCCGGAGTCACAATAGTGCGACGGACGCGACGCGGCTGCAAAATAACGCCTTGTTGTGAACATGCGTAGTTTTTACCTGTGCGACAAACAAAAATAAAATTATAATATCTAAAAAATTTCTGGCCATTACATACACACCAGTTGTACGAAGTCCATCAATTTTACATTTTTTTTAATCGTCGTGTTTGAGGAAAAATGTGTTGAATAAAAAATTTGAGATTCATTGGGGAAATTCTGTGCGTGTGAAATATCAATTTACTAAAAAAAATCCTTTAAAAAAGTACACGAATACTAATACTATCACCAACGCACCAGTCTAAACCTTCGTGCGAAACTAAAATCTTGACTCATTTCAATAACGTCACGCCCACGACGACGATGGAAATAGGAAATCTTCTGAGCCGGAAAACTTGCAGTGCCTGTGATTTTTATCGAGCTTACGTCACAGCCGAGTCTCTTAATTTGATTGGCTAGAGGATTATTCTACTCGCGTAATCCATCGCGCTGTCGTGATTCCAGCGTAAAGAGTGCCGAGTCAGCTCCTAAGCGGTTTGATAGCCATTGCATTATTTAAGATCCTGTTGCCTTAGGCCGATGCATTACCTCTTAACAGTACACAATGTCCGTAAAAGAATCTCCCAGTTATAAATATTAATATTATCAACTGTAAGCGTTGTAAAGTTTTGGTTGAAGGTCACAATAATTAAGGAGTAACAGTTTTAAATAAGCGCATGCACGAGTACTGCTTCGTTGTTTTCTCGCTTGCAGCGCTATCAATGCAAAATGGCTACTCCTGGGCGTAAAGCGTTTTGTGTTCTGCAATTTGCCAAGAGTGAATCTGTAATTTCAGTATAACGTGCGTTTCGTTTAAAGTTTAACTGTCGAAAATCCTGACCTTTGGATTGGTCGTAATGATCGAAACGACAGAGCTCATTTTCGTTGGCCTTCACTTTCACCTGGCATAATGCCATGCAATTTTATCCTTAGGGGGTTTATAAAAGATCGTGTCTACGTTCCGCCGCTACCTAATGATTTGCCAGAATTGAGAAGCAGAATCGAAGAGGCTATTGCTTCCATTACTCCGGACTTGTTAACCAGTGTGGGAAGAATTTGACTTTAGGTTGGATGTGTGCCGTATAACTAAAGGTGCACATATTGAACATTTGTTGTAGTTAGTTTACCTTCAGTTTGATGTACGATTTCTTGTAAATAGTCTAAATTAAACTGTTATATACCATTGAATCTGAGACCTTTTTTATGCACTCTCTGTATAACATATTTATATATACCGTTTGCCTTTATACACAACCCGCCTAGTCGGGGTTGTATCTGTGTTAGTGAGGCGGGATAATAGGTACGACTCTCTAGTGTTTCTAACGCGGTATGGCCTCTAAGCGCAAGGCTTTGTACTGGCGCGCAGTCTTCTCGTGCATAGGAAATGTATGAAATTTGAGCGGTAACCGTTACTTCATATGAAGATAAAGGATTAACTCAAGCCCCTTAAGTGCTTTCAATAATCTGTACCGGTTGTTTTATGTTTAAAAATTACTCTGAAACCACGCCTTTTAGCTATTTTAACTATTATAAAAAATACTGTTTAAATATTTAATCCGGACACAAAACTACTTAAGCGGCCGTCTGGATATTCTTAAATGATTTTCGTAAAACAGAACCCACTCGGATATCATGAGCATTTTTCCAGTCTCGTGTTTTTTTCCCCCGAAGTTCTGCACACAGTATGTGTGAAAGGTGAGGTGGCGCCCATAATGTTCAGCCCCGTTATTGTCTCCTTTGTGCGTTATCCCAAAGCAGGGTGTTTATCTGCGACCAGTTGAACATGTTTTTTAAACTGCATCACTCGTTGGTTGCGCATTATTGTACCAATTACTAATTTAAAAAATGATTACTGTGCTGTGCGAGGGGCTTAATTTTAAGTTAACCTTCGGCATGAAAGATAGTGTATCAAAGTGACAGAAACTGTGCCGGAAATGTGTGCTCTTTCGTACATCCGCAAGGACACAATTGATCCGAAGTTAAATTCTAGGTATTAATTGCTGCCAGAGTTCACTTCAAGTACTCGATACAGGATACATAATTGTGATTTATATACATTTAGTCGCAAAATAATTCGTCCACTGACCAATGGAGCAAAAGGTATAGTGGTTAGATAACGTGAACACTATGCCTTTTGAAATACGTTAACTGGTTTTGTTAGCCCTGCATAAAACATCAATCAAAAAAAAATCTTAATTCAGTAGCTATGAAAACGAAAACGATAACACGAGAATCGCGTAGCCTACATAAATATGACGACACAAAAGTATTCGTTTAGCACAATAAAAAAATTAAATTTCATACACAGCATTTTTTTTAAGTAATCACGGTTTTAAGCCCTTGGCATTGATTTCACAAGTTTTTATGTTATATTTAAGAGTTTCTTTACTTGTAATATTTTTTTCTCATTAGAAGTTTTTTACGTCCCGTAAATGCTTAAGGGGTTTAATATTTGGTTGACGGTGAAGGAGGTTGATAATAAAACATATTTATTGTACAACTGTAAGTCTTTGACGGCCCCAGCGGTATGCATAGGATCTTTATCTCGATAAAAGTAATCGTCATTGTGATGCCCGTCTTCTTGCAGCGGACTTCCTCGTTCTTCATTCTCTCTACACGTAGTTTGTTCGTTGAATCAAACAGATCGTGCATTCATATGTAAATAATTCCCGCCTCAAAAACTCAGGTGGCTTGCTACCGTACTGTTTTGCAAAAGAAAGGCTTTAAATTTTCTTGTTTTCTGTGCTTATGAAGGCCTTCTTTTGGCTAATAACCCCGCTAGTTAGTTCAGCTCTGCTTTCCCCTTGCAGCTCCTGCATTAAATCGAAGCACGGGACCAAAAACATGAGTATTTTGCTGCACTGATAGGACAGTGCTACTCGTCGTGACACTGTCGTCCGTGTCTTGGTCCGTTTGAAGTGAAGGAGATCTAGTTATTATCTCTGGATAATACCAGCTGCTGTTGCTCGTGGTGGCCCCGTGATATCCGTGATGTCTCGCTGTGAATTTCCGTCCTTATGTAGTTCCTTTCAGTCAGGCTCTTACGCATAATTTCTTAATTCCGCTCCTTGCCCGGGGGGGGGGGGGGAGATAGAGAGAGAGAAAAAATATCACATATCCGCTCTTTGCTTTCAAATATATTCTTTCCTCTTGTTGATGGGAATGATAATAGTTTTTTTAGGATTTTGGAAAAAGGGGGGGGGGGGGTGGGGGGGGGGGCGTGGGCTGTGTCCACCCTTCTCTCCCCGCGTACGTCATTGTTTTCAACAACAATTCGTGCACTTGTGTTGCCCATCCTAACCTGCAGGTGGATGATTACACGCATGCGTTCAAGTTTAAACAAAATCAATGCAACCGGTATGTTTGTACACAAGTTATTCAACATGGCCAGCACTAACTTTTAGTTAGCACTGTTACTAGATAATAGATCATATAATATGTCCGCAAGCAACTGTTTTAAAACTTAGATTAGAGGTGATGATATAATATCTTTATCAGTTTCTCTCCCAACTAAGCTTCGGGGTGAACAATTTTGTGATGAATTGTATACTTACAAGTCACATAAATGGCTTTGATCCCTGATACAAGTCTGGCGGCACCAGGAGACGATAGCAACACAGCCCCATTGTTTGGATTCCTTCGTATTATAGTTTGTTGTTTTTTTTGCAACATGAACATTATGAGAATACGAGAAGCGTGATTTTGCTCGTTACCTAGGCTAGCTGTTTTCACATCACTGACGACTACTGAAAGACTCACTCACATTTTTTTCTTATGAATAGTAACTTTTTGGAATGTATACTACTATAAAACTACATATGGTTGTGAGACTAAGAACTATTATGGTATGCCGTCATAACGTCATCTTCGTTGAACGATGAATGTTTAAAATTTGATAGTTTCGAACTCGACCAACATAGTTCATTCTCCAGCGACATCCATATTGTCATGACGTGTTGCAGCGAAGTTGTGATAAATCCAGCTCAACTAGGCATCCGGTGAATTTATAACGGCGTTGGGACGGTATTGCATCATAATTTATTCAGGCGTGTTAAAATCAGCCTTTAAAACCGATTTACAACTTTTACACTTACAGCATACCTTACAGTAGCACACACATTTGGGAACCTAACAAGAAAAGGGCTTTGCACCACTCAGTAGAGAATAATTGAGGGGTGGGGATGAATTAATTGGTAGATGTGGGATTTGGGATTGAACCCACAATTTTAGTTAAACAAGTTACAGTTTCACGTTCCCAGCAATCGACCGTTGAACCTTAAATTTAGACAAAGAAATAATACCCATAATTGAAAAAAAAAAAAACCTTATTTGTTTTGTACAGTAACTAGCAAAACGACAAGTCTAAATTAAACACCTAATTATGTGGCAAGGACGGATATTATAATACCTACTAATATTACGACTGGAAAAAAAAATTAATAACCCTCTCGTCATAATTGTTTCTGTATACAGCTCAGAAATACTACATTACATTCCCCTCAAATGCAGATAAATAATATTATGATGCATGCTTTCAGATGATGGGAGACGAATTGAATTCCGTGCAAGACACGTGTTCAAACGTGATTAAATCACTGCGAGATAGACAAGTTCCTATCACTTTCCCCCCCCCCCCCATCTCTTTTTCGTGCTGTTAATTAATGAAGGCCGGTGTTAGCCGAGCGGACGAGTGTTCGGAAAAGCGCCCGGCGGGGAGGGGGAGAACTTGCTCCGCGGTTATTGGCTCACCTGGGCGATGACGCACGGCGCCGCCCCGCTGCGTTAAGTGTCACTAGTCGGAGTGTATTTTTAGCGCGCGCACTGATTGCCCGTGGGTGGCGCCGCCTCCCCCCCCCCCCAAGCAATCCTTCCCTCCCCCTCTGGTCCCTTGCCTTCGCTCATTCAGTATCGATTCCCCCCTCGACAGGTGAAATGAGCGTCGCTACAAAGGCTCCCCTTGCTCGACGAGCTGGCCTCGTTAGTCTAGGCGATAATTAAAAAAAAAAAAAAAAACCTTTTCGATCGTCCGGTGCCCCACGCGGTTCCCCCGGCAGATGCCGCAGCTGCGTATTGTGCTCGGAGCACGCGGAGAGTTTAATTAAACAATTCCTTCCTACCCCCTAACCACCCCCCCCCCCCCCCGGTTCATCTTGCTGGTGCAACCTTTTAATTTTTTTTTTAATAGAAAAATCTGAAGGGGGGAAAGGTTGTTAAGGTTTCAAATTCGTATTCGTCAGCATTGCCATATTCAGGACTTTTGGAGAGGGAAGCCGAAGAACAGAATAAACTTTGGATATGTTTTTTTTTCTGGCAAGGCAAGTCTTACCCGGGAATTTTTTTGAAAAATGATGTTTGAATACAGTTATTTGGGTATCTGAAACCGAAGTGCTTTTCATAAACCTTAAATTCGAATATAGAAATCGCCACTTATTAATGGCAGATCATTATGATTGGGTCATAATAAGTGTTTAAAAGAGGCGGCTACTGTCTAGTTTTGCTTATCCAATCACCATAAATTTGAGTCATATTTAACTCATTTTAAGTTGGTTAATAAGTTACGGTATGTTATTATATTGGAAACAACTGTCTGGTAGATACCATAGCCCACCCTACACTTCCCTGAGGCCTCTCTTGCCTTTCGGAAAACCAGATATTTGGATTTAATACAATTTTTTTTTGGACATACGCCATTGTATTTTACACCGTTTGTCATGTCATTGTTATTTTGCTTATTAATATTTGCAGTTAATACTGGAATGTTATTCAGGAAACGGTTTACAAATAACTTTTAACTATTAGAGGTACTGGGAAAACATCGCGCACAATTACTCTTGATAAGAATCAGAACCAAGTATTTACGCTAACACTAATTTGTAGTGATGCAGTTGTTTTGTTGTGAATGTACAAAATTTACAAATATCTGTAATCTTAGATGAATATTTCATTCCGTTTACAAAAAAAATTGGTTGTCTGTAACGTCGGTTTACGGACGATAGTTTAACGTGACGTCATAACAAAACATTGATGAAATGATTGCATATTTTATGAATAAAATTGAATAATTTTTATTGAATTATCACTATTTTGTATGGATACACAGAAGGAGTGAAATGAAATCTACAATTTAATTGATAAATTTACTTTTATTTGCACTCATTAATTCAAATATGTTTATTACTTTAACGAAGAGATTATTTTAACTATATATTTTATACATGTTTGGTATTTAATTTCTTACAATCTGTTATTCTGTTAAGGATAGGACGATGATAGGAAAAGTAGGAAACGAATGGGAGTGTTTCAAGTTTAATGTGCCTCGAAAAAGTCAAATCGATGGTTGTTCCAATCGAGTGGAAGAGAGATAGATGCAGCGCAAGCGTACAATGAGCGTAACGGGACACAGCGTAATGGGACACTTTTTCGTGCGTGCAGCCGGCGTTCATCGATTTATTAGACGTTGTCACGTCAAAAAATTACAGTGTAGAATGGGTAAGTACCGCTGGCACTGCTTTCGAGAAGTGCCGAACAAGATGTCACGAAAAGAGACTCGGCGCGACCCTTCTCTCTCCCCTTGCCACGCCGTGACCTTGACTGGCTGGTGGGTTCCCCGTCTTCCGCCCGTGCACGGGGCCGCACGTGCGCGCCGCGCGCAACAGCTGCGCCCGTCTCCGGCGATGTCACCTCCCTCTTCCGCCCCGGGGGCTCCCACTCAACCTCCCCTTCATCCTCGGGCAGTCTGGCTCAAGGTCTCCAAAGTTAGTACTTTCGTACTAGATCTAGTACTTTTATAACTTTTTTAGTGGTTCAGTACAGATCTAGTACATTTTTCTTTAATATAATAATATTACAGTAACTCCAATATGTTTTATTATTAAGCGTTAATTATTTTTAAAAAACTATGGAATGTATGTGTGTGTGGTGTGATATTTAAGTTCGATCATTACAATGTCATAATAACTTCCTAAATTGTTAAAAACCATAACAAATTATAATTTAGTACAATTTTTTCTAATCTAGTACTTTTTTCTCGCCTAAGTTGGTACGAAATATTTTTCCCTTGTGGACACCCTGGTCTGGCTACCCGCGCCACGCAGATCCCCTGCCGCCCGACACTGGCTTAAGGTGGATTTACAATTGAAAATTAAGAATTAAGTCTTAAGACTTAGTCGGATACTTACCATATGACTCTATGTAAACTAGTGGAATGGTTTATGATTGTCGTGTGTGAATTTTGACGGGTCGTGTGCTAACCATACGATGACTTAAGACTTAACAGAAATGGTTATATGTTATATTTTTCGTTAGACTTAAGGGAAGCGACCAATCACAACAAACCGAAACCTTTCAACCGGAATTTTATGTCTTATTATTGGACCGAGCGAGGCAGTATTTTGGGTTAGAATTCGTATATTTGTCATTAGTAATCAACATCCGTTTCGAAAAATAGATATCCCATTTGTCAATAACGTACTTCAAACCTGCTTCTCCGTTTCGAACAATGGCCGACCATGTGTTTTGTGCTGTGATTGGTTAGAATTAACGACTTCTATGTCAATCATAAACTGGAAAATGTAGTTTTGACTTAATCGTGTGCTCGATGTTAAGTTATAATTCTTAAGGAAATCAATCGTTAACCCAGCTTTACACTCCCGGCGGGGCGCACAACCGCCCACCATTCTATCATTATTTGGAGGAAGTTTTCTTTACAATTGAGTTTTAAAACAAATTTGATTGTCGCACTAAAATATCAGGGACCAGTAGACATCTAGAACTCCAACGTTTACACATAGAAATTTAAGTAATGGTTTTGCTTGAAAAAATAAAACTGTGTATGTTTGTTTTCTTTGTATTTAATTGTTTTTAATCATTCGTCCTCAAGAAAATTGTTTGATTTCGTTACATTAAGTTATAATTGCAAGTATATTATAAATACATGATATGTTTCATTCCAAATTTGTATTAAAGACATGCTTAACAGTATTACGTGTGCAAACCAGCATTAAATAGACAATTGGAAAAACAACTCCTGCCTCTTGTGTGTACGAAGCATGTTTATCACTTAATGGGGATGAAATATATTATTGTAACCCACCAAGGATTACCATAATCCTTCCGTCTGTAACCTTGTCTACCTAAGTTGCTATATAACCTTATTCTATCTTCGCTTGTTTTTTTCTTCTTTAAAATAATGGAAGAATGATGCACGTCACAGTAGTATGATTAAGTAGGTCTGGCGCCAGGCTGCAGGCTGCGGAACCGAGGAGCCGGCCGCCATCTTGGATTATGACATCACAGCGGCCATATTTGATGGCCTTGAATGTGACGTTAACCTCAGATATCATTTTGGAGGACATTTACGCTGTATTTTACCTCGGCTGCCATTTTGGATTCTATAAAATTCCGCCATATTGTATCCTGTCATCATCTTGTTTTCGTATATTGGAGGCGCCAATTGTTTTCATTGGATGTTGCCATCTTGGATTATGTAGCTAATGTCTGCCATATAAGTTTATTCTGGTGGATGCCGAAATCTAGGATTATGTGATGTCCGCCATATTGTTTTATTCTGCTGGATGCGAACATCTTTGTTTCTACTAATTTTTCCTAGAGTGTGCCAGCATTTGTTTATTATGCACATGTAAATGTTCCATTACCTACCAGATACTTATTTTATTTTATTTTTTATACAAAATACATGGGAAGCGAGGTGACTCGAACAGTGAGAGGTCGGACCTCTGGCATGGAAAACTTGCTAGTCAGACCACATGACCATAGATGTACCATTATATGAATAAACAAGGTATATATAAAAATAACATATATTCGGACTCAATTTTTTTTAAAAATATGAACGAATAATAGGAACATCTGTTCGAGGCCGAGCTGCCATCCTTGTTGTGAATGCTTGCTACTAGGAGCGCTAGTGTCACATATTGCATACATTATCTACTGGAGTGCGCTGCCGCCATCTTGGTCTAATTTATACCCGCTAGAATGCAGTATGTTCAATCACCAGATCGTCAGCAGTCGAAGCATCCGCCATATTATCGGCCATGTTAACATTTGTAATCATTAACCAAAAATATTTTAAAAAATTCCAAAAAATCATTTTAAAAGTTCCTATTAATATATGTATTCATTTGATTGGTTACCATCCTTGATTACATCCTTTTTTTTATGCAAAAATGATTTCAGTTCAAAAATCATTATTAAAATCAATCATGCCCACTACAAACTAAAACTCTATAAAGGCAAAATCCCTGGATGTTAAAATATTGCTTCTGTCATTAGGGCTGCCATGGAGGCAGTAGTCTGTGCACCTATGGCTACTAGAGTGCCAACTACAAGCTTATAGGTCAAGCATATCCGAACCATGAGGCCTTGTTCTTCGATACTTGGTATGCCTTTGAACAAAGTCGTGAGCAATGTATAGGCCAAGCGTCTCCGAATCACGAATACTGAGTATGCGATATGTCCAAGCAAAAAAATCCAATGACAAGCTTAAAGATCGAGGGCCTCTGAACAACAAGGACTACGGTGCAGATATACTCAAAATGCTCTACACTTACTAAAATTCAAGAGTCTCGAAATGCCAGACATACAGTACAGCATAGACATGATGTACTTAACGATTACTATAAGGTTTATTACAAGTATGCATACGAAAAATCTTTTAATTACAGAAATAAAAAATCATAACTTTACATTAGTAATATTCGATCAGAGTAGTAACCATACACATTATGCTTAAGCTAAATATAGCACCTACTAAACACTTAAGAAGAGACCACCGAATCACATAAAATCACACACTTCTTAGCATAAATCCACATACCATTGATTCTATCATCGTATCCTGTCAATTATATCTTATGATATCCTGCCAATCGTATCCTATGGTATCCTGCCAATGGTATCCTACTAATAGTATAGTTACGATCGCGGGAGACAAGGCCGCGACGCGCGCCAGGTACCAGCGCCTCGCGGCTCCGCTTGGCCACTGACGTCACTCGCGCATAGCTTCGGGGATAAGAACTGCACGGCCTTGCCAACTCCCTGCTCCATGGCCCTCCTTCTTCGACTCTGTTATCTACCCCTTAGTGGCCTGGGAATTCGGCGGGTATACTGAGGCCCACCTCGTGGAGTGGCGTGAATAAGCGCCTTTATTCTGGATGCTTCGAATGTCGGATCGTCCCGGGATGACGCGACACATCTCAGCCACTCCAGCCAGTTCCAGATAGACGGCCGCAGGTATAAAAGTGGCGAAGCTGGCCTCCGAGTTAGTTGAGTTTTAACAGGTGAGTTGGCCGACGGCGCAGTCGTGGAGTGACGGGACCATGCGTGTGTGACCGAGTGGCACGAGACTGTGTGTGTGGACAGGTGTGTGGTAAGGGGTGAACTGACAGATACTTAGTGATTTGTGAACATACATTAAGTGTGGTGATTAAATTAGTAGTGAAAATAGTAGTAAATAAAACTGTATACGATTAATTGGGCAATCATTACGAATCCGTCCCCCCCCCTCGAAAAAATATCTTACAATATTCCATCAATCGTATTCCATTGTATCCTATCGTATCCTGCCAATCTTATCCTGTCGATCGTATCCTATAGAATCCCACTGTTTGTCTGTGCTGTGATATTTTTTTTCCAACTAATTCCTTCCACGGATTTAATTTTGTGCTGTCCATTTGTTATATCATTTTAAATCGGATGCTTTTGGTTTGTTTTCTGTGCATTAATGTATTAATATTTCTTGTTAATATTTGTGGTTTCTGTGACATACATCTAAAGCCAGAAATTGCGTATAAAAAACTAAGAACAGTATCACCGAAATCTCGTATTTTAAAAAAGATATCTGCCTATAAGTAAAAACATAAAATCTTGCCTCTACTTATAATATGATCTCTCTTTTGGGGATGTTGGGTAGTAGGACTCCGTATACATACCAACCTCGGTCAATAAAGATGTTCTTTTGTTAGAATACATTAAATTTGTACGTGTTCAAAAAAATATTGTTATGGCAATGCTGTACATAGGCTAGTTTAAGGTGATTTTTTTTAAATATAAATAATACACAACGTCTTTTCCAGACTATTTTTAACTCTTGAAAATATTCAATTAGAATTTTCAAGAATCACAACAAAAACAACGAAATAATACACGTACGCAAGACTATAACAATCTGCGATAAAAATATAAACACGGTAACAGAATCATTAATTCAAATAGTTTTATATACGTCCATGACAAAGGTGATTATTTCGATAAACTTAAATTAAATCGATTTATAACCACATAGTAAAAAAAGTAAAGATAGGAACCAACGATCTTAGGGCTTTCTGAAAACAATTATTTTCGTACGAAGAAAGCATACCTTTAAATAATACGAGTCGGTGCATTATTTCGAGTTTGGTGTTAAAAGAGGGTTGAACTTCAGATAATAGATTTATAGACCTTATCTAGTGTCTAGTGTCAGGCGGGGTCGTAACTGGATTTTTCGCAAGTAGTTAACGTGGCGGACGTTTTCGTGGGTGGTTGGTTTTATCGTGGCTTTCCCGTTGCGCCCTCCCCATCTATTCATTCCATCAGTTCTCCAGTCTCATTATAACCCCAAATCGTTTCATTATCCTTCTTTTACTTGAAGGAAAAAAAAGTATTAAGGTATTGCATTACGCAGTACGTTTACTGTTAAATTTTTAGCCATTTTACACAGACCCACGTAGCAGTTTAAATATAAAAAAAAAATGGAAATTAATTTGACAATAGTGAATCTCTTGAAAATGTCTTCAGTGGAATACGCGCGGGGAAACATTTGATGCGTAATAGGTTATAGCTGATAATGAGGAATTTAACCCTTTTTCCTATCTGTACGAGAAAAAAAAACACCCACACGCACGCGTTCTGCATATATTTCCATTGCAGTTAGTTTTCTTTCTATTACATGGACAACTACAAGTAATTATCTTTAACAAGCAGATGAGATTCTGGGTTAATTACACTACACAAACGCTGTAATTTCTTTGGCGAAAGAGAACTTGGCAAAACACCACGAATCTGGCGGATATAAGAGACGCTGAAGACAAGACAATGCGTAGCTCTTGTTAGTAGGGTTCTTTTAAAACATTATGGCTTTTAAATTTTCCTGTTAGGGCGGGGCTTGCGTGCTGTCGATGTGCCCGTACGTCATGCGTGCGTGCGTGTTCATGGTCGTGTCCGAATAATTAAGTACTTCCGACACAGCATACTTGCGCTACTGTACTAGACAAGTTAAACGGATATAATTTTGGGCTTTTATAAATGGTAGTAAACAGTTAAACAGGTTAATTTTTACACTCCGTTACAAACACACGAATTTCTGGCAATCAATTTAAGTTTATAAAATTCGTTTCGGAAGTTACGATCAGTGCATTTCCATGTTTTTGTTGAAAATTTATTTTTTACTAAAAAATTTTATTCTTTGGTATGAAGTGAATTTTTTTTCGAGTTTTTTCTAAGTTATACTTTACTAAGCGCGTTATAAATAAATTATGAAAGTAAATATTTACGATGAGCGAGCACATTACAACGAAATTTTCACAGGAAGATGGTGGACGCACGTTTATAAATATAAACCCATATTGGTGTGCCATAGAAACTTTATGATATTGAAACTACCCTGTAATAGTTTTGGTAAACTAAAATAGTCATATTAAAGAGTAATTTCAAGTTTTAAAAATACCTAAGGATACTGGTATAACAACAATTATACATATTCTTCTTAGAATTTTCTGTCAGGCTTCGTAGCGCTGTGGTTTTAGAGCGCGATTAATAAGTTAAAGGAACGTGGTTCAGAACTTGGCATAGGACTTTATGAACTTTTTTTATATTACAGATTACTGGATTATACAAATTTTGCTTTAAGCAAATATTTATTAAACCATTTTATTTGTTTATCGTCTTTCTGCAATATCCTTTAATACATAGCTTAGCTCAGTTCATTGGTTTGATTATTTCATTCTAAGTACATATGCCTTTATCCTCTATGTTTACTTAAAAGTTATATCAATTGATTACGTAAAAAAATTATAATTACCATGAATTCACTTAGGTAAAAAAAAACTTTATAATAGTACAACTATCCTTTAATACTTAATCATTAATAGTCATCTAACGTGTGCGTAAGCTATATATTATTAAGTTTTAAACTATGTTTAACAATTTCTTTTACAATATTTAAATAAAATTCCTTGTCAAAAAATCAGGTACAATCCGGGGTTTAGTATTTAGTAAAGTCTTTTTCGTTTTTATCACAGATGTTTCATTATATAATTTAAAATTTCGCTCTGCTAATCGAATTGTTCGATAGTCGACGTAGCTGCTCCGGTAGCGAATTCTAGCGGTGGGTGTGTGTGAGTCGCGTTCAGAAATTTAGTGATTGATATTGAATACTGGTCCATATAATTTAAAATATTTATTTAATGTGAATATTAGTGATATAAAACGTGTTTATAAACTTTTTCAAGCTTATATTTTCAAGTATATATATAAGTGACGTTATGTTCTCGTATGTATAATTTATTTGAATTTTTTAATTATTACATTATTTGATAAATATTTTTATTAAAATTTGAATAATCATGAATGATATTTATTGATTTTAATTATTAATTAAAATTGATCTCGATTAGCTTAAATAATTGATTTGATATACAGGTTTATATTAATCTTGATTACTCAGTATTTATTTAAATATATTTTTTACAGTATATTTTAAAATAGTTATGTGTTTTAAATAAAACAGAAGTATAACTTCTAACACGCGTACATATTTACACACACTTTTTTTTATTACTAAAGTGTTCAATCAGACTACTTAAATTATATCACCAATTTTATTTACCTGCAAGTTATCGAAAACTGCAAAGACTAATATATTACTTGTATACCTGCATATTTCATTCCCAATTTGGACAGCTCTTGGCACTTCTAGGAATAAATACGTACCAGTATAACGTTCCGGTGAATTCGGACTCTGCCTAAATAATGGAGTAAACCCATAAAATACAGACCTTTACACCTGATTCCACAATGCAAATACTACACTTCAGCCATTGTTGTGTGCGTCGAAGCAACGTGGCTTAGACCTCGAGCTGAAGAGAAAAAAAAAACGGCTCTACCCATTTACCACGCAATCATGCAGACGTGGCCACCCCTTGGCCTAAGTTTTGAGAAGGTCAGAAATGCATGTTGTGTCTTTGTTGAACGGCTGCCCCATTATGCCACGGGTCAGAGAAGGCTCTGAGTTCAGCGTCATAACCGCAATGAGATGTCCAGCTTTCGGCGTGCGTTGACATTCCGAGGGTTTGATTGGCAGGTGGGACAGTTGTGTAGTTTTGGTGTCACGCGACCGCATCTACGAAGATATTTTTGCGTGCTTTCTGAGCACTGCGCGGCTTCCACTGCTAAAGTTAGGTCTCTGGGCCGGTGATATACGAGCAGTATCGTCGTTGGAAAAAAATGGGGGGAGGAGTGAAGTATCTGGAGGAGGAAACTGGTTTTGGCAGTGGTGGATACAGGAATGTCTGATTCTAGGGGGGGGGGGGGAAGGATGGGGCATAATATTAATATAATTTTAAGACGTGTATTAAAAAAAATTACATTAGTATTGACACTAACACACTAACATATGGACCTACATAAGTAAGCAGTAGGCAACGCGGCTTCTCACACGGTTGAAATTGCGTATGTTATAACAGCTGCATCACATACTGCCTCCACTGATATTTTTCAAAGTTTTTTCCAGCTTCAATGGGAGATGCGGGAGGGATATATCCCCCTATCCCCCCTCCCTGCGTGTTGCCAACTGCTGGTTGGGATCCCCAGCTGTAGCCATGGCGTGGCTGGAGCCTAGCTCATGCTTAGATTGTAGTACAGACCCTTTGGCGCCCACTGTTGCCAGATTGACACCACCCGGCTCATTAACATTAAAATTCTTATTTAAATGCCATTAATATTTATACAAATTTTAAATATATATTTTTAATTTTACTGTTGTTGACTTTTCTAAGATCATGAAATAGCATCGTTCGACATTATTATTAGAATTGTATACATTACGAAAGAAAATGATATGAAGTCTTAACAATTTTTAATGTACAAGAGAAACATTTTTATAGCAGTTGGTCTCACTGTTAATATGACATTCCGTAAAATCATATGCTATGTTCAAAAAAAGCTAAAAGTTTTAATATTAAATTACATAAAATGTTTTTATGACAAAAATGGTTTAAATCAAGACGGCGTCGTTCAGTTATACGTTTCTTTAGAAGAAATAATTAAATATATGAGCTTTTGATGAAATACTATGGCCAATAGTTAGGCCATAGTATTTTTGTCTTCAATTTTTACGTAAAATATTTCTCTAATGTGTAATAGGTAAGTTTTAATTTATTCTGGCAGTCCAATCTTAGGCAGGTAAAAGGAATAATGATTTTTGTACATTACAGTCTCTAATTTTTACTATGGATGTTTGACTATTGTTAAATGTAAGAATGAGTTTTTTTTTATTAGGGCCTAACTGTAAATGAATATATATTTTACGTCGTACATTGGAAGGACTGAGACACCGAGGCTGGAAGCACTGTGGAGCAGTGCGCGCGAGGCGGAACGTTGCGAACCTTAGTTAGTTAATTATCGGTAGATGACGAAACAGTGGGTGTGGTCGTAAAACAAATGACTGCTAGATGTTCGAGTGCGAACTGCGCCGAGTGGAGGTGCGGGACTAGTGGTTTGATCGCCGTCACGCGAAGGTGACTCGTTGGGAGCCGTCACCGTGTTGCAGAGTGTGCGGAGAAGTGGTTACAAAATGCGGCTGCGAATTTAAGGAGCATTGTGAAAGAAACTTCTCCGAATGAAAATTTGCAAGTATTTTATCGACAAGCCATTATGCACATTAGCTTGTTTGTACACGCTGGCAATCTACGAAACTACAAACTGCAAGCCAAATTGTTTCAACGTGTTGGCTACTTTATCAACATCGTCATAAACTGTAACGTGCGATCGTCAGCTTGCACCCAGCGCACGCAACTTTACGCAGTTTTATAACGAAATACCCATCACACTGTCTTGAGGAGCAGCGCAGTTTTGTACAATATTTACTGTTCATTATTTTTATACTAAGTGCCCCTCATGCTGTATTAAACTTTACGTAACTATTGCCAATCACAAAAACTAAGATGAATATTATTTACGTGGGAACAGTTTTAATGATGTTATTGTCGTCAACTGTGAGTTGGTTAAAAACATATGCCTCATTTTTGCTAGCAAAGAATAGGACAATTTGGCTAGGAAATGTATTGGCATTGTGAGTGTCATTTATTTTTGGAGCATATTTTGTAATATTTCTATTTATGATATTGGTGTTAGTTATGGGTACCAATCAGATAAATATAATATATAGCTTTTGTTAAAGTTTGATACTGCATTTTATCATCATTTTAATTAATATTCTGATATTTAAAGGTCATTAGTTTGTTTGTTTTTAAAGCTTTTTGATTGTGATATTTTGTTCGAATTCCAGGAAATATTATAATCCTTTTTTTTTATCGCTGGTATCACAGCCATGTAGAAATGATTATAGGTAAAGCCATTTATACATATTACCTTTTGGTGCTTTTTGCGGTTTAGTACTTTTATGTAAGTAGTATTTATTGGTAGCAGTATTTCATATATCCAATTTCGTGCTTCCTCCCTTGTTACTTCAGTATTGACTGTGCTGTTTTGTAGGTTGTCGTGTTTTCTTTCGTATCTTCTCTCTCGGGAGTTAACCTTTTTTTGATAATTTGAATGCCTTAGCGTCTAGTAAAAAAGATTTGCTTTTGACTTTGTGTATCTCCAACCAGGGAGCGGTGACAATGTGTTCACGCCTGCTATTGCTGAAACACTAACGGGGTTGGCCACAATACAATAACATGTATTTAATAATCTTCATTCCGCATTTTACTTTACATAATAATGGCAATAGATCACACAGAAATGACAAGATATCGTGCATTGGTGAATAGAGTAAATGTCCATTCAAATGTACACTGCATACTAAGAATGAGATGCGCTTTAGGCGAGTGAAAACTGCGGGGCTCGGGGTCGAAGGGACGACACAACACACAGTCCTGTACCACGTAAGCTGTAACCACCGAGCCAACAGGACTGCTTATCCCTTGGAGACCGCGGCGAAACTGGACCAACCAAACCCATCGCTCGCAGTCGTCGGGAGCTCCGAGCCGGAGCCGGGTGAAAGTCGGGCGGGGTCGTGACTGGTCGTGCGGGGATCTGGGCCAGGGAGGCGGGGCCCGATAGATCCGCGATAAAGGACCGCGGGAAGACGATACTGCTACGAGGATACTAAAGGCGAGTCAGCGAGGCAGGCCTGCCAGCAGGGGTCCAAGGGAGGCCCGTCCCTGTCTCTAGAATGTTCGGAACGTTCCCAGAGCCCCGTCTGCGTGAAGTGGTGTAACTGACACGCCATTGTTCTGGAAGCTTCGAGTGTTTAGTCCGGGATTCTGACGACGCGACAATTCGGAGGACTACGAGATCTTTCAAGGGCGGGACTTGGCAGGTATTTAAGACTTAAGTCCGGTCTGCGGCGAGTAGTGTGGGGGTGATGGTGGTTGGTG
The DNA here is from genome assembly GCF_032445375.1 of Bacillus rossius redtenbacheri. Classification (NCBI taxonomy): domain Eukaryota; kingdom Metazoa; phylum Arthropoda; class Insecta; order Phasmatodea; family Bacillidae; genus Bacillus; species Bacillus rossius. Next base: position 50,150,779 of record NC_086330.1, read on the forward strand.
AATACTTGGAGTGGTACCAGCAGCGAAGTGAAGGGGCGAGGCGGTGTCTTGTAACAGAGGTGCGTGGTAAGAGACGAGCGGTAGAGAGAGCCAACGGCGAGCTGAGCCCCGGTGGGGAGAGTGAAGTGTGGACTTACTGAATGAGTAATTAACTTGTAGGCAGACATTTTAAGTGTTGTAATTTAATTAATGGTATGAATATTAACAAAGATATAAAACTTTTGTTAGTTAATTGTACTATCCTTTCCGGACCTGTTTTCCCCATTCATAACATAATAATCGGAACGCGAGCGCTTCTGCGAACACGGCGTGTTCTGTACGACTTGGTCAGCCACGCCGTATGCACAGCATTGATAAAAAAAAGTTTTATTTAAACACCTCTGATGAATATTTGGAATGTATCTGAAAATCTCTTGCCTTAGTACAAGTTTCATTTCATTCATCAGCGGTAAAACGTTATAGTAGTCATTTGGAAGGACCTGGTCCAATCATCTGGATTTCGGTTTTCAAAATTCACTCCATGAATGTTCTTTGGAAGGCTTCTTAACAGTAGGCGAGACAGATTCCCTCACCCAGTTTCTCTGGCTTGTAATGCCCGTAGTTCGTTTGAATAAACATCGTTGTCGACTATAAAGCTATGGACCCACAGGGCGTTATGCTCGCTATGTTGGCGACGTCGCCAGGTGTAACGGTTCTCGTTTATTTTTCTAAAGCGTCGCTGACTTCGCGCATGCGCAGATGACCAAAAACATAATTATGTTTTCGCGCGGAATTGTGCTGTACTTCTGCGTTTGCTTTTTTACGAAATTTAATTTCTCTCAGTATTGTGCTTTAAATAGTCATGTCGATGGAAAAGTTAATTGAAAGATTTTGAAAATATCCATGTTTATGGAATAACTCGAAGGAAGAAAATAGAAGGCAGAATATAGCAAACAAAGCCTGGGATTTTATTCCAAGGGATTGCTATGGAACTGAGTTTAATTTATCTTGAAATAATCCATAAATTTGGTTTCTTCCTCACTAGTAACTGCTTCATCAAATAATTAAATTCTTCAAATTCTTTTGTTTTTTTTAATTAAATTCATTTCGTTAACCCATTACTTTTAACGTTCACATACTGTGAGAGCCAGGAGAATATTATCATCTTTGGAATCATCACTCGAATCCCACGGCATGCGTCTCTCCGACATCGTGAACCAGACTATCCTTTCAGGCCACCTGGTGCAGCGAATATAGCGTAGCTTTCTGTGTGGCCTCGGCTTAATGCTTAGCCTGATTGCTGTACAGAGTTAATGGCACCCACTGTTGTCGGATTGATACTATCCGAGTCAGTATATTTTGTTGTGTACCATCATAAATTATTATAAGTTTTAATATTTTATACAACATTTTTGTTTTTTCAACACCATGAAAAGTGTCCGACAGTATTACAGCAGTAGTAATTCATAAAGAAATAAAACAATTCAATGCTAAACACCAATAATTTTTTCACAGGATAAACACTATTAATAACGAGGCATTTCCTTAATTTATGTGCTATGCTCAAACAGAGTAAAATTATTATTATTACGTAAATGATATAAAAAATTTGTTTACAAAAACTGTTGAAACTAAACTGGCGCATTTCACTTATGTTTCTTTAGAAGCAAAAATTGAATGTTATCAGATGATACTCTTGATAAAATTCAAGAAAATGTATTTCTAAAATTTTCATTCCATATTCTAAAAAAAAATGTTTCAGACATATTTTAATACAGTTCTATTACACTGTAAATTTGTGTCAAAAACTAGAGTAGTTTCAGGTAAACATCTGGCAATAGAGCAAAAAAAAAAGACAGCGATAGTGACAGAATTAGTTCATTGGAAATAGAGAGTAAAATGTTCATTAAAATGCACACAGAAAACAAAGAACAGGACACGCTCTAGCCTTAATACCAAACACGTTACCTTACCTTTTCTTCGCCCCATAACAGTAAAATTGGCTGAAGGTCAAACAGGATAGCTACCTCCAGCCTGACGGTCGATGTATGGGAGGCTTCTTGTTTTCGCACAAGCTTTCGCGGAGCGATACACAACGTTTGCTCCGGAGATCACTTTTGCTGGCACGTCGACATAGCAAACTGAGTTTTTTTCTTGGCATTGTAATTAACTAACGTAAATAGTCCTTTTCTTTGTTGTATTTAAAAGTTAAACTAGCAATTTTTTTTGTTGGTTTAGGAACTTTGAAAGTTTTTATGTGACGTTGTGATGGTACCCATGAATTTATTTTCTGTTTGTTCAGATTTTCTAAATGGATTGCTCTTTCGTTCGCTAACTAATCTGTAATTTTGGCCTTTATTATGGTATCGACCGTTCACTCGCCACAATGACTCGGTGCTAGTATAGTACGTCAAGGAAATACCATTTCCTTCGGATAGTGGTAACCATATCTTTTCATGGATTAAAAAGAATCATCATAGATGAATCAACGTTTTAGTATTTTATCTGATATGTATTCATTTGGAATGAACCTGCAGTGCTGCCAAGTGCTACGGATTTATTGTATTTTTTACTGATGCAGAAGTCCGGATACGGAATTAGAGAGTGTTATTGATTTATTACGAAGAAACACACATTTATAGCCGGTTAACAGTTGCTGCATTTATGGCACGATAATTTTGGTAAAGTCGTGTTAGATCAAATCCAGTTCATTTAATGGGTGTGCTATAAACACAAATTTAACCCCAAAGAGATTCAAGAATCCTAGCCTGAGTGGCTTGCCTTATCAAATGAGAATGAAAAGGAAGATCTTTTGCAAAGTTTTTGGGATATTCATATTTTAGTTTTTTGTGTACCAATTAATTTCTTTTAGAACACTGTAACAAACTGTTTAATTTAAGGATTAGTTCATTGCTGTGTAGGTTAGTAATTGATTGATAGAATGTATCACATGACATTAACTTTATCGCGTTTGTTTAACGCGTGTTTTCTTTAATGTGTAAGTTGGTAGCACTGGAACTTGTGCAATTTCAAACCATGCGCATACAATGTTTATAGCTTTACGTCAGGCATTTAATGTACTTTCAATTTTTAGAATATTTGTAGCGTGAAGGTTAAAAAAAAAAATAATAGTCCTTAAGAGTCTATTCGGAGTGAAGGTATCAAGGTATCGTAGCACACTCGCCAACTTAGGGCGCGGTGTTCCGGCTCGCTAACTGCGAAGAGCGCCGTGTGCTATCTGAGGTCGCCGTCACCGAGGGAGGCCTGGGAGGACAAGCAGGCGGCAAGCGAGGCCGTGACGCGGGTGATAGCCGCCCCTCGCGCCGCCCTTGGACTTCCCCGGGTGCCGGCGAGCTAGTCTGCTGACGACAAGTGCGACGCTCGCCGGTGCTTCTTGCGCGGCGTCAAGGCTCTGAGCTGGTGCGCAGTCTTCCTCGTCGCGCATAGGCCGACTATGAGATCTGAGCGCTACCTAGCCATAAAAATTTAAATGGCGGAGGAATGAAGATAAATGTTTAATGCGAGTCCCTTGAAGTGCCTCCAAGTATCTGTACCGGGAGTTTCTTGCCTAAAAATTATTCTGAAAACACGCGTGTAAGTTATTTTCACTCGTCTAAAACCACAATTTATATATATATATATATATATGAAACAGAACTACTCACCCGCCCGCGGCGTATCCTTAAATGCAGGCGCAATTTGAGCATTTTTCAAATGTTGTAATTTGGTCTGAAGCTCTGCACACCGTGTGTGTGTACCAGGCAGGCGGGGAGACGAGGAGCGGTGATGTGATGCTAGTGCAGCACTTGGCGAGATGAATGGTGGGGGAATGTCCGCTACGTTTCCCCGCCGAGGCTCGAGCCCGGACTCCGCGGTCCCCGGTGGAACGACTTTCGCTCACCACGCACTTACGTCGCTCGGCGAAGCGCGGAGGCTTCAGGGGTGATATCAGATATTATTTTGCTTTTAATATTTTGTGATTTTTGCACATTATTTTAAATAAAAATATAATCTAAGTTTAATTATTTTTAAAATGTTTATTGTACAATATAAGTCTTATTACATGGTTTGTATGAACTAAAAGAACATTTTTGTGTCAGTCCTAGCATGTGCTAAAAACATGAAATCATGTGGTATTCAGTTTTGAATTAACTGTTCCTATGTAGAATTTGTTTTAAAACTCGTTATTTTTAGTATTTTATTCATTAAATCAATAAAACTTAGGTTTTTACAATACCATAGAGACCTTAGTTTTTTGGGGTTTTCTAAAACTCAGTATTTTTTTAAGACTGTTACATTATAATGGTGAATCCAAACTTTTATAGAACTTGCTTTCAAAGCATGCAAGACTGAAATAAAAGTTTGCATTAAGTTCATAAAAACTATGTTGTGTAGAATAAACCTTTTAAAACTAATTAATAATAATTTTGTTGTGAATTAATTTAAATTTGAGTGCAAAAACATGAAATAAGTATTAAAAGCAAAATAATTTAGGATACAACCCTCTTAATGCGACGGGTACTCCAAGATTATGGTTGACTACGAGCTACTTGAACAGCTATTGTATGATCATAAAATTGAGTGATGCCGGAAAAGTTTGGAATCGTACCCGTGAGCACAACACGTAAGCAATTGCAAGCCTCCGAGGACACCACTGAAAGTATATGCAAGGTAGGGTTCCCAGAAATGTACATGTAAATGTGAACCCTGTAGGTATAGTCTGTGAAATAAGTTTCGTGTTTTATTTAATTTTGATTAGGAAATAACATAATTTTCATGTGGATATTGATATATAGCATGGAATTGTTGGCCAAAGTTATTTAAGTAACTTTTTTTTTTTAAAAAAAATCTGGTGTTTTTAATAAAATTTCTGGGGAAAAAACTTTACAATTCTAAGAATATTTGCCACATATTTTTCAAGTTAACCATTATTATTTTTGCCGGCAAACTTAGTACACCAATTTCTGTAGTTATCAACTTTTCCCAGTTACCCAATAGTTCCATGATTTCTCGTAATCAAAACATGAATGAGTAGAATGACTTTTATTCTGTTATCTGAGAGGATATTTTATACTTATATAGTTTGCATTTGGACCAGAAGTATGCGTTAAGAAAGGTTTCATTCGTATCATCCGACCGCGGTTGAAGTACCTACCGTTTCTGTTTGCGAACGGGCACTCGCAGAGACTGTTTTCACGCACGCAGGGTGTTAAGCTCCAAACAGGCTGGCCCCTCGGTGGTTCTACCCGCGACCGTCGCTTGTTCATAAATAATGCAGCAACCCGACACAAAAGCACAGTTCCGCCTCGCTGCTGCAGCATGTGTACGTGGCCCGGAACTGGTGCCAAAACTGCTTCGCGCCCAGTTCGTCACCAGCGTGTGCCTAGCGCTCGTGCCAGCCGTGCCTATCGTGGACTCGCTCTTAAGGGTGATGTAGCCTACTAGGTGTGCTTGTGATGCTAGTCGCTGGCTTCTATCTATTGCTCTCCTAAAGCCGGTACTGAAACTGTAAGACGCCAGCGTATTTCGTGGCGACAGTAGTCCTGAGCGTGACGACTTCATAGGATGATGTACTACGAGCACGGGCATAAAAGTTTTGGTGGCAATCCGAATCCATAAACAGGAGCAAGCAAAAAAAAAAAGAAAAAAAAAAGCTTCTCGCTGGACAACTCTCAAATTCACACAGTGAAATTTTTAAAAAATTCACAAAGTCAAAGGTGAAATTGTTAAATTTTTTTAAAACAATATGGGCAGTATTTTAATTAAATTATTTTAATTTAATTCAGGGGTTTAGTATTTTGTCACGTCTTTTATCGATTTTATCGGAGCCGTTTAATTGTTTTTATAGTCTTCTTATACAATGATTCGATATTCGACGTAGCTGCTCCGGCAGCGAATTCTAGCGGTGGAAGCGAAAACTACGTTATGATACGCGTCAAGATATGTATTTGAAAACACAATTTGCGTATATTTATCACGCTCGGCGTTATTTTGAAGAATTGTAACGTTTAATTTCGTGTCCGAGTTTGGTATTATAAGTGTATTTGCAACATGTGGTGCATCTCTTGACGAGTACAACAGAAACTCGCTCACATTTTTGCTTGTCGCGTGGATAAGAACCGCATGTTTTACAAAAAAAAAAAAAAAAAACGCGGTGTTTTTGGAGTCGCACTGCGTCCTTTAAGCGCTGGTGTGATTCCAGGCGTCGACCCGGACACCGACTCTGTGCTATTGAATGTCGAGCGATGGCCTCGCAGCAGCTCGAGCCTTATGTTCGCCCTGGGGACAGGGAGCTGTCTGCCCGCCGCGGCGCCGACCCCGGTCGCGCGAGAAGTGTGGCGCTCTAATTGGTAAGACACTCGCACGGACGTAACTGGCGCCTCGCTCTTTGCGTGCCTTTACGCTCGAGGCACGCGCACACGGTGCGCAGACCTTCGCAAGAAACCACACGAATTGACAACCGCTCGACGCATCTGTTTATGGAAAACCTTTAGGAACACGCCGAGGACGGATGAGTAGTTCTGTTTCCAGATTTCGGTTTTAAACTGTGTTTTTAGGACAGTGAAAATGGCTTAAACGCATAATTTCAGAATGATACGTAAGGTATGAAAATTCCAGTGAAGATTTTTGAAAGCACTCGAGGGACTTGTATTACACTTTTATCTTCCCTTATCCGTCATATGTAACGGTTATCGCACACATTTCATAGTTTCCCTATTCACGATGAGGACGAAAGCGCACCTAGCCTTGCGCTTAGAGGCGATACCACGTTAGAAGCACCAGCGAGCGTCGCACTTATCACTCCGTATCACCAACACAAATACACCCCCGATTCGGTTTCACACGCCGCGATGGTTTTTGCTGTTCTTGTCATTACTGAAGACTAGGGATTTAGGCTGCGTTCATACATCAGCAATAATAGTGCATATCAGGCAGGGGCGCCCGCAAGGGGGGGGGGCAGAAGGGGCAGTTGCCCCCCCCCCTGAGATTTTGAGTGAAAAATACGTTTAATATATAATTTGAATAAAATTACACATAACTTATTAACAACTGCAGCGGTAATTAATTATTGTGCAAAATAATTGGATGATCGACGATCGTAGCTGGATGATGTGTCAACTCAGCTGCCGGCTGCCACTCTAGTCTGAGACTTTCCCACCTCCACGGTCTCTTCCCGCCCGCTCCCACCCCTACACCATGCCGGACGTCGCTCCCATCCCGATGCCCGCCGTAGAGTACTAGCTCCTAGACAGGCTCGTACTATGCGCCAGAATCTTTCTGCGCATGCGCGACAGGCCTTGTGGCGGAGGGGAAGGTGAAACGAGGACGTAATGGAAGAGTTGAAGGGGTGGGGAGCGCGGAACTTGGAAATAAAATAAAAAAGAGTGCGCATGTAAATGATCTTGGAAAGGGTCAGGGAGCCCTATCTGAAAAGAAATTTGCACAGTTTTCTAACACTTCGAAGGCATCAGCGCGAGAATCACCCTTACAATATGGATGCGCCAACAAACATACAGTCTAAATGATATAAGAGAACATGTATACACCTGGAATCACAAACCACAGAGGCAGTGATGCATGTTGAGAATGATAATGTAACGTCCAAGCCCCTTGACGTAAGTTTTCTGTATCACAAAAATTCTTATTTGATAATTTTTTCAACTCTCCTCCCGAAATAAATTTATATGGTGCCACTGAGTCCGCCCTCTTAATATCTATACATAGTCAGTGACACGAAAAGGTAATTTTTACACTGTAAAGACGTATGTATATGTATATTTCCATTCCATTGTTGAAATAATTTCATGCTATTTCTTCAAATTTAAATATATGTTTAAATTGAATTGAATTTAATTTTGAAGTTTAGTACCTATATACTAATCCTGTATCAAAGTTATAATGGCATTAGATTTTATAAACAAATTTTAAGATTGCCTGACTTATATCATGATCTGTGTAATGATTAAATGTAAGAAAAAGTTGAAAGCCTTAAAAGTCGTTAAAAGACTAAATCCATTCATTCATACACATATAATAAATCCTAAAGTGTGTTTGTTGGTTTATTATGTTTTATTGGTTTATTTGTCCATCTTTCACGCTTCAACGGAGTGACTGATCGACCTGATTTTTGGTGTGCAGACAGTTTAGAGGCCCGATAAAAACATAGGCTACTTTTTATCCTGGAAAAATTTACGGTTCCTGTGAGATAGATCTGGAGCGTAATAATGTAATTACTTCTTCATGCTGAAATGGCTGAAAGGATTTTGCCATTGCATTGTTGAAACTTAATTTACTAGTGATATGCATGTCTTCAAGATATACACATATTAGTGGTTTATTTTTAGGTTACCTGGGTTTGAATTGATAGTTGTCAGGGAAATCAAGCTTTGATTGCATATGGTTTATTTGGTTTCATTGATTTAGCTTTGTGATTTGGTTTCGTTGTCTCGGTGTAGTTCAGTTTTATTGTATGGTATTTTTCTCATTTCATATTTGTAGCTATCTCCATGAAAATCCTAAAGGTGACCTAAAGTATTTGTTTTTAACGAATACGAAATTATGTAAACCTGAGGTTAAAACCAATTTTAAAAATGATGTAACATAAAAAAACGGCTTTTCCGGCACCAGTGGTTAAATTAATACAATTGGTTGGCTTACTCTGAAATTGCCAAAGGTGCATTTTGTAAGTTGTGTGTTTTGTTCAAGCCACGAGTTAGTCATGGTAGTTATTAGGGTGGTTTTATTACACGTCTCTTTAATAATTACAAAAAATTTCATTAAAGTGCAAAATCACATGCAGGTTCTGCATGGCATCTGGAGGCTTTGGAAAAGTCTACTAATTTCTTGTCTATCATGAAATGTGAACAGAAAAGTATTGATGTTCTGGTAAATGAAGGGCTAGATCAACAGATAGAAGCAAACCGAAAAAAGATAAAACCAATACTGTCGTCTATCCTTTTTTGTGCTCTCCGTGATCTTCCGTTAAGAGGAAAAACAGACAAGCACGCTGTTTTTAACGACTAGCTGAGTTTTCGGGAAGAGTCAGGTGACGTTGTTTTGGCAGACTACTTGAAGAATGCACAAAAAAATACCACCAACATCTCACATAGAGTTCAAAATGAACTAATTGAAATCAGCGCAACAGTTTTAAGACATTATCTTATTGAAAAAGTAAAGAGAAATGAAATATTCTCAATTTTGGCAGATGAGACTATGGACACTTCAGGGACAGAACAGTTGTCACTGGGAGTAAGATATTTAGACAAGACTGAAAATTGTATTAAGGAAGATTTTCTGGGTTTCACACCCTTAGAAGGTGGTTTAGATGCCGAAAACGTGGCAAACGCGATTACTTCTACCTTAAAAACATGGGGCTTGAACTTGAATAATGCTGTTGGCCAGGAATATAATGGATGCAGTACAATGGCTGGACATGTTACAGGGGTACAAAAAATAATAAATGACGAGTATCCTATGGCTTTATTTTCCCATTGTTCAAGCCATAGTCTCAATTTAGCTGTCCACGATTCAAACACCTTGCCACAGATTAGGAATACTGTAGGGACAATAAAAGAGACAATTAAGTTTTTTTTCGAGAAAATGGGCAGAGAAGAGAAGTTGTTGGCATACTTCAGACGCTCTGTGAGACCAGGTGGACAGAAAAATATAAGTCAATTACAATTAATCAAAATAAAACTTAAGATATAAATTAAGCGTCGAAATAATATTGTTAACAAGTAATTTTGCGGCAGAACTATTTAGGTTATAAAACAATTTTTTTATATTCTAAAAACCATCTCATCTTTTAAACAGTTCAGCTTGTACCCTTAAAAATTATTTCTACAAATAAATAATTATATAGTTATAATTTTTAAATTTTTGTACACTTTTACTTTTGGTAGTAACTAGTAAAAGCAAATAGGTCTACATATGCCTACATATGAATGTACTTTAAATTCATATGTTTACGTGTTCTTGCTCTATTATCTCTTGGCAATAACTAATCTTAGAATGTTTGATCCACAGCACTCTCAGACGAGTAAAGACGTGGATAAGAAGTACGATATCAAATAGTTGCCTGAGTGGACTGTGTCTTCTCTCTGTCCACAGAGGCCAAATTAAAGAAGACAAGGACAATTTCATTGAAAAAGTTGTTGGCGCATTTGCCGTTGACTCCAGACGCGTTCAGTTCCTGTTAAAATGAAAAATGTGTGATGGTGCGAAGAATAGTAATAAACAGACAGTTATATTTCCTTGAAAATTGTTTGTATTATTTTTTCAATCCCTATATTTAGCGTATAAAATTATGAAACAGCTGACTTTGCCCCCCCTGGGAAAAAATCCTGCGGGCGCCCCTGATATCAGGTCATGCATATGAGTGTTCAAATTTAAGTTTGCTGTTAATTTTAGCCAATGGAATTTCGCAATTATCTTGACATATGTTGGTAGTGTTTGTAAATAACTATATTGGCAGTCGAACGATTATTTCGTAACATATGACCTGTGGTTTGTGAACACAGATTCTCATCATATAAAATAATTTGAGTTATGTAAATTTTTTACTTAACAATTCTATCCACAAAATTTGTTTAAGTTTTTTTATTATGTATAAATTTATTGATAGTGACTTTTTCTTAGTAATTGCATTAATTTATTGTTAAAGCAGGAATTTCCTGAGCTTTGTAATCTCGAAAATTACTTGCCACATTGATAAACATAAACAGTTTTCAAGTCCCGCCAAAATGGCACCCCACTCTTCTTTTTTCATTTGTCGTTGCGCCATGCGTCCGTAACACAAACTATATTCATTTACTTCCTGTGTTTACGACCTCTCTCCTGTGTACACGGCCGACCTACACGTAGCTGTGATACAGTAGCTTCGAACACATGGCGGTCAAATCTTGTACACGCGACCTGCTTTTACTTTTTAATTGTGAAGCCAGCCCTGCCCTGTATACATACCACCATAGTGGCCCCGCATATTATGTTCCGTCTCAAATCTTTTGGACATTTATTTACTAAAGATTATCTAATAGTGGGGAAGTCACCCGCCAGGGCCGGATTTAGGGGAGGGCAACCGGGGCGAAAGCCCCGGGGCCTCCACAAACGGAGGGCCCCCACAATAGAGACTTCGGAAATAAAATCTTTCAAATTCCGACAAGTAAACACTAGTAAACATATTTTCCTTTGATATTCTTTTTTCGCTGTTTTACCTTTACCTGCAGTACTTTGTACATGCACGATTATATTATCGTTAAATATTAACAGAAATATTCACTAACACTAAAATTTAATTTCATATAATTCTTGTATCCGATTATATTTATGTATGTTTTTTTAAATACTACTTGATTTCACAATAAATTATTTATCGGAAAACTCGACTGAAAAAAATTGTTCATTTTATTTGGAAAATAATCTGGGGCCAGGGGGCCTCCGCTCCTCTGTTGCCACGAGGCCTCCAGACCTCTAAATCCGGCCCTGTCACCCGCCAATGTTAGCAATCAGCATCACTCGGCGTGACCTATCAAAGATCGGAAATAACGTTTGGTAAATATCTGGCGAGAAAATTTGTGACACACAAACAAAATTTCAAATTTGTGACACACAAACAAAATTTCAAGAGTTATTAGAATCAGTTCAAAAGAATATTCCTTAATGTTAGTTACACGATAATGAAACAAACCAACTAGGCGTTGTGTCCGAGCCTCAACAGCTGTGACCTTATTTGTGTGTGTTGTAACAAATTTGATAAACTGCGTTGCACGTTCTTGTGCAACTCCCAACTTTCTCCGCCGGTATTTTCTCATTCATAATTGGCCGAGAATGATGTGTTTAAAATTCTAACATTCCAAATGTTCACTACTTTTTTAAAACTAATCGCATCAACATTTGAATAAATTTTATACTATCTTATCTTAGCTAGAATGTTAAGCTGCTGGCAATGTATTTAGTTTTCCACATTCTTATTATTATGCATTGAATAAATTCGTGCCAAGAACAATAATTTTCACCTGGAAAATTTTGGAAAGTTGTAAATAACTGGGAACTTAATTTACTTCTTTCACTACTGAGAGAAAAGCACGATATTGCGTTAAAAAAAATTTGAAGTTTTTGTTTTGTTTTTGAAATGAAACTTAATTTACAGCCGGTAGGGTAAGTCTAGGCGATGACTCATTGGAGCGTAACGAAAAATGCAACGCTTAGGAGTGGCACGATTTGATTGTGGGAAGAACTAGATAACTATATATGACTTTGCATGTTTTTAGTCGTTGTGTGAACCCCTCCATTGAGTACTTTGTTCAGTTTTACCTTTCAAGTGAATTATTGAGTGTGAAGTTTCACTTCTAACTCGCGTGACGAAACCGCACAATTTTTTTTTGAAGTACATAGTTTTTTTTTTTTTTTTGGTAAGGGGTAACTTTTGTTTTTACATTGACCGCGATGTATGTCAACATTTACTTCGATCAACTCATGTGCTCGGAGTATTCCTCTCTGCCACTTCGAGACCGGCAGCATCCCGCGACAGAGCGTGCCTATAGACAAAGGCGCGACCCTAACCACAGGTCGGTGACCTCCGTTGCCGAGACCTCTCGCTACAAGCCCAGCGCCCGGAGATGCAGCGTTTACGCAGAGGGGGGAAAAAAAACCTTTTTCTACACGTGACATTTTCTTTTGCCGATTCACAAGTCGCCATAATTTCCGGGGTATTGACCTAGGTTTTCAGGCACGTCGTGTTCGCTGTAAACTAGCTTCTTCTCGTCACATTAGTTACGTTGGAGCAGTTAACTGTAAGATTCGCCGAAATTTTTTTTAAATCAGCCAATGAAGTTACTTATTTTAACCTCTTTTTCACTATTATATTGTTGACTGGCTCAACATTGATCACAGACGGCTGTTTCACTTAATCACCCAACTAAAAAAAATTATCCATTTTAGAGCATCGAGTTTTTTTTTTATTCTAAGCTCTCTGAGCAATTGGTATAACATGGATACAACACCAGACATAGGAACAATATTCAGATACTAAAGCGCCATTGCACCTTCTTCAAAGGATAATTTAGGTACCTGGCATAGTCGTCTCCGGAATGACATAACCAGACTCCCACTGGCATGGCCCGCTCAACAGTTTTCAAAACACGGCTGGAAACCTGCCACATTAACAGATGCTTCGCACTGGCAGTGTGACCCTACCTAATATTACCAAAGATAATAACAACATTGGATATATGTATATAGCTATGTCAAAATTTTGTGAGTTTTTTTTTAAGAACTAGAACTGATTTGTTTTATTTATTGAACGGTTCAACACGACAAAATTCAAAATCCGTCTAGTGCTGAATTTGGTTCGAGTATAAATATTTCAATAAATAAAATAATTTTATCAGTTATCTTAGGTAATAGAATAATTTTAAATGTTTTCGTAGGCAGTAGCATGTAGAATAACACTAGTGTGTTGACCGTCTACTTGGCAGTTCAGTTATTGTTTTCTCGCCCAGACTGCAGAGTGACATCATAGCGCGCGGATGTCCTCGGAGAGCACACGTGGGTGGCTGCTGTGTAATGGCACCGGTCTCGTTTGTCAGGCCTGTCGGCACGTCTGGGGCTCCGCCCAGCAGCGCCTCTGATACCGACCTGATCACTGTCGACGAGATTCACAAGCGACATCGAACTGTCATTACTTGCAAACACACAACGTTGAACTACATAACTTAGAACTTTCATGAGTTAGAACCACATAACTTAGACCAGGCATAATTTGGAAAGTAATTTGTGTGTTTTCTAAGTTGGGTGTCACTGAGTCAGAAATTTCTCGGGTTGCGTGTTTTCTAGGAGTAGCGCGTTTCTAGGTTATTTCAGCACCCCACTGTTGGCTGATGGGGATATCAAGTGTATAGTCACCGTAGATGTGGACGGTGTGGTTATCACATTCTAGGACATATATACTGCAGAGTGTAGAATGCTCGCAGTTCTGTGATGCGAAAGTTGACTATTATACGTTACGGTAAGTTTTATAACTTTCCAACGAAGAATGCAGCTAAAATAAGCGAAGACTCCTTTGTTATTTCAGATAACTAAGAAAGCGTGGTTATGCGGGTGCATGAAAGATAAATGTTTTTGTTGTATGCTTAATAAGTGAATCGGTCTATTAGAAAGGTCACATCTCCACTTTTTTTTTACTAACTCACTTTATCGTAGGAATGCGCCTTATTTGCGCCGAATCATGTTCCTTGTGAAAATAACATTTTGTATTGCTTTTGTATCGCACCAATATACAGCAGCCAGATCACAGTTCATTTGAAACGGCCACATCTCCGGAGGAATAGCGTTTTTTTATCATCTTCAGAAAATTTTGTTTCGAACAGATAGATTCAAGTTACTTAAGGGGCCCGCCTCGTCAGGGTTATACCTGTGTTGGTAAGGCAGGATGATATGTGCGACGCTCGCTGGTGCTTCGAGCGAGGGGTCGCCTCTAAGCGCACGGCTCTGAACTGGCGTGCAGTCTTGTTGTCGTGCATAGGCCAACAATAAGATTTGAGTGGTAACCATAAAATTAAAAGGCGGAAAAATGAAGATATATGTGCAATGCAAGTTCCGTAAATGCTTTCAAGAATCTGTACCTGTTGTTTTATGCCTAAAAATTAGTCTGGAAACACGCATTGTAGCCATTTTAACTCTTCTAAACACATAGTTTAAAAACTTAATCCGGAAACAAAACTACTTATTGACACTTAGCGAATCCTTAAATGGTTTTCCGTAAACAGACTTCACTCGGATATCTTGTAGTTTTCAAATCGCGTTGTTTTTCCTGAAGCTCTGCACACCGTAAGTGTGCCCGGGTAGGTGGGGGCCTTAGTAGTTGCAGTAGATTTTTAAGACATTCTTAATCCAACAAACATCATTCGACAATTTGTAACCAGCGTTATTTAACTGTATGAGTTATTGACTGCGTTGTTTTGTGAAAGAATACAATGCAATTTTTTCAACCAACGTTTACTTATTCAAAATATATCGCTATAATACGATGAAAAAAATAATGTTTATGCAGATATTTAACTGAAACGTATTGGAAATTATTGGTTATAATATTCTGTTAACGACCGACTTTACGTTTCTTTTTCACAGCGTGGGGAGTATATTTGTGTTTTCTTTGAAGCCGCGTTGGTGCCACGTCACCGCTTCAGTTTTTTTTTTCTCGCGGCTGCGTGACCTTTGAAAGGCTTGTTTAGATACTACAGTCGTCCCAATAAGCACTGTATATTATTTTTCCACGCCTAAAAGTCTTTATTGAAATTGAAGTTACTACACATTAAAAAAAATAATAAAGCTTTTTTTTTTGCTTACGCAAATATGTAACGTTCAAGAGTAGTTTTTTTACTCATTTACATTTTAAAAAATATATAAAAAAGAACTTTCAGCCTTGGGTTGTTACATTTACATAATTTATCAGTTCTTTTTATTTCAAGTAATACAAGCACTGCCTGTTAGGTTTTATTGCTTATTTTATTTCAATTATTTGTTAATTTTTTTTTACCATTTGCTTTATAATCGCACACTAAGTTTATTTCATGTTTTTCATCTCAACTGGGCATTGCAAACAATGTAACTAATGTAGTCGAATTTTTTCAATATTTCGTCATTAATATCTTTAAAAAAAATCTGATAATAAAAAATTGTAAGTGAATCCGAGCCTAAATTGTTGTTGATTTTACTGAAAGTTATGTGCGTTGTAACACTTTCAGCCTTGGGTTGTTACATTTACATAATTTATCAGTTCTTTTTATTTCAAGTAATACAAGCACTGCCTGTTAGGTTTTATTGCTTATTTTATTTCAATTATTTGTTAATTTTTTTTGACCATTTGCTTTATAATCGCACACTAAGTTTATTTCATGTTTTTCATCTCAACTGGGCATTGCAAACAATGTAACTAATGTAGTCGAAATTTTTCAATATTTCGTCATTAATATCTTTAAAAAAAAATCTGATAATAAAAAATTGTAAGTGAATCCGAGCCTAAATTGTTGTTGATTTTACTGAAAGTTATGTGCGTTGTATCACTTCCTTACTGCAGACCTTTCTTTCTTCCACGGCTGCATCATTGCGGCTAGGCATCTCGTGCGACCTCGGATGGGTTAGTGCCCAGTTGGGTGGTGGGGGGCGCAATACAGACTGATGGGTTACGAGAGGGACCCCGAAACTCGTTTCCAGTGAAAACTGGAAGTGTCTTTGTGCTCCGGCAGATGGAGGAAATAAAATAAGAAAGAAAAAAAAGAGGTGGAAGTTCTTTTACCTTTACAGAACAACCCACCTGTGTTCGGAACAAAGATACTGCCGCAGCCTTTCCCTTTATATCGTCCTAGCACTCACAGAAGTTCCCCCTCTCCCCCTCACCAAATTCTTTCTCCCCTGACCCGCGTAGCTCGCGCGGACAGCCGAGAGGTAGTACGAAGTGCGCATTAATATTCACGTCACGCTACAGAATTTTAGTGTCTGGAAAAATTGTCTGAATTGCCTGCGCAGTAAAGCTTCTTTTTTTTAATTGAAGACAAGTGACTCATTTATTTGTATTGCCAATGTAGAGTATATGAATTTCACATTTACAGCCAAATTTTAGTCACTTTAGTCCTAGAGTGTTACTGTTCACTTAATCTAGTCGTTAATGTTTGTCTGTATTTCATGCAAGCGGGAAACGTACTGACCTTGTACCTTTTTTTTTATTCGTAATTTATATATGAAAAGTGTTCATCACTTCTCATTTTAGTGATGCTGAACTGTGTATTCTATAAATAAAATAGAATACATCAAATGTTTTTTTTTATTGCTATGGGTATAAATATTTACAAATAATCTTTTGATGAACGTAATTATATTTCTGGTTAAAAATATATTTTTTGTTATAAGTTTTCATCGACAGTTCTCCAGTGTTATTTCTTAGAGACTAGTTGAAACGTCGATGATATACCTACAGGCTTAACTGACTTAGTTGAAATATTTATATGAAATAATAAGAACGTTGTACCTCCTCACAGGCGGCAGTCTGCGAGCATACATATTTTTTATAGAAGTTTCCATTGCCCTACGTGAGTCAGCAAGCCTCACAAACAAACGACAGCTAAATAAAGAACCCAATGGACAAAAAAACAGACCTAGGAATTGTGTTGTCCTGTAGTTCATGGAAAACATTCATCGAAATTATTATAACAACTAGCAAACCCGGCGAACTCCGTTTCGCCAGCAGATGGCTCTATCCTCATCTGTATAATAGCTTTCTCTATTCTGTACTTACATATATATATATATATATATATATATATATATTGCACCGCACATTCAGCTGATCCACCATCGACGAAATGAAATATATTTGCAGAAATTGATGCGGTTCATCTGGTGTTGGCACCATTGAACCATGCAAATGATATATTTGTCCTTGTATCTGTAATTGCAAACAATCATTTGTTTAAGAATACGGTGTAACTTCTGATCGTGTGATGGTGTAGTGTGTGGTGTATATGTAGTTGTTATGTATTGCAATTCATTGTGTTGGTGTGAGTGATACTTTACCTTGCAAGTCGGCATGAAGCCGCCTTCTCGAATGATATTAGCTCCAATGGAAGTCATGCGAAAGCAGTTATTGTATTCAAGGATGTGTTGAAGAAAATGGCTGGAATCGGGATCACTTCAATCGAACAATGGTTTCAGTGGCTGTGGTGGTGTAAGTAATGGATCCAGTTTGACTTTTCCACTTGCGCAGCACAATCCAGCCGTTTCTCTTTTGAACTTTAACGCATTGCAATATTGACATATAGTCGTCATTGGTCCAATATCTAAATTTTCATCATCACTGTAGTTCGCAGTGGGATCATATTGGAATGCCAAGCGATTGTATGATGCCAATGATCTTCGTGTGCTCACGCGTTGTCTTAATCGGGCATTTTCTCTTATTATATTTTGTCTTTCTTCGCTTAAGTTCTGTGAATACACTTGTTGCTGGCTTGCATGTCTTGTGCGGCGGCCGATGTTGGCACGTCGTCCTCTAGGCATTTTGGGCTATGGACAGAGTGGTGAATTTAACCTCAAATGCACGATCCACATAATTTACACAGTTCAACTTACGACCTTAAAGACAAATGCCTGCTGTTGAAATTGAATAAAAATTTGCACAATATACGTTATATGTTTTTTTTTTTACTTTTTTTTCACAATTTCACAGTAAACACAATACCGGTTTGTCACATGAAATTAACTGAGCAGAGAACAATGAGTAGTTGATTTGATGGTTTCCAATTGAAATGTTAGGAAACGAATAACTTATTTTTTTTTCTTTTTTTTCCACAATTTCACAGTAAACACAATACCGGTTTGTCACATGAAATTAACTGAGCAGAGAACAATGAGTAGTTGATTTGATGGTTTCCAATTGAAATGTTAGGAAACGAATAACTTATTATTTTTTTTTTTTCGCAATTTCACAGTGAACACAATACCGGTTTGTCACATGAAATTAACTGAGCAAAGAACAATGAGTAGCTTTCAAACAATGTATCACGCACCGGCGCCATCTACTTAAAATGTTGGTTTGTCCTGAATTTTTCCTGAATTTTCTTTGCTATAAACCTCACGGAGCCCGAGACCTTTCCAACGACTGCAAAACCGTGGAAATCGGTTCGTGCGTTCTGGAGTTATAGCGTCAGGAAGGAAAACCCGACTTATTTTTATATAGTAGATTAAGGGACTCGCCTAGTGAGGCATATACTTGTGTTGGTGAGGCGGGACGATAAGTGCTACGATAGATGGTGCTTTTAGCGCGGTATCGCCTCTAAGCGCACGGTTTTGGATTGGTGCGCAGTCTTATCTTCGTGCATAGGACGACTACGATATATGAGTGATAATCATAAAATTATATGGCGGAGAAATGAAGATAAAGTTGTATTGCAAGTCCCGTGAGTGCTTTCAAGAATCTACCAGGGGTTTATTGTCTAAAAATTATTCTGAAAACAGTCGTTTTAGCCTTTTTCTCTCTTCAAAAAATACAGTGTAAAAACGAAGTACGGAAACGGAACTACTTATCCGCTCGCAGTGTGTTGCTTTTTGATAACAGACGCCATTTGAGCAGATTTCAAATCGCGTAATTTTTCTGAAGCTTTTCACTCCGAAGACAAAATATTTAAATAGGTTGAGTGTAGTTGTTGAAACACTTCTTACCCCTCACTGAAACTATAGAACTAAAGGTGGATGTATGTACACCGATTGTATTATTCTGCACTCGAGGCCAACAGAACTGTCGAATTCAACTGATGTAAACAATGCCATGCACTTTGCTTAACAAATGGTAACTAAAACAGACACGCGTTTGTTAAAATTAATCAATGAAAAGTAGTCATTTGACGCAGAGAATATTTCTAAGCAACACACAATGAAATATGAAACACTAACAGCATTTAAACGCGTATGTACAAAGAGCGATGGGCTTTTCTAACCTCAACATGGCACTAAGGCGTTTGCATTGACACACGTTCTAACTTTTGACTCAAAAATTATTTTTGTGGTCAGCGTGCAGTCACAGTCTGTCTCTATTAGTAATCCACAACAGAAATTAGAAACTAAAGAATTACTGAAGGCACAATCTTAACCCGAATATTTCGTAAATGTTCATAATTTTTTTGTTGCTGTTGATAAGTAAACACGTCGGTTAAGTTAAGGCTTTTACATTTAAAATAAAAAAAACCCTTGCTAAGATTTGCTCTTTTTTCTTCTTTCTTCTGGAGGCTAGATTTTCGCACGACTAGATAATTTTGACTAAAATGAAAGTTTGGTTGTATTTGTTCAGAGACATTTAAAATACTCCGTAATATCGTCAAAACAAATCGGTTTTTACTAAAAAAAAAATTTAAATTCCCTCCGCTAAGTGTTTGGGGGGTCTGTGAATGCTTTCCGACAGAAACAGGACGTTGTGTTGGCGATCGCGCGGGAAGATGATGAGCACGTCGCCAAGGGGAAATGGGGGGGGGGGGGGGGGCAGTTAGCACCGCGGCCACGCAGCGAGCATTACGTCAGGCGCCGAGCCTGTTGATCGCTGCGGGCGTGACGCGACCGCTTCCGTTCCGCGGAACTGCTTACGCCCGCTTGTCTCGTCCCCGCCGCCTGTAACATTCACCGAGATGGGACTCAAGACATCGCCCGTCGCTCGTGCAAATTCGTTGTCGGAATAAAATATTGCCGCGTGGCCGCCTTGTACTTTAAAGTTTAACTTCACATTTTCAAAAGTACTCTTGAAAGATGAAACCAAATAAAGTACACAATATAATACCATACTAAGCCCCATCAAGTCTACAGAATGAGCAGCTAGGAGAGGCCTGAGTGTTTCCAGCGGACTGAGTCCAGAGGAGCGGCGGTCAGCAGGGAGAGTGTGTCGCAGAGGAGTTTATAAACATGTTTACTTAGAGGTTTGCTTGGTATGAGGTAATGAAACTGTCTCAGTAGTTAACTATTGTTAAAATCACACTAACACTATTGAAAAGGCATACGCGAATTTTTACAATTTAAATCGATTGTTAACTACAGAGAAAGCACTTAGTCTTTTCCAGCGTAACGAAATTGCAGCACTTCAGCGTCGCTTCACTAATACTTGCCCGGGAGTGAAGAGTGGATCGTCTAATATTTCCCCTCCTCTTCGTCTTCGAGTACCTACTCCTGAGCGTTGCTGTTTTCGTTACGCGCTGATGAGTCATTATCTAGAATTACCTTACAGGCCATAAAGAAGTTTCGCGTTTAAAAAAAAAATAATTTAGTGAGAAATTATTCTAACGATTTTTAGAGTGGTTTTGTGTCTGACCTAACATAAACCTTTCATTGTAGTTAAAATCACTTTTAAGTTGAAAAATTAAGTGGTCTGAAATATGAATAGGTAGATTCTGATTAGAAAAAAAATATTATTAAAGTGCTTCTAATGAAATAAAAATAATTATGAACGTATAAAACTAAAATAACGAGCATTCTGAAAACATCCAATATTGTTATTACAAGTGGGAAGTGGTTGTAACTCAAGATAAGTAGCATTTTTCATACATATAATATATGTGAACTGAACTTTCGTAAAACATTATCTTATGTTACCTGATTACAGAAGGAACCTGACCTACATAATGTCAGCACAAATTCCTGAAAGTCAGCTCGCGCTGTGTCGATCCGAGATCTTTGTTATGAACGACCAGGTCTGTCGGCTCATCTCCAAATTACCAATGATCTTGTTCATCGCTCAAAACACAATGTGGCGAAAGGAAAATGTGATCGAACCAAGATCAAGATGAAACGAGATCACGCTTGAAATGATACAACTGGCCAGTGCAGAATGACTGGAAAGAGGGAAAGAGTTTTTATCGATTTTACAAATACCATTTAGCCTAGGTAGAAATATTTTAGATAGTTAATACTACACAATTGTTCACATTTTCTAAACAGAAGCCAAATATAAAGATTTTTGAATTAAATTTTACATTTTAAAAGTGGCAGTTATGTGCAATTCAGGTGATTTTTTCATAGGTTTTCGTGGCCAAAGTTTTTAACTACCTTTTTTTTAAGACCACTTAAAAGACCTACCGTAAAATTGCGTGTGTGAATGTGTCGGAGAATGGTATCAATGAAATATTATATCATATTGGCAACTAGCGACTCTTAACCTTTAATTTATTTCTGCAGATGTGTGTGTCAATTTCGATTCAAATACAAATTAGTTTTCTGTTTATATTTTCTTTTTACCTTCAATTATTTTTTAAAGGTTGCTCCGTTCACAATAATGAAAAGTCGCACTGCCCTGCCTGGTTGGGTTCCGGCTGCCGGGGAAGTAGACGTCCGCGTCTCCGTTTACGAGAGCGCTCTCGAGCGAGTGTGTGCTCGTTCGCGCCCTTTCTGCGAGAGAACTGCTTCGTGCTCTAGCGCTCTCTCGCGTCCTCGCGCTTGGCAGTCCCCCTCTCTCTCTCTCTCTCTCTCTCTCTCTCTCTTTCCCTCTCTTTGGCGAACAAACGGAACATGTGAAGAAGGTTTTTAATCTATTTTCCAAATTTTAAGAAAAACTTCGGAGGGGGTGAAATTTCCTATTTCTGAACTTACTAGGCATGAGAAACAAATACCAGAAATAAAAAAAAAAATACACGCAGTCTCAATATACGGTTCAAGTAAAACGTGAACTTGCATTGAAATTTCATTTCATCGCTAGTTTGATGTTAATTGTATAGCAACCCAGAACCGTTCTCATCTCGTCTGTTAATTTTATATGAAAAATGTGGCCATTGCATCTAACATGTATCTAGTTAGTGCTTTAATACTCTTGCATTTCTTAGATCAAATAAAGATATCAAATTGACCTAAATAGTACTATAGTCTATTATGTAGTTACTCGGACGTGCTAAGCATAAACAATAATAACCAGGTTACACTGAACTAACACAGCATGCCAGATTTTAGCTCAACGTGTGAAAACACTATTGAACGCAAGTTTGTAGTTAGTTTATGAAAAACTGTCATAATTACATCAGTGTTCTATCTCAAATTGCTGATAAACTGTTGCCATCAAGTTACACAGAAATATATATTCAGATAGCATGCGATAGGGTAGAACTGAGTTTCATTATCAAAGAGGACTTCTGAATGGAAAATAAATTTATTGAGAACTAAAATCAAAATGCATGATAAGACAATTAAGTGATTTTAAACTTTTAAAATATGAATTAAATATTGAAATTTTTTAACCAAACAAGCAAAGTCAAGTCAAAATACCAAAGGAACATCCGCAAACTCACCGAAAGATCACACCACTCGAGAGTTTTCGAACTCGAGAACACATTATAGCTCAGTTCCCAGTATCTCGGCGCTTGATCGACGATGAATTCTAAATCATAGTTACTTGCCACGAAATTCGTCAATCTTCATATATTAAATGTAACGCAGCACAAGTACTAATAACTAACAAATATCTGACTTGAATCCATCTGCCTTGTATGTTGATAGAGTAGTAAATTAAATTACCTCACGAGCGAAATTAAAATGCGTTTCCTCTCGTAGACGGTTTTGAACTTTCATTCCCAACATAACAGAAATAATGTTTTAGCAAATCTGTTTACAACCATAGAAATACTTACTTCAACTTTAACTGTAATTTGTACTGAAATATCGTACTTCCATGTTGTAATAGTGCAAAGACACGGCAATTATGATTTTGAGAGAGTTTACTCTTCACACTACAGTTCATCTTTCAAACTGCAGTAACATGAACTACAGATGTTAAAAGAACAACATGGCGCCCCTCTGAGAGCTCCAGAGAGTGTATAGTTTCGTGCTCGTTCGTGCATTGGCTCTTTCACGCTCTCTACAAGTCGAGACAACGTGAGAGTGCTCTCTGTGACGTAGTTCTGACGTAAACGCGCGAGAGAGAGAGAGAGAGAGAGAGAGAGAGAGAAAGAGCATGAAAGGCTTGCCCTGGTTACACCTCACAGTCTGCTGCATAGACGTCAAAGCGTCAGTGCGCTTTACTCTTAGTTGCAGACGTCTGGCGCAGATAAACTGCTGTGATTGCCAACAATCGAGACATTTCTGCTCTATGCCAGCATGACTGCATTAGATCGTAATTTTAAATTAATGAAAACCGTTTTCTAAGAATATGATTAAACCTTCCGTGTGCGGTATAAATTATTACGATCACAATTTTAATGCCAACCAAGTTGGCTTGTGCTGTTGTGCACTAAATAAATATTCTTTTAAGAAGATTTTAGGTACGTAGAGGCTGAATTTTTTAATCTTAAATACTTTCAGTGGAGATACTGATCCAAAAAAGTTGGCATATTTTAAAACCAGTGAAAATGTTAAGTAAATCATTTAGTTAGTTCAAATAACTAAGGTGGGTTATTACCAGGTTTTGAGATGTGTAGCTGTAGTACGGCGTACGGACGTAACGATACGGTTTGGTACGGTTTATGTGCACAATATTTTACCCACTATAATCATAAAAATGTTATTAGGTAACTCTTTTACTTTATTGTTCGTTCTGACGTCCTGTATCGAGTATGCGATGTATTAGAATATTTTTTTTTACCTCTAAACTTTTACAGTCAGTCGTCTTTGATATGGCAGCGTGTTTTTTTGTTTTGAGCCACAATGTTCTTTATTTATTTTTTTGCAAGCCATGTGTTAGAGCTGTAACATGTATCGAACATTTTTTTTTAAAAAAAAACAGAGCTAGCTGTATGTAGGCCCTACCTTCATAGCGCCCACTCACACTGAAAATTTAACATTTCTAAATATAGACCTATCATAAATTTAAATATTAATCTGAAAACTTCATTATTTACTATTCATGAAAATATTGTTTTCATTACAGTTATTCTGCGTGTCGAGTATTAAAAGAGAATGTAGAAAAATGTTGGCGGGGGGTGGGGGTGGATCGAACATGACGACGAGATCGCTGACTTATTCAAAAGACGGGACGTCGCAATAGATTGACTATGCCTTATGCCATTGACAAAGGCATTCATACTTTCATTTGAGGTACAGGGCATCATAAGTCTCCATACAAATATAGGAGAAACATTGTTCGCTATAATTGGGTAGAGCAACTGTGATGTGTTGACATGGATGGGAGATATGTAGAACATATCCAATAACTGTAGCACCACATATAATCATTTGTACGAATAAAATACATTAATCACTGCTTTCACCATTTGTATGGAGACTTTTAACTCATTAGGTATGTATATTATGCCTATAAAGCTAACCATGGTGATGGAGGCAATATGTTAACGAGCAGCATTCGAATCCGTGTTTTATCGGGAACGTCGTGAAGGCAAAGGGCTGTCACCACATAGCTTAAGTTGTGCCTCGCTATAAATAATTTCCGTTTTGTTTGTATAAGCTCATAATTCAGGACAACGTGACGAGGTTAAGAGCAAACTTTAGTTAAAAATTAAACATGCGTAGTTATAAACTTGTTTGATGCTAACTCGAAGGTGATTTTTGAAAAGAAAAAAAATATGTCTATGCCGCGCACACATTTTACATTATATGCATTCACGTCGGCAACAAACTCATCTCTCACCTTATGACCTTAATTTAGAGCCTACTTGCATTAATAGTTCATAGCTTCGGTGGGTGTGTCTGAGATGAGACGTGTCGTTATGGAGCATAGTTAGAATAGTTATCATGTTATTGCAATTCTAGCAGTTTCGTCCGTTTGCACGCATATTAAGTAATGCAAAGGGGGGAAGTGGATAATATAGGTGCACTACATGAAGTGATCGCCATTATAAATTATTTTTGTAGTCCCGGTAATACCGAGACCTGGTAATGTAAACTTCAAATAGTATTTACTAACCTTTATAATTTATTAACTACTATTAAGCTTCAGTTGATCTTAAATTCATTACAATGAGCAGCCGTTCGTTAAATGTGAAATTAAATGTGTAATTTAATTTGTAATCTGGAATGCACGGTATCGTGAAGTGAACTTGACTGTAATTAAAGGGCTTGAAAAAATTAATTTTGGTACACCAACTTTTCTTATATCATTTAAAATCAAATTTCTCTGTAAAAAAATGAACGGTGGCGTCAAAGTAACGCAAAACTGAGGTGATAAAACTTAGCCGAAATGTTTTTTTGCCATTGTATTTTGTACAACCTTACTTTTTTCCAAATCTTCGTGCATTCTTGTACAGTGTGCATATGTGTGTGCATATATATATATACACACACATATACTGGATGCCATTAACTATACGTTTTTTTTATCTTCCTTGCGTACTTTTCTAAATACATTGGTTTGGTAAAGGTCCGGGTTTGGGAAGACTTAAGTGCTTTTCAGGCCGAAGCCTAAATGCCTTTTCCATATTGGGTACAATCATAATCATGAGTTTTTTTTAGGATTGGCCAGCCATGGCATTAATTGATATCATGACTAATTATTCCTATGTCATCTCTAGACTAATTAATATTTACGTTGGGCTCAATCGAAACCTGCTTGGACGAAGGAAAAACCCTGGGCACAGTCACGCGCGGTGCCATAGGGCATGCATTAAAGGACAAGGAAACTGAAGCTGCCGGCGCGACGCGGCAAGCGGGCGACGCGAGAGCAGTTTGGCAACGCCGCGCCCGTCCCGGCAGCTGACTGCGTGAAGGGTAGAGCGCCAGAGTGTTGCGACTCTTCCCCTGGCTGTCAGTTGCACGAGACAGCTGCGAGCGGACGCAGGCGTGAGTGCCGCGCTGCGCTCTAGGAATAGACTTTTTTTTACCCCTCCTCCTTTCTTTTTTCTTTTTTTTCTTCGGTGCTAGCGTGAGTTTATTTTCGAGAGTTGTTGCGTTGTCTCGATCTCCACGCGTTATTTCTCATAACTTCGCGCCTCCAGCGGTGGCTGCGACCAACCGCAGCGACGTTTCGTTTCGCTTTATGGTTGATTCATCTTTGCCGGCCAGCCTGTGTGCCGAGGATCGTGGAATATGTTTTGGTTTTATTTTTTCCTTGTTCTCGTGCGAGGATGCGTAATGTCTTACCTTGCGGTCTTTCCCCTCCTCTTCCACCTTTGTGAATGCAAACCCCCTCCTGTAGCACGTGTCTGGGGAGATAAACGAAGTGGGAAGTAAATACAGGAAGAAACGGGCGCTGCCAACCTAAGAAAGTTGAGAGTGCACGAAACGTCGGAGTGTTTACGACGATTCTGGCTGTTACGTTACGAAGTGTGACGTGCTGGTGAGTTCGTGGTGCAGGGTCGTAAATGTGTGATTTAGCGTAGTAGCGAAAACAGTTTATTTTTTTGTGCTTTTAAAGAGACGCGACGGTTGGTAGAGCTTCTCCCGCTCCCCTCCTTCTCACTCTGAGCGCGCGCGCGTGCGCAGTGAACCCTGGAGCCAGACTTCGCCTACCTTTGGAGGGGGAACGAGAAGAGGGGAGAGAAAAAAAGACGAGCATCGCAAAACAGGCCAGTTCCGATCCACGCGGCAAGCCGGTCGTTGTGTCGGGAGAGTGAGGGAACGGTTGTTTGATTTCGCACCGGCGCGGCGTTCGCGCGGGGAACATGGAGTAGTTGACGGTTCCTCCCCATTGTTGCCGCCATGGACTCGTGCTTCCCGCCGCTAGCGTCGCTCAGCCTGCGCGAGTCCCGCAGGAGCAACGGCGCGCCGCGGCCCGCGTCCACGCAAGGACCTCCCGGGCAGGACCCGGCTGCCGCGCCGGCCGTCGCCACGGGCAAGATCGAGATCCTGCAGGACCTCGACCTGTTCTACATCCGCCAGATAGCGCACAATCTGAAGGTAGGCGGCCTTTCCTTCTTATCCTTCTTATCTTGCCAACACGAGTATCTCATTGTTAACCTCCTGACAAACATAAACAACTAGATGTCTAATGTTTTTGTAATTATATTCGTACTGCATATACAAATATCATTGATATTTACAAGTTTATGTTCATGCTACCAGTTTGAGAAAAAAATTTTGAAATGTATAATTCATTCGAAGGAAAAAAAATCTACATTATTATTTTTTTTTAAATTTCGCATTCAAATTAAGCAAACATAACCTTAAGAATACATGAATAACTATTGTAGTCTATTGTCAATACACCAGTTCAACTATTACTGGGAAAACAAAAATTGTAATGCTTATTTTAGTAAGCTGATCGACTCAGTATCTTTGATATTTTGACTAGTTTAATTTCAGTTGTTGATTTTTCAATCATTACTTGCGAATTGATTCCATAGCTATTTGTAGATCCATTTGCATATATTATTACAATTCCTTCAGCGTAAACGTTTAGAAACACAATTATCTACTCATGCTCTGGAGTTATACACAACAGTAAAAAAAATTATAAAATTTATTTTACATTTTTAACATTTATTTACATGGTAAGTAATTTTAATGCAATTAAGTTATTGATAGTCTGATTAAATGTTTGGTATTTAAACCGTCGTTTTGTCTGGATTTCAATTGCGATGTGTTTCGGCTTAACTACAATGGCAATTTGTGACCAACTACTGTTCCAGAACTTAAAAAAAACACAATTATTCGCCTTGAATACTCATCATTACGTATTTATTAATTTAATGTCTCTTTGACACTTATCTTGCACTTTTTCCCCTTCAAACTAGCCATGCCGATAAATAAGATTTGAAAACGTTGAAAAACTTAATTGTAGCCGATGACGTACAAACAAAAACAAATGAAGACGAAGACAAATGAACTGCGCTTTCACTGTTACCGTTCTGACATCGATACAAAGGTCACATGGCGTAAAATATAAACAAAAACATTTTTTTTTGATTGTACATATATCTTTAATTATTGGCGTGCCACATGACCTAAGTAATATACAGGCCTGCCATATCCGCAGACATTTTTTTCTAGTTCTGCGCACATACGTCACGTTGGAGATAACTGCAGACGATATTGGTGCTGGATTAGCATGCTAAATAACGGAAATTTGAATATTTGAATAGTAAAAATGCCAAATTGTGCGGTATATGGTTGCCCGAATCACAATAGTAGCTCGAAAGGAAACGAAATGAAGTATTATAGTTTCCCCAAAATGAAGGATCTAGCTCATATTTGGGTACATGCGTGTAAACGCAAAGAGAAAATAAATTTTGACAATGGTAAACGACAGAAAATGTTACTACTCGAGAAATAGTTTGTGTATAGAATTTACAAATAAACACGATACATTTCTATTAAAGATAAAAGCTGTTAGATGTACTTCGGTTTTATTGCTAAGTAGTTTATAAACAATAGACTCTTTACCGTTAATTAAGATTTGAATTTTATAGGCCTAACCAATTATTATTATTAATGTTTGCAACGTATTACTTAACGAACATAGTTTCTTATATAGCTAGTTGTATTATGTATGTCGATGTTTGCTTGTATATTTTTAAGCATTAACCTAGGATATTTACAATTATGTTGCAACTGTTAAGTTAGAAATGTGCATTCCCCACACTAATTTGTTTCACTAATTGCAGTATTCTGAAGATATGCAAAAATATATTAAAAATGCCTGCATTGATATGTTGGCATTTAGTGAATACAAAAAACTCTAACACATCTCAGGTATGTCATTCCGGTTAAGTCAATTTTTTATGCAAAAATTAGTTGGTTAAATAATATGACACTTCTAGAAACAAATTTTTCTTAATAGGTTTATCATCTCAGTTTGTCGCTAGTAATAAATAGAGCCCTGATTCCAAAATGACTCTCTAAACAGAAATTTACAAGCTATGATGCCTTAATGCAATAGTCTACAGCAATAACATTGAATGATGCTATCCTGGCCTAATCAACCGTTTACAAGATTTTACAGTATTTTTAATTTATATATACTAACCTAACTAACCGTCTACAATACTTAAAAGTATTTTTTACGGAGCTATCGTCATGTAAACGAACAATATCACGGTGTATCAAATTTGTAAAACTAATACCGAACATTCACAAACACGGCCTCGGAACTGAATGTTGTGAATGTTTAGTTTTGCTGATCCTGTGATACTCCATGTATACGAATGTTACAAATTTTGTGATGGCTGCATCAACGCATAGGTATTGTAATCTAAGCTATAAACTGTGATTTTTCAGAAACTAGTAGGAATATAAAGATGCTGTTTGCAGGGTAGCTACAGGAACGTATTTTCGAAATTGTATTTTTAATTTCCGGAAAAGCCACGACGTAAGAAAATTACTGAAATAAAGGGAGACGTGCTGTACTCTCTCTAGATATAAGGTGCATGTGATGTTATTGAATTCATTGTTATCCTCTACTTGTGTTCATGAATTACTAATCACACCAGGGATTTGAGATAGAACCCGCGACCCTCATCACAAAATTTTAACACATTTTGCTGGAATCTCAATGAAATGTACGCACCGCAAATGATGCGATGAAACAACACAATATTGTTTTATTATTAACTTAATATTTTTACCTGACTAGCAAAAATAAATATTTATACACATATATTTGGATACGACACTCATCAATTTTTACAAGATAGGCAAGTTTCAATAATTAACTACCTACAATAGATTAAATGCTACAGGTGAAAATACACACCATAAAATAACTTTAGTCATATTTATAAGCATAATCTCACGTAAGCGAATAAGCAGTTACGGATATGAAAGAAGCTGGTTTACATTATAGAGAAGTAAAAAAAAAATGTATCTCTTGTAAGCCACCGAAACAACAGGCGATGATTTTTAACGTCTGTCTGAATTGAACTCCTATCAGAGCTAATTCCTCATCGCTGCTCCAAGATACAAAACTGTAAACAACCTGATTAATGCAATCTTTTACATACCAAACAAACTCGGCGCAAACAGAAAATACCGTTGCCTTTTATTATGTAGAATTTTGGCTTGTTTATTTTATGAGTTGTAATTTTTACAGAGTAAATCCATGATAGTCACAAAAAGATACAACTAGGCCTATATTCTTACTCTTTTGAAGCATACTATTTTGAAGCATACTATTTTGTCATACCACGTGCATACTCTGCATATTATATTTTTATAATAAACTAATTGAATCACCCCAGGGAACTGATTTTCGGAAAATCTCGTTCTTAGTTGATGGCTATGAAATATAAGGAATACCACTGCATGATTTTAAGTCTGTAGGAAGTATATTTGAAGAACGAGAAATTTAGATCTTTATAGCACCTCGCAAAATTTTGTCAAACTTATTGTTAAAATACGTGAAATGTTGATTTTAGCGCCCCCGCATTCCTCCTTGGGAGCTGGTTTTCGTAAAATCCTATCTTAACGAATGTCTACGCAGCAAAAGGAATGCACATGCCAATTTTAAAGTCTGTAGGGATAATAGTTCATGAGAATGTGATGAGTGAGTCATTAAATGGTACTTCGCTTCATATAAACTTTATCACCTCTTAAGGAAAAGAATTTCAAAAAAATGCCTCTTGTGCATCTCTAGGGTAGTACTCAAAGAATATTTCCTACAAATTTAAAATTTCTAGGTCTAAGGGTTTAGGTTGTGCGTTGTCAGTCACGGTAATGTTTTATAGGTATAAGATTCTTTTAAAAACATATTTACCCCTTTTTCAGCACTTGGGTAAGTAGTTTATGTATATTTTATAATGGTACGGTACTTAATATATTTTCTTATACTTGATTAAATTCGGAGATAAATTAATCATCTCATCCTTATTTACCTTGTTAACCCATTTAGGGGTAGAATTTCTCAAAATGCTGAAGTTGGGGTTGGTATTTTACGTATTCTTATTCTTGGTATCCAATATTTATTTTTATGTTTGATTAGATTTGAAAATACAATTAATCTTCTTAAAAACCTGTACTCCCCCTTTAGGGATGTAATTAAAAAAAATAATCCCTCAGATCACTCCTAGGGTACTCGAGAGGAATATTTCCTCTAAACATAGGTTTAGGCTGAGCGTTGTCCGTCAAATCAGTTGGGGTACTGTTTTGTAGGTATGGATATAAAATAAACGAAAGGGGAAAGAGATCTCAAAAGCCTATAATTTTATCGATTGGGCAGAATTATTTAGGCTAAATTATAAAATAAAATATTTATGTACTGATCTTTATAATTACATCCACTAAATACTGTTTTCGTAGACAATAAAAACTATTAACGAAACTAATAAAAACTGTATTTGAATCTTTCTTTATATAGAGATTTTGTCCTAAATTTTGTTCACCCCTTTAGTTTCAGTGGTATACGCAACGTGCTGATACTTTTGTGTTTGTAAACAATTTGTATGCGATTGTCATTGTTCGAAAACATGTTTCAATTGGCAAGTAACATTTTCAGGGTGTACACATACTGGGAAAGCCTGTAAATCTACTGGACGTCCTTGGAAAAGTCATGGAAATTCCCCATTTATAGTATTCTTTGAGAAAAATGTGCCAGTCTGCCATCACTCAGTCTGTGATCATTTATTTTATTTTGGCAGGTGTTTCAGTAGTCACACATTGTTTAAAATGGCATATGTAAGTTTTTTTTAACTAGGGTAGGCCAGCCATGGGGATGGCGGAGGATGAATTTTCTTCATTTCTTTAAGAAATCTGCAAAGTTATCAAAATATTTAAATTAAAATTCAGGGAAATGAATCATTTTGGTCATGTAAAGTCAGGAAAATATTATTAAAGACTTGTGTATACACCCTGATTTTTGAAATGGTTATGTGTCACCCACTTTACCTGTATTGCATGTTTCTGCCACCTGTTTGACAAGTGATGACTAGTGATCGTAATGGATAATTTATTCCTCATATTGTTGACATTCTTAATTCACTGGAGCCTTTCTTCGTATTCCAACAATTAAAATACACTGTACGCCAGTAGAAAATTTTTCTTTGCGCGATGATTACCGAAATAAACTCCCACTGAAGTGTATTCACTGTCGTTTGCGGATTGTCGCATCTCTGTAGTAATAAATTAATGTAAAAACCATTATTTTATATAATCTCTAGAATACTTGTCGGTTGTAAGCCCTTAGCTCATTCTCTCGAAAAGCTGTGATCTTTTGATGAAGGCTGTGTCACGTAACTTGTATCAAAGTTGACGGTTCTCGAAAGAAGTGCCAGTTGTACCCATTTCCCAAACGCCACTTGTAAGTTTGTTTACGAACATTGACAATCTCACGGCGTTGTTTCCAAACACTGTTGACATAACATCAGTGATAGAAGGATACATAGACCATTGGTACTAATGCTGAGAACTTTCGAATTTGAGACAAGTTACATGACAGACTGTATTCAGTGGAGCCGCAGGCAGAGCCACGAAGTCTCTCATCAATAGGCCATTCTATTCTGCTCCTAGTGTCAGAATGTTAATGAACGGCTACGTAAACCATTGCGGAGTGAATTCGCCCGTGGAGGATGATGCTGCAAAGGCGGTGGAAGCGGGCCAGAAGAAACTCGAGGCAGCGATACACAACACACAACAGAGCGAGAGAGAGAGACTTATTGGCCCAGATGGTGGCGTGGGCGTAATGCACCGTGCTGTGATCTGTCCTTGTCTCACGGTCCTTCAGAGATGGTATCGGGCGTTCCTCCAAGGTTAGCCAGCCTGCCGCTCCTTCGCGGCAAATTCTGCCGGCACGACTTAGGCGTGTCCGTCCGTCTGCTCTGTATCATGTACCTTTAGGGCCGGTCATCCATCACCGGTGTTGTTGTCTATTAGCGAGTATTTCACGCCCTTCTGAGCCCATGTTTCAAGCGATGTCGAGGTTACGACCCATCGTTCATCCTATGTAAACACACTGACACTTGATGGGTCGTAAAACCTGTACTTGTCTGCTGGCCGTGGCAATAATTTTTAGGTGTTAACTTATTTGTTTCGTGATGGTGTTAAGGTTAGTAATAAAATATAGTCCATTTATGATGCATACAATTTTTTTCTTGGAAACTTCTTCTTGCTTAAAGTAACTACAACATTTATGGAAACCTAGAAAATTATTTTTGTTATTAAGATACCTTACTACCTATCGTTACAGGTTAGTGTTTTAGGTACCTACATAGTTATTATATCAAGTTCACTAACGACATTAGAAAATAAGAGCGGTGAAAGAAGTGTCACCATGGCCATAGATGCTGAGATAAAGAAATGTCATGTCACGTGAAGATAACTCACGTAGCTGGTGTTTCCTGAGCTTGCTAGATATTCTCTGCTAATTATTTATGTCAACCATAACCACTAGTAACTATATACTCGGTTGATTCGCACTCGCTGTAGTGCGGGAGAATTCGCGGTACAGCACGTAGGTATTGTGCGGAAGTTCTTAGTGTGCTCGCATAACTTCGATGTTCCTTCACACTTTAGGGGTTCATTTATTCAGAGGGGTGCTGTGTTTATGAGGCGGGAAGATAAGTGCGACTATCGCTGGTGCTTTTAGCGCGGTGTCGCCTCTGACGCAGTCTTCTCGTCGTGCATTGTACAACTATGCAATTTGAGCGTTAACCACATTATTATATGGCGGAGTAATGAAGATAAAAATGTAATGCAAGTCCCTTGCGTGCTTTCAATAACCTGTAGGTACCGGGTTTTTCCTGCCTAAAAAAAATAAATAGATAAAACGCGGGTTTTGGTTATTTTCATACTTCAGAAAAACAGTTAAACTAGAATAAGGAAACAAGCGCCTTTAGCGTATTCTCAAATGATTTTTGTAAAACATATACCACTCGGATATCTTGAGCAATTTCTAAATCGCAAGCTCTAAATCTGAAGCTCTGCACACGTATGTGTGTCCAGGTAGGCAGGGCCCTTAATGGTTCACGAGTTCGTTAGCAGCGTTTGTCTCTGCCGCGCATGTTTTCCACTAGGTTTTGTCGGAATACAGGGCATCACGTAGGCCCGAAACAGTGAAACAGATTTTTCATTGTGAGTGTGAGGTGCGTGATGAAATGCGGGCTCGACGTGCGTCACCGGGGAAAAAAAACGTGCCGTGTTTAATATTCAGGAACACGTGGACAGACGATAAGTGGTCTAGCCGTGGGATGTGCATGCTGAAAGACATTCCAGGGACCACTCCTGCGGCCGTGAGTCTGGGTGGCGCGTGGCCCGCTGCAGACCCGACATAATGTTAGTCTTCTGCCGCGAATGGGTTCGTAGGTGTCGCCGTTGGAGGAGAATAGCAGTTTATACTGCATACATCTGTCCGCACCTCCGAAAAGAATTATTTCCCAATGCAGAGTCGCTGATTCGAACCCAGGTTGAAGCAAGCTAGGCGAATGAAGTAGTTACAACAACGCATGTCACATTGCTGCGATGATTCATCGCGAAAATAAAAATAAAAAGAACTGAAGTAAATTTTACAGCATTCGATTAGTCTTCATCTAATAAAGTTCGCAGGCTTTAGCGGCCATTGTCTGAAGTCCCTAGGCTTGTGCGATATAGCATTCATAAGATTAATGTATATGTTGTAGCATATCAATCTGAAAAACACAACTTGTGTCTGTTGGAGAGTTGACTCCGTTGAGTTAAGCCCTGCCCCGAGGTTCATTAAACCCCATAGGCGTGCGCACGGTAGGTGCCACAGGTGCCTTGGCACCACCATTAGGGTTAACGTTATTTGTTTTTTACAAGCAGAAATAATACATACTTACAAAAAACCGTATTTTTTCCAAAAAAAAAAAAATATATATATATTTTCCAATCGTGTCGAGTTACAGATATGTGCTCATAACACTATCAGTAGGCTATATCAATTATCAATCGAACCAACTATACACACGGAAACAAGCCAGGTGCACTTACTTGTGTTGTACACGCGGGCCGCGGCTACGAAACTTCTCCTAGTTCTCCTCCAATTACATAGAATGCGCGCTCGGTGCCCACTCGGCAGGCGCATGGAATAATAGCCGCCGTCCGCCAGGGTTTATTTAAAAAAAAGAGAGAGCGTTTAGTTAGTTAAAAGGATAGACTTACTCGATGACTTATATGCAGTCGCCGACAAAACATTTTTGTTGTATTCCAAAAGTTAAAACTTTTGCCCACTCTGATTTGTGTATTTTTATTATTTTAATATTTTACATGTTTGAGGCATGTTACAAAAACTCCCTTGTTTTGTTGATTTTAAAACTTAACATTTGAGAATGTTTTTTCTAGCTTTTATTTGGCGTCTTCAGAAAACATGTAAGTACGGTTTTTCAAAGCCACCAGCATGAATTCCGTGCAAACAGTTTGTGCAATTTACTTTATGGCTCAACAAAGCTTAAAACTGTAAATAGTTTAGTAGTTTTCCTGGCGATTATAACGTTCAAAGCCATAACTTGTCATAAAAAATGTTAAAATTTTTACATCTGTGTATTTAATGTTTTTGTTCGGAAACACCTTAAATAGCACCATTTTGCGCTTTCAAATCCAAATTTTTCCGGGGGAGGACCCCCGGACCCCCCGCTTTAGGCTCGGGGTCCGTGAATGATATGGCTGTTGTATAATCTGGCACCACCACTACTGAAGTCCTGCGCACGCCTATGTTAAACCCTACGTGCTATGTTTTTTTATAATTAATATGAGTTTGAAAATTTGTGAATGATGGCTTTGACGCTCTCTAGAGTCACGCTGGAAAGGATACGTTTGTTCCCGTTTGATTAATGCTCAGCAATGTAGTTACCGCAAACGAGCGAAAGTAACCGTCAATTGTCTTCAGCTCTTATCGTGCGCCGCCGCCTCTTTGCCCCTCTCTCTATCTGCGAGGTTTATCTCTTTTTTTTTTTATTTGGGGTTTACAACACGTCTCGTTGCCAACAAGGTTATTAGACTCGCACAAACAAACGAACATATTGCATGGAATTTTGGCAGGCAATCGGCCACAGGCTAACGTAGGGTAACTGGTCGGTTTTTTCTTGGAGTGATTTCCGGAAGTAGTAGAAAACAGAAATTAGAATGGCTGTGCCAGGATTCGAACCCGGGACGCTTTACAATATGAGCATGTAATGACTTGCCATTGCGCCATCTGACTTTGATTGTATAATTTCGTTTATGCATGGAATTGGGTGATTAGCATGTAAGCAATGTAGCAAACAGTTTATATTTCAAAAAACCCAACTAAAATATGAAACTTTGGGTGCAAGTAGGCGCCAAATAGTTTTTTCAAGAAGAGACGAGTTTTTCCCAAACGCGATGGATTTGTTTTTAATGTTATTCTACAGGATGTCTGTAGTTCACGAATTTGGATTGGTCATGCATTAATGGTGCTGGAAGTCACGTAATTAATTTCCAGCAGTGTTTTACTAACAAGCATTTTGTTTTGACGCCTCCTTCAGTTTATAGTTACATATTAAATATAAGTATAGACTGTTCACCAAAATCATGTGAACGTTATCACTTTATAACACAAAGATTGACATGTTTCTTCGAATAAAAGTCGAACACAAACCCTGTTTCCTCTTCTATATCCACTTGCTTGTTTCTTGAGCAAGACGTCGTCCGTTGTTGTTGTTTTTTTTTTTTTTCCACGCCTGGTTATTGTCTACATTTGCCATGGCCATGGCTTCTCGCGCGCTCTTGCCGGAGGTGCTTCTGCAAGACAGACCTTAGCAGATGGCCACGAGCGAGACGGGGTTAAATGTGAAACGGCGTGGCGAACAGAAGGCTGCTGTTGCCAGCCAAGGTAACTTTCCGAACCTTTCAAGGACTCCCGCGTCGCCCATTCCAACCCAACTGCCATCTGCAAAGCTCCACATGATGCGAACACTGTTTACCGAACGTCTTTGGCAGGACGATACCAGACCTTTGCTATTGCACTACATCAGTTGCAGATAACATTTTTTCGCTCCCGTAAAAGTTGATGTACTGGCTACTCCAATCACCTGCGTCAACCAGAGAAAAAAAAAAACGTGATCCTAGTAATTTGACGGAAGGGTGAAATTCTCAAAACGAATAATATAAATCTGTATTACGCAGCAGGTTTTCTAAGACTAGATCCAGTTTTTTTTGTCAAATTTGTTATTTTATGACGTCAAAATAAAAAAAAGAATCGTAGCCTACATTCATTGAATTATTTTTAAATATTAGCTTGAGTTTTAAAACACGTCTGGGGAAGTTATTTCGCTAAAGTTGATAACAATGAAAGATTTTTTTTTTTCAATGTTGACGACCCTTGACGCTTTAATGGCAAACACTCATTTTCCGGGCTGGTGCGCTGCCACCTCGGCTGTGACCCGCTGACGGCGACCGTCTGGAGTAGACGGTGGCCTCGGCGGCCTGATGCGCTCTCTCTCTCCTCCTTTCTTCCCGGCCCTGGACCGCAGCCTCGCCCGGTCTCAATAGCCGGCCTGTGTGAATCAAGTGTGATTTATGTCTCTCCCCTCCTCCCAATTGTGTGTCGACTCCCATTCACGGACCACCCCGTGCAGGGGACCGCGGGCTGTGCGGTCCACGCGTCGCACCCCCCAGCTGCCGCGCGGTGATCCTGTTTGCCGCGCGGAGCTGAGCTCGCTCGCACCGTCGATCAGGGTATTAACTCCCCGTCCGCCGCAGGAACACGAGGGCTGATTTCCCCCGGGGGCTTTCGGATCGAGCGATCCATGACGATGATCATCCCTTAAGGCTTTTTCTCACACACGTCTTTCGTTTTGACATTTAAGGGCTTTTTTTTTAATCATAACTCGATATTTCCCTCACATTTGTTATCTATACTAATCTATACTAATATTATAAAGCTGAAAAGTTTGTTTGCTTGTTTGTTTGTTTGTACGCGCTAATCTCAGGAACCACTGGTCCGATTTGAAAAATTATTTCAGTGTTGGATAGTACATTTATCGAGGAAGGCTATAGGCTATATTATATTATCATTAACATTAGGGATCTTTACTAAAAGTCCAATTTAGAATCAAATGCGTTTGAGGGGGTTAGATACAACATGCAGTATACGTACGAAGTGTGTGTTGACAATGCCGCAGGCGCATAGAAGTTTATTTCCTATTGCCTATTAACATTGTTGCCACGCACTAGATGCCTTATCATTCTTAATTTTCCCATACAAGTAAAAAACACCCGTGTGATATTAACAACGAATCATAAGAGTTCAATTAGTATTTAATATATATTTATCACTTTAAATCGCAATTCTTAACGTTTGTTTTTTTCCTCTCTGTGTTTAATTTGTTTTTATTTGCCCTTTTTTCAAGTATATATATTTTACAGACTTGAAACTTCACAGTAATGTTCCTTATGTTACGCAGGATGACATTTTCCGAAAATTAGATCCCATGGGTGGTTAAAACCAGGCAACAGTGGGTACTTTGTCTGCATGAGAACAGGATTTTGCATTGTTCATGCCTTCTGCGTCTCCATGGCAACGGGCATCGCGCGGCAGTGGCGTACCCACAAGGAGGGGCATGTATAATGAGCGGCGCAAGAGTGATATGCCTGTAGACTGCCGTAGCGAAGTACGGGTACATCAGTTGTACGTTGCGTGCACGAGTCGGGAAACCATCGGCGCTATTCATTTTCTCTCCGGTATATTATACAGCATTGTAATAAATTTTTACTGATTTTTTTATTTACCATTACTGTAAATGGGAGATGTGGCTTCATTTTTTTTCCATTAGTATAGTCGTGCGAAGCCGGGTCGGGCAGCTAGTATCACAAATATTTTCAACACATATTAATTTAGTGTAATACACGTGTAAAAAGTTGCACAAGCCTTTTACACCCATGATTTTACACTAACTTAATAGCCTATTTGTTAAAGATATTTGTGACACAACAAAAAATGCAAGAGAGGTATTGTGTTAAAATTTCAGAAATACGCCGCCGTTGTGGAAGGATGATTCTGCTATGTTTTACCACTGCCTTTCGCATTATGGAAGTTAAGACTCTCACAAGCAGAGTTGATTATTTCATTTTCTTGTCATTACTGTTATCTGAGGTTTTTCTGTAAATTTATTTCTATAGTTATTTTCGATTTGTGAAAGGTCACACAACTTATGATAATTATGAACACTTGCGTGACTCTTTGCCGCTGTTGGATACTATTTAGCAAACCTTGAACAATATGAATGACAAGATAGTGAAACTATGAACAAATCTTGAACAAAATTAAATTTCCGCGACACGACTGGGAATCTAGTCCAGGACTTTTGCTCTGACCAGTCAGGATCTCTTAACGTGTAGGACTTCGGAGCGAGTAGGACAAGTGAAAATAAAAGTTGTCTGTGACTGTGATTTTTACTGTCATGGCATAGTTGGCTAGCCACACCCACCCCTCCTACTCTTCCTACTCCTCATCTACTGATTGGACCCCATCGGAACGGCGTGAATCGCCGCAGACTGATTACGAAAAGATTTACCAGGAGGTCTCCTCGAAAGTCACCCAATGGGAGAAAGTTTGACTTGAACAGTAATACAGCGAGATCGCTGTGCGATGTGTGACGGAAGTTGAAGGGACGAAGAAAAGATTGGATCAGTAAAGTTAAGACTGTCCTTGTACTGCAGTCGTTCTTTTGAGTGTGCGTGGGTCGGACTTGAATTTGCAGGATGGTGACGCATGCGTCGTACTTCACGCGGAAAATAAAGAAGCTTAGTTGTGGTTACTGAGTGTGGCGAGGTGTTTTATATGTGTCGTGAACAAGTTTAACTTCGCCAGTTTTCACGATTCATGGTCGAACATGTTATTTACTTGGTCTTTAGTAATTACAGTAGTTCACTTCGATTGAGGTACCGCCTTACTTCTCGTACATTCACGGCACTAAATTTGTTCAGCATAGTCATCGATAGATAGCTAAACTTTTGACGAACGGACGTCAAAAAGTGGGTAAATATTGAATTGAAAGATTTTATCACATAGTCCATTCATTTATACATACAGGTCAGTCTAATAAAAGCGTGGTAAAAAACTTTTTTTTTCTTTTTACATGCGAGATTATCCTGTTCAGAATTAGAATTATTGAGAACGGTGTAGTGTCTACTAATATTTAGTTATATGGAACTATGTTGAACATTAGTTTGAGGTGCATTCTTCGTAAAAAAAAACTAAATTTACTACTGTTGTTTCTATCAATGTATGCTAAATTCCGTGCGCACACTCACATACAAATTTTTTGACAGGAATTCTATAAAACGTTTGCAAAAGTTTCCATTTTTATTACTAGAAAAAAGTATATTTCATATTATGTAAATATGCTCTATAGCTTAAACCTAAAAAAAAAAATGCCGGGAAAATCTATATATCGGTAGAAAACCGTATCGGCAAACCTCTATATATGTTAATACACTAGCGACCCGCCCCGGCTTTGCACGGTTGCGATCTACAAATGTGATATATTTT
The DNA here is from genome assembly GCF_032445375.1 of Bacillus rossius redtenbacheri. Lineage (NCBI taxonomy): Eukaryota > Metazoa > Arthropoda > Insecta > Phasmatodea > Bacillidae > Bacillus > Bacillus rossius. The sequence goes on from NC_086330.1 coordinate 50,191,550, forward strand.
AAGATATTAATTTAAATTATTTTGTGTGAATATCAATTTTTATATAAATTTGTTGACTATTTTAATTAATGTGTTTAATTGGATAAGGATATATATTATGTCGATCAAAATAACTTCCGCAAATCTCGCTACGCAAGTATACCATAATTATTTTGTTGCGCGTAATTTTTAAATCTGTGATATCTTCTAAAATATCCATTTAAATAATATGGTATAGGTCAATTTTGATTTGAAATAAATGCCTAAGGTAACTAACATATTTAATTGGATAAATATTAATATGTTGTCGGTTTAAATAACTTCGAAAATAACTCATTATCTTTGACCAACTTTGAATGATAAAAATTGTTACTATGGGTCATCCTTAGAAGATAGACTACAATTTGGTAGTACATTAATTTGATCAATCAGTCATGTATGTCTTCGAAAGTCGTGTAGGCGCCCTAAATGCGTGTTTTACGACTTGATTACAAAATATCGAGATTTCTAATTTTTTTTTTTATATTTCATTTGCGTCTGTCATACACACAAACCTTCCGGAAAAAATTCTCTAAATCACAGTGGAAACCGCATCAAAAACGTTTTGTAGTTTAGAACCGGTAAGAGAAGAGACAGTCGCGCAAGCAGCGGCTTTGTTTTTTTACTATTTAGAGATACTTTAATGTATTATTTAGTGTGGTGTTCTACTTACATTTACTCAACGCAAGGTATGCAAACACTTATTGTATTAATTTGAAGCACATTTAAATCTGTATAGTCTTTTGCTCGATCACAATCAATAATATAGAATTTCAAAATTTGAACATACAAGTTTTATAGTTGTATTTTTCAGACTGTCATAGTTGATGGAAATGATAACATTACAAAAATATAGTAAATTTTGAATTTTACTATAGTTTTTTTATATTAACTTACATCATAACAGTGAAAATGTTATCTTGCCAGATAGACCTATGGGAGAAGGAAAACTCAGGAAATGGGCTGACATGGAGAGTGAATACATGTTCACAGGATATGATATAGCCTATATAAGTTCTGTGCACGCGTTGGCGGTGCTCGTGGGTTGAGGAGCGTGGTTACTGGAGGCCGTTGTTTCCTCGCCTCGGGCCAGGCCGGGCAGGCAAGTTGTCTGGCCGCAGAGAGTGGTTGATAGCCGCGGGGGATCATCTCTCCCCCGCCGTAATGATTCGTGCTCCACCCTCTCGCACGTCCAACCCTCGCGAGGGGAGGCCTGGCGATTCACCCCCCCTGCAGCCATTCTGGCGCCGGCGCTCGGTGCGCAATCCGCGGCCCGAGAGCCAGCTGCGCTCGATACGTGCCGACGTGGATTACTTGGACGTGCTCACAAAATACACACTTCTGAAAACACTATACAAATTGATTTTTTATCTTTGAAAGTCTGGGGTTGTGCTAAAATAAATTTATTTGTACATTTAACGCTAGTCAAAAATATGTGTTGCACCACACCACCTAGTTATCTTGCATGTGTAATGGCTTCTTGATGTAATTTTTTGGACATACACCATTGCTAAGAACTTTTTCTGTTGAAGAAAAACTACAAAATGAAAAAAATAAATAAATAAAACCCAAAAAAGACAAAAAAAACAAAATTAAGCAAAAAATTGCTGTTGTCAACAAGGATATAAACACCACAAAATATTCCGTAACAGGAATATGGTCAACAAAAAAAGAAAAACAAAGAAAAATGTACTAAGAGAACGAAAAAAAAAAAACACAAATGATGACGACACATAAATATTGAGCCCAAAAAATTCAGCACAACGGTTGAAACGAAACAAAAACACGACAAAACGAAAAGACGAAACAAACACAATAGTTTTCCAAAACAGAATAGAACGATAAAAAACCCCCACAAATCTTAGCAATGGCGTATGTCCAAAAACTTACATCAAGTCTTGCACTCCCATTGCACAAATTTTTCAAAGATAATAGTAATGGCTTCTGTTCGGATGGGGGTCTTTATTCTTATGTCTGACACCATCAGAGTAAACTTTGGAGGAAAGGAGTGAGGGATGAGGTTGAGGAGAGGTCAGTATTATATTGGACGGATTTAGGATCTTTGGACCTTAATACTTATCGGTTAAGGATTTGCCTTAGTCTAGGGAGTCATGTGCTATACCCGAAACCTAGTCCATGCATGTTCGGTTCCATACACTCGCTGTTTAATTTCTGTACGCTGATCTGCCCTTGTTCAGCTCAGGTCGCTGGTTTCTCTCTCTCTCTCTCTCTCTCTCTCTCTCTCTCTCTCTCTCTCTCTCTCTCTCTCTCGCATCCAACCGAAGAACTCCAGCATTCATGACCCGAGTGCAGTACATCCTGAGACTATCGGGTAGGCAACCCGCTATACCCTATGATAACTATCATTCTACTGTACATGTCAATCTTACGTGCTGCGCGGTACAACTATCACTACTCTCGCTCTCGTTTGAACATAACTCCGTGTGCTGCGCACGTCCGAATTCTAGTCTTCACGGTAAGGAAGTCTTGACGGGCGGCGCAGCGCTGCAAGTCAGTGGTTCCTGCACAATGGCCAGTCTCTGCTGAATATCACAACACGCCTCTGGCGGCGCAGGGCCGGGGCGTCGAAGAACTCTTGAGCCGACAATGCGAGCTCACTTCGTATCCCGCGGCAGACTAACTTATATTAATTACAATATAGTTTCCCCTTACACAAGCATGCCTTGTGCGATTTATCTATTTCTGGCTTTATGTTGTGCTTGTACTGTACAATGTCTTTTCATTCGTTGTTCGCAGTAAATTGTTGGTCAATAATTTGCTTGCATGTAAATCCAGATGGTGCGAAACATTCTGAGAGTTGTGTATTAAATTTTAGTTAACAGTTTTAAACGTCTTTAATAAGTTGCTTATCACACAATTATATAACTGTCCATGTTTGTACATAGATTGATTTCATAATAACTTAAAACGTCAAACGTATTTGGCTGCATTCTAGTTTTTACTTTGCTAATTTAATTAATACTGTACACTCTTCTAATAACAAAATTCAAAATTAACGAGAAATCTTAAATAAAAATACCTATCATTCCCTCCATCAGAGTGAAATCATTTGAATGCAGACAGCCGCCAATTATGTTATGAACACCCCCTGGTAATTGGTATCAATGCCGCAATCAAACTACAAAAAAAAATAAGAATCGATTATATACATACATGTAAGAGGTACGCACAAAATAGGCTAAGCTATGGTCACGAGCACTCGCTTCAGGAGTCCGGGTGTTCAGTGGCAAGGCATTTGTGTTTCAAGTCGAGTGCTTTTGAATATCCCCTCCCCGTGGCTGTGACACGTCACTGAGGCTATCCCAGGTAGTTGCCCAGCACAGCTCGTCAAGGTCACGATGCGACAAGTACGGTTACCTCGCAGGTAGAGCAGCCTACGCTACCTGATGGTATTCGAACTACTGTACGTACACCCATAAGCTGGTTTTACCACCTTCAGCAAACAGTCAGTCAAGCTAACCACAGTAAATAAATAGTGGTGTATTACGACTCATTTAGCCGAAGGTCGGCTAACATAGTCCTGACGAAGCTTGTAGTGTAATATTAGATGTGTTGGTAATAAAAAAATAAATATAATTTAGTTAACTTCAAGTGCTGCAAGATATATTTATCCGATAATCTTATAGTCAGCTATTGATTAGAATTTTAAGTGTGATATTGTGATTGTAATTATGACTGCTGCAACAAAAAAAAATTTGTAAACTTTATCTGTCAACATAATTACATAAAATGAAATAAACTACTTTGACATCTAACTTTCTTTGCATTAAACAATAAGATTACAATTTAAACGCACAACCGTGTCCGCTTCGTGTTTTAAACGATACTTTTGTATTTCAAATCACTATCTCTGTTAGGTTATGATAGGTTAATTTAAGATAAAGTAAACTGAAATAAGTCTATACACACAAAAATTATAGATAGAAAAAAATAATTTTCCACTAAAGAACAACTCTTCTTTTCTGGCATATTGTTTATTTAAAAATCAATTCATGTAAACCCTGCCTCGGGAAAAACATGTCACTTTTAATTTCACTGGTATGGGTTTTATTGGTGTTCTATTTTCATTTTAATGGTATATCCACACCTGTTAACTGCGTGTCAAGAAGATAGTATAGGTTCGTAAGATCGGGAGGGGAAAAGGATGAAATTTATTTTCACATTTAATTGTATTCGGGTGAAATTGACCCATGTCTGGAGTCATTGAAGTACATTTAAATCCCGGACTATATATAATTTCTTACAAATAAAATCTGCATATATAATATATTTTTATATATACACACATACATACACATATAAAACACACACCTACCACAAGTTCTGGTAGTTAGTTTTATAGGTTGGAATGACACTTCTTTTTAAGTTTAATTCAGTAAATAGACATGTACAAGTGTATATATATGTGGGTAAGTATGTGTGTGTGTATATATATATATAACATTTAATTCTTTTGGGATTAATTAAGGACATAATATACGACTCAGCAAGGTCAACTTACATTATAACATCCCGTAATTTTAACTAAACTTCGATATATGGGACGAAGAAGCATTTTGTGTGCAGTAAAAAATTAAACTACTCTGAAATTCCCCTAATGCTAATAGTAATCTCTAGCAATGTAAACAATTAACCTAGTCTGGTATCGCGCCATTTTCGTTTCTGATGCTTCTGAGCTCCAGGTTAACCAGCTAGCCACCAGATCATTCGCGGTGAACTTCACCCTGAAAGATTATCTCAGATACAGACGTTAACTGAAAGCCGTAACACAACAATAAGATCTATCTAGCAGTTACATTTTAGCCCTCGGTTTAACCGAAGGTCATCAAACCAACCATAAGTTATTATCTGTTGAAAATATTTGTGACAGGACAACAAATGCGGGGAAGGTCTGGAGTTAAGTTTTAGCAATAGCAAAAAAAAAAAAAAAAAAAAAACCATTAACATAGCGAGACCGAGCTTTATAAGGCTTATAAGGAAAAACCTCTAAAACCGACGGAAAATTCGCTTAGTTGGAAACACTGCCCGATACGTATGAACCCACGAATACATCAATAAATCTATTGTGAGCGCATGTCTATAGTAAGTCAGCTTTTAACCGTTAATTAGGAATATCTCTGCATAATTTTTAGCCGTATTACTTCTCGTTATTCGCGGCACTAATTTTTTTTTCAGTGTAGCCATCGATAGATAGCAAAAAATTTTGACGAACCCTGGAAATATTGATCTGCGATGTATTTGTTGGCCTGCCTGCAGCAGCCTCGATTGACAGCATCAGCACATTCCAATTGTTTTTTTTTTATCCCGAAGTTGTCTTCGCCCGCGGCAGGAAATGGACGTTTCCGTCGAGCTGGACCGCCGAGCTAATTGCTCTGATTCGCCACGCGGCTGCGCTTCCACGCTGGCCAACCTGGCGGGGCGGAACACGACGCCCCAGGTTTGTTTGCTCGCTGCTCGCCCGGGTAATGGGGGGCTGTTAGCCGCCGCGCCTTATCAGCGGTTCCGCACCTCGTCGGGGGCGGGGGAGATAGCGGCCGGTAATTCCATTTTCGCCGCGGATCCGCGATGGCCGTCCAGCCCCGGGCTTCCGTCGCGACCGGCTTTGCCTTGGCTGTGAGTACATTCACCATTTACACATTACTGACACAGATGTTCATAATTTAAGATATCGTCGATTTGATTAACCTACCTCGTAACTCCAATATTATCAAGTTCTTTACATTATGTTCCTCGCATTTATCTACTGTACAAATCCCATTTCAGCAAACCTCTAATAAGCAAATGTAAAAGGTTTTTGCAAGTATTATTACAGTGAGCAGTCATAGTTGTGTTTTATCACCTTAGTATTATTGATATTCTCAGTGAAATGAAAAAAAAAGTAGCTAAGAGGTAGCAACATGACACAACTATCAAGATTTAGTTCTTTCTCTCTCCAGAAAAATTTGCGTTCAGGGAGTTAATATTTAGACCGACGATATATTGATACGTGTTGTACAATATTTTTTTTTCTTCTGTAGAATGTTGCGTATTATTTAAACAACATTAGTAGAGGGTAGCATTGGTCTTACTAAATCGTTAGGAGGTAAAGAAAGACAAAAATGTATGTTTTATGTGGTTATGTTTGTATAGAAGATTTGGTAATATTTATGTGTGTTTTTGTGTAAGTTTTGAGTTTTGCAAAAAAATTTCCCCAATTTTTTTCTTTCTGGAAAACTAGCATCTCTTTCTATCAGGGGCTAACGCAGCTGAAAGTGGGGGGATTTACCCCTTTCCGAAATTCTAGAAATCGTAAAAAACCTACCATGACTGACAGAGTAAATTTTACTATAGATATTTGCTTGAATATCGTTAATTATGGGGAAAAAAGGTTGGAGGGCAGATGAACTGAATTATTTGTATTATTGAAAGATACATGTATAATGAATTAGTATTTTTCGCGTCATATCCACCTTGTAATACATTAAAAATAAAATGACTGCAAATAAATCTGTTTATGTACCATCTAATTGTAAGTTGAATCAAAAATATTTGTAATAGAGAAATTGTGTGGTGGCGATATGAGAGAGGTGTTGTCGGTAAGTTTTTTTTTGATTTGGTTATTTTGAAAGAAAAAAAAAAGTAAATGAGTTCTTCCCCCTGGTGAAACCTAGTCTAGTTATGTCCCTGGATACTGGATCTGTAATTTGTGTAAAAACAAATACTGCGTGGTGAGCTAAGACGAGCCTATTAATTGGCAGTTTTGGAACCGCTATGAATAAGCACCGCCTGTATAAAAGACTTCTGATATTATAGTTGTCTCCGAATCACTTGCCTAATAACTGTGGCTCATTAATTTGGGGGTTGGGATCGAAATCGTGAACCTTTACATGTTTGTGTTCAAAGCCACTGAAGTCCACTGTATGTAATAGGTGTTTACAACTATTTCGCAGGCTGTGATACTGTCTGATTTATTGAGAGAGAAAAGTTTAATCTATTACGTTTCTATTACAATTTAGTACTACATTTGGAATAAATTGAAATTTATATATAATTTATAAATTGAAATTTATATATGGTAAATTATTTATTTTAAAAAATGTTTATATTCGTTGTAAACTTGAACACAGGTAATTTGTATTCTACTTACAGGCTAATAAATACAGTGAAAATTTTTGGCCGGTGTCACGCGATAAGTTTCTGCCGCTGCGGCTAAAACTTCCGCGAAGTTTTTTTGGTTGAATATTCTTTCAGCCGCTTTTCTCAGCGTGCGCAATGCGGGTCTCTTGCGAGTGCAGTAACCAGGGGAGGGTCCGAGCTGGGGCTCACCGATTTGGCCTAAACTGTGCGAGTAGAAGCAACTTCCTAAAATACCTGGCCCGAGTGGGCCTTAGGAAGCTATAAAAAGCTCTTTTATAGATTTTAAAGTAGAGTTTGAGGGATACGGTTCTTGAATATTCGCGTCAGCGGCGTGGGCAGTGGACAAGCGCGTTCTCTGGCAGTCCGCCGGCTCGGGTTCGATGCCCACTGCTACCGGTTTTTAGGTAGATTTCGAAGTAAGACTACCTATTGTAGCCGTTACCGTGGTGCAACTTCCCGAACAATTTTATATAGTTTTTCGTTTCATGGTCTTTATACCCCCAAACCATCATCAACTCAAACCTTTACCTTTTATCAAGTAAAACATTTTTATGGACAAGATAACTATCGTAATTTCGTTCAAATCATTTCCAAACTGATAACATAAAATATGGTAATGGAAAATCGTTTTTGTTAATGGGTAAAATCCGACCAAAGGGGTAGAAATGCGGAAGGTCTTTTGAAAAACAGAAAAATTTGTTATAACTTCCATATTATGATGAATATCGCTTCCGTTTGAACTCGTAGGATTAATTACCAAATTTTTTGTCTAAATATATTTTTGAAACGACCAACCATAACTTCAAGGGTTGAGGGACGAAAAAATTCATAACTGCCTTAGAAGGCACATAATCTAATCCGTTCAAATTGTTCATAAATCTTACAATTTTTATCTAAAACTTTTGTCACCCAGTAAAAACCTGGCTTATCTTATGGTTATTTGAACCAGTTTCTATGTACACTGTGTTTGCTGGTATCTACCATTTTGCGCAAAGGTAACTTATTTATAAAAAAAATATCATTTTATGCTAAATTTTCGTAGGTCAAAGGCGCTTGTCAATTTCGCCACATGCGTAAGGATACATGAAGGGTTGAACGTATACTTTTAGCGGGGTTTTGTAAGTGTTCAATAAAACACGAACCAACTATTTTTGGGATTAGTCCCGGTGGGATGCACGGCTCGACGTCACGGTAAATGTGTCTCTCTAGATACCCTTAGATTTGACAAGATCTTGTCCTCCAAAGTTGGCAGGTGATAAATCACTCGTCTTGGATGGATGTGACGTACATCCTTGGCTCCTCTGTGATTTAGAGGCCGCGTCACTTAAGATCTGCATCAAATGTTGGCGAGAGTGACGCGTCATATTTTATGCGTGAGTGTGAGTGAGTGTAAGTGCGAATATCATTCTGGTGGTTTCGCAATATACAGTTTGTAACCTAATACGTCACAGTGAAAAGGAAACCCCGCGTGCCGCACAGATAAAAATTTGCGTGTAGAACTGTATATTTTCAGAGTTGATTATACATCCGCTCCACACACTCCTGTTGCAATTAAGGATTATTTAGTTAAACACTGCGTGAGCAAGCTTTAAGACACAGTTAAAACTACTCTTGGTTCTGTGACGTGGATATCTTTAAGAAAGTCAATCTTAACGAGCTTGCTCCTGCACTTTATAAAAACATAACCTATAACAAATTCTGAACTAGTCCCGTACCCTGACTAAAACTATGTGTGTTTTGTAGGATGGGTCCGGGTTAGGGAGGGATCTAAGTGTGTTTCAGGCCGAAGCATATACGCCTAGTCATGCTGGGATTAGCCTTGCAGTGTATCGTGTGCTTTAATAGGGTATTGTCCAGCCATGGCAGCGATTGATGCCATGACTAACTACACTATGTTAAGTTGGTCCCAGGTTAAACCTGCCTTGACATGCATTTGCATGCATTAAAATTCGAAAGTAAATACGGGATACAGGGGATGGTCTGGATGACAAGTTGGATGGGGTATAAAAAGTGTATCTTGAAAAAAAAAAAGGGGGGGGGGTAATTAATTTCGCTTCTGGATTTTGTTAATCAGGTCCCTGGTGGTGGGACACTATACTCGGTCTACTGCTGCACCTAAAACTAAGGAAAGAAGAAAACAACTTGCAAATAAGGCCGTCTGTTAGTACATGTTGCACCATGTACCCTTCCAGCCCCCTTCCTGACTCCATTCTTATCCAAGCCGCACCCACCCGTATAGCTAGCTGTCTTCGTGAGCTTCGACCACCGTCCATGTGCCCAATGCAGGGGACGGAGTTTACGTAATTAAGCATATAGTCAAATGGTGAGACTGTTAGGAAACCTTTTAAAACATTTATGTTCCATAATATTTATTTGCTCTCATTGTATTATCTCCATAGTTATTTATTCACCACCAAACTTAGTCGAAAGTGGAGTATTTTGACATTTTTGTTATTGAACGAAGCATAGCCCATATTAGCTTTTTAATTTTCGCATGGTGTGAAAACTAACAGGCATAGTGTGGACAGTCCTGAAAATGGACTGTACATGAAATTCAAGAAAAAAATTCCGAATTAAACAGTAACGGTGCTGGAAACAAATATTTTTCTCCAGCAGTCTTTTGCCAACTTGCAATTTGGTTTTTTAAAGCGTCACTTCGGTTTAAAGTCGTACATCAGCTATACATAGTTGGAGACACTCCACTCGAATCATGCGGAAATCATCTCTGAGAAAGTTTTAGTTTTCTTTCATAAATATTTGCATTTTCTCATATATATTTTGCATAACGTTTAGTTTTGCTTATTATATCTATTAAAATTACCTCGTAATAAAAAAAGTTGAAGGAAAATTTTATTAAAAGGCCCTGAAAAAGTGGCAAATAGGTTCATTTTGTATTTTTAAGACATTCCAAAATATGAAATTAATCATCACAAAAAATTTCTGTTGAAAAAAGCTGTCAAATTGTATGCAGTAGTTGACAGTAATGGCTGTCAGCAGTTAACGTACGTCTATCCAAGAATTTGTTTTGAGAGGAGCCCAATCAATGTAAATCATTACGCATTTCATAACTGCAATGATGTTTACAGTCGGCGAATATCGGTGCACTAATGTCTCATGCAAATCTTCTGCAATGAATGGCTTGGAAGAAGAATGTAATTTTTTTTTTTAAATTCTGTTTTGGTGCCCAAGCAGTGTTACCTAAAAGATAAAGCAAAATCAGTGACCTCGAGACACAAAATTACGACAGTTTCGCATCCAAGTACTATCTGAGATATACGTATTTTACATGAAACTGTGAACTGGTGCTGTGTGGGGTCGAAACTCTTAATATGTATATTTCTTATTCCAACTTCGGAAAGATCTTGGGGCTCACTCGTTCTCCACTGGCTGTCATGTAGAGTACATTAAATGTAGGGTAGAACATGGTTGCATGGTACAGCTAAACTAAAACATTAATTTATTTCAGAAGAAAGTGCCTGTCGTGTTGTACGATAGTCGATATTTAACAGCTGGAATCTATTGCAATGTTTTTTTTTTTTCCATGTAGTTATCAGCTGGGTCTTTAAATATATCCTTAAAGCTTTCATACCACACAATTGTGTTGCCATTCATCTAGGCTACATATTGTATTGTTGATTATTCTTTTAGTCAACAAGCCACTCACGATGTTCGGTTGGCATGAGAAATAATCTTTGTCGGAACATGTTCACGATGCATTTGACCAGTTTCCGAGTTGAACATGATCCAGTGAAGTGGTTAAAAGTGCCTCGTAACCGTAACAAGGCAACTGTACAGCAGAAGGTAAACTCGCGGACAGTTTCCTCAGTGCAGTGCAGTGCGGTACAGTCGGCGGGAACAGGGTCCTCGCCTGTCCGCGGCAGCTGCAGGGGAACGCGCCGGGGCCAGGTGTGTTGGGAGGCTAAACACGTGGCGGCAAGCCCGTCGGGACCCGCGCGCTGTTGCAACACGTGTCCTCTGGGACTTGCCTCACGCGGCAAGGCTTTCCGTCTCTGCGGCGCCTCCGCCGCCTCCCGTCTCTTACACATCCCGTGTATCTCACACGGCTCTATCGACCAAAGTACAAGGACCAGCAGTGATCTTTCGATATCGACCCCAAAACATGCTTAACCGTATATACTAGAATAATAGGTACCTATTTAAACAGAAATTACATAGGCTTAAATGTAATTTAAATTACTTAAATAATAATGTAAGTGGTGCCTAAAATCTGTGTTGTAAATTTAGTTGGAATATGCTGTATTCTAAACATAATCGTGCATTTTTCTAATCTGATCTGCGAATGAAAGGACGATTATCTTGGACGAAGCGGGCTGTTTAAGGATTCGTTCCTCATCAGCTGTGGCACAGATCAGACTACGGTCGGTTTGAGGCAAATTATTTCTCCATTTGATTATCTGGCAAATTTTTTGCGTAGATTTTGCTTACCTGACTCTGCAAGCAGCCCTATTGACTCTCAACGCTCGTTAACAAAGCGTAAGCACTCCAGAAAAACCCGTAGAGCATTTTAAATGGTCTTAATCCCATTCAGACCGTGGCGAATTATTTAGAAAAAAAAATAAATTAACGTAAGTTCGTTGGTTAAAAAAACCTTGCCACATTGAACTTTCACTAGCATGGATCAATACAATCTGACAATTTAGATCGTTCTTAAACGATTCACGTAGGGTTCCAATGCAACAAGTATTTCGAAAACGCGCGTTCGTAACAATTGCCACGGTGTGGTATATAAAGAGTTGGTTGAGGATAAGCACTCACAGGATCGGCCGTTTGCGTAGGGATTCCACACTGAACTTTTTAACATTCGTAACGTGTTGGCCCGAGTTATAAAAAAAACTAAATTTTTTATGGATTTAATTCTGTTGGAAATTATATATAAAAAAATGCCTGTTACGTTGTTCAAGCTGTTAGTATTATTTCTGGCTTGATAATTTCAAACATATATTTGCTCCTCAGTGCATGCAGAGAATAGTGGAGCTTCGATACACTTAACAAGATATGAGATATTTTTTTCTGTTTCTTGCGGGCTCTGTTCATGCTGGATCACGTTGGCTGCACTTCTGAGCACGAGTTATATCCTCGTTACACCTGCTGCTAATCTGCTTAAGCTATTCTGCTCTAGCTTTGCTAATTCTGCAGTCGGCTTAAGTCTTGAGAAAAAAAAAGGGGGGGGGGGAACCTACATCAATAAATTGCCGTCAATAAATCTTGTCGGCTAGAGCATATTAAAATAGCGATATTTTTTAATCACCCGTTCGTGCTTCCATTTCTGCAAACACTTTTTTTACCGTTAATAACTTATCTATTTTTTGTGTACTTTCAGACATCCCCATCCTACTTAGTGGGTGCAAAAAATTTCTTAATTATTTTTGTTTTATCCCCAGTGACGAAAAATCTCTTCTTTGGATACCAGATTCCCAGCTTTTATTTTTAAAAATATACCTATCAATATTCATTTTCCGGATTGGTTCGTTGCAACACTTTATTACAACGTAGCTATATAGTTGACTTTTCAAATGAAATTAATTGGTTACAGAAAGTATTTATCCAAATTTATTATTGTGGGTTCTTCATTTATGACTTTCAATAAATTTAAAAAGCTTTAACTATACTGTTGTTTTTGTTGTAAGATATGGTTATGTGGGATTATCTGAAGCGTAATTTTATATCATGAAAATCAAATATTTTTTTTTTACGTTAAGGTGGTTTTATTTATAAAATAAACCTTGGAATATTTTATAGTGAAGAACATTTTTGTTGTAAAGGAAAAATAGTTTTTAATTATGTTACTTATTACGATTGATGGTTTTTTCGTTGTCTATTATTTTGTCTTTGAAGACAGGCGCACCTCCTAGCCCGATGTTTGCTGCCCCGTGAGTCATAGCCCCCGGCTCGGCCTTGGCCTATTTCTGTACATCCCGGGCTCTTATTTAAGTCACACGGCGAGGTTGGGAATGACAAAATAGCAATATGTATGGTAATTTATTGGGCAAGGAAGTTAATGTAACAGTTCTGCAATTACGTGATACAACTGTTATCTTGGAGCTACAAAATACAGCTTTCCTCTGAAATACGTATGACTTTGATTCGGTAATTGCTCGGACAAGGTTTTGTGCCGTCTGGAGTTCAAGCTCATGTATCGAACCTATTTGTCTTTGGTTTTAATTCCCGAATAGAAGATTGGATAGGGGGCAAAAAAAAAAAAAGGTGTACATACTAGGCCTATTGACCAAATTGTGCTTGCTGATATACGACAATTGACTAGAGAGATGGATAGCAAACTCCGTCCTCGTAAACTGGAAGATTTAGGAAGTGATGTACACCATACGAGCTTTAAATTAGAGTGCTGTAAATCTTTTTAAAAGCCATAAGCGGGAAGTTTTACGGGCAGACATTCAAATATTAAAATACCGGTATATTTTCAATCGTCCGAATGTACTTCAACTGCAGAAAACGTTCGTTCACCGGTAATTATACATATTAATATTATATATATGTATATTAAAGGACGTACATTTACACGAAGATTCAACTCAGTAGGATATTAACTCCGTCATTAGCATACGATCGGTCACAGGATACGACTGCTGCAACTATTTTTGACTCCAACAGTCTTTGGTTCCAAGTTCTCAAAGTGCTCGGAAGCTCCAAGTGCTCGAAAGCTCCGAGTGCTCGAAAGCTCCTAGTGCTCCAAACACCGCGGCAGAGTAGAATAGAAGTTCCCGCAGGAGCCAGGAGGACCGCGGTGTGTGTATATAAGTATATACATATATACATACATATATATACATACATATAACAGGGGAAACAATTTGTAGCAGTCAGTCACTATGATTTTAGGCATTCCACGTAATAACAAAGCCAAATTTCTGAGATTAAAAAATAGAAAATGTCGTACAAAGGTTTTAAACCAAGACGCCGTGTTTAGTTTGATACTCCTCTCCCTAAACGCGGCCGTCGCGGGCCGGTTGGGAGGCCATCCCGAGCGACTCCCGCGCCATCGTGCGAGTCCCCGGGATGACTGGCCGCCGGCCCGCCGCGACATACAAGCACGTCCCTCTGCCCGCGGGTCCGCGGCACAGCGGCGACGGCCAGCGCGAGATGGTGCATGTTTCGCTGTCCTTCAGTGCACGCAAACTCGACCAGCGGCAGCCGGCAATCAACCATTATATTGATTGCATATTTATGTAATGAATTTTGGAATTTTCCCCGGAATCTCTAGCTAAATAATTACACAATGCCAAGATGGCGTCCCAATTTCATGATGGCGGACGCCTCAGTAATAATAAATGATGACTGTACTCTAGCGGGTAAAACTTTAACTATCACGGCATCAGCACACACTAGTAGACGAAATCATAATGGTGGCTTCCAGCAGACGAAAACAAGATGGCGGACAATAATATCATATCAGCTGACGATATATATACCTTGGAATTAGTGGTGGGATGTCAGTCTACCGGCGGCTTTCGTAGAGGAAGGATCTGACAACGATTTTTTTTTGCTCTTGTTAAACGTAATCATAACAAACTTACTTCCGTGTGTTGGGATTAAAGTCTGTTTCTTAATGAATTAAATGAAGCTACAAAAATTTATCCACTATTACGGTTACAGACATTAATTTAATAGAAACATGTTTGGCGGATGAGAACATAGCACTGCAGGGATTTGCGTACATATATAATAAAAACATATATAACACAGTTTTGAGATAGGGCCTAACACTGTTTATGTACAAATATTCTTGTATGCACTTAACATAATTTAAAGTATTTAAAATATTGCTACAACCTTTGGGGGCCAAGGAAGTAGTAGAAGAAAAATTTATTTTACGCACCCTTCGTAGAAAATACAAAGTACGAGGGTTATTTTTTTTTCAACCTCAAATCGGCTTTAATAAAAAAACGGGAATGAATTGGGAAATTATTTTAATGTCAAAAGAAACGTACATCTTTACTCTATTTTTCCACATAATCACCGTGCAGATTGTGGCATTTGTCGTACCGATGCACCAGCTTTCCATTACCCTCTGCATAAAATGATGCCTCCTGCCTATTCAGCCACGTTTTAACAGTGCTCTGCAGTTCATCATTTGTGTTGAAGCGTCGTCCTCCAAGCCACTTTTTCAACGTGGGGAAAAGGTGATAGTCACTCGGTGCCAAATCCGGACTGTAAAGAGGGTGATCAAACACTTCCCATCGAAATCTTGCAAGAAGTTGTTGTGTTACGGCGGCACTATGCGGTCGGGCGTTGTCATGAAGCAAGGCAACAACACCAGATGTCAGCATTCCTCTCCGCGTGTTGCGTATCGACTGTCTTAGCCGTCGCATTTCGCCGTACAGTTTATCGTTGCAGCCATGTTGACATTCCCATAACCAAGCTTCAACTGAGGTGTGAGTTGGCCGCTCCACATGGTTGGTGGAAGGGGGTAAACACTACGAGACGTGTCGATTCGTGTACGAGCGATTAGGGTATCGATTAATGGGCATGCCATGGAGAAATGAAACTGTAATCACACTGCAGGGCACTGTTAAAACGTGGCTGAATAGGCAGGAGGCATCATTTTATGCAGAGGGTATTGGAAAGCAGGTGCATCGGTACGACAAATGCCTCAATCTGCACGGTGATTATGTGGAAAAATAGAGTAAAGATTTACGTTTCTTTTGACATTAAAATAATTTCCCAATTCATTCCCGTTTTTTTATTACAGCCGATCGGAGGTTGAAAAAAATATAACCCTCGTAACTTGAAATGTGAGAATAGGTTAGACGGGAATATCTCCGAGGTAGGCAACTTGTCATTCTTTGTCAAGAAGGTAAGCCATATTCCGTTCTTTGACAATGACTATGCGTAAATATATAATTTTTCTATGAGACTGTTCGATTTTTAATTAGAAAATATTCAATATGGTGAAAATTTTTATATTGCTATACAATTTTGTATTTTCTACATAAAACAGTAATTGCATTTTTGTTACTAGTGTATCAAATGATATAGCAGTTTCTTTGTTAATTTTAGCACTGTTTAGTATCGGTTTTGATGTACATTATCGCTTTTATGAATGTGGTTTGCTTTTTGTGAAATTTTATCTATTTTTTCTAAGTAATATAATTTTTAATGTTGATGCAATTGCAATATTGGACTTTATTTGAAATGTAAACACAAAGCGCATGACAAGTTGCTAACAACATGAGCTAACAACTAGATATATTTTGAATAAAAATTTTTTACCACATAATTACAACTAGCTCTAGTCAAACTGTCCAATTTTTTTTAGTTAAACATTCTCTAACAAATAAACTATCCAGCCCTTGAAGTAGGGCTTAATTATAAAATTCCCGTAACAAGCTTTAGAACTTCGTTCTTTTAGACGCTTGAAAAGTTTCATCTGCATGGCTACACTATCGTGCTGTCTCGCTACTTCATAGGAAGCAAAAAACTATATATTAACATTCTTTAATTAAAACACAATTAGTGGGACACGCTCTTCTACAGCCACTCCGTTTAATTAGATCTTAGAAGTGCGTGAGAGGAAGGGGGACGGAACTGATCTGCTTCGCCGGCTGTGCAGATGGTCCACACAAAAGGGTAGTTAATTATTCAGAAAGGGATGCTCTTCGTTAATGTAATTGCCTGACTAGCCTTGCTGTCGCCTTCCCCAACTTTACAAGCGAAATACTTTATAACTAAATGCGTGGCACTAGACAGTCAATTTTAATGTATTTCTCTTCTCTGTGATAATGCAGCTGACGGAATATTAATTAAATATGTGATCAGTTAATTCTGCTCGCGTATAAATTAAATATGCCCCAAGAATTTCGAGTTTAAATTAGTAAAAAATAGTTACTACAGATTATCTTGCCGAGAGTATGAAATGCACGCTACACTACAGTGATGATTTTTTCAACATAAGTAAACGATAGTTTCGATATATTTTATGTACAGTTTCATTAAAGTATTTATATAATAATCATGCTTTAAAATATTTTTTTTTAGAAAGGGTGTTGGATGGGTGGCAAAAGCTGCGAGTCTAAATTTCCTTGAAAGTGTAAATGTAAAATTGAGAGGAACACCTGGGATATTTGACGCACACTTGTTAATGTAATTTTTAATCTAAAATACGCTTACATTAAGAGACATAAACAACGTCTCTGTAAAATGTGCACTTTAATAATGGAGCTTCTTATTATTATTCTAATCCTATATGTACTGTAAATTACAAACTGGATATTATAATCCAACGAGTTTTGAGTGCGAAATGCTTTGAAGTTTATTAATATATTAGACTGAAATTTTCTCTTCACTATAAGTGGAAGTAAGAATGAATACCTACAAAAATGTTAGCATTTTGACAATAGTATTTGCTTTTGATCATAAGAAGCGAACTTTCACGATTCCATACTAGACGGCAGCACGCTCGCGCAAAAAGTTTACTGCGCTTGTAAAGTTCCACACAACTTATCACAGATACGCCTAACGTACTTGCCCGCTTCGGCGATCCCATGTCGGGAGTAAATATTTTAGTTTCTAAGTAACTTTCTCGCCACGAAACATGAGTGTTTATTTTTGACAGACTGTGTACCTAAGTTTTTCATATGTTGAGATATTGTTCTGGTAATTTTTTTTTGAATTGACAGTCTCGTAAGTAGAGCGTTTTTTACGGTAGGACGGTGTTTTTTTTTTTTTTTAGTGCGCATGCTGGTTACGTGGATCAATGAAGAGCACTTTATGAAGCTGCTCTTTATCCAGCTGATAATCTGTGCCATGTTTGAAACATCAGTTGAGATAAAGTGTTTGCATTTTGTAAACAGTCATAAAGACTGTATATAATGGAAGTAACTCCGTTTAGCGACGGATTTCCTTGTTCATGCTCGACATCATCAGGCGTGGTCATGCACCCTGGTCGGGTGTTGCAACGTGTGGACTGGCGTGCCGTCTCGTGAGGATTCCCGACGCCATGGACCACGGTGGCAGTGCAGCCCGCCGGGAGAGGAGCGCCCTCGCGGCAGGAGTGTCGGAGCGCTCGTAAAAGCCGGGGCCTGGGGACGGGGGAGGACGTGCCTCGCCCGGGATGTCGACGGCGACGCGACGGCGGCGCCAGCCCGACACGCTCGAGGCACGTGTCCACCGACCCGCGCTCTTGTCTGCCCCGAGCGAGTTTCAAACAGACCTCCGGGAGTACGTGTAACAATGGCCACGTCCAGTGGGCATGACACTTTCGGAATGGACAGCCCAAGTTCATTATTAGAATTTTTGACGTGACAACGTCTAATAAATCGATGAACGCCGGCTGCACGCACGAAAAAAATGTCCCGTTACGCTGTGTCCCGTTACGCTCATTGTACGCTTGCGCCGCATCTATCTCTCTTCCACTCGATTGGAACAACCATCGATTTGACTTTTTCGAGGCACATTAAACTTGAAACACTCCCATTCGTTCCCTACTTTTCCTATCATCGTCCTATCCTTAACAGAATAACACAGATTGGAAGAAGTTAAATAGCAAACATGTACAAAAGTTATAGTTAAAATAATCTCTTCGTTAAAGTAATAAACATTATGGAATTAATTAGTGCAAATAGAAGTAAATTGATCAATTAAATTGTAGATTTCATTTCACTTCTTTGTATGCATACAAAATAGTGATAATTCAATAAGAATGATTCAATTTTATTCATAAAGGTATGCATTTATTTCATCAATGTTTTGATATGACGTCACGTTAAACTATCGTCCGTAAACCGACTTTACAGACAACCAATTTTTTTTCATTAACGAGTATGTACACGTTAATCATTAAGTTACAACAATCTATACCAATCTAGTTTAATAGGTACACTATTTGCTCTTCCCACTAGAGCTTGGCCCGACAGTGGCTCCATTTACTGTTAGTCTCTTACCAAGCACCTCGTACCCGAAACACTGTTTCGCACACGTAGCCAGTCGCTCGTAGCCCGATATCACTCACCGAGGGGCTTCTTCACTTCTTCTCTTCACTTCTCTTCACTTCACTGCAGTTCGCGGGTCGACCTCGCCTTTTATGCCTCTCGTTTCGCCCCATGTAAATGTCTCGAAGCCCTCCGAAGCTTCGAGAACAGTGATTTCCCAGTTACGCCACTTCACGCAGACGGGGCTCTGGAAACGCCCCGAACCCTCTATTTAGGTAGAGAGGCACCGTGCTAATCGGATTACCGCAGAGGGAGGAGGGTTATCTGCGTCCAGCAGTCGAGTCCTTGTTGTGGGCGGAGGCAAACCTTTTCCCATCGCTCTTGCACCTCGAGCAAACATCAAGCAAATCGAAGCTGGCTTTCAGGACATCGACGCCTAATGAGAGCTTCGTCATTAACCCCGTTATAAATGCTGCTGGCGCCTACCCCGATCCAACACTTCATAATGGGACTCCTCAGTCACCCAGTGAACCCGTGGTCCGCGGGGGATACATTCACTTCAAGGATCAGCCGCACTATTACCAACAACATCGGCACGCCAAGACATAGGCAGCCATCCCGGTGGAGGGCCAAGCAGGGCAGGGCTACCCAAAATGCAGTTACAACTTCAGAGAAAGGTATCACTGTTGCCCTGCCCGCCTCCCCCCGTTCCAATCATTGTTCTGTGTTGCGACACAGACCGGCACTTCCATGAAGAAAGAGACGGTCTCAGCGGCGCGGGCAACTGGACAGCAGCCCGCAGCAGCAGCGGTCGATGAAAAGGTGGGAGCTCTGGAACTGTGTTGGCCTTCAGGGCGGCAGGGAAGGGAAGCTGGGCCAACCGAGCTGCACTAGACGTCGGGCGAGCTAGTGCTGGCAATGCTAGCTTCAGTGCTGCCCCGCCCGTCTAGGTACGCAAGGAGCCAGTTGTGGTTCGATGGGCATCGTCCCCTCCGCGGGCCCTGCCCCAGCTTCCGGTGAAAGGAGGGGGAATTGGGCTCACGATATAAACAACACCCTAGACCACAAACGCTCGAACCATCAATAATAAATGTCATATATTTATAAAATACAAAAAATCTGCATACAGCGCACCTACTTTCGTGTAAATATAATTTAAGGTCAATGCTCGCAAATTAATTAATCTTAACACATAAAATTCAAAGTCACTCAAAACTTCTACACTTTAAATCAATACACAGTAAATTTAAAAAAAAAAAATGGGCGTGGAGTCAAATGTGCGACAGAATAGATACTTCTTGCCTATTATATTATTAGGTATAGGAAACATAATTCATTATCTTTGACTGATGTCGCAGATCAAAAAAAATATATATATGCAATTATACGAGTTATAAATATTAAGCTATTGCGCAAGTGTGTAAGTTTGCAAGTGTGAAAGTGTGCAAACATGCTAGCGTGCAAGCATGGTGCGTCATTTCTACCTCTTCCCTTAACGCTTAAAAATCGTAGCCACCTCAGCAAAGAATTTTCACTTTTAAAAAAATCCCCCCCCCTCTCTCCCATTTTGCCCCAAACAAATTATAATTTCGTGTCACGGCGGAGACCTCAAAAATAAATTTGAATATGCTACTTAGTAGTGGCCCTGGACGGCTCGACCTTTTCCGTGATATGCTCGTACTTCAAAAGCCTGTGGTCCTACGGATTACATTCCTCAGTACGGCCAGTGCACAGACTTGCCAAGCCGCACGTCGTGGATTAACACTTTGGTGTGCCACCGAAGCCTGTAGTGCACTGGGGAAATTTTTTAATATTCTTGAATCTTGCTGGTGTAGTTTTCATTGATTATTCGATGTTCGAATATATATATATATATATATATATATATATATATATATATATATATATATAAAAAATATTAAAAAATATTGTATATGTCCTTCGAAAGATTTTTACTTGTCTTGGTTTTCAATTAATTTATTTCTTATTTTTTTATTTTCGATGTTAAATAATGGTTGCATACCTTTTCGTGTCATGATCACTTCAACCTTGTTAATAGTACGCGAGGCTAAAGAACAAGATAGGCAGTGGTAGCCCTTAGTTATTTTTTGTTTAGTCGAATGAATGTTTTAAACTCGGCAAAGCGACGCTTTGAACGCGCGAAGTGACTAGATGTTTCCGCAAGCAGAGGCTAAAATCTGTAGTCTTTCCGAGGGGTGGGAGGGAAATTATAATACATTCATAAATTTTTATTTTGCCAGCACAAGCGGATTTCCCCCTTCAGTGAGGGGCATTTTAATCCCAAAGAGGGCCCGGGCCTCCTGCCCCTCCCTCACTTCCGTATTGGCGCCCATGTCCTTGATTATAGTCAGTCATGTACCGTTTTTCAAATGTAAAAGTTGTTGAAAGTAGTGCCAGTGGTTGTGTTCATTTCTAAATTGTTACCTGCAGAGCCACGGGCGAATGTTGGTTTACGAACACTACAACATCTTGAAGTTGTTCGCATACAGCGGAAGGATGCTTTGCTTAAGACTGTTGCAAACTGTCGAGTTTGGGACAAGCTACACGAGAAAGTTAGTTAAGCCGGTTAAATATGCTACACCCGTATCCTAACCGTATTCCTAATTCAAAAACCCGCTCCCAAACACTTAGATAATACACGACCACTCCATTATATGCAGGAAACTGATTTCAGTGTCCTATCCGTGACATGATTGCCCAAACTTCCGTGCATGTGCATATATAGTTCACTTCGGTTATTTTGCTCAGATGGCGGACCCGCATCGTATATAGTTACTTCCATGAACATTGGAGGACGTACCCGGCGTATTGGTGTGCCAAATGAAACTTTATGATATCGAAACTATCCTGGAATACATTTTGTACACTTATGTGATAACATGAAATATTTGCAACTTTAAAAAAAAAGTGAAAATTAGAAAAGTGGTTCCATTATTGGGCGATGTTGCTACTATCTCTATGATTTTTGTCGTAGCAATTGTATCGATGGGTGCGAGACGTCCGCTAGAATGCGTTGGAACCAGTTTATAGCCTCGCGCAGGGCACAGTTATCAAAACGGTTGCCGAACTGTCACCCTACTGGGATTCGGTTTGGACACGTTCTGGAAATACGGCCCGCGAGTTTTACGGTTGTATTTTTTTTAAAAAAAAAAGTGCTAGTGCATTATTGGGAGACCTGAATTGTGCACTCGAAGGAAAGTGTTCGAAAGCGTATTCGGCCAAGAAACGCTGCTGAAGTGGCGGCCGCGGCAAGTGTGTCGCCGGTCGCTGCGCTGTCCGCAGACTGTCTTGCGTGGGCGGACGGCCCGGCTCCTGACGGCAGTTCCGCCAGCAACCAGCCCCGGTCACCGCGGGACCCGCGTGGTCGTGGGCAGCGCGACCTCGAGTCTCGCCGAGCGGCCGCCTGGGGCGCCAGCCTCGCCAGGGAGGTGTCGACCTCTGTGGCGTGTAGTTGGATGCACAGACGAGAGAGCCACACCTGAAGTTCCCCGAAGTTCATGCTCGCTATTTTTTTCCGTGCCACAACAGGTGAGGATAGGTTAGCTACATTATAAATACTTTAAAACATTGTGGATGGTTTATTTCGTAGGGATAGCTACATTAAAAATACTGTAAAATTATGTTATGGTTGCGTAGCAAATAACTTTTTAATATGTAGCTATCCAGCGCTAGGAAACTGTTTACATGATTTCACAGTATCTTTAATGTAGCTATCCCTACGAAATAAACCATCCACAATGTTTTAAAGTATTTATAATGTAGCTAACCTAACCTAATTGACCATTAGTTATCGTGAGTTGTCCAAAATAAACATTCACGGACACACGGAAAACGAAAAAATATATATTTACAATGAACAAAAAAAAAAAAACCGAAGATGCACGATCGGACGTTTCGCTCTCTCGTCTGTGAAAAGATGTCTTCCCGTGGAAGGAGTACTAGGATTCGCTAATCCTTGCTTACACGACCGATTACTTGCCTTCGTGTAATTTCGTATGTAACTAACAGTTAACTTTTGGTAACGCGAGCGCCGCTATACGCTAGTTTCTACCGTGTTTGCAAACTGCCACGCGACAGGTATCAAGTGTAAACAGTACTCGCCAGTGATGTGGAAATATCTAACTTCGATATAACGAGCAAAGTCATGCGTTCTCATGTTGCAAAAGAACGTATAATACGAAACTCGGACATTTAATTTAACGAAATTTAACACAAAATACTTAAAAATAATAACCAAACCTGATAAATATACGAAAGTTGTGTTCAACTACATTTCTTGACGCGAATCACGCATAGTTTCCGCACCCGCCGCTAGAATTCGTTACCGGAGCAGCTACGTCGATTATAGATTCATTCAATTTGCGGAATGAAATGTTAAATTGTTTAATGAAACGGCTCCGATTAAAGTGAAAATAACTTGAAAAAATTCTAAACCCCGGCTTTGGTCATTATTTTCGACAAATAATTTTATTAAATATTATCAATATTATTAGAATTCATTAAACAGTTAATATAGCCTTTGGCTTTGTGAATTTCGGTTCGCGCCATCCGCAACAGATGGCAGCATAATGAGACTTCCGTTCCAATCACGAAATTACTTCTACCAAATGCCGCATACCGAGAGCTAAGATGTTTACACATCAAAACACGTACTTGCTGCAATAATCGTGCCTGAATTTTTCTCTAATTTTTTAAATGGCTATAGTATCTTTGTTACTTCACTAGATATCTTTATTTCGCGCCTTTACAAGCTTTTACTCAAACGGTTTTTTTTTCCACTTAAATAAAAGAAACCGATTTTATACGAAGGCAAGTATTCGGGCGTATAGGGAAGGATTTGTGAAGATTAGTCTTAGCGCACGCCAGTTTCTGGGTTGTGTGTATATATATTAACCAAATATATATTTGAACATGTAAATTGTTTCATCTAAGTAAATAATAAATTTTAAATATGAGCGCTGGCTCGTCAGTAACGAAAAATTAACAAGGCTAAATATAAAAAAAGTGATCAGATTACTACAAGGCGATCCAGGTTCGATTCCCAACGGGGTCGAACCCGGGATGTTTTGCAGGTGGGAATCGTGGTGGACGTTGCCGTGATCCGGCGGGTTTCTCAGGATGCTCCCGTTTCCCAGCCGCCCCGTTCACTCCATCAATGAACCACTGGCATCTCATCGCACCTAATGCCTGCTGTGTCGGCGAGACGCTGATCAAACATTAGTAAATATAATGGGTGTGAATAATAAACTTACCATAGCTACCAACTTCCTGGGCACAAACATGCGGGGTGCAACAGGCACGCATTAAGTGTGGGATGAGTCACGAGATGGTCTGAATGAAGAGTTGGTCGGGGCAGAAGAGAAACTGCAAGTGCGAGCGGGAAAGAAGGCATCAGCGTCTCTGTTCGTGCGAGTGTGTGTAGGGTTGAGGGCGGCCACGGACGCGTCTCCTGTCCACCGCGTGGACGCGCCGTGGTGCGCGGTGATTGGCTGGCCGACCGCGTGGCCTGACGGGAAACGGCGGGCGGATCAGCGACCGCGCTGCTGACAGGGGGATCCACTGGAACCCGCGCCGCGCCGAGCTAGCTGTCGCAACGGGCTGGCGTCAGCTACTGCTCGCGTTGCCGTCGAAAGTAACTCACGTACTATTTTTTTCAAACCACACAGTTAAAAAAAAAATATATATCTAAATACTGTAAACATTACCATGGTCATAATAATTTTAAATGCAATAATCTGTACTTACCGCATTTCAAATGAATTATATTAGCGATAGATTTGTAATCTTCGTTCTACTCTAACGGTAAACTTTTGGATTAAAAAAGTTCTCGAAACTAAACCGGGCCACTGGGAATTTACTCTCCCTCCCTCTCCCCCTTCCTCCTCCCCCACTCCACCCACCCGTCGGCACTGGAGATATTTGCAGTGCGCAAAATCTAACATTGGAAAAATAAATAAATCTTCACGGGCCACTCTTTGTTTCTTATATTTTGGCATCAAGTCTTTAATGTTATTTTCAATTGTGTGAAACTCGAATTATTGCTATTAAACATAAAAAATGGAATTTAAAAAAAAATTAACGAATGGCACATACTGAATTTCGAAAAAAAAAAAAATGAAGATAACGTGAATGGCGTGGCGATAGTGACGAAAATAAAAAAAAACATCTGAATTTCAGTCCACGTCTTTGACAAATAAACATAATCACATCTTATATGTATGGATAGTTGGGTGTGGTGTGGGTGAAACTCTTATTGCAGTCTTCTCCACGTCGAGAATTGTGGACCCTTTTATACAAAAAATTTTGAAATGGGCAAGACCTACTTAATGATTTTACTCTGATAAAAATATAATATATTAAATCACTCATTTACGAATTATTTAAAAAAAAATCATTTATAATTTACAATACAACATACACATGGAAAAAACCCTTTTTTTCCCCACCAAATTTACGAACATTTTAAACCAAATTTGCGAACTCAAAATCACGTGATTTGTAAATATGTTTCCGTCATCAAGCATCGGAAATTAAGAACTTTGATACTTTTTGAAGTCAACGTTACGTGTATATTTTGAGCGTAAATTTTAAATACTATGTTTTTTTGTCATTTTATTTTACGAAATTTTAGTCCATTTGTGCGAAACGGAAGAATCTATGTATGATCCCCCCCCCCTTATTTTTTCATCGATCAGCTTGCAAATATGCAAATTTTGAGCCTTATTAGAATTGATGCTCAAAAAATCTATTTTTACGTTCCACCCTCGTTGCACATGATTGCTTCCAGGCTGACTTAACTGCATTTGACTTGACTGCACGTCCATGTGAAACTAGTCTTCCCGGTCTCGCTCGGGAATGGATTTCACAAGTTTCTGTATCCCTGCGGAAACGGTTGGTTTTCTGTCCACTGTTCATATACACCTTTGATGGAAGTCACTGCCCGTAACTGCATATAACGCAAGCATAGTCGTATTTATACTCTGTCAAGTTGGCAGGAAGTCGAGAAAAATAGTTCTAAGATGTAGCTTTTTGTATTCATTGATTAATGTTACTGTACCTAATATTTGATGTAGAAGTAAACAATATTGTTAAGAGTGTGGGTAACAAACATGTCTGGAATGGATAGCTCAAATTTATTAATTAGTTTATAAACTGTTATATACCGTTTGCCCTAAATTACAACAGTCTAAATGACCTCAAATTAATCATACTTTCATTAGAATTAGTCCATTATTTACGATCTATGTTCACAAAGCTCGTCGCTCACTATCGCTTGCCAAGGGGTCACGCACCCTGTTCTCTTAACTCTTGCAATTCTCCGAGGTTGCGCCTCCAGTCCCTCTCACCAGCCTCTCTTTCACCGCAGGTCGATGTGGCCTTATATACTTGATGCCGTTATCCATGGAAAGGTCTCGCAGCCCTTCGAAGCGTCATCAAAGTTCCCCGACTTAACACTCGAAGCTGCGGGAACAATGGCGTTCTAGTTACGCCACTTCACGCGAAGGGGCTCTCGAGACCTGTAGAATCCTCTAGACGAGACAGAGATTTGCGCTTCTGTAGTCCGTGGGACAGCAAGAGGTCCATTTATGGGGAGTTTACTTTCTGGTAGTGTAAAGGGGCGGGAGGCGGGGGCCAGTTCGCCGCTTCAGCCATATCTGGCCGCCCCGTAACAAAATATTTTATGTTATTTGGCAGTTTCGCGTATTAATTGGGCTCGTGGCAATGTTGAATTTACCATTTCAAAAATTTTCGTTCGGAGATGAACCTAATGCCATGTCATGTCAGTGCTCTGGTTTGCATCTTCTCACTTCTATGCCAGCGACTTTGACCGGGAGTACTGGCAGCCCTGAAAACATCCGTCGTCGTCCCGGCTCGAGGTACTGGCCGTCTCGGAGACGTTGGCCACGGGGGGAGGCGTGGCGTCGCGGTCCAGGGTCAATCTTGGCCAATTACACTGAAGGAAGGGTCAAGTGGCGAGCCGCCCGGAGCTGCGCATGCGTCATCGCGGGTGCATTCGCCGTCTGGGGCGTTGCCGTGATGAGGCGTTTGGAGAGATGCTGATTTATGGTAAACTCCACTGTCCATTGCGCACTTTTGGATTTCACCCTTCTTTATTGGTTGCCGTGTGTGGCACGGCTGAACTGAATGGCCTGCGATTTGATTCTTCGGTTTACTGTTTCTCATTGGCCACGAGTCCTCCAGATTCATTGCACATACGCAGCACAAAGGTATGCACATTTGAAATTTAGTCTATCTTAAAATGGCTCCGGATTTTTTTTCTGTTTAGTGATTTACCGCGAGACTGATAAGTCTTCAATACACTTCGTATAGGTATGTAGTTTTGCAGTTCTTGTGTTACTGGTTCCCCACCGGACTGTACGAACGAAAAAGAAGCTGCTGAGTTACAAAACGTGGTTCACTTAAAAAGAAAAAATAATAATTCTTCAAACCATAAACGTAGGAAAATCTTGCAGAACTGTACTACTATCCTGGCGCTAATTAATTTTGCTATATCTATTTATACTTGAATGGTGCATCCTATATATCCTAACACTTTAAAATACTATTTAATTAATTTTAAATAGTGAAACTGATCGTCTCTATAGGTATTTGTAATCGGGAGTAAATATTGACCAGACCATGTTAAAATTTAATTTTGTGAATTTGTGGACAAACACAACTATTGCAAGTTTATTTCAGGTATTTCGATTTTCTAAAATGCACTGTAAGCAAATTTTACCATCGAGCTTGTTTTAAAACATTAAGATATGACATATAAAATATCGTCAGTATGCTTATTACATATAATTTTATTTTGAAAATTGTATGGGTTTTGCCCCGGTTTTTGAAAAGCAGCAAAGAAAAGTAATTCAACGTGACAGTATGTCATTCAAAGTGTAATTTTTAGTTCACAACTGAATTGTTTTCTGTACAAAATTGATACGCGTCTTTGACATGCCGAAATGTACAGAGTACACAATTATTCACGGTTCCTGCATACAGCAGGGAACCCAGGGAATCAGAGTGTGTCTATGAGAGCTCAGAAAAAACACAGGCGCGGTGGTTTGTCTTTGAGCGTGGCGGCGGTATCTGGCAGTTCTCCCGGGAGCTATCGGCGGCCACATCCGCGCGTCGTTTATCTGCTTCCTCCCGCGAGCCTTTCGTCGTGTCGCGGGCGGCGCAGGAGCTCCTTCCGTCCGCGCTGGTCCGGCATGAGTCGGTGGTCCGGCACGTCAGCCAGTACAGGGCGGCCTCGTGATTTCTGTGTGGTCACACCAGTCCAATAGATGGCAACATGTGTGTGCAGTGATAATTTTGTATCTGTTTAAAATGTACGGGAAGACTACATTTAACGGGGAGGAGAGCCACACCCGAATAGTTCCGAAGTTCTCCGAAGTTTACCGATTGCTCGTGAAAATACCAGTTTTCAAAGATTGATATATTTTGCGCTCATAGTGTGTTTCAAATAACGCTAACCCAGAAAACCAATTTTTTTTTTTAAATTTTAGTTGCGATAACATAACCTAACCCAACCTCTCGGAAAAATAAAACAAAAAACCATTAGGCCTATTTATTACACTGATCGAATCTAACCCAACCTTTTACTACGGTAATGTTCGGGTTGTTGTTGTTGCTTTCATCCCTGTGATCTGTAGACTATCCAAAATGTACAATAAACTCTACCTATACGATAAAAAAAAAATTCGTTTCTCTTACCAAACAATTTTTTTTTTTTTTTTTTGCCGTTTTACAACTTACGGTAAAAATAAGCCGCCAGTGTTTGGAATCAAAGAGAGTAGAAAAATTTTGTGGCCCGATAGTAAAATACATTATTTAACTATTAACAAATACCATAAAATTATTGCTATTAACTAATAAAATATAATGCTGTCATGTATTGGTTTATAGTGCATTTGGATTCAACGGGAATGTCAACGAAAAATTAATATACAACACATCTATATTTAAAACAAGTTGTAATAAGATGTTATATGGCAATAATAAAAACACATACGCGTTACTGTAAAAAAAAAAGTCTCTGCTGTCAACAGCGCGTCCATTTTTGTATCTCTTAAAAAAAAATTGGTTGTCTGTAAAGTCGGTTTAAGGACGATAGTTTAACATGACAAACGTCATAACAAAACATTGATGAAATGATTGATCCAGAAGAAAATGAAATATAATATTCGGCCTGAGACTGAGCCGTAATAGGTTTTTGCAACCAAACCATTTAGGCATTAAAAATATTATAGTTTTTGAGGAATACTTTTTTTTTAATTTTTCTATAAGTACAAAAATGAAAGTTTTACTGCGGCCGGTATTCAATCCGTCAACCTTTGGATAGTCAGCGATGAACCGCACGGCCACGAGGCCATATTGGAAACAGTTGTTTCAGATGTTATATATTTATAAAAATTTTGTTTTCTGTTGTAGAAGTTTTAAAAACGTATGTAGTCTGCCATGTTTATTTCTTATAGTGGTAGGCGGGAAATTAATAACCGTACAGATTGTGCTGGAAATCGGTGGACGATCGTTAAGTTACATAATATTAATAATTCAAACGACGAAAATATGATTGAAAAGTCAAATCGATTGTTGTTCCAATCGAGTGGAAGAGAGATGCCACGCATGCGTACAGTGAGCATAACAGGACACATCCGTAGTGGGACATCCATAGTGGGACAATGTGCGTTACGGGACACTTTTTCGTGCGTGCAGCCGGCGTTTATCGATTTATTAGACGCTATCACGTCAAAAATCATCACACATTTTGCACAAATCTATGAGCTCTGCAGAGTTATAAATTTTGCTCGCTCGGTACCGAGTTACCAATGGTGCCGAACGGAATCATGCCGGATTGAAGAGCCGCAGAATGTAAATGGTATAGTGCATTTCAGCTAAACTGGATAGTTTGTAATTTACTACTGACATTCTTGCCAACAGCTTCACAGTATTCAACTTGAACATCTTAACACCAGTACCAAATGACATTTTAAGGCAGGTAGGCATACGATTCACTAAACTCCGATTTGTCCCGAACATAACCGAATGTCGTTGACGTTATTTTACCAACCTTTCGTTTAAATTACAATTCCCCAGAAGAGCGAAAACCATAATTAAAAATGGAATTTTAGATGTTAAAAAAAGATTATTAGTATAATGATCTGAAGAAATCGCCTAGAAAGAATTGAAGTGTTCTGATCTACTGGAATGCATATAGCTGTTTTCACTCTTGGCATGTTGATACTCACGGTGCATAGTGTTTTTTCATCTATACAAATAGTATACACATGGAGGTAAGAAGTAAACTAATATCTCCATGAGTACACACATATGGAAACTTCAATACTATCAACATACCAACACAACATTGAATGTTCCACTGAATGTTCAAATTCAGTTTCCATTACCCGCAGGGTTGACGAGAAATGTATTCGATTTACTGTGCAAAAAAAAATTATACATAGGGTAGTTAGATATTGTAGTTCGTGATAAAAATAAGTGTTAGTAGTTTGTATTAGGATTTTACAGTCCGAACTCCGACCACGCCAACGTATTCCAAACGAAGCATTAGTAAGTAATAGTTAAATATTTTTCGTGTTAAGACTCTTGTCTCAACAGACTTAACAACCAATTCGTGTTTTTGTTTTCCCGTTTTTATATAAAAAGTTTCCATTTTATCAGGGTTTTCTTTGCATGTTTTTTTCACCATACAACCTCACACCCAAGTAACAAACCACCCAAATCAGTGCACGTGTTCCTGTTTATCTCAGCAGGTGTCTTAAGGCAAAAATGGTGGTTTGTCTACTAATAAAATTTATGTAACAGCCCCCAAAACCTGAATTATATGTAATTTTCTGTGAATAAAACGTATCTTTCTATTTCTCACGCGTTTATTTAATTTTATTGTTATTACTATTAGTTAAGTGATTTTATTGTTATTTTATTCCGATAACTCTCCTGCATTTGTTGTTTGTTCACAAAATTTTCTCACGTGATTTATGCGTTACGTTATTTTTGAGGTGTAAATGGTCACCCGAATCAACATTATTAAAATATAACAACTGCCATGAAACAATATATTGGTCATAGAAATATAAATAATATATTCAATGTTTATGTGAGTATACTGTAGGTACTTACCACTGTCACCTGACAACTCATTATACATATATGCAAACTAAAGACGGGTAATGCACGACATTAACAGTAATAATATATCTATGTTGAAAAAAGTTATTGAGGTGGGCCGCTCAAATAAATGTAGTATGCTGTATCCTGCCCCTAGGACAGTTGGCCGTAAATGCTGCAGACCGTCCGAGCAGTGGAAACAAAAACCGCGTGCGTGTCAGTACGCTGTTTCTATGTTCGGCTAGAAAGTGGAGAGCGCGCGCTTTCTCTGTCGGCTGAGGGGGAAATACCGTGTGTAATCGTGATTTTCGAAACCTTTGCCGCGTTTCTTACACTACGCCGTGCGTCATATTCTTCATCTGATTGCACCTCTTTGACAACCAAGTGTTAGACAGACTTCTTTTCCGAACTGATGACTTTTTTTGATGTGTAAACATCTTAGCTCTCGGTACACGGCAATTAGTAAGAATAATTTCGTGAGTATGGAACGGATATGTGTCACAAAGATGGTGGACCAACATGTAGTAATATAAATCCGTATATAGTCACTTTAGTTAACATTAGAGGACATAACAAACGTATTGGTGTGCCAAATAAAACTATATGATAGTGAAACTACCCCGGAATATATTTTGTAAACTAAAATAGTCATAGGAAAAATAATCACAAGTTTTAAAATACCTAATAAAGCTGCCATTACAATGATTATAACACATTCTCCTAAATTCCCACGATACGTTAGTAGCAAAGCGTTAGAGAGCGCGCTTAATCTCAAAGGGTGAACTTTTTATAACATATTATAATAATGCTGAATCAGCTCAGTAAGGTTTGTTTGTAGGAAGTATTTACAGACTGATTTCATTTATTTAAGCAAAAACATGTATACAAACATATACGTGGTGTTTAAATACGTGTTTTAAAATGTTTCAGTATAATATTTTTGTAATGCCATAGAACTATAACTTCTAACGTGTGCGAAAAATTTATAGTATTAACTGTTAAGTGAATTTTAAGAAGATTGCCAGTATTGTAATACAATTCCTTGTCGAAAGTCAGGTCCAAATCCGGGGTTTTATTGCAGTCGTTTCGTACTGTTTATTGTTATCTTCGTTTGATAGTGGCAAGCAACGTTTGTCATAGGCGCAAAAAAAATATGTATGGGATTTGCATCCAGAAATTTTGGAATTTTAAAAGCGACTATTTTATTTATCTGTTTATTTATCATGCTCGGCATTATTTTAAAGAATTTTACGTTAAATTTCGTTTCTGAGTTTCGTATTATAAGTTTATTCTCAAATGAACAACATGAGGAAAATTGAGTTTGCTCGTTACCGAGGTTAATTGTTTACACATCATTGGCGAGTACGGAAAGACTAGTTCACATAAAAAAAAAAAAAAAAAACTTGGTTTTCCTCCGTGTTGGTTCGTAGCCTATATCTCTGCAGACAATTTTTTTTTCTGTCGTACGCGCTGTAAGTAGATAACTTACTATCTTAGTTTACATTAATTATGATATAATTAATTACTTTGGTAAAATAAAAAATTGTTTACTGTTTTCTATTTATACTGTATAACCATTTTAATTCCGATATTTAACGAACTGTGTCCTTGTTTTCCTAAATATGTTCGTTGATTTTGTTAAAGGCTTACAACCTTTGGCATTGGCCTCAGTAGCAGTTTTAAATCGGCAATAAAATCTTGAAGTTTACGTAGTACTCTTAGCACGTGAAAATTCAAATAAAATCACTTGTCTAGCTTTTTGCAAACTCGAAATGCTGTACTCGTTCTCGGAAACGTGGACAGGAAAAAGGCGGAATAGAATTGCAGCGCGCTGTGATGCGCATTCGAGTGCGACAATGGCCAAAAGAGGTCAAATTTCTCATTCCTCAGCAGCTTAAGTTGCATTTCCTTTCCCAACGCACCTCGGCAGACACAGGCGAGCGCTTTCTGGCCGTCTCAGTAGGTGCGAATGCTGCCGCGATTCTTTATGAACAATACTTGCAACTTTCGATAGTTAGGCGTCCTGAGTTAGCGCACAAGACATTAAACTGTTGTTATGTTTCTAATACTAAGCAGCAGTTGGATTTTTTTTGCCTTTTTTTTATGTGTTTCCAATTTTGTAAGTTGGCTTTGCTCATTTAAAAACCTGAAAGGTTAATGTAAAATCACATCTTGGTGTTGTTAATCCTCAAGGCACGAAACTAACTAAACGTATAGCAAAAAATTTGCAATTTGTTCTTAAGGGCGGTTAGGTGGGATTTAGGAACTGAAAGACGCCATATTGGTTTCAACCGTTTTCGCCCAGAACATTTTTCTGTAGTTTGATAGTCAAAATTTAGCTTCGTTAAAGCGTGGCTCAAAATATATGAAATGACTGAAATTTGTAGTGAATGGCTGCTACATATAGTTTCAACAATGAAGTAATAGGCGTTTAGTATTTAATCAATTTTTGGGCATTACTACAACTTTAATTATTTATTTAATTATTTATACATGAAAAAAAAATACAGTACTAGGCCGGTTTACAATTTTCTCGTGTATACACTCTACAAAAAGTAAAATGTCGGCTTGACATTAAATATTCCAACCATAAAAAAAACCTAATCCAAACCATTAAATTAAATAAGTCAGTTCTAGCTCTTAAAAAACCTACAATTTTTTTACATATGTACATATACCGCATATTATTAATATCTTTGCTAATTTTTGTTACGGTCAACCTGCCAGTACGAAGCATTTGTTAATGTGGCAGTGTTCCAGCCGTTTCTTGCGAAGCAGTGAGCGATAACGTGTTATGAAAACTGTTGGACGTGCCATGCCGGAGGGAGTCTGGTTTGTCATTCCAGAGATGGTGTGCCAGGTAACTAAATGATATTTTGAAGGAAGTGCTATGGTTCTTTGGTATCTGAATATTTTTCCTATGTCTGGTGTTGTATCCATGCATAGAA
This sequence comes from Bacillus rossius redtenbacheri, assembly GCF_032445375.1. Lineage (NCBI taxonomy): Eukaryota > Metazoa > Arthropoda > Insecta > Phasmatodea > Bacillidae > Bacillus > Bacillus rossius. The sequence continues at coordinate 50,225,712 of NC_086330.1, forward strand.
AAAGTATTCTGTCAATAGTACTACATAATTGGCTTTATAGCTGTTAATCTACTTTACGAAGACAAATTCTGAATATCAAACTTCAAACAATTAAAGGCATAAAAACGGTAGAAACTAATATGTATATTCCCGGAAATTTCGCAGATTCCTCTGGCCTCAGGATAGAATTCAAAGTTATAGGTGTGCTCGACCCATGTTTACTTTCCCATTGGTTGATTTCTTAGCGAGAACATTTTTATCCTTGTTATTTGGCACTACCTGATTCGCTTACTTCTCTCCTAGCTGGACATCGTTGGCTCACGGTCGTAGAGGGGTGTGTCCAGATAACTGCGGTCCAATCATGAACACAGTGCGACAGTGTGGAGGTTTGCATTCTAGCTTGCGACTAAATGAATGCGCGAAAATTCCATGGCTCTACTAATGTGGTGTCATTCGGTTCATATCCCCCCCCCCCCCAATTAACGCTGTAAGTATATTCGTTAACTGAAGTGTACTATTTATATCTCGATTACACATGCATTAAAATTTAAACTTTGAATGTGTGGGTCATTGTTTAGCCTACATTATAGTCAAAATTCTGTAGAGTTATGAAAAAATGTTACATTAAGTTATGTTATAACGTAAGTTGTATATTAAAATAATGTTATAATTACAGCTTACGAATATTACTTAATAAAATATCAAAGTAGTTTAGTGAAAAAGATTAAAATAATATGAAATGACAGTTTGACTGAAAGGGTGAATTTAATCGAGTCTTCGCTCTCGGACTGGAGCCGCATCTTTGTCGCTGGTTTACCAGACGTTTCGCTGTATCTTCCAGTGGATATCTTTACGTTTTGTTCAGTGCAACATAACCTGAAGATGCCTTTTGTAGGGTGCGGCGAAACGTCGTTTAAAGCAACAACCGAAAGACGTTTTCAGTCCGAAAGCCATGATTTTTAACAATGGCGTGCGAGAACAAATTTTTACAGCTTTTTTTAAAAAAAATTCTGATACAAATGTACCATTTATTCTGTTGTAGCTAAAATGTGTTTTTTTTCTATTACTTGCAGTATTTGCAACCATGTTCAATGTATTATCTCATGTTTCATTGTGTAACTTAACCGTCCTGCCTACCTGGGTATCCAACCGTACGCCGGATAGTTTATGTTTTTACGGGTTTTCAAGTAAAAAAAAAACACTTAAAATCAAAAACCTATGATAATGCAATGCACAGTATGATTTTAGTTCGAAAGTGCCATTGTGGAATATGACTGAATCGGGCTTAGTTATGTTTAGCATGTAAAACCATTTTTCCTGCGCACGCCCCTTAAAGCCCGGTATCACACTCCATGTTGATAATTTATTATTAATTGAGGGATTTTCCTATAAATTTTATGCTTCATCGAAATGTTATCTAATAGTTGTAAAAAGTAACGTTAAGTGTTTGTAGTTATGATCATTTTCGTGGCGTTTCATAGCTCGAGAAGTGACGTTCAAATAAATTTCTGGTGAGAAAATTTGTGACCCTTGCAAAAAATATATATGATCCACTAGAATAAATTTACGGGAAAGGATATTAATTAATTTAAATAGCAACGACAAGAAAATAAAATTAAACGACTCGGCGTGTGAGACGGATCCTAATGCAAGTATGTTTGAAGCCAGAAACACGCTGTTCGCGGCTTGAAGTGTTGTGTTCTTACTGACGCGCGCCGCCGCAGGTCTCCGTGTGCCGTCGCGAGCCGCGCGGCGCCTGCGGGCCGGCGGGTATGCGACCCGCCGAGCACGCCTGTCGCGCTGGGCGGGAACTGCCAGGCCCGGGTTAGGTCTATTTTCGGTTGACGGCTCGCCAGAATGGGTCTCTCGAAGCGGCGACCGTGCCATTTTTATGACGTAGAAGTGCATCGTAAAGCGTGTGATGCACGTCTCCCCCCTGTTGCTGTCGACAGTCCGTACCGAATTTTTCGTAACTCAAAACGACAGTTTTCACAGCCGTTTCCACTCTCTAAAACATACAATGTGCAGACGAAACGCTGAGGTAGTAGATGTTCGCATTCTGGCATCGATAGTTGAATGGTTTTCTTTAGCAGATGTCACCCGGAGATTAAGTGTAAATTTTTATGGGTTACTTGGATTAATTATTTGGTTTTTATAATGTTTTTTTATATTTGTCTTTAATTTAATTTAACTTCGTAACAACGGCATAGGCCTATTGTTGCTCGTTAGCTCGTTAGTGAAACATTTAATTGTTTTGAATGGTTAAAACTATGTCTGATTTTTTTTTTCGTCTCAAGCTTCTTTTTTTTTAAGTTTTAATTCATCAATTGCTCACTACCCTCCTCACCATCTTTTCAACTCAAACCATAGAAACCTTGATTTTTCTTGATTTTGAAGCATCCAAACATTTTTACGTCAAAAGATACATACAAACTGTTAATTAAAAACTACAAACCACATGATTACATGCTTCAAACTCATGCCAGAGTTTTAATGTAAATTGTGTTTTAAAGTATTTGTACCCATCAAATAAAGAATCCATTAAACCATTATTAAAAATCAGTAATATAGTATGAAATCCATTTCATCACAGGCCTAAGCTAAAAAAAAAAAAAATAGAAGCAAAATAATTTACGAAACTACCATCTTCAATGCGGGCACATAGTTTTTTGGATTATTTGCGGTTGTTGGCACAAACAGCTGTAGTGACGTATATAACTATTGTATTCTACTAAACTTGAGACTTTTGTTTCAACAATTTTGTAATGTTACCAAGAAGTCCATGGACGCATGTTTATATACCTATTTGCGTGGTCTAAGACGTTACTTAGTAAGGTAAAATAAAAAAAATAATCAAGTTATGCTCGCACTCCAGTTGTGATGCTAATGCCTACAACTTGTTGCTCGTATGTCAGAAATCACAATGTCGCGACGCGATCATTAATACGTGAATAGAAAACTGTTTTTAAATCAATCATATCTAAATATTTCTGATGTCAGCGCGACAAGATTCCCGGACGAGACGGGCTTTCCGATTAATAATATTTTCTATTTCCATCGCATTTCTGGCTCTACGTTACTGAAAGTGTGTCAGAATTCTATTTACGAAAACAAGTAAAACTGTTGCATTAGTTCGACGTAATTTTTATTTGTGTGTATGTTTTTTTTTGTAAGGTTTTCTTTATCAAATCAGTTTTTTTTTTTTTTTTTTTTTTTTTTTTTTTTTTTTTTTTTTTTTTAAATATTTGCATGCGTTTACGGGCAGTGATTCGTACCGAATGAACGTTAAATCTGAACTTAACTTTTTTTCTATCAAACCTGCCCAGTAAAAAAAAGTAGGTATAGAATTTTAGCTGTCGTATGTGTTAGCAAGAAACATATTTCATACAATCGTTTATTTCGGTTTGTCACGCGAGTAAAAAAAATCATTTGTTCGCAATAATGCTAGGATCAAAACAACGCGAAGCGAAGATGCGATGCGATTGCGAAGCTCGCGTTAGTAGGAGCATATGTTTGTACCCGCGTAACAACAAAAATACTCACTTTTATAAAAAAAAATATGTCTTGCTTTTACATACGCACCAAACATACCACAGCGGTTTTGTTTAAGATATGTTTTGATATAGTAATTTATTTAATTTAAATTAAAGATTCAATTCTAAATCGTTGTGTGTTGACACATTGAAGTGATTCACAGGTAAATTTAGTAAACAAAACCTTACAAATGTAAGAATAATAGAACTGCCAATGCACCAGTTTAACCATCTTTCGCAAACAAAATTCTGATACGCTTACTGTAATTCTGGGCTCGCGACGCGATTGAAGTAGAAAATATTACTAATCGGGAATTCTGTCGCGCCCGCCATTTTGTTCGGGCTGGAGTCATAGATGTGTCGAACGTGACTGGTTAGACATAGTTCTCGTCGCCGCCGTCGCGCTAATGTTATTCCAGCATAATGGGCCGAGAACCTGTCTCCGCGCGTGTGTGAGCCACGCCCTTGCAGGTCGTGCACGCGACCACCGTAACGCATGTCCCTTCCCCCTTTCCTCCCTCAGCAATCAACTTAAGTCCTGTCGGTCCATCATGCCGAAGTCCAGTCCACAAAGAACCTGCTACCCAGAGAAAACCGACCTTCCTTTCGCCCACGCTAACAATATATCACAATTAAGGGTGGTTGCACCTTTATTTTGCAATGTATGTGTGTGACTTTTGTACAGTATTTTCGAAATTATAATGAAAATACGCCATGTTTATCCAACATGTTATCTTTATAGGCCTGCTTCTATTGTTGTGGTTATTTTATTTCCGTGTATACTTTATTTTTCTGTTGGTAGCTATTTCTGCGGATTTCTTGACAAGTAGTTAATTAAGTTGGAACAATTTTTTTACAGGATGATTAGTGAAAGTAAATTTTTTTTTGTCAATATGTGCTCATAGTTAAAATGTAGTATTGAAACCTCTCGTGGTCACAAATGTAGCATTTATTCGTGTTTCCTCAGCTAATCGATGAATATTGCGATTTTACTTATGAGAAATATTATTTACGAAATATTTCATGAAGAGTTCTGAAAAGAAAAGCCTGGTGGGGTGGGTTGTGAGAGCCTCCTTTCATTTTTAGAACGATCAGATCCCTTTCCGAAATGTGGGATCACGGGAATGCAAACTAAATAAGTTGAAAAAAAGCTGCCGTAGTTGTACTGGGAAAGTTAAAAGGCCAAATGCTAGTTTTCTTTTGTCACTCGTGCCACACACTTTCAACGACACAGCAACAGAAAAAACTGACACACCTGAAGGAAAACTGAAGAAACTGGACAAGAAACTGAGCTGTGGCTATAAATGCTCAGTTCAGTAGGCTAAATCGTTTAGTTTATTCCTCCGATCAGATGTCAGTTGAACTGACTGATAGACTGAGCGTAAATGGGGTCCTTTACAGTGATAATTCAGGTGCTTACACTGTTGTAATTGTCAGTAAATTTACGGACTTTCCTTTGAAGAATGCGCCCCTAATAATAATTTAACTATTTTTTTACACTTTGACTACAATTCACTAAATTAACCAGAAAAAATTTCGCACTCACAAAACAAGCTTGTGAGTTCATACAACCACTTTAATCTACGTGCGCTATTTATGACTAATGTGAACATTTTATAATTGTAACAATTGGCAAATTAATAAATAAAAATTAATTAAGGAATATTACATAAGTTTTCGTAATGTTTAATGTTAAAAAGAACAATTAATATAAATATAAAAAGTATAACATTCTTTAAGAAAAAGTGTGCATATATATAGACATATATATACAATTAATATTTAAATGAAAAAAGTACAAACACTTAAGTTACAACAATATATAAAACTTTATTTAAATATAAAAAAAAATAAACTTCACTTAAATTATCCAGCCAAAGATTGACATATTTTTTATATGAAAATGATGTTTTGTTTTCAATTTTTTCAGGAAGTATAACTACAATTTTTGGAAACAAAAAGTTCTAAAGATTTCTGACTAATTGTATTATGAAATTGAGGAATAGGGAAATTTATGTTCTGTCTATGACGTGTAGTAGAAGTATGACATACATAATTTAACGTTTTTTTCCTTCGATACTTACTCCTTATTGCAGCTCTAATATACAATATTTTAATATCAAATACGCTTAAACGTTTAAAACGTTTCTTGGATGGGTGTGTTTTTTTAAGGTGACTCTTAGAAATTTTTTTTGGATTGTAATAAATGTTTTAATTGATGTTTTGGTCATTCCTCCCCAGGCCAGAATGTCATACTGCTGAAAATACTGAAAAAGAGCAAAGTAAACAATTCTTATTTCTTCCAGAGACTATATATCTTGGGACTGAATAATGTTTTGTTAAAAAAAACAAATGTTTGTACAGTTGCAAAAATATTTTTTGTAAACCTGTCTTCTGTGCAATTACAAGGGAGAAAAAAATTGTAGTATTGCACGTTTTGTATGAATGCAGATCTTCTGTAAGCGCTCATAATATGATCGATGGACTCGGGAAGTTGCGTTCACTGCCGATAGATGGCACTTACTGTTAAATACGATCCAGACGATTAATTTTATTGTAATTTGTTGTGCCATTTAAAGATTTAAACCCAACGTTAACTCCCAGGGTATAGCACTTGTAGCCTGGTACCGACCAAACGTAAGTATTTATGACGTGTGTTCCCATGGCCATCTGAGAAACATTGCCTGCAGATGTTACAAATTAGCAGTGGGCTAAACGTTCCACTGTTTCAGTTCCAGTTCTTGGGTGATAATAGTTACTGAAATCATGCAAACTTCTATGTAATAATGCGTTTTTTTTGTATTCTCCCCATAAATACGCTGCGAAATTTGCAGCATTTTTCTTGTACTTATACAAATATAATTCCAGGCAAATAATTTTTTTTTGTGTATAATGCTGCGTTTAACTTGAGGGTGCAATGTTATAGTTATCCACCTTTTATATAGAGGTGTATCACTAGTGACAAAACTATCCATGTTTCTCCGTAAATGTATGAATTTATATTTTTGTAAATTTACGGGCACTGAGATAACACTTTCGAGATTAACGAACTATGCCCTGGTTAATTTTCCAGACGTTTTCACCTTTTATGAAAACTTTGTACATCACTCGTGTTCCTACATATTCGTATTATGCATGGTAATATTTCTTAAAATTTGGTCCTTTGATCATATATTACAACATATATCTGAGTAGTAAGCTATAGGAAATGCGATGAAGTGTGTTAAGATAGATAGGGATTCTGCCCCTATAGCGTAGGAGTGTCGACTGACCAAAACATCGCACTAGTATAACGTACGAGAATCAGCTTGTGAGTGTTAATTTCAAGAATAAACTCATTAGAATGATCGTAGAGTGTTAACGAAATTTAAAAAAAAACTTTTGCTCTACAATATTAAGACTTCTTTCTTCGGTACACTAAATTCTGGATCCACCGAAGTTTCTACGAAGAGCTACGGAGACGCGTAATGTGCATACTTCGTTTAAAGGCCGTAAATTTATTGTAATTATTTGTTATAGCGTGTTGACTTGTACACACTGTACAAAATTACAACCACACAGTCCAACGGAAGTAACTTAGGTGGACCTAGATATTAAATTGGAAGATACTGAAGTATTACAGTTTTTTTTTTAATTTGATAGGCTTCAAAATAATGTCGAAATGCATACTGTTTTTGGATTAGTATCTAATTTAATCTGGCCTGTGTTCTCTTTTCGTGCGAAAACGGAATGCAATTACTTAGTTTCTTGTAAAAATTTGAAATAAATAACCTTGCATCCCATTTCCGCGCCGGATACACAGATTTTGTCTTAGTCCGACTTATTAAATATGTTTTCATCGTTACAAACAACTAGAGTTTGTTAAATTTTACAACTTGCAATACATATTCGAAGTTTCTTATTAAAATAAGTTGAGTGTCTTTTTGAACACAATATCTAAGTAAAGCAAAATGTGCGTGGCCGCTACCCGCGTTTGAGTTTAAACTCCACACTTAAGTAACCTTACTTGAAAATGAATCCAAGTATTCAACAAACAACAAAGTACACAATACCGTACTAAGCACTATCAATTCCACGGAATGAGCAGCTGGAAGAGGCCTGAGTGTTTCCAGCGGACTGTGTCCAGAGGAGCGGTGGTCAGCAGGGCGAGTGTGTCGCAGAGGAGTTTATAAACATGTATGTTCTGTTAGGCTTGGTATGAGATAACGAAGCTGTCTCAGCAGTAAACTAGTATTAAATTATGTGCATCTTAGTTAGATATCGAAAGAATTTATTCATAAACGCACACAATAATATTATTAAACATTTAAACTATTGGAATATTTGTGCCAATTTTAACTTTTCTATTTGCAGTTATTATTTTTTTTAAGGAAAACTCTTGTAATTTATAATGTAACGAAAAATGAAACACTGTAGCGTCGCTTCTGTAACGCTTGTTCAAAATGAGGAGTGGGACGCTCAATATTCCCCTCTCCGCCACCGTCCCACTCCTCGGCGTTCATTACTTTCTTTAGTCATCGCCTCGAATAACCACACCGTTGTGAATAAATTTCATTCCAAAAACGTTAAAAAAAAAAAAAAGAGTGCGTGTGTGTTACGAAGCTGGTCGCGTCGTCGAATGGTGGGAGAGAGTGCGGCGGCGGTCTCCAGCTCTCACGCTGTAGCCCAGGAAACAAAGGTTTCAACCTGTGAAAAATTTGTCCAAAGCTGAATTTTTGCACAGTGGTAGAGTCGACTATGCTTAATAACATACCGAAAGTTTACCGCTGTAGACCTTGTGCGTATCACTGAAAATTTGCAGTTAAGTCCTAGATGACAGCGACTTGCAGCAGTTCATTAAAATGCTTCCCATTTTTGCACTTTTTACCGTAGACTCTCGATAGCTATATGAAAATAATCTTAAAGCACTACTACTCACATTGATAATGAATAAAGTTCTAAAAGTTAATATTAAAGGAAAGAAAAAAAATGTTTAATTAATGAAATAAGTTTTTTTACATCAGTCAAGGCAATAAAAAGACAATTCACTTACAAATAAAGGGTCTTACGCAAATATATCTTTAACAAAAGTTGTTGTATAGTTCTTAAGCTTTACAGGGACATATCTCTCAAAAGTCTAGCTTAATTTATAGGATCACTAGAGACTCCCGAGCTTATCAATGTCGTCTACGCACTGCGACAGAGCCACAGCCGCAAGCGCTGTGGCCACTCTCACTCCCACGAAATCGAAGATTTTTAATCTTTGTAAAATTTGCTCCTAACTGAAATTTAAAACAGTGGTAACATTCAAGTTTTCTAGCAACATTTGAAATGTTTACCTCCGCAAACCTTGCGCGGAACACCGAAAACGAGAAGTTAAGTCCTAAATAATACTTTATTGACCACTCAACAATATGGCACTATAACGTAATTACTATAGTATACTTTCAGAATAGCATACCAAAACTTACTCAAAACATTATTCTCAATGATTAAATTTAAAAATCTTTCACTACGTTTGACTAAATATGATATTTATTCAATAATATTAGAAGAGAGGTGTTCTGAAAAAAAGGGCACAAACGAAAATACGTATTACAAAAACACGTAGAGCACGATTTGAAAACATTAAATAAAAGTAGTTGCAAAGTTCTTAAACTTTAAATTAGTTTATTTGTTGAGAGCTTGGTACAATGTGTCTGACCGCTAAAGCGATCCGAGCCGCGTAGTGTATACTACTGCGAGGTTGTCGAAGTAGGCTCGGGTCGGGACGAATTTCGCCGTAAAGAAACAAAGGTTTTTAATACATGGAATATTATCCCAAAGAAGAAACTTTGTACAGTTGTAGAATGAACGTTTCTTGGTAACATATCAAAAGTTTACCGATGCAAACCTTGTGCGTCACACAAAAAACGAGCAGTTAAGCCCAAAATGTCAATTTTTTGCAACGATCCACAATAATGGATATTGCAAATGCAGTTTATGGAGTAGACTGACAGTATGAAACCCAAAATAATCTAGAAACATTGCCCTATCTGAGTATAGTGATAAAAAGTACGAAGTTTAAACATCTTTCTATAAAATAGACAATTTAAATCATTAAAGTTAACGAATTCACTTTCATTCAATTTTTAGGAAATATAAATACATTTTACATAAACTTAAAGAGCCCTACGTGAAAATCGCTTTCAATAAACGTTGTTGCATATTTATTCTTCTTTAAATGGGTATATTTTTTAAGTGTCTCATACAATTAGTCTGACCGCTGAAGCGATCCGAGCCGCGTAGTGTGTACTACTGCGATGTTGTCGAAGTAGGCTCGGGTCGGGACGAATTTCGCTGTAAAGAAACAAAGGTTTTTAATACATGGAAAATTATCCCAAAGAAGAAACTTTGTACAGTTGTAGAGTGAACGTTTCTTAGTAACATATCAAAAGTTTACCGATGCAAACCTTGTGCGTCACACAAAAAACGAGCAGTTAAGCCCAAAATGTCAATTTTTTGCAACGATCCACAATAATGGATATTGCAAATGCAGTTTATGGAGTAGACTGACAGTATGAAACCCAAAATAATCTAGAAACATTGCCCTATCTGAGTATAGTGATAAAAAGTACGAAGTTTAAACATCTTTCTATAAAATAGACAATTTAAATCATTAAACTTAACGAATTCACTTTCATTCAATTTTTAGGAAATATAAATACATTTTACATAAACTTAAAGAGCCCTACGTGAAAATCGCTTTCAATAAACGTTGTTGCATATTTATTCTTCTTTAAATGGGTATATTTGTTAAGGGTCTCATACAATTTGTTTGACCCCTGAAGCTATCCGAGCCGTGTAGTGTGTACTACTGTGAGGTTGCCGAAGTCGGCTTGGGGTCGGGACGAATTTCGCTGTTAAGAAACATGGAAAATTATCCCAAAGCAGAAACTTTGTACAGTTGTAGAATAAACGTTTCTTAGTAACATGTCAAAAGTTTACCGATGTAACCCTTGTGCGTCACACCAATAACGAGCAGTTAAGTCCTAAATGATAATTTCCCAAACGATCTACAAAATTGTGTTTCGTAAATAATTTAATAACTCTATAAATACTTTTTTTTAAGTAGGCTCCCAGTATACAGCAAACTTGGTTTGTTCTCAAACGCCATACTACTACGGTAATAGGAATATGAAATCACTACAGACAAGATTTTGTTCTGGTGAAACCAGAGCTAACCGAGAAATGACCGAACGTCCCGGAAAGTTGTGATATTTGACGATATTGCGAGAGTAGCACACCCGTACGTGACTACAGAGAATGGATAGTTTCCTTAGCCGTTAGGATTTCTGGTACGAACACCCTCTCACAGGTAGCGTCATAAAATACGGTGAAACTCTTGCAAAACCATCCACCACCGCTCTTTGCCACTAGCAATCCAACGACGTCAGCTAGGCGCAGCACTCAAATACATTAACTTATTTTAAAAAAAAACTGAATATGTAATACTACCTATACGTTTTACAACACAACTCGTGTTTTATTTATTTTCTGAAAAAAAACCTATTATTATAGGAATTATGTTTTTTAAGTGAAAAAAAAACTCAGTACATTTACGATGTATCGTTTTATTCTATTTTTATGTAGTAAACTGATTTTAAAGAAGTAAATATATAATTTTTCATTTTGTCGAATACAGGCTACATTCAAATTTTGCATTGTTCTGATCGAAAATAAAACGATGTATCAGAAATAAAAAAAAAATTGTTGCTAAAAAAATAATTTTTAATAATAACATTTTTGAAACAGAATAAATCCATGCAGATATAAAACCAGAGGTCCTCTAGAGTTTTTAATTTACAAGTTCCAAGCAGAAATCGTTTATTGTTAATTTTATTGTATCAAAAAACATTAATATAAGGAAAAAAATGCATATCTCATTACATGTAACATACACCCTCTCATATGAATTAGCTATGTTTTAAGTAATCCCTAAATAAGACCCAGTGTCGCAGTACGCAGTGTGTCGGAATGCCGCGCTGGAACGGCGGTGGCCGTGAGAGATCAGTACGGCCGCAGTACACTGTAACGCTCGGGCCGCTTTAATGAGCCAACTAATTACGTTAGACTCTTTATAAATATACTGTCTTAAAGCTAAAGGTATAACCGAAAACATTTATTTGGACATTTTTCGCATTGGACTCTTCAAATTGGTGTAAATAGTATTTTTATCTGAGTGGCAAAGATAAAAAATAATATTTCATGAATTAATTGCTTAATATCACATCTTTAATATTAACAATTTATGCTTTTTACAACATTAATGGCTTTATTATAGTCTCAAGATTATTTTGGTAGTTTTATGGACAGTCTAAATGAAAAACTGTACAAATGGGTAGCATTTTAATGGACTGATGTAAGTCGCTGTCATCTAGGACTTAAATGCAAATTTTCGGCGATACGCACAAGGTCTACAGCGGTAAACTTTACTGCGGCTGCGCGAGTGAATGGCCTGTTCGCCGCTGCAAGGAGCGGGCGCTGCTATCGCCCGGCGCCATCGGCGGGCTGACGGCTGTCGGTCTTTGAAGTGTGCCGTCCTTCCGCGTGACCCTTTTACTGTCTCCCTCCCTTCCTTTCTTCCTCTCTTCCTGTTACTCCCTCCTCTCTTCCACCCCTATCCTTTCTTCCACCCTTCTCTTCCACTCTTCTTGCTTTCCTCGCATCCTTAACTCCACGCTTATTCCCTTCCTTCTATCCTTTATTTCTTCCTATTGTTTCAATCTCCCATTCCTTCTGCCCTTTCTTCCATCTTTATTCCCTTCCTCATATTCTGTCGTCCATAGCACCCTTCTTCCCTACTACCTATCTTTTATTCCACCTTTTTTTTTCCTTCCTCGTTCCTCCTATTCTTTTTTCGCCCTTCCCTTCCTCTCTTCCCTCCATTATTCCACCCTTCTTTCCGTCCTCCTTTCCGTCCTCCTTTCCGTCCTCCTTTCCGTCCTCCTTTCCGTCCTCCTTTCCTCTCTTCCGCCTTTCTTTCTTTCCTTCCATTCGTATCCATGCTGTATCTGAAAGTGCCACGCGGGTTGCTCTAGCCCTCCACGGTTTCTGACAGTATTTGATTTGATTGTACTGTGTCCTAACGTCGCGCGGTTATGCACAGAGGCTTAGGGCGACGTGACCTCCAAGATTATACTGGGCTCCGAACCACCCGGTTACCCACTCAAGTGTTCGTGTATTTGAATGATGTCGCGGTGTGTGATCGAACCCACGACCCTCACTCATGGGCGCGACTCTCCGAGGATCCTGCAGACCGTTCTCACCGCCTGCCTGTATTTCAGCGCCTGATATGGGTATTCTTATCTATTCTATTGCTTCTCCACTACGCTGTAAATGAGATTTAGAATGAAAAAAAAAATGAACCAAGCTTCGTAATATTATAAAAAATAAAAGAAACTTATCTCAGCTCAGAGAATTCACTATGAAGGTTTTTTTTTTTAATTGAAGTTATACTTCTTTAGGCGCGTAACGAAAATATGAGTGAATGTTTACAATGCGCTCGCACCGTGCAACAAAATTTTCACGGAATGAAAAAAAGGAATACGTACAAAAAAACTTCAGTGATTGTGATTGAATACTGGTTCATATCATTTAAAACATTTATTTGTTGTAAATGTTAGTGAAAGAAATTGTGTTTATATCAGGGGCACAACAACTAAATTTCCAAAGGAGGGACAATATACCTTTTTATAAAGAATCATCGATCCCCCCTATTGAAGCGGGGGGTCCGGGGGTCCTCCCCCGGGAATATTTGTATTTCAAGGTGGAAAATGGTGCTATTTAAGCAGTTTTATTTCCTAAAAATTGATTTCACAGCACTTTCTTTGCCCCCGTTTGCCCCCACTTCAAGGTTTCAGGGGAGGGGGGGGGGGCGGCAAAATACCCTTGACCCCCCCCCCCTTGTCGTTGCGCCCCTGGTTTATATACTTTCTCAAGTGTATTTATGTGAGGTTATATTCCCGTATTTATAACGATGCCAGGTTGCTTGTAAGCTCCCATTGTCGCTGGCAAGTGTGTCTGGGGAGGATTTAGAATTCTTCTGGCCGTTTTCAGGGGAATGTTTGTAAGGTTATGTTCCCGCATGTACAATTTATTTGCATTATAAAGTATTAAATTTTATTATATAAATAATTTATGTTAATAAATTAGAATAAACTTTCAGTATATTCCTAGATTTTCATCATTAATTGGAATTTATCTCGATTATTTTATGAAATTGAATAATTTTGTACCAATCGTATTTACATCACTCCAATCCTTTTATTTTATTTCTATTACTTATTTGCATGCAAAATTAAAGTTAGTTTTTTAAACCAAGTATCTATAACTTCTAACGCGCGTACATAAGTATACGCTCCCATTTTTTATTAATAAAATTATTGCATACTGACGCAGAATTCCGTGAGAATTATACGTAGAAGTGTTAGCACCTATTACAGTCTACTATAATATTTCGGTATGTTCATTGCTGCAAAACTATATATACATTATGGTTATATTCACTTTTTCCAGACATTTTCTTTAGAGGGGAAAATGGAAAAGGTTGTTATATATATAATATAAATCATAACCTACATTATTCAAAGTGTACTGGGTTGAAGAGAGTCCGGGTTAAGGTAGACTCTAATTGCATCTCAGGCCGAAGCATGTACGCCTTATCATGGGGTTTTCAACCATGCATGGAGGGTAGTTTTAGTGTGCTTATTTGTGATTGGCCAGCAATGGCAACGATTGAAGCCATGACTAACTCTTGAGACTAACACTAGTTACGTTGGGCCCAGGGAAAACCGTGGGCTCAGTCATGCGGGGTGCAATAAGTGTTCAACAAAATGAAACCTGAGAAGAAGATGGATAACCAAGCGTGGCAAGTAAAGCGGCGTTGTTGGTTGAACCAGCGGTGGGCGTTACGAGCCAATTCGTCTATCTGTCTTTAGCCTGCCTCACTGCATCGGTCGTTGTTGAATGGGGAGGGAGGGGAGGTTGCGGATGTGGGTCGCCCGCAAATTGAGGAAGCGCCACCCCGCCCATCCCCTTGGGGGGGGGGGGGACGGGGGACGTGGCGCCCCTCTCTTGAATTAGCACGTCGCCACCGCCCGTAAGTGAACCTCGCGGACTCAGTGTTTCCATCTTAGCTATTACACAACTAAATGTGTTATGTTTTTTTTCTTTATAGTGATTTGTTTGGGAAATAATCCCCCTTTTTTTATAAAGAAATTTAATAAATAAGGCATGGGCGTAGATCCCGGGGGGGCCAGGGGGGCCCGGGCCCCCCTGGAATTAATGGGCCCCTCCTTGGGGGGGCCCACTTCGTGATTTTAAAGTTAATGGTGTACACAACATATATATATTATTTATATATATATTATATATTATTTATATATATTTATATATATTCATATATATTATTATTTACAACGACGACAGACACTTTGACATGCTTTACATTCCTACCTTCGAGTTCCGTAGTTATTTTCCCCTACCCCTTCTGCGAAAGCCATGGTATGGAGTTTTCCAGTGAGAACTTTTAAACCCTTAATTCCCAGAAACCGTTCATTCCAAAGGACGAAGCTAGGGTAGGGTTCCCTTAGCTTTTCCTCCTAATTGTTACCCACACTACCCTGTCCTCTGAAACGACAGTATTATAGGTTTCAGGTAGTCTGTTTTTAAAGTGGTTTTGCTCTCGTGTGCCCCAGTCTTCTGCTTTCTTGGCAAACATCAACATGGATAAGTTCGTGACGCGGAAGAAACGGAAAACATAATCTGATTCTCACCTGGTAAGCTTGATTGTTTTATAAGTAGTGACTATTATTTAGGTAATATATTTTATTTAAGTGATTATGTAACGTTATTTTTTCCAGTAAATAAACAACTTAATACTTTAAGAGTAATTATAAAATAATTTAGTTTATTTACGAACTGAAACTTATATACCATTTTCTGGAATTTTTTTAGCTCATCTCCATTCTGTAAGGCTAGCTGCTCTGTACGTTACATGTGAATATACATGGAATAATTTTTTTCCTCGTCAATATGGAATTTAAAATCACTCCCCTTTTATTATCAAACGATAATTTTCACAATTCATGGCCGATAATCACTTTATAACATTTGTTATTTGATAACTGCAACACTGCACGAGTAAACAGAAGTAAGAGTGAGAAAGAAGTATTTAAACGTTACACATCCGTATTTAAGTTAATAAGGAAGCAAACGCGTCTCTTTAATAACTAATCAAGCGGCATATTTTAACTAAATAATTCACTGCCAAAATACTGATTATACTAAATATAAGCCGAGAAATGTATGTGGTTCAATTAGCTGTAGGATAAATTTTATAGTTCTATCTCCGAGATTTTTCATTTGTGTCATTAAGTTTTTTTTTTCTTTTTTACCTGGTTGATGCCTTTACTAAATAAAATAGTCTTTAAGGGTTTTAATATGATTCGATCGTTCATTTGATGTTGATCCATTTATTAGCTTTGGCGCTTTGGGTTTTTAGGGCGCATCAAAAACTGTGAACAAAGAATTTCACGAACAGCATTTGAATCGCAGTAATTATGTGATGTGGCATAAAAAAAAAAACCGACAAAGTGCGAGTCGAACTCGCGCACGAAGGGTTCCTTACCATCATCTATAAAAACGGCAAAAAAAAAATCATGTCTGTTGTATGGGAGCCCCCCTTAAATATTTGTTTTATTTTAATTTAATCATTTATTTTTAAATTGAAATTAGAATAAACACTTTTGGAAAATGGTAATGTATGGGTGGGGTGTTATCTATTTGCATTATATTCACGTATATTATTTTTATAGATTTTTTTTTAATGGATATTTTATGTATTTAGGTTAGCAAATTATTCAAACATGTTTGAGAGATCACTTATTATAGTCATTAATTAATAATTACTAAAACATATGTTGCTCTGCTTTATTGTTAATATCACTTACGTAAAAATAAAGTGTATAACATACGAGCTTAATATCCAGAGAAGACTTGTTTCGGTTGAACTCTAGAGCAAAATTCTTAAATTAAATTCACGGGCCCCCCCTGGAAATCCTACAGATTTGCGCCCATGAAATAAGGTATCATAGTGTTGCATGTGTAGTTATTCTTTCGTGAAAATATTCAAAGATAGCGATAATGTTTTTTCTGTGGAAAAACAGGGGTAATTCCCGTAGGCTACATGGCAGATATAGTCGGTGTCATGTGCCTTGTCTGAAATCGACCGTTTTCAAAAAACAGCTTAAGTAGTACACACTTTCCAACCGTTATTTGATGTTTGTTTACTAACACTGACAATCACATGAAGTTTTTTACAGACACTGTTGACAAAACAACAGTGGCAGAATAAATTGAGAACTGACAAATTTGAAACAGTTACATGGCCCGGACTATATGGAGCTGGTGGAGTTTTCTGTGCGAACTGCTTGTTAACGTGAATGGTTTGGTGATATAGTGTAATAGCAAAGTTTTTTTTTTTTTTCGCGGAAGTTAAGACAAAAACGAATGGTAGTAGTTTCGTACTTGATTTTGGTTGTTTTTGGTAAAATTACTTTTTGTAATGTTTTCGAACTGTTGGCAACACTGCTGTGTACGGCGTCTCGGCAAGTAGCTCTGGTATGGTCGGCGCCCCCTTTGCTCTACGCTTGAAGGGGCGACGCCATCGGGCTGTAGTTTTGACTGAGCGGTTTCAAAATTTATCTTCCAACACCTTCCAACGATGTTGTCGGAAAATGTTGGATGGCCATGACACAGAAAACGTTGCCCGCGCAGCCATGTTTGGTTTTGGAAAGTGGGGCGACTTTAGTTTTCCGTAATTTACATAAAATATTATCACGCCCCGTTGTTTTCTCACTGTAAGTGTATATTTTTTAACACGCTCGGATCTATAAATAAATTGGTTTTTTATATATATTTATGCATAGTAAATAGTGTATTTATTTCTTGGGTAACTACTTACCTTATGCTATTTAACAATGTACATTTGTAAGATTATGTCGCACGGTTACGCACAGATGCTTAAGACTAAAGCTCCAAGTTAATTGTGGGCTACTGGGCAACGAACCACCAGGTTACTGATTTAAGGACTTTAAACTTTTAATCTTGTCGGAGATTTGGATCGAACACATGCAGAGCTACCAGACGTCCTTTTTTACCCGGATATGTCCTTCCTCTTTATGTATCCTCCTTAACGGTCTGGGCGGGTTTTATAAGACAGTCCTCGTTATACAAAGAAGTGAAAAATAAATCAAATGTTAAGCATGTCAGTTACGTTGAGTTACTTACGGTGATAGATGTGAGATGCATTGAAATGTCTGCTGGTTAAGAATTTATCTGAAATATTGTTCGCAAGTCACTTGGTTTGTATTTATTCATTTATATTTTTTTGTATAGTAATTTCCTGCACTGTAAACTTGAAATAGTCTAGGACTTGACTGTTAAACTTTCCGCTAATTTGCGAAAACAATATATACAGACCATAAAATAATAAAACATCGCACTATTACAATAATTGTTCTAACGTTTTTGCTACCAATCCCTATTTTGTGTACTACTCACCTTGCAGTCTTATCTAATGATGGGTGTAGATCCCGAGAGGCGGGGGGGGGGGGGGCAGGGGTGCCCGGGTCCCCCTGGAATTAAGCCTCTCACTGCGAAAGCATGACTGTGAAACGGGTTTGATGTCAAAACTATTTCTAATGGAAACCTATTTGTATATTTTAAATTTTTCTGCTTATTGCATGAATGTAGGCAAACATATGGGCAGTATACAACATACAAGCACCGTATCCAGGGATGACGTGTCGGTTAACCCCACGTGCAAAACTCTCGGGCTATGTGCCCCCCCCCCCCCCAACCCTTTTACAAGAAAATTTCCGCGGCTCCCCTTGTGAATCCGACATATTTGCGCCCCTGTCCACCACAAACACACAAATGTTCATAGGTCATCGGTGGCAAAGAGTTAGGCTGCTGGAAATGCTAAATGGGATATATTTTTTTAACAATTTGCGTATGTCCACGGGGATATACGTTTGTGTTAAATGTTGGAAAGTTTTTGACATGCAGCGGAAATGTAAACATTGGCTGGAATTAGTTTTCTATGAGCTCGAGTTGAGAATGTAACACATACAAAC
Source organism: Bacillus rossius redtenbacheri (assembly GCF_032445375.1). Classification (NCBI taxonomy): domain Eukaryota; kingdom Metazoa; phylum Arthropoda; class Insecta; order Phasmatodea; family Bacillidae; genus Bacillus; species Bacillus rossius. The sequence continues at coordinate 50,244,382 of NC_086330.1, forward strand.
AGGTACCTACGCTTGCTTCATGTCCGAGCCAGAAACATAAAAACCGCCGGCAGTATACTTTTGTTTTTGTTTCAAGCTCGCGCAGAAGCACTACTCACGTTTTCAATATTTACCGACGAACCAGTGGGCGATATTCTTGGCAGCAGGGGTGCCAAGTATAGAAGCTACATCCTTGGTTCCGGAAGACGTGCAGAAGTATTTCTGTCCCTGTGTTTACGTCGAGGGTATTTTGAGATTTGTATTGATGCTTGGGAGTTGGTCTGGTCCAAGGTCCGGGGCTCGTGGCGGCGTGGACTTGTTTTCAAGCCCGTTTGGCGTTCGGAGGTCAACTAGAGCTCTCGTATTCGATTCCCATGAAGACTTATTTAAAAATTTCATATTGACCATTTCACATAAACTGATAACTACTTTTTTTTTTTGCCTTACTAAAAAAAATGGAGCTTGTCAGCGTGCCATTAACAACGTTTTTTTTCCCGCACTTTTTTGCCAATTTATTTATTCATAATAAAAGTGGGATAGCCTACAGTTTACAGGAATGAAAGCCACAGCCACAACTACAACCCGAACAGTTCCAAAGTATACCGAAATAAATTATTGGTTAGGTTCGTTAAGTGACATAAATGAAAAGTACTTTTTTTCCGGGAGGGTAGGTTACGTTAGGTTAGGTTATCGTAACTAAAATGAAAGTTTGGTTAGGTTAGCGTTATTTAAAATAATCTTTGACCGTATAATATATAAATCCTTGCAATATGATGGTGCAGATCAATTGGTCAATGAAGCAATCCCAGTCAGTCATTTCTGGCCGGCTGTCAGGGATGTCACCATCGCCATGGCGGCCCCGGGGCCCGAATGCTCGCACTTGGCATGGATCCCTGGGTTTGCTAGGCGCACCGGGCTGCAGACTGCATTCATGATTCTAGATTACTTTACGTTTTTGAGGGGGTTTAGGGAACATGGCTAGTAGCTCCGTAGAGCTGTGTAGACTGAGGTAAAGTGACTATTAGGTTATGTTTTAAACTCGAGTCGCCTAGGCTGTGATAAGTTATTACACTGCGTGGGTTTTTTCCAGCCCTTCTGGAAGGAGTGGGTGGTGGTGAATTTTTATGAGTTAAATTGGTGTCCTATAAGTGAGCCGGTTTTGCTAGGGGTCTGGTTTGGACTTTGTCTAATTTCTTGTTAATTTAGGGCCGCAATAGAATTTACTGGTTTCTGTTTGTGAGGTGTTTACGTACGAGGTTCCCGAAACCGTGGGCTAATGACCCCCCTCCCTTTATCGAGAGTAGGGGCCAGGCCTGCGGAGGGGACGGGTCCCCTCGACCCACGGCCGGCTCGGGGTGAACCTGGGGCGGTGCAGCACTGCAGCCAGCATCTCTGCCAGCTCCAGCACCGCACCGCGCCCGGGACGACTCCAGGCGCTAGGAGGCTGCTTCCTGGAATGAGCGGGCCTCCCGGCCTCCAGGAGTCGAGTGGCCTCCTGGGTGGTGGTGAAGGCCCCCCTGTAGAGGTCGGTGGGGCGCCCTGTGGCCTCGCGCTGGTCCGCAGCCGAGACCGCCACCCTCCTCCTGACAGGGCGGTCCGTGTCGCCGCGCAGGTCACCGCAGGGGGCAGCAGAGGCGGGTAGTGACACTCTCAGACGCTGTGAGAACAGCAGTCTTGAGAGCCGCGGGAAGGACGCCTGTGACTGGACATGCCGGAGTTTCACAGGTTGATCTGTCTGGGCGCTGGTTTTCCCGCAGCTCTGGGGCCGGCTCGGCTTCTGGGTCGGGCTGTGTTTCGTGGGCGATGACCCTCTCGCAAGTGAGGACGGCCTCGTAGGTGGCCCACATGATGTAGAGAGCTGGAGAGTCGATCACTCGTACAGCCGGCATCTCGATTTTCTGTGGTGATCGGTTGAGGCTTTCGGCCAGCTCTATGAGGTCTTTCGTGACTTTCGAAGTTCCACATGAAGACCGTGGTCCATGTGGTGTGAGAGTCGTAGGGCCTCGAAACCGAGTGCAGGTGGCAGCTTCTGTTCGACAGCAGCTGGTGCATCTCGGTTCCGATAATCGCAGGTTGGACCTGCGCGGCTAACAGCGGTGCCTCTTGCGTCAGCTGGGGCGCGTTGCTCGTAGCGCACCACGTAGTCCTCGTAATGCTGCTTCCCGTCCCGCGAGTCCCGCGAGTCCCGCCGAGTCCCGCCGAGTCCCGCCGAGTCCCGCCGAGTCCCGCCGAGTCCCGCCGAGTCGAGCTCAAGGCTGGATTCTGGAGAGGCTTGAAACCCGTCGAAACGATCCTTGAATATCCCTCTGATTATTATTCGGCATGGTGCTTGAGCGACGGACAACACCTCCGTTCGCGTCCGCAGCGAGGGCTCGAATGCTTGCAATATGGAGTTACTTTCACTGGCGATCGGCAAACTTCGGGATTGTTCGGGTGTAGCTCTCATTCCTATGAAGTGTAGGCTTCCCATAGGAGTGCCTTTTTTTTCCATCCCGGTTGTTACCCAAGCCGTGTTTCACGCCACATTTTTTTCAACAGATAACTTCTCCAACCAACGAGGTCATTCTAGGAAAACAAAGGAAATCATTTTGGGGCACTAATCGCCCATGACCTATTCTATGGAATCGTTCAGGAATGGGCGGCATTGGGGAACAACATGAACCTGGAATCTGGTTGGACGAACAGGCATTTGAACCCAGCTTCCTTCCGGATACGAGTCCACATTTTACGGTTGAGCCACCTCGCTTGATATAGTAGGCTTGGTTTGTTCAATTCAAAACATTCCCATACAAACGTAAACTGTTCAATGTTTAGTTTTGCCTGTGTTTTAAGTTTATTACGTATTATTATTTTAATAAACGATAGAGGCTGTTATGGTGGTATTTCATCCTTGCACATTTTACAAATTTTAGAATAATCACTCAACTACGATAGTCTATTTTTTTCCGTACCTATGTCTACATGTGGAGCTTTTAAAATATATTTTTTATTCCAGGATATAAAGTTGTTTGCTTACCGAAAGTTGATAGTTTCTGAATTTATCACTGTTTTTGGCACGGGTAAGTAAAACAAAGATTTATGAAGTCAAGACGATGGCTGAGGCAGAGATTAACTATAAGTGAGGAGTGGAACGTTCGATGACGAAGAGGTGGAGGGGAGTATTGAGCTCTTCAATCCTAACTCTCGGCCAAGCGTTAGTGAAGTGACGCGACGCTCCAGTGCGTAGTTTTCGTTAAGCTGGAGTGACAATATCATAACGAACACGACACGACCCAGCCGACAATCCGTCGTATATCTCCAGCACGACAGATTTAATAGCGTAGGGTCACAATACCACGACAAACATAAACCCGACGATTTGTAATTTGGCTGTCGTTAAATCGTTCCAAGCCAAATAATTCCATAAAATGCAGTATAGAATGCGCTAAAAACAGTGTAGAAGAGAAAAAGGACATGCTATCTCAGCCCATCCTCTTTTCTTTTTTATCTTGGCTGATTTATGTAGTCTTTGAATCAAATGTCATACAGAATGCCATGAGCTTTAACTTCATTAACTAAACGTTCTTCGCTGAACTCGTCCATTCTCAAATTAAATCTTCACCAGTCTACAATAACAACATTTATCATAAACACGATGATATTCATTTATGTAAACCGATTAAGGCAAGCTACAAATATTAAAGTGTACCCACACGTAAAATAAAATTTCATTTTTTAACATTAAGATTTACCAAGTATATAAATATTTTGAATTTTATTCCTGTAAGATTTTCGTTTCCGTTTTGCTTTCTGTCGGGCAGCACGACATAACGAAATTAGAAATAGAATTTATTCCTTGCAGGCCGTCGGGGCGCATAATTTACCGGGAATGTTGAGCTTTATTCATTAGTTTTTTTTTCAGCGCATTATGAAAAAAAAAAGATGAATGCATAGCATGCAATAAAAACTGACGAGAAAAGGCTACATACAAATATTATTATATTTGTTCTTTTAAAGCATATACATTAGTGATGGATATTGAAAAATGGTCCATATAATTATAAACAATTATTCGTTGTAAATATTAGTGATATATATTATTTTCAAAAAAATTTCAAGTGTATTTGTATCTAAGTAAGGTGATGTTCCCGTGTGTATTATTTATTAAATAAAATTAGTAAATTAGAATAAACATTGAGCATATTTTTTCATTATTTATTAAAATTTATCTTTACTGTCTTTACTTAATTAAATTTTATACGGTGTGATATTGAATTATGAGTATGTAATTATTTCTAATGTTTAGAATTTGACTATCAACCGAATTTATAATATCACTGCAGTTCTTTTTATTTTGTGTTTATGTTAAATATTTGCATGCATAATTAAAGTTAGTTATCACGCCAGGCAAAGTGCAACTCGTGATGCCCGAGAGCGGCGGTCCCCCGACTGAAGGGCCGGTGCGGGGTGTGTGCGCAGGAGTTCGACCTGGAGCAGAAGATCGACCTGGAGATCAAGATGCGCGAGGGCACGACGAAGCTGCTGGCGGCGTGTCGGCACCAGGCGCAGACCCTGGAGGCCGCCAAGAGCCTGCTCACCTCCAACGAGCGCATGTCGGCCTACATGGCAGAGCTGCAGCGGCGCAAGAAGGAGCCGCCCTCCCGCGGCCTGGGGTCAGTCCAGTCCCCTCGGTCACCGCTCTTTCACTGAGCCTCGGTCCACCGTGCCGGCGTTTCCTAGCTCTCGGGTTTCGCGATTGGAAAGGAAATGTGTGACCACGGTGCTGCCATCTGCGGCGGGTGACGCGGACCAAAGTTCACAAAACCAAAGGGAAACTTCATAGTATTAACTGTTTAGTGAATTTTATCAAAATAGTCAGCATTCTAATGAAATTCTTTGTCGGAAATCAGGTTGAAAGCCGGGGTTCGGAGCCGTTCATTATATACTTAGTTTTAAATTTCAGTCTGCAAATAGAATGATTCGATAGTGGATGTAGCTGCTCCGGCAGCGAATCCTAGCGGCAGTTGCGGGAACTTCGCGTGATTCGCGTCTAGATTTCAGTGGGAAACACAATTTGCGTATATTTATCACGCTTTGCATTATTTTAAATGATTATACTCTAAATTTCGTCTCTGAGTTTCGTATTGTGTTTTTTGCAACACGAGAACACAATTTTCTCGTTAACCGAAGTTAAATGTTACTTATCTCTGGCGAGTACTGAAAGACTCTCTCACTTTTTTTTCTTATTTCCTGATCTCATGAACATTTTAATGTTTTATCCACCACACAGCTGTGCACGTAACCTTTGAGAAATCGATTTACAAATTAATTCGTATGCATTAATTTTAGCCAATGAAATTTCACTATCTATGTGACATCCATCGGTAGCGTCATATATATATATATATATATATATATATATATATATAATATACACACACTTTAGTTTAATCATCCCGCTACAGCCGACCAGCAGCTTGTGAACGCACATTTTCAACAGATAAATTAATGTACCTTATGATATACAATTAAAAACAAGATTCAACCATTTTAACCTTGCAACATATTTTTTGTTACATTTATCGTAAGTCACGTTTAACATGACTTATTTTTAAAGCAGAAACTAAATAAATAAATTTTTCGACAATTCTTGCTACCATTTGATGTATGTATATAGTTCCCAACTCCCGCAAAAGTGCCACTCTACTCTACTGTCTTTGGCTGATGCGCCATGAATGAACAATATTAATTTCCTTCCTACGGGCACGATCTCTCTCCTGTGCACACGGCCGACCTACCTGTAGTTGATAACAGTAGGTTCAAACACATGGCGGTCAAATATTGTGCTCGTTTGCCAAATTATGAATCCACCTTTCTTAATAATTTTGAGGAGAGATAAAAACCGAAAGAAGCCATCTTATTTTTACATAGTTTTACATTTGTTTCAGTACTTTACAGTTATTTATAAATTGTAACTTCTGTGTTGAGAGAATTCCCGAATTATTATTAATTGGCTGAAACAACTATTTTTCCCGTTTGAAATATTTTTTTCGAATGAACAAATTTTTTTTGGTGCGATTTCAATTAATATAATTTTTCGGCACGTTAGGACACCTTATGGAGTGAGAGTATTGAAGTAAGAGCCTGACTATCGATTTTCTATATCTGATCGCGTAGCGTCAGCAAATTAAAGTGTGTGTGAGGGCTTGAACAAGCGATGAGAGTTGGCTGCGTCGAAGAAGGGGGGGGGGGGGGGCATAGGCGTGCGCACGGTAGGTGCCACAGGTGCCTTGGCACCACCATTAGGGTTAAAGTTATTTGTTTTTTACAAGCACAAATAATACATACTTACAAAAAACCGTATTATTTCCAAAAAAAAAATACGTTTTCCAATCGTGTCGAGTTACAGATATGTGCTCATAACACTATCAGTATATCAATTATCAATCGAACCAACTATACACACGGAAACAAGCCAGGTGCAATTACTTGTGTTGTACACGCGGGCCGCGGCTACGAAACTTCTAAAATGTAAATACTTCTCCTAGTTCTCCTCGAATTACATAGAATGCGCGCTCGGTGTCCACTGTTCACTCCACTCGGCAGGCGCACGGAATAATAGCCGCCGTCCACCAGGGTTTATTTTTAAAAAAAAGAGAGAGAGTTTAGTTAGTTAAAAAGATATGCTTACTCGATGACTTATATGCAGTTGCCGATAAAACATTTTTGTTGTATTTTAAAAGTTAAAACTTTTGCCCACTCTTATTTGTGTATTTTTAATATTTTAGGTATGTTACAAAAACTCCTTTCATTTGTTGATTTTAAAACTTAACATTTGAGAATGTTTTTTCTAGCATTTATTTGGCGTCTTCAGAAAACATATAAGTACGGTTTTTCAAAGCCACCAGCATGAATTCCGTGCAAACAATTTGTGCAATTTACTTTATGGCTCAACAAAGCTTAAAACTGTAAATAGTTTAGTAGTTTTCCTGGTGGTTATAACGTTCAAAGCCATAATTTGTCATAAAAAAATGTTAAAATTTTTACATCTGTGTATTTAAAGTTTTTGTTCGGAAACACCTTAAATAGCACCATTATGCGCTTTCAAATCCAAATTTTTCCGGGGGAGGACCCCCGGACCCCTCGCTTTAGGCTCGGGGTCTGTGAATGACAGGGCTGTTGTGTAATCTGGCACCACCACTACTGAAGTCCTGCGCACGCCTGTGGGGGGGGGGGGGGGGTGGTTGTTTGTAGGACCTATATACACTTTCAAGACGAGCATGAATATTTGCTGACTGTCTCTGTGGACACATCGAAGTTTTATGCGTGACCGACGTGGGGAAATAAAAAAAAAACAGTCCTTGTCATACCTGATATGTTCCCTGGGTGTTATGAAAAGGTCCATGTCGAGGTTGTAAATAATTAACTGTGAGCGCAGTTTGGTGACATGTTTGGTAGCTTGTCTTGGGCATAGAGAAGCGAGTTGGTCTGAACCATGAGGAGGAGAGAAGTGTGTTCTCAGTGGACAAAATGGCACCCCAGTGTACCTTGTACCTTTCAGTTATAAAATGCTGGATTATAATGTCCCGAAATTCTCCCTTAACCTTTGACGTACCTAGGGTGACTGAGCGCTGAGGTTATACACTCATGTGGCGAGGGGTCGCCGAATTCATCCCTAACCACTAGTATGACTAATGAGCATTGAGTGTATTTGTGATCACATCTTGGATCTTCCGTCCACGCTAGCCGTGTGACCCAAATCTCACCTTCACCATTCACCTCCGCTCCAGCTTATTAATTTTCACCGAAAAAATGAGCATTCTGGTACGATTTTAGCGCTTGAGTCTTTCTTCATATCATCTTCGTTTATACTCATGCGTACCTACACTTAAACATAACGATCAGAAACGAAATACAAATTAATGATGTTTATTTTCATCAAAGCGTGTAACTTTTATAAATAAAATCAGGTCATTTCATAGTCTTCTGATTATTTTTTTTTATTTCCAAATTATTTTTAATGCACACGTTTGGATGTGCAAAAAAAAAAACTATTTTACGCATCACCGTAAGTTCCGTCTCAGTTAAAAAATGTCGTAATTATTGTCACTAACCTTTTAATTTTCCCCATGGCTACGTGGATATATAGTTCGGAATACCAGAATTATTTATAGAATTTGTATTAAAACTTTATTTGAAGCAGAACGTTAATACAGTGCAGTATTTTTTGTATTTTTTAGTTTTAGTTCTTCTTTATTAGTTGTTATCGTTCGGTGAGATGTCACCATAAATCTGAGTGTATTTATGTGTACTCTAAATCGCAGCATTTTTATTTGTTCACCACTCGCCACTATCTATAGCAATTTCCGACTCCTTGATATCACCATGAATACTGATTAACTTTTCGTGCCGCATTGCGCAATACTTGCTTGGGCATTCTGAGTATTCCAAATTTTTATCAGCCAGTTCAATCATTAATGACCCGCAGACAGGTAATTACGAAACAGTCTTGGTCGAGTGGAGCTATTTTAAGCAGTCTTTTGCCAATTAACAGCCGTGGTCTTGGACTCCACACCAAAACTGGTTTCGTCCGATTTCGTTCCAAATTGCAACACACCGTGCCCGTTTCGAGGCAATCTCCCTCATAGCAATACGAGCTGAATGGTGGGAGTGGAATAAGTGAAGTAACTTATGACATACGTTAGTAGTATATAATAGGGCATACTGGATCAGGCTTCAGGCTGTGGTGGTGGTGTCGGTGTCCGCCATCTTGGATTTGTGACGTCATGGCGGCAAAAATTCCTCAAAATTCCTCAAAAATGACTCAAAATGACTCAAAAATTCCCGTTTTAAGAAAAAAATTCCCTTTTTCGAGGGAAAAATTCCCGTTTCGAGGGAAAATTTCCGCATTTAGTCCTTAAAAATCCCAGCGGCTAGAAATGTCCTGATAGAGGCTTAAGCATCCTTAACTCAAGCCTCAGTTAAGCCTCTATCAGGATGTGACCTTGACCTTTGACCTTGACCCCGACGGCCTTCTTGGATCCACCATCTTGGATGATGTCATTTCGTTTTCTCGAACATTCCGGCATTGTGTTATCCGCCATTTTGAATTATGACGTCACCGTTGCAATTTCCATTACGGCCGCCATCTTTAAATTTATTATCCGATTTTAATGAAAAAAATTTAAAAATTATAAAAAAAAATTAAATAATAAAATTTTTAATAAAATATTTAAAAAACAAACATTTACGACACGGAGCTCGGAGTCCTCGGTTCAAACCCGACGAGTGCAAAAAAAATAAAAATGGCGACCGATCCTTCCCCCGCGGTGGCTGACTCCCTCCACTTTTTTTTTCAAAGCATATATATATCGTCAGGTAGTATGACGTCATGTCCGCCATCTTGTCCTCGTCTGCTGGAAGCCATCATCAGTGTATCGTCGGCGAGAGTGCGCTGACGCCATGTTAGTTTAATTCTTATCCGCTAGAGTGCAGTAATCATTTATTATTGCTGTGTCACCCGCCATCTTGTCATTTGGCCGCCATCTTGAAAATCCATAATTATTTAGCTAGAAATTCGGGAAAAATTCCAAAATTCATTAAATAAATTTGTAATCTATATACTGATCGATTAGGTCGACTAAGGTCCTTGGTACGATCTAGGACGATGCAAAAAAAATTAAATATAACATCAATTTAACATAATAGTAACAGGTTCGAGGAATTAAACACCACAAGTTCTTTTACAAACATAATATTTATTACATAATTTCTATTCTACTACAGGATAATTTGCGAAAGCCAGCAATCTTATAATCATTTAGTTCCGCAGCGGTGTGAAATGACTCATTCTTAGCTCCAATCGGTTTATACTAGACAGAGTCCAGCCAGAGCCTTTACAGACATAGTCCACCTCTTCTTGACAGAGTTTTTGAATACCGTTTTTAACAGTTTGCTTCACATCGTTAGAACTGTAAATTACTGCAGCCGATGTCTTGAATGCACACTTCTTCACTTTGTCATCGAACGGATATGGCTTTCCATATATACAGTCCAACCACAAGTTATATTTCAAAGGTCCGTTTGTTGCTACATCATCAGTAAGCTGATTGATTATGTACTCTCTGATATCATCAAGAAAATTACAAATGTCTTTCGACTCACCTAACGTATTTAAATAATAGTAGTCCTTCAATGTTCCACGAAATGCAGACTGCGCCAAGTAGAAGCCATTATCGTTCACTTGTAATGCGCCGAACACAGTCTTAGGTTTATTTTCCTGTTCAGACGTCATACCAATCGGTTGCTGCACATCGGTTTTCTTGCTTGTACGCTCACGAGCCTTCAACCTAAACCGAGGAGTCGAAATTTCTGCAGGTAGTTCAGCAGTAGGCACACGGACTTCACCTTTACAGTTTTTCGCATGTCGTCGCAAATTATCAATTCGAGTAAACCATTCATGACACTCATCACATCGAAACTTCATGCGAGATGGATTCTTCGTGCATTTGCTCCGCTCATGTCTTCGTGCATCATGAGCAAATGCGAACGACGTATCACAGTAGCTGCAAGGATACCGTGGTAATGAAGACGAACCTTTCAGACCCGATCCAGATACTGACGTTGCCGCAGTTGCACCATCTCCAGGCATACTCTTATGAACATCAATGCATCGTTGTTGCGCCGAAACCTTTACTTTCTGCCGAACAGCAGGACCTTTGCATGCCTTCATGTGCGTTTTCATATTATCTTTTCTGGCAAACTGCTTATGACATTTCTCACAAACAAACATTTTACGATATAGGTTCTTGGCACATTCTCTATTCTCATGTCGTCGAGCATTGCTGTTGTTTGAGAAAATCTTGTCGCAGTAACAGCACCGATGTTCGTTAGTTGTTGCCGATTCGGCATCCATTGAAGTCACCATTGATGGCGAACCAGCGTTCGCCGAGTTTCCCTGTGCAGCCAGCACTAGCGGCATTAAAGTCTCTTCTGCTGGCGGTACCACGTCTGTTGAAGTCTCCTCCAGTGTTGACATCGACGTTGCCAACGGGATCTGCTCCACCATCGTCGACGCTGACGTCATGGTTCCCGCAGTCGATGGTACAACCTCCATCGAGTTCGTCGTTAAAGTCGGTAAAGATGCCATCGAGTTCGCAAGAACAGGTAATTACGTGATTAATGCACCAGAAGAAACAAACTAGGTGATCCTTACACCGACGACGTCAGTAACAAACTAAGCATCCTGTTGTCTAGAGCTCGCTTATATATACATGCACCGTATGGAACAATACGCTAGTCAAATCAAGAACCATGTACAATAATACTAGAGTCAAAACAACATTAAAAATAGAAGGACCATCAACGAAAAGGCAGCACTTTGGAAGCACCAACAACGAAAAGGCAGCACATTTGGAAGCACCGACAACGAAAAGGCAGCACATTTGGAAGCACCGACAACGAAAAGGCAGCACATTTGGAAGCACCGACAACGAAATGGCAGCACATTTGGAAGCACCGACTACGAAAAGGCAGCACATTTGGAAGCACCGTCATCGAAAAGGCAGCACATTTGGAAGCACCGACAACGTAAAAGCAGCACATTTGGAAGCACCGACAACGTAAAGGCAGCACATTTCGAAGCACCGACTACGAAAAGGCAGCACATTTGGAAGCACCGTCATCGAAAAGGCAGCACATTTGGAAGCACCGACAACGTAAAGGCAGCACATTTGGAAGCACCGACAACGAAAAGGCAGCACATTTGGAAGCACCGACAACGAAAAGGCAGCACATTTGGAAGCACCGACAACGAAAAGGCAGCACATTTGGAAGCACCGACAACGAAAAGGCAGCACATTTGGAAGCACCGACAACGAAAAGGCAGCACATTTGGAAGCACCGACAACGAAAAGGCAGCACATTTGGAAGCACCGACAACGAAAAGGCAGCACATTTGGAAGCACCGACAACGAAAAGGCAGCACATTTGGAAGCACCGACAACGAAAAGGCAGTACATTTGGAAGCACCGACTGCGAAAAGGCAGCACATTTGGAAGCACCGACTACGAAAAGGCAGCACATTTGGAAGCACCGACAACGAAAAGGCAGCACATATGGAAGCACCAACAACGTAAAGGCAGCACATTTGGAAGCACCGACAACGAAAAGGCAGCACATTTGGAAGCACCGACAACGAAAGGCGGCACTTTGGAAGCACCGGTTACGAAAAGGCAGCACATTTGGAAGCACCGACAACGAAAAGGCAGCACATTTGGAAGCACCGACAACGTAAAGGCAGCACATTTGGAAGCACCGACAACGAAAAGGCAGCACATTTGGAAGCACCGACAACGAAAAGGCAGCACATTTGGAAGCACCGACTACGAAAAGGCAGCACATTTGGAAGCACCGCCAACGAAAAGGCAGCACATTTTGGATGCATCATCGAATAAGGAAGCACATTTGGAAGCTCCATCAACTAAAAAAGGCAAAAAGGAAGCACAAGTTACGAGATCTAAGTCTTAGTAAGAAATCATAATACAAGAAATAAAAACATTACATTCTTATAATTTAAATTATTTATTTTATTGCTTTACATTATACAAATGCAAGTAAAACAAGTCAATATTGTATGTAGCCAGCATTCCTCAGTTCCTTGAGTATGAAGGATATTTCTTTGATGCACGAATAGTTTCCTGCACAAAGCGAACCATGTAGAAGTCTTAGCCGGTCAATTAATATGTTTGGATCTTTCCATGATGTGTAATCATTCTCTTCTACCACCATCTTCCTTGCACCTTTATAATAAATATTATGATCTCTGGTGTCTTCCGTTTTACCACCAACCTCAGGGTAACTTTCATGTTTGAGACGGTGATCATCACAAGCTTGATCAGATTTATTTAATATATCACGTCGTTTCCATCGTTTCGGTCTCAGGACACCGCCACATTCTTCGATCTTGGCAGCTTTAGGTGCTTCATCATAGTCTATGTCTTTGTCAACAGCCTCAGAGTCACTGTAACAATCACCGTAGAAGGAATCGTCTTCACCCAATTTACCGTAATAATTCGATGTTGATGATGTTGAAGTGTCTTCATCGTCTTCATGCTTCCTTTTTAGGAGTCTATCATTTTTACAAAGTAGGAAAGATCTACTTGAATTCGGCTGGAATATATTCTCACTTTTCACGTTAAGGATTCTTCCATTGGCTTCATTCTTCCGTAAATCATCAACCTTCTTCAATTTAAGTTCTTTGTCGAGATCGGAAGAGCCAAGAAAATTATTGTCGTAATGCAGATCACTCTTCCTTAGGCTAGTAGATTCATCGTTGTCCTCTAGCTTGTACGCAGGCTTGGCACTACAAGTTCTGCCATGTCTTTTTAGGCTCTCTCTCCGCGTAAACGACTTGCTACATCGAACACAACTTATCATATTGCGCAGTGGATTTTTAACACAGTCATTCTTCTCGTGTTGTCTTTTATTCTTTCTCAAGATAAACTCTTAGTGCAAAACTTACACCTATGTTCTTTCGATACAGCGTCAGATCCCAAATCGGAATTCATATTAGTTACTGAGACTAATGCCAGATACCAATTGAGTGTTTTAAATTAGATTCAATACTTAAATAGAAATTTTTTCATATTTCATCAGCGAGAATTAATATATCTCATGCAAAAGTACTTTACGCATGTAGTTCTGCTTTTCAACAACAGATGTCGCCACATGTTGCTTGCAGATAAATAATATTTAGTAATTTTATGCGGGATGCGGGATGCTCACTAACGATCGCAAAAGAAGGATGGCTTCGTTAGACTCCAAGGAAAAGGAAGTTCGTCTTGCATGTTGTTGCTCCACAGATGTCTCATGGCGTAATATTAATTTGACTGAGTAATGATATTTGTTAATTCCACCTGATAAAAATATTGCAAGTTTTGATTTAGTAGCAGAAATTATCGAATTAAATGTAACTCCAAATAAAATGACATGTCTCATTAGAACAAAAAAAATCCATGCAGAGAGCGGTTTCTCAGAATAGTCAGAAACACTTGAAGAAACCACAGGAATGATTGCAAGAACACGGGAAAAACCATCAAAATATTGTCAAGAATAATCAGAAGCACACTGAGAAAACTACCATAATATTAACAATAATAATCGGAAGCACACGGAGAAAACCATCATAATATTGACCAGATTAATCGGAAGCACACAGATAAAACCACCACATGTTTTCTTTAATATCATAAAATTACAAGAAAAAATATTTAAAAATAAAAATAAATTAATAAAAAATTAAAAAAAATAAAAAAAATGCATAAACAGTTTCTGCTAGCTTGTAAACTTATCATTGTAGAGCAAAGATAGAGTTCTTGTACAAGCCAGAAATTTATGCATTTTTTTATTTTTTTTAATTTTTTATTAATTTATTTTTATTTTTAAATATTTTTTCTTGTAATTTTATGATATTAAAGAAAATATGTGGTGGTTTTATCTGTGTGCTTCCGAATAATCTGGTCAATATTATGATGGTTTTCTCCGTGTGCTTCCGATTATTATTGTTAATATTATGGTGGTTTTCTCAGTGTGCTCCTGATTATTCTTGACAATATTTTGATGGTTTTTCCCGTGTTCTTGCAATCATTCCTGTGGTTTCTTCAAGTGTTTCTGACTATTCTGAGAAACCGCTCTCTGCATGGATTTTTTTTTGTTCTAATGAGACATGTCATTTTATTTGGAGTTACATTTAATTCGATAATTTCTGCTACTAAATCAAAACTTGCAATATTTTTATCAGGTGGAATTAACAAATATCATTACTCAGTCAAATTAATATTACGCCATGAGACATCTGTGGAGCAACAACATGCAAGACGAACTTCCTTTTCCTTGGAGTCTAACGAAGCCATCCTTCTTTTGCGATCGTTAGTGAGCATCCCGCATCCCGCATCCCGCATAAAATAACTAAATATTATTTACCTGCAAGCAACATGTGGCGACATCTGTTGTTGAAAAGCAGAACTACATGCATAAAGTACTTTTGCATGAGATATATTAATTCTCGCTGATGAAATATGAAAAAATTTATATTTAAGTATTGAATTCAAATTTAAAACACTCAATTGGTATCTGGCATTAGTCTCAGTAACTAATATGAATTCCGATTTGGGATCTGACGCTGTATCGAAAGAACATAGGTGTAAGTTTTGCACTAAGAGTTTATCATGAGTAAGAATAAAGGACAACACGAGAAGAATGACTGTGTTAAAAATCCACTGCGCAATATGATAAGTTGTGTTCGATGTAGCAAGTCGTTTACGCGGAGAGAGAGCCTAAAAAGACATGACAGAACTTGTAGCGCCAAGCCTGCGTACAAGCTAGAGGACAACGATGAATCTACTAGCCTAAGGAAGAGTGATCTGCATTACGACAATAACTTTCTTGGCTCTTCCGATCTCGACAAAGAACTTAAATTGAAGAAGGTTGATGATTTATGGAAGAATGAAGACAATGGAAGAATCCTTAACGTGAAAAGTGAGAATATATTCCAGCCGAATTCAAGTAGATCTTTCCTACTTTGTAAAAATGATAGACTCCTAAAAAGGAAGCATGAAGACGATGAAGACACTTCAACATCATCAACATCGAATTATTACGGTAAATTGGGTGAAGACGATTCCTTCTACGGTGATTGTTACAGTGACTCTGAGGCTGTTGACAAAGACATAGACAATGATGAAGCACCTAAAGCTGCCAAGATCGAAGAATGTGGCGGTGTCCTGAGACCGAAACGATGGAAACGACGTGATATATTAAATAAATCTGATCAAGCTTGTGATGATCACCGTCTCAAACATGAAAGTTACCCTGAGGTTGGTGGTAAAACGGAAGACACCAGAGATCATAATATTTATTATAAAGGTGCAAGGAAGATGGTGGTAGAAGAGAATGATTACACATCATGGAAAGATCCAAACATATTAATTGACCGGCTAAGACTTCTACATGGTTCGCTTTGTGCAGGAAACTATTCGTGCATCAAAGAAATATCCTTCATACTCAAGGAACTGAGGAATGCTGGCTACATACAATATTGACTTGTTTTACTTGCATTTGTATAATGTAAAGCAATAAAATAAATAATTTAAATTATAAGAATGTAATGTTTTTATTTCTTGTATTATGATTTCTTACTAAGACTTAGATCTCGTAACTTGTGCTTCCTTTTTGCCTTTTTTAGTTGATGGAGCTTCCAAATGTGCTTCCTTATTCGATGATGCATCCAAAATGTGCTGCCTTTTCGTTGGCGGTGCTTCCAAATGTGCTGCCTTTTCGTAGTCGGTGCTTCCAAATGTGCTGCCTTTACGTTGTCGGTGCTTCCAAATGTGCTGCCTTTTCGTTGTCGGTGCTTCCAAATGTGCTGCCTTTTCGTAACCGTTGCTTCCAAATGTGCTGCCTTTCGTTGTCGGTGCTTCCAAATGTGCTGCCTTTTCGTTGTCGGTGCTTCCAAATGTGCTGCCTTTACGTTGTTGGTGCTTCCATATGTGCTGCCTTTTCGTTGTCGGTGCTTCCAAATGTGCTGCCTTTTCGTAGTCGGTGCTTCCAAATGTGCTGCCTTTTCGCAGTCGGTGCTTCCAAATGTGCTGCCTTTTCGTTGTCGGTGCTTCCAAATGTGCTGCCTTTTCGTTGTCGGTGCTTCCAAATGTGCTGCCTTTTCGTTGTCGGTGCTTCCAAATGTGCTGCCTTTTCGTTGTCGGTGCTTCCAAATGTGCTGCCTTTTCGTTGTCGGTGCTTCCAAATGTGCTGCCTTTTCGTTGTCGGTGCTTCCAAATGTGCTGCCTTTTCGTTGTCGGTGCTTCCAAATGTGCTGCTTTTACGTTGTCGGTGCTTCCAAATGTGCTGCCTTTTCGATGACGGTGCTTCCAAATGTGCTGCCTTTTCGTAGTCGGTGCTTCGAAATGTGCTGCCTTTACGTTGTCGGTGCTTCCAAATATGCTGCTTTTACGTTGTCGGTGCTTCGAAATGTGCTGCCTTTTCGATGACGGTGCTTCCAAATGTGCTGCCTTTTCGTAGTCGGTGCTTCCAAATGTGCTGCCATTTCGTTGTCGGTGCTTCCAAATGTGCTGCCTTTTCGTTGTCGGTGCTTCCAAATGTGCTGCCTTTTCGTTGTCGGTGCTTCCAAATGTGCTGCCTTTTCGTTGTCGGTGCTTCCAAATGTGCTGCCTTTTCGTTGATGGTCCTTCTATTTTTAATGTTGTTTTGACTCTAGTATTATTGTAAATGGTTCTTGATTTGATTAGCGTATTGTTCCATACGGTGCATGTATATATAAGCGAGCTCTAGACAACAGGATGCTTAGTTTGTTACTGACGTCGTCGGTGTAAGGATCACCTAGTTTGTTTCTTCTGGTGCATTAATCACGTAATTACCTGTTCTTGCGAACTCGATGGCATCTTTACCGACTTTAACGATGAACTCGATGGAGGTTGTACCATCGACTGCGGGAACCATGACGTCAGCGTCGACGATGGTGGAGCAGATCCCGTTGGCAACGTCGATGTCAACACTGGAGGAGACTTCAACAGACGTGGTACCGCCAGCAGAAGAGACTTTAATGCCGCTAGTGCTGGCTGCACAGGGAAACTCGGCGAACGCTGGTTCGCCATCAATGGAGACTTCAATGGATGCCGAATCGGCAACAACTAACGAACATCGGTGCTGTTACTGCGACAAGATTTTCTCAAACAACAGCAATGCTCGACGACATGAGAATAGAGAATGTGCCAAGAACCTATATCGTAAAATGTTTGTTTGTGAGAAATGTCATAAGCAGTTTGCCAGAAAAGATAATATGAAAACGCACATGAAGGCATGCAAAGGTCCTGCTGTTCGGCAGAAAGTAAAGGTTTCGGCGCAACAACGATGCATTGATGTTCATAAGAGTATGCCTGGAGATGGTGCAACTGCGGCAACGTCAGTATCTGGATCGGGTCTGAAAGGTTCGTCTTCATTACCACGGTATCCTTGCAGCTACTGTGATACGTCGTTTGCATTTGCTCATGATGCACGAAGACATGAGCGGAGCAAATGCACGAAGAATCCATCTCGCATGAAGTTTCGATGTGATGAGTGTCATGAATGGTTTACTCGAATTGATAATTTGCGACGACATGCGAAAAACTGTAAAGGTGAAGTCCGTGTGCCTACTGCTGAACTACCTGCAGAAATTTCGACTCCTCGGTTTAGGTTGAAGGCTCGTGAGCGTACAAGCAAGAAAACCGATGTGCAGCAACCGATTGGTATGACGTCTGAACAGGAAAATAAACCTAAGACTGTGTTCGGCGCATTACAAGTGAACGATAATGGCTTCTACTTGGCGCAGTCTGCATTTCGTGGAACATTGAAGGACTACTATTATTTAAATACGTTAGGTGAGTCGAAAGACATTTGTAATTTTCTTGATGATATCAGAGAGTACATAATCAATCAGCTTACTGATGATGTAGCAACAAACGGACCTTTGAAATATAACTTGTGGTTGGACTGTATATATGGAAAGCCATATCCGTTCGATGACAAAGTGAAGAAGTGTGCATTCAAGACATCGGCTGCAGTAATTTACAGTTCTAACGATGTGAAGCAAACTGTTAAAAACGGTATTCAAAAACTCTGTCAAGAAGAGGTGGACTATGTCTGTAAAGGCTCTGGCTGGACTCTGTCTAGTATAAACCGATTGGAGCTAAGAATGAGTCATTTCACACCGCTGCGGAACTAAATGATTATAAGATTGCTGGCTTTCGCAAATTATCCTGTAGTAGAATAGAAATTATGTAATAAATATTATGTTTGTAAAAGAACTTGTGGTGTTTAATTCCTCGAACCTGTTACTATTATGTTAAATTGATGTTATATTTAATTTTTTTTGCATCGTCCTAGATCGTACCAAGGACCTTAGTCGACCTAATCGATCAGTATATAGATTACAAATTTATTTAATGAATTTTGGAATTTTTCCCGAATTTCTAGCTAAATAATTATGGATTTTCAAGATGGCGGCCAAATGACAATATGGCGGGTGACACAGCAATAATAAATGATTACTGCACTCTAGCGGATAAGAATTAAACTAACATGGCGTCAGCGCACTCTCGCCGACGATACACTGATGATGGCTTCCAGCAGACGAGGACAAGATGGCGGACATGACGTCATACTACCTGACGATATATATATGCTTTGAAAAAAAAAGTGGAGGGAGTCAGCCACCGCGGGGGAAGGATCGGTCGCCATTTTTATTTTTTTTTGCACTCGTCGGGTTTGAACCGAGGACTCCGAGCTCCGTGTCGTAAATGTTTGTTTTTTAAATATTTTATTAAAAATTTTATTATTTAATTTTTTTTATAATTTTTAAATTTTTTTCATTAAAATCGGATAATAAATTTAAAGATGGCGGCCGTAATGGAAATTGCAACGGTGACGTCATAATTCAAAATGGCGGATAACACAATGCCGGAATGTTCGAGAAAACGAAATGACATCATCCAAGATGGTGGATCCAAGAAGGCCGTCGGGGTCAAGGTCAAAGGTCAAGGTCACATCCTGATAGAGGCTTAACTGAGGCTTGAGTTAAGGATGCTTAAGCCTCTATCAGGACATTTCTAGCCGCTGGGATTTTTAAGGACTAAATGCGGAAATTTTCCCTCGAAACGGGAATTTTTCCCTCGAAAAAGGGAAATTTTTTCTTAAAACGGGAATTTTTGAGTCATTTTTGAGGAATTTTGAGGAATTTTTGCCGCCGTGACGTCACAAATCCAAGATGGCGGACACCGACACCACCACCACCACAGCCTGAAGCCTGATCCAGTATGCCCTATTATATACTACTTACGTTATCGAACGAATCGGATTTAAGAATTCTCCACGTTGGAGTACCTAAATAGACTGCGCTTGCTTACCCGCATCGTGTGTGTACAGGCAGGCCCGGATTCCAGGCAGCTATAGCGCTCTGGCCAGATTATCTTTAGCCACCACCCAAACATCATAAAATTGTACAAATTCAAACTTAATTCTTATCATTTTTAAAACAGCACATTATGCAACTAAATGCAAAGGTTTTTCAAAGATCCAGGCTGTATTTTTTCTTATTTAAATTTAATAAATGGGGTTTGCAGTTCTACACTGCTGTTAAAACTACCGTAATAAAACAGGAGTTATAATATGCTGTATATTGATAATTATTACTGTACGTTAAAAAAACTTATTTTTTCTTTATTATTTTTTTCACACCTCATACTCTCCGCGCCTCAAAAACTGGTGCTCTGGGCAAAAGCCTGGTTGGTCCGTTTGTAAATTGGGGCCAGTATGTGTCGAAAATTCCGATGGGAATAGGAGATGCGGCAAAGAAAGCCGTAAGGTCCGTGCGATGTGGATGATCGAACGACACAGATGAGGGGGCACCCTTTCGGCAATTCCGATGCTCCGAATGCAGTGTGTGTACTGCCTTAACTAAATAGATTCGTGCCATGTGTGCGCCTACCTTAAAGGCGGCAAATAGGCCTACGAGTTAACTGCGTTCGTAGCTAGTCAAAGTCTTGCGCGGCTGTCTTTGATGTATGGGCTGCAGCATTACCATTGCGAAGAAGAAAGGCCGGTGTCACACTGTGCGGTTGAACCGGAGAGGTTGACAGTTTCTACTCGGTGATTTCTTCTAGATCATTTGTTTACATGTTTAATTGTAGTAATTTCATGTAGCGCATTCTTGCGAGACCTGCATTGTGCACTCGAAAGAGTATTCGGCCAAGAAGCGCCGCGGAAGTTTAGCCGCAGCGGCAGAAATGCATAGTGTGCCACCGGCCTAATACATCTCACTTTCTTCTCACATACGATATATTTCATCCACCCTCATGTGCTTTGCGGCGACTACCTCCGATCACTAATGCGTGCGCTTCACAGTGATGCGTTTTGTGGCACATTGTCATAATAACCCCATTTTGTTACAAGTGGGGGATACAGGTCCGGACTAGTTTCATTTATGAATTAATAAATGCAATATTGTTTTTAAATAACAACAATTTAAATGTCTCCACAAATCAATCCCACTTTCATTCGTTCAATATTTACTCTGCCCTCTGGAGCTCAGCTCGACAATAGCTCTCTACGTTCGTCTCCTAAGCACACCCCATGCGATGCCCAATTTCTGCTATATCTCCTGTTATACCCATGATTATAAAAGTTGTTATAAAAGTTTTTTTAGCTCAAGAGAAGACATAATTTGTTACTTTATACACACGGTAAATAGAATACTAACAGAAAACCAGCCAATGCAGTTTCCCACTAAAGCTAGCGTATGGTGGTAGGATAAACATATTGCTGTCCATTGAACCACATACTAAAAAAAATAATAATGAAAATATCAGCGTTTTGTTTTTTTAAATTATGTAACCTGGTAAAAATTAATTAAATATAATCATCTACACTTCACTCGCAAAAAATATACAAAAATGTTGGTTTAGTATCAAAAAATAAATATACAGCAATTTTAAAATTAACTAGATTGAATTGAATTATCCTTGATATATTAGTTTCAAAGTTTAGTAATATAAAATTTTGCTTTATTGAAGTTTTTTTCACATATATTTGTAATATTAAATTACACATCCAACTAATTCACAGTACTAATTGTGCTAATTTCCTGCAATACATAGTTAAAATGTTACCGATGCACATATTTTGAATATGTTAATTGATTACTAAATGATTATACTACTTTTATAAATTGTAACAATTTTTGTTACCAAGTGAGACAACGAAACACGACGTAGTTTGAGATAGTAGTAGTTCCCATAATAAAATTAAATCTGAAATGAAGGAAAAGCATCTCGCATTTTCAATTAGGCTAACAGGAGTGAAGTTTCTATGAAGCACTCGTCAACCGTTATCACTCGCCAAGGGGTCACTCACCCTCTTCACTACACTCCCCAAGGATTCACCGGTATGGCCACCATCCTCGCACCCTCACGCCGCAAGTTGGCGTCGCCTCTGTGTACCTGCGAAATCCCTGGAAAGGTCTCGTAGTCCTCTGAAGTGTCGCGTCATCTAGCCGCGAGAAGAACGGCGTCCGAGATGCGTCACTTCACGCGACTGGGGGCTCTCAGAACGCGCAGATTGTTCCAAACGGTTCCAAACAGGTGGCGTAGATTCCGCTGGACAGAGGTGCGATTGTCAGGAAGCGCCGACTAATTGGAGGTCCTTGTGAGGAGAATAGAGCGCGCCACACGTGACCCGGGAGAAGACCCTCGCTGGCCGGCCTGCCGCGTCACACTGACCTGCCTCGCAACACTCCTGTATTGACGTCCGACATCAGCTCCTTCGCTCATCTCACTTCGTCGCCATTCACCTTGCGTGCGGACGCAGACGCACGAGGATTTCTTTGAATTTAGACCCGAAGCACACTTTTTCACATCTATCTCTTTTTGATGAAGTTCAGTATCTTGTCACGCCCTGGATGATTTTGTAATAAGGAAGAACAATTCATCACCCGATAAGGTGCAGTCCAGTCCTCTTGACCTTTAGCTCATTGAAACGACCTGCTTTATGTATAGGACAATAAATAAATCCACGAAGTATTCGTGGCCCCAGTTGTCATTAACCTAGGTTTTCGTTAACTTTTTTGTTTCTCGTGAATCCCTAGAATTTCCAGGTCTCGAAAGGTTTGTGTCGCACGTCCCTCTGACTGTTAGGTAGCTCCTGCGCTGTGACGGTCCTCTCCCGCCCAAACCCTTCAAAAATCTGAAAGGATGACAAAATAAAACCCACTTCAGTGCGCACCTGACCTGTAAAGTCGGTTCAGTTTTGTGTGTGTGTGTGTGTGTGTAACATCTTACCTCTCGGTATACGGCATTTGGTAGTAGTAATATCGCGAATGGAAAGGAAATTTGTAACCACGGTGCTGCCATCTGTGGCGGGTGGCGCGAACCAAAGTTCACAATACAAATGGAAACTGTATAGAATTAACTGTTTAATGGATTTTAACAAGATGGGCAATATTTTAATAAAATTTATTTTAGAAAATCAGGTCCAAAGCCGGAGATCAGGGGTTTTCCAAGTCGTTTTCGCTTTTATCGGATAGTTTTAAAATTTCGATCTGCTAATCAAATGAATCAATAGTCGACGTAACTGCTTCGCCAGTTAATTCTAGCGGCGGGTGCGAAAACTACGTGTGATTCGCGTGCAGATATGTAGTTGAAAACATAATTTGCTTATATTTATGACGCTGCATTATTTTAAAGAATTCTGCGTTAATTTTCTACCAAAATCTGGCCTGATCTGTTATTTTCAGGTAGTTCTTTCTAGTTAACTGAGAATATTTCTCAACGTTGGGTGCCTTCGCTACTAAAAAGGGAAAATTGATATAATTACGATCGCTATAACAATAAAATTTAATGACAGTTAAAAAATTGTATTTTTATTTTTAGTCGTGCGAGAAAAAAAAAACCTCGTCACTCCTATCCTGTGAATTTATTACGATAGCGCTCTTGCGTATTGTTTCGTCTCAAATTTTTAATAGATGTTTCCTAAATAATGCATAGCAGAAAAACGTGTGGAACCCCCCCCCCCCCTCCAAAAAAAAGTCGGACTATGGTAATAACATAGAGGAAAACGCCTTAACTAACAGTAATGACAGTAGAATGTTATAACCAGCTGGGCGTGTGATGCTGAGTCTTGAACATGGCGTTGTTTTCATTGGCCGCCCTAGCTCGGCGGGTCATGGCACGCGCGAGCCGCCTTGCGAAGAAGAAGAGGGGGGGGGGGGGGATGCAGATGTCTCATGTGTTTGCCATCGACAGCCGGGGCCGCTCCCCACGGTGCTGACGTCATCACCGGCTGGTCCTCCCCCCCTTCTCTTGTTCGCTTCTGCCAGTCGAGAGAACCTTGTGGCACAGCGGACAGTCTTCTTTGGGACACTACCACTACCTTTAAGGAAGAACATATTTTTTTGAAAACATAACCCGTGCTTGCATTGGTCCTGCCTCATTTGAAGTGCACGGTTTGGTAACATATTTTAAAATGGTCTAGATTTATTTTTAAGTGACAATTTTTTGCCAGGTACATTACTCACATGTTTGATCTCAAACAGATTTTGTTTTTGGTCGGTGGAAGGAGGAAATAAAATGTATAAGAAAATAGAGAATATTTGCACTGAAAAGGTTTCATCCTAAATGAAGGAGCAGTTTGGAAACTTTAACAACAATCAAGATGATGCAGATCAAAAAGAGTGCCGGTATGCAGTTTGACTTGTTTGTGAAGGCCAGAGTGCCGCGGAGAAGGGCGGTGGCATTTCGCACTCGCGAAGTGCAGCTGGGGTGGTTCACACACAGCCTCCAGCCTCCCACGCTGGACTGTGCCGGGAATAGCCCAGTGCGTATGTAGCCCTCCCACCCACGAGCCTGGCTGGCAGGTTGCTCTCCGGCCGAGGCATGAATGAACCCACCAGTTGATCAATGGAGGGGCATATCAGTGAGAGAGCAGGAACATGCAGCAGCACTCTGTTCAAGTGCGCGCATCGAGATTTTCCATCAGCAAATTGATCTGGACTCTTATGGCTGGCTGTCTCTTGGTTCGTGAATGCAGGGCGCCTTCCGCTGCTAGCCATACATTATCACACTAAGTAGTGTCGTGAATCCGGTTTGGTTAATCCTACGTAAGTTCTTATGTTATAAACTTAAGTCTACATATATTGCAGTATCAAAACTAAATAAGCTGCGGGGAAAAAAAATATTTATGAAAATAAAACATCGATTTTATAGTTTTATCCATCCAAAACTTGTGTTTTAAGGCAAGTTCTGTTTAATCCGGACAGGGTCTGGTCCCATCTTGTATGGATTAGAGGGACTTTACTATAAGTGAAAGTGCTGCTATGTGACTCATGCCTGTATCGTGGCATTCAACATAACATGGTATCTCTTTTTATGCAGTAACGAGTAACGACTAGTGATTTCTGGACCTTTGTCCATTGACATTTCTTCCTCCTGTACATGACCTGAATGTGTACACAAAGCTCAGGAGTGTATTTTATACACACCCTGAATTAAATGTAAGTATATTTTTTCTTGAATTCAGGCATTGTTGTTCTCAGATACGGCTGCAAGCCTTGCACGGCTCGGGTGTCGCTGTCCGACCTGAGAATGCCGCTGATGTGGCGAGACACGGACCACTTCAAGAACAAGGGCGATTACCGGCGGTTTGCGGTGTTCTGCCTGGCGCGCATCGGAACAGAAATATACGACACCACGCTTCTGTGCCCCGTCGACCGATCGCTCACCGACCTCACTTTCCCTGACGTTCTTCTCTTGTGAGTACCTTGTGGTTTTCCCATTACTTTCACCTGTATTTTGATGTGTTTGAAAGTATGTATTTTAATTTGTTTGAATTTATTGGGGAATGAACTATTACGGAAAAGTGGCCACATTAATTAGAGATGCATGCAAGGTTTTATTTATTCACATTAAAAGCTTAATCCATTATAATATCCATGAGGTGGGTCAGAACTTTATGTAACCTATTGGTGATATATGCAAGATACATTCTTGCTTGTTACTAGGCAAGGTCATTGAGAGAGAAACCAGGTGCCCGAAGGCCATCAATTGCGTCAGTCCTCCTCACTTTTATTTAATTACACTTAACACCACAATTCTAATCAATCTTAACCCACCAGTACACAAGTAAAGTAAAATTACATGATTGCACAGCCTGGGTCTTACAGACCCATCAGCAAAGTTTGTGAAAACCTTTTTTGTTTAAATTCTTTATTTTTTTTTTACTGCTTTACCATTAAAATACAATAAACACTAACCCATATTTAAAAAAAAATTGGTAAAAATTTTCTTTCTAAGGTTTTTGCAAAACACTCCCATAGTGTGCACAAGATTACACTAAAATACAAATGTGCAGTTAAAGTTCAATTCTAAGCTTTGTCGTGCCTTTACAAAAGAAATGATAGTCATATAAACATCCCACATAAGAATGCTTTGCGCTCTAAACATAGATATTTTTTTTCCACTTGCAACTTGAGTAGAATGTTTTCCTGTTCTTAGCAGTACACACATCATCCTATTTTATTTCTACAATTTACTTGCTCTTCATCTTCCAATCCGGAATTATTTCTTGCAGTACTGCTAATGTTCGAGCACATAGCTCTCTTATTATCACCTCTGTCTTTATATTTTTTTTCCATCTTTGGAAGAAAGCTCATTTATACATAACCATAATTCCTAAAAACTGCCATGTTTTGGTACAAATTAATTTAATTGTAAAGTGTGCATGAAACAGTTGCCAACCCACCAGCCAATACAATACACAGCAGTGCACAAACTATAACAGCTACTCCCCAGAGTAGAGGTGGGTTGGGACAGCAATTTTCGGTATCAGTCCCAACCTGATACTGATACAGTAATGTACCTAGGTACAAGTCTCTGATACTTCTGTATCAGACGGTCCCAGGAGGAAATAAAGCTCCGCGTACGCAGACCGTGCGACCGGAAGGAGAATCTGATACATTATTTATCACGCCTGGTAATTCTCTACCTCTGATACTCTCATGCCCGCCTGATAAAACCAGTATCAATCAGTTCAACATTCACTGCAGTTCGTCCTGGCCGTGTATCACCATGTTGCGGGCTGTCATGCTTTGTAGTTAGTATTTTTATAGTGAAATAAGGAATGGATAAGTGCACGAAAAAGACTTCATTTGTGTGGAATTTTTTCACGGAAAATAATGAGTTTGCTAATTGTAATTTGTGTAAACAAAAACTGAGTTATAAATCATCGACTAATCTGAAGAAACATTTGAAACGTAAACACTGATATAGTATGCTTACTAATGTACCTATCTGTTTTTTTATTTTTTTATTTTTGATAAAATCGTGAATTTTTAATGTATAAAAACACTAGTTACTAATTGTTATCGAAAAAAAAAGTCCATATGTTGATTACATCTGTTATTAGTGTCAACTGAGAATTTATTTGCATTTTCATAGCTGTTAGGTGCACAAATATAAATATTATATCTTGTATTAATGTACTTTTTAATATTAAAATTTCATTAGTTTTATTATTGAACGAGACGGTGCACGCACTGCGCAGTGCGCACTGAGTGTACTAAAGTAGTACAATAAACAAAACGACTTGTAACCAGGGCTGCCACTCTGATATTCATGAAAAACCTAGATAACCTAAAAAAAAACCCAGACACATGGGTAAAAAACCCAGATGCGTCTAAAATGCTATCGTTGAAAATGTTTGCGTACTAATTCAAAAATATAAACATAACTGGTTTTAATATAAAACAATTAATTACCTTACAAGACTGAAAACGGTTAAATACAACCAATACAAGAAAATTACACTGCAGCAAAATGGCTGTATAAGTAATTCTTGGACCAGCACATATCATAAAAAAAACCTACAAATATATACATGACAAAACAAACACCATCACTGCATACTTTAAACCGGTAAATGTTTTTATAAAACTGCATCATGTACGTTAGTCTTTATTCAGAGTCTGATTCTACAAGATTGGTTTGAAGGTTAATTGTTGCATTGGTTTTGTGTTCTGCAAGCCTCTTTGAAGAATGTGTCTAATTTAATATTCGACTTAGCTTCTTGAAAACTAGTTTTGTGTTTATATGTATTTTTGTGTGTGAAACACATAGACTTGTTTGCATTTATCAAACAGATATTGCAACAGATACAGTAGCTACTACCTTTATTATTGTTTTAGGTATAAAAATAATTAAAATTATAAAAAACCTAGAATTGTTGGAATTCATCATTTAAAAACCCAGAAACCCAAACACCATTGGAAAAACCCAGATCTGGGTGGAAAAACCCATGAGTGGCAGCCCTGCTTGTAACAATATCGCTTTGCGCCTCTCCTTCAAGGTTTCAACGCCTTCCCCTGCGCTTCCTCCCCTACATTCTTTCCCTTCTTTATCCCTTATTCGTCGTTCCTGCTCCCTCCCCTTTCACAAGCTCCGCCCAAGTGACAGTCATCTGCGATCGGGTACTGCGCTCATTGGCCGTGGTGTTGTTCCAGGTGAATTCTGAACTGATACTAAAGTCTCTGATACTTTTCAAGTGTACTCGTTTGCCGATCCTGATACAGGCGCGTATCAGTGACAAAGTATCAGGTTGATACTTTTCGACCCACCTCTACCCCAGAGATACTGTAGAGGTATAGGCAGGAAGGTAACAACGGAAAGCACAAGAAGACAACTTGTTGGCAAATCTGAAGTACGCGCGCTTGGGTCTCGCTGACTAGCCCGTGCACTGGCAGGTTAAAACTGTAAATGTTACTGTGGTCATAACTGTAAATATTATCTGTAAGTTTTGCAGTAAACCCAAGCAATAAAAAATTTTTGGAAACTCGATCAGGGCCCCAAAAATATTGCTTGCCCCCCCTCCTTATTCATTTCCCGTAGGGGTAAAATATGTATTGACATTTTAACATGTAATATTTTTGGAGATAAATACCCTAACAAGAATTTATTTATAATTGCTTTGTTCATCACTTTGTTTTGTATTTGGTATTAACTAACTAAATTGTGGCATTGTTGCAGCAACCAAATTCCGGCAGATTTTGAGTTTCGGCTTGAAGTGTACAGTCACATCCTGCAGGATGACTTGAGCATTGCAAGCACGCCACGAAAAATAAAAAAAACGATCCACAGTTCGATAAGTCGCACCGTTGGAAAGAAATTGGCCGCTTCTCTGCGGGATGAACTGAACTCTGGCAAGATGTATGTTTGTAGTTTACTAACTCTTAAAAAGGGAATGGTATGTTTCTTAAGTGTTAGGTATTAATTAAATTGAAATATTGTCAGGCTAACTTGGGGACTTTAATTATTATTTTTTATTAAAAAAAATGCTAATATTGTCAGCAATTGAAACAAAAACTGGTGTCAGTTTGTCAGTAGGTGTAATAGAAATGTTTATTTGGTGGAATGATCCTCGAAGCCTGACTTAAGTTTCGAAACAGTAAAATATTGTTTCACAACTTAGTTTTGTTGGAAATTTGTTGTTTCCTTTTACTGTTGTTGCTAAAATTAAAGCTGATCTGACAGAACAATAACACAGAAATGGTGGGCATTGGTGGCTCGATAAGGAAATAAAATAAAAAAGGACAAAGTAAAATAAACAAAACATTATAATGTGATCTATTAGTGTTACTTTGCAATATAATAATAATAATAATAATAATAATAATAATAATAATAATAAAATAATCAGCCCCAATGCGTTTTTTTAATTGAAATAAATTGAAAATGTTACATGGTATTCACATTGTGCAGTAAATTTAAATCAAGAAGCAGTTTAGTTTTCTTTCGTAAGTAGTAAATAAAGTACCATGATGTAAACATAATTATAAAATGTTAACACACATTCAAATGTAATTTCCTTGTATGTACTTATACTTTTCAACACTCCACAATACTTTTGTGTTTTTGAACACTTTCCTTTATATGCTTGCCCTTTCCAGCATCACATTTGTTTTGTTTGCAACGTGTTTCACTCCACGCTTACTCCTGCGAGTGAATGGCCACAGTGGTCAAATAGTCAGATCATTCATGTCCACTTTTTGCAAGTGGTAAATGTTGGGCACTGCCGTGAGCCTATATTTTCTCTTGAGTACTCCCATTTCCTACACCAATGTAGTCTGTCAATGCTACAATTGCACTTCATCACCTCTCATAGTCTCTAATGACCCCAGTGACAATTAACTAATTCATTCATTCATCTTGCAAAATGCAGTACAGTAATGAATTTCCAGATTTCAAGGAATAAACTAACAGGGTTCTCACATAGGGGGAAAATCAGGAAAATGGAAAATTCTGGGATTTTGAAAGGCTTCTTAAAAACCTGGAAAACACAGATAAATTGACAAAATCGTGGTTGCAAGACAGTAGTCATCAGCAATTTTAAATATGCCACTGTGTAGTATCTTATTGTCTTAATCAGATCATACACGTGTGTGTTTGTTTGTGTGTGCATGTATGTTTTTTTTTGTATTTTTTTCAGATTAGTGTTTTTAGTTCCACGAAAAAAAAAATTATAACTGTGTATTGGGAACAAAATAGATGGGATTAGGAAAATGGGGAAAAATCAAGGAGCTTGGCACAGGTTCCTCCTACTTGCAAGCCAGCACTGAGTCAGGACGTTATCCTACTTGCAAGTTAGCACCGAAACAGGGAGTGCTCATGCAGTGATGTTGTGTGCTGTCTGCTTGTTGCAGAGGACCCCATTTCGAGTTGATGGCGACGGCCAAGCTCACCCTGAGCGACGTCCACGATAGTGTGCACACCCATGACCTCAAAGTGGAAAGTGTTGGTAAGTGTACAGTGTGTTCGCAAACTGCCGGTGAAACTAATTAGGGCATGCAAGTACCATTAATGCTCACTTGAAGTAGGTGTTTGTGCATATTTTGGCTCGAACATAGCTACTTGTTTGTAACACATGTATTGTTATTGACTTATGTGCCTATACATACAGGACACCATATTTCTTCCATTTTGAATGGTTGGTGATGCCAACAGATGGTATTTAAACTTGACCTAACCTGCACTACATCATAAAACTGCATTTTTATTATGTCCTGTTGTTTTAGTGTATGTTTATTGAGATGGTAAATATTCCTAGTTGTAACAACATCCAGTTAAAATTTTAAGACATAAAAAAACTATGCCTCACTCTAATTTAATGATGTAGGTACACCAAAAGTCAGGATAAAATTTTTTTACGTATGTACTGAGTTGAAAATCTGGGGTTTTAATATATTGTGCTACAAAGTACAGAAAAGTATAAAAGGTAGCTAATCTCATGTGTTTTTTTTTTTTTTTTTTTTTCAGTTTCAAGTTACTTAGTTAATTATGTGATTTGTTTACCTCAGTACTTGGATGATTTTAAGGACCTTTCTTTGTCACTTAGAGGTTCTAAGTGCTGTATTCTTTTTTGTTTGTATCAAGTTTTGTTGTTCAGTGAGGAATCTATATTAATCTAACCTGAGAAATAACCCATATTACTCATCTTTATTTATTTATCCATTACTTTTAATACTAAAGCACATGCTGTTTAAAATTTTTTATATTATCATGAACTAGTAGTATCAGTATAGGGCATTAGTGCACTAAAATACAACCTTATCTTAAACAGTGTGTTTGTAAATCCAGGATGAGAGCCTTGTACTCATCATGAAGAAGGCTGAGTCAGCCTCATCTTGTCCAGGACATAAACCAATAAGGAACTGGTAGAATGTCAATAGCTGGTTTTGGCAAGTTTAATTCTCTGTGTTGTCTGTCATGTAGCACATTTTCCTCCATTTCAGTTCTTCAACTGAGACGACTCTCCTCCTGTTCATTATTTCATTTCTTTGGGCCAACATCCTCCATGTGGTTCTTCCATTTCATCTCGCAGGTGGACTTATTCCTTTCTTTTTGGTGCTTCTTTCGGCATTTTTTCTCTATGTGGTTTATTCACTTGTTCACATTAAAATTGGGCTTCACACGCTATATTGGTTTAGTGCATTTTAGAGTCATTATTTTTGTTCTAGTGCGTTTTCCTATGGCTGTGTCACTATATGAGAGCAGGGGCGTAGCCAAGGGGGGCTTAGCACCAAATTTTAATTAAATTTCTTATTCATCACTCAAACAAATTTCATATTAAAAATTAATAAAATTTTTACCATTAGAATATTTAAATTTAAGTACCGAAAACTGCTAAAATATCACTATTTTACACTTTAAAATCCAAATTTTCCCGGGGAAGGGCCCCGGACCTCCCACTTTAATACGGGGGGGGGGGGGGGCATGCTTATTAACACCCCCCCATACACAAATCCTGGCTACGCCACTGTATGAGAGTAAGTGTTACATATTGTTTTGTTGCAGTACATGCTGTATGTTACCTGCTATTTGTAGAGTGAAGCAAATAGTAATATAATATTTTTGTCCTTCATACTGCATTAGTCACAAACTACACGACTACAGGTTTATTTTC
Source organism: Bacillus rossius redtenbacheri (assembly GCF_032445375.1). Classification (NCBI taxonomy): domain Eukaryota; kingdom Metazoa; phylum Arthropoda; class Insecta; order Phasmatodea; family Bacillidae; genus Bacillus; species Bacillus rossius. Next base: position 50,276,395 of record NC_086330.1, read on the forward strand.
TGAGTTTCCACACATTATGGGTGATCTTTATAACTTAGCTTCTATAGCCTCGTGCACGCTTTGAAGTACCAAAGATAGTTTTTATGATCTAATAAAGTTTGATGTGTATTTATCTTTTTGTAGTCTCATTTCTTTGTGCTGCTACATGCATTATAAGAAAAAACTTCACAGATAGGGGAATAGGAAATTTACAGGGTGCACATACATTCGAAAGCATTGAAAATTGATCTTTTATTCGTTAACTCATTTACTCAGTGGAATTTAAGAATGAAATAATGGGTTTATGGTAGCTGAAATTTGATACGTAAATGGAAAAGTCTATTCAATTTATAACAATTATAATTGTATTAAATTGAATTACAAAAGAGAAACACTTTATTGTTTCCAGTGTAACGAAAAATGTGTCCAAGTGTGAGTAGTGGGGTGCACAATATTTCCTCTCCCCCTCTCCGTCACAGTGCCCCACTCCTGAGCTTGCGCTTTTCTTTACAGTTTGAGTGGCCGTGGCCCGGACTGCGACCCTGAAGGTGAGTCGGTGGTTGTGGTTGTGGTTGCAGAGCCGAAGAGCCACCAGCTGCCGCTGTTCGGGCACTTCTGCTGCCGCCTGGCCGCGCAGCCGGAGTGCGTGAGCGCCGAGAGCTGCTCGGGGGACATGTGGGTGCAGGAGGCGGGCCAGTGGACGGGGCCCATGTGGGCGCAGCTGCAGGCCTTCCGGCTGGACCTGTGGAGCGGCCGCGCCGACTGGGAGCAGGGCCGGGAGCCGCTCAGGACCGTCCCCGTCGACAGGGTGAGCCTGGACACGAATTAGATACAAAACATGGTAGCTGTTTACTTCATCATTACTATAGAGGTTTTCGTTTCAAGTCAAGTATAAAAGAATATTTTTTATGTAATATGTTTTCATTAGCACATGCACAGCATGTACAAAAATAAGATGGCATTGTTAATGCCTTACAGAAATCAATTTTTGGTAGTCTGTCATTATCATATCTTCGGAACGGTTTGAAAGGTGACAGTATATTTTTTTAGGACTTGACTAACTCTGGGGTTTATATCTAAAACTTTTTTTAAAATTTAAAATCAGTTGCATCAGTACTTTTCGAGAGACAGGCAACAAATTTGATTTGTTTTAGGTATTTAATTAATTTGCTAACAGAAAAAAAAAATTTAATGACAATATTTTAAAAATCACAGTCAATACTTTGATTTTAGTTTAGTTCTTTGTCTTGATAATTGACTCATCAGTGAATGTAAAAACAAACTGGTTCACTAGAAACTGTGCTCCTTAACTCACTTGTATGAGTCAGGCCTGCTACTGATAACAATACCAAAATGTTTTGAACAAGGTGTTCAGTGTACCCAAGTCTCTGTAGACTATGTAGAATCTTACACTGAAGTGTTTTGCCAACCCTGCTAAAAATGTTTTTTTTTTTGCAAAATATTTACTTTCTTGTCAGGGAAACATATTTAACTTCTCAAATACTGATATGAAGTTATGTTCAAATTGTCTATTATATTTTAATTTTTATTATAGTTTGATAACAATTTGATATCTCTTTCTTTTCTTTGTAGCTTAATAATAGATGTTAACTTTCATCATGTTTAAAGAATTGAATTTTGCAAGGAAAGTCATTGGCACTTCTGCCTTGTATCAAAGATATTTTTTTTAACATTAGCCGTGGTACCCATTATAGACGAGTAGTAATGTTATTTAAATGTTTATAGAAACTGTATGCATACACAATATACATAAATAAATTAATACTCGCTCCCACACACTCACCATTGTGACCGAGTCAACACTTGTTAATTTTTCTTTATAATTTTAATGGCTATTTCCTAAGAAACTGTACATTATTGTGGGTTGAAAAATACTGTATGCTTGAATTCAATATGTATATGAGCTTACTTTATTCCAAATTTCATCAGTTTTGGTTTGTAGTTAAAGGCATACATACCAAAATCTGAAATTTTTGCAAAAAAAAAGTAATATTTTTTAATTTAGTGTACTCAGAATTTTTTTACCATTTTTATTATCTTAATAGTTATGATTTTTATATTAAAATTAAACTCGCCCCCATTTCATCCCCATAGTGGTAGAGTTTTGGAGAATGACAAGATACACTACGTGAATCTTGGTGTGTGAGATTCTGCTCAGTTCCTAAATCTTCCCCTTTAGTAGATTTGATGAAATGATTTTATAAACCCAAAACTCCCCTTTTTCACCAAAACTTAGGGTAGTAATTTTGGAAAATGGCAGAGAGAAGTTTTCAGTTTGTAATGTGTTTATTACTCATACCAAAAATATAAACTTCAACTTGATTTGTGTCAATAGATTTTTTCTGTTAGTTTTATCCTCTTTTCATATCCTTAGATGTGATTAGTTATGAAATTGGGACAAGGAGTTAATGGTTATATTGTCTTCTACCTAGTTAATATAACCCTTCTTCACTACAGAAGGCTACACTCACACTGCTCATTATGCTTGAATGGGGCGAAATATTAATAGTGCTGTTACAGTGAGACTATGTGCCTATGTTGGCTATTAATTTTTTTTAAAATTAGATATGCTATGATCAGTGAGTGATTGCCAGGCTACTCTGCCCCTCGTGGATATGCCACTCGCCATTCTCGTGTGTCTGCCACTGCGCCTCTTCATGTGTATGCCTCTGTTCTTCCTCGTGGGTACCCAACTGCTTGTTCTCTTTGAGTGCACTGCTCCTCCACCATTTAAAAATATTTTGTCTTGAAATATGCAAAATGTATGTCCTTTCAATGGAAAGTTTGATTCATGGCGATCCAGTTTTTGTATAAGTATTTTTAGTATCAATATCATGTGGTCTCGTGAACAGAAATATATGTAAAAATGCAACAAGAGTTTTTATTTTTTGCCTTCAAAACATTTTGTATTTTTTAGAAAATGTCTTGGGGTAATCATGTTTCAGCTAGCCAGTCGTGTTAGATTCATGATTTCTTTATATTTGTAATTGAAGGTATGGTTAAATGTAAAACAATATTTGGAGCTTTCAGAGTGTGTGCTTTTCTGTATTAAGTATGCAGGAAAAAAGATAGCTAAACAAAAAAAAATACATTGTAACTTGTATGCTGATTTTGTGTTGACTGCTGAACTTGACTGCTTGTTGGCCAGAACACGCTGATCCAGCCGAGCAAGACCTCGACCAAGGAACTGCTGCTGCTGAACCGCTGCGACGGCAAAGAGGAGCTGTCTGTCCTGCGCACCAAGACTTCGGACGAGCTGCTGAGGTGGCTGAAACACCTCGTGCAGCACTCCAAGGACCATCTCAGGTACTTGGTGCAAGCATCAGCCACTATGCATGCTGACTTCACAGTCTGTTATAAATGCCCAGTCTGGCGGGACTATGATCACAGTTCCTAGCATTTGTGGTGGAGTGCTGCATTGCTGTATGGCTACTCCTTTGCCTCCTTCTTGCTTTATTTAAATTCTTTGGTGAGTGATGTAATTTTTTGTGGAGAAACTTGAAGTAAAAAATAAATTTAAAAGTTACGTTAAATATGTTTTATATACTTTGAGGGCGTACCGGTGTTAAGGTTTGAATACTGGTGGAAAATAATGGGCGCCACCACGTGAGTGGGCACGTGGACCCGACTTGAAACTCTAACTCAGGGCGTTACGTGGCCCGTGTGCGGCGAGATATTAGCCCTCCTGATTTTTAACGCAACACCTGTTCCTAACCAAGCCCGCTCTCAGCGTTGGGCACGCTTCTAATTACCGCAGTGGGCTCTTAGGGCGTCCCACACGCCGCTGACCAGGTTAAGGACCCTCGTACCCCCCCACCCCTCCCCCTCCCCCCCCCCCCCCCCGAACACAAAGACACGTGACCAATAAGTTGGTTTTTATTTACTCACGTTACACGCCCTTACACAGTCCTTCCTTGATACTGTTATAAAACGCCCGAGGCACGAATTGAATTAGGTGAGGAGGCAAACCACGCATGTGGTCGCCTCAAGCCGTTACTTAATACACAGATGACCGAAAACTCCGGAGAGTAAATGATTATTAATGAAGCAGTCTCTCCGATCGAGAGAGGCCCCGAGGATATAAAGAAAACGATTTGGATAAATTACTTAACAGAACTACTTCTCGGTGAAAGAACGGTGATGTCCTCGGGGTGTCTGCAGAGACGTCCGCTCTCGGCCGGCTGTAGAAGGAGATTGGGGGGAGACAAGGCAACATGGCGCCCTTCGCGCCGAACACAATTACCGTTAACATCTTAGCTATTGCGTGCCTCGGGTTATTATTAAAAATAACATGAACTCTTTATAAAAATTAGCACGTCACATCCATGACCAGACCGTCTGTAATTATTACTTATATGGTAGAAAACAGTTTAAATCAAGTTACATGCTAGTTCCTCTGTCGCCCGCTAGGGAGTGTCCTTGTCAGTGCTTGCACGCATTTTATTACTAAAACATCATAAATTAATTAAACAAAAGACACTCACATACATAGCCGTCGTGACACTATTTTGGGGCGAAAAGAAAAGGATTACAATAATTATTGCTACAAATTAGGGGTGCGGCGCACTGCAGCTAAGCGCCCTCTTGCTGTAGTTCGTGGCGCGCAGTTTGAATCTCACACGGCTACGTACGTCACGATACAAATGCCGGGTAGGAAAGGTGGTGGGAAAGGGAACGGAGGATGATCAGGCTCGTGGGGCGAAGCCCCAGCTGACGTCAACTTCTCAAGCTCATCATTTTGTTCTTCCCAGTGCAGTTCTGTACCTTCACTTCTATTTTCATGAATGGCTTTGGTCAGGATGGTAACTACACAGATTTAACATTACATGCGGATGAGTAAACAATTTTAAGTGATAAAGTAAATGACAAAGTTAGGACCCTAAATAGTTTTGAGAATTGGGGTATAAATTTATGGAGTCTCCACGCAGTTCTGATGTAGTAGTACAAATCCCACCCTGTAATAATCAAAACCTAAATCCTTAAATTGGCAGTGTTTCAAACATTTAATTGTGAACGTATAATTAAAATCTAATGTTGAAAATGCAGTGGAATGCTAATTAGTTATCACTGGTGGTGCTGTGCATTAAAACTAGGTACCTACTTAATAACTTTTTATTTGGATATTAGTTTGCATTCTTTGAATGCCTTTTGCAGTGGGGAAGGTTATTTCAGTATGTTTTTTTATCATACTATTCACCATTGTGCAATGCCATATGTCCAAAAAAACATACTACCTAAATCATTAGGGTGTCTTTAAACACGAGACTTTCCATTTTCAATTTTGTTAGGACAAAACACTTATATCACATAACTGATATTTGGTGACAAAACTTTTCAGTATGACAAGTGACACTGGTATGTATTCGGAACTTGATGTAGAATTAACATTAGCTGGATATTACCTCGTTAATTTTTGGATAAAGACCTCCAAAATGATTTATAACACAAAAATTCTAGTTTAATGTATACTTTAAATTATGCTTCTAGTAAATATACATTTTTTGTGAATGAGGTGGCATGTAATTACATATTAACTGTGCTTGCTGTTTTGGTATTCTTTAGTACTGTTAGCCTATTTCTAGAGGCAAGATTATATGGTGAATAGCAAAATAAGAACGAAATTCAAGTCAATACACCACCCAACACTGAACTGGAAGTAAATTCATTTTAATTACCTAATATTGTATATTAAAATATTAAACTCATTTAGGTTTTTATTTAAAATCCTAAAATATTATGCACTTAGAAAATAATATTTTGTTTCTATATTCAGTCTTTTCAAAGCTGATACACCTATCCCTCTCTTAGCACGACTAATTTGTTCCTAAAAATGATTGTGTTATTCGAAATCACATATTCTGAAGCATTAGTTTCCATAAATAGCACGGCTAATTTAATTAATGTGTTCCAAAATTGTCAAGGAAAATATACTTTATGTAATATAAATGCGTAGAATAACACTCAACGATAAATATGTCACACCATTAATCTTTATATGCCTCCTATCACAATTTGTATGACAAATATGACACCACGTAACGGGTATGTACTTTATTGTCAGTCGGCTGGCTGACTTGCCCGCCCGGGCGTGACCTTCAACCCACGTTGCGTATCTTTCCAAAATATCCTTTACTGACAGTGAAACTGATATTACTGTCCACATAGATGCATTTTAATTTTTCAAAAAATTAAAGTGCTTACCGTGTTTTATGGCATAATCGTCGCACAATTTATAATAAGATAAAGTTTCGAAAGTAGGGGTGCAAATTTTATGCGGGAAAAAAATTGTTAGGTAAAGTTATTTATTGTTTTTAAAAACATAACCCATTTATGGAAAGTACGTTTATTTAAAAAGTAGAGTATAAAAAAGCACGCCGCCGAACAATTTAAATTAATAAGTCATGCAACAAAAACCTTTCTTCAATTTTAAATAGAAAAACAAAATCTGTGACCCAAATGCGAGCCTGAACTAACGCATAACTATCGTCGTAGTACACACCACCAATTAGTGTAGGCTATCAAATGTAGTAAACTCGGCACAAGACAGAGAGCGCGCGTTGCATGCAAACGGCGAGATATCAATATCAATATTGACTACGTGTGTGCGCTCTATACGGGAAGCAACATAGCCAAACATGAATGATGCCAACTAGCGTTGGCTACATTTTTATAAACGGTACACCGTGGAGACACAGACTAACAGATAAAGGTTATAACTTTTAAAAAGTCTTTAAAAGAAAATTGTGCGCACAGTTGACTTGTTTAAAACTAAAGTGCGACCAACATAAGCGTGGCCTTCATGTCAATCTGCAAGCCATAATACTTCTAGTTCAAATACTTGAACATGATGCATTATGAGTGATCAAGCACGTACAGTTACCGGACGCTGAATGGGCAGACGTTGCTTTTGTTTGTGTAAATACCTTGCCACTGGCTGGACTGAGTTCACGGCCCGGTCTGTGGCCAGGCGACAACGGTGCGGCACGGCGGCATACGCGCGGACGTAAAAAAATTTGGTCCTCTACACACTATAGCCGCAATTTAACTTGCCATAGCTTATGTTTGTACAGCAGCCGATAGCCGATAGCCGATAGCGTAGTCAGACCTGCACGCGCATCTTTCCCCCTTGTTTGGCTAACTGAATCCCATGGCACATCTGTTGTTTACAAAAGTTGATACAGACTTCATGGCTTCGTGTCCGGCTTTTTTTTTTTGCCTGTGGAGATTTTGCGCTAAATGAATCCGTGCAATTTGAAGATGTGCTAAGTGAGGGACAGGTGTACCCACAGACATGGCTAAAGGCCTACAGAGAAACTTTAACAAGGAAAGTTTATAAGAAGTATTTATGATTTGGGGCTTTTAACATTGCATATAGATGTTTTGATTCATATAATTAGTATTATAATAATAATATTGTGACACACTAAAATTTAAACTTGAAAATATTTTGGCACCCAAAATAAACTTGGCTCCACAAAAACACTCAAATTACATTTTCTCCATAGCTTTAGTCATTGCAATAACATAATTTCTTGTTTCAGTATATAAATAATTTTATATATTAATACATGGTATTTAAAAATTATAAAACAATAAAACTTTTTAAAATATATGAAACCATAAAATATTGGCTCTTAACACTGCATTTAATAAAAAAATTTGGCTGTACTTTTTATTTTTATGTTTATAACATTTTTCGTGAACTAAGAAGCATTTCAGAAGAATACTGAATGTTATTAGTTTTTTTTTTTTTAATTTTTATGATTTACTCTCATCTATATATGAAATATTGTTTTATGTATACATTTAAGTATCCTCCCATTAATTTCTTGAAGCAGTTGGGCAACACAATTTTGCTTGATATGTACTTATTACTAGAGCTGGGCCGATCACCTATTTATTTTGCTGATCATGCCGATGCCAATCATCTGCTGCCGATCTTGCCGATCTTCTGAGCCGATTAGAGCCTTTCAAGTACCTTTGATTACACGTTGCTTGTGACGGATCACTATAAATAAACGGTGAAGTATTCCCAGACAAAACTACTTTTCTTTGACATGATTACTTATAAATCACCACACACATGCACACACACTTAACTGCGTTAAAATGTAATAAGGACAAACCAAATCTTCACCTAATCACAACTCCGTCTTTCTGTGATCCGTGTGTGCCGGTAGACGTCAGCGAAGATAATTTAAATGCCCTTCCTTCCCCCCAGTGCCACCAACAAACTTTCAATAATTCCCGATTGTAAGTTAATTTGTGAATACGAAATACCACTAAATGGGGAACAAAACTCATCAACCAGGTTTTTATACAAAAGAAAAAAAAGCTCTATTTCCCGCTAAACAGGATAAGAATATTAATTTCGCTAAACAAAACTTTAATAGGCCATATTTAGCGAGAAAAAACTAAATAAATGAATTCCCGAAGAGGTAGTTGTTTACTAACCACGAGACTATTAGCGCCATTAATCCGTATGAATTCCGTCGCGCGACGCGCATCACTCTAATCTCTGGCGTCACATAACCAACCTAAACAACAGTCCCTATTCGCCATTGCGGTAATATTAACCGTAAATGGTAAACAAATACATAGTTTTCGGTTCGTAAATGATAAGAAATAACTTTGCAAATAGTATAATGGAAAATTATTTTACCGAAAGTACCGTAAATATACGTGGAAATTGATAATGTATGTAACTGTTCAATGTTTATAAAACTTAAGCTATTTGTTTACTTTATTGTTTTTTTTTCATGTGTGGTTAGTTTTAAATTATACAATCCTATTATTTTTCGATGAATAATTGAATTTTCTACCTAAAAAGTACCGTAAACAAACATGGAAAGTTGTTAGGTATGGTATAGGTAATTATTCAATGTTATAAGTTTGCAGTAGGAGACCAATGATCGACTCAAATAATCGGCTACGTTTTGCCGATCATTATGATCAGCAAAATTAACCAAATCGGCCGATTATTACAATCGGGGATCGGGATCGGCATCGGCCCAGCTCTACATTACACAAGTTTTAATTTCTAATGACATAGACAAAATCCGCTTTGTAATGACGAAAATTGCAAGAGTTTTCCTAACCTGGTGTTGTTCACTGGAAGAGTAGAATTTAAAGTGTTTTCCTAACTTGATGTTGTTCACTGGAAGAGTAGAATTTAAAGTGTTTTCCTAATCTGGTTTTTTTCACGGGATGAGTAATTTGACAAATTTTTTTGTGCATGAAGGTGGCGGCATGCAGCTGAGAAGATAATGGACATCCAGACTCCGGGGTCCACAAGGCATTCCTTCACTCGTGGACTGCGACAAGGTTCTCTGTACGACGAGACTCCCCTGATCGGTGAGACGCGCAGTTTGCTGTCTCCAAGAACCATAAACAAAATGATCACCTACATGTTGTATTCACATTCACACCTTGGTACAGGGGTGGCTGACTAGTACAGCAAGGGCCAGTCCCAAGAATTTCAAATTCAGACGGCAGTGATGGATAAAAAAAATTTTTTTGGATGGTATAAAAAAAATTTAAATTGAACACTTATGTTTAAAAAAAATTACTGTACATTAATGTTGACACTAACACACTGACATATGGGCCCAGAGCAGTAGCCATAGGCACATGGCTTGTCACACAGTAACATGTCTTCACTGACATTTCCGGTTTGTGCCTGAGGATGGGAACAGATAAGTTTAAGGGGCCAGCCTAATCATGGTTGTATCTGTGTTGGTGAGGCGGGAGGGTAAGTGTGACACTAGCTGGTGTTTCCTCTACGGTCACTCTGAGCTGGCATGCGGTCTTTTCGTCGTGCATAGGACAACAATGGAATATGAGTGGTGACAGTAACATTATATGGTAGAGGAATGAAGATAAAGGTGTAGTGCAAGGCCCTTGAGTGCTTTCAAGAATCTGTAGTGGGAGTTTCATGTCCAAAAATTATTTTGAAAAAACACTTTTTTTAGTTCTTTTCACTCTCCTAAATATTCAGTTTAAAACAAAATAAGGAAATGGAACTACCCATCTGGCCTCTTAAATCGCATGAATATATTTCGGTGGATGTGGAAAAAATATTAATCTTGTCTGTTTAAGGACTATGTGACATAGTAGATTCGGGGCTTTTTGAGAAGATTTTTTTATAAAGACACAATAAAAAACCAATTACAATAAACAGCTTAGCAAAATAAAAATAATTTTTGATTACGATCTAAATTATTATTACTATCTGACAAGTACGAATATTTTGCATGGATCAACGTTAAACAGAGTTTGTTAATAGATGGGGCCTCCTACATGTTACTTGAATACACTTCCATTAGGAATACCATCGAACAGATGGTATCTGTTGATTTTAATATCGCACTGATGGTTAAAGAACTGAAAAATTTGCAACTGCAATAAACTTAATGAAAGTTCAGTTTACAATTGGTATAAAAAACCTGAATGTTGGTTTTTCGTTCCAGAGTCTGTCTCGTCGGACTACCACCGGCCGACGGTCCAGGAGATCTTCAGCATAACGCCTTCGACGAGCCTGAGCTCGTGTGCATCGTCCTCCTCCTCCCCGACATTCCGCGAGCGTGCGTACAGCTCGGGCGGCAGCAAGACCAGGCCCAGCGCGTGGCCCCTGTCCCGCAATCACGAGTGAAGGAGCGGCTTGCGTCGCCCAGCCAGGAGCTGCGTGTGCGCTCCACAAGACACTTCCCGGTAGTGTCTTTTCCATGTTTGTGTACGGACTTTAACCACTCCGCTTTCAGAAGTGGTGTTTGAGGCTACAATCTTGCTGCAGTCTGTGTTAGGGAGACTGTAATGTGTTGTTTTTTATTTTATTTTTAAAGTCAATGTTCTGACAAGACTATTTATTTATTCCAAAGAAATTCGAGTGCAACACGATCTAACAAGGCTGTATAACAGTTTATAGTTTTTTTCAGTTTTCAAAATGTATTTCGTATGTAGGGCAAGATGGTGGTTAAGAAAAGTGTTTACCTTCCGTGCTGTCTGTATAGTTTGTGAATTAGGATATAGTTTGTGAATTAAAAAGCCAGTATTGATTAGTGTCAATGTAAACTTCTTATTTGTTGACGGTGTAAGTGAATTTGTTTATTGTGCATATTGCACACTGTTCATTTTTTAAACAAAAAATTTGCAGAATTTTAGTTGAACAATTTTAAGAAATGTTTGTAAAAAAATTTCTTTATCTGTGGAGGTTTTCAAACCTATCATTGTTTTGTTGCTACCAGTGTTTCAACATACTGTGGTCACTAAAATTAATTTTATAAAGTAAATATTTTCCAACTGACTTGTTTGTACAAGATGACATAATAAAAGATGACAAATTAATGTCAAAACCCACTACTATACTTGTCTTTTATTTACAAAAAATAAACCATACCATTACATTTATTTATCAAATGCAACATATCAGCTTGGCTAGAGACTATATAATCCTGTAACAGTACAAAATTGTTAGATACACCACTGTAGGAGAGAAAAAATTCAATTAGTTCGTTCATTTCGACATTGTCCCGGGCTGCACCCTTCTGAGCCCGATGTGCCACCACCTCTCTCCTTACACGCTGCGAGCCCCCTCCTTCCACCACCACCCTCTACGACCGCCCGCCGAAGTGTGTGTGTGTGTGTGTGTGTACGTGCGTACATGTGTCGGCCCGCGCCCGCCAATGTAACGTCATTTCTCCGCTCCCGAGAGTTGCCGAGCGGGGACGAACAGTGAGTGAGTTGCGAGCGCTGTGAGAAGGAGCTTCATGCACCTGTCATCGTTTTTCTGATGTTTTTCAGTGCTACAGGGGGAAACGGGCCCCGCCACACATGGGCAACGTCACGGCCCTGAGAACAGAGTAGCCGGGTCCACATGCCCATTATACATGTGGTGGCACCCTAAACTTCGACAAACACTTCAACCCCCATTGCAGTAGCAAATTGGATTTATGATAAAAGGAAAATAAATAAAAACGAATCCCTAAAATTTTTAAATTTATTATTTGTTATAAAAACCAGATCTGATCTGAGAGTTGAACTTGAGCCGAGTCAAGCTGAAGCTACTCGGAAGTAGAGCTCATTGTACTGACTGTATTTTTCTCAAAACTGGTTTAGTACATACTTGACATGTTGACCAGCATAAAATTACATACCACTATTTTTGCAAATGATTTGAACATAGTTTTTTCATCCCTTGCACTAATACCAGTTCATATAAATGTTTTTTGGACATATGTTTAAGGTAATATTAAGAGAGTTATTAATAAATTTTGATGAATTTGATACTATAAAAGTTTAATTTTTTTAAATATCAACCCCTGTTTTCACGGTAATAGATTGTTTCATCAAAAACTGTTCCAGCCAAAGGTAGAGATAAAGTTTAGGCATTTTACATAAATTAAAATGTAAATGAAAGTGGAATAAAAAAGTAATGACATTTTGTTTTTCCACGCCTTGCAGTAATGATTGGTATTATCAAAAATGGTTTCAGACAAAGGTTTTAGGTAAAAGTTATAAAATTTACAGATAATTTGAACAGATTGGATAGTGTACTTAGGTACTTACTGAAGGAGTTATGAATTTATGTATGTATTTAAATTGTACCCCCCCCTTTTTTTTTTTAAAATGCCTGGCTGCAATGGTTCATCTAAACAAAAATTGTTGCAGACAAAAGTTTTAGATAAAATTTACAAGATTTGAATAAATTCAATGTTGTGCCTACATAAGGAGTTATTTCTTTTTGTCCTACAACCCTTGTTTATTCTACCACTTGCAGTAATGGTTGGTCATCTAAAAAATTATTCAGATCAAAGTTAGTTTATAATTGACGGTTTTACAATAAAACAACAGATTTAACAGTGTACACAGAACGTAAATTACAATTTTTTATCACATAATCGTCGCACATTTTATACTAAAATCAAGTTTGAAAAGAAGGGTGCGACATTTATGTGAGAAAAAAAATTTTATTAGGTAAAGTTGTTCATAAACATAAAACCCATTCATGGAAAGTACGTTTAATTAATAGTGGAGTATACAAGAGCACGTCGAACAATTTAAATTAATAAGTTGTATAACAAAAACCTTTCTACAACTTTAAATAAAATAAAAAAATGTGAGTACATATGTGAGCCTGAAATAATGCATAACTATTGTTATAGTACACATCAGGAAAGAGTGCGAGCCATCAAATGTATGTAGTTAACTCGGCACTTTACAGAGAGCGCGCCTTGCATGCAATCAGCGAGATATCGATATTTGACTACGTGTGTGCGCTCTATACGGGAAGCAACATAACCAAACATGAATGATGCCAACTAGCACTGGCTACATTTTTATAAGCGGTACACCGCGGCAACGCAGAAGAACAGATTAAGGTTATAACGTTTAAAAACATTTTTAAAATAAAATTTACGCATCGGACAACTTCGTATTTCTGTTAATTAAGTAAAATAGTTAATTTCCGAATAAATTTTAGATTTCTACTTTAAAATACATCTTTTATACGGAAAAAATACCTACCAAAGCGCTGAGAATCTAATAGTGGGACCAAAAACCATCATGCGGCATTTATGTGAGAAGTTTTTTTAATCCAAATTTTGATGCCCTAAAATATTGGTGCAACAATTATGCGTATGCAATGATTATGCAATAAAAGAGGGTATGACTTTGTTTTAATTCTGCTCTTTATTTTTTCAACTCCCTGCAACAATGGTTTGTCTTATCAAAAATTGTTTCAGACAAAAGTTTTAGATAAAATTTATACTATTAATACACAATTTATACAAATTCAATGTTAAGCCTACAAACAGAGTTATGATTTTTTTGTCTGCTAACCCTTGATTTTTTCAACCCCTTGCAGTTATGGTTGGTCATATCAAAAAAAACTTATTCAGACAAAAGATTTTGACATTACTCCGAGTAATAAAACATTCAAACTGATGTAATATTTTCCATACTACAGGATTTAGTTGATTTTTGTGGTTTCTAAAAAACCTTCCCCATTTCTACTCTTTTGGTCAGATATTAATGAACTCTACCAAAATTTTTCACTATTAGATTTTATGTATCAGTTTAGCAGTGATTAGAGAAAAATTGTGACATTTATAGTGTCCAAAACTTTCAAGTTAACGATGGTTTTGGGGTCTATGGACCACGAAACGAAAAACTGTATAAAAAATTTCCGGAAGTCGCTCCATGGTAACAGCTACAATAGATCTTTGATATCTACCTACAAGACGAACACCATCTTAGGAGTTATCTATGAATGCTTAAAAATTTGTGATGTATCAGAGTTAATCAAAATGTTAAAATAAATATACACTATCACACGAATTCACACGTCATTTTAAAATTTCTATGAAAACTGCCTACCATGACCATTCACTGGCATTAACAGACAATATTTCTTTGACCTTAATTCATCTGATGTATCTTCATTCCAGTGATGTCAACTAAAATGCATCACTGGAGAGAAGCTTCGTTTTTTTATTTTATGGCACAAAGAGGTGGTGTTATCTTCCTCAGCTTTTTAGCACTGTAATGTCAATTTTCACCCAAATATTTACATCTTCCTTCTTAAAATACCAACAGAATTAGACCATTTACACACAACTACAACTTATTACTAGTACCACGAGGATAAAGTATTGCACCACTCAGAAAAATATCTACATATACTATTAGCCAATAAAAATGGCATTAACTGTGCATGAGAGGTAATTTTGGTAGATTGTCATAACTATGTGAGAAGAAACAAAACTCTAAAGTTTATTCTAAATCTTGTACAATGCTATTCGATTATTATATTTTTATCGTGTTACTGAAGGCTTGGTGTATTTGAGAACACTGCTCACAACTAATATCACATGCAATTTTTATTTTCGACCAGGTTTAACCAGGTTTTTAAATTATGCAAGGGATTCAACATGCAACAAAAGAAAATCACTGTCATTTACAAAGCATGAAAGTCACATGACATCACTAACCCTACAGCTTGAAATTGTAAAATAGTAAAAACCATATTTTTCCCACACTTCTGTTGACAATTCATGTTTATCATGGAAACACATCAATTTTTCAATTACACTTAAAAGTGTTGTTATTCTTTTATTGTTGTAAAGTTTAACAAGTGAAAACGTGATTTATTCAATTATAAACAATATTCTGGTGGCCGATTAAAAGTTTTTGGAACACTTCACTTGCAATATGGAAGGCTTGTTTAAAAAAAATACAATAGCTGGGATGGGATTCAAGACTTCGCAGCTAGCAGCCGACCCGAATGAACGTACCTCATGGAGCTCTTTGACTGACCCTCGCAGCAGTGGAGTGAAGCATAGCCGAGGAACTGAAGCAAGCGACCGACAGCTGTGCTAGCACTTCTCAGTGCTACACAGCCACCAGCAAAACCCTGTACGCTTCATGCACAGTGAGTTCACTAAGACAACACAGCGACCAGCGCACTTGCTTACACCAGTAAGGTAGAGAGGTGCAGCACTTCTTGGCCTAGCCACAGCGAACCAGCACCTCAGCCAGAAGTGTCCGACTTCATTAAGGTCTTTGAGCAATCCCAGACCTTTAAGGCCAACCCAAAACTAGCCGTGACCATCCTGCCCATGTGCCAACTCATAGCCACATGGTGCAATCTACAAGCCGAGCTCAAAGAAAAAATCCAAGCCACCATGGTCTTCGTCCTGTCAATTGCTGCTAGCCTTAATAGCAGCAGTTAAATCTGGACCAGTAGTAATAAGCTACACAAAATTCTCTTCTGAAATGCACGTGGAATTAAGAATAAAATTTCAGAACTTATCTTTCACTTGGAAAAATATAAAATCAATATTGCGGCAATACATGAGACACACTTGCAACTGACTGATTGGCTTACTATACTTAAATATGTTATCTACATACAAGATAGGAATAACAAGGAAGGGGGCATGACCATTGCTATGCACAAGATTATCTAACACTCGGAATGCCTAACTTATAAGCAGTTGGCATACACCTCATGATCAATAATCAACAGGTAAAATTAATTTCAATATACGCCCGACCAGGTAGGTCACTCGACGAGGCTGACTTAGGGCCGGTTGCACCAATAACTGTTCGGATCCGGGATCGTAAGATCTTTGTTTCAGTGTGATCTCAAGTTGAATCTAAGATCCAGTGTATATGTGTTGCACTTAATTGAACTTACGAGTTCAGACATTCGATCTCACGATCTAGGTTTAGGTTGGTAAAGATCGATTGTAAAATGAAATCAAGTTTTCTATTGGCTACTGAATTCCGTCTAGTCACAGAGAATTTTTTTTAGCATGTTTGAAGTTCTTGCTGTAAATGTTGGCATCGTGATATTTACATACAAGCCTATTTGTTTATTGATTACAAACTTGTGGTCGGTTGTGAGTTGACTGGGGTACACGCGGGTACACATGACGATTGAAAAGAAAATTTAAGTATACGTACCTAAAAAAATATTTTTCTCTGAAAAAGAAAAATCATCCTTGTCGATTTGGTGCAAGAAAGACTGGATATTTTAGAATGTAAGAGAACTGATGGCATGTTTTGTAAGCAGAAGGAAGAAGCTTGGCAAGAATTAGCATCATTTTTTAAATAACATTATGATGACAATTACCGTACTTCGGGCATACATAAAAATATATCGGCCTCAATTTCCTGTAAACTATTGTAGCCATTAAAATATAAATTGTAAACAAACCAGTATCTATGTGAACACGACTACAAAACACAAAAAACCAACGAAAAATACACAAGATCTCGGATCCAACTGCTCTGAACCATCAATTTCGGTGGTTCAAACAGAGGTTCACCTCAATCCTCTGTCAGGCGGTGAACTCGAATGGTGCAATCCGTTTGTGTGACAATCCTGGTTCATTACCTCGTTTGATCTCGAATCGACCAGCGATCTTCAATGGTGGAACCGGCCCTTAGATGCTTTGTATGGCTCAGGCCCTTCTGTTCTGGCTGTCAGTGACATCAGAGCCAAACATCTGGAATGTAACTGCAGGCACTCAACAGCAAATGGTAGATTACTTTATAAACACCAATTAAATAAAAATTACCAAGTACATGCTCCCTCAGAGCCCACACACAACACTGGTAGGCTAAGCAGCATACCAGACATCCTTAATATCGCAATTAATAAACGTGTTAACAAAGGATTCGAACTTGAAGTGGTACATGACATGTCTTCAGACCATTTCCCTGTTCACATCATATTTGATGATACGAACACAATCCAAATACCTCCGCAAAATTAAGGACTACAAAAATGCACACTGGGGGTGCTTTCAAAATTACTTAGCAAATAATCTTCGGGATATGACTAAAATTAAAATCTGAATCAGTGACAGCCTCGATGCTGCAAGCACTAAACTTAAATACCAAATTCAGGATGGCATAACCAGATGCATTCCTTTAAAAGGAAATTAGGTTAGTGCATGACGAACTGCTAGCATACGTATGTCCACCTCACAAAAAAACCCGCTTGCGCCGTGAATATACATGGTAGGCAGAGGGAAACCAAGCAATGAATTAATGTATTACAGTCTGCTATTTGAGGGGAAATTACACTGTGACAAAACAGCACATGGGAGGCAAAAATAGGTAGACTCAAGATCCAGGACGACAGCACCTGGACCTTGACTAGACGCCTCCTTAACAAATATGAAAAAAAACCTCCACTACAAACCGATACTGGAATAGCTTTTCAGCCCCGCGATAAGGCACAAGCCTTTGCAAGCACACTAGAACCTGCATTCCAGCCGAACAACCAACCCTGTGACAGGAAATTCACTGCACATATAGAGGGAAGTGCATATTAAATTAAACCACCCAGTAATATCAGAGCCTTGCCCAACACAAGCACAGGAAACTGAAAGAGTAATTAAACGCATGATACCCCGAAAAGTCCCAGGGAATTACTGCATCGAGGCTGTCGTTCTCAAACAACTTCCAGATCAAGCGCTGGAATATTTAGCTGCATGTATAATTGTAATGCTAACTTTACACTGCTTACCCTACTAAAGAAAGAAGCTAATGGAAAGAATGGAAAGAAGCTAATCTCATAGTCTTCCACAAACCAGGGCTACATTCCTAGACGTAAAAAAAGGCTTTTGACAGGGTTTTTCATGAGGGTTTGATACTTAAACTGTACCAAATGGGCATCCCTGACTTATATAAAGCTAGTAAACTCATACTTAGCTAACAAAACATTTAGACAGCACAGAATGCTCTAAATCCGACATAAAATTAATACAGCAGGTGTGCCACAAGGCAGCATCCTAGGCCCTCTACTATTTAATATTTACGTAAGCGACATGCCTAAGCCAGAACATAGCTTCGTAAAACTAGGTTGCTATGCGGATGACACAGTCCTGTATAGTAGGTCACACAACCTACCACTAGCCACTGAATGACTACAACCCACATTCAGTGCAATGCAGTAGTGGTGTTCACTCACAGAAATCTACCGCCAATTGATCACAGGCCTTAACTAACCCTGTTTGGAAAAACACATTCCCGAAAAGGATGTTGCCCAAATACAGAGGTGTCCAAATGGATGCAAACTACTGTCACGGACCCAAAGAGGGGACAGGCACATAGCAGACTGTGTACACTTTACCCAGTATTGAGCAGGTGTGGCGGCAGTAAAGTGTAGAATGGATTGCTGCTACAAAGCCCTTATCCATTCGACCAGTAATTACATACGCAGTTCCAGTGTGGGCTACTGCAGCCAAAATGAACCTCATGAAACTGCAGCGAACACAAAACAGATATATTGGTATTGCCACAGACGCCCCTAGGTACTGCCTATATACGAACACTGGAAAAATTTTTTGAAAGCTGCGAAACACATCAAAACTTACTTGTTTCATCTCTGGGTAACTATGATCCCAACGAGATACAGAAATTTAACATCCTAAAATGGTCCTTGCGCAACGGCAACCATGCTGGTCTGTGGGGTGGCTGAGCAAAACGTCCTCAGCCTATCACAATGCAGCTTTCCAAAACCATAAATATATCAGCACACTTAATAAAAGTATGCCGGCAGTTCATAAACTTAGATTAATTTATTCTTTAGCCCGTACAACAAACACCGCAGATCACAATGCGTAGAAGTTGGAAGTTGAGGCTAGGGCCTCGTGATGAAGGATTGGATAATTTCTCGAACCGACCGACTGCCTACTTGCAACAGGTCAAAATGCAGATCTATCCTTTCCTGAGTGTGTCCTGATGTACCCAACTTGCGGTCAGGTATTTTAAATTAACTCGTAGTTCCTGAAGCATAGATGCTGGGGCTAGGGTTTTGCAATGAGAGATTGGATAATTCTGCTAAATGCAGACAGCCTTTCGCTGGCAACAGGCGACATTCCGCTCTATCCCTTCTGGAGTGAGATCCGACGCGCCAGCTCGCAATTATTTACGTGATTAAATTAATACAATTGTTTAAATTAATACAATTGTTTTCCTGGAGGGCGACAAGTACTGTCACCCGCCACTAGGGGCGCATGCACCACTGAAACCAATTCAGACGTGCACAAGCACCAATGCAGACTGCAAGGTCCAAGTTCCCGACCCCAGCATGGTTGAAACTTTTCTGCCCCTGACAAACTCTTCTTCCTAGACCATCCCTCTTGTCCTGTACTGAACATGCCTGCTTAATCCCGCATGAATAAGCCCAGGGTTTTCCCTGTGTCCACGCAGGTTTTACCTGGGCCCCAACTTAACTAGTAATAGTCTAGATCTGAGATGGGGGAGTTGGTCATGGCATTAATTGTTACCATGACTAGCCAATCCCCAAACAAAGCACACAATGCATGCTACCCTTTCTGCATTGCTGAAACCCAGCATGATTAGGCGTAAAGGCTTCAGCCTGGGACGCACCTACGGTCTTTCCTAACCCAGACCTCTCCCAAACAAATACACTTAGTTTTAGTTAGGTTAGGAAAAAAATGGGGGTACAGGGGTGTCTTTCTGTTATTAGGAGGGGTTGTAAAGCAGTGGGAGAGGTCCTCACTTCCTTCTACAGTAATAAAGTAGCACAGAGAGCAGACAAAAAGAGGACCCAGGGTTAACACCACTGCTGTATTAATTATACAGACTTCACTTGTATTCTATTGTAGACAGATATATGGTGCGACTCATATTTGAAGGCAACCTTTATGGTGAAAAAGATAGTGTTGTACTAAATTAATTGAAAATTAATATTTCTCATTACTTAGTTCACCAAAAACATCACATTTTTATTGATACATGATGCACATTTTACAGTAAAATAATTTCTAATAAAAACATTTGGGGACTACTCATAAAAATGAAAATAAATAGACAAATTTACATGTATTTGAAAAATATGTCAATGTAATTAACGTAAAAGATGTTACGGTACTAATAAGTGATACAAAATCATACAAAATGAAATTGATTTTATGCATTTAGGCTAATTTTGTTTTTTTGTTAAACTCTTTATAATAAATAAATTACATTCATTGAATTTTCTGCAAAAAAATTACATTTTGGTAATTGAAGTTAATTTTTGTCAAATTACTGGTTGATTTCATGATTTTAGATGCATTTTTGTGCTAAATGGTATTAATTTACATTTTGGTGTTATATAGTATATTGACATGTTTTTTTTGGTGTTATTTTGGTTTTATCACAATTCAACTTATAATCTTGTCCCTATTAATAAGTCTTGTTAGTAGCACCAAGACAAAATCAATGACTCATTGACTTGAGGTCGTAAATGACCATAAGGGATGAATTAACGCGGATGGAGCAGTGGCAGAATGCAGTGGTGGGAAAACAGGAGTACCCTGAGAATACCCAGGTAAAACAAAGCATAATATTAAATTATGCAAAACATAATACTGAACTAAGTAAACATGTTTTTCTGTTATTTTATATTCTCTACTGTTTTGCAACAATTATTTTCATATATTACATTTTCTATAAAATTGTTTTTAAATAGTGGGCCAATATTACATTTAATATTTCAATCATATTACAATTTCAAAATAATAATAAATCAATGAATAATATTCTTACAAAAAATACAATTCTTTTAATTAAATCATCTTGAACTTTTCCCACATGCTTACAAACTACTGCTACCTATATTCCCTTTTTCAGAACTGGTGCAGGTTCTTGTTTCCATCCATCAATGTTTTTCATGAACCATACACACATGTAATGTGATGTTAGTCAGCAATACAAAATTAATTATGAAAGGCATTCAAATAATTTAAAAATAATCAGTAGCATGTAAAAATATAAGGAGCTTATGAACATTTAAAAATAATTTAGTACATTTATTACCCTTCATTTACTTCAGTATCTTGTCTCAAATAGTTTTGCACTATAGTTTTCATTTAAAAATGTGGCCTGAAGTAAGAAAACATTTTAAAATGTGTACACACCAAGTGGAAAACAAATACACCTCAATTATTTTGTTGCCTGCCAAAACATGTTAGCCACTTTGGGCTAACTAATACGCTAAAAATAATGAAGCCAACACTATCACCAATTTATGAAAATGTAAACATGCTGCTGTTTGTAGCGTACGTCAGGAAAAAAAAAAAAAAAGACGTGTTTCATTTTAATGCATGATTTAACAGATCCTTAACATTAAACCCTAACAGGTTGACCATTTAATATGCCAAATGTAAAGTTGCCCATTCCTCAACAGATTCATCTCAAAAGACAACATGAAAATACCAAGATAATCAGCACAAACTGAAATGCCAGTCCAATGAACAAGAGTACCTACTGAAAGCTGAAAATCTAGGAACAATGCTGATTGGCATATGACTGAACATTCAGTTGTTGAGGACGAGACCGCTGTGTCTTGTGCAGCCACAGGCCCGGAGACATTACCTTTGATGTGCAGTGTGGAGGAAACAGAGGCGTGTCCACCTACAAATGTGCATGACTTCCTAGCACGATAACACTTGCTGTCACGATGCTGCTCCTTGAGAAGTTGTTTTACAATGATGACAAAGAAGATGGGGGGGAGGAGGGAGGGGAGGGTGAAACTCAAGCATAATTTCATATACCTCACTCTGCTAACCAGATACCAAGTGCAATGACCTGCATGTTTGACTTGATGGTGCTATGTTTATCTGAGTCTTTGCCATTTAATGAATGGCTGTTCTGCTTGAGAAAAATAACTTTTTTTTTTGGTCTTGAATGGCCAGAACATTATTTGGCTGTTTATTTGCTGTTAGTTTGTTACTCGAATAGGTTACTGTACGGCAAAAACATTTGCCCAAGTGAAAACACTGCTAAAACAGACTAGGTTTCCGAGTTTAACTAGTTTTGAACTTGCCAAATTTCAGTATCTCTACTGATGATCTCCCAAAACTAAAGTAAACCTACAAAGGAAAGAGTTTCCATGCAAGAGATACCATAATTCAATTAAGCATTGTGCTTACGCATCCAACATAGAAAAACTACGGCTATTGAGAACCATTCATTAGGGTGATATAGCAGGAGCCTTCATACTTAAGGAAAGCCAAGGTATATTGCTCCTAGAACAAATAAATGTTATACCTACCTAAACATATAACTATGTTGCCTTTCTCACTTTCTTAAGTAACTGCCATTATAAACAAAAACAAATCACACACACAAAAAAAAAAACTTTGAAACTTTCATAGCATGCATCACCAATCCCTTGGATATATATCATATTATTTGGGGAGATCATAAAAACGAAGCTTCCCCCAGTGGTGTCATGCCATATACTAAAAGCTCAGTCTCACACACCTTGTTAATATAATAATTTTCTTATCATTACTATAATTTTTAGGGATTTTCCTGTTAATTTATTCTCATAGCTATCCTGAATTTGTTGTTGGGTCATAGATTTTCTCACATGTTATTTTCCAACTGTAAAAGGTCATCATAATTATGAATAAATGCATGACTTTTACCCCTATTAGATGATATTTAATGAAGAACATTTTGAAAGTAAAAATAAAATGTAAAAATATAGTGTTCACATAATTGTAATAAGAAAACAATGTAATAATAAATGTGGTACATTATAAATAGCTACCAAAAAACCTACAAAAATTAAACAGTTTATCACTGTTTGTTAAACAATTGTTACTTTATCATGCCAAATTTAATATTATCCTTAAATTCACATAATAAAAAGTATAGTAGGCCCCTACTTTGCGGCATATTACTAACTCAAGAATGGCAGTGACAATACACAAACGTGAATCCTAAGCTGCTACAGGCTACACAAAGACGTTACAAACCAATCTAATCAAACACTTTGAGGCTTAATACAAGGTACAAGTAGGATCACTTGTGTAGTTAGGTGAGAAACTGGGGTTGGCAATATGGCAAAAACATGTTTTGTTTATAAATAAATTTACAATATGAAATAACTAATTTATTGAAACAAAAGTAAATTAGTTCCCAAAAATTTTCAAGTGTTTATTTGGCAGCTATACTTATCTGCACCTCAAAGTAACTATATAAGATACAAGAGATTTTTCACATGACGAATATCATATATTTCTTCATAAGTATTGTTACGACCGTGAGAGACAAGACCACCATACGTGCCATGTTCAGAGCGGGCTGGTGGCCACTGTCACACGCCATCCATTTATGGAAGGCATGCCACACGTGCCTCGCTGGATCACAAGGGTCCTCGCTACCCCCCACCCCCCTTCGCTCACCATGCACCATCCCACCTCGGGCTATTGTCACCTTTAGTGGCCTGGGAATTTCGGGCTTACAGAGGCTACCGCGAGGAGTGGCATGAAAAAGCATCGCTCTTCTGGGTTTTTTGGGCGTCGGGTCAGTCTGGGATGACGTGACAAGTCACAGCCGTTCTCATCCCTTCAAGAAGGATGCCACGGGTATATAAGTGACGATGCCAGCCTCCACAGAAGTTCCAAGGGTTCGGAGAGTTCTGAGAGTAGGGGAGAGAGCCTCCCCCTCGGGGCGTGATACTGGAAATATCCGTGCGATCAGAGAGAGGTGAAGAGGGCAAGAGGCCCTTGCTGAGCGAACTGGACCTATCAGGAGATGATACCTGCGAGAAGGCCTGGAGAGCGAGTCGGGTGCGACGAACGATAGTTGAGGACTGTGCTGTGGCGCGGCGTGGGTGAGTGTGCGAAGGAAGCGAACAGAAGAGCAAGCCACTGTCGAGCCAAGCTCCAGTGGTAAGTGTTAATGCTTCAATGATCAGTGTAAGACTAATAGTTGTGGACAGAAATCTTGAGTGTAGTAATTGAATTTATAGTGTAGACATAAGTAATAAATAAAAATGTACTAATTAATTGGGCTTTCCCTTACGAACCCAGTAGTTCTCCTCATATAAATCATTAACAGTATTTACAATGCAGCAAAAAATATACCCATATAAACATACATAAACAAAGACTCTAAAGTGATAAGTTTAATATGTGAGTTTTTCAACAGTACATAGATATATGTAAATACAGAGGTTATAATTATTTCATGTGTTGTGCTGAGGAGCACATCAAATGAAAATTAATCTGATCAGGCACAGCCTGCTACCTCTTAATTAAATCTTTTGTTTGCCACAAGCAATAATTTTTAGGATCACAGAGAGATATTTTTTTGTGTGTAAACACTTCTGATTATGGTATATAAATTAATGCACTAAACTTTTCAGTTGAAAACTAGACTCCTTTAATGTAGAGCAACATTTCACTCATTTTGTTTAGACACGTTGTTTGCACTGATGCCTATTCCCACAATGAGAGCGGCCACGGTGAAGCCTTGCGCGGCGATACGCGCGCGCATCATGTACTGCGACATCCTGGTGCGGCCCAGCCTGAAGCACCACAGCCCGTAGAGCAGCACGCCCGCCGTTGCCACACAGCCTGCGTGCAAACCACCCCGCAACCGTTCAACTGGGCACGAAGCAAACGTCCGGTGCAATACGTATGAAACTGTGCTTTCATTTATTTATTCTGCTTTGACGTGCCTACAAACAGCTGAACGACTTTAACGGTAGGCACCGTACAAAATCACAAAATGACTTAAGAGACGTAAAAATGAAATCAGACAAAAAAAAAAAGAGAATAAAGACAGCCATGAATATAACTACTGAACTGACTAACTACTGGACAACACTCAATAACTTAACACACAACATGTTTCCAAGGATACAAATAGATAGAATGTACCAAAATTCGCGCAAGAAGTAATTTTGAAAGAAAACACAGGTTTCTAATTTAAAATTATAATTATTTATTGATTCATAAAGTATACAGTAGACATAGGGTTATGTATGGAACTTTTACTAACTCTGAACTGTCAGCTGTCATGTTGTCTTTTTTTATTTTTGGCAACACTTTACTGCACAAATGGTGCACAATTCAAATCTTGCGTGAAATTTAGGGCATCTTATATATATATTTTTAACACTCATCCTACTCTCTCTCTTTATATATATATATATATATATATATATATATATATATATACACACACACACACACACACACACACACATATATATATATATATATAAACTGTTACACTGATTCAATTGTGAGATGAGTCTCTCTCTCCTTGCTGTGCTACCTCTCAACTTGAAGACCTAAAGCTCCGTGATGGCCAACTCAACTCTTTGAGGGCCAGATATAAATTTTAAAACTAATCCGAGTGCTACACAATATGAATTAATTATTAAATATTTCACATTTATATTTAAATTTACTTTATTCTATGCAATAACCAATAAATACAATGTGTGATGAAGAAACTAAATATAATTCTCATAAAAACAGTTTTTACAAGAAAGAAATATATATCTCTAAGAAAAATTGCCATGAAACACCACATTAAAGTCATTAAATATTGCTCGGATGTTTTAGCTGCACCTCTTGTCCATATTTTAAATGAATCTTTTATACATGATGTTTTTCCAAATGACTTAAAAATTGTTAAAGTTATCCCATTGTTAAAAAAAGGTACATAATTCCACATTAATTGAGAACTATAGACCAATCTCACTTCTTAGTTCCTTTTCTAAAATATTTGAGTCTATCATTAATAACAGATTGGTTAGCTATCTCACAAAATTTAACCTGCTATCTACATCCCAGCATGGTTTCTTAAAGGGAAAAAATACTGAGTCGGCTATTGGCGATTTCGTTGATTTTGTCACAGAATGCAAGGACAGATCAGAGGATGTCGTTGGTATTTTTCTTGATCTGTCCAAAGCTTTCGACACAGTATATCATAAATTACTTATTGATAAATTATATAATTTGGGAATTAGAGGTGTAGTCAATAAATTGTTGAAGTCTTATCTCACAAACAGAATGCAGATAGTTCAAGTTACTAGAGTCAATAGTAACAACATATTAGAGTCTTATAATTCCCTACCTAAACATATGAATGTAGGAGTTCCTCAAGGTAGCGTTTTAGGGCCACTTCTTTTTCTGGTCTATGTAAATGATCTAAGTTATCATTTTACCGATATTCTTATCATTTCTTTTGCAGATGATAATAATGTACTGGTTAAAGCCAATCCAGCTTCTAAACTTGATGCTCTGGTTATGAATACACTAAGTACATACGTTAAACTCTTGGTTTACAAATAATAAACTGCTACTGAATTATGGTAAAACAAATTTTATTTTTTTTCCTCTAAATTAAAATCAAATAAGTTAATAGGTGCTTATTCATGGAAGAGCAGCTGTTATATTTTATTATTTTAATTTTGTATTGCTTTTAATACTGTTCTTGTACCTGTTTATGTGTTTGTATTTATGTTTATTTGTAATTTTTCTTTTGACATATTCTATACCATTGTATGGTCTATTGAATGAAATAAAAAATCAAATCAATCAAATCAAATCATTGATTACAAAAAATATGATATTTTTCTATATTTCTGTGAGAATAGAACAGATTCATAACAGTTACTTATTCTACATATTTAACAAATATGTATTTGATAATATTTATTATTAAAAGATTCTTCAGGCGGGTTGTGCGAAACGATGCCAGGAATGGTATTAGTTAGGTATGAATGACAGTATTTATATGTACCTAATAATTATGATTTAAGAAATTTTATGTTTAGTTAAAATAATAACACATTTTTTAAAAATTTTGTTTTAGTTTTTTTCAGTATAGTTTTCGGTGAATTTTTCATTTTCATATTTTTATTTATTTTTTATTTTTGCAATTTTTTCCATGACAAACAATGCAAAACTGCAATGGCGTATATCCAAAAAACTGCATTAAACCAAAATTCCCCATTGCATGAATCATTTAAAGAATGTAATTTGCTGAATTAATTATAAACTGTACGTTCTTAATTAAGATAAAAGTGAGGGAATGGGCGTTTAGAACAGGTAAGATTTACATACTTGTTTGGCCAAAGATTTTTGTTGAGAAAAGTAAAATGCCTAGTGTAAGGAGTATATTTCGGTATCATGTTCTATACTAGAATAGGTAGGGCTGAAATATACTTTACGATACCTGAGAATTTAAATCACAGTAAAAATAAATAAAGTATACAAATGTGGTACCGCAAAATATACTAGACCAGGTGGGATTATAGTATATGTTACCATACGAAATATATCTTCAGTATCATGTTCTATACTAGAATAGGTAAGGCTGTAATACGATACCCGAACATTAGTTCAATAAAGAAACATATTTTGACCAAAACAAACATGTGAATGCTCCTCACCCAAAACTCCCATAATCCCACGTTTGTCCCGTATGAATGTAGGGGTGGTAATGACGTCAGCACCACCGTGTTGGTGACTTCACTTAGGTTGTTATGGTATCGGATTCTACAACACTCCCTTTAATTTATTAGTAGCTGTCCTGACAATTGTAAATACAAAAAAAAAAAAAAAATCACTAGCCACGACAGTCATGCAAATATATACTAATATCTAAAGTAACAAAAAAAAAAAACAAAGAACCATACCTATAGGTACGAATGGATTTTCTTTAAATTTTCGTTCAAATTTTTCTTGTATAGTTTCTACACGAATGGAATCCATATCTTTACGGAGTTGAACCCAATCGATATCTTGCTCCCCATTTTCATGAGTCTTCGAAGACATTGCAAAAGTTACAATTTATATGTCAGTCAATTTTAATTTATACTAAACACAGTGATAAACAAACAAGCTTGATTTGAAGGACAGTTGGACATTTTGTCTTTTTTTTCTTCAAAAAACCAACATTGCAAACACAGATAACTCATACGGTTACATTTAACATATTAGTTAGCTCTGAAAAAACTGATGGTTTAAGATACTTTTAATTATAATCATTGTATTTATAAACTCACTACTCCAACAATTTTTTATTTTAAAACGCTGAACAAATTTTTAGCTTGAAAAAATTTACTATTTTGACATCGCTCACCATGTTGGTACGGATAAGGAAATTGTACATAAACATTGTATATACGGTATAGCAGTATTCATCTTTTTTTAGTGTTTAATGGATTTAAAGTATTGAAGAAAGTAGGCGAATTATTATTTTGTTGTGAACATTCAGAGAAGGTTTTCGTGCGTGTGAGGTAGGCCATAACATTCAGATCGCTTCCGATAGCATGCATTTTGCGGCATTTTCCTAGGTCATGAAAATGCCTATTAAAACGTATCAGTTGCCGAAGCTGCGGGAGTGTTTTAAGTTGGTTGACAAAAATGTTGTTCATTGGTTTCCTGGGCACATGGGGAAAGGCATGAAACAAATGCAGCAACAGTTGAAGTCTGTGGACTGTGTTATCGAAGTACACGATGCCAGAATCCCAGCGTCGGGTCGTAACCCGAATTTCAAACATACTGTCCTGGGTCTGAAGCCGCATATTGTTGTCTTGAACAAGAAGGATTTGATTCCTGAAGAAGTCGTGCCGCAGGTGGAAAAAATGTTCCTGCAAAACGGTATCAGCAACTTGTTGTTTACAAACTGCAAAAGTCACATGTGTAGTGGCGTGAAGAAAGTGATTCCCTTGGCCACCAAACTGATAAGTTCTTCACAAAGATACAACCGCAGCGAACAGAAAGAATTCTGCATGATGGTGATTGGCGTGCCCAATGTGGGCAAGTCTTCATTGATTAACGCACTGCGAAACAGGCACCTTCACAAGTCGAATGCGGCTCACGTTGGTGCTGTGGCGGGGGTGACGCGCAGTGTGCAGACTCGCATCAAAGTCGGTCACCAACCACTGTTCTACTTGCTGGACACTCCAGGTGTGCTCACACCTAGTGTCACGGACGTGGAGTCGGGGATGAGGCTGGCGCTGTGTTCCTGCCTGCCAGATCATTTGGTGGGAGAGGAAATGATCGCGGATTACCTGCTGTACATGCTAAACAGGGAACAAAATTTTACTTATGTAGAGTATTTAGGTTTGGAGCAGCCAACAGATGTAATATCCCAGGCACTGGTGAGCCTAGCCCAAAAGCTTGGGAGAACACAAAAGATACGCAGTATGGAAGGAGGCTATGCGGTTAGGTATGACCTTAAGAGTGCAGCACAGAATTTTGTTCGTGCATTTCGAACAGGAGAGTTAGGACCCATGTTTTTGGACAGAGACAAATTATTGACGTGATAAATATGATACTGCTAATTGACTTGGTACAAAATGTTACATTTATTAGAAAATCATATAATAGACACTTCTCTAGACTGGTAGAATGTCCCTGATTAATGTTTTGTGACATGAGTCATGAATGACATCAAACAAACTACCCTTTTGACCTAAATAAAATGCATACTTATGTTATAGGGATGTTATGTAACTTATGTAAGCTTCCTTAATCTAAATTCTTCTCAATGAGATGATAATAAAAAAATTAACAGTCCAAAATTTTTGTTTACTCTAAAAATACAGTTCAATTTACCTACTTATATTTTTTTTTCAATTAATGTATCTTTTAATATTTTTTTTTTTAGTTTTCTTTTTATTGCAGCACATTATATTACCATTACTATTTTTTTCCCATGGAAATTAATTACACAAGTTTGGTATGAGCAATATCTTTAATGCATTGTAAAAATATTAATACTTATTTATGATACACACATGTTGTAATGAAACAAAAAATAAATATTATTGTTTTCTATTTTTAATGTTAAATGTTTTATTTATATAACCTTATTAAAAAAAAATATGCCACAAACTTACTTCTAGAGTGTAAGCGGAGCAAGCATAAGGGCACACATGTGCATGTTTCACTTCTAGGAGTAAAGACCATCCCTTCTAGCCTAGTTAAGAAATTAACAGGGACATTTTTGCAAATGTGTTCTGAAAATTCTTGAAGAGTTCCTCTCGTGTGTTACTTTTATTATTAGCAATATTATTAATATGAGACTGAAAGGATAGTTGTAGACTGTGGTTTAACACATTCTTTTCATACAAATATAACTGCAAAATTTTTATTATTTTGTTTGTATTGATTTTGAACAGTGTGTGAAAAATTATAATTATTATCATTTACTTTGAGTTCATTCATATAAAAATTTTCAATAAGGTTCATGGCAGGATGATGATATACAGCAATACTATAAAATGTAATATTTTAACTTTATTTAATGTTAAAATATTTTTAATAAAACAAAACCTGTTTCCTACACACTTTTGTCAGACACAAACAAACATACAATATTTATATCACAACTTTTAGTAATTCCTGGACAAAGCAATTCAACATTGGTAGCAGGTTAGATTAAAAAATATATAGTCTCTCCTACAAAACAACCAGATATTACAAACATAGTCTTTATTATGATCGAAAAAACAGTAATTACGATGTGACGCTGTTTTATCATTTGCAAAAGTCTTATGTAGTGTTTGGGTTTGTTAATAAAAGTACTTACGTTGTACAAAAATTTATTGTTAGATAGGAAAAAAAAATGTTTTAATGTTATTATTGCTCCGGCAAGCTTTAAGTACAGGGTAAAACACCAAACACAATGGTTTCTGACCACTGAGTACTGTATTTCATTGTTATCTGTTTTCACATTTAAAATATGTTTCCAAAGATTGTTACAATTTTAATCAGTGAATATTGTGATAGTATGTCTTTAAGTATTATTTCATGTTACGGTTTTATAATACTTTCTCCATGAATGGCATTTATGTTGTCAAAGGTGTATTCATCAAAATCCTGATATACATATACCTTGTGAATAAGCATAGGGACATCAGAGTAACTACTCACAATGTCACAATACTCGTAGCACTCCTATTTGCAGATTTTTGAATAACCTGCCCTATCTTATGAAAATACAAACTTTTATATTTAAATACAGCAGTTCCATAAGTTTGGATGCTGGCCTATCTGAATAACACTTTTGGATTTATCATAACACTTCTTTGCTACATGATATTCTTTCCGACGCAATGTACAGAAGTTTTTAATAATTTTTAAAATTCATCTAGGTATATTTATGAATGGGAGCAGTTGATTGGCTACCGCCTACGTCAGTTCAAACGTCCAAAATGTAATATTGTGCAAACAATAAGCATTTCTTAGCTTAAATCACATTATTTTATGAATACCTGAAAATGGCCAACAAACTCTTTACTAAATAATAGTACATTTAATAGTTCCTTTCTTCGTTAACTGTAATCAGATGATTACAACACCATATTTGTTGGGGTTCATACAATTTCATAGAGTGAATGCTCCGTAGATAAAAATAACTTTTCTAAAGCAATAAGACTAATTATTATTATTTTTTATTAAATTGTTTACATTCTAGTATTCATACTATTGTTGATTTGGCAGGAAACAAGCACAGAAAAAGCCGCTCATGCGAAATTCAAATACTGGCAAAGCTGCTGTCCATGTTTTTTTTTATTTCACAGACACAAAAAAACACAAAGCAGGCTAAATTTAGATGGTTTTCTTGACAACCAGGCAATAGAAATGTGCGTGCTTGCTAAATCTCTTTTATTGCACCACTTGCGGGTTGATGTCGGTGCTAGACAGAACTTATACACACAGTACCACTGTTTCGTGCATTGTAGCTGTAGTCCGCGCTGCTCTTGTCAATCAATCATCTTCTGAGACTGCTATTGAAGAAAGGAAGTATGGGAAGGCTATACAAACTGCTAAGTGCAATCCCAACTGTGAAAAATGGCAAGTGTGTACTGGGGAGGGAACCAGTGTGCAACAATCAGTTGTTACACAGGGTCACCACGACATTGATTGGATGGCGGCTCCCAGGTTGACGGATCACACTCAGCACGGCACCAGAGGACATATCCTCGGGTGACGTCATCAGCAACACGGTCCCGGTCGTCTGCGGCTCCCGGAGGCATCTACAACGCCCGATTCAGGCACTCACGTGATGGCAACACGTCACCGTGACGTGCCCACCTCGGGACGGCAGTGCGGTTCCTGGGTCAGGACCCAGGTGTAGTGCTATCACACCACTGCACGGGATGCAAAAGGCATTCGCAGTCCTGGATGCCGGAAGCTGGGCTCATCAAACTTCCTCCCCACTTAGGTACACTTTCGTTATACAGCCTCTTTGCACCATAGCACAGGCGTCCAGGCTAAAATTCCTATACAAAAGTTCTCAAGTGCCAACTTGTACTCTTGCCAGTACAAGTACAGTTGCTCCCCAGAAAACTCCTGTTCTTTATGCTAAAGTCCATAATTGCATATTTGGCTGTTTTTCTCTTTAACAAAATGTACTACCTATTTAATGTTTTAAAAATTACCTAAATTATCAATTGCTAGTTTGTTAATACTCTTATCACATTAGTAATGTTTGCCCTTTGATAGTTATAATTTACAGTAACATATATTTTAAAATTTTCAGTAGGTATATTATGATTGCAAATACAGTTTTACATTTTTACCATAACATGAGTGTTATTATTAATTTCGTTCATTGCAGGACATCTGTTTACATCATTATTGTCACACAAAATGTGTTTTTTTTTAGCATCATTAGTAATAATAACTTTACATATTTATTTACAAATACTTAAATAGTAATAATCATAACGATTTAAAAGTTTACAGTGTAGTAACTCCCACATGCTAAACATAAATGTTAAACCAATTATAATCTTGTTTACAAAAGAATGTAATGTTCTTTCAGGCTTACAGGCAAGTCAGTATAGAAAGCTAATACTTGTTTCTTACTTCCTCTCTACGTACATTCATTCGTAGGCCCAAGGCCTTTAACATATTAGTGACTGTTTCATTTGGTTCATCACCATTAGGTCTCTATCCCATCCTTTGCTACAGATGGCACATGTACGCGCGGCCTTGCGATCGGTGTGGAGGGGGGATAAAATGCCACCTGCTGCCTCCTCATTTTCCCGTCCTTGGACGGCTCATGTTTCTCGCGTTGTTCTGCTCACAGCTGCGAAGGCAACTTTTACATGTATGTGACAATACAAACACGCCGCTCCACTGCTCACTACGCCCCTTATAATTGCTAAGGCTCCTTACCACTTATTTCTCTCTCTGTGGTTCGATACCACTGAAATGTGTGGCTGACACAGTCTCGTTACAGTGTTTTGTCAAGTGCTTGGTTTATTATTCGCGGTAAGGCGTTACACACATCCGCGACACATGTGCTAGATATGATTCCTATATTTTTCAGCAGAAGAGGCCCACTTCCTGTACTCTTCGTCTTCAATCTTCGTACACATAGTTAGTGTACACTACAAACTACTACAAGTGTGAAAATGTACATGTAAATTCACTTAGCTTTTCTATTCCTTCTGTATTCAACTGGGAAGTGCAGATCGCAATCTCAATTTAACTCAGATTGTGCTTTCATATTGAAATATTGTGTAATGATTCAAATCATAATATGTAATTAATTGAGTAACAAACTTTCACTTAACATACCTATTAGGAGGTCTGTACGTATAATGTCACTGCTCAAAAATTGTGGTTGACTTGTTTACAGTACTACCACAAATAGACAAAAGATGATCACTGGTATTTTGAATTATCTTATTACTTTATACTTTTTAAATGAATTTTAAGAACCTTTGTCCTGACTCAATATTAACATCAATGCGAAAGTTTTTGAGTTTGAATGTTACTTACTAATTCACGACCTTAGTACCAACACAATCTGGATAAAATTTAAAACAGAAATAGCCCATATACTGGAGTAACATATAAGCTACATGTCATTATGAAATTCCATTCCTAAGAGGGAGAAAATGAGGTAGGTTTGGACCTAAAAAGACAATTTCATATCACCGAATCTTCTTCAGTGGAAGTTAAGGGACTCATAAATAGTTACTCCCAATGTCTTATACATTTTCTCCAAATTTGACCGCGAATTAGGTAAAAATGTTGTAATTTGATTTTTATAAAATTAAATAATATCTCTGAAGATAATAATTCAGGAGTTAAAATGATGGGTATAAACAATTACACACAACTACCAACTGTTTCTTGCTACTTCTTAAATTTCAAGCTGATGCTAAAACATTATGTTATGAATAATGGACATTAAATTTATAAGTTATTTTCACTGTTTTCTGAGATTACATTCCTAAGGGTGTAAAAATAGCGTATGTTTGTTTTATAGAAAATTTTTTATATATATATATATATATATATATATATATATATATTGACGTCGTCCGGGCCTGCGGCCCCTTTGAGCCCGATATGACACCGCCCAACCACCGTTTCAGTTCAAACCTCCCGCTCGTGCGTGCGTGTGTGCGTGTGTGTCTAGCCCGGCAAGAGGGCGCTTAGCTGCAGTGCGCCGCACCCCTAATTTGCTACGTTTTAATATTATTTGTAAACCCTTTTTGTTTTCATTCGTCTTTGCCCCAGTGTTGTGCAATTTACTTGTGTTTTCTGTAATTTAAATAGGTTACCTTAAATAACTATAGACGTTGCCCGGGCGGACCCGAACAGGCACGGACTTGGACGAGGATAGGAATGCTTTTATATGAATTATCATTAAATAAGTAAATAGTAACAAACTTTCCATTGTCAGTAATTTTTATATATTTTTAATGTTTATCTGTAATTTACTCAACTTTCGCCGGGGCACGGAGTCGTAGAATACAGTAACGGTAATTGTGTTGGCGCGAAGGGCGCCATGTTGCCACCTGCGAGCGATGAGCTCAGCCCAGTCCATCTTCATCACTGACCGAGAGCAGACGCGCCAGCACCCCGGGGACTTCACCTTTGTTCTGCACTGACCAAGTAATTCTGTCTCGTTAAGTATTTCTGAATCTCTTTCGCTCGTCATCCTCGGGGCAGCTCTCGGCCAGCGGGCTGTTTAATTAATTAATTGTCTCAGTCGAGTTTTTTCATCACCGTGTAATAAGTATACTTTGCAGCATGGCCACGTGTGTGGACCATGCCTTCACCTAAACCGATTCGTGCCTCAGGCTTTTTAACCGTGTAATGTGTAACGTGTAACGGGCGTGTAGAGAGACGTGTTAGTGAAATTAAATCTGGAGAATAAATATAAAGTGAGTACTTATTTAATCACGTGGTGAGTGAGTCTAGGAGTGTGGCGTGCCCGACGCCTAGAGCGGGCCAGGTCTGGGTAGCTAGGATAGAAAGGGCTGGTAACTCGTCCCCACTTGGGCTACGTCACGCCCTGAGTGAGAGACTCCGCCGGGTCCACGTGCCCTTCCACGTGGTGGCGCCCATAGTTAACATCTCGAAATCACCGGCAATGCGCGATCAGCCCTCAAATGGCGCCCAAGAGCGTGGGGCGAGTTACATCTTCCGCGAAAACCAGACCTGTACGAGCGTGTGAGATAGGCGGTTGTTACGCGGAGCGCGCGGAACTAAAGTTCGCGCTGGAACTATTGTTCGCGCGGAGCGCATAGCGGGACTCTGGCGCGCCAGCCACGTGATCAGCCAAGCGCACGCTTCCAGGAATCCGCGCACAAACAACGGACTCCGAGCGCAGTAAGTAACACAGTGCTGATGTGTTCGTGAGGACTGTTCGTGTGCAGAGTACCACGTGCGTAGACATGTATCCGTATCCGGACGAGTGTATCGGGTGTTACTTTCCCCGCCCGAGTTGGGACTTGCATGGCAGGACCGCCGCCGGATACGAGTGTGGCTACTGTACGGAGTACCGCATACACGGCGTGACGAAATGTGGAGCTAGGTCGTGTCCCGGAGGTAGTAGCGAGGGATACCGCTGCCAGGAATGTGCCGGCCTGTGGCATCGTGGCTGTATCGGCGAACGTGAATGGACCGTACTGCGCAAGTTTTTTACCTTCACGTGCGCACGGTGCACTGCCTACCTAGCCACCCAGGCGCAGTACGAGGCAGAGACGCTGGAAAATCCTCCACGACACGCCTCGACGCTTCCCGAAACGCCGACGCCGCTCACGCCGACACCGACTCCGATCACGCCGACACCACTCACGCCGAAAAAGACGCCGCTCACGCCGACGCCAACCACGCCGAAAACGACTCCGCTCACGCCGACGCCAACCACGCCGGAAAAGACGCTGCTCGACTCGCCGACGCAGCCCGTGCCAAGGACGCCGCCCGTTGCCGGAACGTCACCGCCGCACCAAGCCGACTCCTCACGCACGACGCCGACCCCAGCACCACGAAGGTACGTCCTGACGTCACCCGCACCGCCACGTGTTACGTTACCGACGCCTACCGCTCTGACAAAGACGCCCGTCGTCCTGACGCCCACGCCCGTCGTCCCGACGCCGACGGCCGCCGTCCCGACGCCCGCCGTGCCGACGCTCATCGACTTGACGTCTCCCGACACAAGTCCGATCCCGCCGCCGCCTGCCACACTGCGTTTCGTCGACCCGACGCCACTTATCCCGACGCCGACGCTCGCCGTCCCGACGCCGACAATTCCGCTTCCGCCACCTCCTGTCCTGGAGCCGCCAACCTCGGCACCTCTCGTCGACCTGACGTCTCCCGACGCTGGTCCAAACGCATCATCGCCAGCAAGACCTCGTTTCGCCGACCTGACGCCACTCATCCCGACTATGATGACGCTTGACTCGCCGAAGCCAACCGAGCGACGCCCGACAACGACCGTCCCACCGCAGTCTGCCACGCCGTCCAGCACCCGCCTCGTGTCGGAGACACCTCCCGACGCCGGAATGACCTCGCCACCGCACCGAACCGCCGTCCCGACGCCACCAAGGTCATTTCCGGCGAAACCCGCATCGTCTCCGCCACACGACTCGCCACGGACGCCACCAGACTCGACGCCGACGCTTCGTGTCACCTTGTCGCCACCACCTGGCTTCGACGTCATCCGGCCGTCGTCACCGCTACCAAAGTGCGCAGTCGCAAACAGGACGCTTTGCGACACGATGTCCAGGGCCATGACGCCGAGACGCCTGAGCGCCGCCCCGCCGCCTGGATTTGCTCCTCTGTGCCCGCCTGGCTTCGAGGCACAGACGGATGAACCGGACCGAAAGAGACGGACGCGCGCGACGCCGACGCTGACGCCGCCTACATGCCCACCTGACACGACGCCAGAATCGACCGAGGCGCCACGACGCCCGATTCCGACGCCGATCGCCGCAGTACCGGAACACCGGTCAAGTGCCCTGCCGCACGAGACGCCACCCAAATGTCGCAAGTTGGCAACATTGGGACGCCGCACCGTGAAGAGTCGCCTGAGCTCCCTACATCCGCCTGTCGCGATGCAGGTCGACGCCACGACGCCGGGACGCCCGACCGTCCCACCGCCGAACGTGACCGTCACCCGGACTTCGACACCTGTCACCCGTCTGTCACGACGGGCCGCGAAGCGCCCGCCTGTCGGCGAGGCTGAGCCGGGTCGTGCCGAGCGCCGCCCGCGCTTGCTGCCCGCCTGCCACGAGCCGCCTGACCTTGGCCGCCGCCGCCCCTGCCGGCCGGCGCCCTGGCCACCGCCACGCTATCACACGCAGCAGCCGCCGCAGCCGCAGCTGACGCAGATTTGGGGCTCGGGACAACTGGTGGGTCACCACCCACAAGGTTAGTCAGCCAGCGCCCATTCTGTCCGTGTGTATCGTCCTCCATAGTGTAAATATTGCTCAACTGTCATTTTGTAAACATTGCTCGCCGCCATCATGTAAACATTGCTCGCCCTTCCATCGTGTAAACATTGCTTGTCCGTCCGTCATGTCAACATTGCCACCTGCCCGCACAAACATAAACATCAACATTGCCACGTGGGAGTGCGCGACGTAAACACCACAGGCAACGCCCCCCAACCATCTGTCAAACGGCGCTGTCATATCGGCCTACTTTCGGAGGGGGCAATTGACGTCGTCCGGGCCTGCGGCCCCTTTGAGCCCGATATGACACCGCCCAACCACCGTTTCAGTTCAAACCTCCCGCTCGTGCGTGCGTGTGTGCGTGTGTGTCTAGCCCGGCAAGAGGGCGCTTAGCTGCAGTGCGCCGCACCCCTAATTTGCTACGTTTTAATATTATTTGTAAACCCTTTTTGTTTTCATTCGTCTTTGCCCCAGTGTTGTGCAATTTACTTGTGTTTTCTGTAATTTAAATAGGTTACCTTAAATAACTATAGACGTTGCCCGGGCGGACCCGAACAGGCACGGACTTGGACGAGGATAGGAATGCTTTTATATGAATTATCATTAAATAAGTAAATAGTAACAAACTTTCCATTGTCAGTAATTTTTATATATTTTTAATGTTTATCTGTAATTTACTCAACTTTCGCCGGGGCACGGAGTCGTAGAATACAGTAACGGTAATTGTGTTGGCGCGAAGGGCGCCATGTTGCCACCTGCGAGCGATGAGCTCAGCCCAGTCCATCTTCATCACTGACCGAGAGCAGACGCGCCAGCACCCCGGGGACTTCACCTTTGTTCTGCACTGACCAAGTAATTCTGTCTCGTTAAGTATTTCTGAATCTCTTTCGCTCGTCATCCTCGGGGCAGCTCTCGGCCAGCGGGCTGTTTAATTAATTAATTGTCTCAGTCGAGTTTTTTCATCACCGTGTAATAAGTATACTTTGCAGCATGGCCACGTGTGTGGACCATGCCTTCACCTAAACCGATTCGTGCCTCAGGCTTTTTAACCGTGTAATGTGTAACGTGTAACGGGCGTGTAGAGAGACGTGTTAGTGAAATTAAATCTGGAGAATAAATATAAAGTGAGTACTTATTTAATCACGTGGTGAGTGAGTCTAGGAGTGTGGCGTGCCCGACGCCTAGAGCGGGCCAGGTCTGGGTAGCTAGGATAGAAAGGGCTGGTAACTCGTCCCCACTTGGGCTACGTCACGCCCTGAGTGAGAGACTCCGCCGGGTCCACGTGCCCTTCCACGTGGTGGCGCCCATAGTTAACATCTCGAAATCACCGGCAATGCGCGATCAGCCCTCAATATATATATATATATATATATATATATATATATATATATATATATATATATACATACACACACACACACACACACATATATTTTTTAAATCTACTACATGTAAAGATAAGACATAGGTAGCATGATTGGCATAAACAGAGAGTTACATATGTATAAATCTTTTTCTTTTTACAAAATTTGACTTCTGGGTGTGAAATGGGGGTAAGTATTGGCACCATATAAAAAATCATACATCCAAAACTATTTGAGTATGTGCAAGATACTGGGTGTACTTTATTAACATAATCCTTATATAAGATAAAATTTAATGTTTTAGTTTTAGCTGTTTTTTTTAATTATGTATTTACAAACAAACCAATTTTCATAAATTTACTGAATTGTTCAAAAGTCTTGGATTAAAACATAAAGTGCTGTTCTTCCTGTTAAAAAAACTTAGGGAAATGCCATTAAAAACCATTTATAGAGACAGCTATGTTGACATGGGCCACAATTGTGAGTGTATAGGTAACTGAGATAACCGTAATTTTTATATGCTATTCATTCAAGCTCATACAAAATTTTAGTTAACACACAAATAATAAACTAGTTCTCTTGCACCATGCATCAGAATGGTAATGTATATTCACAAAAAGGCCATATGTACATGTCAAAATGTCTACATATAAGAATTATTATTAGAAACGGGTCTTTTAATAATTTTTGAACTTCTCTAAATTCCTTCACAAATGAAATTTAAAACAAGATTTTTTTTTAGAGAAAAAGATTATTGGTAGAGTGTAATGTGTTTTTTTGTTCTCAAGATTTACTGCAATAATTTTGATATACCATGATTAATATTTAACGCCTATTCCAATATCTTTGGTGCAGTTAAGTATAATTAGCATTAGTCTTAAAAATCTGGACATAAATATACACCCTAATTTTAAAATATGTATTTTTAGTTCTTATTGCTGAATAAATTTAATGTATTTCTGATATCGAAAAATCTGATGGTTCGAAATTGGCACGAGGGATTTGGCAATGCAATAGTCATCCAGTCTTCATTTTTTTAAAAACCAAATACTACTGTACCTCGAGGCCCATTATCATAATTTCTGTTACAGCCTGCAACAAACCAGGAATACATGTTAATTTGCTATTCAGTGCGGTATCACGACAGAAACTGACGTGAAAACTACAGAAGGGACAATAGCTTGACCCTTGCAGACGGTGGAGGCTAGGATCACTCCTGCTGATGTCACATGCCTCCTGCCGTTCAGAGAGCAGGCCTCGAGTCCAGAAGGTGTTGTTGCCCTAGGCCATTTACTCTTGTGGGGCCCAAATATTTTGGGTAGAAGGGCCTAACTATGGGGGGGGGGGGAGAGGGTGTTATGGAATAGAGCTCAGAGATAAAAGGGGTTAAAAAATAACACCTTTAAAACCCCTTGTTAAGCCAAACTGTAACTTATATTTTGACAATGGTTTTGTTAATTAATCTTTAGAAATTTTGTTATTCTTATAAAATTAAATAAAATTAAGATTAATAATAAAATAGGATCTTAAAGTGAATAACAAACATATTTCATTGCAAGAGCTAGGGTGATAAAAGGGCCCGGCTTGTCCGGTCTTGGAGCGCCCCATTCTGAACTTGGTACATTCTTGCATGTATCCGTGCCTCTCAGGTGGACTTCAGTGTTTTCGAACTCCAACAGGATATGAGAGGCTTCTTGGGTCAGGCGTGAGGAATTTTCGCTGTATAACTTTTTGCTGTCTAAAGGTTTTTCCTCATTCCGCGACTTCCTTATGTTTACACATGAAAAAAATTTCTGTGCTTTTACAGAAAATTCCTTTGGAAACCAGTTGCCAATAAATAGTTTGAAATATTACAAGAAAGATATTGTAACTTTGTACAACACATAATCATTGTTGTTTTTGGATCTATTAAATGCGTTTTTCGAGATATTACTGAGTATATCTTACGAAAATCCTACTAATATTATAAACGCGAAAGTTTGTAAGTATGGATGGATGGATGTTTGTTACTCAATCACGCCAGAACGGCTGAACGGATCTGGATGAAATTTGGCCTACAGCGAGCTCATAACCTGGATTAACACATAGACCACATATTAATAATAAATTCCATCCTTAAGGGAGTGAAAAAGTGAAAATTTCATTTTATAACAGAAAAAATCATAGGTCATAGACATACAAATAGTGAGTAGATTCATTTCTTTATGTGTGCCACATGATCATACACATAGTAAGGTCTTGCAAATTCATATTTTTCTCCTTGGTGAGACCAGCCCGCTTAGTGGAGCTCACAGTGGCTAGCAAAATAAAGGTGCTAATAACAGTTTGGTTCTTAACTTCATCAATAGATAGAGTTGCCTTGAATTTTAAACGCACCTTCGTTCAATGCGTTCGTCATGTCTTTAATTTTCGTTTGTTTGTGCGGTATGCGTTCCTATACCATTTATTGAATTGCGATGAAATTTTGGTGATTTGTTATGTGGATGCCCGTGAAGGTTACTGAGACGGTATAACTATTTTGCAATAGTTGGAGCACGAATCGTTTCAAAAATTTGTGTTTATTTCATATTATATAGCAGCACTTCGTCTGTTTTTGTTGTCTAAGTGCGCACGCATTAGACAATTTATTTAAATATAAAAGAGAGATAGAGATAGAGTGATATATACAGAGTGAGATTGAGAGAGACAGAGAGATAAGTTGAGATAGAGCGAGGTATAGAGAATGAAATGGGTTGGATAAAGAAATATATAGATGTATAGTGCTATATAGAGATTAAAATATAGAAGATATAGAAGAGAGATACATATATATAGATGTAAATATAGATAAATATATATTTAGAGATATGGATGGATGATAACTACTTTAAACATATTAAAAAACAAAACTGAATGAGGCATTGCAAAGCATGCTGAGCATTAGCTAGATAATGGAATCATTTCAATATTAGTAATCTCTTATTTTTCAGCTTTTTTTCTCTAGTGCTTTATAAAGTCTAAATTACATACAGACCACCACTTTTTCGATATATACAGGTAAATAACTATACACTGGCAGAACGCCTGTCAGGATCTGAAAGTGATATAAATTATTTTGCACACTTGACATTCAAATTAAGTATATACAATTACTAACTACATCTGATTTAGAAAAAGGTCCCCTTCACCTTGTTTTCAGCCCGGGCAACACCGGGTACTGCAGCTAGTTGTTTATAATTTTTTATTTTAAGTTGATGTTTCATTCAAAAATATATTTTTTTAAACCAAGGAAAATATAATCAAATATTCAATCATTTGACTTTATTTTATTAATACTGGAAAGCTATTTAGTGAACGGTTTAAAAATAATTTTAACTATTGGAGGTACTGGGACAACACAAAGCATAAACGTTTGGGTAAGAATTAAGACCCAGTATTACTGCGAACACACTTTTATGTAAAAATTCACAGTTACCTCTAATTTTACATGAATATTTGTTCCATTTACAAACAGTAATTACAGTGTAGGAGTCTGAAGTAATTCGCACAATACCCACATACACAGTGTCTATGAGTGGCTTAAAAGGGAAGCCTTCTTTTCACAGACGAGAGAGCCAAAACCCGAAGTTCCCCGAAGTTCATGTTTTTTTTCCGTATCTTGAATGTAGGCAGGGGCGCAACAACAAGGGGGGGGGGCGCAAGGGTATTTTGCCCCCCCCCCCTCTAAAACCTTGAAGTGGGGGCAAATGGGGGTAAAGGAAGTGCTGTGTAATCAATTTTTAGATAATAAAACTGCTTAAATAGCACCATTTTCCACCTTGAAATACAAATTTTCCCGGGCGAGGACCCCCGAACCCCTCGCTTCAATAGGGGGGATCGATGATTCTTTATAAAAAAGGTATACTGCCCCCCCCCCCCCTTTTGGAAATTTAGTTGTTGCGCCCCTGAATGTAGGTATCGTAACCAAATCAACCGTCCACAATGTTTTAAAGTATTTATAATGTAGCTAACCTAACCAAATTGACCGTTAATATCCTTTTATCAACACCGCCATATTTATTTACAATGAACAAAAAAAACGAAGATGCACGATCGGGCTTTGGCTCTCTCGTCTGTGAAAATAAGGTTCCCGGCTTAAAATGGCTTCGTGGTTTTCCCGAGAAGAGCCTGCGAGGACACGGCCGCGGCCGCCAGAGCTGCCTCAGAGCGCGGCTGTGTGTCGGCGGCGGGCAGGCTTCTCGGAAGCAAGACGCTGAGATGGAGGCGATGGCAGCACGTGCCGCCGGCGATGAAGAGAGGCGCCCCTTGTCGGGCGCCAATTTTCCGCGCGGCCGCCCGCGGATTGGCGGCGCGGCCCACATCTCCGGCCGAGCACCGCCTCCAATTACCTGCATAACTCGGGTTAACTGAGCCGGCGACATTGTTTATATCAGTCATTCGTGTGCATCTTTTGGGCTAACAGTAGGCCTATAGGCGGGCTATTTATGACACAGGTCATCCCAAATATGCGATACGTTAATGCAATATACATATTTAAAATTTAAATAAAAAAACTAATAAAATGTGTAATTAAAACACTGACAAAGTCTATTTTGCATAATAGTACAAAAAAAACAGTGAATACAGTAATCTCGCATCAAAACTAATAGGAATTTAAATCTAAGGTTTAAAAAAAACTAATTTAAATATTTAAAAAAACGTATGCTTTTCCTAATACTATTTCAAAATTTATACTTTCACGTCAAGATGGATAAATTTTTCTACGAAAACTGCTTCAGACCAATGAAACAATTTCTCCCTGCGGTTCATGACTCGGAGCCCGAGGTGAGCATGTTGAAACTGATGTTCTAAAATATTATAGTCACGTGGCTTCCAGTTTAGCCGCAGATGTCGGCGAGTCGTAGAGCGTTCGGACCATAGACTAAATATGAACGTAGACCACACGAACAACTGGGAAGCAGAAGTTTAATTTTGAGTCCATTATTGAACGGTTTATTTGCCAGTTGAACTGTCGAAAAAGTGTCATGGCTGACGGAAATTTGTGTACCTATCACTTAAGGGCCCCGCCTACCTGGGCACACATATGGTGTGCAGAGCTTCAGGAAAAACAACGCGATTTCAAAACTACTCAAGATATCCGAGTGGGGCCTATTTACGAATAGCATTTAAGAGTTCGCTGAGGACCGAAAGGTACTTTTAATTTCGGATTAAGTTTTTAAACTGTATTTTTAGAAGCGTTAAAATGCCTAAAACGCGTGTTTTCAGAGTAATTTTTAGGCATAAAACAATCAGTACAGATTCTTGCAAGCACTTAAGGGGCTTGCATAACACCTTTATCTTCATTTCTCCGCCATATAATGTTACGGTCACCGCTCAAATTTCACAGTTATCCTGTGACGACGAGACGAATGCGCGCCAGTTCAGACACTTGCGCTTAGAGGCGATACCACGCTGGAAGCACCAGCGAGCGTCGCGCTTATCATCCCGCCTCACTAACACACATACACCCCTGACGAGGCGGGCCCCTTAACTTATAAAAG
This sequence comes from Bacillus rossius redtenbacheri, assembly GCF_032445375.1. Taxonomy (NCBI): domain Eukaryota; kingdom Metazoa; phylum Arthropoda; class Insecta; order Phasmatodea; family Bacillidae; genus Bacillus; species Bacillus rossius. The sequence continues at coordinate 50,321,271 of NC_086330.1, forward strand.
CTCGCGTCTCTTTGGATGTCCGAATTTTAATACAGACAAATTAGGTACTATTTCGCAGAAGTTTCTTGGCTTGTAAGTTTTTAGCCGCTTTAAATGATAACACAGGCCAACAATAGTTTTATAGCTGATTTAATATGAATTTGGTGCCCTGAATTCAAATATGACACTAGTTTTTGTATAGGAGGTCAAATTTATAAGATATAACATTTTAGTGAAATTTGTTTTTAACATTATTTTAGGTTAAATCCATGAATCAAATCTGAAAATTAATCATGAAATTCGTATTATTAAATTACACAAATCTATAATATAAAAATGAATCGCAAAATATGTTGGTAAGCGCATAACTCAACAACGCCTGGACCAATTTGGCCAATTTTTTTTTAAAATGTTCGTTGAAGTTCAAAGATGGTTTTTACGGCGAGAAAAATTCGAATAATTGCCGGAAAAACCCTAAAACCAGCACTTTTCTTTTTCCCATACATAAGTTTTCTAATTAAAACGAGCACTCATTGTTGTTTAAACAATGTAGGTATGTTCCTAACGTCAAAGAGTCAATTTGCACTTTATTACCTCTGTACAAAGTTCAATCATATCTATCAAAACAGTGTGCGTTGGAGCACAGATAAACAATAAAAAAATAAACCGAAATCGAATAGTTCAATTTGGTCGGCTTCGCGATATTATTTCATTTGTTTTACTTTAAAATGCATCAGTTTTCAAGTCATTACATCAGTCAAACAAAACCAGCGTTACCAAAAGTATTTCATAAGTTTAAGTTTTTATTATTTCATTTCCCTATTTTAAATACGGCTTGAAGGATTTGACTCCAAGTCATATCAAAATTAAAAAAAAAAAAGTTGAAACAACAACAAACTGTCAATGTCAGTGTTTTTTTTTTCTTGGATTTTAGGTTACTTACCCTAATGAGTTTGCTTTTGTCAACTTATACACTAAAGAAATTCTTACCTATATAGTGTTTTGTGCAGTGTTCATTTACCTATGATCGCTAATTATTGCATGTGACAAAATAATCTATAATATAGATATGCCTCCTATTAGACGAATCAATTTAGGTAGAAGAACCCGAAATGCTACAAACCAAGCTAATTACCGATCTAATCATGCACTACAATGAAAATAAAAATGATTATGTTTCACATGATTAACAATAAAGAGATTACTTATTTTTTATTTATCTTTTTATTTATATGTTTTATTTAATTATATTTCTTATTCACAACACCCTATCACCAGGGTGACGGTTCTGTTCAGGAGAATTTTTTGCCCCGACTATAAAATATGTAGGAACAAAAAAATTTCACATTACAAATCATTTTGACAGGACTTTATTGCATTTTAATTAGGCAGTACGAAGTCTGCAGGGACAGCTAGTAATATTATACAAATATCGTCATATTATACAAATATCTTTAATTATTCAACTATCCTTCTATTATACAAATATATTATACAAATATTATTAGTAGTCTATATTCTAATATTATTATATACCTATACTAAAGTAGTACCAAGTCATCGATGGAACCAACTATACACTCAACACTTCGGAATCATCTTTTTTGGTGAACTTCTTAAATATTTTGGAACAGTCCCATTTTAAACTTCAGCAATAATCTGCCATCGTGTGCGTATCCCATATTCATTGATAGCGGTCCTCCATAATTTTAATATCTTGATGAAATCTTTCACCTTACTCCTCACTTCTGTCTCCTAAATTATCAGGAAAACGGTCCAGGTGGCTGTGTAAATAGTGCACCTTAATACCCATGTTCCACTCAAGGGATCTGAATTTTTTAAGCATATCGTTTACCAGTTCAACATGGTTTTCTGCTTTTCGTTGGCCCAAAAACATTCCGACAACTGCAACAAATAAAGTTTAGGATTTTCGCTCAGCCTCATTCATGGAATTTACGAAGGCTTGGTCCTTAATGAATTTTATTATTTCTGGGCCGTTAAATATTCCTGCTTTAATTTTTTCGTTACTCAAGTGAGGCATTTTTTCCCCTATAAATGCAAAGCATGATCCTTCCTTATCAAGAGCCTTTACAAACTGCTATGCAGTGGAGGAAATATGATTTTCTCTCGTTCAACTAAGGGTTCATTAATAACGTTTTTTTCTCCAACGACCATGTCTTCTCTCTTAGGCCACTCTTGTCTAACCCAGTTGTGTGTTTTGTCTCATCAATAAATAGGCTCCAATCAACTGGAAAATATTCAGGAAGACTAATTTTTTCCAGGAGTCCTCTAATGTCCTGACAAAATACAAGATTTTCTTCTTGAGAGAAAAATGGTGGCAGACCCTTTTCTCTTGTACGGTAAAAAGTAATTTTGGTTCCATGTTCCAGTATTTCTGTTTTCCTTCAATCTGGAAGCCAGTAATTCAAAAGCTTCTTTCGACAGGTTAAAATCTCTGACGAGGTCATTTAACTCATCATGGTTGATCACTGTCACTTGCATTAGTATCATAAGGGTGGTTATAGAGACAACACTCGTTCTCTGGAAGCTGGTGAAATGCTGGGATCGGTACTTCCTCTAAGTGAGGGACTGGGCGTCTTGCAGAGACTAAATCAGGATAAGTCCACTTGCTACGGATATTTATTAGACGGAATTAAGAATCATCGAGGTGGTTAATTCTTTTTTTTTCACACTTATCTCAAAAAGTAGAGCTGATAAAAAATTACATTTTTAGATTTAGCGGCCCAAATATAGTTAAAATCAGTTCCAAAATCCTAAGCACGCGCACACACACACACACACACACACATATATATATATTCTTGTTGGTCTGTGTAATAGTTCACCAAAGTTTCGGTCGAGTTTGCAGTCCCCATCATCAGGGTAAACAGTCTCCTCTCGATTCTCCTACGGCAGAGACTGGCATTATGATCGTGACTGCAATTGCGACTGAAATGTTGGTGAACTTTCCCCTTTTGACGGGGCTAAAACCCAAAAGCCAATAAACCTCAGACAATGGCCACGAAATTCTTCGATCACTTAACTATTTTTTTTTTTACAAATTTCCACAATAATTCGTGTATGTTGGTGTACAGTTAGTAAACAAAGCGACGTAAGTTTTTTTTTAATCGGCCGAATTCGACAGTTCTGTCAACAAATCGTAAGCTGGCCTCGTGCGCTGACTTGTGTCCGTCTACAAAGTACACTTATAGCCTGTGCGGCTCACAAAGCTCGCTGACGAATCTAGTGAGCAGGCATCGTGGGTGACGCAGGAGGCAGAGTGTTTTGAAACTGCACGGAATCTCCCGCGCGTTTGCACCGGACGCCTTCCCTATAAACAGCGCAATATGTCGCGTAAGAACACGTCAATGACAACTCGGAGTTTGCAGTGGGCTCGGGTTGCCTTCAGCAGGGTTTCCATAAAAAAATAATCAAAAATTACTACGCAAACAGCACACGTAGCTTTCACGTAAAAAAAAAAACTATTAGGATTGAAACCGCAAATTTAAGATTATAATCTTCATATTATTTTAGCTACATTTTCCCAGTAGTAGAAAAAACAAAACGGTGAAACCAGGACATTGTTCTTAATCAATGTTTCGTCTTCGTAAATACTACATCAAAAAATGTGTGTGTCGCGACCCAACAAAAATTGTCAAGGGCGAAGTGCTTTATTGTCAAATTATTTCACACTAAATCTCTGGCTGATGATATTCCCGTCTCAAACCAGGCCTTGTCACACAAAAAAAAAATTCGTCTTCAACTATATGTGACAACAAAGTTGGAGGGGTTAATATTGGTCGAAATCGGGATTCCAATCTTCTCCGCCAAATAGGAGGTGCATACAGCTTCAAAGTTGTTTCCAATAATTCTGTCACACTATGAAAGTTGATTATTGGACTGAGCCAGCTCAAAATCTTCAGTTTTAAATATAACTTAAAATTAAAATAATGCATTACAGTGATTTATATATGTAATCGCAGTTTTAAATCACAAAAAATACTTGCATAATGAAATGAACGTCCTGTGCTCTTGGTTGAGACGGGAAAGGTCGGTTATTTCCGTCTTCGCTAGACTCGATCCTGATTGGCCGACTCCGTCAAACATCCCACAACATTTCTCCGTGAATACAACAACCGGTCTGTATGCGAGACATGCGATGCGAGCGCTGCTATTGCGGCTGCGGCTCACACGCAAAAAAAAAAAAATAGTTTCCGCTGGGGGGGAAAAAAGGGAAACAATTTTCGCAGTCGATGACGCGTAACGCGCGAGATGCGCAGTGTCGAGGTCGCGGAGGTTACGGGGATCGTCGTGCAGACCGCGGAGCACTCTGGCGGATGAACGAGGAGGTTTGACATCGGCGCTGTCCGCCGGGGCTCTGGCGAGGCGGCGGGGCTGCGGCCTTGGACGGCGGTTTTGAAGAGGCTGCATTCACGACCCTCCAAGAGCTGCGTCGCCGGCCTCGCGTGCTCTTCCAACACTCTTGACGAGCAACGACTGGCATTTGTCGCCCCAACATCGAACGCCTTACCTACACGTCTACAGAACCGTCAGCAAACTGACAACCAACATTCTTGTGAATCGTGTTTGGGAAATCAGCGCAAAACAATCCATACGAATTTTTTTCTTTTAATTTTGTCAAGAATGTTTACACCCTAAACTTTACTTAGGAAATACAACCAGCAGCAAAAAACTCTTTACTCCACCCCTTCACACCTCCCAGTCAAACTGTAATTCAGTAATTACGATTTTTTAATTTGTAGAAAGAATAAGTTTCTTTATAGGATTTTGAACAAAGTCTTCCACAAACAAATATTTTTTTTATAAATAGTACTGTACAAATAAATATTAAAAAATAAAAATAAGAAATTTGCATTTTTTTAAAAAAACTGATAATTCTTCATTTTCGTCAGATTTTCCGACAAGGTATGGCCTCCTTATAATGGGTATTATTCCCTCTTGCATGTGGAAGAGCCCTAAGACTGACAGGTTTATAAGAAATTACATTTTGAACGTACTCCAACAGCACAGCATCCCATTCTTCACAAAGAGCAATTTGAAGCTGATGTGAGTCACTAGGAGGAGGTAGGGAGGAGGATTATGCCTCACACGTCTCCCTATATTATTCCACAAATTCTCTGTCGGGTTCACATTGGGAGACGGTAAAGAGGCCAGTCCAAAACTGTAATTCCCACGTGCTCCAAGTACTCGGTGACAATTCTTGCGGTTTGCGTGCGTGCAGTTTCCTGCATGAAAATGAACGGTTGACTAATAAATGGAGCAAATGGAATAACAGCCTCTAGAATCACTTTCTCATCCATACTTCTGGACAGTCAGAGCTCCATTACATAAAACAAAATATGCCCAGTACGTGTGTGGAAATTTGTTCCTCCTCAAACCATGACCGATTGCCTTTGGGAAAGCACAGACGAGTTCACAGACGAGTCTCTCTTCAGTCTGTAACATTCAGACGGTCAAGACAAAGTGTGGAGACGACCAGGGGAGCAATGTCCTCTTCCGAGTCACAGCCTTTCCAAATGAAAAAAAAAATCGTATTTACTAGAATTATAGGGAAAATATATGTGTGTCCGAATTTGAAGACTGTCTACCTATTGTAGCCGTTACATGGAGCGACTTCCGGAAATTTTCTATTTATATTTTTTATGGACCATAGATACAAAATCAATCGTCAACTCAAAAGTTTATATATATTTATAAATCTATTTATGTGTTACATTTTATGAGCACGATAACTGCCGTAATTTTGCACAAATCACTTCCAAACTGATACATGAAATATAGTAATGGAAAATCTCGGTCGAGTTCATTGTTAGGTATAATCCCACCAAAGGGATAGAAAAAATAAATATAACTAGAAGCCTTGAGGAAATTACATGAATGTACTCTTTCAATTGCAATAACTTATGCATTTGTGAAACTCTTTTAATTAATTGGGTGCATAGACTACTTATGGCCAGTTGCGCCATTGCAACTCTCGAACGGAGTTCGCCTATCGTAGTTCGAAAATGATCTTAGCATTAGCAGTCCGAAAGTTGCGCCAAAACCAAAACCAGGATTCTTTGACTTAAGTTCATTCAACTGTAAAAAACGGCAACAGTGTTGACGAATAGTTAGATTATTTCTATTGGCTGGAATAATTTGACGCCATTTTTTTTTCTGGCAAAAGGAATTTGTTTTGGGCTGATAGTTGAAATTTTCGAAGTTGGCTGCATTTCTTAAGCATCCCACACGAGACCATTAGAGAGAGCTACAGGGAAATGGATACGTCATTTCATCGCGAATTGGGGGTGTTTGGGGAGGAGCTGCAATGAGAGGTCGGGGCAACCCACTCCCCTCAACCCATTCAGATAACCCGTGGTTGCCTCAGAGGAATCCCCATCCTAATAGTATCGCAATTCGCTTTCCCAAGTCATATCACATCTCCGGGACTCCTCAGAAAACCCAGAGAGCTTGTAATCTGGCCGAAGTACATCCAGCGTCTACCAGCTCTCCAGGCCAGTAACGGAGCTGTGTCGCCGCTCACTGGGTCCGCCCGTCGAAGGAGTGGGGACTCCTCTGCACATGCTCTTAGCGACACGAGCCACTAACTTCGTATTCCTGATCGTATTCTTAATCTAGATGCTAATCCGACAAGGGTATGCTATCTGGTATTGTTATCATTGTGAAATTATTTTCTTAAGCTGGTCTTAAGATATTTTTCTTGGGGCTTTCGTTACCTAACCATTTTATAACAGGTGTAATGATTTTCCAATAATCTAATATTCCTTCATAAACACTGAAAATTTTTATAAATATAATATATTCAAACACACTACAAGTTTAATGTTGCAATTTGCCTCACTAACATAGTATGTTGGCGTTATTTATTGTTGCAACATTAAGTATATATATTCACATCGCTCCACTGCGCTGTCATATAGACATTTAATAACTATTTCTTGGGCTGTATTTTAAACGATATTAGTATCCTGCAGATGTCTGGACTTACAATTCTTAAAGAAGTCGTGACCTGTTTAAGTTCTCCGTATATACTCTCCTATTTTCTAACCTAATTGCAGGGTCCACTATTGGTTCCATGCTATTTCTACCACCTTAATCTTCAGCATTCTTGCACCATCCTTTGGTGTGCATGTTAAACAAAAATTGTTGTATTTGCCAGCGAGTCACTGACAGTGTGAGCTTCGTCCAGCCGAGTGCCTGGTAGCGGGCGGCGTGGGGGAACCAGCTGCTATATAAGTGCGTGCTGCGGGCCTGGCGGCTCAGTCGCGCCAGACATCTCCTCCGCGGCAGACATGGGCTCCTGGGCGATCCGCTGTCTCCTGTCGCTGGCCTGCCTGGCCGGCGTCCTGGGCTCCGTAGTCGACAAAGGCCACAGGTACAGACACCACTCATCCTGTAGCGCTGTCCGGCCAGTCCAGTCTGTTTCCGGGCACACTTGTTAAGGAATTACAGTCGATTTACGGACTTTCCAGCCAAGAATTCAACTGAGATAAACGAAGATCTCCTCGTAATTTAAAATAACTAATTCTTCTTAGAAAACACCCCGTATTTTGACTTCCCAGTAGTTGGACAAAATCAGAATGTTCTTACTGTAGACTTCACCAGTTTTTTGAAGGTTTTCTTTAGTATACCAAGAACATTCTCTTTGTATTCATGTTCAAAGTAAGTTATCCCAGTGTCCGTACATTTACGATGATAGCCGGAAATTCACGATGATCGCTGGATAATTTGTAACCAGCATTCTTCGTAAATCGAAGGTGAAAATTTTGAACAGTGTACCTCCTTGACGGATTCTTTAGCCTAAAGGCTTCTTATAGCTTTCGTGAAAGGACACCATCATTTATACCCCCTAACCATGAAAAAGGAATATTATCCATTATAAGTTTTGATCAGAAAAGAAAGGAGGAGGGTCATCAGCCCTTCAAATAATATCTTCTCCCGTAGATAAACCTCTGAGTTAATTAACTTCGGCCATCATACCTGTCCTTAAGGGGCCCGCCTCGTGGCCGATTTTTTCACCGCTCGAGCTCAAGAGTTGTAGTTTTTCCTCCAAGCAGGGTGGCGAGTCGAAGAAACACTGAGCAGGGAGGAGGGCAGCTGGGGAGTGGGGGGGACACAGCTCCGGCCACCTTCCTCTTCCCTTCTTCCTTGACGCGACCTTGAACGCAACGCGGGAGGAGGGGAAAAGACAGACGCAGAGAATGAGAGAATGATAGCAGGCCGTGGTGATAAGGAACGTAGCTGGCGACCGCTCGCTTCCCTGTCCACAGCAATGCATATTTGTGTCCTGAATAATCTACACGCTAGGCTATCCCGTACAAGACGCACAGTATAAGCCTATATTACGCCAACAGTTTCCCAAATTATAATGCTCTATCTGCTTATTATAGAAACACAAGTCTTGCAATTTTTAAGATCGATATAATATTACCTAAAAGTACAGACCTATTAAATTACTGGTAACTGAATGATAAAATTTTCTAGCTCTGCTTGAACCAATAAACATGCCCAGTTTAATACATTTTCCTGTCATTAAACTTTAGCGTAGATTTAACTTATATCGGTTTAAAAAAAAACCTTGTTCTAAAGGGGAGTATGTGCAAGTAAAAAAGGTAAACATAATTTCTGATGAAAAGGAATTTTTGGAATTGGTTTTTAAATGACTTTGAAGAAAGCATTTTTTTTTAAAATTTAGTTGATAACCTAATCTGGAACATATGTTTCGTACGTTGGCGTTTCAACTTCTTACACTTCAGAATTTAATCCTCCAGTTATTGTTTGTGTAGGTTAGGACCGCATATTCTTCATTTAAATTAAGCCCATTACACAGCTGCCAAATTTATGCTATACCTTCAATTATACCCATGGGGATAAAAATGAGCAAAAGTTTATCTAGCAGAAGAGAAGAAATAATTAGTTACTCCATTCACACGATACCTAGAATACTAACAGAAAACCTGCCAACGCATTTGCCGACAAATCATGCTTTTTGGGCTAGGATAGACATGTTATTGTCCATTCAACCAATTACTGAAAATATATAAAAAATCTCACAGTGTATTTAAAAATAATGTAACCTGGTGGATGAACTTGGTATTTAATCTTCCTGACTTCACTTGCAAAAAGTAAAACAAATTTGTGCGGTATTAAAAAAAACCGAGCAATTGTAAAATTAATGAAGTTTGCTCAAATGTAGTTTATTTATTATATATTCATAAGATAACATAAATAAGACAGCTCATTCAACTAATTCACAATATTAAATGTGCTATTTGTATTGTACTAATTCCAAATGGTCCCGATTCACATATTTTATACGCACGTACATACTGATTGGTTACTAACTTATTCTACTACTTAAAAGAAATTGTAACTAACAATTTTCGTTAACAAGTGAGACAAATAAACACGCTCAGTTTAATGTAGTAGTTCGCATAGTAAACTGAAATCTGAAGTGAAGGAAAACCATCGCATTTTCGTTTAGACTAACAGGTGTGGGGTTTCTATGATTTGCTAAGTTTATTCAGTAATAATATATGGAGAATAATTTCCTAATAAATTAAGATAATTAATTATTTGTTAAAACTACTTGTATTAAACAATCAAACCAAATGACTAAGCTATAAATTTAATGTTATTATAACAATAGGATAAACAAATAAAATATTTTAGTAGGTATTTGCTGTAAGCATATTTTTTGAATCAGTAATATTTTATCGAAAAAAAATTATATTCCATTACCTAAGTTGAAAAATAGCGCGCTTTATAGACGCACAACAAAGTAAATGAAAACTTTTGTAGGAGATTATGTATTATCAGTAGAGCAATGCTGTGACTATTTTAGTTTACCAAATATATTTCAGAATACTCCAATACCATAAAATTTAATTTGGGAAACTAATACGTTTCCTAATGTTTGCATAAGTTAATATATACAGGTTTATGTTCTTACACGCGGGTCAATCATCTTGGCAACATTGGCTCGTGGGTAAAGCAGAAAAAATCGAACACGTTCTAGTACGGTTTTAGCTAATGTTTTCGGCATGAAAACCTTTATTCCCAGTTCCAAACCCCTTGAAAGGTTGCTGAAATGCTACCCACACGGGAGCAGGCGCACTAACAGAAAATTTTTATGGAAACTGCTAAGGGAATGGGCATCGTAGTGGTCGCAATCATAAATGTATATATATACATTTGATATGTAAATATGTGTATGCATTTACATATATACATATAAAGTGTGTGTGCATATACAACTAGATTTCTTATTGTTAATTTTTTTTCACATGTATTGTACAACTGTGGAGTTGGTTAAAAACCAGTGATTTTAAACAAGGGACCTTACAGTACAATAAGTTCAAATTAAATTTAAATCTACCAAATTTAGACCAAAGTATCACTCACTTAGATTTACTACACCTCTAATTTACGTCATAAACAGTAGGAAATCAGTCATGGCATATCTCATTTTTATGATTCATGCTTTGCCCAAATTTATGTTTCATAATGTATGTGGCAGTATTGTTTTGTTGTTTACTACATAATTGACACTCTACAGGTCCCATTTCTGTATGGTTCTAACTGCTACAACTACAAATATAATATGTGGTTACGCTAGATAAATTGTAATTATTTCGTATGCTTTAGCCCGAATCAAAAGGAAAGGAACTTGTGTGTCACTGTCATATTAAAACTTACTTAAGCTTTGCCTATTCAGAATTAAAGTAGTTCAATATTGCTGTATGCAAAGTTACTTGCTTACGCAATCCTCCAACATACACTGACTGAATTTCTTCATGGTACTTACAGACATAGTTTTTTACTGTAACAATATGTAAAGCAATTTCGGTTGCGGACAATCCATTTATACAGAGAGCCAAGATGTTAAACATCAAAAATTACAACTCGATCACAAAACATACCACTCAGTCACACTCTTCTTGATAGAGGTGCCTCACGACAGAGGTGTAAGATAGCATAGTTCGAGATTCTCAGCCTGTACCTAATTATTAAGTGCACATCAAACTCGGCATATAGACAGATTTACTTGGAAACAATAAAATAATAATTCAGAATCTAAATTACAAAACATTTCACAGTATTAACTTACGTGACATAGCGTTAGCCTAATAAACACTCTCTCCGAGCGACTGGCTCGGCTCGCCGGGCGCAGAGATGCACGACACAGGGCAAAGCACTCAAGGTCAAAATATCTAACGCGCATTATCTGTTTTGTAAAATGGCTGGCAGAAGATAAAAACAAAAATAATATACAGAATGAAGCACCCAGTGAAATACATTTTTTTAAATATAAACATTAATGTTTATTTTCTTATGAATAAAGTACGATTTTTAGAAGTTGAATAATGCTCTTAAGTTAGATGAAGTCATTATATTATTTTCAGCGAGAGCATTTTGAAACATTAGGCAGCGCAAGGAGCCCCGATATATTTGTATGCAACTTCGTCATATTTTTTGAATAGCCTACTATGTCACAATAAGTGAAAAAAATAATGGAAATAAGAATGCAATTCGACGATATTATAAGGGTTATATATTTACTAGCTGCAGTACCCGGCTTTGCCCGGGCTGAACACCGGGTGATATATTGTCCGCGAGTTACAGCAAAATGGATAGCGATATTCCAGTGTGTTGTACATTAAGAAATGATACATAATTACTGTTTGTGTATCTGTGACCTATGATTTTCTGTTTACCCATGGCGATCGGTTGAAAGGTTTAGAAGTTGATGCGCTACAGCGCCATCTAGCGGCGAGTTACAAAAAAAATGGATAGCATAAAAACCTTCTTCATGATAAAAACACTTCGATGTGCCAAATTTCATGGCGATCGGTCAAACGGTGTAAGAGTTTATCGACGTCATACATGCCAACATCCAATTATATATATTCTTATATTTCGAAATTTTAGGGCTTTCACTTTTGCGGAAAGTGGATGTTCAGGACCTCGAATGGTTTGGAACACTCCATCTCGAAAGAAATGATATTTAAAATTCCTGAAATTTTCGAAATTTTGGGGCATTGTCCCCAGAGGGGGAGTGGTGATTTTGAGGACCCTGAATGGCTGGGAAACAATAAAAATCGAAAGAGAATGATATTTGAATTTTTTTAAATTTTGGGGTTTTGACCCCTGAGGGGGGTGGGTGTGTTGTTGAGGACCACGAATGGCTCGTAAACACTCCAAATCGAAAGAGAATAGGCTTTTGGAAATTTTCCGAAATTTTTTAATTATTGGGTCTTTGACTCCTTGTGGGGGGAGGGTAGTTTGAGGACCCCGAATGGCTTGGAAACACTCCAAATAGTAAAAAAGTATTCTTAAATTTAAGAAATATTTCGAAATTTTGAGGGTTTTGCATCCCCCCCTCCCTCAAAATTGGGTGGGTAGTCGACTTTGGGTAAAAGTTCCACCATGCCCCGGACACTTTAGTTCGTAATGACTTAATTTTAATACAATTTCCTCCAATTTTTCGAAATTTTGTGGCTTTCACTTTTGTGGAAGGGAGAGGGGGGGGGGGGTGGAGGTTCAAGACTTCGAATGTTTCAAAGCACTCCATCTCGAAAGAATAGATATTTGAAATTTCTAAAATTATCGAAATTTTGGGGCTTTTTCCTAGAGGGGGGGGGGGGGGTGTTCGAGGACCCTGAATGACTCGAAAACACTTAAAATCTAAAAAGAAAGATTTTTTAAAAAATTTAAACTTTCGAAATTTTGGGGCTTTAACCACCTGGGGGGGGGGGGGGGTGATGTTGAGGACCCCGAATGGCTCGGGAACACTCCAAAACGAAAGAGATATAAAGGAATATAAGAATGTAGGCATTTACTGTACTCCTATCTACCATAATAACAATATTGACAAATAGAAAAACTTATTACCTACCTATTAATAATTTTCTAAATAAATTAATAAATAACTCTATGTTTAAGAATTTACGTACATACATAATATTAAACTTCAAACTATACAAATATAAATATTAGTAGGCCCTACCAACCTATGAATAAATTTCGAAGAAATTTATAAGTTTACGAATTTATATACCAACTTAATATTAAACTTCAAACTATCCACACAATAAAAACCTAAGAATATTAGTGTAATTAATTTTTTTATTTGTCATAATACCTAAAATACGTATGTTTCAAAAATAAAACAAAGTATAAATAATGACCAATTTGACCAAAAAAAAATTGTACAACTCGAATGACATTGAAAACATACACGTGAAATTTAAAAGAATTATGAGTGCCCTAGGTAGGGAGAAAAAATATAGAAGAAATTAAATTTAAAAAATGGGTGCGTGTACTTGGGTACGCGCATGAGAAGTTATACTTCTTTGGCATCATTAAAAAATAGTTTTTAATTGCATGCAAAAATATTGCGTGGAGTCCCTCCGCGCGGAAGAAGTGAAACTTCGTAATGTGGAAATGAAAATAGGAAGGGGTAAAAATAGATTTTTAGTGAAATCATATTGTATCAAATCAAAATAAAAAAATAAAGGAAATAAATGTGTAACGATTCATAGATTGATCTTCAGAGAGAGAGAGAGAGAGAAAGAGATACCTATTGAATGACTATAAAGCTTACTTTTTTATGAGAGCATATTTTCATGAAATAAATCATAAAATCATTCAACGATAAAAGCTGTTTATTTAATTAAGCGGACGGGTTTGCCCGAAGGAGAAAATTGACGCGGCAACACCTCGTGGACATAGAGAAATGACACACACTCACTATTTATGTGTTTATGAAACATGATTTTTTATTATGATTGTAATATACAAAAACGGTATTGAAAATTGAAACAAATATGGTGACACTACAAACTGTCAAGATCTTTATTTTTTTCTTACTCTCTACTTAGTTCCTTACAATAGAAAAACGTAACGTAATGGCTTGAAAGCTATCGCGCGGCAGGCATAGAGGAATGACACTAACAGTTTGTATATCTATGACACACATTACATAAAATTAAGATATATTTTTTAACACGTTTAAATATTTTTTTTTTAGACAAAATATAGCCTATGTCCATCCCCAGGATATAATCTATCTCCTTGCCAAATTACATTACGATCCGTTCAGCCGTTCAGCCGGGAAAAGGTAACAAACAGACAGACAAACAGACAGACAGTCAGACAGACAGAGTTACTTTCGCATTTATAATATTAGTATTGATGAGAATATTTTAAGGAAAAAATATTAACTAAATATTTTTGACAAAAACAATTTTTTTTTTGTGAAGACGCGTCGTTGTAGATGGAAAAGAAAGGTCCATTTACAGTTCAAAAATTTTCATTACAAAATTTTAAGTTTTCCGTACCATGAAACAACTAGGGTCGGCGTTACATTCTACATCAGCATACAGTATGTGCGAAAGATTCATCCTTGGATCGTCTTTCATCAGATACACATTCCTAAAATAATTTCATTTCTAATGATGCATTATTTTTAATTGCACGTTTCCTTTGAATAAGCACAGCAAGTTTAAAAGGAATGTTGCCTCAAATTTACATATATACGTATTACAAAAATTTAACGAACGATTGTTTCGTCAATAGGCCCTACACGTGTTATTATTACATTATAGGAAAGTTTCACAACAAATGCTGATAATCCTTCGATTGTTTAATATTAGTTATATAGAATACGTTATACATAAAACATGTAAAAATGACAGTGTTCATGAATATCGTAAATAGAAAAAACCTGATATACGACAACGGGCCGGTTTTATTAAAGCTTTAAAATTGGTATTATCATTAATATCGATATTAAAGAAGGTAACATAAAAAATCAATTTTAAAATTTGAGATATTTGCTAAATATTTTCATTGCAGGGTTTTAGGTGGTAAATGATTTTTGTATAATTCCAAAGCAAAATTTAGGATTGCAGTTAGCCTAGCATCGGTAGGCAACACGTAGTTCATAGTCAGCAGTCCGGAGTCGCCAGTCAAAATTACATAACATGACCAAGGGAGTATTTGATTAAACCACATCATCGCGAAAGATTTTCTGATAGGTGAAAATATTTTGGCAGCTGGTGGTATGGCAGTCCGAAATGAAGTTAGATGATATCCCACTGCTCGACTGGCGACTGCTGGACTGCTGTCTGTGGAACAGTTTATCTCCGACTGCCGCCTGCCGGTTGCAAGTTGTCAAACTGCGGACTGCGCATTGTGAATAAGGTCCTAGATGCCGAAACGTCCGGCGTCGCCTCTTCGTAAGCAAAAGAAACTAAAAATTGAACATTTATATCCAAATGGTTTTATTCTGCGGGCTATAATGTCAGGCATGCAGTCCGACTGCCGGGCTCGGGTGCTTGATGAGAATGTGACGTGAGACGAGTGGAACGGTATGTGCACAGACGATAACTTTTTTCCGCAATGCGTAACACGCCAGCGCACAGAGAGGTTTAAGTGACACGAGATATTATTAATGTTACGATCGCGCTTGGCTGCAGTGCTTGGCGTCGCCGCGCTCGTTCGGCCTGTCTGCGCCCCCTTCCACCTGCATCCTCTCCCTGGTATCTCGTGCCATACTATCTCGCGACATCCTGACTGTCGCGGCGCGCACCTGCCTCAGATCGAGTTACTTAAGGGAGGCCGCACTGCGGAATGGAGGGACTCAGACATATTTATCGGTGTGTTTTGTGGGAACCCGATGCTTGTTGAGTTTATCGGCGTTCTTTGAGCAGCCGCCGCGTCCTTCGAGGACT